>NC_069111.1:35083050-36516800 GCF_025612915.1 Magallana angulata
AAATGCTTGGTGTATGTTTCAAAATTTTAACGGCAGTACCATACTTAGCAGTATTTTGTACAGAACTCGTATGTTTATGTGTACATAACATGTCTGTTTCCGATAAATTACACTTAATTCATAACTACATATATTTTTAAAAAATGCATTTTATAATAGAATATGATTCTGGATAATTTCCAGGCATGGAGTTCTCCCAAAATGGCAGAAAAACAAGCAAACCTCCATCCCAGGAAATAGAAGGACAGCCACAGCCACGCTAACAGAACACAGATGATTGAACCTGGTAATGCAAACACCATCCAACTGGCAAAATTAACCCCGGAATTCTCCATTCCATATGCTTGGAAAATTCTGCATAAAATGAGAAAATGGAACCACATTTGCAGTTATATATTGGTATTAAAAAAGGGGAAATTTGTTTGGATACAAAAAAGTAATTGGATATTGTAAGAATTCGGATGTTGATCTATGGAAATTAGATGTTCTATTGATAATTTCCTTCAATTTTCTTAACACTAGGAGGATATAAGTCCGACATTGACATTGTTACGATATATATTTCATTATTAATGTATGATTTATTCCCCGTGTTACGATTAAATTTTTCACAGATGTTCCATTTTTATTTCTATTAATTCATGGTAGAGCAAGTTGGATATTGTTCAGAATGTACTTGTAATTATCAAAAACTGCATAATTATTTGTTCCTTGTTATGTAAATAACATATTATTAACTGTCGGTGAGCTCGATATTAACATTGGTTATCTACATGTATTTGAATTTGAACTTCATTAAATCCAGAAACATGTAGAAAGATACTGTATATGGCAAAAATAGCCATTATGCCTATTATCATTGAAATACACACAATATTATAATCAAAGTGATGCCAATTCTAAAAACAGACCTCAATGCATCAAGATTAGCTCCCTCCCACCCTACTACCTACTGGTCAGCTTGTCCCTGCATGATGAGGTTTGGGCCTGTTCCTGACAGTGACCCCGTGCCCCCAATGTTGGCAGCGTACGCCACACACAGGGACATTCCCTTACACATCCTGATGTAGCTCTCACTATTCTCCTTGCCGTCAAAGATATTCTCCATGTTGTTGGGTTTTGTGCTATTCTTGTCATTCGGTCGATTAATCTCGTCCTGTTTTGGCGCCTCTTCTTTCCTTTTTATAGCGATATATATTAATAAGTGTAAAATAGTACACAAAAGGTCGGTGAATTATACCGAATTAATTTGATGAAACTGTAATATTTTCTTAGTAAATACATTTCTCTTTGTGTCACTGTAAATCACAAAAAAAAAAACATTTGAGTGAAATTTGATTAAAAAAGGAACAAATAGATAAAGACTTGTAAAGTTCAATTCGTTTGTAAATATCGCTTACATTTACGAAATAGTGAATGCAAATTTCAAACTTTACAGACCAACGAATAAAATAAAACAGTTAATGTAGCTATGAATAAATTACAAAAAGCATTGGATGCTACAAAATAAGTAAATCCTAATCTCTTTATAAAAAGAATTATAAAAAGAATTATAAACAAGTTTAAGGGCAAAGGAATTTCATATTTTGCTAAAAAAAACCCAAAAAACTACTCACTTATTCCCATTAACGGCGATTGTAACGTCAGTTGTTTTCACAACTCCATTTGTTGTCTCTGTCAATACTATCTCATCTAGTCAAAAAGAACGAAATTTCTTTAATGGTAAATATTTGACGAGGTACTTCTTACAGTCTGCAATTTAAATTCCTTACAAAAATTGATATAATTCCTTTCAAAAACAAGCGTAAGTGAAATACCATATCTGTTTATCAAGTGTTTGAATGTGTTCTTAAAAGGTTTTGTTTTTACCAGCATGTGATGCTTTTTTAACGAGTTTGAATTCATCCAGAACCGCTCCCACTATAGGGATCATCATGGCGGTGGTCGCTGTGTTGCTCACCCACATAGACAGAAACCAAGTAGGTAACATAAAACCGAACATCAACCTATAAATGGAAAAATTAAAGATTGACTTTAAAGATTGATTTTCAATAGTAAATGTTACTGTAACATTCAGTTCACTATATTACCCTGTTAAAATATAATGTTACAGCTTGCGTGTATACGAACCATTTTGGTTCAGATCCAACCATAAGCAATGCTCGTAGAGCTATTCTTTTGTGTAGATTCCATTTCTCAACAGCTATGGCAATCATCAGTCCTCCAAGACCAAATATGGAAGATTCCTAAAAACCATACAGTTGATAACATCGGCAATTCTTTGGTCACCCACATGTATTTTAGTCGCATAATACACCCTTTTTAGGTAATATAACCACTAGTATGCCTGATTTTAATTATTCAATAGCCATAAAATTTAAATGTCCGGTGCTGCACGTTCGGACCATTACTAAAGTAACAAAATGGTAACCAGAAATGAAGCCAATCATACGTTGCTGTCTCTCATCAAAAATACTGGTATGCTTCTTACCATTAATAACGACCTTCGTTCATAGGGTTTGTAAAGTCTTTTGACAGCAAAGAGAATGTCTTAATGCATTAGGGATCAACAACAATCCATTTCGGATCATTTCATTGACAAACTCATTTAGTGAAATAATAAAACCAGTATACATATTACCAGCATGTGAAGAGTTATCAACCATTTCTCAATAAAGAAAAACTAGGTAGTCAATAAATGAAGAAACAAATTATACTACAAAACATTACATTTAAAATAATCGAAAATTAGCAGGACTTGTTAGTTAAACGGTGATCATTCTCAATGTTACCGATAACAATTTCCTTCAACGGAATAATTCACGTCAAATTATAATAATTACAAATCAAAATATCGTAAAACAATCCTTTAGCCTGTGACATCATATTTCCGTCAGAATATTACAAATGACAAATCACACGGATGATATCCCGTTCTCCATTTCAAGTTTCATAGACTGTGGTTCCTCGCAACGGCATAGATTTATAACTTTAAAAGGGACAAATAGTCGCCTTGTCTCAAAGTTTCGGGTTTGATAAAAAAAAAACCGAAAAAAGATGAATTCAGAAGACGCAGTGATCAATGCCCAAACATTTTTTAAAAAATAAAAATTTATAGGTCTAGATACCATAATTGAATCCTTTCTCTGCATATTAGAGGAAATCAGATGTAATACTGCACTTCGATTATGCAATGCTTGTTCAACAAACGACAGGTACCGATTTACGACATCGATCCATTTAAGGTCAGACGACACGATCCTCAATTTTATATAACTTTTTCCAGGAATTTGTTGATGGTTTACTACTATTTTGACAAGCTTTCTTGCAAAAAATTAAGGTACCTTACCAGGCATTTCTGCAAAATGCTAGAGTATGCAATTTCCTATATAATCTTCTTGAAAATACACTGGAAATGCTGATATAAAATCAAATACAAATACAGCACTGCAAAATTCACTATATTGGAACCTTATCTCGGCCAGGGCGGGGCTTTGAACTCACGTCCTCTAGAACCTATATGCTTTCTGGCAGTGGTCGGCCACGGTTCTAACCACTCGGCCATCTAGACACATAACCACATCCAATTAAATTTTAATCATTTTTGAAATAATTATAAAATCAATATTTTTTATTGGAACTCTTTATTACGAGGAGATACAAAAAAGATTCTCGAGGAACGTGTCGTCTGACCATAAACATGATATATGTTATATTTTATTTCCGATTCAAATCATTCTTATGAACATATAGAGAATATCTATATTGTGATTTTATATTTGCTTTATCCAACGAGTTGAAATGGTGTATATATTCGCGAGGCTTACTGAGGGAATAAAACCATTTCAACGAGTTGGATTAAGCAAATATAAAATCACACAATTATAGATGTTCTATTTATCTCATACAATTTGATTTATATTATGAAGCTTTTGAGACAGTCCCTTATAAGACGCGAATTGGTTTTTTTTTTTCAAAGATTAAAACCGATGATACAACGCTGTGTTATGCGGTTATTGTGACCTTGCGCAATATAATTTAGTACGTCATTTCTGAGATAAATATAACTGTTCTGATGAAAAGTTTCACTGAAATAAACATTGAAATAATTTATTAACGATTTCATCAAATATTTTATCAGAGATACAGGACGTGGCTTAAGGCGAAAGGGATAGCTCGAGCCGGGCCCGCCCTGTATCTCAGATAAAATAGGAAACGAGTATTCTAAATGACTTGTGACTGGACCCCAAATATAAGAAAAAAGGTTATAACACTTTCCCTTATAAAATGACCAATCATAAATTATCATTCCACAGATCACGCAATCAAATGACCAATCAGATATGTTTTATTTAGCTGATCATGCTATCAGACTTTAATTTTGACATTATGCGCCGAAACTTTGAAGAGGATGGACGGAGAATTTGATCTAAAGTTTGATTTTGATTTGCTCGCCGAACTGGCGCCGATTGACGAATTTCTGGTCAACGAAATAGATGACATTACCCTATCGCAAGGAATGTGAAAACGCCGCATTTGAGGGACTGTTGGAGCTATCTTTAACTCCTGACACGTGGAGCAATGGATGTTAATGGAATAAAAACCGGAGCAATGGACGTAGATTGCACTGGCGTCGGAAGCAAATTGAAAAGGGGGGTGGGGCTAGACTAATCCTCAGAATTATTGAAAAACCATAATTCCCATAATCATGAAAATCCTAATTTTACGGGGGGGGGGGGGGGGGGGGGGGGTGTAATAGGCTTATAACTCCAAGTTCTCCATATTTCACTCTTACAAGTAAAATTTAGGAACATTTATACTATCCTTCCTGCGAAAAAAAGTGGGGGGGGGGGGGGGGGGGTCTGAACCCTCTATGATGCTATGTGCTTAATGCTTGGGTCTACCTTTCCAAAAGGAGGGGGGGGGCTTAACCCCCCCCCCCCCCCCCCCCCCCCCGGTTTCGACGCCAATGGATTGTAAGGACAGCGCATCTACATTAAGCGACAGTCGTTTAGGTTAACCTGTAAGTGATGATGAAATCTTTAAACTTATCAAAGATCAAGAAAACGTGAATACGAAAAACAACACGAAGTGGGCCATGAATCTCTTTGAAAAATGGCGGGCCAACCGGCGGGAAAATATTCCCGATTGTAAGCTGATGACCACTGAGCAAATGAGTATTTGGCTTGGACGGTTCGTAATGGAGGCGCGGAAGCGCGATGGAACAGAATATTCGGCAAGATCTATCTACCTCATACTGTGCGGACTTTTGTGATATTTGAAAGACAATGGTGTCTATGATAAGGATTTCCTTGACGAAAATAACGGAGAATTTACCGATTTCCAGAAATTGGTTGATGCAAGAATGAAATCGTTAATTGACAAAGGATTCGGGTGTAGTTTAAAAGAAGCGGACCCTATTCTGCCTAAAGACGAAGAGACTTTGTGGCAAAAGCACGTGTTTGGAAAGGAAAGTGCCGAACAGTTGCAACACACCGTTTTCTTTTACGCATGCAAAGTCTTTGGACTAAGAGGATACGACGAACACCACGACTTGCAGTGTGAGCAGTTCAAGATCGGAGAGGATAGCGCTTGGCGATTTATTCAGTTCACGGGAAGGGCCACAAAGACCTACAAAGGCGGCCTAGGGCATCTGAATGTTCAGTCAAAGAACCTGAGACATCATTCATTGCAAGGTAAGCCAATAAATGCACTTTTGAATGGTGCTAAAATACTGACATATTTAGAGCATGCGCGAATCTAGAGGAGGAGTCTGAAGGGTCCAGAAACCCTCCCCCTTGCAAAATTCAAATTTCTTCATTTAAATTTTTATTATAAAACTACCATAAATATGCATTGCTCCCCAATCCCCCCCCCCCGGCAAACTTGAATAACCGTTGGGCCTTCCTGTAAAATTTTTTGAATCCGCGCATATAGAGCATAGTTAACCGAAAATAACATTTTTAGAGTTTAATTGAAGGGGACCGGTGCTTGGTTGATTACTTCGAGCTGTATCTGGGATCATTAGGAAATACCGGTGCGTTTTATAGACGACCATTGCCTCCTACAGATGAAGAGCAGATTCGCTTCGGGGTAAATAAACTGAAGCCGTTCATAAAAAAACCATAACTCAAAAGGGTGGATTAAAAGGAAACTTCACTAATCATAGTGGAAAACGTACGTGTGCTACTCAGTTGTACATGAATGGAGTATCTGAGCAGGAAATCATGCGACGCACTGGTCATAAGTGCGAGAAAAGTGTTAGAAAGTACAAGAGAAGCAGTGAACAAATCGAAATGGATGTGTCAAAGATCTTGGATCCACCTATGAACGAACCAGCGTGTGATACCGATTCCCCAAGAAAGAAAATTAAATCTGAAAAACATTTTGCAGGATCTTACAAATTCAAACAAAGCCGTGTTTGCTAATTGCAACTTCAATTTCAGCATTGGAAATTAAATAAAAAAAATTGCATGAAATGTTTTTTTTTTTCAGGATTTGGTTTTCGCCAAACAGGAACATTAAAGTTTGATCAATTTATTCATGTTTTTTTTCTTCTTAAGGTTGGCAGCAATCCAAAGATTACCATGTTTTATCAGTGATGTTTCTCAGATACAGAACACTTTTGCCTCATTTGCATAAGAAACGCCCATCAAAAGTGTTCTGTATCACAGATACAGCACAAACAAATCTTATAGTAAAAGTTACCAAGTCGTGTCACATTAATTGTTCTAAGAGCTTATTCATTTGATTAAATGGAAAATTAATACTGATCAGAAGACTTGAATAATAAAGTTTGTTGACACAAAGATGCGAATGCTCGTTCGAACGGGGAACAGTTAACGTGTTGATGTTTTATAACACAAACACCAGCTTAATGATTCGATATTGAAAATACAGAATAAGGATGCTTAATGGTGGTGGAATCAAAGTCTTATGAAACATTATTTCGGTAAATTCTTGTATATAAACACAACCAGTGGGCTCTGTTTTCATCGCGTCGGCAGGATGTACTCCTTCAAATAGGCCTATAGTTAACGTAATTTGCAGTTTTATAAACTACACAAAGCTAATTGAAAGTTTGAAGGGGGCTAAACTTATCAAAAAGCTTGACAAACAAGTAAAAAGGTCTTTGGGTCTTTTTGTTACGGTTACGTATAACTTTGCCAAAAAGTAGGGGGGGGGGGGGGCTTCCCCCCAAATAGCCCGGCTTCCGACGCCTATGCTACGTAGTTATGTGTTTTCCTTCATATATGTAATTTAAGTCTTTGACAAAATCCATTTTATATCAATTTTTGTAGTAGATATAATAGTTATGTTGAAGTATTGTAGCAAATCTTCGAAAATAGGTCACTGAAGCGTTGAAGCGAGGGGCTGTGTCAAAAATAGTTCGGACCGGAAGTATTTGATAAAGCATCACCCGTTTGATATAGCAAAGGTTTCTCACACGGGTAATATACACCACACGTATGAGATAAACATGTATATCAAGTCACTTCACTGTTTAATAAAGCTGTTTTCTGTTTTATCTATAAAACTATTCTTTAAATGAACCGGAATCCCATTACATGTTTCCTGTATTTGCTTTAACCTTTAGGTCTACCTTAAGTGGCCACGACCATCCACCTCTTTTATGAACATATCACAACACGTTAAAAAAATTATATGAAATATGAAATTAATATAGATCTGATGTACTGAACACTAAAACCTTTCACAGCCATCTTAGCTTCATGCTTAAAAATACATGTACATGTACAAGATAATACATTTACTTTTGATTGTCAAAAATCTCACGTTTTGTAAGGTACAGTATTGCTATAATTCATCATACAATGTACATGTATCTATAGTTTCTAATATTTGTAAACATAGGTTGTTGGATGGTAGAAGTTTTTTTTATTTTGAATTTAACCGACTATGAGTTTCTAGAATGAATAAATTTGAGTAATGACATTTTCTACTTAACCATAAGCTTGTTTAAACAAAACAAAAATAGGACACGAGCTTATTCATGTTTCGAAAATTTTGAGCTGGCATTCAAAATTTGGTTCACTTTTACTCATTTTCTTGTCAATAATTTGAAACACTTAAAGAATTACAAAAGCAAAAAAACCGGAAAAATTCGCTTGCATCATGACGATTTTCTATTTAAAAAAGAATGACGTATTTAAAACATTTACAGCTATTGTAGTAGCTACAATGTAGCATGAAAAGAGTCTTGACATGATTTAAGGAACTCTGGGTAAAAAATCAACTAATTTGCAAAATAAATGTAAAGTTATCATACGCTGGTATTTTTATTTTATTTATTCAAAGAAATTTTAAAAATATAAAAAAAAAACTCCGACACACAAGAATTGCTGATCAGAAGAGTACATACATGTAACGTGTATTACGGTCTTCACTAGCTCAATAGTAAAATTGGGGGGTGGGTAATTTTTCTATAGCAACTAGTTGCATTAATTACATGTATATCATATAATTATAAAATGTGTTTATGTTATCGGTTTTGTAAACCTTTATATAGTTGCTGCTCAATTCGGATGCTTTCATCACACCCAACAAAGGAAATACGAGGACCGGAAGCAGCGCCGTCGCCGCTAGAGGGAGCGCTTCTGTCACCCAGTACACAGCCATAAGTAGTAGTCCATAAGCACATTTTCCCTCCTGAAATTAGAGAAACTTATTTCAATAAAAGTGTAAGAGCATAGCATTTCTTTAACTCTCTCCTTTTAGAACATCTTTATTCCCTGAATAAACATGTTTTAATTGAGCCTTTGACCATGAATCTTAACAAATACATTCATCAATCAACCGCTGCCCAAATTTTGTAGGTCAATGGCACCGTTGCCGGGGTATTTATTTACATCACCCACTTGTTGTAACTCTGACAGCACTTTAAAAAAAGGTCAGACACACATTTTGGAAGACCCTGGTTTGAGCTAAGGTTAAAAAAAAATCACGATTTTTTTCTTCAAAATATTGTATTGTTTTAAGAATGAATTATTTTTTCATAATTCAGTATAAAATCACATTAACTTTATTACTACTGAAATATCTTGTTTGTTTAATAAGTTATACAGCGTTTTTTAAAGGAGTTCAAGAGATAATTACACCAAAAACTACCCCCACATTATAATTTTTGATGTATTCTTGTATAGTGTGATAGTAAAAACGAAATAACAGTTACCATAGTTCATTATCCAACAGAAGTACGTTAATAACTTTTATGACATAAGACTTTATTATGCATTACTTAAGAAACAGCCCTATCTAATTAGTAGAGTTTACACAATGCCAACTATTTTGAAATTTCTGTAGAGAACATTAATACACACCTGCACTTGCTGTTGATTTCTACTCGACCACGATACAATTTTAAATAAAATGTTACGACAGCGCTCTAAAGGGCAACGGAAAGGTTGTTTTTTTTTTTTTATTCATGCATCAAAATAAGACAAGCAAGAAATTACAAAGCAATACAAAAAACAAAGGTTGCGTCTGAATGAGATCTGAATTTCCCAAGACTCCTATAAATTACAGGGAATTTATTTCCACTCACCGTTGTATTCCATGACAGCGGTACCACAATTAGTATTAATGGTGTAATCAACACGATGAGAGTTTTGTAGACTGCTAACAAATCCCGCAGTGTGTTTCTGAGGGATGACATTATGATGTCAACAACACAAGGTAAATCTTTCTCTTTTTTTCGTATCGCTGTGCCATGCATGGGCTGTCAAGTATGCACTTAACCAGTTTACGAGAGCTTCAGTACAATTTAGATTTACCTACATATACTGCAACCTGGATCAGGAAGACGCCAACTTTCTTGGCTATTAACTTCATTTATGGTTTTATATATTTTATATCATTTTATAAGCATCTATAGATAACTATTGGTGGGAAAAGAAATATTGCACATATTTTCACCATATCAAATAAATACTACATGCAGTATCAATTTTTTGTCGCTAGCACACATGACAATCGGAAAAAAATAACCTTCGGAGACCAATATGATTATTTGTTTTTGTTTGAGGAACGAATTAGACAGAAATCGATTTCGACTTAGTGTGATAACGAATAATTTGTCCGGAAATATTAGGTCTTAATTTGAATACCTTTTTGAGACTCATGGTTCTTTAAAACCGGTGTCTTAGCAAGGCTATATGAAGAAATGCATAGGTTTTACATTGTAAATACCAAATTAGGACGACACATACAGCGAATAAGTTCAAATTGTAGGAAAAACACTGTGCCGGATAATTATGCCAGTGCCAAGGTGGCATTTTTGCACCCGCTTAAGATGCAGTTTCGGAAAAATCCATGTATACCAAATGATAGACCATTGTATAGAGAGTATATAATTACTTTTGTTTTTAGTGTGTTTCACCTGACAGGTGAAATATTTACCTTTAAAAATTAATATCCCATCGGAAAATGATAATTCCCATAGGAGAATAGACTCTCCTACAGGAAATATTGACAATCCTATAGGATTTTTTAAAAGTCCTGTAGGAATTATATTTCCTATAGGAGAATGGTAATTCCTGTAGGAATTTGATTCAGACATGTAGTTTTCCTATAGGATATAAAGTTTTCCTATCGGATTTTATAAAATCCTATCGAATTTGAAATTCCTATAGGAAGTTGTTGTATTCCGATAGGAAATTTCAAATTTCCTATAGGAAAATCAATTTTCGGAAAAATTATTTTCCTACAGGAATTTATTTTTGAAAGGTAAATATCTTACCTGATAGGTGAGATACACTGATAACAAAGTTGGTTGTTTACTCTTTAAGCAATGGTCTATCAAATGGCATATTTGAATATTTCGATATATGCAGCTTAAGCGGGTGCAAAAATGCCACCTTGGCACTAACATAATTATCCGGCACAGTGTTGAAATGTTTTATTAAAGTAAAATCAATTTAATTCAGGAACTTAATTTCATACAATAATTTATTTGTAGATCTTATGTGTCAATATCAAATAGCTGCAGCATATCAACTCTATTTTTACGCAGTGTTTTGTTATTTACTGAATTTATTTAAAGTATGAGGTGATTGGCCTCTTAAGTACATTCATTGGTAAATAAATTTTTTAGAAGTTCAAATTGATTAAGTAAATTAGACTAATCTTCATTAACTGTTCTTCAGATACTGTAACAACTCAATAAGAAGAGGGAAGCTGTTCACCCTTCAATTCAAAAAGCGTGCGATAGCTGCTTTCCACGTTGCCTTGATACAGTTTGGATTGAGACTCGTATTCCTACAACGTATGTTTTAATATCAATATTAATACAAGTTCTGACCAGCAAATCTAAGAAGGAGGTAGAGGACATCGGGTTCTACAACAAAGGAATTCAGCATCATCTTAACCCCACTTTTCGGCCCTTGATGGAGTTAAATAACCAATACAAACTGTCGTATACATGACGAACTGACTGTTATATCTTTTAAGAAATAGGTTGTGCTGAAATGAGGATTTTTTTTTTCAAAACAAGGAATGGTCTAAGAAGAGGTACAACATTGTACATGTAATATTTAAGTCTTTGCACAAAATATCCATATATTGAAAGTTTTTTTAAAATCCAACGGTGATCACACGTAATTTAAATTAAAAAAAAAAACTTGCAGGATTGTATATTTAGCCTTTCTTTTTTTTTTAAATATACTTTTATGTTGAATACGTACTGAAATCTGATTGGTTTAGTGGCATTTTGTAATCCGTTTTATTACCTTCAGCGTTAGCAACACTTGGCAACGGGTAATACTATATAAATAGTGCCTGTTTTGGAGGGTAACAGATGAAATTGACACCTCCGAAAAAAACAATTGTCAACCTCCGCTTCGCGTCGGTTGACAATAGTTTTCGAGGGATGTCAATTTTAACTGGTACCCTCGAACAGGCACTATTTATTTAATTATACTGAATGCCTTAATTTACAAACAAAAACTTTACTACTTTTATTTTATTTATTCGCATTATTGGAAATGCATAATCATAATTTATATATATATATCTGACTTCTTTAGGAATAACGTGTGTTCTACGATGAACCGTAGGCGCATTATCTACGCGCATGTAATAATTCGTTTTATTATACTTTCATGTTAAATACTGAAATCTGATTGGTTTAGACGCAGTTGATAATCAGTTCTATTACCCTCAGAGTTAGCAACACACTTGGCAACGGGTAACACAACGAATTGTTACATGCGCGTAAATTATGCGCGTACGGTTCGCCGTAGAATTCCCTTCATTTCTATATTAAAGCAGTAAATTTTTTTCTAAAATTAAGACATTCAGTATAATAAAATAAATAGTGCCTGTTTGTGAGGGTAACTGTTGAAATTGACACCCCTCAAAAACCATTGTCAACCTCTGCTTTGCGTCGGTTGACAATGGTTTTCTCGGGGTGTCAATTTCAACAGTTAGTCAGTTACCCTCACAAACAGGCACTATTTATATATTGGTACATTTACAGTGTATATATTTAATTTCAGTGTTGATGTTATGTTAATGCTTTTGTTTACTCAACCTGTTCTACATATTACATCGAAATACATATAATCGTTTAATGCCCATAAACCAACCAACTGAAATTAACTAACGATATTGCATCCGATACGGGTGTCCTGATTCAAGATAACCTTGGGACAAACACCAATAAAACATCAATAAATCTTTATTACATGTACTCGCTTTATGACACTTGTAAGAACAGTGGCCTGTTGGAGATTTTGACAGTAAACTGATGTACATTATGTTTACTGGACTCATTCACCACACGCTACATCGGAATATTTACAATTCGAATGTTGACCTAAGTTTATGTTTGTTTTACAGGATCATATTTTTTCAACTGTTTAATGTTTATTCTTAATCCACTCGATTTATGTTTTGCTCACTTTCACCGAGGACCAACTTTTAGGGCTGATTGTTATTCATTGTGAAAAAGATGGCGGTGTGAAGCAGAATAATGACCCCCGTAGAATAATGACCTGGAGACATTTTCGACGAAGAATAATGACCCCCCCCCCCCCCCGGGTATTATTTTACGTAGAGGAATGACACTTTACTCTGAAGAATAAGTGTCATTTTCATAAAAATTAGCACAGTCTACATGGTGAAAGATGAAGTAACCCCTGTAGAATGATGACCCCTTATAAATTTAAGTTTTTCAGTATCATTTCTTGTTATTTGTGAAATAGTCTTTACAATATTGTAACTTTTACTGCAGTTTACAGAAAGCAACAGAAATTATCATTCATATTCAAATAAACTTAATGTGATAGATGGGGTATATCTTATAAAATGAAAACCCTTCTGTTACATCGAGATACTAGTACTGACGAATTGTACCAGGGTATAGTTCTCATCTTAACGAATTACATCTACATGTAGCTCATTAGTACGAGTGACAACACATTAAAATTATTTCGAGATAATTATTGGCGATGAAATGTAGACTCTATATTGTTCATGAATCATTTCAGCCTAGTGGAAATGTCTTTATAAGGAACCACCTTTCATCAATTGCCTTAACTGATCAAATTAGCAGTACAGTATCAAAATATCTTGACAACTAAGTACAGTAGATCTTGCTAAAAAAAAATCAAAATCTGGCAATTTTTATCCACATCTTTTTTTTTTTAGGTAAATACCAAGCCCCTTTTCTTGTTGTACCTGTAAGAAGATTTTTCTCTATTCCTATATACCCCCCCCCCCCCCCCATTTCGTGGCCCAACTTTTCTCTAGAGAATCATGGTTTCATCAAACTTAAATCTGCATAACCTGTGCTTTCAAACTAAGTACTGAGTTTTTGACCGAAAACTTTCACAGAATATTTTTCAAGATTTTCTCTATAGATTCCTATGTAGAAATTCAAACTGCCATCGCGGCCCCGCCCTACCGCTAGGGACTGTGATTTTGCAAACTAGAATTTACATTACCCGAGGATGCCTCTACAAAAGTTTAAGCTTTTCTGGCCAAATAGTCTTTATAAAGAAGATTTTTAAAGATTTTCTCTATATATTCCTATGTAAAAATGTATCCCCCAATGTGGCCTCACCCTACCCCCAGGGACTTTTTTTCTCTATATTTACAAATTTATCCCCATTGTGGCCCCGCCCTACCTACCAGGAATATGTACCATGATTTGAACAAACTTGAATTTACATTAATTGAGGATGGTTACACGCCAATTTGAGCTTTCTTTGCCTAATAGTTTTTGAGAAGAAGATTTTCTCTATATATTCCTATGTAAAAATCTATCCCCCCCCCCCCATTGTGGCCCCACCATACCCTTAGTGACCATGATTTGAACAAACTTGAATCTACACTACCTGAGGATGCTTCCATTTTAATTTGAGCTTTTATGGCCTATAATTTTTGAAAAGATTTTTAAAGATTTCCTCTATATATTCCTTTGTAAAACTTGATCCCCCAATTGTGGCCCCACCCTACCCCCGGGGACCATGATTTGAACAAACTTGAATCTACACTACCTGAGGATGCTTCCATTTTAATTTGAGCTTTTCTGGCCTGATAGTTTTCCAGAAGAAGATTTTTAAAGATGTTCTATATATATTCCTATGTAAAACTTGATCCCCGAATTGTGGCCCCACCCTACCCCCGGGGACCATGATTTGAACAAACTTGAATCTACACTACCTGAGGATGCTTCCATTTTAATTTGAGCTTTTCTGGCCTGATAGTTTTCCAGAAGAAGATTTTTAAAGATGTTCTATATATATTCCTATGTTAAACTTGATCCCCGAATTGTGGCCCCACCCTACCCCCGGGGACCATAATTTGAACAAACTTGAATCTACACTACCTGAGGATGCTTCCACACAAGTTTAAGCTTTTCTTGGCGAACAGTTTTTGAGAAGAAGATTTTTGAAAAATACCAACAAATTTCAATAATTCTCAATTATCTCCCCTTTAAAGAGGGCGTGGCCCTTCATTTGAACAAACTTGAATCCCCTTTACATAGTGATGCTTTGTGCCAAATTTGGTTGAAATCTGCCCAGTTGTTTTGGAGAAGAAGAAGAAAATGTGAAAAGTTTACAACGACAACGCCGCCAACGACAACGCCGACGACAGACAACGGACAAATTTTGATCAGAAAAGCTCACTTGAGCTTTCAGCTCAGGTGAGCTAGCCTAATAATTATGTATTTTCATTATTTGATATGTTTTTGCATTTATATTTAAGTGTTACTAGGTACGTCAAGTGTTTCAAGAAGACAAGGAAGAAGGAGGACGCATCTTCCAGCAAATCAAACACACGCAAAAAAATCGTATGAGTACAAACAATTCCCCAGTTATAACATTTATTATCTTTCTTTAGACATTATCAAGTAAAATATAAAACATGTATTTTATTTTTTAGAAAGTATAACCTTATCCTTTTCGACTCTGTGCATTCTTTTTCTGACTCATGCGAAGAGAAAACATCTTATTTTTTCAACGTCTGCCTACTTCGTTAATATTCTTCGTGATTTGTTAATTGGAAAAATGACATTATGAAAAATGCTATTAGACTAAAAATTAATTTTTTTCTTTTCTTTTTCCATTTTTAACCAAATTTCAAATATGTTTCGATTGAACCTGTCAGTTGCAGCGCTCGTACATCGGTAAATCTAGCTGGCCTGGATGCAAAAGTACGATAACTCCTGATACATGTATGTGTACTGCCTTCGTGTCCTTAAAATTTTCTTTATCCCGAAATTCAAAATTTGTTTTTACAAATTGTAATTACCTTTTAAATATGATTGTGTTTCATAATGAAGTTTTCCTTTATGTAGATTTTGTATAGAATATCAGCGCCGAGGTTTCGGACATACGTCATTGTATGCGTAATGTCCATCGGAACAACATTTTGTGTTTTATCGGGCTAATACATACGTACATGCTCTCTCTCTTCGATTCAGTAAGTGTTGTCGAAAAATTTCATTCTTTAGAAAAAGCTTTAAAAGACGAATGTGTCGCATTGCTAATAAAATGTAATAAATAACTAAAACAAGAAATTAGTGCGAGTTGGCGTCATATTTTGATTCTTTTTTTCAATACCAAAAAGGGGACCTGTGCCCAAAGAGTTCAATACTTCGGTTTTGAAACGCCCTTTCTATCTAGTATATGCAAAAAAAAAAACTAGCTTCCTGCAAAAAAAAATAAAAGTTTTAACTCAAACACATTAAATGGTAGTCAATATAACTTCCTAATGAATGACTGATTGATTCTCTAGTTCACCATGGGGCCTTGTCCTTCTGCTCTGACTTGTTTTTCTCTGTGTGTGTTTCTATATGGGAGAGGAATATCCGAGTGTTAATGGCCACCTAGTCATTTGACATCGATCCAAAGATGCGTCGTTATGATTCATAAGTTTCTTATTTCACCTCGCCCAAGGTTTATTTTAAGTCACAATTGCCTAATAAATTATGAATATTGTTCAAATAAGTGTTGTCTCTATCCAAAAACGAAATAAACTTTTAATCAAATCACATTTCCCACCTTTGATTTGCGTCTTAAAATGTATGGAAAATTGACAATTATATTAAATAATAAATGGGCCTATATAGAAAAACAATCACTGATTTTCCAGCTAATTCATTATTTTAATTGGGGTTTGCTGTGTATGAAATTGATGTTGTTGACAAAGTGAATTATTTCACTATGGTAATAAAGCTCAATACAGAGAATACATACGGGTAGGCAAAAAACCACAAAGCCCCTCATTCATTAAACAGTTAAACACGATTTGAGCTCAACATTTTCAAATTTTATTTTTCTATTTTAAATGTCTTAATGGTTCATATGCATATTTCCAATGCACTATCAGAATTTAGAAGTTAAATATCGACTTACAAGCAAGCTTCAAACTTTAGAATTCTTTGCTTTGTAAACAAAGATCGAGTCTTGTTATTGTTAACATATTGTTTAATTAGTATAACTTGCCTTCTTTTGTTGGTTATAATGTTTATAAACACATTAAACACTGTGTCGGATAAGTATGCCTGTGCCAAGGTGGATTTTTTTGCGCTGCAGTTTTAAAAAATCTACCTAATTATACTGAATGATAGATCATTGTCTAGAGAGTATATAATCACTATTCTTTTTAGTGTGTTTCACCTGACAGGTGATATACATTTATTTACCTTCGAACAATAATATCCCATAGGAAAATTATAATTCCAATAAAAGAAGTAACTTTCCTACAGTTAATATTGAAAATTTTCAAAAAATTCTATAGGAAATAAATTTCCTATAGGAGAAAAGTATTTCCTGCAGGAATTTTATTCAAACAGGTAGTTTTCCTTAGGGAAATTATTAATAAGATTTCCTTCCCGATTTTAAAATCCTATGGGAATTTTGTTAAAATCTTAAGAATTTGAGTTCTCATAGGATATTCCTTTATTCCGGTAGGAAATTCCGAATATCCTGTTGGAAAATTGTTTTTCCTTAGGGAAAAATTATTTTTGTAGGAATTTATTTTTACAGGTAAATATTTCACCTGACAGGTGAGATACATTAATAACAAAGGTGGTTATAAACTCCTTAAGCAATGGTCTATCATATGTCATACATGTATTTGAATTTTTCGATACATGCAGCTTAGTCGGGTGAAAAAATGCCAACGGTTATTTCTTTGCAATATTTGAAAACAGATATACATTGTAAGACTTGAGCTTTGTTTGCATTACAATGATTTCTGACACCTGCATCTCAATTGTAACTTGATTTCAAGCATTCAAATTTAGGTCACTTATTAAAATTAAACAAGTTTATCATTTTATACACAGCAATAAAAAAATAAAATTTTCAACTTAAATCGTAGGTCCCTTTAAAGGAAAAATGGGTTTAAACTAAAAATGCAATTCTTTTTCTGAATCTTCAAACATTAACAATTATAGTGATTTTCTAACTCAAATAGAATATCCCAGTGGACAGCTTTGACAGCAAAAATAGTTTAACCATACGATCATAATTTTATAGTAAACACACTTATTGTTAAAAGGTCGTCCGTAAAAAAAAACTGTACCGGATAGTAATGAATTAATCGGGATTTTTTTTTATTAAAGCAATCCTTTAACTGCATAAAACATCAAAAAATGATTCGTTTCATAGCAGATGTGATAAAAGCCTTGCTAAATAAATATGACTGTATTATAAATCAATTTCTTTTATATCTATTTTCATCAAAAAGTTTATACATTTTTTTTTAAAGAAAAGACGCTACATCTAAAGTTATTTTTCTTCATTAAATTCCTAATTTATATCATTGATCTTTCACTTAAATGTCATTATACTGCAACTGTGTTGTTTTCTCAAATGTTTTATGTCTCAGAGGCAAAGCTTTTTCAAATGTCGTTTTTTCGATACCAAAAATGGTCTTCCATTAAAATAAACAAAGAATAATTACTTCGACCCGACTCTATTCAGCTAATATTTGAATACTTTTGAAAATGCCAATATGTCAACGAGGGTAATCTCTTTTCTCGTAAAACCTTTAAACCATCTTGATTATATATTTGATACTATCTATGAAACCCGAGGAACTTAAGTTTTAAATCTAATGTCTTTCAATTAACCTTACTTGCCTTAGGACAGAACGACGTAAATTGGGACGTCATAAAGTGCTACAAAATACAATTCACATTCCAACACACTTTTTGTACGGAAATCCAAATAGTTTAATATTCTATCTATGCAAATATGTATTTGTGTTTTATGATTTCGGTATTCTTCAATTGTAAACGGAGGAATTTTAATTTTTAACTCTAGCTGTTATTGAGTTTTCAAAAATTGTATATAACCATTTGTAAATCGTCATTTATAAGAAAGATCAGGTGTCGGTAAATTTTGGCTTTACATATTTTTGTGGCTCATTGGAGTGTGATTGCTTGGTTTTCTTATGTTTTATTATTTTTTTTTATTTTAACAAGTCCGACTCATCAAATGGACATCATGTGCATTTTTACATATCCGCTATCCATTCCTTGTAAGAGAGCATAATTTCTTTATTACGTGCATGGATTTAAGGGTATTGCCCAAAATGGTACATGTAGTAGCTATACAATAAATTTCTTCACTGAAAGAAATTAAAGGAGTGATTATATGTAAGATTCAAAGGAACATGCAAGTTGTAAGAACTTGTTTCCAATCCTCTTAATGTGTAATTTACACAATAAAATGTATTCAATTCAAATCAGATGTAAGATGAATTTAATCTTACCACTATAATCAATAATCAACCACTTCTCTAAGCGTATGACAAAAAATTGTACGTAGCTTGTTGAAATGACTGTTCCAATAGTGGTTGTCCAGACGCAGTTATGCTGGCCCAGCTTGACGCTGCTTGTAATACTCGCTACCTTCATGCCCACTTTCCTTTCCTGAATGATTCTATTTTCGCAGAGGGTCGAGATTAGAATTATATTTAAACCTACAAATTAGAATCAATTAAGTCTTAATGCAGCACGGAGTAACTGTTGATATTCTTTGCATTGTAAAATTACAGGAATACAGAGGCGAATTTTTTAACGAAATTCGTATGAAAACTAGTAAATGGGAAAAAAAAATTCCTCTGGTAAATCTAAGACATGTCTTTTATTTATAAAAACCTTCACAATTGTACCAATATCGTCTGATACAATTCTTTAACAATTAAAAATGAAATGTACTCGTTTTTCATGGCATGTCTTGGTGGCTATCTTAAAATGTAACTGCACTTGAAAAATCGTGTTCGAGTCATTGTCATTGCGAACAATATAATTGGAATTTTCTGCAAGATGCTATTTTAAGCAAAATTTGTAATGATATTTCAAGTGAATGTTATTGATATTATTTCATATTATACATGTAAGATCATCTTAATAATGAGTTTTCTACCGAGACTTTAAAAACTACCGAGGTATTGTATGACAGTAGGCGGCAGCACGATAAAGAACAGTACATCCAATTACTTGGTAGCAACAAATTCAATTTATTACTTACTACATATCAGAGATATAAATCTCTGTACATAGGTATTATGAGTAAAGGATTAAGACAGAAATTCTTGATATCTAAGAATCAATTGTCTGTCATGTTTACCGGGTGGCAGCAAATAGAAAATTTTAGAACATGACAATATTTTTGTATTAATTCTACTGCCTCCTGGTAAATTCAAAATTTACAACATTTCAATTAAATTTAATAAACAATTGCTTTTTATCCTTGTCGAAAAGTCAGACCTGGTCATAGACATTTTACAGGTCAGACCAAACAATATTCAACACCTGATTTGTATTTTCCTTATCGATATGTAAATGTCTCTAGGGCTATAGGTTAACCCATTTTATTCCTTTTGTAAAAGATCTAGCTGTTTTATTGGTGCATCAACAGAAATAAACAGGAAAATGAAACAAAAATTGGACGAGTTTTGATGGTTGTTTTATGTTGTCAAAAATGCCTGGTTTGGAATTTACAAATTCACATTTACAATTGAGCAAGTTTACATTTTGCGATGCTTCACTTTGATAGTCATATCAATTCATACCTTAAATTAAGGATTTTGTTCTAAGACTTATCAAAATAACATTTATATAATAAAGAACATCATTATGCTGTGTTGGATATCCTTATAGATAGATGCATAATGATCAGTGTCAGATTTGGTCAGTGTCAGATTAAGTCATCTGGCACAGCTACGATGAAAATTCAATGCGATTTGGTTTCATTTAGATTTAATAGAGCAACGCATAGAAGATGAAAATTATCACTTCCTACCACAGACTTTCAGAAGTAAATGTTAAAAGGGTAGAACAATCTGTGAAATCAACAGTTTCAAAATATGTAATGGTAATCTCTATATAGTTAAGTAGTTTGATGTACAATATCTTCTGTGATCATGAGAATTCAATTAGGCTTGTTGCATACGATAATTGAATGATGATAAATCCTATACACAAACACCTGATTCTCTTAGATTTCGGTCGACCCCTGTCAGATGTAAGTGTTGGAAGCAATTCTGTCCGCGCATTGTACCATTGTACTTGTGTCAGAACACAACAGAGACAATAGGTAAACGTTGTCCGATTTCAAAACAGTCCTTTTCCCAATATTCCGAAAGTCGACTCCAAGACGTTTTCCAATATTTCGGAAATCAACTGCATATCCCCTCTTTCCTATTTGTCTAAAATCGGCAGCATTCATTCTTTTCCCAATGTTCCGAAAGTCTGCACCGAGGTACCTCTTTCCGATGTTTCTGAAGTCGGCACCAAAGCTCCGTCGCCCTATACTTCTAAAATCCACCGCCGCTCGTTTGTCGTCGGAACCTTGAAAGTCACTAGATGTAGCTTTCAGCAGATCATCGTACACATCATGGAGGTTGTCTACGCGCGATTCCTGTTGGTCTTCCCTCCTGTCTTGGTAAGAGGTTGCTACTTGATTACGTTTTCCTATGTTGCGATATTCCACAGGATCTTGTACCGCACGATGCCTTAGTCTAAATCTGTTCGAAAAGTATGCACGGATGCATTGAATCAAATTGGGATGTCCTCTACAAGAATTCACTGATCGTTTTGTTTGTGGAATGTCATCTTGAAAATCATTTCCTGCAAAAGAAAAAAAGCTACTTTTAATGCTTCATTATTGATACTGTACGTTCGCTGTACATAAAGTTAATAACGAGTTGCTCGTGTCAACGACATTGGCAAGCTCCAATTATCAATCCATAATCTTAGAAACTAGGGTTAGCTATATTTTTATGTCTTTCTCTCAAATTTTATTAGATTGTCCTTCTTTCTGCTCTTTAGTCAGTCTCTCAATCCGTGCTTGATTCCCCACGCATTATTTGTATATTGTATACTCATTTGCAAACTCCTAAAACAATGAAATCCCGATCTACATGATAAAAAAAACTCTGGTGGTCCATTTTACTTTCTTCAAAAAATAATGAGTTAGTATGGGATAAGTATTGCTTTTATATACAATGAATGCGACTGGGCGCCTTGCTTTGAAAATTGCCGATACTCCACAGTAAATGATTACACATGTATAAACTTTTTATCCAATAAGGCATTGACTTTTTCTTCAAACCCAGAAAAGATCTAATACCAGAGGAAGTGCGTAAGTTATCGTTTGGCAGCAAGGCCTGTGTCACTGATAGATTGAAAAAGTCATTCTCCCCGCCTCATAATTTGCACAGAGATCAATGTTGAGACATCCGAATAAATTTGTGCTTCATCGAAAAGCGATCACCACAACGGGGTGTTATTGTAAATCAATGGCTGTGTGTTTCGGTTTATGACCATCAGATCATTACATTGTATCTGTGATCGGTGGCGGTCTTGTTGCATCTTCATCTCTTCAAAGATGTGTTTACTTCGCGTTAAGTCTAATTGATACGAAGTTGTTAAGTGCATTTCTGTTTACAATAAAATTAGTCTACAGAACCGGAGTTTGCTTAAAACACAGACCAAAGACATTCTTAAACTGATCTACGTTTTCAGAAGAAAAATAAATCTGGCATCGCCCATTCATTACTTTGAAACTAATGGGCATTGTTAAGAAGATAATAAAAAATCAGATAGTGTAAGTCATTATAAGCTCTCACTTTTATATTTTTTATTTTTATATGATCAAGGTTAATCACATAAATTTTGTGTTAAAAGATGAAACGGGCTATGATTATATACCTTTGTGAAGCAATATAATCCGTAGCTTTGGGTTGTATTTCTTTTAACTCTTTTGAATATATGGTCATAAAATTTGATATTAAGTTTTAGCCCACCTATTACAACAAGATGATAGGAAGAACTCTCAAAGGTCTTGTCAAAAGGAGCGGTCGCAATTTTAACAACTACAGTGTACATGTAAATGTAAATGTATATAGCTTGAAAATTAGTCTATATATTAGAACCATCTTGTGAATAATGGTCAATGATAAGTAAATAGATATGTATACTGTGATTTCATTAATATTCAAGGTTATCAATTTTCGTGGATAAAGTAAAAATCACAGTTTCAAGGATACATAAATTCAAGGCCAATGACCCTATCAATACAAAATGTTAATAGAAACTGCACTTCAATGAACATTTATTTTCATGGATCAACTTAACAACGAAATCCACGAAAATTGGTATTCAACGAATATTGATGAAACGACAGTATATTGATGACTCTCTCAATCACTTTCATGTTTGCATCAGTTATATAATCACAATGATTTTAATCATGAAATTTATTTCCTGTTAAGAGGGCTCAATGGTCGGTTTTTTTTAAAGTCTATAATGATTTCCTTACGATGAAGAGCTCTATATAAAATACCCAAACATTAAGAGTATTGTGTATTATATTTCTTTACAAAATAAAAGTTTACAGCTTATAGTATCATTTCCAAACAAAATTTAAGGTTGGTCTTGTATTAAGTTTGTTGACCACGTTACGTCAATATACTCTGATCACTTGTTTTTATGATGAAAGAACGATTGGAGAGGGGGTAGGGGCTGGAAACATTTGCACACCCCGACGCTTTGTAATCCCTACGAAATGTGAAATACATTAATCATGAAATTGCGTCATTGTTCACTATAAGTAGCTGTTATTGCTCTCTCTCTCTCTCTCTCTCTCTCTCTCTCTCTCTCTCTCTCTCTCTCTCTCTCTCTCTCTCTAATAGTAAGTATATTACGCTCCTTAATTATAACATGCTTGTAAAATCGATATAAAGAAGCCTTAGAGATTACAATGTGTGTACTAGTAGGAAATGACATATAAACGACTTGTATTTCATTTATATCGTAGAAGTTTGTCCAAACCCTTAAACTGGTTTCTGACCACTTTGTGCTATTTTTGTCGTTAAAAAAAGTAAAATTTTACATATAGACCACTAAAGTGTTTTATTTTAATTTTAGCTCATACAAATTAATGTTCGTGATTTTCTGTAGTTAACCGACTTTTTACGTTCTTTTTAACTCTCCTTTTTTTTCTAATGTCATTTCGTGTTGGACAATGTATTTGGGTCTTTTATTTCTTTCTAAATTTAAAGCAATTGAACGGAAAAAACCTCGCGTAATTTATGAGTTGTATCGTAAACTTTCCAATATTTTTTTCTTTCGTCGTAGCACGATGACGGTTATAAAAGTTGTTCTGCCTTAAATGCATCATACTCTAACAAAGGCTACAGAGAAGTCAAGATGTTAAATACATTGCAGCACACAATCCAAGTCATGAGCGATTTGTATCAAGAGGCACCCGGACGCGGAATAAATAAGTCTCGTCAAGATAAAAAATGGTTTCCCATTCATTCTCATAGAAAATGGCTACCTTTCACAGATCAAAAGTACAGATAAATTGGAATGAAAAGCAGTTGATTGACGGTGTATAGTTAACATCTGTCAATCTCCCGCCGAATTGATGGGACGGGGGAAGCGGAGGATAAATGTTATAACAAAAACGATTTGCGAGGGGGGTTAGGTTTTTAAGCAAAATGCTAATTGAACATATTAACCATAATTAAATTTAATTCAGGTGTATTGTTTTGCTAGCCAATTTATACAATTAATAACACGTCTCTAATTACAGTTATTACAAAAAAAAAAAACCAAAAATACAAATACAACATTTTGCCAGCTTCGTATTTTAAGAGACCAACATCACGTCTTTGCAAACCTTAGAACACAGACAAGTTATGCATGCTTTGTCCTTCTATGCTACAGTGTTTGTTAAACTCTTCCATTGGAAAAAATTCTGTGAAGATTTTCGATATATCTATTTTTTGATATTCCGATTTAATTCTCAAGGCGTCAAACCAAAATGAAACTTCTCGAATAATCTTTGATGTTTTCGATTGATGAAGAGGATAGCAAATCAAGTAAAAAAACATTTACAAATATGATAAAAGTTAATCATTGTTTTTGAGGGATTAGTCTTGGTATGTTTTTGCAATGAGCAACCTTCCCCATGAATTAACTCCCATTAAAAGAGTTGATGAATCGCTGTATTTGAAATACGTGATAGTTGGCGGTGGATTAACACCAAAAATCTTTCAATCGTTATAAATACAGCTTAATTATGCCATATAAAATGAGCATTGATTTTGCCATCAAAGAATCTCTGCTTGGCCTGAATAGAGATAAGTACAGAACACAGGGTCCCTTGATCATGCGCCTCCTTGACTCGGATGCGAGGACGTCATCAATAATCAGAGGAAACTCATTTCCCCAGCAGAGGGCTCTTTGTAAAATATATTCACAAATTTCGAGAGATGCACGCCTACAAACAAACAGAGCATCTCAGAGCCCGGATGTATTTCATCCCAATAATGATCGTACTTCAGCTCTTAAACTGTTGTAAAAGATATATAACCGTCTTTCATATTGTCATCAATAGTAATCAACGTAGTTATACAATCCACGCCTGACGGGTTTCTGCGCCATGCTATTGAGTACTTAAATGACCATACATAATGGAAATCATTAACTAATAGCCATTCTTACATATCTTGTGCAAACGAATTATGACTTGTAATGGGTCTGGTTCCAGAGTGATAAGTGGAGCAAATGTTTTGCCAACAATACCTAATTCTCATCAGTCCAATTCATCGTCGGTGATCTCATCAGTGACATTGTCTCCAACGGAACGAGAGAAGAGAAAATTAATAAGAATAAATCGGGAAATTCATTTTGTTTTGAGATCTTTCTGTTCTTTTAAAGCAATTTCAGATAAAGACAATTAGGAGATGAGTTATGTTATAGGGTTGTTATCCTCCAATTCATTAGTCTTCATAGACTGTGAATTTGGGAATTACTTGATTGTAATAAGCATAAAACTAAATGAGAATCAAGGAAATAACATATTCCTAACCAATTTTAGAATGTCAAAATGGTAAAAATGTACATTCTCGTAGCATATTTGGTCGATAAAATATATTAAGATACAGAAAACCGAATGAAAAAATCCTTGCGTGTTTCGAAATAGAGCAGAATGTTTAGATATTGTGTAACAGATAACGGACACTTGTAACATAAGACAGCTGGAATACCAGAACATTTCTAAGGTCTGTAACCTCCGTTTTTCCCATATACTTAAAAACTTTTAAGAGTGAACGAGATTTACATCTTAAAAAAATCAGAGGCATTGTTATGTCCTTTATCACTTTATCACCCAAGAATTTAAAATACAATTATGGAATTATCTGTCGCGTAAATCATACTACATGTAGCTCTTACTGGGTTTATTTTCGTTTCTGTTTAATTTTGAAAAGATGCATGCAATTGCACCTGTACAAAAATACTTAATCGCTTGTATCTTTTCAAAATTAAACAGAATTGAAAAAATAAGAAAATGTAAGACAGTAAATCTGTATAATAAATTGATGAAGGATTTGTGCCAAGTATCGACGGAATATAAAAATCAATACCATCAATCATTGTTCCCGTTCCTCTAAATAATTCAATACAACCAACCTCCATATAAACGTTACATTTATAGAGTTGTTTTTTAATCATGTTCATTTTCAAAAAATAACTATACTTTATCGACAAATTAATACATCTTCATAATTTTACGTTCATTCTTGTTGAAAATTTTAAGTGTATTATCATTAAATGACACTCTTTTCATGTTTGTAAACAAAATTCTTAATAATTAAAAAAAAAATTTGGTTTGAAATCGGATAATAATGTTAACGATAATAATTTTCGACATGTCTCACGTCTTTGTGTAAATACAGCAAACCCCGAAAATCAATACAGCTATATAAAATGTAAACCGTTCCCATATGAGGTTTCAAATACAAAAGAAGATTGTTTTGTATAAGATGGCGTAATGCCATTATCATAACAGAATACACTACATTATTCGCTTTGACGAGAGAGTACGTATTAGTAATCTAACGAAAATAAAAAATCAAATAATTTTCCTTGTTGTCTAGGAAGAGAATTTGTAAGCTTTGATATTACCGGATTACCTTGACAATAATTCTGAGAAAATAGAACAAATTATAAAGAAAAATCTCTTTGATTGTGTTATCAAAATTATCCGAACGGAACAAATATTATGATTCGGATTCGATGCGATGGCAATTAACTCTATCTCGTGTTACAGATATGCCCATCAGGCTAAATTGCATGAACATGTTCATTTTTTTTTTATTAAACAAGGCTTTATTTGATAGGTCTTTATTCGATTAGACGATCGAATCGATGGAACGCAGTTTCCATGTTTGTTTTCCTATGTAAGTTGAAAAGGTATTAGACAACCTAAATGATTATTAACTGCATTTGCTGTAGGAGACCAAGACATAATTACTTGACTGAATTATTTTGTTGTGTGAGCGAGAGGCATGCTTAGAAAACGATGGAATTAAACAACTCGTAAAATACAAATTGTTTCCAATGCAGAATGTTTCTTGCTCAAAACACAACTACGTCTGAGTGAATGTGACCACTTTAAATAAAATGTGATAAACATAATATGGATGTAGAAAAAGTTAGTGTTGTATGCTTGTCTGACATTGATCTTTGTGGTAGTCATAATACATTAATCGTTTTAATAAAATGATACAAATTTAGGAAAATAAAAATTGGTTAATAAAATATGATATAGATACAATGAGAGTGTTAGACGGAGAGACAACACTGAAACTATGCAATATTGCTCAAGTAAACATTCATGAGTTTCGGCGTCAACGGATACTGTTTATCCATTGGAGTCCAAGCATCAGCTCTGCTGCGTCATGCGGCGACGGTGAAATGATAACGAATGTGAAAAAAAGTAAATTTGTCTGAAGTGAGAGTCGGAACGTCTCTTGAACTCTTAAAAAAGTAGTATTTCTGAATAAAAAAAAAAGAATCACGAAGTTGGAAAAAACAAATACCACGTCTCACATGTCAATATGACGTAGTATTTGTTTTGAGCCACTCCTTTTTCCAGTTACGTGACTTCTTGATCAATATTATTGAGGAATAAATTCAATGGCTACTCAGTTTATTCGAGTATGAACTGGATTGGGTAGTTTATTTAAAAAATTAACTTCAAGTGGATTGTTACGTTTTATTGTGAACTAGGTAACTTATATTATAGCGTTGCCCTTCCAAACTGACACTCTTTATTTCATAACTGAATGTCTTAATTTTGAATAAAACTTTACTGCTGACGTGAATTCTACGGCGAACCGTACGCGCATTATTAACGCCCATGTAACAATTCGTTATGTTACACGGTGCCAAGTCTGCTGCTAATGCTGAGGGTAACAGAAAGGATTATAAACTGCGTCTTAACCAATCAGATTTCAGTATTTAACATAAAAGTTTAATAAGATGAAATGGTTTATTAACCACGGATATATAGTAAATAAACACGGATATATAGTAAATAAAACTGCTACTCTACAGATAATTACTCAATTTGATCTGGGTAATTATAATGCACAGTTCAGTGTTTATTTTCTCACTTAAACGTAGATTACATTGTTATTGCAATAAATCCGGGGGGGGGGGGGGGTTGCGAAATAAATAACAATAAATCCGGGGGGGGGGGGGGGCGTTGCGAAATACGATATTTTACATCAATTATATGAAGCCAATCTGTACGAATAAGGCCATATAAAAAAATATTTTTATCTCTTAATTACAAAAAATGATTTCGTTACTACGAGTTAATTATCTCGTTATTACGAGAAAAGATCTCGTAATAACGGAAATGATCTCGTTAATACGAGTTAAATATCTCGTTAATTAGAGAAAAGATCTCGTAATAAAGAGAAAATATCTCGTTATTACGAGCTAATTATCTCGTAATAACGAGAAAAGACCTCGTTTTTACCACTTAATTCTCTCGTAATTACGAGAAAAGATATCGTAATAACAAGAAAAGATCTCCTTATTACGAGTTAATTATCTCGTTATTTCGAGAAAAGATCTCGTTATTACGAGAAAAGATCTCGTTATTACGAGAAAAAGATTTATATAAAATGATGGGTTTCTGAAAAGACCTCCAAGTCGACTGGTTCACCCTTTCGGTCTACGTTTTTCTTTCCAGTAACGTTGATTCAATTTTGATTAATTTTTAAATAACAACGGCCATTATTCATAATTTTTTTTACATAAAATGATCGGATTTGACATTTTATCTGATAGGAATAAGTGGATAGAACTTCATGTTATTCTACTTTTCATCTTAAATATTATAATCCCACTCCGAAGTAAATACCAGGCAGTCCTAGTCGTAAAAACACAATTTCATTTGGTACAGATGACTTAAATGACTATATAGTTTCAATCATGGACAAACAGGATTAACCCGAATTGGTTTTATAAGTTCATACACAAACTATTTGTATACTGAAAATAACATTTTGTATATAAGAGTCTGAAAACAAATTACATGCATCCTTCTTAATAATAAATAGTTCAATTGCAGTAATCAATCTGCTTTGCTCCTTCCTCTAATTTTTTTTTAACTGCTTGGTCCAATTTTATATCAAATTTTGTGTATGCTTTTGATTGATGATTATGGTAAGTATGTTTATAATTATGGACATTACAGTAGTTCATACATTTACATAAAGAGAGAAGAACAATGAAACACGCCATTTTGAATAGATCTTTTCTCGTAATAACGAGATCTTTTCACGTAATAACGAGATAATTAACTCGTAATAACAAGATTTTTTCTCTTAATAACGAGATCTTTTCTCCTAATATCCAGATCTTTTCTCGTAATTACGAGATAATTAAGTCGTTATTACGAGATATTTTCTCGTTATTACGAGATCCTTTTTCGTAATAACGAGATAATTAACTCGAAATAACGAGATCATTTCTCGTAATTATGAGATAATTAAGTCGTAATAACGAGATCTTTTCTCGTAATTACGAGATAATTAGGTCGTAATAACGAGATCTTTTCTCGTTATTACGAGATCTTTTTTCGTAATCACGAGAAAATTTAGTCGTTATAATGAGATCTTTTCTCGTAATTACGAGATAATTAACTCGCAATAACGAGATCTTTTCTCGTAATAACGAGATAAAAAAAATTTTTTTTTATTTTTCCTTTATCTTGATACAAAACTCTTCTCATAAGAAGATTTATTTTGTCTAAAAATGGCAACGACCATTCAGCTCTCCTAAGTCAAAATGCCAGAACCTTTACATAATGACTTCAGTAATATGTTTCGTGAACTTATTGATCAACTCAAAAGATTTTATATGTGTATATATAACAGTTATATCATCTACATGTACATGTTTTTGAACATACATTAAATATGAATTATTAAAGTAATTATTAAGATTGACAGAGTGGTCAGCGTCCTGTGTAATTGATTATTATAATGGTTATATGCGTAACTCCTGTTGGCGATATGGTATTGAATATTAACATTGTGGTATGCATTAAGCGATTAGATTGCTTCAATGACAACTATAGATATAAACGTTGCATTTGTCTTGTGTCGCATCGATTATGAGCATATCCATTGATGTATTAAGAAAATGTGGATCATTACACATGTAAATTCATTCTTTAGAACTACCCGAAAAACGTTTGATTATTGCAAAATGCGTTGTTAAACTTCCTATCAAGAAAATTTATACATTTACAGTTATTATAGTAAGATGCATAATAAACCTGAATTAATCTTCAAAGCATAGATCAATTATTAATGTGGGTTTTTTAATCTGCGTCGTCTTTGAAGCACCCACAATGCTCTCTGATTAACATCTTCTGTTTAAGTGTCTAAATGTGTTTTTACTACATGATGATTCGGTATTTTTTACTTAAATACACGTTATTTCAAGTTATTATGGCATTAGTCGAACAAGGGATATGTGTAACCGGTTAATTGCAATATATTTGGACATGCTTGCATTTTCTAGTAATTGGGTCAATTACTCAAAAACTGGAAAGAAAAAGGAACTAAAAGTGCTTTTGGATCTGCGTAGAACTCCCACTTCACTATACACTTATCAAGGACAACCCTCGTGGTATTTTACCTGGCCCACTGATCAAATAAACCGTTTCTTTAAGGCTGGAAGGTATGGAACAATCAACGTTAAGCAGAAATGCACCGGGTTCATGTTGTTTTTGTGAGATTTTTTTATTCCAATTATGTATTTATTTGACAAGAAATTTTTATACGAAAGCTAGAGGGTTCTGTGTCAAATAGATAATAAATTGTAAAAGTTACGTTTGTACACTTGAAAACTTGTAGGAGTTTGTTATCGAGCTGCAGAACTAAATTAAACAACGTCTGTTCTAACGTCTTTTGTATTTTGTTACACAAGACATTTGGGAAAAACGAGGGTTTTTTTTAATTGAATTTCTTATCCAAGTACACTTCGTTATGTAAGGCTCAAACTTGGATAATGACATTCTTTTATTACATGTACGAGTGTTGGTACAATATAGCGCTGTAAGACGAAGATAGTTAGTTCAGGTTTTGCACGATGATCACTCTAATAAAATTTGTTAAGATTTACTTATACCTCGTGGGTTCAACATGTTTCAAATGTCAAAGTGCTGATACGAAACTTCAAAGCGATGTAAATGTCATTTTGATTAAGAAGATTCTTCGACATCTGACATTGTATCCTACATTTCTATCTCAATCCTAATTTCATTTCAAGTTGTAGAGGTGGTTGATTTACTAGTTCACGGCCAGTTTCTCACCACATTTAAAAGTTTTGCTACAATAAACAGGGGTAGTTGTGTTCTGCCATTTAATGTCCGAAGCGTAGTACTATAAATTGATAATCGTAGCATCATATTGTAAATTTTCAAATGTTTTAATTATCTTAGCGTCATATTGTAATTTTGATATAAATTATTGATCGTAGTGTCATATTGTAAAATTAATTTACTTAGTGACATTCGGTAAGTTTTGATAAGAATTAATTATCATAGTGTCATATTGTAAATTTTTATATAAATTAATGAACTTCGTGTCGTATTGTAAATTTTGATATGAATTAACGGTCTTACTGTCATATTGTAAATTTTATATGAATTAACGGTCTTGGTGTCGTATTGTAAATTTTGATATAAATTAATGAACTTCGTGTCATGTTGTAAATTTTGATATGAATGAATGGTCTTAGTGTCATATTTTAAATTTCGATATGAATTAATGGTCTTAGTGTCATTTTGTAAATTTTTAATTTACTGGGTGGGTGTAAATGTTTAAGTATTGTCAAAAAGAGTCAGACTGGTTGCGCATGTGGCGATCAGATCTAACGCGCGGTATTCAATTTGTCTGCACCGCTTTGTGTGTCATAGGACCGACGACATCCAAAAATAAGCATTCAATGCTTATATTTATATTTTCATACTGATGTCTATTTGTGTAAAATATTGTGTATCGCCTCTATTTAGTCATTACCAGCGCCCTTAGTCAGGAATATAAAACATAAATGGAACAACCATATCAACAAATTATATAGTTAGCGTCCGCGACAAAAAAGTAGTGCCATAAACTTTGTGGAGGATATTTTTTTTATTAAGGAGTAGATAAATTTAATGATTGTTTTCCAAAAGTACATATCAAATTGGTTGTGAAAGATTAAAAGTTTCATTTAATCTTACAAAAATAAATATACTTAAAACACGAGAATACGTTTGTATCAGTGCTCATGGCGCATGAATTAGCAAAGTGTATTCATAGAAAATTGAACGTCGCAGATTTCCAATGCACACATAAGGAGAAATATACACTGAATGTAAATATATGCCGATAAACTACAATGAAACCCAGGTATATTTGTTAAATTTAGAATATGTTAACACTTATACATTCAAGCGATATTATTAGACTCTCTGTTGCGAGTTGTTTGCATCTTAGCTCATTACTCATTAAAAATCTTTCGAAATTTAAAGTAATTTACTAACTTAAAAGTATATTTTGGGTAATTAATCGATCTTTTTAAACCGTACCTGTAAATTGGACCTGTAAATATTTACATTTACGAATACATGTGATTTGATTTGATTTAAATTGAATATATTTTATTATGCAAATATATATTGACATAAATGGATTAGGCAGCAGGCCGTGCCTATGTAAGCCTTCTCCATGTGCATGTACTCTGTAATAGTCTTATATATCTAGTTACTCCATGTGATTAAGATATGGTTAATATATCTACCATCTAAAGAACAATGTTATCGGATTTACGTAAGCAAGATTACGAATAAACATGATTCTATTGACAATAACCTTAAATGACCTTCATAAAATAGCAGTATAAAGGTAGTTTTTTTTTTTATAAACATACACTTTTATCAGTGCATAGGTAGGCATCTAATACAATGAAACAATGTATAATAATAGCTATTACATTTTAAGGTTTAAAAGGTAAAAAGAATGTTCCTTTATTTTTTCTTTCTTTCAAATTTGTCTCTTCATGATTTCTTTCCTCTTTCTATTTCTATTACTTCAGAGGTAAATATATATTTTTTACAGGTAAAAAGCTATTTACAACTTTCCACATGTTTTAAAGACACGAAAAAGAATGTAATTTAATTTTGTCAATGCTAAAATATTGCAGCATTTGTTTAGCTGAAACATCTGAATCCCCAAAGGAACTTAATAAAACAAATACACGCTTAATTGTACTTTAATTACGACCTCAATAGTGAAATATATCAAAATGCCTTTCTTACTCACGGAACCAATTAAGAATAAGAATGCTCGGGAGAATAAAATCTTTTTAGTCAATTTTTAATTAATTTCAAACTCTTATTTCGTAAAGTTACGGTGGCATCGAATTAGAGATAGTTAGTGGAAAGTACATGTAACTCTGTCCCTAAGAGGTCAGTAAAATATAACGCTAATATTAAGTCACTTACAAATATATCATACTAATTTCATAGATGTAAAAATACAGTATACTAATATACCCAATACTTTGACAAGACACATTGTATGTTAAAATGTTTTTTTAAATAATTTATCCAATTTAGTTTTGGGGTAACTACATGTAATAAGAAACATTAAGTTATGCCCAAAGAACATTTGTAAGAAGGAATAGTACTTACTTAAATGATCTTGCAAGCTTTGGACCGGGTCATCTATAATAGAATTGCACAGAGAACCTGAAAAATTAATGAGTACACACACGAGCCACAAATTCACAACGCATGCATAGGACATGGTTTCTTCGGTACTGATGTTTCAACCTATCAAACACAAATTTCATTTGATATTTATTTCTCGACCCAAAGGTAGGCGTTCAACATCCAGCGTATCCCATCCACCCCGCTTACGCTTACATTTCAAACAAACCAATGAAATACCTGAATCAGATATTGGATTACTTAGTCGATATCTCTTTGGAGGAGTACTTTGTTTTCTTGATTCTTGATGAAAAGTCGATACTTAGGCGAGGTTATGCTTCACGAATCGGCGGGGTTTTCCAAAGGAATGCATTTCTTACACAGGGTTTATGGATTAAAGTTAAGCTGTTTCAACAAGAAGACACCCACCGATTTCACGATCACCATTAGTTTAATTGCATCATTGGTCATGTCACTTTTTATTACCGTAAGATTTGAGTAAGATAACAGAATATAAGGGTCGCTGCCTAATTTTACAACCCTGGCATTCAGTTACGCCAATTAGAATATGACGTTGCAAGTTTAAAAGGTTTGAACAATGTGAATGCCTTGTCCTTTGCGATCATGATTTTTTTCCTACGGGATTTCAATACATGCCATTGCATTATGACCGGAAAGACACTCCAATTTGGAACATGTGTTAAGCAGTGTAATATCGGAATTAAGTGGAGGTCTTCTATAATTAATGTGACTGAACTCGCTGATACAATGTTATGTATACAGATTTAAACAGACTAAGTAAAATGACTCCACTCTTCCCGAGAATGTCCTCGAGCGGAGAAGCTGGTTTTTTTGTTTCTGTGCGGTATTTTTGACACACAGTAGGTTAGTGTTTGTCATTTTGGCGATTGTATCTTTCTGTAGTAAACGTTCATCAAATGAACAAGAGAAAAACAAGGTCTAGTAATAATAACACGGAAATAAATGAAATATACTAGAAGGGTTGCATTGAAATCTTTAAACCCCCTTTCATTGCAGACTTTGATCATACCCCATAGTGTTTCTTTTCGAACAGATCACTTTCCAACGTTTACAATTGCGTTTGGAATTCAAACAAATACTAACGTTACAGTTTTTAAAATACAGTCGTAATAAAGGTTATTAAGTTTATAAAGTTTGGGTTTTTCTGTAAAATATATAAGACTAACAAAAGGCGGCACTTAATGAAACCAAAGTTGATTCTCTGTTACTGATTGAATTTTGTTGTTTAATTGACTTGAGAGATAAAAAGACATCATCAAGTCTAAATAAGGAGAGAGAGAGAGAGAGATTGCGTAGTAATTTGTAAATATTGTTGCATTGTTACATTCTATTCTTCAGATGAAGAAGTTGTAAAAATTTTCCCAATAGAACTATGCTGAGCTTTACTCATATTCTGGGGCCTCATTAGTGGTCATGAACTGTATCGTTACATGTCATATTATATAAATAGTGCCTGTTTGGGAGGGTAACAGTTGAAATTGACACCCCGAGGAAACCATTGTCAACCGACGCGAAGCGGAGGTTGACAATTGTTTTAAAGGGGTGTCAATTTCAACTGTTATCCTCCCAAACAGGCACTATTTATTTTATTATACTGAATGTCTTAATTTTAGAAAATTTTTATATTGCTTTTATATAGAAATGACGGGAGTTATACGGCGAACCGTACGCGCATAATTTACGCGCATGTAACAATTCTTGTGTTACCCGTTGCTAAGTGTGTTGCTAACGATGAGGGTAATAGAACGGATTATCACCGGGGTCTTACCCAATCAGATTTCAGTATTTAACATGAAAGAATAATAATTGAAATTGACACCCCGAGAAAAGCGTTGTCAACCGACGCGAAGCAGAGGTTGACAATGGGTTTCGATGGATGTCAATTTCAACTGTCATCCTCCCAAACAGGCACTAGTTATTTTATAATACTGAATGTCTCAATTTAGGAGAAATTTTTACTGCTTTTATATAGAAATGACGTGAATTCTACGGCGAACCGTGCGCGCAAAATTTACGCGCATGTAACAATTCTTTGTGTTACCCGTTGCTTAGTGTGTTGCTAACGCTGAGGGTAATAGAACGGATAATCAACTGCGTCTAAACCAATCAGATTTCAGTATTTAACATGAAAGTATAACAATTAAGTTTATTCAAAACAATCTATATACGACTGGATCGTTATTGTGGTACAAATAAAGGAGCAGATTCTAAAATGAAATGTGTATGAAAATATTCATAACCTTATATAGACTGTAAAAAATAAACGGGTTCATTTCTTACAGCCACAATTTGACAACCAATACCCCACAACATATTGGGGAGTAACATCATATCATATTAAAGGGGAAAGAAACAATAACACTGTGCCTAATAATTATGCCCTTGCCATGGTGGCATTTTTGCACCCGTGTAAGCTCCAAGTATCGAAAAAGACAAATATGCCATATGATAGACAATTGCTTGATGGGTTTATAATCACCTTGTTATCAATTTATCCTGTCAGGTGAGAATTTTAACTTTAGAAAAAAGCGTACAGGAAAATATGTTTCCCATTGGAAACACAATTTTGATTGAATTTTAGAAATAGCGTCACTTCTGACGTCATATACTACAAGTGAGTGCAAATAAATCAAACAAATAGGTGAAAAATATATTTCATATCAACTCTTCTAAAAAATAATATAATATTTTATTGTTCCCGAAACACTTTCAAAAATAACGAATTATGGGGGCCAAATTCAACTCATATCATACATAGTTCTTTAAACCATTTTATTAGTATATATACTTTTCTCCCTCATTTTTTAAAATACTCAGTTTCAACTGTTACCCTCTCAAACAGGCACTCTATATTTTACTATACTGAATGTCTTAATTTTAAAGAAAACTTTTAAAACTGCTTTTATTTTTTTTTCTTTATGAATTGCGTGAATTCTACGTCGAACCATATGCGCATAATTTACGCGCATGTAGCAATTCGGCGTGTTATCCGTTACCAAGTGTGTTGCTATAATAGAGGATAATAGAACGGATTGTGAACTCTGTCTAGTAAACAAATCAGATTTCAGTATTTAACATGAAAGTATAAAAAAATGTATTATAAATATCGTCAAGATTTTTTATGTTATCTTGAGATGCAGGGTTTTAAAAACAAGAATCTAGTTCGACCAATGTTAAAATAAACTTAAAACAGGAGTCTGTCAAGGCTGTGCAATTTCATCAATACTTTTCATCGTACCATCAACTGGTCCTGAATACAACATTCGACATTCCAAGAGGCATCACATGAGGCACATTCACAACAAACGAGGACTGTGACTGCCGATGATATTGGCTTGTTCTTTTACATCTACCAACATATTTAACCACCTGGCTCCACTTATACGGGAAAAGTATTTTGCTAAAGATAAAAACCAAAAAAACTAACCTACTTGGTAGGTGGAAAAACAAGCTACTATGGATCAAAGTATAAGATCTCATTCTTTCATGTACAGGTGTACCAAAAGCTTAACTAATGTGGATATATGGTGGAGCACAGACTGATATTATACGGTGACTATCTAATATGGAATGCCATATATAGCAGCCTTATGTGGCTATTTCATGAGAAGATGGTGCTTTATTATATTATGCTATGGTTATTTCATGTGAAGATGGTGCTTTATTATAGGAAGATGGTGCTTTATTATATGAAGATGGTGCTTTTTTGTGTGATATTTTTCATATAATAAAGCACCGTCTTCACATATTAAATCACCACCTTCGTATAATAAAGCACCATCTTTATATAATAAAGCACTATCTTCACATGAAATAACCACAGCATCATATAATTAAGCACCATCTTCACATGAAATGGCCACATAAGGCATTTATGGCGTTCCATAATTTAAAGGTGGAAGCACCACTTTAACTACATGTACAAGCTGTTTGGGTAGTAAGTCAGTATACTACCAAAACAAAACTTTCAATAACAGCTGCATTTTTGTTTGTGTTTGAAGTAGAGTGTTGGAGTGACCTAAGCAAGCGACACTCCATACGATGTCTATAAGAAGGATTCTAAGATATTTTTGCCCAATACCATCTGAAATCAGGATTTGACATAATGAGAATTTCACCAAATTCTTTATCAGAAGACGTTGGAATTGACTTGGTAAAATAATGTACTTAAAAGTGACTCGGGCAGCTCTCTCCAAGACATCCGAGGGAAAACAGAAGAGGGAAGCCAAAAAAAAAAAAAAACAACCAAAAATAAATGAAGTTTGGACATACTCCAAACGCTAGCCAGACACAGACAAGGGTTGAGAACCTTCGTTACTGCCTTATTCGCCAAAGAAGTCAAGGCCAGTAAGTAAGTAATAAGTAAGTAGGTATGTAAAATAGTTTTGAGGGAGATAGAAATTAAATCGTAATCTTGAAAAGTTTGAGGGTTACACCCATAAAAAGATGTTTCTAATTGCAATTTCAACATTATTGGGGTTTTTTTAATATTTGATTTATTATTTACCAGATCAAACGCGATGAGTATAATGGAAATGCAGGTCGGTAGGCAATAGTAATACGACCGAATGCAATATCGGACAGATAGACGGATGAACGGACCACTATAGGAATTCCTCAGAGGTAAATGATAATCTTAATTGTAGCTTAAGTGTAGCTGCAAATTGGATTGCGATTGTTATTTGTGAATTTAAATCTGGTGTTAAGTTCAAGTGGAGTAGTAGATTCAAAACACCCCTTCGGAATTTTAACCCTAAAATAATTGGATTCTTTATACAAACTTATAATTATTTACTTGCGAGAAAACTTTGCGACATTCGCGAGAATGTCTGTTTCGCAAATACATATTTATCTTATAAACTACTGGATTGGGTATACCCTCTTCTGTTTTACTCTCACTATCTCTCAAAGAAATGTATCTTTATTGAATGTGTTTAGATTGAAGAAATCATTTGTTACTCTGATATCCCTTACGGGCATGACTCTAGACATCGTTAAACAATATTTCTTTCCTTTTTTTCCTATCAATTTTAATACACCAAGTCAAACTCGAGTGATTTTCTTGTTTTTTTATTCATTCTTTGTTTGCATGGACAAAATAAGAGTCCAAGACTTTAAAAAGAATCATCAATTTGTCGAGGTTTATATCATAAGATGCATCTGAATAATGACGTCCACAAACACAACGTGCACTCTAAAGTCTTTGGCCAATTTAACATATGATGTAAAAAAAAATTTAACCTGGACCTTTTGATTTTTATTTTGATAATTTAGTTTAATTGTAACAGACAGTCTCAGTGTGAGTTTTTTTCTGTCAAACCATGGTTTTTAAAGTATATTGGACAACGGACACGCAATTGCAAATCATTATAAGTTTCATTTACACGAAAATCAATCCTTAGGACAATGAACTTGGTATAGCAAACCTGAGTATATGTACGAAATGTGCTGTTAATCGAGATACTCTAAACGAATTGCAGTTGGTTAAATGAAACGTGGTTTCCCGACCTACCGACATGAGCAAAACACTTAATGATCCTCTTTGCTAATGCATGTTTGGTACATAATTTCATTTCTAAAACTTAGAGAGACCTATATACGGTATTTATAAAATAGTTTGTGTATTTTGAATGATTAACCAAAATTTGAATGTTAGAGGTCATGTGACAAGCAAGATCCAAAGGAAAGAAGCCGTTGGTATGTAAACAAAGCTCGAGTCGTATATTTGTTTACAAATAATGTAAAGTTAAAAAAAAATTGACAAAATGGTAATAGGTTGACGTTGAAATTCAGTCAACACAAGATTCAAAGATCTTGATATTTTTTAAAAACAAAATCGTAAAAGTAGCTTAGAGTTATATGGAGTGCATTGAATCTATATGTTTCAGTGACCACGTCTTTTTTTTGAGCTCAGTGTAACCAAGCATATATCAATTACCTGTGTGAATATGCCTCACAAAAATATAGAGTTGATTATTCTTTTCTTGTATGTTCCTGTTAGTGCTGCCTCCGCATTCCAGTCATAAAGATCAGATTTCATACAGTTGAAAAGGTACGTTAAAGAGATATATGACTCCCACAATGGATAAGCGTAAACAACTATTAATCATAATCTTTACATGTTTACATGTTTAATTTAAAACTCTCAAAGATAACCTAAGGACTATTCACCCTTTAGTTAGCTTTTACATGTATATTGTAAACAAATTTCAAAATATGAAAAAAAATCAATTGAATTATAAATAGGTCTTGCTCTTTCATTTTATGAATATATTATGTTGATCTTTTGTTTAGTATGTGTTTAAAATACTATTAAAACTCTCTAATGTTTGAGTGCCAGTGAATCCATTTTAGGTTAATGCTATCTAACACGGGTTTTTTAGTGAGTTTTATTTTTCTGTTGAATGCTTTAGAATTAAAATAAAATAAACTTTTAAAAGACATTGTAATCTTCCCTCTTGTGGCATTATAAAACATGAGACCCAGGGGCCATATTGCTTACCAAAGCTTATCAGATCAGCATTACAGTATCGAATCGAAAATATGTTGACAAATATGGACAGTAGATCTTGAACAAAAAGTTTAAAATATGCGTCACATTTTACCCACATATATTTATGGTAACTACTAAGCCCATTTTGTTGTTTAAGTATTTGTGAGAAGATTTTTCTCGATTCCTTTGCATAAGTAGTGATTTTAAAGTGCCCCTTTGGGGTGCCACTTTTCTTCAGGGAATCATGCTTGATCAAACTTTAATCTGCACAACCTATGAATTTACACATATTTCAACTTTTTTAGCTTTTGCTTTTCAACAAGATCTCTAAACATTTTTCTCTTTATCTTCCTATGTATAAATTTGATATCCCCCATTGTGGCCCCAAGAGGATTACAATTGAAATAAACTTGAATCTTCACGTCTACATGAGGATGCTTCCACACAAATTTGAGTTTTTCTGGCCAGATGGATTTTGAGAAGAAGATTTTTTAAAGATATTCTCTAAATGTTACTGTATATTCCAAATTTGTTCTAATAAATGACCAGCAGGGACAAGATGGGATCAGGTTTTATATAAGAGTAAAAATGTATGGAGAAAATCTCTTAAATTCTACTTTCAAAAATCATAGTACTTAAGTACTGAAAGCCGGTCTCTTTTGGTGTGTCTTTATGCGTATTGTTTAGTACATGTAAAGACTGAAAATCTCTCTCTCTCTCTCTCTCTCTCTCTCTCTCTCTCTCTCTCTCATGCTTTTAATGTCGGCAAAGCGTCAGAGAGCGACCAAATTTTGTAAGCGGCTATAAACAAAAATATGACTGTCTAGTAGAAAAAAAATTCAACAGTTGCTGCCTTGAATTTTGCAACAAGCGTTATATATTCAGTCCCCATTTCTTCAACGCGCAGCAAAGTAGTTCGTGGAAATTCATGCGCATTGAATGTGTCCAAAATGCATAGTCTTGTTTTTAAAACACGTTATTAATAAGAAAACTAAAAAAAATTGACAATTCTCTCGAAATTAAAAAAAAAAGAAACAAAATGCCAACACTTTTGACAAAACGTGGCTCTTTGTGTAACTACATGTATTTGGTATACCGGAAGCTTTTACTTTAATGCTGTTTGGTTTTTTTGTTTACTTTTGAAGTTGTGCTATTTATAGTAACATTGGCGATTTGCCTGCATACAGCCAGGACTCTGCTTTCAGCAAAGCCCGGCTAAAAACGATTAGGCCAGAAAAGCTGTCTAGAAAAACTTGTGTGGAAGCATCATCAGGTAGTATAGATTCAAGTTTGTTCAAATCATGGTCACCGGGGAAAGAAAGGGGGGGGGGGGGGGGGGGTCAAGGGGCCAAATGGGGGAGCATATTTTTATATAAGAATATTAAGAGAAAAATTTTATTTAAAAATCTTGAAAAACACTCAGCTAACAAAGCTGAAACTTGTGTGAAAGGACAGGTCGAGCAGATTAAAGTTTGATTAATCCATGATTCCCTAAAAAAAAAAAGAGGGGCCACAAAGATGGGATTTTTATATGGGAAGTGAGAAATATTTTCTCACAAATACTAAAACGGCTGAGAGGTCTAGTATTTACCATAAATATACTTGTGGATAAAATCGGCAGATATTTTAACTTTTTTGTGCAGGATCTACTGTACAGAACTGAGTTCTCAAGATATTTTGATTTGCTGCTGTAATGCTGATTTGATCAGTTATGCTTATTGTTGCTCTGGTGAGCGATGTGGCCTCTTGGCCTCTAGTTTGTACTTAGTTTAATGTATGTGAAGCAAAGGCTACTCAATGTTTAGAATGGTCAATATTTTTTCCATGTCCAGATGGTTTGACACATGTGTATCAATCAAAGAGTTTCTAAGACTATATACAGAAAAATATTTGAAAAATTAAATCTCAAAAATCAGAACCTTGTCGGTTCCTTTTATTTACTAAGTCTAGACGCTTAGGAGATACAGAGCTCATAATTCTTAAAACTTGACAAACTTGACATTAAAATTTTGGCAGGCCATTTGAAACACCTTCGTCAAGCATTTGTGCATCGGTATTTGGAAAAGTAAAATTTAGAAAGAAGAAATGGAGACAATGCCCCTCAACAATATGCATAACATGCGACATATGGTTCATTTAACTCACATTTTATTCAAAATTACATGCTGTTGCATGTTGCAAATTAAAGAGGAACACTAAAATAATGATATTTCAAAAAAGTTCACCGGTAATTGTTCAATGAATTTCATATTTTATCTAAAATATACATGTACATGTAGTGGAATATCGTAATACAAAGAACAAGTCCCATGGGCCACATCGCTCACCTGAGGAACAATAGGTATGATCAAATCAGTCATAATACAAACTATTTGTACAATGTACAGTAATACATGTAGATCCTGTATAAATAATATGTTTATAATCATTAGTCACTTTTCTAACAGGATGATTTTATAATCAAATCACATGTTGAGTATTGCAGTTCTCAAAACGATCCTTAACTATGGTTCTATGTGGGAAATAAACCTACATCAAACTCAGAACCTTCTTGTAAAGCCGAAGTAGTGTCCTGGGGCCAAAGTCTTAACAATTATAAAGAATCATCTGGCTGATTAGTCTCTGAGAAGATTTTTAAAGATTTACTCTATGTATTCCTATGTGAAACTTCGACCCCCCATTGTGGCCCCATCCTACCCCCGGGGGTCATGATTTTTACAACTTTTAATTAACACTACCTGAGGATGCATCCACAGAAGTTTGAGCTTTCCTGGCTGATTAGTTACAGAGAAGAAGATTTTTCAAGATTTACTCTATATATTCCTATGTAAAACTTCGACCCCTCCATTGTGGCCCCACCCTACCCTCAGGGATCATGATTTTCACAACTTAGAATCTACACTACTTGAGGATGCATCCACACAAGTTTCAGCTTTCCTGGCTGATTAGTTTATGAGAAGATTTTTAAAGATTTACTCTATTATTCCTATGTAAAACTTCGATCCCCCCCCCCATTGTGGCCTCACCCTACCCCCGGGGGTCATGATTTTTACAACTTTGAATTAACACTAACTGAGGATGCATCCTCAGAAGTTTCAGCTTTCCTGGCTGATTAGTTTTAGAGAAGAAGATTTTTAAAGATTTACTCTATTTACTCTCTTTACTCTTTTTAAAGATTTACTCTATATATTCCTATGTAAAACTTCGACCCTCCATTGTGGCCCCACCCTACCTCTGGGGGTCATGATTTTCACGCCTTTGAGTCTACACTACCTGAGGGCGCTTCCACACAAGTTTCAGCTTTCCTGGCTGATTAGTATCTGAGAAGAAGATTTTTTAAGATTTATTCAATTATTCCTATGTAAAACTTCGACCCTCCCCCCATTGTGGCCCCACCCTACCCCCGGGGGTCATGATTTTTACATCTTTGAATTTACACTACCTTTCAGCTTTCCTGGCTTAATGGTTTTTGAGAAGAAGATTTTTGAAAATTTCTCAAAATTTTTTAATAATTATCTCCCCTTCAAAAAAGGTGTGGCCCTTAATTTTCACAACTTTGAATCCCCTTTGCCTAAGGATGATTTGTGCTAGGTTTGGTTGAAATTGGCCCAGTAGTTCTTGAGAAGATGTGAAAAGTGTATGGACAGATGGACAGACGGACGACAGACAAAATGTGATCAGAAAAGCTTTCACTTCAGGTGAGCTAAAAAAAACACCGATCTTTCAAAAAAGTTCACCGGTAATGACTTAATGTCATAATAATATGGAAACGAAATTAGTAGACTTTGATCACGTGGCGTTAAGACCTCCATCAATGGATGTGGATGTCCCCGTCATATTGTCAGCTCCGGAGGAACAGAGGTACATTATAAATGATGCTATCTATAAAAAAGAAACACAAAACTGTCAGCAAGTATTATTTTATAACGTTGTCATTTCTTTATGTGAGTCACTCAAGTGACCAATTGCCATTGGTCTTCGTCCGCCGTGCCGTGCATCGTCCATTAAAAATGGTTAAACATTTTCAATTTCTTTTTGAAAACCACAATGTCAGTTGCTACCATTTATGATGTGAAGCATTTCTCTAGAATAAGAGAAATCTACGTGGTGAAAATTATTACCTTACCACCTTTGGGGTCTCCTTGGCAAGAAAAATATGTAAAATATGCCAATTTTGTGAAATTCATTTCCATTGTCTTTGGGTTCGGGATTCACGCCCTAGGGCGAAACCACATAGTAAAAATGTAATAAATCTTTAAAAAGTTTCTTTTCTACCCCTCTCATATATAGTGAGAGAAACTAAATGTAAATACATGGTTATGTCTACATGTATAATCCCTTTGTTATTTATATTGTGATATTCATGGCCTCTAGGTCAAGGCTCGTGGGTGGGGTCAATATTACCATATAGTGAAAATGTATTTTATATAAGAAAAATCTTTTTCCTAAAAATCATGAAAATTACAAGGTAAATTGACACTTAGGCATATTAAATCAAACATTTTCTACCGATATTTTATGTATTCCTTTTAAATTTTTCGTGCTTGTTTCAATAAACTGTATGGATATATTTTGGCATTTTAAACGAAACTGTGAATATCAAGACCAATTAAGGCCTGCAGGTCTCTTTTGACTAACTCTTGCTAGAATTTTACAATTTTTGGCTCCAGGAGGTAGGTTATAGAGAATTTGAGATTCCTGAGACTCTTGCCTCCTCTCTTTATGAATTGATGTTTGCAAACATCAAATAATAAAAGGAGGAGTAATAGTCAGAGAGGAGAGTCTTTGATTAATGTTCAGACTCCCGACTGAAGCTTAAAACGAAAACATGAGACTCCCTGATAGGTCCATCTAAGGGCTATGGTACTCAGGTAATTGCAAAGACTTGTGGACCTCTTGTTTGTAAACTTATGCATATCATTCAGATTAACAAGACGATAGTGTGACATGCAATTGACAATGCTGTTTTAGGATAGCTTGTAAACAACTAAACATTTGTGTCAAAAGAGAGACAACTCGTATCAATTAGTAAGCCGTTGGTCAAACAGGGAAAAATAAAACTACCTCACTCTTTCAAGATTTATACTTTTTCAGACCCTACATCACAATATGGCGATTAAAATATTTTGTTTATTTGTTTTTGTATCAATCGATTTGGTTGTATATCATCATAACTCATAGGTTCAAGTAACGGGCTTGTGAACCACAGATCGCCTGGTGGCTTTTGCCCACATAAACTGAATTAAATATTTGTAAATCATAATTTATGTTTAAGAATTGCATATTTTTCGCCTGTTTTACTTAAATAATGTGTGATCCTTATACATCATGCTATCTATCAGAATCAAGGAATTTTCTGCTAATTTGAGGAAACAATTTTAAGGTGTAGTGAATCATCTAACCTTGCATTATCTTACAATAACATTATTTGGTGTAAATCCAGAATCTTACCTGTGAGCTACTTGAAAACCTTCTTGTTGGTAAAAATGTCTGTACAAATTCCTAAAACAAGAAAACATATGATGAATGAATTTCCCCATAGGAATTTTTAAAATATTCACAATAGTGTGAAATAATTCATAAATTGGGGGGGGGGGGGTGTTACATATTTCAGATACAAATATTGTATAACACGTGTACATGTATTCTCTGTTTAGAATATTTTAAGTGTCTTGATCCATGTAAATGTATATCATTTGGAGAGGATAATCATCTTAAGTAAAATCTGAAGATTTAAGTTTGTTCTAGTAAGATTAACAGGCAATATTGACGTTATTTATTTATTTTTATCATTAGAAAATACCCCTTACATAACAACACATGTTAATTATTGGAAAGGGGTTAATTTTGTCATAATGAGAAAAATATACGTCAAGTGCCTATGGTAAAATAGCATTTTATTGCAATAGCAATTTAATTTGCAACATACATGTACGTTTTATGAAAGAAAAAAAATTGGAATTTATTTAGTAATTATAGGTTGTATGTATGTCTAGAATTGATATCATTGTAGAAGACAATTGTATTTGAAATCATGATATTTTAAAAACAAATTCTTAGTGTAGATAACTATACCCTGGCTTCTCGTGTCGATGTTTTCCTTTCTGCTGCATGGGTGTTTAACACACTGTCCATCACTACAACGACAGTTATAAGAATTAGGTTTGTTAAAAATGTAATCATATGGGCATGGTAACGACTTAAACTAAAAATTTTCAATTTTTTTTTTCTAGTTTTCTAATGTTTACAATGCTTAAGGGGTGTATTTGAAATGAATGCTCAACCAAAATTTGAATTCAAGAGGACTAGATATAAGAGAGATACGGAGCTCATAAATCATTGTTATGTTTTTGCTTTTTTTTTATCTGATTACATATTCTTATATTACATCATACTATCTGATAAAAAACTGTATTTTTTAATTTTTCATTTATATCTTGCACTTTATATGTATTACCTTGCACCTAATGGAGAAGGCTTACATAGGCATTGCCTGCTGCCCAATCCATTTATGTAAATATATATTTGCACAATAAAATACGTTCAGATCAAATCAATGATTTTGCCATATATATCTTAATTTGTTAAATATATTAGTTAAAGTTCTTTTTAAAACAGTGTTTTTTTTGTAATTGCTAGCTCGTTTTATATACAAATGAACAGTTTCTAGTGTTTGTCACATTCAGTTTTGTTTTAAACCAGGTAATTTCTACTCAGTACTAGCTTTGTTATAAACATACTAAACAGTAAAGAATTGAGAGATTTGTATTTTGCTTAATACCTCTCGACTGGCACTAAAGTTTTGGTGGCCGTGGGAATAACTTTGATAACGAATTATATACGTCAATTCTATAATATTTAATGTCCAGCTCAAATCATGACCATGCCCCTTTCAGAAATAAAAGAACCTATTTATATCTTAAGTAGTTTTCTTTCAGATAGATTTTATTTGATAGATGGTACCTGTAACAAAATATGAATGACCTTTCTTCAAAACTTCAAGTTGGTACCAAAACACATTTGACTTTTATAAAATTCAAAGTTTCAATATTACTTGTGAAGTGAAATCCTTAACTTGCAGACGACGGAAGTTTAAAAAGGCAGGGATATTTGGACAGTTGTTCCTAAAATTAATGTCATTATGCATCTACTATTAAGATTGTTTTTTAAGCGAAATGTTTCATGATCTCCATTTAGCCATATTTGCAAATAGTAAGTTCGGTCGTTGTAAAATGCTCCTGTTTTTATCAAACCCGTATGTTAAAAAGTTATTCACGGAATACCTTAAGCAATCAATTTGTTTTGTGAAAGCAACGCTTTTTGTAGTCATTGCATAACTATGATAACCTTACCACTGGGATGTTCTCAATGTGATTTTACAATTATATTTTCACTTTATAAGTAATTGAATGCAGGATATCAGCTGTAACCTAAAGTTATTATAAATTTACTTACTGTCACCTTCTCTCGGTCCGGGGCATACAGCATTAACTGTGATACCATTTTCTGCTGTCTCAACAGATACGGCCTACAAAGAAATATTAATCTTCACTATTAAAATTGAATTTCTTCTGTGACATGAGCTATTACTAATATCTCAAATGAAAGATTTTTGAATGAGAAGAATCATTGTTTAATTTTACTGTTGTCTATCTAAAGTGTTTTATGAATGAACTCATTAAGGTAATCCATTTATGACCGAGATGAATTGAAGAGTTCGATAGATCTAAATTAAATTTAAAACGTCTTCATTAATTATTATACGGCTGCCATACACCAAATTCAGGACACTGTATATGGACAATTAAATAAACTTTTTTGCACGTTAATTTGTTCTGCAAGAGTTGTCTGCATTTCAAAACAAAATATTATATAGGAAAAATATGTACGATTAGTCTTTTTTTTTTGGTGTGGGGGGGGGGGCACATTTTAAGATAAGGACCTTATTCAACTTGTTATCAAGAGATTTGTAAGAATTCAAAATAACTTATACACTTAAAAGATAATTATATTATGAATTTAATTTTTTTTTTGGTTTGCTGCTACATGTATATAGCTTCTTGAGATTTTTAAGTTTATTATGCGTCAATCCATAACTGAGAACAAAACAGTGAGAATCCTCAAGATTCGACAACTTGTGACCATGCTTACCCTCGTTAGACCGCAGAGCCCTGCCTTTGTAGTAATGTATGCTGCCGCCTTGGGGATCGCTTTTAGTCCTAACTGAGACGAGACATACACGATACGTCCCCATCCTGTTTGACGAAGGAAAAATAAAAGACGTTTGACAAATGGCCTTTGTGACAAAGCGCAAGTTTTACGAATTCTGGTATTGTAGCAATCCAAGCGATTTTCGAAAAATGTTTTCAGGTGACAGATGAATACAAAGATGTTACATTTCCGGAAGCCTTAATGCTTTTATGTTTTATAAAAACAAATTTTTGAAAAATATTTTTGCTGATTTTTTTTTAATTTGAAGTATACAGCTGTGACACATATTTCATGCTAATAGTAATGTTTAATGTTTAAAGTTCTCGCACATAAAGACCGATTTATCTTACTGGTCATCGGTGTTGTCGAAAGCGGTAACATACATATATAATACGTACATAAAATCATATTTTTACCAATTAAATCGTATTACCGGTGAAATACTAGTAAATAATCATGTGAAATGCAGCTCGGATTTGATCATCACATATCTCAATTAGAAGATTCTGAATACTTCTATGTGGTACTATACCTTTTTTTTTCATTTTGTGGAGGATATATTGGGTGATCATGAATGCCGCCGTTAGATTGATGCTCACTTCCCGTTTCCACTGCTCAAGGGAAATGTCCTCTATCAGGGACCCAAAACTGAACGACGCTGGAAAACAAGGCACTGTCTGAAATGACCGATAGTAACACCTGTATGCTTGAAAGGTTTTCAAGGATCCAATGTTTTATGACTCTTAGTGATGTTATATCATTGTATATTATGATATTCATATTGTCACTTCGTAGATATTGAATACACTGGATGGGTAAAATTTGTATTCAAAACCACACAGTAAGTCAAATTTTAACAATATGATATTATCATGTACAGCTGTATTTAGCTTTAATTTTCATATGCATGTTAGAAAATGTGATGTTTTTTATATATCTTAATCCGTATAACGTATGAATTTGGCCCATTGGTATTACAGAGTTCATGATATGTATATGAATATTCATGAAACAAAAAGGGCGTTTTTCCAATAAATAAAGATATATCAATTTAGATACATGTTAAATTAATCTGTTTGGAGCTTTTACTTCTTTACGTTATTGTACTTATTTTCAGCTTTTTTGTTCTTTTAAAAATCTGGTAATAAGCACCTGTGTCCCGCTACAAGTGTTAACAACCTTACTTTGTTTGACCTTCAATACCTGCGGCATTGATAAAGATGTCCACGCCATCCGGCCTCTCCTTATCAATGGCTTTGAAGAGCTTTTCAATGTCCTCTGTTAAAGTCAGATCACAAGCTATATATGTCATATTTTCCCCAGAGCTGGAAGAGCAAATTATATGTACGGTTGAAACTCGAAAACTGAAACTTCGAGGAACTTTGATTTAAAAAAAAAAAAAGTTTGACAATCCTGTCATTAAGGTTGAAAAATTGTATACTTGTACATTGTGTACTCGATAAGGCGCCAGTAATTTATGGTCATTAAGTTATTGCATAATTATTTAGCTTAGTGTTAATTAAAAACTAATGAATTATTCAACTTGCAAAGTCTATTAGCAGGCAAATTAAAAATATTGTAGGATTAGTTTGGCTGTTTTAGCAGAAATTCATAGGATCTGGCGACCAGCAAGAGTTGCTCTGCCTGGTAACATTTATATTGTCTTGCTAAGATTTCTTTATTCATAAGACCTAAGAGTAGCATTGGGACAAAGTACGTGTATTTGCACTGTGAATTAAATAAATGTTCTGACATTACTCTATTGAACATTGTAAGAAACAGAAGAACTCAATTATACAGTTAATGAACAAATCACCCTTAATACCCGGTTGTGCTAAACTGCTACAATAATTGTGTTTCTGCAACTTGGCAATGGAATTAGCAGAACTTGGATATTGATTTTCTTGGAATATTTTTCCTCACAGCGCGTGCATCTTGAAATGACTAATGCAAGTCAGATTTATTTGATCATTTCTCAAATACTATCAGGAGATACAGAGATCAATTTATCTAAATAAATAATTAGGTGTACATTCAGCATTTTCTTTCTCTTTCATGTCTCTCCCTCCTTCCCTCACGCTGAAATTTACCATGGTTAATTTATATACTATATTTTACACTAGTCATTAATTTCAATCATAAATTTAATGATTTTGTTCTAATTAGGTTTGTTGTGCGGGCCTGGATTACAAATTTTTCAAAACATTCATCGGATAAAATTTAATTAAAAACTCGCGGCAAAAATCTGGTCAAAAATCCTTGCAAGAATAACAAATACTAATCACTTCAATTGTCTCCAGGTCTGCCAAAACAGCAATTACGATACATTGTACTCACGTGAGTTGTAGTTCCTCGAACAGATCGTCCACAGAATACCTAGGAAAGCGATCAGTTCCTATCACATAACATTCGGCTTCTACCAATCCCTTGACAACAGCTTTACCTATGTGTCCCATTACGCCCGTCACCAACGCAGTTTTCCCACCTAGACTGAGCGACATTATTTTCCTGGTGGAGAAAAAATGTCCTAAGTTACTACTTGCATTCAATTTAGAGTCCATAAACTGCGGCGATTTCAAATAAAATGCTACGAAATATACGATATATCAAATGTAAAATCAAATCTAGGAGTAGTCTTCCAAATTAATGCAGATAATGTAACCGGGTTTTTTTTTTAAGGAAACAGCTATGCGCGCGCATATTTGGCATCCCGAGGCAGATCAAACGATTTTTGTTGCATTGTTAATGATGTTTGTATCGCTTATTGAAACCCATCGGCCACATCACCCTGACCTATTTCATTAGGTAAAATATTTTTAGAGCATTCATTGTTTACTTTAGGGTTTAAAAATATCCTTCATATGTCGCATTTTTCCACTTATGAAAATTAGTTTTCACAAATAATTCATTGATTCAAGCCTATAACATTTTGTACATTAATTTGTAGAAATATTTTGTTCAAGATCGTCAATCTAGCTTAAGCAAAGAAGACGAGTATTGTAAGTAAATATGTTAATATAATCTAAAAAATTTACAAAACATTAATGGCAATGATAAAATGGCTTGCTCAAATTATTAAAATCATTCTATAGTCTGTCCCAAGATATTTCTGCAGCACATTTGGACGATTTTTAATTGACATACACATACCTGTGAAAGAAGTGCAATTGAAATAAGATGAGAGAATATCCAAGATAATTCCATTCACATATTATCATTTATAACTCGGAAAAATTCACAGAAACGGAAAAAGATTTCTTACGGAGATTTTAAATGGGGAACGTTGACATCTTTTCTCCATTTGAAAGTCACACAAGATGCCTCGCTCAATTTTTCAACGTTATCATCTGGGTCTGTTGCAAAACAAAATCCTGGCAGACATCACATTTTTTCGCCATGTAAGCTAGAGGGGGCGTTTTAAGAGAGAAATCTTGGAAATTGTTCATACTTTTGAATGAAAATCGTGCAAACCCTGAGGTATTTACAAATATTGAGTAATTATAATAAACAAAATGTGAATGGAGGATATCTTGAGACAGAATATAGCCATATTCCGAAAGGTTTCATCAAGAAGTTTATTAATTACCATAAGATATTCTGATAGTAAAAAGTATAAATCATAAACGGGTATTAACTATATAATTTTTTTATATAATTCTGCTAAATAGCCTCTAACAAGAGGTAGATGGTATAATATACGATTAAAGTAGCCACTTAAGGATACAGTTTAATGCGTATCTGTTAAGCACAAATAGGATGGGGGGAAATGTTTTGTCTTAAATGAGAGAAAATAGATATGGTTATGAAAGGCATAACCTAAATACTATTAGTATTTCAGTAAAATCATCTCTGACTCTTCACAGAATTTATCGAATGTTCTAGCAGCTTCTGACAATTGTGCGTCGGAATCAAAAGGAATAGATGCGTAATTTCATTATTTTTTTTTTTTAGCTGTGCTCACATCTTGACTTATGCTAATGTTATAAATAATTGAATGAGACCAATGTTCAATTGTTATTTGCATGACCACTACAGGAATACAAATGAATCGGAATAAATGTGAAACTTCACCTGATTGACATGAACCAACACTGAACCATTATCTAACCAAGACTTTTTGATGCGTGCAGGGATTATAAAAAACACGTGTTTGGTAGCTATGAATTTCATAACTGCAATTTTATTGAATGTTGAACTACAACACAATAATATAAAGATTGAGAACACGGTTTGACAGTTGTCAAGTTATTGTAACATGATCAATTTGACACTTAAAAAGTACGACAGAAGTTCATTGACCGAAAGCGTTGAACTCTAAATATCAATGTTGATTTTTCACTCTACAGAAATTGGCGGTACCCTTAATCTTGAGATCTATATGCGCAGTTTTAAAATTTCAATTTTCTTAGGCGTACCTGAGAAATTTTTTTTCAGAGTAATTTCATAACACGTTGTTGATAAGAATAAGAATTGCCTGTCTATCTCTTGATAGCAGTGTAAACAATAGCGTAAAAGATAACTTACCTTTGAAAGCTGCCCGTAACTATATCTCACACGTGTGTAACTAGATGAATGAAACCATGCGGGCCTTTCGCATAGTTCCGTTTCCTGTATTTTGCCTCCGTCATCTTACCGTAAGTAGAGCGTAATATTCGCAGTTGACTTTATTACACCGATAGGTAAGACGCACTTCAATGTTCCTGTAAAAATACAGGAGTGTATTGGATTACTAGACTACCTGGTAACATTTAGGTACATATATGTAACACAGGTCATTTGATGTCATTGAACTTTATGATAGAGGTTCAAGATAGGATGGCTAATGGTGAAGCATTTAAGGGCTTCGATCTTGATTAACACTACAATATAGCCCAAGAGCACGCTAAGTCAGCAGGTTCCCATCGCGTATGAAATTTATACGTTGTTTGATTTCACTTGTCAAATGATTTAGATTGAAATGCAAATCCCTAACAAATACATTAGACGCCGTTTAAAAATGTGTTAATTATTTCTGAATTAATGGCCAGCTCGACAGACTACAAGCACGAAGCATATATTGAGGAGGGGGGTGGGGGTGGGGGTAGGGGGCCAATCAAAGACGCAGCAAAGATTATTCCTTATATTTACATATATAAAAGTGAATTATCACGGAACTGCCAACAACCCCCTCCCCCCCCCCCACCTTTTTTTGGGACCATATTGAGGTTAAAATACGAAAATGAACAGTTAAATTGCGGCAATAAGAATATTACGCTAGCCGCTAGGATTGTCAGGGTTTAGGAAAGTGTTTTTTCTTTATTAAGTTTGTCAAGATTTTTTGGATGAATCTGCCCCCCCCTATAAAAGTGTCGTTCGGTATATGTACCTTTTATTTCGAACTTGTTTTGATATCAAAGTATCTATGTCTGATTTACTGTACATATTTTTACAAACTTCAAGGATAAATCAAATCAACAGATTAGAAGTTATATATATATATATATATATATATATATATATATATATATATATATATATATATATATATATATATATATATATATGGAAGTTATATAAGGTTGAATTTGTAATGAAACTAAAGATAAGTCACGTGCCATAGTACTATCATTCCTAAGAAATTCGAAAAGTGGTGTAAAGCTTGACATTTTTAATCGATTAATATTTTTTTTGTTACTCAACAACGTACTAGTATTTCATAATTTAAAACATGCATGTTTGTGCTCAACAACAAATATTGTATTTTCATTGTCCAGGGCATACTGACTGTTACAAGTCGGAGTTATTGATTCTATCTTAGCTAACGCGAATAATTGGAATTTAAGTGCAGTGGCCTCAAGTTAGTTTACCTGAGCTTCAAGCTAAAATGAACTTTCCTAACCAAATTTTGTCAGGCACCAGTTTCAGTTAGTCTGTCCATCCTTCTTCTCTAGAATCTGTGGGCTGATTTCAAAAACAAATTACATGTATGATATCCAAACCTTGTTGATATCAAAATCTATTCAAGCAAATGAATAGGGTCATACTCTTTGTTGAAGTGGAATAAAAAGTGAAAATCATGAAACGGTGTGAAAGTCAATGAACTTCTCATGGACCACTGCAACAGAAAACCAATGGAAGTTTTTGATGCAGTGTAGATTCTTAATTGTTCCAACAGTGACCCAATATCTATAAATAGTCTACAGGTGGATTGTAACGATCTACATATATCAAGGGAGTACTAGTGATTTATAAAATTAATCTAATTCAGATTCTTTAAAAAAAATACATTGTTATAATTTGTGGTGTAACTTTGAAAGTATTCTGATGTGGAAGAAATTCAGTATGTTTGGGTTTTTGTGGGTTTTTTTTTTCACAAAATAGCCCCCAAAACAATGATTGAGCCATACAAGGTATAAAGTTCAACAATGAAATAGATTTTTAAAAAATGCCTTTTAAAAATTTTCAGTCTTACAATTTGTTATAGAAATAAGCAAATGTCTTTACTTTGCTAAGTTTTTTTTTTTTACAATGAGCACTATTTGGATTGAGTTTTGAAATTAACATTCTAACATGTTAGAAAATTTCTCCTAAAGAAATGAAGGGTATTAAAGGCATAATATAAAAAGAGCTTGTCTTGAAATCTCAATATTATTCATACAAAGTACATTTGTACAATACCCCGTGGAGATTCCAGGGACTTAATTTACATGAAATGCAAAATATTTAGTGCAATATTTAAATCTTTTGTACAATAATGATCGGTATTACGATTCGGGAAAAAAGATTGTATTTCAATTTTCATTCTATAAATATTGATCTATGAATATCAAGATGGGGCTAGATGAAGGTTCAAAATTTAAAATTAAAATAGTTATTTAGAGAGCGTCTGCTTGTTCATAATATGAAGGATAATAAGAAACTTGTAAAATCTATATGGAATCAAGTCAACTAATAAAGATTTCAAAGACCCAATGTATTTGTATTATTGTATGTGTTTTGATAATGGTTAAACCGTTATGTTTTTTATGTTTCTCGATACAAAAACATTATTCTATATGCAAACCATTTATTCTACTAACTTCTTTATTTGAAAAGTGTTATGAAATACTATACATCATATTAGATCATATTATAAGCGTTGTGCTCTGAATATCATTTTGTTCTTTCACTATATATATATATATATATATATATATATATATATATATATATATATATATATATATATATATATATTCCAGAAAAAAATGCTTATCACATTCTGGTGCTTTGTATTAATGGATAAGAATACAAAGTTAACCATTATGAATTATTTAAAATGTTTTGTTAAACTGTTTAAAAAATTTTTGTCGAAATACTTCTTTACTATTTGTCTACATTATTTTCTATATATTACACACTTTTTTATAAGTCACCTAACAGCTGGATGTATTATAAATTGTTTGTATCTTCAGGTCGTTAATATGAATAAAGTTGTAGTTAGTGTTAAACTTAGAATGAAAAACCTCATAAAACATGTACCCACCTGTCACTGTAATGAATTAATTTTCATTGCGTCACAAAACTGTTCTATTTATACAATTTTTAAGATGTACTTTTTTTATATATTTGCATTAATTTGGCATCATAATAGATCAAAATCTGAAGTTTTTATTTCAGGGGATTGTTGTTCTACATAATGAGATTTCTTCTTTCTTTAAAAAAATTGTTGACCAGTTAATTTTGAATTAATTTAGAATGTCATTTTTGATGTTGTTGTGAATGAACAGCATTATGATAAGATGAATAAAAATATTGTAAAAAAAAAAAAAAAAAAAAAAAAAAGTGAATTTATTATATTTTTAATTTCATATTTTATTTTTCACATTCTTAAAGATCAGAATTTCAATATGTACAATTTACAAGGGGAAAATATCATACTCGTCACAAATTTTATAACTCATAAAGACTGACCCAATACATAAACTCACAGTATATTGTACAGTCTATGTACACATAGAATACAACTCCAGCAATGACTATGCAATATCTTTGTCAACATATTGCATGACATAACATACTGCCAAAGACTACACAATAGTCAGTTGTTTTCCAATCTATGCCCACCCCCTTGTTTGTGTATATGTTCTTTACTTCCCGTCATTTACTTCAATAAAATGACATCAGATTTTAAGTCATATAGTTACACGACATCACATCATGTACTCTAAATAGTACAGAATATGATACAAAAAATCAATTTGATGTGAATGAACGGAGAGGTAAGTTTTATGAGCTAAATATCAAAATAATTGGAAAAAATTATATCTAAGCCGAATAGTATCACGACATTACATCATAAGAAATAGTACAGACAATGGTAAAAAAAACTTTCTTTAAAGTGGTACACACTAACATAGGTTAAGTTTACCTATAATTAAATATTCTTTATTATTCATATTATGATGTAGAATGCAACCTGTAAATATGATAGACATCTATTTATTCTATTGACTGTATATTTTTTTTTAGTTGTCTTTACTTCTTTGGATGTTTAACTTGTTTTATTTAAGCATAATTCTTAAAATACGTATAGCTCTACAATTCACAAATAATATTTTTTAAATTATATATCAATTACATGTGTATAACTATATTGTATATTTGAATGTTATATTAAATAATAATACATTGTTATGTAACTGGACATGTTTATACAAGGAGGGGATGTACATAGACTGAGCCTGTTTTCTATTTCTTCTCGCCCTTACACTACAATTACTATCTCCTCGAAGTGGAGTGTTAAGTGAGATAATAATTGTTTAATAGAATTTGATGTGCCAAAAGTCACTTTTTAACCATAACATAATAATTGTTTATGTGTTATTTATTCGGGAAACCTTTCCTTTGCTTAGTGAACATAATATATACTATCTGGGAACTGAAAGTAAATCCTGATGTTTTATAATGCAAACATAGCCTAATGATAATTAACTTTTAAGAAAGGATCATTCTCAGGCTTATTATATTAAGATATTTATGAAATCTTTACTTACTAGACCATGCTAGACATACAATATTTACACGTAACAGTATCAGATAAATCAAATAAGACCATTTTATTTTTCTAACAAACTCAAGATAACGTCATCATTTTTTCTCACAACGGAAAGGATGATTGTCAATCATATGGAATTTTTATTTATATTTTAATAAAGTGTTTTTGTAATAAAATGATTACACTCTAACATTTGATACTAACCAATTGATAAATTTAAGCTGATTATGAATAAAAGGCTGGGTTCTTATGCATGTACTGAGATTTTTTTTTTCCATTTTTACATATTAATAAGACCTTGTAGTTAAAAAAAAAGATACATTCTCTTTTAAAATTCTAAATTTGTTTTAAGGTTATGAAAATCTATATATATATCATCTTGAACACCTGTAAATGAAAATACATAATTATGAACGTTTATTTTCTTTTCAAAAGATAATAAAGACTTCGACAATCCGTCATAATCCTACGATGTAGTCATAAATGATGAAAATGGCACATTTTCTTATTTTTTTTTAATAGGAAAATATCTCCGCAGGCAGCTGATGTCCATGCAGAGCGAAATTGATATATTTTACATGCTATTACATGACAAAGTAATAAAACATGCAAACATGACTTCATTCTAAACATAATTTTCTATTACATTTTTTGGAAAATTCTTCATTTTACCATCTATTTTATTATACCCCCCGCAAACAAAGTTTGGGGGGGGGGTATATAGGAATCACCTTGTCCGTCCGTCCGTCTGTCTGCCTGTCTGTCTGTCCGTCTGTCTGTGCAATCGTGTCCGGTCCATATCTTTCTTATGGAGAAACATTGGAAGTTCTTACTTCACACAAAGATTGCTTATGACCTAAGGGTGTGTCATGACCATGACCCAAGGTCATTTGGGCAAGGACAAGGTCACTGGCAGAAAAAATGCAAAATTCGTGTCCGGTCCATATCTTTCTTATGGAGAAACATTGGAAGTTCTTTCTTCACACAAAGATTGCTTTTGACCTGAGGGTGTGTCATGACCTTGACAGAAGGTCATTCGGCCAAGGTCAAGTTCACTGGCAGAAAAAATGCAAAATTCGTGTCCGGTCCATATCTTTCTTATTGAGAAGCATTGAATGTTCTCACTTCACACAAAAATTGCTTATGACCTGAGGGTGTGTCATGACCTTGACCCAAGGTCAATTGAGGAAGTTCAAGGTCATTGTTTCAAAAATGCTAAATTCTGTCTGTGTCATGTCTTGTATTAATGGAAATATTAGAAGCTTAAATTTGAGACAAATCTTGCTCTTCTCAGGCCGCATAAAATTATTTTTAGATTTTCATTCCCGTCTCTCTGAAAATGGCCTGCCCCGATGAAATTTTTTTTTTGGGGGGGGGGGGGAATATGTGGAAAAAAAAAATTGGAAAAACATCGGGCTCAGTATACCAATAATTTAAAATGTTTAAATATTAAATGGCTGCTTGACATGTGGATTTTGTTTGATTCAAGTCATGGTTGTTAACGGAAGGATGCAAATGTCCTCATGCATTAACAGTTAACTTAAAATAAAATGGAATTAAAGGATAGAAATTGGTTTGTTTACTCCTATTAGCATTAACAGTTTTAAAAAATAGAGCAGTTGTTATTTATAGAAAATGGACAGTAAAATAGATTCATCCAATATTTTCTATAATAGCAAAAATATGTGCGTTATGATTTTTTTCTTAGCGGAGGGTATCAATTGTGAGCTTGCTCACAGTACCTCTAGTTACTTTACGTTTTTCTCTTACAAGCAGTTTTAATGTACATAACAAATAGATACAAGATTTACCTTTCTTTCGCTTACTGGATATGATGGTGTCAATTTATTGAAACGGACGATAAAGGCATTGAACAGTGTATGGCTCTAAAAAAGAGCCATTGCAAAGTATATAATCATGTTCCCTTTTTTATAAATGATTTTCTATTTAAATTAAAAAGTGCACGCCCTAAGGTCACTGGTTCAAACCCCGCTGTGGTCACTTGATGTTGTGTGTTGTGCACTAAGTCAAGACACTTTATCTACATTATCTCAGTCCACCTAGCTGAAAGTGGATATCAGCATACGCTGGGGGTTTACCTGCGATGGACTGGTGTCTCATCCAGGTGGAGTCAATGACTCTCATCCACGTAGCACCACGGAATCCCGGGATAAGCACTAATTTACAATAATGTATATGTATGTAAGTATGAAAGTTTATTGCTGCCAAAATGTTAACTAAGTCGTACCTTCGAGATAACAAGTCGTACGTGTGAGATGCTAGGTTATTATAACGAGATAATATGTCGTACGTACGAGTTAAAAAGTCGTACGTACATACAAGATAGTAAGTTGGTACCTACGAGATAATAAGTCGATAAAACGACAAAAAATAGGTCGTAAAAACGACATACGTACGAGATCATACTAAGTCATTATATTGAAATAATATGTCAAACGTACGATATAGCCTCAATATAGCCTCATGTTATACACATCTTAACCAAACAACAAAAATGGACGAAATAGTAGACGATCTTGTAAACTTTAATTTTTAATAAGGATTTAACCACAAAGAAATTTTGCAGGCGTTAGTTTTTTACAATGGGATCGTTATAAGTTTAAGAACGACAAAATTATTTTGTTATAACGACTAAATATATTTCGTTATTACGACTTTGTTTCTCGTCATTTCAACTTGGCGTCTCGTTATTACGTCCTTAAAGATACAACCAAAATTATTTCAAACTTTATGAAACTTTCCTTATCGTTAAATTCAAATATTTTTTACAAATTTGCAAAAAATGTTATGTTTGTATATATCTTTAATCAGATAAAATAAATCAAATAAAAAAAAAATAATAAAATTGATAATTTAAAGTGACACAGTGAACACCATCATGTAAACTAATCCATATTTAGACAAACCGAGTTGTTTTGGACAATGCAGTGTCACGTGAATATGATTGCTGTGTTAAAAGTGGGATTGAGCACTGAAAAAAAAATTGAAGTTATTCGATTTCTGAGTCAAACACATAGATTCATAGAGTGGATCTTAGTAAATATATAAATGATGATAGTTTTATGAAGAATGAGAGGCCGCTTGTTCGTGCTAAATGCCACGCTACAGTATTTACAATGTACATTAAATTTTATTCCATTGCACTTGTCCATATTTATGTGCTGGGCTATCGAATATATATATTTACCATTTAAACCGGAATAAATTTGTTTTCAAGGCTGTAATTTTTTTTTAAAGTTTATATCTTTTCTTTTGAGATCGTGTGAAAATTTGATGATTGATAAATCATGATAATTAAGGATATGTCCATATAAGGCTATATTTACACGTCTATTTTTAGAAAGTTGACAATCAACTAGTAGGGATTATTGACCTTCTGTTCCACTTTTTATTTTCAAATCATAAGGTAAATCCATGCTACAAAAATGTGTTGTCATAATCAAGCTTTATTCTGTTGATTACTACTAATTAAACGTTGTTACTTCAAAAAGTCAAAAGAGAAGTATTTAAATACTGTAAGTACCTCTCGATCAAGCACTCCAATTGCCTTTAGAATGGCTAGTCGAAGCGTAAATAAAAAGCCCTAATTCTACTAAGTTAGGTCTTCGATGCCAGTCAAGCTGTCAAACCCTTTTATGGGGCATGACGAATTAAAAGTCGAGGTCATTTATTTAATTCTTCATTTGATAAAAGCCCGATTTGTAACTTTATCGGTATATCAAATCTCAACCCAAAACTAAGCTATTCTTTTATTTATAACTCGAGACTCGGATATCCTCGTGCGTCAGTAACGTTACCAAAGTGTTTATGAACGTACATGCATTGGACATTCTTTGTGTGTATGACCAACTGTTATTGTCTTGCAATCACAGAGTTACAATCTTAGTAAGACGTTTGAGACTTTAAACGTTACTGTAATTTAACCTTTCATTAGATGCACCTAAGTTTGTAAATAGGCACAGAGAAGAAGAGGTGAAATCATGGACATTGGAGTATCTGTAAAGCAAAACCATTTGCCAAAAGAAAAACGAGCAGGTATCTCTTTATAACGGTTTTTGAATTCAATTGATGGAATAGAATGTTGAAAATATGTAAACTGAATCGATTTTGGTAATTTTAAAATGCCGATGTAATCACAATATATTGGAAGATACAGCGATACTTGTGTTTTGAAAACAAACATGCAAAACACCTATTCCCATTCTAACACAGTCTAAGTTAAAGGTAACCGTTGTACAATGGATGCCATCGCCGATCTTAAAAATATACTTAAGAGTGTGATAATAAAATCTATCAAAACTATCAAAATGTTTTTGGAATTATTAACTTGTTGGTTAACAGTATTCGTCTAATACGGTTCATACACACACTATTTATTTCATATATAACCTAACCGTATAGAGCCTGTTTTTGCATTGGTCGCTGGCAAAGAGGATCATCCCTGACACCTTTGGTTAATTACTCAAAAGAATTACTAAAAATTATATAATAAAAAAGTTATTTATCTATATACCGGTATTTAAGTGGCAAACGAAAAAAAAGGTCAAAACCTAAAAACTGTTGATTTTATTTTCAGAATTATTGAAAATTTTTAAATCATTCGACGAGAATGGTGACGGCAAGGTCTCTAAGCACGAGTTGGTTCGAGCTTCCAAAAAGATGGGAGTCAACAAAACCCTCAAAGACATAGAAAAAGTCCTCCGAACAATAAACACTGATAGTAAGATAAAAACAATGACTTGATTCTAAAGTAAAAAGAATGTAATGTTACATTTACAGATAGAACACTGCTTTCTGCATGGTGAGTTATAATAACTATTTATTATTATTTTGCTTTTTTTTAACCAGGAGAAGGCTATATAACATTCCCTCAACTAGAAAAACTTATGGCTGGGGAAAGCGTTGAGATTGACTACGAAGATGAAATGTTACGAGCTAAGTTTAATGAATTTGATCTGGATGGTGACGGCTCCATTACAAAGAAGGAACTGAAGACCGTATTGCGTTCTATGGGATCTGAAATGCCGGAGGCTGAAGCGGAAGCCATGATTCACGAAGCTGATAAAAATGGTGACGGAGTCATTAGTTTTGATGGTACGTTATATTTGGATTTTTAAAAAATACATAGATATATGTGGCATACTTTATCAGAGTTTTTCAAAAAAGTTTCGGTTTTGTGATACTAGAACACAACTTAGGATATATACATAACCAAATGATACAGAGATTAAACATGTACCAACAATTTCTACATGCGGCATCAACCATTTATGTATATTATTATCAATAATTAGCCTGCATATCTGACAAATTTAATTTTTTATTGATTTATATTTCAGAATTTAAAGCAGTTTTAACAAGTGGGGATTTCTAATGTTAGATTCTCTTCTTGACAACGTATGTGCTGTTTCAACCACCACCACCCCCAAGACCACTTCCCGTTTCTTGTGATCAACTTTCATTGTCACAACCAATCAACGAACTGCAATACTTACTGATGTTAGATTCTGATAGCAAGGATCTGTTTTCATTGTTACATTGTGTTATTTTTGTTGTTTTTTATTAACACAAAGCCATTGATGTATTCAAGATGTAATAGAACATCAACCATTGCCAGTATGGTGCGATGCAATAAAGTGGAATATTGAATTTCTAGTTATACTGGTATACATTGATATTGTTGGTAAAAAAAAAGCTTTGTATCCGAGAATTTACAGGTCATTCAACTTTGTACTTACCGTTCCTTCATTTTCAACCATTGACACCATAAAATCATGCAGTGTTTAATTAAAATTAATTAAGTTACATTCTGATATTGAGCCACAGGGGCATGGTCAATCTTGTCAGCCAAATTGCATTGACGCGTGTTCTTAGTTTGTTGAATATTGACACTTTCTAAAAATGATTATCATACAACGACCTTTTATAAATATAAAGGAAAAATGAATTTTTAGTTTTAAACCAAAGGGAATTTCCCCCAGAGAATAACAATTCAGCGATTATGATGAACTAATAACCTTTTTTACTTTCGTTACATCAATTTACCTTAACGATTTACCTAATATATCTGACATCATATGTATGTAAAATGTATGTAAAATTAATGATTAAAAATGACTTGAATTGATTAGACTTTTTTAATTATTATTTTGTATATGATAAAAATTATGGTCTTGTTATATTTTCTACGTTTTAGTTTGTCAATTTAATGCAATGTTGAAGTCATTTTAATGATAGCTACATGTAGTTGAGCTTTTGAGGGGGCTCGATGCTTGTGGCCATTTTTTGATTAACTGATCTCCTTTAAAAGAAGAGCGAAATGTATATAATATATGAATATAAAAAAATAAAATGAAAAAATATGGAATTTTCCTTTCCTAATAAAAGTTTATAGCTAAAAAAAAACATATAATTATTAAAATTTGATGGCTAATTTGTTGACCATCCAGCCTCCTTAATAAAAAAATTTCTGTAGGAGTTTTATTGCAGTAACTTGACCCAAAGCACTATAATGACGTTTATGACCAATACTGCCTTGTTGTTTTGAAATTTTCCGTGGGAACCACGGGGCTGGGCACTTTAAATTGTCCACAAGGACGTAAACAGCCATCCAATGCAATTGTTCGCCGATCCTTACAACGGGATGACGATTTAATAATCATTGTTCTCCGTGTAATTGATATTATCGAGATAAACCGTACCTAATTAAAAAATGTCCGTTATGTGTATGATGATGTGTTGGAACCATTAGTTCGAACTCATCAGATGATATATTTCATTACACCCAGGGTCCTCTTATGTCTCACTGTTGACCTCAAGTTGACTTTTAGTTAGTTTTGGTCGTCCTTGTATGACAGCGTACTATGCTGTGATTGCATGTTTGATTCTCTGATAAAAAAGTATCAATTTACGTATAAAGGGAAGACACTTTGAAGTTCGTATGATTTGGAAGTTGGTCCGTCTGTTAAAAATGTATTTTCAAATAACGATATACAAACGTTATGAGAAGTCTGACAGCAACTCTTAAATTGGCACGGACAACATACTTATCTGTACGTGCCAGATTAAATTATAAAAGACATAAAACAATTTAGTGTGTCTTTATAGTCTATATGGATCCACCTTTTCCGTTAACCCTTTCCTCAAGTACTAGTGTTTCCGGACCTAGATTTAATATTTTGGTGAAGTCCTACTTTACGTTATCTCAAGATGGTTCTTTTTTTTTGGAATTGAATTATGCTTAATAACTAGTATTCAATATTCATTCCTGAATAAAAAAAAATTCCGAGTTTTCAATTTTCAAACGCCCCCTCTATACTCTCTGCTAAAAAAAGAAGAGTCTGTGAAAATGGTTGCATTACCAACGACATGAAAATTCCCAGGTTTAAATGTCGAAAAAAAATTGCTCGAGAAGTTCCGAGAACGTCCGAATGAATAGACTTGTTTTCACTTCTGGTCAGTATCTCAGAGATGTATCAACAAAGAATTCTTAGATTTTTATCGTATATCGATTTGAAGTGCTCTCCACAGAAAGTTTTGTGTATTATATATTTAAAAAAGTGACAATTGACAGAAATAGAAATGTGTTAGAAAACATATCAGATTTCTATGCCTGCGAATATGTACACAGTATCTTCAATGTGATAGACACTAGAAAATGGAGTAGAATTTCTTAACCTTTTAGATTTAAGCTCACCTGAGCAATTCTGATCACATTTTGTCTGTCGTCCGTCTGTCCGTCTGTAAACTTTTAACATTTTCTAAAAAAAACCATAGACCAATTTCAGGTTAACTTGGCACAAAGCATCCTTGAACTAAAGGGATTCAAAGTTGTAAAAATTAAGGACCTCGTTCTTTTACAAGGGGAGATAATTGGGAATTATTAAAAATTTTCGAGAATTTTTTCAAAAATCTTCTTCTCAAGAACCATAAGGCCAGGAAAGCTAAAACTTGTGTAGTAGCATCCTCAGGTAGGGTAATTATAAGTTGTGAAAATCATGACCCCCGGGGGAAGGGTGGGCCACAATATATAGGGGTCGAATTTTAACATAGAAATATATTTAGAGTAAATCTTTAAAAATCTTCTTCTAAAGAACCATTTGGCCAGGAATGGCGAAACTTGTGTGGTAGCATCCTCAGGTAGCTTTAATTCAAAATTGTGAAAATCATGACCCCCGGTGGTAGGGTGGGGCCACAATAGGGGTCGAGTTTTAACATAGAAATATTTAGAGTAAATCTTTAAAAATCTATCTTCTTCTCAGAAACCATTAGATCAGGGAAACTGAAACTTGTGTGGAAGCATTCTCAGTTAGTGTTAATTCAAAGTTGTGAAAATAATGACCCTCGGATGTGGGGTGGGGCCCCAATATTGGAGTCGAATTTCTACTTAGGAATATAGAGAGTTCATATTTAAAAATCTTCTTCCCAGAAACCATAAAACCAGGAAAGCTGAAACTTGTGTGGAAGCATCCTCAGATAGTGTAGATTTAAAGTTGTGAAAATCATGACTCCCGAGGGTAGGGTGGGTCCATAATGGACGGATCAAATTTTTACATAGGGATATGTAGAGAAAATCTCTAAAAAAATTCTTTTAAAAAAAACATTAGGTCGCAATACTGAAATTTATTTGGAAGCATTGTTAGGTAGTGTAGATTATAAGTTGTGAAAATCATGACCCCCGGGGGTAGGGCGGGTGTGTGTGTGTGTGTATATATATCTTTTTCAAAAACACATTTGCCTAGAAAAGCTGTAACTTTAGTGAAAGCAACTTCAGATAGTGTAGATTCAAATTTGTTCAATAAAAATCTTTAGGAGTATGGTGGGGCCACAATGTGCATCCAGCTATATAAAGGAAAACATTTTTATTATTCACCAAACCTGAAATGTTATTTTATATGCTTTTGCTTAATATATGCAAGCATTTTTACATATTGCCGATTCCTTATTAAAATTTGGTCCTTGGACGATTATTCGGCCTCACAAGGGGTTCAGATTTTGATGTAGGTTTATTTCCTGTATTTAAACAATTGTTTAGGGTCTATTTGAGAACTGCAATGCTAAATGTGATATGACTATAAAATCATCCTGTTAGAAAAGGAACTTGATTTTAAATACAAGAACATCCAGGAGGAACCGGATTTTTTTATACAGAATCTACATGTATTATACCACATTGTCCATATATTTTGTATAATGACTCCATAAAGCTGATTTTATCATGCCTATTGTTGCTCAGGTGAGCGATGTGGCCCATGGGCATCTTGTTTGTACTTATCAACACAAAAAATACACAGATAACAAAAGGGGTAAATTTTCAATGCAAGAACAACATTTAAATTCAGACAATAATATATATATATATATATATATATATATATATAATTATGTACATGTACTTATCATAATATTCAAAGTCTCCCAAGCGAATTGCAAATTAAATTTGCATGAAATGACCTACTATCGTTGTAACAAAACACAGCCAACTAAAGTCTCTTTTTCCCGAACTCCGGGCCCGGGGGAAAACCTCGGACATCACTGAGATTAATACAAATAGAGAAACAAAGGTTTGGACATCCCGCACACTTCGTTGTTTACATGGTGAACGAGATTTCGAAGCGCGATATAACTAAGTTTAACTGTATTTACAATGTACATGTTTATAATGTGTTAAGCAGGAAAAAATCATTTTAAGGTATATTTCATATTTTGAATGAAAGATTTCATACCGAATATTTTGAATGAAAGATTCCATACCGAATAACTCCGTAGATGGGAATGTACATGAAACACAACAAAATATATACATATATTTGAATTCAATATGTTATTCAATGTTATGGCGTGACATCATTTCTTTACGCATGCGTTCATCACTTCTCTTCAAATACAGCTGTCGGTAACGATGATGTAGCAAATTCTGTACAAAAGAAATAAAAGAAGTTTTTAATATTCACCACATAAAAGAATAAAAGTACATATGTGTATTATAGAGTATTGTACAATGTAATAAAACATCGTCTTTGCCAGTTTAACACTATATCGTGTGTTTTTTTAATGGTTTCAATTCATACGCCAATATTGCTCTCTCAACAATCACTCGTTAATTATGATATTCTTAACATATTCAATGGATTTTTTAAACTCCCAAACTCTTAGGAGATTAATTGCAGAAAAAAATAAAAATTAAGATAAGCATGGAATGCATCATTAAACGTAAAGCCTTTCTTGCAAAACATGTGATTTTTGGTCAGACATTATTATAACTTTCACAACTTGAATACAAAAAGAAAACGAAAAAACAAACAAACAAACAACCCATATTACCTTTGAAATTGATAATTCCGTCATTATCTGTGTCTGCTGAACTAAATAATTCGCGAACTTTGTTCAGATCATATTGTTCCTTTTTAAAGGCTAAAGCTCGTACAAGTTCCTCAAATGAAATTACGCCATCCTTATTTGTATCTATCAGCATAAAGGAGGCTTTGTATCGTTCACAGTTCAACTCTATTTGTAGAAACGTGTCTTTCATTAGAAGGATGTATTCCTCGAACCCTATGTTACCGTCCTCTGAAAAGTGTAAAGAAAAACTATTAAGTGTTTGTTAATGTATTTAAGAAATGCTTTGATAAACGTTATTTCATTTGATGATCCCTGTAAAGATATACTTAGTTGTTACATCCATCTGTAACACAACACAACAAAGCTCTATGCAACTGACGATGGTATTTTGTAATAATTGATAATAGAACCGTTTTAACGAGGCCTTGGACTTTCAGTAGGACGTAACTATCTATTTCTTGCGTCAAAACAAGTTAAATACACCGATTGAGTAGTCTTAGCTCAAAATCCAGACAAATCGTGTTAATTTCAAAGAGCAATGGCTGGGTGGCCTACAATGAAATAGACAGGCCTACGTCACATTGCAAAGGATGAAAAATTGCAGTGGAAATTACAATTATTAATCAGAAATTTGTTATAAATGCTCTCGACATTATTGCATTTCTTCCAAATTAATTTATACCGAATTCATTTGATGGTCTTTGTGCATATTGCAAAAAAATAGCCAGACGTTGGAATGATGGATGAAAGTATGGCTCACAACTAATATATTTGTACAAAATAGCTTTTACATACATGTATAAATACCAGAACAACACACGGATCTAATTGATTGGTTTCCATACTTACTGTTGAGATCGACACTCTTGATCAGGTCTTTGGCCTCTTTCCCTGTTATAGTGATACCCAACAGTTTTGCAGCCTCAACGAGTTCTTTGTTTGAAATTTTACCATCTTTGTTCACATCAATGGCGGTAAAGGCTTTCTTGAACTCTACAACCAAAGACGATTAATCACAAAAGGCATTCAAATAGGAAGCTGGAAGATAGATAACGTGCTCCATAATCCCGCTACTGGTATACTGTGTCATCATTGCGATGTCATTTTATTGTATTTGGTCGAGACATTTCAATATGCTGGTAATAAATTTTCTTGAAGTATACAATGATATGGATATCTGAAAATCAAGATCTCTCTCTCTCTCTCTCTCTCTCTCTCTCTCTCTCTCTCTCTCTCTCTCTCTCTCTCTCTCTCTCTGGGAGCTTTTACTTCTTTATACTATCAGATAATTTAAAGGTTCTAAAATCGACGATAGGTTTTCAAATTTTCTATCATGACACAACAAATACGTCATGCATCTAAATTTAGATCTAAGTATCATTTACATGTATAGCAACCAAGTCTTAATAACTTTACAGATGCATGAACAATGGATAATGAGGAGCGCAGTGTTGTCAACCATGCAGCATTCCTACATCATATCATCACAGCATGATGCTGTACTATGCCTTCACCATGTCATCACAGCATGATGCTGTACTAAGCCTACACCATATCATCACAGCATGATGCAGTACCAAGCCTACACTTTATCATCACAGCATGATGCTGTACTAAGCCTACACCATATCACCACAGCCTGATGCTGCACTAAGCCTACACCATAATTATAATCACAGCATGATGCTGTACCAAGCCTACACCATATCATCACAGCATGATGCTGTACCAAGCCTACATTATATCATCACAGCATGATGCTGAACCAAGCCTTCACCATATAATCACAGATTGATGCTGTACCAAGCTTACACCATATCATTACAGCATGATGCTGTAATAAGCTTTCACCATATCATCACAGCATGATGCTGTACTAAGCCTACACCATATAATCACAGCATGATGCTGTACTAAGCTTTCACCATATCATCACAGCATGATGCTGTACTAAACCTACACCATATCATCACAGCATGATGCTGTACTAAACCTTCACCATATCATCACATCATGATGCTGTACTAAGCCTACACCATATAATCACAGCATAATGCTGTATCAAGCCTACACCATATCATCACAGCATCATGCTGTACTAAGCCTACACCATATCATCACAGCATGATGCTGTACTATGCCTTTATATCTGACCGACTGAGAGGTATAGCAACGTATACTTGTATATTTACAAAAAATTCATTCATACAAATAAAAAGCATTTCAAGGACCTTCGTAATGTTTAACATTGTAGCTCTTTTGTTCAGGAAAAGAAATAAAACTGTTTCCTGGTATAATCTGTGCACAATCAACTAAATAATAAAGCACTTCTTTTTTTATACGCAATCATTTTGAATACATAACATATTTGTCTTCAACAATTTTTTTAAATACTAAAACCGACTTACCGTTGATTTGTTCAGGTGTTAAATCCTTGGTAACTTCGGCCAATAATTTCTTGGTTCTAATTCTTTCGGCGGCCATCGCTGAAAGCTTTTTCTCTGCAAAAGGATGTCAGTCATCATAAAATCTTATATAAATACTGACTGAATACAGGGAGAGACAGGAAAAAAACCAATACATTTGATACCACCACAGTGGGAGACACGGCTTATGTTTATTTGTGGGTAGTGATGTGCACACTTCTTAAGAAACGGGAAGTTAGTGCTTTGTATTTTTAAGAGGATGTGTGGTGTAGAGACGAAGACTGCCGCCGATATCATTAAAAAATTATGTGTGAACAACAATCCATTATCACAAGCAAGACTATACAATAACCTCGAACGTAGAAACTTTCATATAGCATTGAATTTAAAATACAGACTACAAATGACGGTATTGGAAGAATTCAATTACAATTATGCAGGTAGCGGTTTTACATCATATCAATGCACTTGACACCGGTCTACAGATTTATATAGAGAAAAAAACATGCATCAAAATGCTGGTTATATGGGATTGAGAATTTGTTTGTGATTTTTAACGCTGTAGATAAAAGTTAGCGATATTAACATTTAAATATTTTCTTAGCGTTGCTGAAAGTTAAGTGTAAAATTAGGCAAACATTCACGCAGTTAATGAAATACTTGTACTCTGATGACACGATACCATCTTGACATGCATTGCATGATCAATTTATATTAAATATTAGTTTTTAGCTAAATTTTGTATGTCACTTGTAAAGATGAATGCATGCATAATACATGTAGTATCTTATTGTGTAAAACATTATATATGTTTATAGGATATAAACATGTATACAAAAATCCGTTATAATGTACATGGTGTGTGTTTAACATTTAAACTGATTTGCTTGAGTCTTCTAAACATATTTAAAAATACATTGATCTTTTATGGGCCTAGATTTATAGCTCAGTGGCCTTTGTTTATTACTGTGTTATCTTAAAAGCTAAGGTATTTAAATTACATGATCTGATTTCGATATAACTCTTTACATAACAATGTGATTTCAAAACCGTCTCAAGGATGACGATGCATATATTACAAATGTAATGGCAACACAGCGACCAGTGTGGATAATACAAGGAAAGTTGCTTATCGGCGGCTCAACTTGTTTGACTAATCTGCTTTTTAATTATTCACGGGTACTTGAGCGAACTCTTTGAACTAAAAATCCGTGACAAGTCATCCAGTTGAAAATTTAAAACATCCAAACAAGTTTTGTGTTCGATCGTTCATTTCATTTTGTTTCTAAAATGACATTTTTCCCGTCTACCAAACTAATTATCGACTTTACCATAGGTAAACCTTGAGTCATAGTGTCTTACCTTGTTATATTGAAATACCAGTCTGTCGTCTGCAACCCATAAATTGAAAGCTAAAAACACAAACAATGTTCTGAAGTACTATCATAAATCATTCTACACAATGTAGCAACAGAAAGCGGCTCGGTGCATGTTGCTACAGCTCATCTACAAGGATAGGGTGGGAGAGTTACTGATATCAATGACCGCAATGGCAGCAACACATACATGTATATATAAACACCGCCTTTACATGGTGGTCTGAATCAAAGGGCGATTTACATCTATATGCTTCTGGCGCATTTGATATTACATATAATGGGCTGACAGGAATGTGGAATAACCTTGTACATGTAAGCGCACCCTGTCGCCAAAGAGGAGAATAAACGAATATCGAATTTAACGATTTTTAAGGATCGATAATTTTGCTAAGATTTTCATTAATTCTCTTATTCAAAGTGCATGTATAACCATTAAAAGTTTCAAAAATCGAAGATTACTGTTTGAAATTTTAGTTCTCACCTTTTCCTGCAAAATGTCAAAGATCACTATTCGGTCAAGTTGTAACAAAAATCGTCATGCCACGTGCTTGTGTAGAACTTTAAAAAAAATCAACATAAACATTAAGTGGCTTTTAAAAGACGTTCATACTTTGTTTATTAATTAGCGAGCAAACCAAGCAACAACGTCGAATATAAAAATCGTTTGGTAATATAAAAAAGTTAAGATGACTTACCTCAAAGCTTTTTCATTATAAATTTACGGTACACAGCAAAGTATTCCTCGTATTAGCATTATTACCAAGCTCAAGTTAGAATCGATAATAAATGGGAAATGTCGCTTTTGCATGGAGAGAAAAAAACCCCTCTTATATGATGGTTACACTGAATGTCCAATGATACACATAATATTCGTTCTCCTTACACCTCATACCTAATGCGATCATTTCAATCAATCGTGAATTTTTAAATAATTTAAAAAGAACCTTTGTTAATTTCTCGCCATCCCCTTTCAGACGTGATATTTATCTTGTATAATTTGACTCGTTCACTGTTTATTTCAAGATTAGAGTGTAATCCCATAACGAGGCCCTGTTACATGCATACACTTAACTTGTCGGAAACACTTTGATAAGAAAAATTATTTAAAGTCATTGTCGATAAGTGTAAAGAGGATATGTATATATAAGTATAGTATTCCCTGTTTAGTAAACACAAACCGTGTGTTATCGAATGGAGTAGGGAAGAAATAAGCCGTGAACACCTAAATTGACCTAAAATAGATGTACATTATATACAATGCATATATGTTTGAATTACTCCCACTTTTAGGGTATATAATTAAATCTGCATCATACTATATAAAACGGATGTTAGTTAAAAAAAAACCTTAATTTGCAATCACCATTCTCTTTCAGAATTATTATGAATATACACGTATCTATGACATGCATTTGTTATTTGCATTAGTCTGTAATTACACGTTGAAAATGCGAGAGGCTTTTGATTTATTCTCTTTTTAAGGGGTAGTTGGGGGCAGAAAAAGTATTGTTCAACAACGTTAAACATATATAATAACATGTACATAGGCATTTTCTACTTGTGAATAGCGGTCATAAAGTGGAGGAAAAAAAAGAAAATTTAATTCAGAACCCGATATTTTGTTATGAAATTGCGATTGTACATGCATTTTATGCGGGTAAGCGTGTACTTGTACCATGTTGTATATAACATGCACTATATTATACTAAATGCTTATTATATATATTTCAGGGCGGAATAGAAAGTGAGGCCGCCATTATATAATTGGCAATTACGTGTTCAAAATGGATGCATTATGGTGATAAAAATTATAAAAGTAGTCGAATTTCATTGTATCTAAATACCTTTTTAAAATTCATCTTTCGATGCTAATTACAACAGGTCTAATCTGACCTGTACTGACAAACATATGCACTTTTAAAGATTCAAATTAAACCCACAATAAGAGAAAGGAAAGGTTCAATAAAAAGTAATGAACAGGGCATGATGACTCAGTGAATCTTTGCTAATAATGGAGCAACGTTTCCTCATCTACGGGAGAAATACGATCTCCTTTTATCAATATCGTGGTGTACTTTGTACATCGTAACGCAAAGCTATTAATGTTCGAAACGATTTGCAAATGAATTTGAGAGTGTGTATTAGTTCAATGGAAATGTCAAAGTGTCACTTCAAAAATGAAATGAAATGAAAATCACGAAACGATATCTAAAAGAAGATTAAATATCATTACAGGAGTACTTTTGTTTTATTTGTGAAAGTTGAAAAAAAAAATCAGGTTCTGGCGAGGCTCGAACTCGCGACCTTCTGCGTGTGAAGCAGACGTGATAACCACTACACTACAGAACCGATACGTATAGCAGGGTTTATTATTGACGGTATCGAGTGCTAAGCATGTAACGCTTAGCGAGATTTCACTAGTATTTGCACCTTTAATTCAAATATAAAGAAATGTTATACTAAGATAATCAAAATGATTAAACTAATCGTTCCCCTTCTTCCTGGATTCTCTTTAAATGCCGTCTTTTTTTTAATAAACGAGTATCGGATCAGATTATCACCTTTATTCTTGATCCACCAAAAAATGTTAGATCTATATGTCTCAGAAGTGCTTGAAGAAAGCAGGCACGTAGCATCAGGGGGGGCCAGGGGGGGCCTGGCCCCCCCCACTTTTTTGGGTAGCAACGATTTTTCTTAAATTTACATACAAAAAATTGAATTAAGATGAAGTTGGCCCCCCCCCCACTTTTAAGGGACCATATAAAAATTTGGATTGAAAATAAGTTCACTGAAGTTAAAAGTAACTTTTTCTTCCCCCCCCCCCCCGGTTTAGGATTTTCAGGATTTTGGAAAGTAACTTTTTCCTTTTTTTTTTTTTTTTATTTGCTTGTCAAGATTTTTTGAATGAGTCTGCCCCCCCCCCCCACTTTCAAAAACGATGCTACGTGCCTGAGAAAGGACTGACCCCACACCCTTTCACCCCCCCCCACCCCCCAAGTATGGACCCTCAGGTCTTTACTCCTATTTTTCATTAAATTATCCTTTTGTGGCAAACATGTACAGTGGAGCCTCACTTATCCGGACACTTTTGTCCCCAGGCCAAATCGTCCGGATAGGTGAAGCGTCCGGATATCTGAATTGTGATATTTACCTTTAATATTTATGGAAATATAACTCATAAATAAATTATACAATTAAATACTTTATTTTGATAGCCATAAGCACTACAAAAAAAAAGTTTTTTTTTAAATTAGCAAAACAAAATATTGTTAAAAACATTATTTAAGGTATGTTTTTCCACAGGAAAGCAAGCACTACATTCTACAAGGCAACACATGTACATGTACATAACACTATGTGGGTGTTTCACTTAAAGCTGACAAATCTTTTTCTTCAAGCTAGCGGTGATCGTAACTCTCGCTCTCTTGGCCGGTGGTGTTGACATGTTTGAAGCTGCTCAACATTTGATGATTGAAAATGGATGAAAATCTGTATATATTCTTTATTGATAATTCTCCAAGCTATTTTTTCATTGACAGAACTTACCCAAGCTAATTTTACGTATCCATCTTTCTATAGAGTTAATTGCACCCAAGCGATATTTACAAGTAGCGTGAACACTCATCCACGCCATGTGTCGCATAAATTATTATTACACTGTTAATTGAACACACGCTATAAAATTAATGTCGATACCCTGAACATCCCAAGCGGTCTTAATAACTATCGTAAACAGAACTCAAATTATCAAATATATCATTTCAATTACCTTTTAAAATGAATAGGCGTACGAACGATCTAATGACACTACGATTAATAGAATTTTAATTCAATCAATAGATGACTTTTTAAAACACAAATTTAACAATTTTCATGACATTTTAATCAAAAAATAACAGTTCATAAGTTAAATGGCGACAATTAAACATGTCGCATCCATGGTTATCGTAATATCCTCGGGCGAGTACATAGCGTGACACCGGTGACCCCGATTACCGGACGAAGGCATTGTTTAAAACCAACAACCAGTGTCAGATGTTTTTACACCAATTTGCACTTGCACATAAAAAAACTTTTGTACCCCGAACACTAAAATGTGACCGTCCGGTTAAATGAGGTAAAATTTAAAGGAAAACTGTATTATGTGGTAAAATTTGACCGTCCGGATCCGGAACGCGATATTCCGGATAAACGAGACAAATTATTGTGTAAAAATTCCGTTCCCAATAAAAATCGACCGGAAAGTGAAGCGTCCGGATATCTGGCATCCGGATATCTGAGGCCCCACTGTACATGTATTTCAAATCTTACTTATACAATAATTGCATAATAGCTGCACAAAATTACCTAGTAAAACAAACATTTTTTTTTTAATCATACACCATGTACCTTCTATATTTATAATATAGTTTTACATAAAGAGGGTCAGATTTTTTAAAAAAAATTTACAAGAGCACATCCAAGTAACTAGATGGGATCAAGATTGGTGGATTCCCCCTGCACTAAACAAAATCGAGCAAATTCCATTAAATTTACTGTTACATCACCGGCCGAAAATAGATCTTCGACCCCACCCAACCAACCTCCTCCGCCAAACAAAATTATTCCTCGGACCTCCCCTATAAATCAGGATCCGCTCATAGAACGGCAATTCCAATAAGCTGGTTTAATTTCCCTATAAGCCATATATATAAATATTAAGGTGATCATTTTCCAAAAAAATACATTGTAATATATAATTTCTGAGGTACGGTTGTCAACATTTCCAACGGAATTTTATTTTCATAGGACGTACACATGTAGTTCCTAAAGAGAAAAATTAATTTCAACAACTTATAAATTATAGCTTTCAGGGGCGTAGCTTGAGTCAATATTCTAGTGAGGCAAATTTATTGCGGCAGGGGGTCTGGGGGCCGCCTAAGGCCCCCAGCTGGTCCCCCCAGGGCTTTCTTCTGGTGGGAGGTTCAGGGAGCAAAGCCCCCCCCCCCCCTACAAAAAATGAATTTAGGAGTTTTAAAATGTTACAAAAAAAAAACTTTGTCCGCAACGAAGTTTTGTTATTTTACATTTCAGACCAGCATCTATTCACAGTATTGTCGTATACAAATTTTTGAATTATAAGCAATTCAAAAATTGAGAACACGATTGTAATATACTCAATTTTTAATTCTTTATAATTCAAAAATGTGAATACGACAGTATTTAATAAAATAAAACTTCTAACATATTCATGATGAATGAACATTTTTATTAAAAAAAAATTTAATCGTTGTTTTACTTCAAAATTTTAATGGCCGATTCGGCGTTTTTTGGAGTTTGCAAATTTTGTGAGAATATTGTCAACTCCTGTGAACAAAAAGTAAGGCAAGGCCAACCAGACGGTCCTCGGTCATTGTTGACTTTCCCCAATGTTTCAAGCGTCTCATTGCGGAGAAAGATCTCTCGCAAGGGACTGAACCAACTGGCATGGTGAGTAAAATGCGGAATATGACATCCAAATTGAGATTTGGTTAATTCTTAAATTTACAAAAGAAAGAATTTCTACTATGTGGGAGGGAATATCCCATTGATGGTCAAATAAATTCTAGTGAGGCAGTTGCCTCATTGCCACAATGGAAGCTACGCCCCTGAGCTTTATAGACAGATATTACATATTTTCATATTTGTACATTAAATTTAACATTGAAAAATTATCTAATCGTGCAATATTAGACCGTAAATGTCAAAATAAAATTGTTTATCAAGTCCAGCCGGAGTCGAACCAATGTCTTATATCATGAAAAAAAAAGCTTGCGTTTAACCGAACCGATTGCATTACAGTTTGACAAGATTGTGGAGGAATGCGTACAATCATTTTGAAAGACAACTAGTTGCTTCCCAAATGAAAAGTGCCAATATCCTTCTTAAATTATTTTTTTTTAAATAATTAAACTATCCACTTAAATAGCACATTATCTTGTTGTAACTGCGTATTTGTTTAAATGTATATTTTTCATTTCATTATTTGAATGTTCATAAACAAACAGTCCTTATGAATTTTAAGAGAGGTAACTCTATTATGTTGACACCTTGTATTCAAGAATCTGATGCAATCCTTAACAATTGAGTATATGTTGATAGATATATCCATTAAGCAGAGTGGCGCAGTGGAAGCGTGCTGGGCCCATAACCCAGAGGTCCGTGGATCGAAACCACGCTCTGCTAATAGAAATATTTTTTACTTTATAAATCATCATCGATTTAGAAAATATTGATCACATTATGAAATATTTGACAACACGTTTACTCTCGAGAATTAAAACTCTTAGATTTATATACCGGTAAAAACTAGGCAATTTTATACAAAAACTAGGCACGTAGCACCATCAAGAGGGCCGAGGGGTGGGGGGGGGGGGGGGGGGAGGGGGGAGAGAGAGAGAGGGGCAGGGGTGGGAGGCTGCGCTCCTCGCAACAAACATTTTCTCTTAAATTTACGGAGAGAAAATTTAAAATTTAGCTTTGGAGGAGTTGGCCCCTAACTGTCTAGGTGCAGATTAAATGAAATGTAGGAAAATTAAGGAAATGAACATTAAAATTGAAGTTTGATGTCGTTTTCGCGCCCTTCGCTATTCTCCCGGTTTAGGATTTTAAAGATTTTTGGGGAAATGTAGGTTGTTATCGCACTTTTCGCTACCACCTCGGTCCTCTTCTCCAGGATTAGGATTTTAAAGATTTATGGGAGATGGTGGTTTGTTGTTTTTTTTTAAATGTAAACACTTTGTCGGATAAGTTTGCCCCACCTTCAAAAAAGATGCTACGTACGTGCATGTAAACTTCCACATTAAATAATCTGAAATTGTTTTATGTGGAACTTGGTAGATATCAAGTGAATGTAAATGTTACTCTGAGAATAATAAAAATTTGGTAAGACTACTGAATATTTATATCCGAGAGTCAAAATTGCTTGATATTTTGTAAAAATGAAACACGCGATAGATAATTTCTAAAGATTGAATTTATACACGAGACAGGAATACATGTGGATGATGAATTATTGTTGACCTTCGTTCAAGTGGGGATCCAGAACTTTTTACCGGAGAGGGTGTCCGAGAGATAATTTTCTTTGTTGATGAGGAGTGGGGCCTGTAAAATTTACAATGTGAATTTAAATATGTTTGAATTCTCCAAGAGGGGTGCGTCTAGACCCCCTGACCCCATCCCTTTTGGATCCGCGCAAGACTTTTTGCTACTAAACGGACCGCGGGTTGTCGATTTCAACAAAAAAAGATCTTAGGTTTTTGTACATCTATGTCGTATTGTTACGGCATGATTCATAACTTGTTGAATACCCATAATATTTCCATATCTAGAGATGACCTCGACTCCAATCTATCATGCAATCAATACCATTATCAGTAATATTTAGAACAAGTCATCCTAAATAACTAATTAATTAAGACACGTGGAATAATGTAACAAGAAATGAGAAAACGTGTACTTTGTGTAAACTTTAACAATATTGGAGATGAATACCAGTACATCATAATATGTCCTAAAACATACAAGTAAAGCTGTGTTTATCACTATATTTAAAACGATGTATTGCCAGCATGTATATGTATTTTTAAGGTGAAAATGAAATGATGCCATGCATCATCAATAATCTTAGTAACTAATAATGACTATAACAAGAGTTAATTCTCCAGGATATATTGTTTGATATTGTCATATAAACCGCTTTTGAATTTAATGTGAGAAAAAAATTGAATTGAGTTGACAATATACATGTACAACTAACAAAGATCCATTAGAAAACATATTTTCTGAAGGTGTGTTCCCGTTTTGCACACATTTGATAATTGGGTATAGAACAATAGGCGTGATTTGTGTTGTGATGGAAATTATAGTCTGCTTTCAGTCAAAGATTTTACCTGGATTTTAACTTGTGTTTTATCATTCATTCATCAGTGCCATGAAACAAGAAGAATATAGATATTTTGTTGTGTTTTAGTCTAAAACTAATAACTATCACCATTTTTTCATTTGATAAAATAAAGATCATATTAATATTTTTAGTCTTAAATTTCTGCTCACTGATAAGAAAAATAAGGATGAGATGATTTGACTTTTACATTTTTGTCCATTTACTTTAAATATAAAACTCGGTGAATTGAGGAAAAATTGATGGTCCCAAGCCAATTGGAAGCTGATTCAGTGGATAATTATATGATAAAGGTGAAAACTACACGGACAGTCATATGGGATACTCCGTGTCTCTTTTTACCACTCACATTGTAGCTGCAAAATAGGTAAAACGCATGTTTATAATTAGTTGTTTGGTATCCACAGAAAGATTATTATGAAACGAAACAGACCTTTATCACAAGATATTTCAATCTTTGAAGAAGCAGCCTTGACAGAAGATCTTATGATCGACATCACCGCTTTAGTATATTGCGGGTCACTTTTCTGGTTTTTCAAATCAGTAGCTCAATAAATTCCGACAAAAATAATAATTTAAATATTGATTTGATATACCTCAAACTGAAGAAGGTTGAAAATGTAGGAATTAGGTCTACATTTGATAGGTTTTGTGAAAAAATATTTTCAGTTTTTGAAGCATGTAAAATTGCCTATTTAATTATCATCATATCATCAAACAGTTTGTCTATTTTCTTCGATTATTCAAGCCATAGCATAAATGAAAAATATTTAGCAGCGTTTTCACTAGACACATTTCCTCCATTTATGTAAGCAAAAGCAATAAATAAATATTAATATATGATATTTTCTCTTCAAACTTGTAGCATGTATACATGTACTTCCTAAAGGCGGGAAATTAAACAAAAAGCATTACATACACAACATTTTTGCAATAATCAGTTTTATTTAAAGAAATTAAATAAATAATAATGACACCTCCATAGTTTGACGTACTTTCTTCACGTCAAGTAAACAATAATTTAAACTATAAACTGTAACTTTGTATTTCAAATTCTCGTTTGTACATGTACGTCATCTAGAGAGTGTAGTGTGACACATTTCAGCGTTAGCTTTTTCTGATGAGTTCGAAAACCGTTTGGGCTATATATACATTTACAAACTTTTAGTAGAATTTTAAATCCTTTTACTGACCAAACAGTGTACAATAGATAAAAAAAATTAACGGAAAGAAAAAAATGCTGGATGGCATCAGGGGACGCTGTGGGATTCGAACCCACTTGTTCAGTTATCCAGAAACTAAAGTTCAACCAATGTGTAACGAAGTATCCCCTCGACTAGGCCAGCACGGTTTAATCATGTTGTAAATAATGTACAGGGTTTAATGACGCCAGGATTTAAATATAGTTATTAATAGATTTTCAATCAATTGTAACATACTCGGCCATTTCCGCTGGCGAAAAATATTTCTCGCAAACGGAAACAACCGAGTAGTTACGATTGACGGGTCGTTAATGAATATTCCGAATGCACTTTCGTTTTACTGGATTTCAGATTCCAAATATACCAGAGCTATTTTCTCTAGAGGCAGATCAACTATAGATACAACATATACTGGGCTACCTTGTTCTAGGTTATGAAAGACGGTTTCTTGTATGCATAACAGCTTCATTCAACTTACATAACAGCTTCATTCAACTTACAAGAAACCGTCTTTCATAACATAGAACAAGGTAGCCCAGTATATGTTGCATTTCATGACACACAGAAGGCCTTCGATACTGTGTGGAGACATGGTCTCATGTGTAAATTACACCAACTCGGTGTGAAAGGATCGCTTTGGACCCTTATCGACGATTGTCATACAGACACATTTTGCTCTGTTGCCGTGAATCAGAAAAACTCCAACTGGTTCCCTATCTACCAAGGAGTGAGGCAAGGGGGAGTCCTTTCAACATTCCTCTACTTAGTCTTTATAAACGATCTCCTACAAGAACTATAATCTGTTAGAACATCTGAACTCGTATCTACAAAATGGATTGTTTCTAAATAAACTTGAATGGAAAAAGACTTTTAACTTAGCTGTGTTTTACCACTTTACAAAACTTCCAGATCAAACCGCATGCTCCGAGACAACGACTTTACTCAATTTAGACATAGATATGGAAAATTCCTAGCGAAATTCAGGAAGTTACTCTATGTAAATTTATTGTCAAACTTTGGACTCTCCAAGACCTTCCCCCGCACATCTGCAGTTTATGTCAAAAATTGTTCATCAATATTTTTGAACATGTTTCTACTTCCTGTGATGGAACTTATTTATTTAGAGAAGCTTGGTGGCAAACTGTTATAGAAAATTGCGACATTAACTTATCTGCTGACCTATGTGGACTTAGTAATAACGACCTCTATTTGTTTCTTTTAGGCGCAAGGTCACTCCCAGGCCTTTCATTTACAGATTTTTCTTATAGTTTGCACCTTCTTAATTTCCGCCTAATTAGGGATGCAGCAGCATGTTATTATAGAATGTCACGTGCAACATCCTGTCCATACACATAAATGTCACAGGGTTACAGTGTTCTATAAATAATAATACTTTATATTTTGGTATTGATATAGAGTGTGTACACCTGTACACTTGTTGGTAATTACGTATTATATATACTGATTCTTTGCATTATAGTAGACCTATAATAGCCGTTTTCTCTACAATTGTCTATATGTTTGTATTCTTGTAAATATGTTATGATAATCTCCTTTGGGAGGAAATAAAGAAAGAAAGAAAGAAAATCAATTGTAACATACTCGGCCATTTCTGCTGGCGAAAAATATTTCTCGCAAACGGAAACAACCGAGTAGTTATAGTATGAATATTCCGAATGCACTTTCGTTTTACTGGATTTCAGATTCCAAATACACCAGAGCTATTTTCTCTAGAGGCAGATCAACTATAGATAGTCCATTTGCGCTATAGAGAACGATTATTCTTAATAATCAATTAATTTCTAGTACAATATGAAATTAAAATGCATTCCATAAACATAGGTAATCACAGATTACAAAGCTCACCGAGACGAGACATCACTCTAGCTTATGAGACTTCACCTTTATCATTTTAAATGAAAATCATACTTTATGATCTTGGATATTCATGGATTCTGTTTTGACACAATATCGTATATCATCTGTTAAAAAATTGTATGATAATCATATGTTCATATGTTAATCAATACAATAATTTAAAATTAAATATTGCATCCTATAATATTTACAACATATATCATATAATACAATAAAAACCATAATAAACAATGATGAGATATGATATTGTTAACGTATGATATGACATTGTATTGTGTTATACGTTATTGTATTTGATCAAATAATACAATATCATAATATAATAAACAATATAGTATTCATTGTATTACAATATCATATTACATAATACATCATAACATTGAAACATATGATATCATATTGTATAATATAGTATGATATTGTATGATACTGTATCATTTTTGTTACATAATATGATATTGTATCATATTATACAATGTTATTTGATACAACATTGTATCATATCAAATGATACAATATTATGTGATAAAGTAAAATATTATATAATACAATATTATATTATACATATTGTATCATATGATACAATTATATATTTTACAATATCATACAATACAATTTCATGTGAATCAGATGTGATAATAAATCTTATTATAAACCAATATCATATTATAATATACAATATCCTATGATACGATATTATATAATATAACAGTATCATATTATACAATTTCATGTGATATAATTCTATATTATAGAAACTAATATAATATTATACAAAATCGTATGATACAATATTATAGAAAATACAATATAGTATCATAGGATACAATATTATATTTTGAAATATCTTATGTAATAGTATCATGTGATTAAATAATAAATTAATAATACAATATAATATTATACAATATTGTATCATAATATACAATACTATACATAACGATATCATGATACAATATCATAACATAAAATATCAAAAAAAATCATACAATATCATATCGTATCATATAACTTTTTATAATATTACATATGATATTATACAATATTGTTTCATACCATACAATACTATATCATAGGAATCATGTTATATCATTTATCAACAAACACATCTATCTATCGGGCGGGTTTAGTGAGGTTGGAGATTTCTTTAGCATCCTTGATAATGGAGATCAGGCTCTTCATCTGAAGCAACCTCTGCGTTTCATTTATAATATAGTTAAATCAACTATGCAAGCTATCATCTATAAAACATGTGACATGTTCCAAAAAAACTAAACCTCATCCAGCATCCAAAACCTATATCTTCAAGCCTGTCAGGTGCATCAGTATACATAAGAAGCATCTCCATGCAAGTTTGGTGAAGTTAAGACCAGTAATAACTAAGATATCATCATCAGAGGGCACTAGCAATTAAAACCTTAACCTGCTCCAGCATCCGCAACCTTTGGCTCAGATTCAACATCCATGCCTGTCTGGTGTATCTGTATCATAAGACACACCATCCATTCAAGTTTGGTGAAGTTAGGACCTGTAATAACTAAGATATATTTTTTAGCATCCCTGATAATGGAGATCAGTCTCTGCATCTGATGCTACCTCTGTGATTCATTCATACTACAGTTTAATCAACTATGCAAGTTTGAAAAAGTACTATTATCTATTAAACATGTGACCTGTTCCAAAAACTTAACCATATCCAGCATCTGAAACCTATGGCTCAGACTCAGCATTCAAACCTGTCAGGTGCATCAGTATCACAAGACGCACCATCCATGGAAGTCTGGTGAAGTTAGGACAAGTAATAACTAAGATATAATCATCAGAGGGCACCTGTTTAAAAAACTTTAACCAGCTCTAAAAACCTTAACCTCCTTCAGCATCCGAAACCTATGGCTCAGATTCAGCATTTAAGCCTGTCTGGTGCATCAGTATCATAAGACGCACCATCCATGCAAGTCTGGTGAAGTTAGGACAAGTAGTAACTAAGATATAATCATCAGAGGGCACCTGCAACAAAAACTTTAACCAGCTCTAAAAACCTTAACCTCGTCCAGCATCCGAAACCTATGGCTCAGATTCAGCATTCAAGCCTGCCTGGTGCATCAGTATCATAAGACACACCATCCATGCAAGTTTGGTGAAGTACGGACCAGCAGTAACTTAGATATTGCTATCAAAGGGCACTTGCAACAACAACTTTAACCAGCTCCAAAAACCTTAACCTCCTCCAGCATCCGAAACCTCTAGCTCAGATTCAGCACTCAAGCCTGTCTGGTGCATCAGTATCATAAGACACACCATCCATGCAAGTTTGGTGAAGTACAGACCTGCAGTAACTTAGATATTGCTATCAAAGGGCACCTGCAACAAAAACTTTAACCTGGTCCAACAATCTTAACCTCCTCCAGCATCTGAAATTTAGGACTCAGATTCAGCATCCAAGTCTTTCAAGTCCATAAGTAGGTCCAGATGCATCATCCATGCAAGTTTGGTGAAGATAGGACAAGTAATAGCTTAGATACAGGACCTGCAACAAAAACTTTAACCAGGTCCGGACGCCAAAGCCGACGCCGAGGGTATAGCATAAGCTCCCCCTGACTTCGTCTCGGTGAGCTAAAAATACTTTCTTGTACCAATTTTTGACATGAATTGAATTAGACTTCTCTTTAAAGGTGGAATATATGTACGGACATTTTGAAATATTTTTGTGGATGAAAGTAAATCCTAATGAATATACAATGACCGTTTTCCAATATTTTTATTGTACAATATTTGACCATAAAAAGTGATAGAAAATTTCCCACAAAAGAAAAACTTCCTCTGGAGATCGAAAGACTATTCTACAGTATGTTACAAACAATATGTTTTGTATGTAGTAGGTGAGTGGATTTTAACCTGTCAATTTCTACTCTTGAAGAAATACTGATACAATATTGCCATATACAGTAAGTAAACCCATTACTTATCATTATAGTAATGGTTTAATTACATGTAGTAATGGTTTTATATAGTACTTATTTTTAAAAGATTTCTGAACATTATGTACACTATACCTACAATCAAGTCCAACATATAAAAGTCTATAAAAGTTTATTGTATTCAAACTACATAAAAATATCACAGATTGCATAGGATATCAAATACTGGAGAGTGTGGTTAAATTTCTATACATATTGATAATTCAAGAACTAAATTTGATGCAAAGTTCTTGTGACATTTTATTCATTAAAAAATATTGGACGGAAGAACTGATTCAAAGAAATAACAACAAAGGGGGGGGGGGGATAAACCTTTGTATAAAATCACCACAGTATAGTATAAAATATAAATCAATAAAGTTAGAACAATACTTGTTAGCTAAATAAAACATAACAGAAAATACTTTCATTGAAAGGTTGAATAACTACATCTTCCTGAAAGAAATCTTCAGTGGGAATTTTGACCTAACATCTTGATGACATCATCCATCTGACGTTCGATCTCAAGCTGGAAGGATGATGATCCCCGTAATATCGGTATAACCTCCACCTGCTGCGATGGCTCGGACAATCATGTACGCCTTTAGGCGAGACATACTGGTGATTGAGTCAGGTAGACGGAATGTAACCCGTGTAGACAGTGTCTCCTGCCATTGGACGATATCACTTCCTCCCTGAGCTGTTCCTGCAGATACCTCAAACCGCAGAGGATGCTGGGAACTAAAAATACTGTCCCATGAGACATCAAATTCCTTGTCGCTGCCTCTCCATGTCATGGACAATTCCTTAGAAGCTACAAACAAGTATTGAAGAAGTTATCAGATGCTTGTTAAAAGTACAAACATCACTGATCCATATCTGAGGCATGCTATATTTCCTTGGACGTAATAAACCAGCTGTTCAATTGAATTACATTAGACATCATATACATGAAACACTTAAGTTACTATAAATTGGTAAGTGGTGAGTTTTTACTTCTAATAAGACAATATCCATTGTATCTCAATTAAAAAATAATCTCCTTCTACTAATTTAATAGGTGCACACACCATCTTTGACAGGGTTGCCAGACTCCACAGTAAGGTTAAAGTGTAGAGGCAAGCTACGCTCCAGTAGTTTGTTAATCGCCTGTAGGGTCACATTTATCTGCCCTTGTCCTAGCTCCACATTCCCTATGTTGGCAAACAGGATCTCCTGGGCATCAGAAAATGTCAGCCCTTCTCCATCCAGACTGTACTGGTTGCTGCTGATGGAAAGCTATAAAAGATTGTAAATAAAGATTCAACATTTTCAAATACGATAATCTATTTACTGCTGTCAAAGGGGAATAATAAACTTGCTTTTCTCCGAAAAATCAGTATTCAGGTATTTTATACCACAAAAGAAGACTTCACTTGTTGGTGATACAGAGTTTGTTGCTAGTAAACAAGTTTGTGTTATATTGAAATTTGAAAAGTTTTAATGACTTGTCGCAGTAGGCTAAAAGTAGGGAAACTATTTCACAATTAACTTTGTAGGTTTATTGATCATGATTTTAAATACAGAAAGTATAACACAGAGATATAACTAACAGGTACAGTATATCTTATGGTTTAATTGGTACCACATAACTGTGGAGTCTTAACTTGCCTTGTACTGCTGCACACCAATTTTGTCTTCCACCCCGCTCCACACAATCTTCAGGTTGTTGGTCACGCTCTGATAATAATCAAGGGCTGGGTACTCGGTCAGTGACAGGGGTAGGGTCCTGATGACAGCCGAGGCCATGGAGGGGGGCTGGTCATAAATGATCACACCATCAGACGATGAACTAGAGATCAGTCCAGCCTTGTTCTGACACTGTAAAGTGGAGTACACCGTTTTCCCCTGGAGAACGCTGGCATCAAAGTCTTTATATGCTCTTCCATCACTAGTAGTAATTCTCTCAAATCTCTGAACTTCAGTGCCTTTTGGCTGGTACCCTACAGATTTTCAAAAAAAATATTCTAAAAACTAGTATTATATAAATAGTGTCTGTTTGGGAGGGTAACAGTTGAAATTGACACCCCGAGAAAACCATTGTCAACCGACGCGAAGCGGAGGTTGACAATGGTTTTCGAGGGGTGTCAATTTCAACTGTTATCCTCCCAAACAGGCACTATTTATTTTGTTATACTGAATGTCTTTTTTAAAATTTTTAAGAAAATTTTACTGCTTTTATATAGGAATAACGTGAATTCTACAGCGAATCGTACGCGCATAATTTTCGCGCATGTAACATTTTTTAATGTTACCCGTTGCCAAGTGCGTTGCTAACGCTGAGGGTAATAGTAAATATTATTAACTGCGTCTTAACCAATCAGATTTCAGTATTTAACATGAAAGTATAACAATACAATATACAAGCCTTGGTCTGCTTCATCTAAGAAGTTATAAAAGCATTTATTACAATATATCACATTTGAGGTGTTCAACTCGTTACCTATTGCCCATTCACAGTAATCCAAACCGGATTCATCATCAGTGACCTTCCAGTTGACATAAACTGTGCTCTCCTTCCACGAATCCAGATCCTCTCCTGTAAAATCATGGAAGTTATAGATCTTAATAATAACACTTGAGTATGAGATTTTGTAAGAGCAGAAATATCAGTTAAAATTGGGATCCAAGTTTGTTTGAATATGGTAACATTTATCCATGATATTTACTCATTGGTTATGATTTTTTTATATCCTTGCAAAACAAGTAATCAACAAAACTGAATAAAATTAATCATAATAAATATTAATATTTAATATTGCGATATATTAATAGTTTCAATATTGGTATGGACTTGTTAACATCTGAATCATGATTGATCGGACTATATAACACTATAAATAGTGATAGAAACGAGCACACACTTTTTATCATAAGATTTGGATATTACCTTTTATAGTTGCAGAAAACAATTTTATTTTAAGTTCAATAGATTGAAATATTTTTCTGCATGTGATAATTGCAATTACATGTATCTTCAATAAAGAAAGTAATTTTAAAATATGAAACGCCATCTATAAATTATACACATAACTACACAACCCACAAATCTCAATGCTAGCAGTGTAAGATAGATCACCTAAGAAATCCCCATCTAAAACTTCTTCGATATTTGGTGGAGTTAGATCCACAAGAATTTTATCCGAGTAGGAAACGCCCTGTAAACCAGCAGAGTTTTTGGCGATAGCTGTGACATAGATGTAGGAATTATGGGTCAAGGATACCATGGCATTGTATGCAAAGTTTGACAATCCTACACTCTGGAAATTCTGCAACTGTGTCCCTCCTCTGGTGTATCCTAAAATAAAGCAATGGAACATTAAATTCATTCAATACAAAAAGTTACAACTTATCATTATTTAAAGTACAAATGTACCACTTACATTACAAGTGATACAATTCCTATATGAATTGCGATTACTTACCAATAGCCCACAGGTACTCTGTGATGGAACTGACATCCTCAATAAAGCTCCAGGATCCATGAACTGATCCCCACTCATGGAGGTACACTACATGGGCCTGTACATGTAATCCACTTGTTCCATTGTTCTGATCCCTCTCCACATGCTCCACCACTACATTATCCACATGGATCCCAGTCCTGTCATCCACACTTCCCAGTTCAAACACGGCAGTCCCTTCCCTGGCCACAAAGTAGAAGGTGTGTTTGTGCCAAGAAATCTCCTCCCTGGCTGTAGACTGTCCCCCATCTCCTCTGTAGGCCTTGGTGTAGATCAGAAACACATGCTTTTTGTTGTTTACCTGAACAAAGACTTCCTTGTTGGACTGTGTAGAACTGCTGATGGACAGGTGACTGGAGAAGAAACTGACTCGGTACAACCCTCCAACAATAAGACCACTCAGAGTCTGACTCACACTACCCCTGACAAACAAGACGGAGCGCCCATTCCTGGCCAAATTCTTGTTGGAAGATACCACTGCAGCACACCCTCCACTGGACAAATTCCAGCCGCTTGGCTGATAGTCCACACTCTCATTACAAATGTTGGTGGCATTCACATCACCTGACTGCAACACATTAGGGGATGTCTCAAAAGATGGATTGTTTAGAATGTTGCTACCTGAGTGGAAGAGATATTGTGGTTCCGGGGGAGTAGTATCTATAGTGACTCCATCAGAGACAACCACAGTGGACTTGTAACCAACATTGTCCACAGCATACACCTTGTTGTAGTATGTGTTACCTAAAAGAGAAGGAAAACAATTCAATTAAAAACCTGGAATACAACTGAAGCAGCGATACTGAATACAAAATACATTTCCTATTTTACATTGTTGCAGTAGTGCATGATAGAAATGAAACACTTTGTTTTACAAGAATGTCACTGACACAAATGGTGTAATATCTATGACTTACTGTGGTTGAGGGAAGTGGTCAGAGTCCTGGAGACTGAGGTGTGTAGCCCTACTGCCTCCCACCCAACATGTCCACACTCCACGTCAGCATGCTTTCTTGTGACTTGAGGGGTGGATCCTACACACCAGTAGTAGACTCTGACTCCCGACCCAATGTCTGAAAACCCGTGCCAGTGAGCCGCAACTATGTCCGACTTATTCTGGAACTCCCAGTCATGCAAGCCTAAATATGACAAAAAACTTTGCAATGTTAAATTACAATAAACAATTACCAGAAGTAACCATCAATTGTCACTGAATTGATTTTTTTTTTACAGTAATAACAAAACTTTTTATATCTCAGTCTGTTTTAAAACTGAGCAGCCTTCATACCTATTCCATCAAACACTATTCCCTCCACAGGCTTGTGTTTGTCTGGCTTGAATCCGTCGGATGACTTGGTGTGATGGATATCCGAGAATCCGTAAGCCTGGACATTACTATAGTAGGTGATTCCTGGCAGGAGGACAGAGGACCTCATCACATCAAATGAGGTCTGTGTTCCTGGAAGGTCCTCTCCAATGTCCATGATGTCATGTCCTATCATGCAATTAAATACTTGTTCAAGGTGACAAATCTTTAGGTAGACACAAGTATCACTTCAAAGACAAAGTTTTTTTCTCAATTTAAAGATAACAACCTTCAAACTTCAATGTCTTGTATTCATAGGCAATTTTGCCTCATTTGAAAAGAGCACTCATTCAAATTTTATGTTATTTTCATGGGAATTTCCTATCAGGCACAATTGACTGTATATGGACAGAATACATGTATAATGAATGCATACCTCCTGGATATGTGCTGATGTACAGATGGAATGTCTTAATTGCATTCTCAGCATCCAGAAACTTGTTCTTCCATTCAACACTGAAGGGATAGCCTCCTTTCATGAAGTCTTGATCTACAAAACTGCTTCCTAACATTTTTTCTCTTACCTGCAAAAAGTAATACATGCAACAGTAATTTCATTAATAGTTTAATAAATTTTCCATTTAAAGGAAAAAGAATTGTAAAACAAATTGAAGCAATAGTCTTATTAACTCAATAGTTTTGTACATGCCCTTTTCTATTTTGCAAATGACCCAAATATAATTTTGATAAATATTCAAAAGTTTATTTTAATACTTACAGCACTGCCTAATATGTTTGTGACAAAAGGTCTCTGAGTTGCAATAGTCACACCATCGGATTTAAAAATTGCAAAGGTGTTTTCATCATACCAAACTTTTACAAAAAAGGAATATTTGACTGTCTCCTTCAAGTAAACCCCTGCAACACAATTTATACATATTTAGATGTAATGAATTGCATTTAATAAAATTTGCAAACCACAAGTTGTATTTTTTATCATTCTACAATATTTTATCATTTAGCGTAAAAGAACACTTTCACAGCATACCAAGTGAATACATGCAATTGAAAAAAAATTAAAAAACCAACATTGCATTGTCAGTGCTTTGATCTGCAATGTAATGATAGGCCTTGTATATGTGCATACCTTGTTCAGTCTGGTAGATTTGCTTCAAATTCTGTCCCGCATCATGCCAGATCCTCTCTGTGGCCTGATTAAAGACACCCTCTGGGGAGGGTTTTTCAGTGTACCCCACACTCCACTGGTACCTGAGATGAAAATGAAAGATTCAATTATCTACATTTTATCTTTATTCGCATTAGAAATGCTTACCGGTATTTCATATCCAATCTGATTGATCATTGCTAGGCATACAAGGAAAGCTGTATGGAGAAGACCTGTTGTTCAAAAGGTAATACTTGTGTATGTCATAAATAGAGTTGGCGAGTCATTACATAAAGTACACTTACATGTACAATAATGCAGAAAACAAATACTGTAGTAATCTTGCTTTACTAAAGACATTTTTTCCCTTTCTTCCCAAATCTTGCTCTTAAAAATATATTGTTATGGTAGAAGTTTAAGCCAACAATAAAGTTAATGTTAAAGTCTCTTGCATGATTATACATGTAGGCTTTTTTTCTCTCTAGATAAGATAGGGAGACCAGTAGACATTATAAACCATCAACTTATATAGGTAAACAGTATAACACACTGAGGAGAGTTCTTTGACAACATACCAATCTGGAGCATCTCCAAAGTTGTTGACTATAGCCCAGCGTCCCTGTAGCACCACATTGGATGGAGTGTAGTCTACATCCTCTGTCCCACTTCCTGCTACATCATACACTTGTAATATGTTGTTCTGATCTGTAAAAAAGTATTACATGTAGTTACATGCCTCAATAACTAATAACAAACGTTGATTTTTTTATGATGATGCAAATAAGTAGCTCTATGCACCCAGTTTTATTTTAAAATGTCAGGGCAATATTTATTAATATGTCAAGTATCATTACATTATTTAACATTAAAATTTAAACAGAATTAGAGCAGGGCTTGCAAAGCTGCTTTCTGACTAGAAAATAAGAGAGACATTACAACTAGATAATAGCCCACCAAGTTCAACTATACTGGCTATATGAGCTAGACTAAAGTAAGTAAGACTACTGATTATTAGAGGATAGGTCTTGACTAGAAACAAGGAGTTCTACAGACTTTAAGAGGACAATTCCTGACAAGAAAACTAATGAAATGACTACTGACTATACGGGACCATGTCCTGGCTGGAAAAGGAGAGATTTTTGAGAAGAAGAAGGTACAAATTTAAATACAAAACAGGAGAAATAACTGACTACTAGATGAAACATTCTGACAAGCGGTTCCTGAGGGATGACACAATTTGTCCTGCGGTGCACACACACAATGACCTTCACAGGTGAAGGCCACACATCGCCTGGTCAAGGACAGGTCACCACCTGGAATTTTCTCAAACTGAAAGTGAATTATGGCACTTTCCAACCCCACCTGGAAATAATGAAATAATAAAAATGCCAGATTAATTATTGATCCCTATCAATGAACTCTAAAAATAGATATAAATTGAATGTTTTCATAAAAGTTTGGAAAAAGGCTTAAAAAAGTTGTTTTTCAGGCACCACATCATTGTTTGAAATGCTGCTGTATTCATTATTTCACTACTTTTATGAAATAGGAAATAACTCTTTTCTTTTAGCAATTAAATTTGAACAATTAGCTTATTCTCTTTAAATGGCAATACCATTAACAATGCAACAGTATTTGAGACAATGTGTCAGTGTCTGAGAAACAAATCATTGAATATTTTTAGCCTTATTGTCAAATCCTAGAGGTTTGTGTGAAAAACAAACAATGTGTTCATTCAAGATAAAATAAATCCTGAAAATACAGGTACATGTACTTCATTCTCTCAACATTTCATTTCTGATCCAATGGAGAAAGATCAAAGCATAAAACTAATAAACCATGTTGATTGTAATTTTTGAGAAATAAAGTGCACTGAAATTGTTGAAATTTAATTTAAATGAAATTGCTAACAGTTTATTTAAAGAAAATAATTTTTAAAAACTTTAATGATTTATAAAGTACGTAAGTATACAAATTTAGATACCATGTCATAAACATTTTACCTTGTTAACTGCCCACATGGTGATGTATACAAACTTCTGGTTGGCATCATAGTTACTGGTCTTCACCTTAGCTGTCTGTACAATCCCCTCATCATACTTATCCTCACCAGATTTTGTGTATTCTACTCGAGCAGGTGTACCTGGCTCCTGATGTTATAATAAAGAGGTATACAAAAACCAAAAAATGGCAATTTAGACTGCTTTTTGGCACAACAACATATAGAAAAAATTCTATTGTTCTTTTTGACAAGCTACAGAGAATTTGCTCGATATAGATGCTATAAATGCATATAATTTTGTACTACATGTATTTGGTACAATATGTAATTTTTTAAATCCAGAATCAAGAACTATGAACTGCTAAATACATGTAAGAACACGTACTACCACAACCTCTAAATCAAGAAACAATATATCAAAGTACTAAATACCACTGATATTCCAAAGTATCAATATCTTTATTAAATCAACACCTCATTGAGGTCAGTGCCCATGAAGGTTGAGCCCACATTGATGTAGCAGTAAGAGAAATGTATCAGTCTCAATATACATAGTACCTCATTGAGGTCACTGCCCATGAAGGTTAAGCCCACATTGATGTAGTAGTGGGAGAACTGTATCAAAGTCTCAATATATAAAGTACCTCATTGAGGTCAGTGCCCATGAAGGTTGAGCCCACATTGATGTAGTAGTGGGAGATCAGAGAGTGAAGGTCAACGAATCCTAACCAGGCCAAATTGACGGCTGTCTTCTCCCACGTCATCCAGGCGTCACTGTGTCGGCTCAAGTTGGCAGCGTGGTCTGTTCTCACCGCAAACATTCCTGTTCAACACATAAAACATACATAGAGGCACTGTTTACAAATATTTTGCTATGTGAAAAACTGATGATCAATTTTATCATGACAAGATAAAATTCTCTAACCTCTGGATGGTGGAGTGGTATCTACCATAATACCACTGGTTGTAGCAGTAGTGCAGATCTGAGCACCATTACAGGAGATAAGGTTAACATAATAAGTCACACCATCATGTAACTTCAAACCAGTCAAGATGAAATCCCTGGCTATTCCATTTACCTGTAAAGGATTTCAATTTAAGGGAAAAAAAACCTCAAGCTTTTAAATCAAGAGAAAGTCACAAGGTACCTTAACAACAAGAGGCCAATTGGCCTTAACGGTCACATGAGTAGGATATATGTATAACCCATAGACAAACTTGTCGAGGAGTCTCATATATGCATTTAATTAGGTTTCATTCTATGCATTAACACCTATACATCCATTTTGGCCCTGCCCTAGAGTCAAAACCCATACTGCAGGGGACATGAAAATTAAAATTTCAGCAGAAGACTTCCTGGTAAACATAATTATAAGTCAGTTTTTTAAACAGATGTGTTAGAATTGAGAAGAAAATTTTTAAACATTATAAGCATTAACACTTTATTGCAATATTGCCCCCCCCCCCACCAATTTCCTGAATCCCTAACCCAGGGGCCATAAATTTCACAATTTAGGTAGAGGAGTAAGTGGACACCATAACCATGTATTCAGTATTTTGCCCACATGTGTGGGAGTAGAGAAGAAGATTTTTTATGATTTAATACATTTTTTCTTTTTGGCCAGATTGGCCCCACCCTAGAGCCTGAACCCCTAATAAAGAATCATGAATTTCACAATTTTGGTAGAGGGCTTCATGGACATTATAACCAGGCATTTAGTTTTTAACAAATATATATGGGAGTAGAGAAAAAGATTTACTACGATTTAATTCATTTTTACTATATGGCCATATTGGCCCCACCCTAGAGCCTGAACCCCTGACCCAGGGGTCATGAATTTCACAATTTTGGTAGAGGGCCTCATGGACATCATAATCATGCATTTAGTTTTTAACAAATATGTATGAGAGTAGAGAGGAAAATTTTTTAAGATTTAAAACATTTTTAATATATGGCAATATTTGCCCCACCCTAGAGCCTGAACCCCTAACCCAAGGGTCATGAATTTCACAATTTTGGTAGAGGGCCTCATGGACATCATAATCATGCATTTAGTTTTTAACAAATATATATGGGAGTAGAGAAGAATTAAGATTTTCTAAGATTTAATACATATTTACTATATGGCCATATTGGCCCTACCCTAGAGCCAGAACCCCTGACCCAGGAGCCATGAATTTCACAATTTTGGTAGAGGGCTTCATTGACATCATAACTATGCCACCAGTTTTTTCCTCACATGTGTGGGAGTAGAGAAGAAGATTTTTGAAAATTTGGCTTTTCTTTTGCATATCTGGCCCCACCTGTGGCGCCCCAGGGGTTGTAGAGCCATGAATTTCACAATTATGATTCCTCTTACCATAGATATGCCTCACACCAAAAATTGATAACAATTAGCCTTGTAGTTTTTAAAAAGAAGTTAAAAATGTAAAATTGTTAACGCACGATGCACGTCGCAAGACAACAGACAAAAACGGATAGCAATAGGTCACCTGAGTTTAAAATAAATTGCAAAGATTCCACAAGTATCTACTTGAAAAAGCTTTACCTTTGTAGATGCCAAATCAAACTCTCCACCCATGTGAGACTTAATGGAGAGATACTGTCTCTCAATGTGTGATTCAGCATCATTCACTGACCATTCCACCTTCATCAGTGTCCTGTAGAACTGTGTACCTGGTACGAGACTGAAGGACGAGGCAAACTGAGGACCACTAGATATGACGGGAGCAGTTGTGTCAATCAGGAAGCCATTGGAAGTGGAGTCTGTATACAACCCTGAAATAAGAATTTTGAAAATTCAATTATCACTTGTTAAAAAATGAGTCATTCATCATTAACAGAGGTCATATGTTGTCAAGTAGAGTACAAAACCTTTACTGACCAGCTTTGTTATAAGCCCTGACAGTAACATAGACTCGCTTTCCAACAGGCAGTTCCGAGGACAAGTTGAACACAGCAGCAGTGGTGGTCAGGTGGAGTTTCTGGGGGGAGAGGATATCATCTCCTCCCACAGTGGTCCCTGCCCACCAGACATAGTGGTCAAGACCAGACTGGGGGTCCACAAAGCCGTGCCACTTGGCTCCAAAGTATGTCCTGTAAAATACAAAGTTGATTTCAGAAAACAATTCAAGAATTTATAAACCATTGTCAAATTACCGGTAACAGGAGAAAATGCTAGGATAAACATTGAAGGATGGTACTTTATAAGACTAAGTTGAAATAATATCCTTATTTTCTGGTACATTTCACAGACTGGACATTACCTGATGGAATGATTTTATGGTCTGGCCATTACTCGATAAACTGGGTATTACCTGATGGACAAGTAACCAGTTTTACTGATTATTTCCTGAAAGATTGGTAATTACCTGATGGACTAGTCTTTACCTACGGCTGATAAACTGGCCATAAGGTGATGAACTGGATATGGACTGTTTACCTGACAGACTGGTCATTACCTGATGGACTGGTACTCTGTATCGTGCTCCCTGGTTCCATCCATCACCAGTCCCACACTGGGGGGACTGTTGTCCATCATCACTCCATCAGTCATCACAGTGGTGCAGTAGTCAGCAGTGTTACACGCGGTCAGTGAGGTGTAATAGGTCAGTCCCACACCAAAGTGGACATGATCCAGCTTGAAGGAGCTGACAATCCCGATACCTTGTCTACCAATGACATCATCACAAGAAGGACAAGTACCAACGCTGATGTAGTACTCTTTAATGGGGGAATGGGGGTCATGGAATCCCTCCCAGTACACATATAAGGCAGACATGTCTGTCTGGAAATCAATATCTGCTAGTTCAGAGCCTGGCACCCCGTCATAGATATGGCCAGCTATTGGAGGTGAAAGGTCAACAATGTAGGCCCAGGAGGTGGCTAATGACATCAGTCCTGCCTTATTTATTGCCTAAACAAAGTAATAAAAAATGATGTCTTCTTCTTTACTGAACATGGACATGCTTTACTTTACACATCCATGTATAATGAAACATGCATAATACTGCAAAATTACCATCTAAACAAAGAGGTTCACAGGCAAATATTTCAAACTACAGTGTATGCAATGTTATTTTACGGACCATCCTGAAAATGTTGCCATTTAATTCTATGACAATTTTCTTCAAAGACAATTACTGGAATAACCCCTAAAACTTGGAACTCTATTGACTGTCTTTGGTACCTTGACAGAAATGTAGTAGGAATGGCCCTCTTTCAGATCTAGTGGATTGAGCTTGCTGTTTTCTCCACACTCAGTCTCTTCCCGTGTAAACTCCATGATATCATCATACCCGGGCTGTGAACCAATGGACCACATGTAATAGTCCACAGTGCTCTCTGGGTCTACAAACACCTTCTTCCAGCTGTATCAAAACAACTCAGATCTCTGTATATGGTCCACTGTTGGAAATTTCGGTTGATCTCATTTCTTACAAGGTATATACATGTACGCGAGATCAACTGAGGGCTTCTGACAATGATTGTAAAGTACTAAATCAACAACAATGAACAAATTGTAAAAGGAAAATATCATCAGCCCAGTTTTCCTTACCAAGCCTCTATTTCGGAGTTAGAGACAATATGTCTTCCTGATATTGTAATGGGGTCATCAGACTTCTTTGGAGGAGTTGTATCCAAGACAACTGGGTCAGAGGTTACAATGGTCATTCTCCCAGCATAATCCATAGCTGTAAAACAGAACATAGTTATAAAAAAGCTATCATACAGTGAAAATATTTTAAAGCTTCAGATATGCAAAAGTCATTGTAAAAATATTTCATAAATAAAAAAAAATTGAAATAGACAATAGAAAAAGTAGAAACATTTTGCAAATACATGTATAGAAAGTTGAAACTATTACAGCCAAAAAACCAGACCAAGCATTTTAATTTACCAAAAACAGAACTGACACAATAGCAAAACATACAGTTAAATACAGTGATGGTTACAATTTTTAAAAGCCACAAAAATTATTTAGAATTATACAGATACATGATAACAGTGAATTAGCATACCTTTAATCGTGGCATAATATGTGTGTCCACTTTGTAGAAATAGACCATGTAGCACCGCATGGTTCACCACCCCAACACTGTGGAAAGCCACCACATCATTTCCTCCCACAGCGGTTCCTACAAAACAAATAAGTGTACAGGGAAATTCAGTACAATCTAACCAGGACACAATGTTTACTATATAGCACATAACTGGTGCAACACAATAATTCTGTTATCCAATATTGGTGCACCACTAGCATTTTCTTTGTCCATTGGTGCAACATTAAAATTCTGTTTGTTCATTGGTGCACAAGTAGCACTTAATGCTTACCCATTGGTGCATGATTTATTATTCTTTTTGCCAAGGATATACCATGAGGATTTTGATTCCTCATTAGTGCCCTACTAGGTTTCAGTTTCTCAATTAGAGCATCATTATGACTCAACACAAGTACCCAACAAATATCATATCTTAAATGACAGAAATATTCTTGTGTGGTTTGAAATCTTTAGACACTCTACCTATGCCAAGTTGATAGTCCTGAATGCCTGAAGAGTGTGATATGACAGTCAGTGACTCTACATCTAAAAAAGTTTCCCAGTTGACGTACATATCTGTTGTGGATGTCTGTAAAGCAAAGTGAATGTCAAATCACTTTATTAAAAGTATCTTGGATTTTTTCCCCATGTATGAATGTATGAGAGTGTTTTTATTTGATATACTATTTGTCCCACATATGGTACCTGGTATAAAAAAAAAATACAAAATCTCAGAATCTTATTTGATACTAGTCTATTCATTAATAAATTTTAGATTTCAATTTTTTGAAACAGTTTCTACATATACATACACCTGTCCCAAGACTTATTCAAATTCCTTGGCAACTAACCTGATACCCTGTCCCTTCAACATTGCCGATCCACACCTTCCCTGGGGTAGGGGAGGTAAGATCTACCACCACTCCATCAGTACAGGTGTTCAGTTCAGGTAAGACTTGTGTCCACTCCTCAAACTTGATCTCTGTGTACTCTGTGTGGATGCAGATTTTGTATCTCTGACCATGGATCAACTCCCCAGGCTCAAATTTGAAGTTCACAAATTCGTGTCCTAAAAACAAACCATGTTATGAGTCTCTCTCTCTCTCCTCTCTCTCTCTCTCTCTGAAGATCAAGGTAATTTCATTTAGGATCATCAAAATATTTTTCTATAAATATTATGCAATTTCAAATCTTTGTCCATTAATTTTCTTATTTTATAGTGTCTTTAAGGTAAAAATAATCTACTTTATTTACAGAACATAAACTTGCCTTCCACTGTGGTACATTTAATGGCGTCTGGGTGGCTACAAGGATCAGGCAGAGACAAGGAGTTGGTCTGTTGATAGTAGGTGGTGGAGTCCATGCTTCTGGTGTTCAGTACAGCCACCACGTAGGCACGGTATCTCAGCTGTGGCCACACGGCTGACAGGTAGTTCTTGTTGGGCGTGTAATCTTTGTCTGGTTCTTCCCAGCGAGCATTCTTCTCCAGATAAACTGGTAGTCCATACCCATCTGAAGTCAAATAATGTTTTTTTGTACTTTTCATAAGAATAACTTTTTCAAAAAAAAACTAACAAAAATTTACCCCATCCAAAACAATGAGAGTGATGATACAGGATTGATGGACTTTTCAGTAATGACTTTGGAAATACACATCAGTTAATTGGTATAGGTAGAGATCATTTTATCACATGTAACAGACAAAATGTGTAACCTCTGTCTCCATCTGGCTTGCCCACAGCATCCAGTACATGTTTAGGCTTGATTAGAATAGGATCAAATGCTTTACAGTCCTTGATGTCCACAGACACTGACGAAAACAGCTTGGCCTTGTTGTATCCACAAACAGCCAACCGCCGGCATTTGGAGAAGTCAAACTCCCCTTCCAGTTCCACATCAAATTGCATCTATTTTTTATTAAATACAATGCACAGTCATTAAGTGAATTTTAACAATCTATGGAATTAAAAAATATACTTTTCTACTTTATGTACAATGTAGCTACTTCCAAAATTCATTAAAGGGGCATGGTCACGATTTTGGTCAAAAATTATTTTTTCGATTTTAATGTTTACAATGCTTCAGTAAGGCCTTTTTAAATAGGCAACCTAAATTTGAGTGGCATTTGATGAGTCATAAGCGAGTAACAGAGCTTACCGTTCTTCGCTATGTAAACAAAGCGTTCGTTTACATTTTGAATGTTGAAGTGAAATTTCCAGTTTTAGACCTTAAATGAATGTGTTAATCGTTAGGAACTGTTTATCTATGTTTAAAATGAATAATTAGATAGACAAACCAGCTTTAAAAAGATTTTTTACTGGTATATTGAACCTATGTAAACAAAAACAGGGCACGGGCCTTGTTTACCATATTTTTCGGAAATTAGGTCGATACTTTTTTTCCCTGACACGTGGACCTCGCCCTATTCATCGCTTCGCCCAATTTTTGTTATTTTTTTTGGTTGGAAAATTTGATATGAAATTTTGCAAAAATTTGTGCAACCCTCCAATAAAATCATGAGTGTTTACTATAATACTGCTTGAATTTCTGTGTAAAAATCGTATGGATTTTAATCAATATACTGTAGTAATTTATCATTTAAACAAAATTAAATGTAACTAGATTTATTTCTTTTACTACTTAGATCACTGACTGAATAATCTTTCGATCATTATTATATGCTGTCATGCATTTTGATTGTGTGCTTACGATAAACAGGAAATCGATTTCGCGCGGTAAAAGTAAAATGAGAACCGTACAAAGGGTAATTACAGGGGAAAAATATCTTCGGGTAAAAATTTAAAAAAAACAATTTGTTTTCATAATAGAATACATGAACAAGTTTTTTTCTGTATATTCAACATAAAACTTTCGATGAAATTTTAGCCAGGTGTCTCTGGGTAGCGCTTACTTTGTTTATACACAGTGCAGTTGAACTCTCGGCACGTGCTACTCATGCCCGCAGGCTTCAATAAGATCAGAGGTTGACTCGTGTGTATATACACAGTAAAAAGTCACAAAGAGACACAGGGTGGCATTTGCTACCGTAGTCATGCCTCCAGGCTAGGTTACTATCCCCCAGTTAACACCAGTTTGTACACATGGCAGGGAAGTAATAAAAATTAAAACCGGCCATACTGAATTAATTGGTTTGAAAATTTTGATGCAATTTCAGACATTTTCTTACAATGTTTTCAAGAAATACATTTATTTCCCTTTTGTTTAAAACTGTAAAATAAGATTAAAAGCTACTATATGATAACATTATTGGTTTAAACCATTTATTCATTAGAACTAGCGGTAATTTTTCGACCAATTCTTCGAAGTCGACCTATTTATACTTTTTTTTATTTTTTGGCTAAAAACGGCCTCCTTCGCCCAATAAACCGTATCGACCTAATTTTCGAAAAATACGGTACATGACGAAGAATTGTAAGCCCTGTACATAGGCGTCGGAATCGGGGGGGCTAGGGGGGGCTTAGCCCCCCCACTTTTTTTGCAAAGTTATACCTAACCACAAGAAACATAGCATGATCGAGGGTTCAGCCCCCCCACGTTTTCTCGCAGGAAATATCATTGTTCCTAAATTTACCCTAAAAGATTGAGAAGTTGGATTCAGAAGCATCCCCCCCCCCCACGGATTAGGAATTTCATGATTTTGGGGAAAAAAAATTTGGGCAAATTTTTTTGGAAGTACAGGTATACTCCCCCCCCCCCCCCCCCCACGGATTAGGATTTCCAAGATTTTGGGAATTACTTTTTTTTCAATATTTCTGAGGATTAGTCTAGCCCCCCCACTTTCAATTTGCTTCCGACGCCAGTGCTGTATCTTGCTTAAAACTCAACGACTGGCACCCAAATTTCATTTGATCATTAGAAATGCATTTCTAAAGCATTGCAAATAATAAAAACAGAAAAATAAAATTTGACCAAAATCGTGACCATGCCCCTTTAAACTGATAGTTCAAACTTAAAGATAAATGACATTACAGATGTATGTCATGTATGTGTGGTCAGTGACCTTACCCCTTTCCCAGCCAGAGTCTCTGTGACCCCTGTAACCTCCGTCCAGATTGTGTGAGTTCTCCCAATGTGGGCATTGTCTGTAATGGCCCACTCATATTTATCTATCACAGCATACTTTTCTGCTTCATCTACAATGTCTGGGTCATAGAACTTATCCATGTTCACCGCAATCTGAAAAATTGAAGAAAAACAAACAACTTTAATAAGATTTATATATATACTTTTAGGTTTATGTTCTGCATATTGTCTATAAATTCTTATTCATGACTCCATAACTTTAGACCATCTATACAACTGTCAAGTTTTGATATATGCTTTAAATTATTATTCCCAGACCTTTTCTGTAGAGCCTCCACTCTGGGTTGTGTTATGATGTTCCACAGTTATCTTCCCTTGGGTGGGAGGGTTGGCCAATACCAACACACCATCACTGTACAGAGGAGCATAACATGTGGTAATGGCGCAGAGTTTGACAGCCACTCTATACATTCTCCCTGGCTTTAAATCTAGATCTGTAACTTTGGCTTCACTGTGATCACGAATATGTTCATACTCCCTTAATGTGGTCCACACTACAAAAAACATACATATTTAATTTTTTAATGTGAAATAAAGGTGTTTATTATTTTTTAAATAGCAGACAATTCTAATTCATAAATAATAAATTACCCTACATGCAATATTCATGTGCACATGCGTAAACATAAAATGACATGCTTACTTCCAGAAAGGGACATTTCTTCTATAGCAAAGTGTGTATCTGGAGTGTAATAATCCATATCACTAGGAACCCCCCAGTAAGCCTTCAGTGTATTGGTGGAGGCCTGATAGTCAATGTCATCCCCACATCTCATCCTGTTGTCCTATAAATAATAGCAGAGTCAAATCAGCATGAGCATACTTCAAGTATAATCAAACTACAAGTCAATTCTGTTAGAAAGCTTTCTCTAGTCTCATGTTGTAAAAGTGGTTTTTTACCCTGGTGGTTAAGTACACGTTTTCTTCAGTCAAACAATACGAGTGGGTATTATCAAAATACTTGGATGGGGGATTTACCAAAGTTTTATTTTTTTACCATACATGCCTAGGTATTTTCTGCGCTTTTAAGCTTACTGCATAACTAGTGCTAATTTCACCCACACATAAATATTATAACCACTTTTACAGTATAATGTTTAATTTCAACAGATTACAGAAATCTGATACACTTACCTCAAAATGGTGTTTAAAACGGGTCCCATCATCAACTGCAAAAAACAATATTACAAGAGTTCAAAACGAATACGATAACAAATCATGTTCAACATCTATATATGCTCCATTCTGTTTAACAGCAGGATTCCATGGAAGCTTTATGTGTCGGTATAAGATAGAATAAGTAACAAGTATCCCATTTAACACCTGTGTACATATACATGAAAATATACCTGTCGTGATTAGACAAAAAGCAGAAAATGTATATGAAAGTACATGATTTTGTATTCCCTCAAACCTATGTACACATACATGAATATGTAAATAACACATGTACATAACAACCGTGTATGTGTACACTTTGGACATACCTGTCATGTTGCAGGGTTCCCCGTCCTGTACAGTGATACCTGACAACACAGCTCCATCCTGTACCACTGTGACCCCATCAGAGGTCAAGGTCACACTTCCTGCCAAGGTCACTGCTGTTACTGTTACATAGTAAGTCTGTAAAGAAAGGAGATCACATGAACATTTACCAGTGCCTGTAAGGCAATTCTGTAGATAATTGCTTCTCATCCTTTTGATGATTTTAATATGATGCCTAAACAGATCTCTTCTTCATATGTAGAAATTTGCTGAATGAGATTATTCAAAATGGAACATCTTTGAATCCAACATACTTATTTGATTTTTTGAAAAAGAAAATTACTAAAGAGTTAACCAATCACTGTTGAATTTCATACAAAATTAAAGTACCTTGAATGTTTCCAAACTAAGACCCGCAGCAGAGTACGAGTCCAGTGTCCCCACCTCTACAGGGGACACTACATCTGCACCACCGGGGGTGGTTCCTGCCTGGAACTTGTAGGTCACATTCAGATGGGGGTGGGAGAACCCCTCCCAGTGTGCTGTGAGACTATCCTTTATTGTGATAAAATCCACATCCTCCATGTTCTACATGAAGTTTATATTATACACATTCGTGAACTATTTTCTCATCAAATTCAAACATAGGTAATCATAGATTACTAAGCTCACCGAGACGGAGCATCACCCTTATGAGACATCACCTTCATAAGACCACCTTTATCATTTTATATGAAAATCATACTTTATGATCTTGGATATTCATGGATTCTGTTTTGACAAAATATCGTATATCATCTGATAAATTTTTTTATGATAATCATATGTTCATATGTTAATCAATACAATGAAATAAAATTAAATATTGCATCATGTCATATTTCTAATATAATATATATCATATAATAAATAAAATACCGTAATAAACAATAATGAGATTTGATATTGTAACGTATGATATGACATTGTATTGTGTTATACATTATTGTATTTGATCACATAATACAATATCACAAAATATTATACAATATAGTATCATATTACAATATCATATTACATAATACATCATAACACTGAAACATGATATTATATTGTATAATATAGTAAGAATGATATTGTATTGAATGACACTGAAACCTATTTAATACATTATATGATATTATATCATATAATACAATATAATTTGATTCCAACATTGTATCTTATCAAATGATACAATATTATGTGATATGGTAAAATATTATAAAATACATTATTATATTATACGTATTGCATCATATGACACAATAAAATATATTACAATATCATATAATACAATTTCATGTGATATGATATTATATCATATAAACCAATATCATATCATACAATATCGTATAATACAATATAATATAATATTACAATATCATATAATACAATTTCATGTGATATAATTCTATATTACTGAAACCAATATCATATTATACAATATTGTATGATACAATATTATAGAATAAACAATATTGTATCATAGGATACAATATAATATTTTGCAATATCTTATGTAATTGTATCATGTGATAAAAATAATAATTAAATTAAAAATACAATATAATATTATACAATATTGTATCATAATATACAATACTATACATAACAATATCATGATACATAATCATATCATAAAATATCAAAAAAATTGATACAATATCATATCGTATCGTATAACTTTTTACAATATAACATATGATATCATATTGTATCATATCAAACAATATTGTTTCATATCAATACTTTATCATAGGAATCATGTTATATCATTTATCAACAAACACATCTATCCATCGAGCTGGTTTGAGTGAGGTAGGAGATTTCTTAAGCATCCTTGATAACGGAGATCAGGCTCTGCTTCTGAAGCAACCTCTGCATTTAATTTATAATAAAGTTAAATCAACTATGCAAGCTATCATCTATAAAACATGTGACCTGTTCCAAAAAACTAAACCTCATCCAGCATCCGAAACCTATGGCTCAGATTCAGCATTCAAGCCCATCAGGTGCATTTGTATCATAAGACGCATCATCCATGCAATTTTTGTGAAGTTTGGACCAGTAATAACTAAGATATCATCATCAGAGGGCACTAGCAATTAAAACCTTAACTTCCTCCAGCATCCGCAACCTATGGCTCAGATTCAGCATCCATGCCTGTCAGGTGCATCTGTATCATAAGACACACCATCCATTCAAGTTTGGTGAAGTTACGACCAGTAATAACTAAGATTTATTTTTTAGCATCCTTGATAATGGAGATCAAGCTCTGCATCTGAAGCTACCTCTGCGATTCATTCATATTACAGTTAAATCAACTATGCAAGTTTGAAATAGTACTATCATCTATTAAACATGTGACCTGTTCCTAAAAACTTAAATTTATCCAGCATCCGAAACCAGACTATGCATTCAAGCCTGTCAAGTGCATCAGTATCATAAGACACACCATCCATGGAAGTCTGGTGAAGTAAGGACAAGTAATAACTAAGTTATCATCATCAGAGGGCACCTGTTTCAAAAACTTTATCTAACCAGCTCTTAAAACCTTAACCTCCTCCAGCATCCGAAACCTATTGCTCAGATTCAGCATTCAAGCTTGTCAGGTGCATCAGTATCATAAGACGCACCATCCATGGAAGTCTGGTGAAGTTAGGACCAGTAGTAACTAAGATATAATCATCAGAGGGCACCTGCAACAAAAACTTAACCAGCTCTAAAAACCTTAACCTCTTCCAGCATCCGAAACCTATTGCTCAGATTCAGCATTCAAGCTTGTCAGGTGCATCAGTATCATAAGACACACCATCCATACAAGTTTGGTGAAGTTAGGACCAGTAGTAACTAAGATATAATCATCAGAGGGCACCTGCAACAAAAACTTTAACCAGCTCTAAAAACCTTAACCTTTTCCAGCATCCGAAACCTATTGCTCAGATTCAGCATTCAAGCTTGTCATGTGCATCAGTATCATAAGACACACCATCCATACAAGTTTGGTGAAGTTAGGACCAGTAGTAACTAAGATTAATCATCAGAGGGCACCTGCAACAAAAACTTTAACCAGCTCTAAAAACCTTAACCTTTTCCAGCATCCGAAACCTATTGCTCAGATTCAGCATTCAAGCTTGTCAGGTGCATCAGTATCATAAGACACACCATCCATACAAGTTTGGTGAAGTTAGGACCAGTAGTAACTAAGATTAATCATCAGAGGGCACCTGCAACAAAAACTTTAACCAGCTCTAAAAACCTTAACCTCTTCCAGCATCCGAAACCTATTGCTCAGATTCAGCATTCAAGCTTGTCAGGTGCATCAGTATCATAAGACGCATCATCTATACAAGTTTGGTGAAGTTAGGACCAGTAGTAACTTAGATATTGCTATCAATGGGTACCCGCAACAAAAACTTTAACCTGCTCCAAAAACCTTAACCTCCTCCAGCATCCGAAACCTATAGCTCAGATTCAGCACTCAAGCCTGTCTGGTGCATCAGTATCATAAGGCACACCATCCATGCAAGTTTGGTGAAGTACAGACCAGCAGTAACTAAGATACTGCTATCAAAGGGCACCTGCAACAAAAACTTTAACCTGGTCCAACAACCTTAACCTCCTCCAGCATCTGAAATTTAGGACCCAGATTCAGCATCCAAGTCTTTCAAGTCCATAGGTAGGTCCAGATGCATCATCCATGCAAGTTTGGTGAAGATAGGACAAGTAATAGCTTAGATACAGGACCTGCAACAAAAACTTTAACCAGGTCCGGACGCCGACGCCGACGCCGACGCCACCGCCGACGCCGACGCCGAGGGTATAGCATAAGCTCTCCTTGACTTCGTCTCGGTGAGCTAAAAATCCAAAATATGACACTGTGTAGATAAGATAAAAAGAACACTTACAGGAAAGGCAAGTTGATTCAGTGTCTAAAAAATATATACCGGTATATTAAATTAGTATGGAGATCGAAGTTTAAATAAAAGTTTGTATAGAAGGAGTCTGACAAAAACTATCAAACAAAGTCCCATAGAAATATCTTGATAATAAATGTACAAAACTTAAAATGTATTTTTAAATCATAAACATAGGTAATCATAGATTACTAAGCTCACCGAGACGGAGCATCACCCTTATGAGACATCACCTTCATAAGACCACCTTTATCATTTTATATGAAAATCATACTTTATGAGCTTGGATATTCATGGATTCTGTTTTGACAAAATATCGTATATCGTCTGATAAATTTTTTTATGATAATCATATGTTCATATGTTAATCAATTCAATGATATAAAATTAAATATTGCATCATGTCATATTTATAATATATATCATATAAAACAATAAAATACCGTAATAAACAATAATGAGATATGATATTGTAACGTATGATATGACATTGTATTGTGTTATACCTAATTGTATTTGATCACATAATACAATATCATAAAATATAATACAATATAGTATTATATTACAATATCATATTACATAATACATCATAACATTGAAACATGATATTATATTGTATAATATAGTATGATATTGTATTGAGTGACACTGAAACATATTTGATACATTATATGATATTATATCATATAATACAATATAATTTGATTCCAACATTGTATCTTATCAAATGATACAATATTATGTGATAAAGTAAAATATTATAAAATACATTATTATAATATACATATAGTATCATATGACACAATAATATATTTTACAATATCATATAATACAATTTCATGTGATATGATAATATATATTATATAAACCAATATCATATCATACAATATCATATGATACAATATTATATAATATTACAATATCATATAATACAATTTCATGTGATGTAATTCTATATTACTGAAACCAATCTCATATTATACAATATTGTATGATACAATATTATGGAATATACAATATTGTATCATAGGATACAATATAATATTTTGCATTATCTTATGTAATTGTACCATGTGATAAAATAATATATTAAAAATACAATATAATATTATACAATATTGTATCATAATATACAATACTATACATAACAATATCATGAAACAATATCATATCATAAGATATCAAAAAAAATGATACAATATCATATCATATCGTATAACTTTTTATAATATAACATATGATATCATATTATATCATATCAAACAATATTGTTTCATATCATACAATATCATAGGAATCATATTATATTATTTATCAACAAACACATTTATCTATCAAGCTGGTTTGAGTGAGGTAGGAGATTTCTTTAGCATCCTTGATAATGGAGATCAGGCTCTGCATCTGAAGCAACCTCTGCGTTTAATTTATAATTAAGTTATATCAACTATGCAAGCTTTCATCTATAAAACATGTGACCTGTTCCAAAAAACTAAACCTCATCCAGCATCCGAAACCTATGGCTGAGATTCAGCATTCAAGCCCATCAGGTGCATTGGTATCATAAGACGCATCATCCATGCAAGTTTGGTGAAGTTTGGACCAGTAATAACTAAGATATCATCATCAGAGGGCACTAGCAATTAAAACCTTTACTTCCTCCAGCATCCGTAACTTATAGCTCAGATTCAGCATCCATGCCTGTCAGGTGCATCTGTATCATAAGACACACCATACATTCAAGTTTGGTGAAGTTAGGACCTGTAATAACTAAGAACTATTTTTTAGCATCCTTGATAAAGGAGATCAAGCTCTGCATCTGAAGTTACCTCTGCGATTCATTCATATTACAGTTTAATCAACTATGCAAGTTTGAAATAGTACTATCATCTATTAAACTTGTGACCTGTTCCAAAAAACTTAACTTTATCCAGCATCCGAAACCTATGGCTCACACTCAGCATTCAAGCCTGTCAGGTGCATCAGTATCATAAGACACACCATCCATGGAAGTCTGGTGAAGTAAGGACAAGTAATAACTAAGATATCATCATCAGAGGGCACCTGTTTCAAAAACTTTATTTAACCAGCTTTTAAAACCTTAACCTCCTACAGCATCCGAAACCTATTGCTCAGATTCAGCATTCAAGCTTGTCAGGTGCATCAGTATCATAAGACGCACCACCCATACAAGTTTGGTGAAGTTAGGACCAGTAGTACCTAAGATATAATCATCAGAGGGCAACTGCAACAAAAACTTTAACCAGCTCTAAAAACCTTAACCTCTTCCAGCATCCGAAACCTATTGCTCATATTCAGCATTCAAGCTTGTCAGGTGCATTAATATCATAAGACGCACCACCCATACAAGTTTGGTGAAGTTAGGACCAGTAGTAACTTAGATATTGCTATCAATGGGCACCTGCAACAAAAACTTTAACCTGCTCCAAAAACCTTAACCTCCTCCAGCATCAGCAACCTATAGCTCAGATTCAGCACTCAAACCTGTCTGGTGCATCAGTATCATAAGACACACCATCCATGCAAGTTTGGTGAAGTACGGACCAGCAGTAACTAAGTTATTGCTATCAAAGGGCACCTGCAACAAAAACTTTAACCTGGTCCAACAACCTTAACCTCCTCCAGCATCTGAAATTTAGGACCCAGATTCAGCATCCAAGTCTTTCAAGTCCATAAGTAGGTCCAGATGCATCATCCATGCAAGTTTGGTGAAGACAGGACAAGTAATAGCTTAGATACAGGACCTGCAACAAAAACTTTAACCAGGTCCGGACGCCGACGCCGACGCCGACGCCACCGCCGACGCCGACGCCGAGGGTATAGCATAAGCTCTCCTTGACTTCGTCTCGGTGAGCTAAAAATACCTGTACTTCGAGATATACACATGCAAACACTGACATAAACATAAGGCATGTTTAAAAATATTGCTTTGATAAATAAAGCAGAGCTTAATTAAACTTCAGATAACACCTTGAAGGTATTGTGTTCAACTCTTGTAATATTCACTGAATATTGACAGTGTCCTGGTTAATAATAAAATTGGCTTTTTCTGACATACTCACAGTTGCCTCGATGTCAAACACGAGTCCCTCAGAAGCCAGCTGTACATCATGAATGTAAGGCTCCGACACAGCGAAGGTGGACAGGCCTGCCGAATTCTCTGCCTTGATGGTAACATAATACGTCTGATGGCCGTGGAGTCGCCACTCCGTGCCAGAAATAGCGATGGCTGTACAGGTGGGATGATCCCCCACCACACAGGATCCACCACTCTGTAGGGGGGTGTAGCTCTGTACATCTGTGTGACCAGGGGAATGACCTGTTAATGGAAAAAAGGGTTTATATTTTAGCATAATGCATAAAAAGTATACACAATCATGTAATATATGTAAAAAAAAACATTTTTTTAAACATATCTAATACAATAACTTTTAAAAAAAAAAAAAAAGAATAACTATATCCATGGTTTATAAACTTATTTACAATATTCATCTGGTATCATATTACTGGTTGTATTCTACCAACTTTAAAGAAGATTTGAAAATCCTTTTTTTCTTTTATACCAAGCATTTACTGCGCCATGAAATTCAATATTATGTTGAATTATACCTCTAAGAAAAAAATAACAAATACAGTACAGGCAACGCGGATCCCGTGTTTCCCGCGCCCCGTCACGGTATAAACACATCGAGGTGATCGGCCAGGTGGGACAGGTATACCGCTTTCCCATCACGGTAAACTCATCATCTACCTGTCCCCGCCACGGTAAAATTATCGATGGAAAAGTATCGTATACAAGCGGGAGTTATCTCCCCGAATGACAAATAAATTGAATGTTTCTTAATATTTAATGACGATATTTAACCAGATTTTGACAGAGATTATATCGAAATACTTGGAGTCTGTTTTACTATTTTTTTTATTTCATAGCTATTAAATAAATTATAAAAGTATTTAATTTAATACTCGTGCAGCAATTGCAAATAAAATATTTTCGAATCCATTATCATATTTTAAGAAGGTCGTTAAATTAAAAATTATCATGAAATGATTTTAATTGCCAATAAAATTATAAATATGTACGCAGTGTGATTGTGTTTTCTTAACAATTAATTGGTCCGCCTAAATTTGTATTGTTTGTTTTGAAGTCCATGCGTGTCAACTAATGATGAGAAAGTGATTAAAAATGAGGGCTTCCTATAAAATTACCAACCCGGTATTTTTAGTATGTTCCGTTCATTTCTTACAAGGTCTTCTACGTGTAAAGAACATTTTTTGTGAATTCACGTTTAAGTGAATTTGTGTTGCGTTACTTTAGATACATATATGGCTCGTCGTTTGTCATAGCTCGAGGATTCCCACTTTCTAGTGCGTTACGTTTGCGACGACAATCTTTAAGTGCGAAGCCGTGTGTTCTTCAACACTCAGTCTGACTGAGAGAGTAAGGAGCCTTAGAGATACCCAGAGTTGCATAAAATTATGTAATCGAAAGATATTGTGGGTATCCCATGTCATGGTGTCGTGATGGTGTACCAGCTACCCGCCGTGACGGAGGTTAGCGTTCGCTCGCGACCGAGCCCCCCCTCTCTCTCTCTCTCCCTCTCTCTCTCTTAACAGAATAACTAGATAAAAAATTTTGAGAAGGAAATGTTGTTAAACCGTTCTTATGTTCTTACACATTTCAAAGAAATTAAGAACATGTTTTGAAAGTTTTGCATTTCATGCCGATAAAAAAACATTTAAACATTTCATTAAATGTATTGATATCATTTTATATGGGCATGTACATGTAATCTTATTGAATATAAAGCGACTACAAATACAGTGTATGTAAACCCGTTTCCCGTTATCGTAACCTTACCCCCCCCCCAATCCACCGCTTTATGACTGTCGAAGTTAACTTTATTTGACTTTAGTCCCAATTGTTTTACACAAAGGTGTGAAACCGTCGCACTGACAGGAAATCACTCTACGCTTGAACGCACAGAATACACAGGAATGAGGCAGGTAGATAATCTGTGTAACGATTGACCAAGAAGAATTCTACATGCATATCAAACAATTTTTCTAATAGTTATATCAAATAATTGTTTCATTTTACTGCATTCTTTAACCGCTAAACGTGTTGAAGACGTTCCTTCCCGCAAAAAACCTCCATTATAAACTAAAAGAGATAGGGAAAAAACACAACGAATTAAACTTTCCACACACAGTATATCACGCATAACGAACATTGTAAAAAAAACTTATTTGTTAAACATACTTCTTATTTTCTTTATTAAGAATAAAACTTATAGAACGAAACTTTTATCATGGAGGAAACACGTGGTAGAGCTAGCGGGTTGATTTGATTGACAGGTGCAGCACGTGGACTCAAATCTGAAAATGCATGATGGATTCAATCACAGTGTACCATATTCTTTTATGAATACTAATTTTATGAATATTTAGTATTGGATATTAGTATATTTCACATAAGTGTACGTTAAATTACGCCTAAACCTCTCTCTCTCTCTCTCTCTCTCTCTCTCTCTCTCTCTCTCTCTCTCTCTCTCTCTCTCTCTCTCTCTCTCTCTCTCTCTCTCTCTCTCGTAAGGTGTTGTGCGATTAGACGAAGCCGTACGCGATATAGACTTTTTCATTTGTCGTGAATAGGTGTGAAAACCCTCAAGGGCATGTCGTTTTCTACCCTGAGTTTCTTAATCACTACATGTATACACAGAAAATGATCGTAACTTAAACTTTATATGTATACACAGGAAACGCATACTGATACACGTTATGATTCCATGTGCTTTAACGCAGCACCAACTTTATATATGAATGATAATTTTATTATTGAATGGAAAAATAGATTTCTTTGTTGATTCCCGACATTTGTTCATTTCTCAATTTAAAACATACACTAGTCATGTATTGACAGTTTACGGTGCTATGCGTGTCAACTTATAAAATGAGAAGATAAAATTGCTCTGCATTGATACGAGTTCATCTTATGAAAATATTTAATTTTAAGATTGTTATAAAAACAGGATTATCAACTAATAGAAATATTAACTGAAATAAGCATGTCAAATACAAAGATATGTGTTCTTATTTACACATCACAAAATTTAACAGCATAATAATCATGTTATGTTGTAATTCGAATGTAGTTTCCAATTTCATGAAATTCTATTTCATAAATATAATTTATTAATTTTATAATAATATGTACCACAATTTATTTACAATGCAGCTGTTATGCTTAAATCTGAAGTCGCATTTTTGACGTGGATTTACGCGACCTGCATTGCCTGTAATGTACAGTACAGGTAAAGTAACAACAACAAGCAGCAGCAGGAATAACGGTAAATCACACCGTCGCGGTGTCATCACGGTCGCAATCCATACCGCGATCAAAAACCGCGATGGTGTATCGCGGGAACGATAAAAATACCGTGACGGTAACGCGGGCCAATACGGGATCCGCGTTGCCTGTACTGTACCTATTGCAAACTTCAGATCTAATTTGTACGGTTCCTGGGCATCTGCAAAAGCCCCACCATCCCATGATGCAACAAGGAATCCATTTGTATGGGCAACACTGATTGGTCCAGTGAATTCTGGGGGTGTGGTGTCCATGAAGCAAGGACCAATTGACTGCAAAAAAAACCAAATTATTTCTATAATATGACATACAATGTAAATTTGTTTATTTGAAAGTTACATATAAATCACTTTTGAACCAAAATCGGGAGAAATTTAAATATGTCCCTGCTGATATCCTTTGTACTAACTTGAAAATATGCGAAGAGACTTAAAAAAATTACAAAAATTGAAATACCGTATAATGGGTAATTTTTACTGCTGTGATTTTTTACGAATTTTACTGAAAATAGGGCGATTTGAATTTTTACGCGTTATATTTTTACGAATTGGACATGTCCGCAAAATTTAAAATCATTTGTGGTAAAAAGGGCTTTGTTACAGTTAATACACAAACAAATCAGAAAAATTGTTTTTCTGTTAGCTTCGAATCCCAGTCATAGTTATTGACTGAGTGATTGAAATCTAGCTACTAATGGGGCATTATACGTAGTTTTAAAAAATACTCAAGACTGTATAGAAAGATACTCAAATATACCTTTATGTACAGCCGTCAGGGACTGAGCTGAAGGTCATAAACATTACTCTCATACGTACAATGTAGAAAATTTACGTGCGGTGTTTTTTTTCCTTCTGTGAAAATTTACGCGTTTAATTTTTACGGATTTATAGAACTCGTAAAAATTAGTGAAAATTAGCAGCACGTAAAAAATACCCGTTATACGGTATGTCAGTTAAAGACCTGAATTCCTTCAACATTAGCTTTGCTGATGGTCTTTATTACAATGTGGAACTCTGTTCCATCAGGCACATCAGTGTGGAAAATGTGAATATGTGGGTGTTGTTTGGTGCTTCTGAAGGCCATGATGTCTGAGGCGGGACTTCCAGGGGTAGATGAGAAACCGACTTCATAGTCGTGTACACTGCCAGGGTTGTCTACTGGTAACCAACTCACAAATAGCTACAAAACCACAAATCATGGTATTAGTTTACATTTGTCCACCAGTAATTAACTCACAAACAGCTACACAAAACACAAACTGCTACTTCGGAAGCTCCCGTAATATCACTCACCATGGAAGACTTGGACAGCGTGGGACTGAGGGAGGGGGGTGAGCCTGTAGAATTCGCACAGAACACACTCCCATTGACCGTCACAAAGGCGTCGCCCTTCTTGTGCTCAACGGGCAACAGATCTAGGTCAGCAACAACTGTTGCTTTGGTGCTGCAATGGTCAATGTAGGAAAGCTTGAGCGTTCATTAGAAAAAAAAATAATTTGTTTCATTTTTACTTTTGCTCTAAATGTACATAGAAGTCATTAGAAAAAAAACCAATATCATTGAAGGGTTAGGATGGGGAGAGGAGATTTGTACAGTTTCATTTCTGCAAATCATGTGTTACATGCAATCGGATGTTGGATCTTTAATCAGCTGTCGGAATCTATTATTGGTGACAATCCAGTAGTTGGAATTTGTGGTGTCAGTCACTAATCCCCCAGTTGTAGTGGCTCCCTCTATGTTCACTTCCTTCACAGATGGCACTGCGGTGGTGACAGTCACCCCGTCAGAACATATGGGCTTTGAAGGCTCCAGAGCTCGGTTATAGGCCACCACACAGATGTAGTACTGCCCCTCTGTGGTGACTGTATGGGTAGCATGCAGGGAATAGGTCTCAAAAATCTGACCCTGAAGTCAACAAGATATCTGTGAGCCAATGCTCACTAGTGATACCCCCGCTCTGATGTGAATATGCAAAATAAGCAAAGTCGACATTTAACAGAAAGCTGGCATCCGATTGGTACAGAAATATATCCCACAATATGGCATGCCTAAACAAATACTAGTAGTGTGTTAAAATTTCAAGCATCTGCGATAAATAGCTGCTGAGAAATCTTTGAGGAAAATTGGTTTGAAAATTTTGGCTAAAATAAACAAAGTACTCATTTAACAGGAAGTTGACGTCCGATTGATACAAAAATATATCCCACAATATGGCATGCCAAAACAAATAGTGTGTTAAAATTTCAAGCATCTGCGATAAATAGTTGCTGAGAAATCTTTGACGGAAATTTGTTTGAAAATTTTGGCTAAAAATAAACAAAGTACTCATTACACAGGAAGTTGATGTCTAATTGGTACAAAAATACATCCCACGATATAGCATGCTTATACAAATACTGTGTAAAAATTTCAAGCATCTGCGATAAATAGTTGCTGAGAATTCTTTGACAAAAATTTGTTTGAAAATTTTTGCTAAAAATAAACAAAGTCGTCATTTAACAGGAAGTTGACATCTGATTGGTACAAAAATATATCCCACAATATGGCATGCCTAAACAAATAGTGTGTTAAAATTTCAAGCATCTGCGATAAATAGTTGCTGAGAAATCTTTGACGGAAATTTGTTTGAAAATTTTGGCTAAAAATAAACAAAGTACTCATTTAACAGGAGGTTGACGTCCAATTGTTACAAAAATATATCCCACGATATAGCATGCTTATACAAATACTGTGTAAAAATTTCAAGCATCTGCGATAAACAGTTGCTGAGAATTCTTTGACAAAAATTTGTTTGAAAATTTTTGCTAAAAATAAACAAAGTCGTCATTTAACAGGAAGTTGACGTCTGATTGGTACAAAAATATATCCCACAATATGGCATGCCTATACAAATATTGTGTAAAAATTTCAAGCATCTGCGATAGATAGTTGCTGAGAAATCTTTGACGAAAATTTGTTTGAAAATTTTAGTTAAAAAATAATCAAAGTCGTCATTTAACAGGAAGTTGACGTCTGATTGGTACAAAAATATATCCCACGATATGGCATGCCTTAACAAACACTGTGTAAAAATTTCAAGCATATGCGATAAATAGTTGCTGAGATAAATGCGACAGAAATTTTTGTTACGGACGGACAGACAGACGGACAGACAGACAGACAGACAGACGGACGGACGGACAGACAGACACACAAGGGTAAAACAGTATACCCCCTCTCCTTCGGAGCGGGGGTATAATAACAGATGGTGAATAAAACCTGGATTACATCAACCAACCTTTCAATACTTTTTAGTGTAAATCATAAAGTAATTCTATACTACTTACATTTCCACTAGCCTCAAGAGAAAACACTGAAGCACTAAGTGGCTTTGTGTCATAACCATATTGATAAAACAGAACCCCACTCTCCCTGTCGAAGAAGCCCTCCCAATGAGCATTCAGGGTCATACCCTGCTGGTAGTCGACTTCATCTGTCCCTGGGACACCATCTTGTACCACACCCGTGTGAGGAGGGGATGTATCAATTGTTATCTGCAGAAAAACAACATAATTATCTGGACATCAAACATGATGAAAATGTGGGCAACAATATGTCACTTATTTTGCCCACTTTTTTTTTCACTTGTCCACCTTTATCAGCTATGGCAATGTGTATCGGTATTCCTTTTACAAAAAACAACCACAACAAGAGGCCCATGGGGCCACATCGCTCACCTGAGCAACAATGGGCGTTCAAAAAATATTGTGCCATATCGTCCCTCGGTGGAATAACAAAAAATAAATATTGTAAAATATTCGAATTTTACACTTATTTTTGCATACACGTAATCTTTGACATTGTACCTTCATGAAATACTATTTTTTACCAGAATTAGAAATCCTACGCAAGATATAAAACTAAATATTTGGTAGGGGTACACTGTTAAGTTGTTCACTTCCAATTCCCTATATTTTCGTTCTGCCCCCCCCCCCCCCACTTTGTAAAGCGATCAAAATATATGAGAGCATATATGTACTTTTTTTCATCAACTACTTACTAGTTATTGTATTTTTAAAAAAAATATAATAGTTATTGTTTTTTATTTTAAAAATCCTACATGTATAGATGTGAAAAAGAAAATTGTACCTCAATGTGCTCAATTCCTCAAATTAAAAACATTCAAAAATTTAATTTGTCTTCTCCATTATAATTAAATGACTGTTATTTACCTCGCGTACAAACCAGGATAATTTTCTGCTGTGATATTTTCTTAGGAATAGCAATAATTACTTTATCCCCACAACAGAAATGTGTCAGAACTATGGAAACTGTTTTAAAGATGTCGTTTTTAATTACTCGTGTCTGAAAAACTATTAAATTGATGTAGATTTCACATTATTTATTGTATAAAGAGGGGGCCCCACAGAGTAGGTATATACAGAATATCATTCTTTTATTTTGTTTGTACAAGTATTTAACATACTCTAATTCATGTAGAATTTCTAATGTTCAACCAAAATTTCAGCGTCAATCGTAGAATTATAAGCAAGATACAGAGCTCACAGTTCGCCTAGGTTTGAGTCATATTTTGTTCACATAAGTTTATTACATTCAGCTTATTAAAAGATTTTTAACTTGGTATTTCCTATTCAGCATTTAAAATGGAAAAAAAGAATGGCCTAAGATTTTCAATTCTTTTATTCACTCAAGACCAGTTCACTAGTATTTGAGGTTCAAAATCAGTTTATACAAATGTACACAAACACAGTCAAGGATCACATGTACAGTAGGAGTAATAATGACGAAAAAAGGTTAAGTTTACAATACAATAAGTTGTTAAAGTTGATTTCTGGAAGAACAGACTTTGAAAATTTTGTTAAAAAATATTGACAAATTTTTTATTTTTTTAATCTTTAGTTTTTAAGATCTGTGTATAAACATAGAATTCTGAGCAAATCTCTGTATCTTGCTTATGATTCGAAGCTTAACACTCAAATATGGTTAGTAAATAGAAATTGTAAACAATTAAACACAAGAAACATGCACTATAACAAATAAAGAACACAATTTATTTTTTCGAAATGAATCATATATATACATGTATATATACCTACATATTTCTGTCAGCGGTATCAAACTCTATTTAAACTGAATAAACTCATGAAAATGCCGAGCATCTCAACAAAACCTATTGCATTAATCTACCATTACGCAAAAGATAATGCCGAATTACCGATAGAATGAATTGTATTTCAGTACTTTTTTGATACATCAGATTTTGCTTAATTTGCGCAGGTAAACAGTTAACTGTTTGATTTACCGAAGTCTCTGTTTGATTTGATACGTAAAAATCACGAAATACAGACGATAGTTCCCAGGTTACAAAGCATAAATAATGAAAACAAAACGAAAATCAGAACAAGCTAACACCAACGTCATGTGTGAAAACTGTCACCGCATTGAAATATTTAGCCTCAATTTACTTCACAAAATCGGCACCAATATATTTCGCATGTTTCAAAAATTTCCCTTCATACGCAAACTGTTGCACTACAAGCAAATTCATCATAGTTAGATCGACCCTTTTTCGTATAACGTCATGGCTGCTTTAAACAACGAACCTTGTTTTAGAAAATACGAGTCTTGATAAAATGGTATGCAAACCCGGGCCGTGGCAAAATAAAAACAGGGGCAGATTGGCAATGGTCAATTCCAAATACGCATTATTTTGCAGCAATATCTACAGCAAATACAAATATACTGGTCCATCAAATATCCTGAAATTTTAATAAGATTGGCAGATTAATAACTGCCAATCTTTTGTTTTGCTCAGGCCAAGTCTTGCCAACCCATTTTACTGGATGCCGAACCCAAACTATTAAACTGATTGAAACACACCTTTCCTTTATTATTATTTTCGTAATAACTCAGATTTGAAACAGAATTATTCCTTAATTTTTGCAATTTATATTTTCCTTCCCATAAGGATAATTTATTAATACGTTGAATTGGACTCAGTAGTTCTTGAGAAGAAGATTTTTAAAAATGCACCCCCTTTTTCTACAGTTTCAAGGTTTTCTCCGCTTTGAATACAGATCGGACTTTTATTTCTGCAATTTATATTCGCCCTCCCATAAGGATGCTTTGTGCCAAATTTGGTTGAAATTGGATAAGCAGTTTTAGAGAAGAAGTTCAAAATGTAAAAAGTTTACAGAAGGACAGACGGACGGACAGATGGACGACGGACAAAATGTGATCAGAATAGCTCACTTGAGCTTTCAGCTCAGGTGAGCTAAAAACCAGAAAGTGTACCTTTTTGGACAACACTGTAGTCAGTTTAGCTTTGTTTGTAGTTGTAACTTGTAAGTAGTAATCAGAATCATGCAGTCCTTTGTCTTTTCCAACCTTTAGTCCTCCATTTGTTTTGATTGCAGGGTTTATTTGAAAATTTTTATGGTAAGCCCCCCAGAATGGAGTTTCATAGCAGTTAGCCCCTCTTGCATAACTGCCATATTTGGATTCACATGCTGCAGTATCCTGTTAAAATACATGCATAAATTACAGTAACTTTTAATGGGTGATTCCTTATGTAAGTACAATTTAAATTGTTTATATGCATGCATGCATGTTTCATTCACAGATTTTAATAACACATTCCTAAATTTGGGCTATGACTGGTATTTTCACACAAAGTCAAGAAAATCTTTGGTTTATTATTAAGATTTACAGGCAACAACAGTTCTTACATTTGCCATTCCTTGGACAGGGATGTCTTCATGACCGTGTATGATGTCTACTCCTGTGAAATTATCAAACAGCCTCCAGTTAATACTGTCCAGACCACTGTGGTAATCATAGGCAATCCACTCAATCCTACCAAAATAAAACAAAGTTAAAATTAACTATGTAAATGGATGTGCACTATTAACAACAGATTATTCAAACACAACATTATCACATGTAGGAATTTACAGTCAGAAGAATATAGCCCATAAAATCTCAGATGCTATAACATACATGTATATAAACAGTCCTTAAAATGTAGATAATCAAATCATGTTTTAACTGCTCTGAAAAAGACAGTTTTTAGTGATTGGTTTAATTTGATATCACTTCTTACGTCATTTCTGCGAAGTCCTCGACTCTATGTACACTGACATTCAATCTATCGCCTCTAGTCAGCCATAGGTCTTCAATGAGAGGAGGAGTAGCATCTCTGTACACTGTGACCGATTCATCCAGGTATTTTCCCAGGATGTCGATAGCTCGCACAGTCACATCCAGCTTGTTACCGTCCGACCACGGCAAGTTAAGCTGGTTCCCCTGGGCCGAGATGGAACTCACTGAAGTGAAGTCTTGAGAATCCACAATGCCAGATGTATCCGTGACATTGTACGCTACTTTGAAATCCACGCAAGCTAAAAACAAAAGTCTTCACCATCACTTCAACAAATCAGTATTACCATTTTCTAATGTGTAGCAATAAAATGAAAATTTCAAATAAACTGTGCAAAATTTACAAAGAAATGAGTTTACCATGAACATTGGGAATCAGATCTACTTGTCTTTCTCCATAGTGATCATCATATCTGGATTTCACTGCCTTATTTTGTTTAACTTTGTTCAGCCACCTATTGATTTCATGACGATGATTCAGAAATCTGTCTTTCCACAAAATATCCACATATTGGGCATTTTTAGTGACCCATTCATAATTGGTTTCTGAGGAGGCAGTTATGACTCTTGTGACCTTGCCAGGTTTGAAGGTAACCTCAGAAATGTTATCATAGAGGAGAACTTTGCGGCTTGTCTTGTAGTTTCCTGCTTTGTCAAATGCCGAGAAATGAATAGCAAACATTCCAGGATGAGGCAATTCAAAAAAGGCCTGAAATATTCACATTTAATTACATAAAGTACAATCAAGCAATTATTGTACGGTAATATATGATGCATATGCATTTTATAAAAAATCCACTTGTGAGCCATATTTTGCTTCCCAAAGTGTCACAAAAGAAATATATTTTAGCTATTCATTAATCATATTTTTTTCTGATAATTAGCAAAACATTTTTTAATAGCTCCATGCTTTTACCTGTGTGGCATTGAGTGATATATTTGTTGGACTTTTGACTGTTTTTTGTTCATATAACTCACTCCCATCATGTCCAAGTTCAAAAACTTCATATTGGTACTTTTGTAGTCCCGACAAATCATCGGCCCAGCCACCCCAAGTCATATCAACTGTTGGCTGAAATTAAAAATAGCTCAAAAACCTAATTAAAGTTACTTTATTATAAATAACATGTAGTGTACACACATGTCTAAAATGATACGTAATATTAACAAGAAGCTATGAACATGTAGAAAGAACAAAGACAAATATAGACAAGATGTTTGTAAAACACCAATGCCCCCTTACTTGGGGACCTCTGTGTAGAAATAAATAGAAACTGCAAATAATTGGAAATTTTCAGAGTCCAAGGGGCACAACTCTGTAAACATTTCTCGATCGTACCCCAAATCAAAATTGACATACTAGATATTATTATAATAAATCTATATAACAAAGGCCTATGTGCGGTATTATGCATTTTTTGCCACCAAAATTAAAGCTTTATTACAAGCTTTAAAAAAAAGATGGAAGATAGTTAAAATTGTATTGAAAATAAGGGTGTAAAAGTTTATCACAAAAGTGACGTCATAATGTAGAAATGACTTCATGAAGATTGCCTTTTTTTAATAAATTGATGTTTTGTAGCAAAATGTGGGTGTTTTCCGATGGTTTTTCGACTGGGAAACATCGAGCGCAGACTATTTAACAAGAGGCCCATGGGCCACATCGCTCACCTGAGGAACAATCGGTATGATAAAATCAGCTTGATGGAGTCATAATACAAACTATCTGAACAATGTACAATGATACATGTAGATGCTGTATATATACAGTCCATTTTCCCCTCTGGATATTTTATGTTTACAATCATTAGTCCCTTTTCTAACGGGATGATTTTATAGTCATATCACATGTTGAGTATTGCAGTTCTCAAAATGATCCTTAACAATTATTCATTTATGGGATATTAAACTCAAACTCTGAACCTTCTGTGAGACCGAAGAATTGTCCTGGGGCCAAATGTCTTAACAATTATAAAGAATCATTTAGCTGATTGGTTTTTGAAAAGAAGAATTTCAAAGATTTACTCTATATATTCCTATGTAAAACTTTGACCCCCTCCCCTATGGCCCCACCCTACTCCCAGGGGTGTCATTATTTTCAAAACTTTGAATCTACACTACCTGAGGATGCTTCCATACAAGTTTCAGCTTTCCTGGCTGATTAGTTTCTGAACAGAAGATTTCTAAAAATTTACTATACATATTCCTATGTAAAACTTTGACACCCCCTCCTCCAGCCCCATTGTGGCCCCACCCTACCACCGGGGATCATGATTTTCACAACTTTGAATCTACACTACCTGAGGATGTTTCCACACAAGTTTCAACTTTCCTGACTGATTAGTTTCTGAGAAGAAGATTTTTAAAGATTTAATTACCCTATATAATCCTATGTAAAACTTCTACCCTCCATTGTGGCCCCACCCTACCCCCTAGAGATCATGATTTTCATAACTTTGATTCTACTCTACCTGAGGATGCTTCCACACAAGTTTCAACTTTCCTGGCTTATGAGTTTATGAGAAGAAGATTTTTAAAGATTTACCCTATATATTCCTATGTAAAACTTCGACCCCCCCCCCCCCCATTGTGGCCTTACCCTACCCCAATGGGTCATGATTTTCACAAATTTAAATCTACACTACATGAGGATGCTACCAAATAAGTTTCAGCTTTCCTGGCTCATGAGTTTATGAGAAAAAGATTTTTAAAGATTTACCCAATATCTTTCTTTGTAAAACTCTGACCCCCCCCATTGTGGCCCCACCCTACCCCGGGGGTCATGATTTTCACAACTGTGAATCTACACTACCTGAGGATGCTTTCACACAAGTTTCAGCTTTCCTGGCCGAATGATTCTTGAGAAGAAGATTTTTTTAAAGTTAATTCTCAAAAATTTTCATTAATTTCTAATTATCTCCCCTTGAAAAGGGGCATGGCCCTTCATGTTCACAAATTTGATTATCCTTTGCCTAAGGATGATTTGTGCCAAGATTGGTTGAAATTGGCCCAGTAGTTCTTGAGAAGATGTTGAAAATGTGAAAAGTTTACAGACAGACAGACAGACGGACAGACAGACTACAGACAAAATATGATCAGAAAAGCTCACTTAAGCTTTCAGCTCAGGTGAGCTAAAAATTGGTTAAAATTGGGGACAGATATTTGACCAAACCGCACATAGTCCTTTCAATACAGTAAGTGCAACATCTTCTAAAAAAATGTACAGAAACTAATTAATTTAAATTTTTCGAAGTCCAAGGGGCAAAACTCAGTCAAAAATTGCCCGATTGTACCCAAAATCACACTTGGCCTAGATATTTTCATAATAAATCTATCTACAAAATTTCATACTAGTAAGTGCAACTTCTGTGTAGAAAATAAATGGAAACTGCAAATAATTGGAATTTTTCTAGTCCAAGGGGCATAACTCTGTCAAAATTTGCTCGATCGTACCCGAAATCAAACTTAACTTAGATATCATAATGATAAATCTGAACACAAATTTCATTTCAGTATGTGCCAACTCTGCCAAGAAATTGAACGGAAATGGTGGACCGACCAACCGACAGACAGAGAAACAGACAGACAGCAGCAAAGCAATATGCCCTCCCTTCTTCAAAGGGGGCATAATAAAATTCTGGTAACTCAGTATATAGCACTGAACAACTGAGCTTACAGATTCAGTCAAATCTGGAACACTAAGGAACTGGGGATCATTTATCCCTTGCTCTAGGTTGTGGTACGGGAGAGCCAAATCCCAGTGGTATTCAAACTCCCTCTCTGTTGTATTTCCTACAAACGGGTGGTACTCTATCTTGTTTCCTGCCTCTCTGTTCTTTACCTTCACATAACCACCAATGGTTGCTTGTAGGGAGAAAAACAACCTGAAACAGAAGTCTAAGGCATTAACAATCACCTGTGAAAAGCCATGAGAATGAAATAATTTTAAGATATTGAAACTTTACCTACCGGTACATAGCAATGTCATTTATGATCAAAATGGCAGGAGAAACATTTAGAAATGCAATACTTGAGGATCATAGTACATGTATATACACTATATGTACTCTGATTGTAAATAGAACACACTTAATAAGTATTCTTGTCTGGCAATATTACAAACTGTATAATGTAGTTCTTAAAAAGAATACTAACTCAAAATACATTCCTAAATGTAGAGCTTCCTACTCCTCCTGGCCTGGGTGCCACTACTATAGATAGTTGTTGTTCATAAACTTTGTAAGAATCTACACCATTTTTCAGAATAAAATATACAGAAAAAGATCAATGTGCATACTGATCATCGTGTTTGAAGCCTTGTAGTGATTTCTTCAGGTCTTCAAAGGTTCTCTTACAAGAGAAGGCTGTTGATAGAGGGGCAGCCTCAGATACATTCTCACAGTTATGTATCAGCTCAGCTATCTTGGATCCCCCTGCAATTTTATAGGCCATCAAAAATTAATTCCTTGGTTCTCAGACCCGTGCGCATCCGATTTAACATTGTGCATTGCCCATTTTTATAATTAAATGAATGAAATAAAATTTTGATAATGTGCTTGCTTATTCTGAAAAAAAAAATTTTGGAATTAGACCACATTTTAGATACTCAAGTCAGTAAAACGCTTGACTTAATAAAGAACATAATTGTAAACAATGCATGATTCACATGTAATTAAAACAATTGCAAATGGCCGCCAAATCTAGTTACGAGACGCTGTGTTTAGTTATGATCGCGACAACAATGATTTTAGTTTTGGTATATGAAGAAGAACTTTGTTTAACCTCAATTGCATAAAGGAGGAGAGTTCCTGCAGCTTCTACTATACTAAATATCACATTATGCTTAAACATGAGGCTTTCTCAAACCTCGTAGTAGTGGTGTTGATTGAAGAACATGACGACTTATTTATTTCATTTAGTTTGAGCTAATAAAAAGAAAAATACTGCATCCTCTTTTTTAAGAAATAAAAAGAAAAAAATTTTCATCGCCCGACCGCATCTGTTCTTGAAAATGTTGGCCTGAGAACCAAGAGATTAATTTTTTATGGCCTAAAATAGAAAATTTTTGTTTAAAGACACACTAATCATCTATCTACAGACAGATACCGGTAGATATTATGAAATAATAAATTTTTTAATATGTTTTACGGTGCTACCGTTCTGGCGAGCGCAGCAAGAATTACACATACCTTGCATCATTGTCAACCTAGTGTTATTTAGGTATCAACGATTGTCAAAGAATTTTGGAGAGAGTATTGCGCTACAATAAGTATGCCAAAGGTACTAATTTTAATGGTTATGATACATACAGCGCAACCCCTTACCTCGAGAGAGAGAGAGAGAGCCCGGTCCCTGTTTGTAGATTGTGTAATTTCCCACTTTTAAATTTAATGGTTTGACTATATGCAATATCTACATAAATTTTTTTAACTGTTTATTTTTTCATTTTATTCCTTTTTATTTAGTTCAAAATGTCCAATTGTTTATTTCCTCCCTAATCATAAACTTACCTGCCTACTGCACATGCATGCACAATTAGCTTAAAAATGGATCGATGTGACAGTTAAGTATGGCTCTTACTAGTATTTGTTTTCCCTCAGACTGAAATGTCACACTTTCATTGGTTTAAACATGGCACGTAATTGCCTCATATATCTCTATGTAGGTTCTGTGAGGATTAATATTAGGCAATATGGCCGTCATTGGCTGCCGCCTCGCCTACTCATCTCGACATTTCATATTATTTAACACAGAAATCGTGTTCAGTAAGTTCTTAAAATATTTAGAGTAGTGGCCCTTTGGAATTATTTTTAAATTAGAGTAGTTGCCCTTTGAATATTGACGTCACATTGTTGTGTCTGGAGCAGAACAAAATGGCAACGTTGACATTTGCTCAAATATCTGCATAGGAAAGGGAGAAAATGTTTAAAATTGAATAGCAACAAAACATTGTAAGTAATATGGGTGAAGCGAAGATTTTTAAAGAGTATTTGAAAGGTGGTATTGATAATTTTGAAGAGTTTAAATGAGTTTAATTGGACGAGATGTAAGGCATGTGTACATGGGTTTGCGTAGATCATCGCTATTTGTGAATGAATATGTCGCTTGATAGTCCTCGGGAAAACAAAACACTTATTAGGTGAGTTACTGACTCACTACGGAAATATATTGGGTTGATCAATCTCATAGACGGCTCGGCTTCGCCTCACCATCTATGGGATTGATCAGCCCAATATATTTCTGTAGTGAGTCAGTAACTCAACTAATAAGTAATAATATTTATATAATCTCTATATATAACAAGAATAGAATTCCTGGGTCCCCTGCCGGTCAAGCAGTATACGAGTAACGACCGAGGCTGATTTAGGAACTTGACCAAGGTATTAGTGGTATAAACATTTGGTATAAATTTCATGTAAATCTGTCAAAATTTGTAGGCATGAGAGCTCTTACAAGGTCAATTTTTGGTTAAACGGAGTCATTCTTGTGGTCAAAGTCCCATAACTACAACAAAAAGTATCGACCAATGCTGATTTTTACGAACTTGATTAAAGTATTAATGGTATAAACATTTGGTATAAATTTAATGAAAATCCGTCAAAATCTGTAGGCATGAGAGCGCTTACAAGGTCAATTTTTGGATAAAACGGAGTCATTATTGTGGTCAAAATCCCATAACTCCAACAAAAAGTATCGACCAATGCTGATTTTCAAACTTGACCAAAGTATTAGTGGTATAAACATTTGGTATAAATTTAATGAAAATCCGTCAAAATTTGTAGGTATGAGAGCGCTTACAAGGTCAATTTTTGGATAAAACGGAGTCATTATTGTAGTCAAAATCCCATAACTCCAACAAAAAGTATCGACCAATGCTGATTTTCGAACTTGACCAAGGTAATAGTGGTATAAACATTTGGTATAAATTCAATGAAAATCCTTCAAAATTTGTAGGCATGAGAGCGCTAACAAAAAAGTGTGACGGACGGACGCATGGACGCATGGACGCATGGACACACGCCCAGGATTTCTATGTCCCTGCTCCGCATTGCGGCGGGGGACAAAAAAATAAAAACAACTCATATGTCAATAAGGCAGGTATACTGAAATAGCTAGTACATTCATTACAGATGTTTGATCCACCTCTAAATTAATCACGGGAAATATAGCGCGAGTGCACTGTGACGCCATCCATGACATTGTTCGTCTTTGTTTACATTTCTCGACTCGATACGAAGATATGGTAGCATGTAACAAATCTTTTCAGTCTCGCCAAAGCATATGCGGTACTCCAAACATGTCTTCAAACTTTAAGACACCGTAAATTATTAGTTAAAAGTCGGCCATTTTTGGCATACGCACCACGGGTGTAAACATTGGAGAGCATTAAGGGACATAGACAAAAAATTTTGTTTGATGAACTGTAGGTTTAGCTCGTTCTTTTTCCCGCGCACACTAGTTCTTTAAGCTCGCTTCATTCGCCGGCGAGCTGTGCTCGCTATTATTATAATAATTCATGTAGTTTAAAAAACCAAACACTTTAATCATAATCTTCCTTTCAAAAATAGTTTATTTATGACTAGCTACAATTACCAATATATAAACCATGGCTTTTTCAAATCCTTACCCCTGACTTGTCGTAGCTTTGTGGTAGCAAACTTGATTCCAAATCTGTAATCTGTGACGTAATGGTCCAGACCGGTGAGATCTGGGGGTGCAGCAGGAAGTTGTAATAGAGCATCCCATTTAGTGACAGCCCTCTCCCAGGTAACATTGTTGGTCCATCTGATGGGCTGTGGTGGGGCTTCTTTCAGATCTGCAGGGTTTGCTAGGATACTGCCTGATGAGTCCTCTAATTTGCACTCATTCCCCATTATTGATGCCTCCGTAACAACTTAAAAATTAAGATGACGCACAAATAACAGTCAAAGTTTGAAAATCAACTCTCAATTGTTTTTAGCTTGTCTCTCTGCTGAGGAAATCAATCACTCATTTTCTATTTAGTTTTACGGATGTCTTGTTAACAACTTAAATATAAATATACCAATATATAAATCATGGTCAAAGTTTCAATAATATTTTCAGGGTTTTTTGGCAAATGTTGTTATCATTGCTTACTTTGTTAACATTGGTGTTCACAGTGGTGTAATGTGGCTTACTTTGTTAACAGTGGTGTTTTTGTGGCTTAATTTGTTCAGCAGTATATTATGACTTACTCTGTGTCACAGTGGTTTAAATATTGTGGCTTACTTTGTTCATTGTGATGTCATAGTTTCGTATTTAGTTCACAGTGAATTATGACTTACTCTGTTCACAGTGGTGCCCAGTGAAGCCTGGAGAACACTGACACTTAGAGGCCAGGCCATTCGTACATGTCCCCGGGAAACACCTAGTACTGTCTGATCTCCAGGAACAAGCCTCTGGAAATAAAAGATGTCAAAAATACATACCGCAAATGACTTTAAAACATACAAAGGCCAATAAAAACAAGAGATGTTTGTGAAACACTTATGCCCCCTCCCTAAGAAACATCCACAAAGAAAATGAATGTAAACTGCAAATATTTGGAATTTTTCTTAGTCCAAGGGGCATAACTCTGTTGAAAATTGCTTTATCATACCCAAAATCATACTTGACCAAGATATTATTATGATAAACCTGTATACTAAATATCATTTCAATATGTTCATCCTCTGCGAAGAAAATAAGCGGAAACTGCAAATAACTGGAATTTTTCTACATTCAAGGGCCATAACTTTGTCGAAAATTGCTCGATCGTATCCAATATCAAACTTGATCTAGATATTATCATGATAAATCTGTATACCAAATTTCATTTCAAAATGTTCATCCTCTGCGAAGAAAATGAACGGCAACTGTTGGTAGACAGACCGACAGACAGCAGCAAAGCAATATGCCCTCCCTTCTTTGAAGGGAGGCCATAAAAATGCTAAGACTTTTGCCCTTGCTATTTCACTAAATTTGGTAGAATTAAATACATTTTATTATTTCTAAGAATTATTTAAAATCTAATCCTGCAAAAATGAGATCACAGCACATGGTCAAATCTTGTGTAATGTGGACAATATTTAAACCATGTAATGTCAAAGTATTATTTCTATAAATTGGGGTTAAAACCAAACAAGAGGCCCATGGGCCACATCGCTCACCTGAGGAATAATAGGTATGATAAAGTCAGCTTAATGGAGTCATAATACAATCTAGACAATGAACATTAATACATGTAGATCCTGTATAAATAAAATCCATTTTTCCCCCTTGGAACACGGATAGCCCTGATTGCTGAAAATATTTACAAGAGCAGACTTTAATCACCGCTCCTGTACATATATAGGGACTCAACGTTATGCAGGCAGGGATGACCGCACACCTACACAACTCAACAGGTACCAACGTTAATGCAAGCAGAGATAACGCAAGCAGGGATGACCTCATACTTGCGCGAACAGCTCAACCTAACGCAGGGAGTGCCGCACACTTGCACTAGAAAGGCCAGAACACCAGCAGGGATGACCATACACTAGTGCTCCGCCGCAACCACCACCAATACAAGCAGGTATGACCGCACACTTGTATTAATGCGATACAGGGCAGAAATGACCGCACATTCTGTATCGTTGGTTAGAAAAACACGAAGATTAGAAAGAGCAGGGATGTCAACACCCTCAATCTCTCCGCACCTGTTCAAGTTTAACCCCAAACAGTCGCTCATCGCAATGCAATAGACACTGTCCCTATACATGTGCCGGCCTAAAATAATTCATAGTATCTAAAAATTGGAAATCAAAAATAAACAAACTAATCCAGCCTAACCAAAATCTACTTATGCAGAACAACTTATATACATTGAATATTTATTATTGTATAAAAATAATCATCACAATAATTGGTTAACAGTGGATGCATTAATTAAAATAATCAAGAATCAATAAATCAAGGGCAATAACCCAAAACAGTAATACAAAAAGATTCTAATGAAAAAATAGCTGCCTGCTTCAATTTTATAGTCATATCACATGTTGAGTATTGCAGTTCTCAAAAAGATCCTTTACAATTGTTTATATATGGGATATTTAGCTACATCAAACTCTGAACCTTCTTGTGAGGCCGAAGAATTGTCCTGGAGCCTAAGTCTTAACAATTATAAAGAATCATCTTGCTGATTAGTTTCTGAGAAGAAGATTTTTAAAGATTTACTCTTTATTCCTATGTAAAACTTTAACACCCCCCCCCCCCTATGTGGCCTCACCCTACCCCCAGGGGTCATGATTTTCACAACTTTGAATCTACACTACCTGAGGATGCTTCCACACAAGTTTCAGCTTTCCTGGCTGATTAGTTTCTGAGAACAAGATTTTTAAAGATTTACTCTATATATTCCTATGTAAAACTTCAACCCCCCATTGTGGCCCCACCCTACCCCCAGGGGTCATGATTTTCACAACTTTAAATCTACACTACCTGAGGATGCTTCCACACAAGTTTCAGCTTTCCTGGCTGATTAGTTTCTGAGAAGAAGATTTTTAAAGATTTACTCTATATATTCCTATGTATAACTTCGACCCCCCATTGTGGCCCCAACCTAACCCCAGGGGTCATGATTTTCACAACTTTGAATCTACACTACCTGAGGATGCTTCCACACAAGTTTAAGCTTTCCTGGCTGATTAGTTTCTGAGAAGAAGATTTTTAAAGATTTATTCTATATATTCCTATGTAAAACTTCAAACCCCCATTGTGGCCCTACCCTACCACCGGGGGTCATGATTTTCACAACTTTGAATCTACACTACCTGAGGATGCTTCCACACAAGTTTAAGCTTTCCTGGCTGATTAGTTTCTGAGAAGAAGATTTTTAAAGATTTATTCTATATATTCCTATGTAAAACTTCAAACCCCCATTGTGGCCCTACCCTACCACCGGGGGTCATGATTTTCACAACTTTGAATCTACACTACCTGAGGATGCTTCCACACAAGTTTCAGCTTTCCTGGCTGTTTAGTTTCTGAGAAGAAGATTTTTAAAGATTTACTCTATATATTCCTATGTAAAACTTCGACCCCCCATTGTGGACCCACCCTACCCCCGGGGGTCATGATTTTCACAACTTTAAATCTACACTACCTGAGGATGCTTCCACACAAGTTTCAGCTTTCCTGGCTGATTAGTTTCTGAGAAGAAGATTTTTAAAGATTTATTCTATATATTCCTATGTAAAACTTCAAACCCCCATTGTAGCCCTACCCTACCCCCGGGGGTCATGATTTTCACAACTTTGAATCTACACTACCTGAGGATGCTTCCACACAAGTTTCAGCTTTCCTGGCTGTTTAGTTTCTGAGAAGAAGATTTTTAAAGATTTATTCTATATATTCCTATGTAAAACTTCAAACCCCCATTGTGGCCCCAACCTACCCCCGGGGGTCATGATTTTCACAACTATGAATCTACACTACCTGAGGATGCTTCCACACAAGTTTCAGCTTTCCTGGCTGTTTAGTTTCTGAGAAGAAGATTTTTAAAGATTTACTCTATATATTCCTATGTAAAACTTCGACCCCCCATTGTGGCCCCACCCTACCCCCGGGGGTCATGATTTTCACAACTTTGAATCTACACTACATGAGGATGCTTCCACACAAGTTTCAGCTTTCCTGGCTGATTAGTTTCTGAGGAGAAGATTTTCAAAGATTTACTCTATATATTCCTATGTAAAACTTCGACCCCCCATTGTGGCCCCACCCTAACCCCAGGGGTCATGATTTTCACAACTTTGAATCTACACTACCTGAGGATGCTTCCACACAAGTTTCAGCTTTCCTGGCTGTTTTGTTTCTGAGAAGAAGATTTTTAAAGATTTATTCTATATATTCCTATGTAAAAATTCGACCCCCCATTGTGGCCCCACCCTACCCCCGGGGGTCATGATTTTCACAACTTTGAATCTACACTACCTGAGGATGCTTCCACACAAGTTTCAGCTTTCCTGGCTTTTTAGTTTCTGAGAAGAAGATTTTTAAAGATTTACTCTATATATTCCTATGTAAAACTTCAAACCCCCATTGTGGCCCCACCCTACCCCCGGGGGTCATGAATTTCACAACTTTGAATCTACACTACCTGAAGATGCTTCCACACAAGTTTCAGCTGTCCTGGCTTTCTGGTTCTTGAGAAGAAGATTTTTGAAAATTTCTCGAAATTTTTCATTAATTTCTAATTATCTCCCCTTGAAAACGGGTGTGACCCTTAATTTTCACAACTTTGAATCCCCTTTGCCTAAGGATGATTTGTGCCAAGTTTGGTTGAAATTGGCCTAGTAGTTCTTGAGAAGATGTTGAAAATGTGAAAAGTTTACGGACAGACGGACGGACAGACGGACGGACAGACGGACGACAGACAAAATGTGATCAGAATAGCTCACTTGAGCTTTCAGCTCAGGTGAGCTAAAAATATTAACACCTCAAATTATGTTTTTTTCATGATATTCAATGTACCAAATAATGATGGGATATGTTGTTTTGTTAAATAGAAATCAGTAACTTAAGAAATCCTCTTTAACTTTACTGCTAAACTGCGTCAACTTGTCTTGACGTCATGTTTTGAATGTCACAGTGCTGTGTGGTGACAAAACATGTTGTTTTAAAAATCCAGTAACAAAAATACCCTTATCATCAAATGAAATAAAACGTACTTCACATATCAATAAAATAAAGTTGGTGCATAAATTAATCTGTTAGTTATGACTTTTATGAAAAATATATCATAGGCAGCCACATTGTCTTCGTATTTTTTGTTCACCCTGGTATACCGGGTATCTTCTTCTAAAGGTACACAACTAAATCTAAATTTGATGGAACTGTGACCTTTAGAAGAGATTATGTGACTCTGTACTAGCTAAAAATTATAATTCAATCGATATCAAAAAATTATTTTTTCTTCTTTTTTATCTCACTTTTTATTCTTATTTTTCGTTCAGCAAATACAACAGCAATCAAATGCTTTGATTTTATAGCGCTAATACTCTATCCTTGTAATATTATGTACACTTAGGACATTTAAAATAAAGATTTTTTTTAATTTATTTTACAAGTTCCAGTAGATTCTAAAATGTTCCGCTTAAACACCAAAATAAATGACTGAAACGGATACTTACGTTCACATTTTGCTTTTCCACTGGGGATGGGGGTGTAGGCTCTGTAGTATTCCTTCTCCGCAACCTCTCCATCACAAAAGATGCATATATTATCTAACGTGGATGAGCAACGTCGATGATTACAGTGATCAATTGGGGGACAGACTGTAACAGGAAAATACATGTACCCATTATAATAAGATAGTGATTTTTAATTTGTTGTTGATTCATTTTGACCAGAGTGAGCTGTAACAAGTGCATGGCAAGCACAAATCTCTTCTGATTGACCTAATTAAACTATACACTGTAATGAATAAACACTTGAGAAGGAACTAGGCTTTATAGTGTTTTTTAAGGTAGGTGACTTGAACCTTAATTAAATATACTGTCTGTGTACCCACTGCAGTGGTGATAATGATTGAAAAGTACATTTCCTATTTTTTTTTTTTTCAAGCGACAAAACTGTCAAAATCATCAGACCAGAACCAAATTTAAACTCAACCTGTATATTCATAAGATACATCCATATATCAAATTTGAGTTGAAAGTGTGCAACAGTTGTTGAGATAATGATCAGAAAGTGAATGATGATGGAATGACAGGACTGAAGGACAAAATGATGTAAGGATGTAATGATTTTTCAATAAAATTTAGATATTAAGGATTCCATTATACTTTTGCAGTATGGCCCATCTCCATAGAAACCATCATTGCAGTTGGTGCAATTCTCCGGGGAGGAACATGAGCCTCCACTGTTCCGCTCCACTGAGCCGTCACGCTTCAGAACCTTGTCATCCTTGTAGGACAGGGTGCAGGCTCCCGTGGGATTTATCTTTTTATTACAAATTGCTGTGGAAAAAAAATAAATTCAATCACATGCCTTGGCACGATCAAATAATGAGAAATTAACAACTTACTTAAAGCAAAACAAAAATCAAGATTATGAAAAACATATTATAGACAAGATTAACACTGCAGTACTAGTTCATATGTTCATCCATTACAGGTACTCAAGATTCTATTCATTTCCCTACCATTCCCCAATCTCAATCAATGTTAAACCCACATACCACATATGCTCTACAATGTTTGAGTTTGGAGGCGAAATCAATAAAAATAAATATTGTACCAAAAGTCCAAAACATGTCTGGCTTCAAAGATTTACTGTTCATCAGTTTGACCATCCTTTTACATGACACTAAATGGCTTAAGGTAGCTCACTACATCACAACTCAACCTTTTTAAGACTTTATAAGATGCTTTTTACTATAAATATTTTGTTTAATCGTTAACTTTAAGTATCCATTGATTTGGTTGAATATCATCATAGCTCATAATAGTATACATTGTATAGTAATTTTCTGCTGATTTGAGAAACTATTTCAAGGTGTAGTGTGCCACCTTAATTCACATAATCTGAAATTCATTATTTTTTACAATATCTGATATAACATCTAACCACGGCAAGTCTTTAACGAAATAAATTGAATCATAAATATCTAATAAAAAGAACATTTACCATGATTGCAAGCTGTGATATTGTCATCATAGTAATTATATCCATCACAACAATACAGCTTCTCTTTTGTAATAGTTCTAGTAAAAAAAAATATTCAAATATGTGATATAATAAATAATACATACATGTAATTTAAAATCAATGTAAACTATTTGACAATGTATGCACTTTAAAATAAGCCGTTTTAATAAAGCAATATCAGAATGTACAATATGATTTTTGACATGCATTTAATTATTCAACACCAATAACAGAAATGAATGATCACATGAAGCAAAGGTCTAATGAACATTATTGTGTATTTCACGTTTTGCAATGAACTCCAATAAAAAATAAATGACCAAAAAATATGACTGAATTCAGAGTTGCTTCATTTTGCATGCTACATAATCTTTGATATATTAATATATACATGTATATACCCTTATAGAATCCCTTTTTTTATTAATGATATTTATTATTTAATAGAATACATTGAAGACATACACTTTTGTGTTGTGTTTTTGTGTTGCGTGCCTATACAGATATCGCATGGTCCTGCCATGTATCCCTCCAACTTGGAATCTTCATCTGCTTTCAAAATGGTGACATGAGGGGTATATCCGTTGATAAGCTCACCACGCTAGCTTGTAGCATGTAGCAAGCTTCTAGCCACGACCTACCATAAAGCGTTTTGACCCTTTCGTTGGGTCCTGTTTATCCTTTAAGGTCCACTCTACCTCCTCTATCGCACTCCTAACTCCTGAGGATGACCAACTCTTCCACAGGGGACTTTTAGTAAAAGTCCTTTGCATAAGAAAACTTCCTTGCTTGACCCTATGAGAGCGGTGTCTTAAAGGCTGTGGCATGTACTGGTAGAACATCATGCAAGTCAACAGTTAGGGTCCACTTGCCCAAATGGGATTCAATAGACCACTTGAGAAATAAAAGCAAGTGTAGCTCACCAGCATGAAGCACCAGCAAGCACTGCATGAGCTTTTAAAAGAAAATGCATGAGCGAAGAGAAATTTCTTAAAAATAATTATCTGATGGGCAGATCCAACTGCATGTGTCGTTTCTTATGAATCAGATAGTGAAATTGTGATCATCGTACTGGCTTCTCTGGTGCCTGGTAGGCGGACGGGACTGGACTGACTACTCTGGAACTCAAGGTATTGGGGTGGGCAGTGGACCAAGGTCAGAGGTCATTTACATATTTAACATGTATTAGCATAACATTGTCCATTTCACCAGAGACATAAATAACTATTTATAACTATGTTATTTATGTCTCTGATTTCACCACATTGTCTCTGATTAATATAATAACTATATACTTATTATATATGTGTTATATTTATTTATTTATTTATTCACCAATCAAGGGCCCTCAGGGGGCATATACATTTAAAAAAAAAAAAAAATAATAATATCATGATTATAGCAAATAATGAATGAAATACTGCTCACAATGTCCAGCCAACAATATAGCTATTCCAGTTAACGCCATCTTAATCTTAAAATAGTAACAACCGGAAGGCACCTGGTAGCCATATTTGCATGCTATAGTGTATGGAGATTGGATCATATAGATAGATCGAGGTAAGTTTCACTTGATGGACTCTTATGTTGATGACAGTGGTGTGTAAGCTGTGTTGGTGTTTGGGTTTACTATGTGCTTTGCCAAGAACCCTTTAAAACCTGCTAATTTTCTTTAAATAAAATAAAACCAATATAAGTATATCCGCAGGAAAGGTCAATACATTTGTATATTTTGTGATTTCTTGACTTAGATAAGAAGTAGCATCCATTTAAACATGCTAAATGATTTTTCAAATGCTATTGATGGTTATTGAAATTGAAATTCTTTTCTGTAACGTTGCACGTTTTTGCACGATTTTTTTAAAACTAAGTAGATTGGTCAACACAGTAATTTGGTCTCAATCTAATTACCTGCCCTTGATATAGTCCATTTCTTTTTATACTTCAGATATTCTTTCAAACATAATGTCATTAAGAAGGCAGATTGACAACGATATTCTCATTAAAAAAAATTATTAATTTATTTGTATCATTTTAGGACTTCAGAGAGTAAAGAGTGACACAGTGCTTGAATTTTTCCATAGAAGGTAAATACATATATATATATATATATATATATATATATATATATATATATATATATATATATATAGATATATATATATATATATATATATATATATATATATATATATATATATGCATAACCAATTTATGCCTGATATTTTCATTTCATCATTTTCATATTATTTTATTTGGTTTGTTTTCTTTATTTTTTTCTTTTTAGTATATTTCTTTGTCTTGTACATTTTGTTTACTTTATGTTTGTGTGTCTGTCTTCATTTTTTGTTTGGTATTTCATTTTGCACAGCATTTATGGTAAAAATTCAGATAACACTCACCGTTTTGCACATAATCCTGGTACTTACGTACTTAAATGTTAGTGAAATATATTTGAAGCACAAAGACCGTGCTAACTTCATGAAATGTCTACATCATGAAGTGTGCGACAGATTAAAAATTGAATATTCGAAGGTGAACCGAGTAAGTTTATTATATAAAGTGAAGCGAATTCAGAAAGAAATAGAAAAACTTAAGAAATACACAAACAAAGAGAAGTTGAACAAGTATGTGAACAATATATTTGAGTTACCCAATATGAAAAAAACCTCAAGTGATGGAAGTGGATGTGAAGAAAAACAGTCAAATTCATCCATGGAGAGAGAAGAGAATTTCAAGGAAGATACATGTAATACAAGGCTGCAGGAGATAATATCTGAGCAGAGCATTGTGATTACTCATTTGAGGAGGGAAAATGCAGGTCTCAAAGACAGAATAAGGTCTTTTAATGTAAAAAATACAAACAGAAAAATAAACAAGAGGCCCATGGGCCACATCGCTCACCTGAACAGCAGTTCCTTGTAACATTACATTTCGTAGCATATGCTTTTTCTATTTTAAACATTGAACCCCTTTCTGGGGACCCAGTTATCGTCCGAGGTTTATGGTTGGCTTGAACAACATAAATAGTAACATAGGAATGAAAATGTGAAGCACTGCGGTGGGACCGCACGTACACAACCTGAAAAACTGAACATAGCAGAGTTCCACTTCAAGAGGAATAACTCTCAGTCTGTACAGAACACAAGAAAGATAACTCTTGGTTCAACTACATTAGAGTTTACACAATTTGAGGATCCTTGCATAGTAATCTCACAAACTGTAGCATTATAGTTCTCGAGAAAAACTTTTTAAAAACATTTTCAATATATCTTTTTATGTTAAACTTTGAACCCCTCTTGGGGCCACAGTATTAGTCCAGTGCTAAAGTTTTAATTATTTGGAATCTACATTATTTAAGGATGCTTGCCTAGTTATCTCACAAGCTGAAGCTTTATAGTTCCCTAGAAAAAGATTTTTCAACATTTTCCCTCTATATTTCTATGCTAAACTTTGAACACCTCTTGGGGCCCCAGTATTAGATTGAGATCACGGCTTTTATAATTTCGAATCTACACTATTTGAGGGTGCTGACATAGTTATCTGACAAATTGATGCATTGTAGTTCTCGAAAAGAAGATTTTTAAACATTTTCCATATATACCGGTACTTCTACATTTAACTTTAAACCCATCTTGGGTCTCTAGTATTAGTCCAGGGGTCACTATTTTAAAACTGTCGAACCTTCATTATCCAAGGTTGTATGCATGATAGTAATCTCACAAATTGAAGCATTGTAGTTCTCGAGAAGAAGATTTTTTAACATGTTACCTTTATATTTCTTTAATAAATTTTGACCCCACATTGGGGCCCCAGTATTGGTTCGGGGGTCACGATTTTACCAATTAGGAATCTACATAAGCGAAAGATGCATGCATAGAAATTCCACAAACTAAAACATTGTAGTTCTTGAGAAGAAAATTTTTAAACTTTTCCTTTATGTTTTTTAAAATGTTTAAATTTTGAACCCCTCTTGGTGCCCATCAATTGTCCGGGAGTTACAATTTTTTGAATCTACATTATTTAAGGATGTACATGTATGCATAGTAATATCCCAAACAGTTGCACTATAGTTCTTGAGAAGAAGATTTTAAAACATTTTCCTACATATGTTAAAATCTAAACCCCTACTGGGGCCCCACTTTTTGTTCGGGGGTCACGATTTTTACAATCTTCACTATGTATACAACCTTTTGTGTATGTATTGGCATTTTTGGTGAAGTGGTTCTTGAGAAGAAAATTTTTAAACATTTTTCATATGTAGTTCTATGTTAAACTTTGAACCCCGCCTGGGGCCCCAGTCTTGGTCCGAGGGTCACGATTTCTACAATTTAGAATCTTCATTATGTATACAAGCTTTTGTGTAAATATTGGCATTTCTGGTGCAGTGGTTCTTGAAAAGAAGATATTTTAAACATTTTCCTAAGGTATTTCTATGTTAAACTTTGAACCCCGCCTGGGGCCCCAGTTTTGGTCCAAGGGGCACGATTTTTACAATTTAGAATCTTCACTATATATACAAGCTTTTGTGTAAATATTGGCATTTCTCGTGCAGTGGTTCTTGAGAAGAAGATTTTTAAACATTTTCCTATGTATTTCTATGTTAAACTTTGAACCCCGCCTGGGGCCCCAGTTTTGGTCCGAGGGTCACGATTTTTACAATTAAGAATCTTCACTATGTATACAAGCTTTTGTGTAAATATTGGCATTTCTGGTGCCGTGGTTCTTGAGAAGAAGATTTTTAAAAAATTTTCCTATGTATTCTATAAATGTTAAACTTTGAACCCCGCCTGGGGCCCCAGTTTTGGTCCGACGGTCACGATTTTTACAATTTAGAATCTTCACTATATATACAAGTTTTTGTGTAAATATTGGCATTTCTGGTGCAGTGGTTCTTGAGAAGAACATTTTTTAAACATTTTCCATATGTTGTTCTATGTTAAACTTTGAACCCCGCCTGGGGCCCCAGTTTTGGTCCGAGGGTCACCATTTTTACAATTTAGAATCTTCACTATATATAAAAGCTTTTGTGTTAATATTGGCATTTCTGGTGCAGTGGTTCTTGAGAAGAAGATTTTTTAAACATTTTCCTATGTATTTCTATGTTAAACTTTGAACCCCGCCTGGGGCCCCAGTTTTGGTCCGAGGGTCACGATTTTTACAATTAAGAATCTTCACTATATATACAAGCTTTTGTGTAAATATTGGCATTTCTGGTGCCGTGGTTCTTGAGAAGAAGATTTTTAAAGACATGCACCCTAAACTTACTGTTTCGCAATTATCTCCCTTTTGAAAAGGGCTGTGCCCTTTATTTTAACAATTTATAACCCCCTTTCCATAAGGATGCTTTGTACCAAATTTGGTTAAATTTGGCCCAGTGGTTTTTGAGAAGAAGTTGAAAATGTGAAAAGTTTACAGACGGACGGACAGACAGACAGACGGACGGACGGACGGACGACGGACAACGGGTGATCAGAAAAGCTCACTTGAACCTTCGGTTCAGGTGAGCTAAAAAACAAACAGAAAAAATAAAAAAATTAGAAAATGTCATAAAAAAAATGAAGAAAAAAGAAAATGTTCAAAAAAATGACAAAAGTGTACAGTGTAATAGCATAAAAAATGTGATTGCTCAGTTAAAAACTGAAATTGATTATTTGCTGTCTCAGAAAGAAAATGAAAATGTTGATGATGATTTTGTACATGTAAAAAAAAATGTTGATTTTAGGGAGAGTGGGAAAGGGAAGCCATATAATTTTAAATTAAAAAACTTATACTACAATTTTAGAAGCAGAAACATAGGTTTGGTTCATATTGGACCAATAATTCAATGTGTTTTAGATTTATTTGATATCAATGTTGAAAATCTTCCCTCCAAAAGTACAGCAGCAATTTTTACAAGTGAAATGGGTGTTGTGTCCAGAAATCAAATTAATGAAGAAATGAAAAATAATTGTAACATAACAATGCATAGAGACGCTACTACAAAAAAGGGAAAACATTTTTATGGAGTTCAATTTAATACTGGTGAGAAAGTTTTGTCTGCAGGTGTGAGAGAGGTGTGTGATGGAAAGGGTGAGACTTATGTCGATGTAACAAGAGAAATTTTATGTGATATATCGCAGAAAGAGGGTGAGAGTGAGAATATTTCAAATAACGTTTCATGTTTTATGACTGACAGGTGTGCGACAGAGCAGAAAGTTAATGATATTTTAGCTAGAGACATTGATCATGCTGTACATTCTTTTAAATGTTCTGTTCACCCCCTTTTACAGTTTTCTGATGTATGCATTGAAGAGATTTTTAATATTGAGCAAGAGTTGTGTTTTAAATTTCCTGGCTATACCCATTCTTTAAGAGAGCCTTTTATTTTGTTTCTTTTAAAATCTGTGTCAAAATTATTTTACAAAGATGGGACAGGTGACCCAAATATTTTACAGGTTTACATGAAAAACCATGGTGTGGAAAATATTCCAATTGTAAATATTAGAGGTAACCATTTTAATGTTTTATTTTATAATGCTGCTGGTACTTTTTTTATGCATAAACATATATTGCAGTATTTTTATTCTTTGAAAAGTTCTTACAATTTTATTCAGAATTTTATTGTTTTATGCTTGCAAAACAAAACATTTTTAACTCTACTGAGAGCTCTGGGTATTATTTGTAAAATCATTACTGAACCATATTTTGTTAAAGCTACAGAAGTTGGAAACATTTTACTTATGGGCAGTGTATTCCAGAGACTTTTATATGTTTTAGATTTATTGGTAGAAAACCCTATTTTAGCATTGAATAACGAAGTTTCACTTTTTTATGGTCCTTGTTTTTATGATGGTGTCATTGATTTTTTACTTAAAACTTCGCTTAACAACGATCTTACTTGTGTTTTTATAAAACGTTTATGTTCTGTTTTAAAAAGCAAAGTTTCAAAATTGTTTCATGAATTTTTAAAAGGAGGGAAGTATTTTAATGTTCATCAAGGTGATTTACCTGAATGTAACTCATGTTCAACTAATAATATATGTTTAGAAAGACTTATGGGTCAATTGGATTTTAAACTTAAAGCAGCTTCTACCTCAACTGTCAACAGCATAGAAAGCTGCATTTTATATTCCAACAACAGAACAGAAAATTGGCTTAAAGATAAAGATCCGAAAGAGCAGCAGGAAATTATAGATAGTGCAAGATCACAAAATCGAGTTTTTATGAAACAGGACAGAGAGAGACAAGAGGAACTTTTTATTAAACAAACGAAGATTTTAGAACAAAAAGAGAATGAAGCAAAGAGAAAGAAGGAGAGAAAAGTTAATCAGATTGACAAGGCAATAGAGGACATGAGAACAGTAGGATTGTGGGAGAGTGAAGAAAAGATCAAGGAGGAGGTGGAAAAATTGAGAACCAAAAAGGGGAAAATGGAAAGCCTAAAAAAACAAATAAACATATACAAGAAAGTGTTTGAGATCGACAAAAATCATAAAGAACTTTTACAATTCTCATCAAAAGGCAAAATATATGACATAAGCAAATTACAACAAAATCTTACAAAACTAATAATGTTAAGGAGAAATACACCGAAATACAAAGCAAGTCATTTAGTGGGCAAAGCCATCATACACACATGGACACTGGAGAATGGAGAAAATAAAGAGTATGAAGGAGAGATAAGAGGATTCGAAGATGGTGTTTTCAAAGTAATTGAATATCAGATATTCAAATACGTCAAGTATTTCATCCTAACAATGAGGAGTTTACACTGTTTCACATATATAATCAATGCATTAAACTTATATGCATGGCACTTAATAACATTATGAATTTTGTAAAACATCCTTTAAATAAATATACAAGGGGCCCAAAGGGCCTTTTAAATGGTAACTTTATAATAAAACAACACTGTAAAGGGTCCACCGAAGTAAATAATTAGAGAATATTTTTATAAAAATACTGTATATAATATGCATTTCTATATGGTTACCACCTACGACTAAAAGAATGATTTTTAAGGTGTAAATAAAATCCATATTAAGCAGTTTCCCTTTCTAAAAATTATCAGATATTCCCTATTAGAAGAAAGCATCAAGATTTTTATTTATTTTTTTTTACAAATATTGTGAATTGTTTGCCATATATGTAATGAATCTCTTTTCAGTCTGTTTCTCCTGACAAATTTAATTTAAACTTTGTCCACAATTACATACTCTAACAGGCTTAGTTTTTAACTTTTTAGCTTATTTTTTAATCATATCTCCCAAATTTGAGGAAAATGTTCATGATTTTCAAAAAGAGGGGTGGTGGTGTGCAAAAAACAAAAGAAAATCACCTCCCACTCTCTGTAATAATTAATATTTTGATATATTATTACACATGTATAATTTTATACATCTATTTGAAAATACATCAGTAAACGTTTTATTCTTCATCATGATGCATTCACTACTCATCATCATTGGTTGTATGTTTATGTCTTAATTGTGCATGTTTTTAAATGTTGTTTGTTCATATTAATGTTTTTGGTGTAAGGTGTATTGCCTAAATGTTCAGTTACCGGTAAATTCATTTTGATATAAATGTACAGTACTTCACATATGTAATTATGAACGAATTAGCCACATGCCTTAATTAATTGCAAATATTATGTGCAAGTAATAAGAATAGAAAAAAATTTTGGAACAAGAAATGATATTTTAGGCTGTGTACTTGAACTATAAAATATTTTCCTGATAAGGGCAGGATTATAATTCTATAAATTATATTTCAGGTTGTGTACTGGGATGATAAAGAGAAGAAGGAAGGCAATGAGTTTGAACTAACAGAGACAGAGATTAATATTGACATACAAGAAGGAAATCTTTTTATAAAAGGTATATTTTTTTGGCATTCACTGCTTTTTGGTACATAAATTTATTTACAGTATTTGTTTTCTCTTTTATATAAAGGTAATATGTTTATTTATCTCTTATTTATTTTATTTCAGATACAACCAACCTGGATCACTGTTATTCAACATTTTGAAAAAGACTAAAGTACAGACGGTAAGAGTTATCTTTCATTTTATTCATTTTCTTGGTTAGGAGAAAGTTAGAGTTATTGCCCTTTGGTACAATAGTCTTTACTTTGCTATTAGTGATTATAGCAAGTTAATTATTCATAACCAAGGAACCAATGAAATGTGTTTTATATATAGCCATGTTTTGAAGGTCAAGACCTATTGGTATTATTTTTAAATCTGAGTTCTCATTTTCTAATTTTAGGTGGAATAGCTAAACAATATGCAAAATGTTTCATTAATACAATGAAATATATGTATGGGATTTACACATCAGTGAATCAAACAGCTATACAGAACACAAACATACATAAAAAACAACCACGAGATATCATGTGTCGCCACCTACCACTTGCACCAGCAGGACAGTAAGCCAGTCCAAGGTCTTCTGTAACGACCATAAATTCAGTTTTCGCGCCATTATTTGTTGTCACGCACGCCTTAGATAACTCGTACCACGGATCAACCAGGACCCCCCCCCCCCCCCCCCTTGCAGTTGATCGAATACATTTTAACATTCTGTGTCCTAGCTGCAGGTCTGTAGCTCCCGGTCAGAAAAAATTCGGATGGTCGTCCATCCGAAAGTTTTCAGACCGGGAGATATTTACGTCCCTGCTTGGAGCTATCTGGGTGCGTGATTTGCCACGTCACGCAATCTTTTTTTCTCTATAGTTATTTACTACTGTCTAAAATATCTGACATGTATTTTTCATAATGACATTTGATTTGCCATAACCTTCAACCCCCCTTCCAATCACAGCCAGTATGTGTGCATAATGGTTCAATGATGTCGAATGGCATACCTGTATGTGGCGCATCGACCCCATTTCCAAAATTTACACTTCCTCGTGTATTTTTCCTGCTCAGTCCAGGTTTCCTTACAAACGTTTGGCCTGAAAAAAGCATGTGTTTACACATAATTTGACTCAATTTGAGCAACAAAATAAGGGGCATTGCCGGTCTTTCCGATTCGCGCACAAAAATTATTTAGAACCATTTTAACAAGAACTTGGATTTTGGGTAGATGCGTCAAACAGCAATGTGACGTAGGCCTGTAGCTATTTCATTGCTGGCCACTTAGCCATATATCTTTGAAATCAACAAGATTTGTCTGGCTTTTGAGCTAAGACTACGCAATCGGTGCATATTTCGCTTGAAACCGCGTCATTTTTAACTTGTTTTGACGCAAAAAATAGGTAGCTAAGTCCAACTGAAAATCCAAAGTCTTGTTAAGATGGTTCTATTGAATCGGTTTTACAAAATGTAACCAACTTCAAATCCACTCCGTATATCAAAAGATGCACCTAGAGTTAATCATTCATATTCAAGTTTTGACAGAATAATACAGTTTAGTACTAATTAAGTATTTTAACTTTATATTTACCCTATATGCAATATTTTGCCAAAAATGACTAAGTTCAAAAGCTTGTATTTTTTTCAGAAATTATCAGAAATCAAATTCCTACGAATATGCACATCTCTGATATATGCAAAATTCGTATGCAAAAGAAGAACCTCCTATCCTGAAAACTGTAGGAGTTATCCGTACAATGAGGGAACCCTATATGCAATATTTTGCCAAAAATGACTAAGTTCAAAAGCTGGTATTTTTTTCATAAATTATCAAAAATCAAAATCCTAGCAACATGTACACCTCTAATATATTTTCAATTGATCTGCAAAAGAACAACTTCCTATCTTGAAAACTGTAGGAGGAGTTATTCGTACAATGAAGGTACCCTTTTGGCAGCTGCCCGCCCACCCGGCATTTCCGTTGGAAAGCACGGTTAAAAATCAACATACTGTGATTTCATAAATTTTCGTGATTTCGTTTTTGACTTGATAAACGAAAATTAAAAGTCAATCGAAGAGCATATACCGTGTTGCTACAATTATTGGTCTTAAAGTAATTATAATGTATATGATAAACAACAGTATATTCAACGAAAAATGATGTCCATGAATATCTAAAACAAAAAATTGAACATTGCTTTTGTTGAACAGTAAATCGCTTAGTTTAATTTTTCATACATGTATATATTTTTTTTCGAAACCCCCCAAAAAATTGTACTTGCACAATCTAATAGTACTAATCAAGTTTATGTACCGTATTCAGTTGGCGTCTAAACCTCAATTATTACAAAAAATAAATTCCATAAAAAAAAGTCCCAGCTGTTATAAATAAAAAGGTGCTACCCAACCTCTTTATTGTGCATATGAAATCTTACTTTCCTTCTTGAAGAGAAGAACAATCTATCCATAAACAACACTCAAGAAAGACCCAGAGGAACAGCCACTTCCACATGACCATGTCAACAACGATACTAAACTACTACATGTATTATCCACTGTTGTCTCGTCTTAATCCCTGCATGTCTCAAAGCCAGTCCCTGTCACCTTATTTCTTGCAAAAGGGTTATACGCATGTCTTTTGTCGCCAACGCTTTCACGGATAAATTACACCAGGACCTTTTGTAAAATGTCTGCCGAAGAAATGCTTCCAATATGACGCTGTGCATATCGCGCTAATTTATCGTGCTGTTTTGTGTAGAAAGTGTTGCGGCCTTGAGTGATCGGGTATTGTCAGTGGTCTTCATTTGGGGGACAGGGGACGAGGTGAACAGTCTTAATTAGACAGAACTCCTTGAAGTATCTTAATTATTTCCAAATGAATAATTATGTAATACAGTATATGCAATAGGTTTCTTCTTGCATGCGAAATGGTAAACGGTTAGGGTAGGTTCTTAGTTATTTTTGTCCGCCAAATATTTAAATTAAAAGCGTAATATTTCAACACCGATTTTTAAAGATTACGTTTCTTTTTTATATATATATATATATATATATATATATATATATATATATATATATATATATATATATATATATATATATATATATATATATATATATATATATATATATATATATATATATATATATATATATATATATAGGAACACTGCACTGCACAAGCTGCACAGATCCTGTCGGCTCTATTTTATTACTCTCGTATACTAGAACTTGTTGCAGGAATTTTTATGTTTACTGCCCGCATCACATACGTATACTAAATATACCAGTTATTTTTAATTATCAAAATTGCCTTGTTTGGTTTGAGAACAATTTTTTATACAAATAAACGATTGGAATTGGTTCCATAATTCAAGATCAGAAACAGATCGCTCCTCTCCGTAAACAAATACATGTTTATTGTAGGCAATTATTCGCGAAAATAACGCGTTCATTCTCGAAAGTTTAGCATCATTCAAAATAACAAATTAATTTAGAAATGCATGTGGAATAATGTAACCGGAAATGAGAGAACGTGAACTTTGTGTATAATGATATTGGAGATGAATACCATTACAAATAGTGATATGTCCTAAAAAATGCATGTAAAGATGTTTTATCACTATATTTAAAACGATGTATTGCCAGCATCTACGTGCATTTTTCATGTAAAAATGAAATGATGACATCATTAATAACCTTAATTAGTGACCAATAATGATTATAAGTTACCAAGAGTTAATTCTCCGGGATATATTGTTTAATATCGTCATAAGTTGCGCCTTTGTATTCAATGTGAGAAGAAATTAAAGATCGATCAGAAAACATTTTTTCTGGAGAGCCTTCACACATTAAGATTAAGGAAGACTTTTTTTTTAGTATGTGCCAGGACACATCCATTGTACTCTTTACGTCAAGTTCATAATAATTTAAAATGTAATCCCTAACTTTAAATCTTTCCTTCATATGTGTATGTCGTCTAGAGCAGTGTAGTGCAACACGTTTTAAAATTATGTTCGTTTTGGTATATTTCTGTGTGAGCTGTGTGGCATAAGGGTGGATCTGTGTGTTTTAGGTCACGTGACATTGGGATATAAATAGTAATTGCGCGGGTTTTGTGGTCATTCTACCGCTCGTTAGGACGTAGCGAAGGAGTAATGGCTACCAGTAAATTGTTAATATAATTATATATGCAATATGTGTGTTCAATATAATGGTGTCGGTGCGTGTTGTTTGTAATGAAACATACAGTATAAACGTTCTAACGAGCAGCAATCCATATTCATGAGTTTGTTATTTTTCGATTGATTCAGCATATTAATATCATTATAGAGTATAATTATTTTATATTCGGACGAACGGAGTGAGGGAGAATATAATAAGCGTCAGCTTTTTCTGATGAGTTCGAAATAGGACTATAAATTTATGAAAAATAAAAAAAGAAAAAAATGCTGGATGGCATCAGGGGACGCTGTGGGATTCGAACCCACTTGTTCAGTTATCCAGAAACTAAAGTTCAACCAATGTGTGACGAAGTATCCCCTCGACTAGGCCAGCACGGTTTACCTATGTTGTAAATAATGTACAGGGTTTAACTGTTTAATGACGCCGGGATTTAAATAATATACTCAAGTTATTTATAGATTTATCGAGGTTCAGCATGCACTTTCGTTTTTATGTAATGTTGTATTGACGCAAAGATTTCAAATATAACACATGTATACCAAAGTTAGTTTATCTAGAGGCGGGTCAGCTACAGATAGTCCACCTGCTCTATAGAGAAAGATTATGCTTAATAAACAATTAAATTTTCGTACAACATGTAATTAAAATGCATTCAATAAAAATACATTCTTGTACCAATTAGTATGTACTGTATGTAGTAGGTGAATGGATTTTAACCTGTCAATTTCTACTCTTTGAAGAAATACTGATACAATAGTACCATATACAGTAAGTAAACCCATTACTTATCATTGCAGTAATGGTTTAAGTACATGTAGTAATGGTTTTATATAGTACCTATTTTTTTTAATAAAAACATTATGTACACTACCTACAATCAAGTCCAACATGTAAAAGTCTATAAAAGTTTATTGTATATTCAAACTACATAAAAATATCACAGATTGCATAGGATATCAAATACTGGAGAGTGTGGTTAATTTTCTATAGATATTGCTATTTCAAGAACTAATTTTGATGCAAAGTTCTTGTGACATTTTATTCATTAAAAAATATTGGACGGAAGAACTGATTCAAAGAAATAACAACAAAGGGGGGAAAATAAACCTTTGTATAAAATCACCACAGTATAGTATAAAATATAAATCAATAAAGTAAGAACAATTAATACTTGTTAGCTAAATAAAACTTAACAGAAAATACTTTAACTGAAAGGTTGAATGACTACATCTTCCTGAAAGCAATCTTCAGTGGGAATTTTGACCTAACATCTTCCTGATGACATCATCCATCTGATGTTCAATATTAAGCTGGTAGGATGATGATCCCTGTTATGTCGGTATAACCTCCACCTGCTGCGATGGCTCGGACAATCATGTACACCTTTAGGCGAGACGTACTGGTGATTGAGTTAGGTAAACGGAATGTAACCCTTGTAGACAGTGTCTCCTGCCATTGGACGATATCACTTCCCCCCTGAGCTGTTCCTGCAGATACCTCGAACCGCAGAGGATGCTGGGAACTAAAAATACTGTCCCAGGAGACATCAAATTCCTTGTCGCTGCCTCTCCATGTCATGGACAATTCCTTAGAAGCTACAAACAAGTATTGAAGAAGTTATCAGATGCTTGTTAAAAGTACAAACATCACTGATCCATATCTGAGGCATACTATATTTCCTTGGACGTAATGAATCAGCTGTTCAACTGAATTACATTAGACAATATCATATACATGAAATACTTTTTAAAGTTAATATAAATTGGTAAGTGGTGAGTTTTTAATTCTAATAAGAAAAAATGCATTGTATCTCAATTAAAAAATTATCTTCTTCTACTAATTTAATATGTGCACACACCATCTTTGACGGGGTTGCCAGACTCCACAGTAAGGTTATAGTGTAGAGGCAAGCTACGCTCCAGTAGTTTGTTAATCGCCTGAAGGGTCACATTTATCTGCCCTTGTCCAAGCTCGAGGTTCCCTATGTTGGTAAACAGGATCTCCTGGACATCAGAAAATGTCAGCCCTTCTCCATTCAGGTTGTACTGGTTACTGCTAACTGAAAGCTATAAAATATTGATAATAAAGATTCAACATTTTCAAATACGACAATTTATTTACTGCTGTCAAAGGGGAATAATAAACTTGCTTTTCTCCGAAAAATCAGTATTCAGGTATTTTATACCACAAAAGAAGACTTCACTTGTTGGTGATACAGAGTTTGTTGCTAGTAAACAAGTTCGTGTTATATTGAAATTTGATTAGTTTTAATGACTTGTCACAGTAGGCTAAAAGTAGGGAAACTATTTCAGAATTAATTAAGTCATGATTTTAAATACAGAAAGTATAACACAGAGATATAACTAACAGGTACAGTATATCTTATGGTTTAATTGATACCACATAACTGTGGAGTCTTAACTTGCCTTGTACTGCTGCACACCGATTTTGTCCTCCACCCCGCTCCACACAATCTTCAGGTTGTTGGTCACGCTCTGATAATAATTCAGGGCTGGGTACTCGGTCAGTGACAGGGGTAGGGTCCTGATGACAGCCGAGGCCATGGAGGGGGGCTGGTCATAAATGATCACACCATCAGACGATGAACTAGAGATCAGTCCAGCCTTGTTCTGACACTGTAAAGTGGAGTACACCGTTTTCCCCTGGAGAACGCTGGCATCAAAGTCTTTGTATGCTCTTCCATCACTAATAGTAATTCTCTCAAATCTCTGAACTTCAGTGCCTTTTGGCTGGTACCCTATAGATTATCAAAATTTTTTTAAAAAAACCTATTATATATACAAGCCTTGGTCTGCTTCATCTAAGAAGTCATAAAGACATTTATTACAATATATCACATTTGAGGTTTTCAACTAGTTACCTATCGCCCATTCACAGTAATCCAGACCGGATTCATCATCAGTGACCTTCCAGTTGACATAAACTGTGCTCTCCTTCCATGAATCCAGATCCTCCCCTGTAATATCATGCATGGAAGTTATAGATCTTAATAAAAACACTTCAGTAAGAGATTTTGTTAGAGAAGAAATGTCAGATAAAATTGGGATCCAAATTTGTTTGAACTTGGTAACATTTATCCATGATATATTTACTAATTGGTAATGATTTTTTTAAATCCTTGCAAAACAAGTAATCAACAAAACTCAATAAAATCAATCCTAATAAACATTGTTTAATATTGCGATATATTAATAGTTTCAATATTGGTATGGACTTGTTAACATAAAGATAAAGAAAGTCATTTTAAAATATGAAAAGGCACCTATAAATTATGTGCATAACTACACAACACACAAATCTAGCAGTGTAAGATAGATAGTAAGTAAATCACCTAAGAAATCCCCATCTAAAACTTCTTCAATATTTGGTGGAGTTAGATCCACAAGAATTTTATCCGAGTAGGAAACGCCTTGTAAACCAGCAGAGTTTTTGGCGATAGCTGTGACATAGATGTAGGAATTATGGGTCAAGGATACCATGGCATTGTATGCAAAGTTTGACAATCCTACACTCTGGAAATTTTGCAACTGTGTCCCTCCTCTGGTGTATCCTGAAATTCAGCGATGGAGCATTCAATTTATTTCATGCAAAAAGTTATGACTTATCAGTCTTTTTTAAAGTACAAAGGTACCACTTACATTACACGTAATGACAAAAATATACTTTGCATTACTAGTGATACAATTCCTCGATGAATTGCGATTACTTACCAATTGCCCACAGGTACTCTGTGATGGAACTGACATCCTCAATAAAGCTCCAGGATCCATGAACTGATCCCCACTCATGGAGGTACACCACATGGGCCTGTACATGTAATCCACTTGTTCCGTTGTTCTGATCCCTCTCCACATGTTCCACCACTATATTATCCACATAGATCCCAGTCCTGTCATCCACACTGCCCAGTTCAAACACGGCAGACCCTTCCCTGGCCACAAAGTAGAAGGTGTGTTTGTGCCAAGAAATCTCCTCCCTGGCTGTAGACTGTCCCCCATCTCCTCTGTAGGCCTTGGTGTAGATCAGGAACACATGCTTTTTGTTGTCTACTTGAATAAAGCCTTCCTTGTTGGACTGTGTAGAACTGCTGATGGACAGGTGACTGGAGAAAAAACTGACTCGGTACAACCCTCCCACCATCAGACCACTCAGAATCTGACTCACACTACCCCTGACAAATAAGAAGGAGAGCCCATCCCTGGCCAAATTCTTGTTGGAGGAAACCACTGCAGCACACCCTCCACTGGACAAGTTCCAGCCCCTCGGCTGATAGTCCACACTCACATTACAAATGTTGGTGGCATTCACATCACCCGACTGCAACACATTAGGGGATGTCTCAAAAGATGGATTGTTTAAAATGTTGCTCCCTATGTGGAAGAGATACTGTGGTTCTGGGGGAGTGGTATCTATAGTGACTCCATCAGAGACAACCACAGTGGACTTGTAGCCAACATTGTCCACAGCATACACCTTGTTGTAGTATGTGTTACCTCAAAGAGAAGGAAAACAATTCACTTCAAATACTAGTCTAGAATACAACTGAAGCAGCGATACTGAATACAAAATACATTTCCTATTTTACATTGTTGCAGTAGTGCATGAGTCAGTCTGATAGAAATGATACACTTTGCTTTACAAGAATGTCACTGACACAAATGGTGTAATATCTATGACTTACTGTGGTTGAGGGGAGGGGTCAGAGTTCTGGAGACTGAGGTGTGTAGCCCTACTGCCTCCCACCCAACATGTCCACATTCCACATCAGCATGCTTTCTTGTGACTTGAGGGGTGGATCCAACACACCAATAGTAGACTCTGACCCCCGACCCAACGTCTGAAAACCCGTGCCAGTGAGCCGCTACAATGTCTGACTTATTCTGGAACTTCCAGTCATGCAAGCCTAAATATGACAGTAAATTTTGCAATGTTAAATTAAAATAAACAATTACCAGAAGTAACCATCAATTGTCACAGAATTGTTTGGTTTTTTTTGCAATAATAAGAAAACTTTTCATATTTCAGTCTGTTTTAAAACTGAACAGCCTCCATACCTATTCCATCAAACACTATTCCCTCCACAGGCTTGTATTTGTCTGGCTTGAATCCGTCGGATGACTCTGTGTGATGGATATCAGAGAATCCGTAAGCTAGAACATTACTATAGTAGGTGATTCCTGGCAGGAGGACAGAGGACCTCATCACATCAAATGAGGTCTGTGTCCCTGGAAGGTCCTCTCCAATGTCCATGATGTCATGTCCTATCATGCAATTAAATTCTTGTTCAATGTGACATATCTTTATGTAGACACAAGTATCACTTAAAAGGCAAAGTTTTTCTCGATTTCAGAGGTTACAAGCTTTAAACTCAGTTCTTGTATTCATAGGCATGTGAAAATCATGTTAAGAGCACTCACATAAATTTCATGTTATTTTCATGGGAATTGACTGTATATGGACAGAATGCATCTATAATGAATGTATACCTCCTGGATATGTGCTAATGTACAGATGGAATGTCTTGATTGCATTCTCAGCATCCAGAAACTTGTTCTTCCATTCAACACTGAAGGGATAGCCTCCTTTCATAAAGTCTTGATCTACAAAACTGCTTCCTAACATTTTTTCTCTTATCTGCAAAAAAGTAATACATGCAACAGTAATTTCATTTATAGTTTAATAATTTTCCCATTTTAAAGGAAAAAGAATTGTAAAACAAATTGAAGCAATAGTCTAACTCAATAGTTATTTACACGCCATTTTTTAATTTGCAAATGACCCAAACATAATTTTAATAATATTCAGAAGTTTATTTCATTACTTACAGCACTGCCTAATATGTTTGTGACAAAAGGTCTCTGAGTTGCAATAGTCACACCATCAGATTTAAAAATTGCAAAGGTGTTTTCATCATACCAAACTTTTACAAAAAAGGAATATTTGACTGTCTCCTTCAAGAAAACCCCTGCAACACAATTTATACATATTAAGATGTAAGAAGATATCTGTGAGCCAATGCTCACTAGTAATACCCGAATTTGCAAATTAAGCAAAGTCAACATTTAACAGGAAGTTGGATTCAAATTGGTACAAAAATATATCCCATGATATGCCTTGCCATGCATATAGCAATAGTGTGTGAAATAATGGTGTGTCAAATAGTGTGTCAATAATGTGTCAAATTTCAAGCATCTGCAATTTATAGTTGCTGAGAAAAATGTGACAGAAATTTTTGTTTTAGACAGAGAAAGACAGACAGATGGACAGACAGACAGACAGACAGATGGAAAAACAAACAGACAAGGGTAAAACAGTATACCAACTTCTCCTTCGGAACTAGGAATAAAATGAATACCATTTAACAAAATTGGCAAACCACATTTTGTATTTTGTATTCTACATATCATTTAACATAAAAGAACATTACGCAGCATATCAAGTAAATACAAATTTGAAGAAAAAAAATTTAAACCAACATTGCATAGTCAGTGCTTTGATCTGCGATGTAATGAGAGGCCTTGTATATGTGTATACCTTGTTCAGTCTGGTAGATTTGCTTCAAATTCTGTCCAGCATCATGCCAGATCCTCTCTGTGGCCTGATTAAAAACACCCTCTGGGGAGGGTTTTTCAGTATACCCCACACTCCACTGGTACCTGGGAAGAGCAGGAAATGAAGGATTCAATGATCTACAACTTAACTTTATCTAAATTAAATATGCTTATCTAATATCCAATGTGTTGAATGTGATATTATTTACACTTGTACAAGGTAATGTGTATAGAGAAGCTCTATTTTCCCTTTTTTACACAATCTTGCTCTCAACCTTTTAATTTATTGTTACGGAAGAAGTTTAAGCCAACAATAAAGATGTTACAGTCTCTTGCATGATTATAGTTTTTTTTTCCTTTTTTTTTTTTTTTTTTTTTGGGGGGGGGGGTTAGAGGAATCAGATATAAAAAAATCGGAGAGGGCTACATTATTGCAGCTAATAGAAATCTTGATCTACTAAAGACATTTTTTACCTTTTTTACCTTATTCTGCTCTCAATCTTTTAATTTATGTTTGAAGATAAAATCAATAATAAAGTTGTTACAGTCTCTTGAAGTGATTACAGTTTTTTTTTCTTAGAAAAGATAGAGAGACCAACTGACTTTATAAACCGTTACCTCTATCTTATAGGTAAACAATATATTACATGTACACTGAAGACAGTTATTAGACAACATACCAATCTGGAGCATCTCCAAAGTTGTTGACTATAGCCCAGCGTCCCTGCAGCACCACATTGGATGGAGTGTAGTCTACATCCTCTGTCCCACTTCCTGCTACATCATACACTTGTAACATGTTGTTCTGATCTGTAGAAAAGTATTACATGTAGTTACATGCCTCAAAAATGAATAACAAATGTTGATTTTTTTATGATGATGCAATCAAGTAGCTCTATGCATCCAGTTTTAATTATTTTAAAATGTCAGGGCAATATCTATTAATATGTCAAGTATCATTACATTATTTAAAATTTTTAAAACATAACTAGAGCAGGGCTTGCAAAGTAGCTTTCCTACAAGAAAATAAGAGAGACATTACAACTAGATAATAGCCCACCAAGTTCAACTATACTGGCTATATGAGCTAGACTAAAGTAAATAAGACTACTGATTATTAGAGGATAGGTCTTGACTAGAAACAAGGAGTTCTACAGACTTTAAGAGGACAATTCCTGACAAGAAAACTGATGAAATGACCACTGACTATACAAGACCGTGTCCTGACTGGAAAAAGAGAGATTTTTGACAAGAGGAAGGTACAAATTTAAAAACAAAACAAGAGAAATAACTGACTATTAGATGAAACATCCTGACAAGCGGTTCCTGAGGGATGACAGAATTTGTCCTGCGGTGCACACACACAATGACCTTCACAGGTGAAGGCCACACATCGCCTGGTCAAGGACAGGTCACCACCTGGAATTTTCTCAAACTGAGAGTGAATTATGGCACTTTCCAACCCCACCTGGAAATAATGAAAAAATAAAAATGGCAGATTAATTCATGATTCCTATCAATGAACTCTAAATATAGAAACAAATTGAATGTTTTCATAAAAGTTTGGAGAAAGGCCAAAATTAATTGTTATTATGTTATTCTCTTTATCAAAATGGCAATAATATTAACAATGAAACAGCATTTGAGACAATGTGACTGCGTTTGAGAAACAAATCATTGAATTTTGTTTACCCCTATTGTCAAATCCTAAAGTTTCATAAAGCACACAATGTGTTCAAACAAGATAAAATAAATCCTCGAAATACAGATACTTCATTCTTTCAACATATCTGATCCGATAAAGAAAAATCAAAACATAATCTATTTTATAGCCATGTTAATTTTTATTTATTGAGAAATAAAATGGACTGAAATTGTTGAAATTTTATTAATTATCGGTAATTTTTTGCTAACAGTTTATCAAAATTAAATAAATTAAAACGATTCATAAACTTAAGAAAGTAAAAGTACAAATACATATAGATATCATATCATTAACATTTTACCTTGTTAACAGCCCACATGGTGATGTATACAAACTTCTGGTTGGCATCATAGTTACTGGTTTTCACCTTCGCTGTCTGTACAATCCCCTCATCATACTTATCATCACCAGAGTTTGTGTATTCCACTCGAGCAGGTGTACCTGGCTCCTGATGTAATGAAACAGGTATACATACACTTATCTTATTTCATTAAATTTCTCGGTCGCGGTATATCAGCCCTTGAGCCTGATGGCTCTCAGGCTAATATACAGCGACCTCGGACTAATATAGGATGCAATTTAAAAATTGCCATGTAGTAATCTATATATAAATAGTTTTGTACTACATGTATTTGGTACGTAACATATTTTCTAAATCCAAAATCAAGAACTATGAACAGTGAAACAAGTATACCAATGTACTACCACAAACTCTAAATCAAAGGGACATCAATGTATTAAATACCACTGATATTCTAAAGAATTAATTTTTTTATTTACTCAAAACCTCATTACTGTATTAAAGTCTCTATATATTACATGTAAGTACCTCACTGAGGTCAGTGCCCATGAAGGTTGAGCCCACGTTGATGTAATAGTGGAAGAACTGTATCAAAGTCTCAATGTATTACATGTAAGAACTGTATCAGAGTTGCAATATATTACCGATACATGTAGGTACCTTATTGAAGTCACTGCCCATAAAGGTTGGGCCCACATTAATGTACCAGAGGGAGAACTGTATCAGAGTCTCTATATATGAAGTACCTCATTAAGGTCAGTGCCCATGAAGGTTAAGCCCACATTGATGTAGTAGTGGGAAAACTGTATCAAAGTCTCTATATATAAAGTACCTCATTGAGGTCACTGCCCATGAAGGTTAAGCCTACAATGATGTAGTAGTGGGAGAACTGTATCAAAGTCTCTTTATATAAAGTACCTCATTGAGGTCACTGCCCATGAAGGTTAAGCCCACATTGATGTAGTAGTGGGAGAACTGTATCAAAGTCTCTTTGTATAAAGTACCTCATTAAGGTCAGTGCCCATGAAGGTTGAGCCCACATTGATGTAGTAGTGGGAGATCAGAGAGTGAAGGTCAGCGAATCCTAACCAGGCCAGATTGACGGCCGTCTTCTCCCACGTCATCCAAGCATCACTGTGTCGGCTCAAGTTGGCCGCGTGGTCTGTTCTCACCGCAAACATTCCTGTTCAACACAAAAACCCAAATCGAGTTTACAAGTATTTTGTCATGTAAAAGTGAAGATCAATTTTCATGTGACAAGATAAAATTCTCTAACCTCTGGATGGTGGAGTGGTATCTACCATTATACCATTGGTTGTAGCGGTAGTGCAGATCTGAGCACCATTACAGGAGATAAGGTTTACATAATAAGTCACACCATCATGTAACTTCAAACCAGTCAAGATGAAATCTCTGGCTATTCCATTTACCTATTAAGGGTTTCAATTTAAGGAAAAAACTCGAGCTTTTAAATCAAGAGAAAGTCACAAAGTACCTTAACAAAATTAAATTGCAAAGATTCCACTAATACTGGTATCTACCAGAATACAAATATCTACCAGAAAAAGCTTTACCTTTGTAGAAGATAAGTCAAACTCTCCACCCATGTGAGACTTAATGGAGAGATACTGTCTCTCAATGTGTGATTCAGCATCATTCACTGACCACTTGACCTTCATCAGTGTCCTGTAGAACTGTGTACCTGGTACGAGACTGAAGGACGAGGCAAACTGAGGACCACTAGAGATGACGGGAGCAGTTGTGTCAATCAGGAAGCCATTGGACGTGGAGTCTGTATACAATCCTGAAATAAGAATTTTTTTAAAATGAGTCATTCATCATTAACAGGGTCATATGTTCTCAAGTAGAGTACAAAACCTTTACTGACCAGCTTTGTTATAAGCTCTGACAGTAACATAGACTCGCTTTCCGACAGGCAGTTCAGGGGACAAGTTGAACACAGCAGCAGTGGTGGTCAGGTGGAGTTTCTGGGGGGAGAGGATATCATCTCCTCCCACAGTGGTCCCTGCCCACCAGACATAGTGGTCAAGACCAGACTGGGGGTCCACAAAGCCACGCCACTTGGCTCCAAAGTATGTCCTGTAAAATACATAATTGATTTCAGAAAACAATTCAAGAATTTATAAACCAAATTAACAGTAGACAATGCTAGGATAAACATTGAAGGATGGTACTTCATAACAATAAGTTGAAATAATATCCTTATTTTCTTGTACATTTTACAGACTGGACATTACCTGATGGAATGATTTTATGGAATGGCCATTACTTGATAAACTGGGCATTACCTGATGGACCAGTAACCAGTTTAACTGATCATTACCTGACAGACTGGTCATTACCTGATGGACTGGTACTCTGTATCGTGCTCCCTGGTTCCATCCATCACCAGCCCCATACTGGGGGGACTGTTGTCCATCATCACTCCATCAGTCATCACAGTGGTGCAGTAGTCCGCAGTGTTACACGCGGTCAGTGAGGTGTAATAGGTCAGTCCCACACCAAAGTGGACATGATCCAGCTTGAAGGAGCTGACAATCCCGATACCTTGTCTACCAATGACATCATCACAAGAAGGACACATACCAACGCTGATGTAGTACTCTTTAATGGGGGAATGGGGGTCATGGAATCCCTCCCAGTACACATTTAAGGCAGACATGTCTGTCTGGAAATCAATATCCGCTAGTTCGGAGCCTGGCACTCCGTCATAGATATGGCCAGCTATTGGAGGTGAAAGGTCAACAACGTAGCCCCAGGAGGTGGCTAAAGACATCAAACCTGCCTTATTTATTGCCTAAACAAAGTAATAACAAATGATGTCTACTTCTTTACTGAACATGGACATGCTTTACTTTACACATCCATATATAATGGAACATGCAAAAAACTGCAAAATTACCATCTAAACAAAGAGGTTCACAGGCAAAAATTTCAAACTACAGTGTATGCAATGTTATTTTAAGGAATTTCCTGAAAATGTTGCCATTTAATATTATGACAATTTTCTTCAAAGATAATTATTGTAATAACCCCTGTAATCTTGAACTCTATTGCCTGCCTTTGGTACCTTGACAGAAATGTAGTAGGAATGGCCCTCTTTCAGATCCAGTGGATTGAGCTTGCTGTTTTCTCCACACTCTGTCTCCTCCCGTGTAAACTCCATGATGTCATCATACCCAGGCTGTGAACCAATGGACCACATGTAATAGTCCACAGTGCTCTCTGGGTCTACAAACACCTTCTTCCAGCTGTATCAAAACAACGCAGATCTCTGTATATGGTCCACTGTTGGAAACCTCCGCTTGATCTCACTTCTTACAGGGTATAAACATGTGAGATCAACTGAGGGTTTCTGACAGTGATTGTAAAGTATTAATTTAATCAACAACAATGAACAAATTCAAAATTTAAAGGACAATATCATCAGCTCAGTTTTCCTTACCAAGCCTCAATTTCAGAATTAGAGACAATATGTCTTCCTGATATTGTAATGGGGTCATCAGACTTTTTTGGAGGAGTTGTATCCACGACAACAGGGTCAGAGGTTACAGTGGTCATTCTCCCAGCATAATCCATAGCTGTAAAACAGAACATATAATGAAAAAGCTATCATACAGTGAAAATAGTTTAGAGCTTGAGGTATGCGAAGGTCATTGAAAAAGGATTTCAAGAATCCAATAAAATTAAAAAAAAAAAAATTTTGCAAATACATGTACATTGTAATTGTATAAAAAGTTGATCCTATAATAGCCCAAAAATCCAGACCAAGCATCTTAATTTACCAAAAACAGAACTGACACAATACCAAAACATGCAATTAAATACAGTGATGGTTACAGTTTTTCAAAGCCATAAAAATGATTTGGAATTATACAGATATATGATAACAGTGAATTAGCATACCTTTGATCGTGGCGAAATATGTATGTCCACTTTGTAGAAATAGACCATGTAGCACCGCATGGTTCACCACCCCAACACTGTGGAAAGCCATCACATCATTTCCTCCCACAGTGGTTCCTACAAAACAAATAAGTGTACAGGGAAATTCAGTACAATCTAACCAGGACACAATGTTTACTATATAGTACATAACTGGTGCATCACGAAAATTCTGTTAGCCAATACTGGTGCACCACTAGCATTCTCTTTGTCCATTGGTGCAACATTAAAATTCTGTCTGTTCATTGGTGCACAAGTAGCACTATGCTTACCCATTGGTGCACGATTAATTTGCCAAGGATATACCATGAGGATTTTGATTCCTCATTAGTGCCCTATTAGGTATCTGTTTCTCCATTGGGATATAACATGTACCCCATAAATATTATATCTTAATTGACAGAAATATCCTTGTGTGGTTTGAATTCTTTAGACACTCTACCTATGCCAAGTTGATAGTCCTGAATGCCTGAAGAGTGTGATATAACGGTCAGTTCCTCTATGTCTACAAATGTTTCCCAGTTAATGTACATATCTGTAGTGGATGTCTGTAAAGCAAAGTGAATGTCAAATCAGTTATTAAAAGTACTTTATATTTTTTTCACATGTATGAGAATGTTTTCATTTGGTTCTAAACTATTCCCCCACATACAGTACTTGGTATAAAAAAATACAAAGGCTCAGAATCCTGTTTGACACTAGTCTATTCATTATTAAAATAAATATAATTAATACATATTAATTCAATATTTTGAAACAATCTCTACATATACATGTCCTTATTCGAATTCCTCGGCAACTAACCTGATACCCTGTCCCTTCAACATTGCCGATCCACACCTTCCCTGGGGTAGGGGAGGTAAGGTCAACCACCACCCCATCAGTACAGGTGTTCAGTTCAGGTAAGACTTGTGTCCACTCCTCAAACTTGATCTCTGTGTACTCTGTGTGGATGCAGATTGTGTATCTCTGACCATGGATCAACTCCCCTGGTTCGAATTTGAAGTTCACAAATTCTTGTCCTAAAAAAACAAACCAAGTTATGAATCTCTTTCTCTCTCTCTTCCCTTTCTCTCTCTCTCTGTGAAATATATGGTAATTGCATTTAGGATCATACAGATTATTTTTCTATATATATTATGCAAATTCAAATTTTTCTCCATATTCTGATTTTATAGTGTGCCTTTGAGGTAAACATAATCTCCTGTGGTTACAGAACATAAACTTGCCTTCCACTTTGGTACATTTAATGGCATCTGGGTGGCTACAAGGATCAGGCAGAGATAAGGAGTTGGTCTGTTGATAATAGGTGGCTGTGTCCATGCTTCTGGCATTCAGTACAGCCACCACGTAGGCGCGGTATCTCAGCTGTGGCCACACGGCTGACAGGAAATTCTTGTTGGGTGTGTAATCTTTGTCTGGTTCTTCCCAGCGAGCATTCTTCTCAAGATAAACTGGTAGTCCATACCCATCTGAAGTCAAACCATGTGTGTACTATTCATAAGAATAACTTGCTGATTAAAAGTAATAATAAAACTACAAACCCAACAAAACAGTAGTGAAAGGGATGATGAGCTGATCGGAAATGATTAGGGGAATGCACATGTTAATGAGTATGTATTTCAATGATTTATCATACATTAACATGCATGTAACGAACAAAATGAGTTACCTCTGTTTCCATCTGGTTTGCCCACAGCATCCAGTACATGTTTAGGCTTGATTAGAATAGGATCAAATGCTTTACAGTCTTTGATGTCCACAGACACTGACGAAAACAGCTTGGCCTTGTTGTATCCACGAACAGCCAACCGCCGGCATTTGGAGAAGTCAAACTCCCCTTGGAGTTCAACATCAAATTGCATCTATTTTTGTTACAATACAATGCACAGACATTAAGTGAATATTTACAATCTATGGAATTAAAAAATATACTTTTCTACTTTATGTACAATGTAGCTACTTCCAAAAATTATTAAATTGATAATTCAAAAGTCATTGATAATTCAACGTTAAATGACATTACAGGTGAATGTGTGGTCAGTGACCTTACCCCTTTCCCAGCAAGAGTCTCTGTGACCCCTGTGACCTCCGTCCAGATTGTGTGAGTTCTCCCAATGTGGGCGTTGTCTGTAATGGCCCACTCATATTTATCTATCACAGCATACTTGTCTGCTTCATCTACAATGTCTGGGTCATAGAACTTGTCCATGTTCACCACAATCTGAAAAATTGAAGAAAAACAAACAACTTTAATATACATGTAGTTTAATTTAAGGTTCTGCATTTTGTCTTTAAATTCGATATATATGAATTTCTTTAGCCAATCAAATGAGGCGTTACAATCAGAATTAAATTAAGATTTATATATGTTCTGCACCTTGTCGTGACATTCTTATACATGACTCCATAACTTCAGATCCTCTAAACAACAATGTCAAGTTTTGATATATACATGTATGCCTTAAATTATTATCCCCAGACCTTTTCTGTAGAGCCTCCACTCTGGGTTGTGTTTTGATGTTCCACAGTTATCTTCCCTTGGGTGGGAGGGTTGGCCAATACCAACACACCATCACTGTACAGAGGAGCATAACATGTGGTAATGGCGCAGAGTTTGACAGCCACTCTGTACATTCTCCCTGGCTTCAAATCTAGATCTGTAACTTTGGCTTCACTGTGATCACGAATATGTTCATACTCCCTAAATGTGGTCCAAGTGACTACAGAAAACATACAAGTATTTAATTTTTTAACATAAAATTTTTTTTTTTTTAAATAGCAGACAATTCTAATTAATAAATAATGAATTACCCTATGTATAATATTCATGTGCAAGTGCGTAAACATAAAATGACATGCTTACTTCCAGAAAGAGACATTTCTTCTATAGCAAAGTGTGTATCTGGAGTGTAATAATCCATATCACTTGGAACCTCCCAGTAAGCCTTCAGTGTATTGGTGGAGGCCTGATAGTCAATGTCATCCCCGCATCTCATCCTGTTGTCCTACATATAATAGCAGACTGTCATATCAGCATGAGCATACTTCAAGTATAATTAAACTACAAGTCAATTCTGTAAGGAAGCTTTCTATAGTCTCGGTGGTTATTAACCCTGGTGGTTAAGTACACGTTTTCTACAGTCAAACAATACGAGTAGGTATTATCAAAATACGTGGATGGGTGATTTACCAAAGTTTTATTTTTTTTACCACACATGACGTGGTATTTTCTGCGCTTTTAAGCTTATCACATAACTAGTGCTAATTTCACCCAAGCATATATATTTAATAGCCACTTTTACAGTATAATGTTTAATTTCAACAGATTATAAAAATCTGATACACTTACCTCAAAATGATGTTTAAAACGGGTCCCATCATCAACTGCAAAGAACAATATCACAAGAGTTCAAAACGAATACGATAACAAATCATGTTCAACATCTATATATGTCCCATTCATTTTAAACAGCAGGATTCCAATGGAAGCTTTATATGTCAGTATAAGATAGAATAAGTAACAAGTATCCCATTTAACACCTATGTCCATACACATGAAAATATACCTGTCGTGATTAGACAAAAAGCAGAAAATTTATACGACAAGTACATGACTTTGTTTTCCCTAAAACCTATGTACATACCTGTCATGTTGCAGGGTTCCCCGTCCTGTACAGTGATACCTGACAACACAGCTCCGTCCTGTACCACTGTGACCCCATCTGAGGTCAAGGTCACACTTCCTGCCAAGGTCACTGCTGTTACTGTTACATAGTAAGTCTGTAAATAAAAGAAATATCACATGAACATTTACCAGTTCTTGCTGGCAATTCTGTAGATAATTGCTTCTCATCCTTTTTATGATTTTATTATGATGCTAAAACAGATTTCTTCTTCATCTATGGGAGTTTACTGAATGAGATCATTCAAAACATCTTTGAATCTATCATACCTATTTAATTTTTTGAAAAAGAGAATTACTAAAGAAATAACCAATCACTGTTGAATTTCATACAAAAACAAAGTACCTTAAAAGTTTCCAAACTAAGACCCATGGCAGAATACGAGTCCAGTGTCCCCACCTCTACAGGGGACACCACATCTGCACCACCGGGGGTGGTTCCTGCCTGGAACTTGTAGGTCACATTCAGATGGGGGTGGGAGAACCCCTCCCAGTGTGCTGTGAGACTATCCTTTATTGTGATAAAATCCACATCCTCCATGTCCTACATTAAGTTGATATCATACACATTCATGAACTATTTTCTTATCCAATTCAAAAATCCAAAATATGACACTGTGTAGATATGATAAAAAGAACACTCACAGTAAAGGCAAGTTGATTCAGTGTCTACAAAAATATATACCAGTATATTAAATTAGTATGGAGATTGAAATTTAAATACAAAGCTTGTATTATTTGTACAGGAGTACAGGAGTCAGACAAAAACAATCAAACGAAGTCCAATAAAAATAGCTTGATAATAAATGTACAAAACTTAAAATGTGTTTTTAAATCTACACATGCAAACATTGACATAAACATAAGGCAGGTTGTAAAATATTGCTTTGATATATAAGGCAGAGTTAAACTTGAGATAACACCTTAAAGGTATTGTGTCCTAATTCCAGTCTTCAAATCATAATTGAATATTGACAGTGTCCTGGTTAATATTAAAATTGACTTTTTCTGACATAGCTAGTTTATTCAAATTCTTTTTTGAACTCACAGTTGCCTCGATGTCAAACACGAGTCCCTTAGAAGCCAGTTGTACATCACGAATGTAAGGCTCCGACACAGCAAAAGTAGACAGGCCTGCCGAGTTCTCTGCCTTGATGGTTACATAATACGTCTGATGGCCGTGGAGTCGCCACTCCGTGTCAGAAATAGCAATGGCTGTACATGTGGGGGGATCCCCCACCACACAGGATCCACCACTCTGTAGGGGGGTGTAGCTCTGTACATCTGTGTGACCGGGGGAATGACCTGGTCATGGATACAGGGTTTATATTTTAGCATAATGCATATAAATTACACACAATCATGTAATATATGTGAGAAAAACATTTTTCTAAACATATCTAATAAATATTAAAAAAAAAAAGAAAGAATTATATCCATGGTTGTATACTAAACTTATTTATGTAGTTTAGTTGATTGGCCTTTTACAATAGTCATCTGGTATCATATTAGTATTCAACCAACTTTATTAAAGATTTGAATATTTTTGTCTTGTTGTACATTTCATACCAAGTTGTCTTTTATACCAAGCAAATTACTGTGTCATGACATTCAATATTAAATTGAACCATATATCTCTAAGGAAAAAATAACAAATACCAATTGCAAACTTCAGATCTAATTTGTACGGTTCCTGGGCATCTGCAAAAGCCCCACCATCCCATGATGCAACAAGGAATCCATTTGTATGGGCAACACTGATTGGTCCAGTGAATTCTGGGGGTGTGGTGTCCATGAAGCAAGGACCAATTGACTGCAAAAAAAACCCAAATTATTTCTATAACATGACATGCAATGTAAATTTGTTTATTTGTAAGTTACTGTACATATAAATCAATAATGAACAAAAGTCGGGAGAAATTCAAATATGTCCCTGCTAATATCCATAAGGATATTTATCTTAACTTGCATATCAAAACATGCATTATGTATACCTTTGTACTAACTTGAAAATATGCGAACAGACTTCAAAAAATTACAAAAATTGAAACATGTAAGTTAAAGACCTGAATTCCTTCAACATTAGCTTTGCTGATGGTCTTGATGACAATGTGGAACTCTGCTCCATCAGGCACATCAGTGTGGAAGATGTGAAGATGGGGGTGTTGTTTGGTGCTTCTGAAGGCCATGATGTCTGGGGCAGGGCTTCCAGGGGTAGAGGAGAAACCGACTTCATAGTCGTGTACACTGCCAGGGTTGTCCACAGGTAACCAACTCACAAATAGCTACATTACCACAAATCATGGTATTATTTTATATTTTTAACCAGTAACCAAAACACAAAGAGCTACTCATGATCAGGAAGCTCCCTTAATATCACTTACCATGGAAGACTTAGACAGCGTGGGACTGAGGGAAGAGGGTGAGCTTGTCGAATTCGCACAGAACACACTCCCATTGACCGTCACAAAGGCATCACCCTCCTGGTGCTCAGCGGGCAACAGATCTAGGTCAGCAACAACTGTTGCTTTGGTGCTGCAATGGTCAATGTAGGAAAGCTTGAATATTCAGTCGGAGAAGATTCGATTGTTTAATTTCAACTGAAAGCTTTATGTTGCTCTAAATATATTTATAGAAATCATCAGAAAAAAGCAATATTATTGAAGGGTTAGGACGGGGAGAGGAGATTTGTTCAGTGTCATTTCTGCAAATCATGTCTTACATGCAATCAGACGTTGGATCTTTAATCAGCCGTCGGAATCTATTACTAGTGACAATCCAGTAGTTGGAATTTGTGGTATCGGTCACTAATCCCCCAGTTGTAGTGGCACCTTCTATGTTAACTTCTTTCACAGATGGCACAGCAGTGGTGACAGTCACTCCGTCAGAACACACGGGCTCCGAGGGCTCCAGAGCACGGTTATAGGCCACCACACAGATGTAGTACTGCCCCTCTGTGGTGACTGTATGGGTAGCATGCAGGGAGTAGGTCTCAACAATCTGACCCTGAAGTCAATAACAGATGGTGAATAAAACCTGGATTATATCAACCAGCCTTTTAATACTTTTTAGTGTAATCATCAAATAAATTGATACATGTGTACTACTTACATTTCCACTAGCCTCAAGAGAAAACGCTGAAGCACTAAGTGGCTTTGTGTCATAACCATATTGATAAAACAGAACCCCACTCTCCCTGTCGAAGAAGCCCTCCCAATGAGCATTCAGGGTCATACCCTGCTGGTAGTCTACTTCCTCCGTCCCTGAGACACCATCTTGTACCACACCCGTGTGAGGAGGGGATGTATCGATTGTTATCTACAGAAAAACAACATATCTGGACATCAAACACAATGAAATTGTTGGCAAGAATATATCACTTGTTTTGCCAACTTTTTTTCACTTGTCCACCTTTCTCAGCTATGGAAATGTGTACCTTTACAAAAAATAACAACTAAAACCAGAAAGCGTACCTTTTTGGACAACACTGTAGTCAGTTTGGCTTTGTTTGTAGTTGTAACTTCTAAGTAGTAATCAGAATCATGTAGCCCTTTATCTTTTCCAACCTTGAGTCCTCCATTTGTTTTGATTGCAGGTTTTATTTGAAAATGTTTATGGTAAGCCCCCCAGAATGGAGTTTCATAGCAGTTAGCTCCCCTTGCATAACTGCCATATTTGGATTCACATGCTGCAGTATCCTGTTAAAATACATGCATAAATTACAGTAACTTTTAATGGGTGATTCCCTATGTACGTACAATTTAAATTGTTAATATGGATTCATTGTTTCATTCACAGATTTTAATAACACATTCCTAAATTTGGGCTATCACTGGTATTTTCAAACAAAATCAAGAAAATCTTTGGTTTATTATTCAGATTTACAGGCAACAGCAGTTCTTACATTTGCCATTCCTTGGGCAGGGATGTCTTCATGACCGTGTATGATGTCTACTCCTGTGAAATTATCAAACAGCCTCCAGTTTATACTGTCCAGACCACTGTGGTAATCATAGGCAATCCACTCAATCCTACCAAAGTAAAACAAAATTAAAATTAACTGTGTACTTGGATGTGCATTATTAACAACAGATTCATTCAAAAACAACATTATCACATGTAGGAATTTACAGTTAGAAAATTATAGCCCATAAAATCTCAGCTACTATAACATACATGTATCTAAAGAGGCCTTAAAATGTAGATAATCAAATCATATTTTAACTCTTCTGAAAAAGACAGTTTTTACTGAATGGTCGAATTAGATGCCAAATTATTTCTTACGTCATTTCTGCGAAGTCCTCGACTCTATGTACACTGACATTCAATCTATCGCCTCTAGTCAGCCATAGGTCTTCAATGAGAGGAGGAGTAGCGTCTCTGTACACTGTGACCGATTCATCCAGGTATTTCCCCAGGACGTCAATAGCTCGCACAGTCACATCCAGCTTGTTACCGTCCGACCACGGCAAGTTAAGCTGGTTCCCCTGGGCTGTGATAGAACTCACAGAGGTGAAGTCTTGAGAATCCACAATGCCAGATGTATCCGTGACATTGTACGCTACTTTGAAATCCACGCATGCTAAAAACAAAAGTCTTCACCATCACTTCAACAAATCAGTATTACCATTTTCTAATGTGTAGCAATAAAGTGAAAATTTCAAATAATCTGTGCAAAGTTTACAAAGAAATGAGTTTACCGTGAACATTGGGAATCAGATCTACTTGTCTTTCTCCATAGTGATCATCATATCTGGATTCCACTGCCTTATTTTGTTTAACTTTGTTCAGCCACCTATTGATTTCATGACGATGATTCAGAAATCTGTCTTTCCACAAAATATCCACATATTGGGTATCTTTAGTGACCCATTCATAATTGGTTTCTGAGGAGGCGGTAATGACCCTTGTAACTTTGCCAGGTTTTAAGGTAACCTCAGAAATGTTATCATAGAGGAGAACTTTTCGGCTTGTCTTGTAGTTTCCTGCTTTGTCATATGCCGAGAAATGAATGGCAAACATTCCAGGATTAGGTACTTCAAAGGAGGCCTGAAATATTCACTTTAAATTAGATTACATGTATGTACAATCAAGCAATTTTTGTAATACATGTATCATGTTTATATGCATTTTAACCAAAATCCACATGATAGCCATATTTGGCCTCCCAAATTGTCACAAAGAAATACATTTTAGTTATTCGTCAATAATGTTATTTTTTTATATTCTGCAAAAAGTGTTTAAAAACTCCATCCTTTTACCTGTGTGGCATTGAGTGATAGATCTGTGGGACTTTTGACCATTTTTTGTTCATATAACTCACTCCCATCATGCCCAAGTTCATGAACTTCATACTGGTACTTTTGTAGTCCCGACAAATCATCTGCCCAGCCACCCCAAGTCATATCCACCGTGTTCTGAAAATGAAAATAGCTCAACAATGTAAAATAAAGTCATTTCATATCAATAACGTGTAGTGTACACCTTTGAAAAGAATTTTGCACGCACATGTTTAAAATGATACATACATGTAACATATATATATGAAGAACAAAGACTAATATATATAAAATTCTTTTTAATTCAGCTACATAACCTAGCAAATAACACTTGAGCTTACAGATTCAGTCAGATCTGGAACAGTGAGGAATTGGGGATTGTCTATCCCTTGTGCCAGGTTGTGGTAGGGGGGAACCAAGTCCCAGTGGTATTCAAACTCCCTCTCTGTTGTCTTTCCTTTAAACGGGTGGTACTCTATCTTGTTTCCTGCCTCTCTGTTCTTTACCTTCACATAACCACCAATGGTTGCTTGTAGGGAGAAAAACAACCTGAAACAGAAGCCTAAGGCATTAACAATCACCTTTGCAAAGCCCTGAGAACAAAATAATATTAAGACATTGAAACTATACCTACATAGTTATGTCATTTCTGATCAAAATGGCAGAAGAAACATATAGAAATGCAACAATTGAGGATCATAGTACGCAAAACTTGAATAACGAACACAGATATAACGAATTTACGGCTTTAGCGAATTTTAATAAACCTATATAAAATTGCCATATACAACGAAAACAGCAATAATGAATTTACAACTAAAACGAAATAATTTAAGGACACTCGCTGGCAACATTGTAACGTATTTTAACATTTTTATAACGAATAATTTCCATTGCAAGTTTCCTTGAAGATACATTTAATTTTTAATATGCATACATAAAATACTCAAATTAAAATGTTATACATATTAATTTTTTTCTAAATTGAAGCATACCGGTAGGTCGATATTTTTTTAATAAATGACTATTATACTGATTTTATAACTTACGGTAGTTTGAAGTACATGTACTGTCAGTTTATCGTTTTATAACAAATTCGCTAAACGATTTCTATAAACATATAACGAATTACGGCTATAACACCGTACATACTGGTCATCATGCTTGAAGCCTTGTAGTGAGCTTTTCAGGTTGTCAAAGGTTCTTTTACAAGAGAAGGCTGTTGATAGAGGAGCGGCCTCAGATACACCCTCACAATTGTGTGTCAGCTCGGCTATCTTGGATCCCCCTGCAATTTTATAAAAGAGAGAATTTATGTTAAAAGGCACACTAATCATTCATCTACAAATACATACATATACTAGGTATATACATGTATATTCAAACATACATGACATAACCTATTATTTTTATCATGTACCTACAAAACCAAATCATTTTTTTTAAATCTGGTGGTAGCCTTGCAATCCAAGAGAGCTATACTAGTTCCTTGGCATTTTGCTGCAATATTTTAATAATGACCTGTCTTTCAAAAACTTTTCAATCTGCAACATACTCATACAATTACCAATAGATAAACCAGGGTTTTTTTTCAGTCCTTACCCCTGACTTGTCGTAGTTTAGTGGTAGCAAACTTGATTCCAAATCTGTAATCTGTGACGTAATGGTCCAGACCGGTGAGATCTGGGGGTGCAGCAGGAAGTTGGAAGAGTGCATCCCATTTAGTGACAGCCCTCTCCCAGATGACATTGTTGGTCCACATGATGGGCTGTGGGGGTGCTTCATTCAGATCTGCAGGGTTTGCTAGGATACTGCCTGATGGGTCCTCTAACTTGCACTCATTCTCCATTATTGATGCCTCCGTAATAACTTAAATATAAATAAACTTATACATAAATTATATTGTGCCAATCTCATCAATGATGATGAATATGGCTTACATATTTCACAGTGGTGTTATTGTGGGTACTTTGTTCACACTGTATTATGACTTACATTGTTCACAGTGGTGTTATTGTGAGTACTTTGTTCACAGTATATTATGACTTACATTGTTCACAGTGGTGTTATTGTGAGTACTTTGTTCACAGTATATTATGACTTACATTGTTCACAGTGGTGTTATTGTGAGTACTTTGTTCACAGTATATTATGACTTACATTGTTCACAGTGGTGTTATTGTGAGTACTTTGTTCACAGTATATTATGACTTACATTGTTCACAGTGGTGTTATTGTGAGTACTTTGTTCACAGTATATCATAACTTACTTTGTTCACAGTGGTGTTATTGTGGGTACTTTGTTCACAGTGTATTATGACTTACTTTGTTCACAGTGGTGCCCAGTGAAGCCTGCAGAACACTGACACTTAGAGGCCAGGCCATCTGTACATGTCCCCGGGAAACACCGAGTACTGTCTGATCTCCAGGAACAAGCCTCTGGGAAAAAAAACAGTCAAATGTACATACTGCACACGGCTTTAAAAATCTGAATTTGAAGGAACTGTTAACTTTTAAAAGAGCAGCTACTCTGTACAAACTAAAACTTATATATCAATCTGGTGTATCAAAATATTTCGTTGCTTTGCATATATCATTAATTTTTTGTATAGCATATACAACAGCAATTAAATCTTTTAAGTTTCTTGCACTCTATATATATGTTAGTTAAATAATGATTTTCTTTTTATTCTCCTGTACACTTGACATTTAAAATAAAAATGTTTTGATTTATTTTACAACAGTTCCAGTATATTCTAAAATGTTTACAAACCAAAAAAACGACTGAAACGGATACTTGCGTTCACATTTTGTTTTTCCACTGGGGATGGGGGTGTAGGCCCTGTAGTATTCCTTCTCCGCAACCTCTCCATCGCAAAAGACACATGTGTTATCTGACGTGGATGAGCAACGTCGATGGTTGCAGTGATCAATTGGAGGACAAACTGAAACAGAAAAATATACATTACATTTGATGATTAGTGATTATTTCATTCGTTGTAACGTGATTTATTTGGACAATTCAGGGCTGCAACAAGTGCCTGGCAACCACAAAACTACCGATTTGCTTTTAAATAAATAAGAATATATACACTGGAACAAATCCTTATCTGAGAAGGAAGGCTTCTGAATCAATGTGTTTTAAAGTTGGTGACTTGATTTATCCTTGTGGGAATATTTATCTATAGGCCACATTGTACATGATATAGTTTTCAAGTTTATACATGAATTGTATTTGTATCCATTTCTTTATAATTCTAGACTATATAATGCAATCGATTATTGACATTTTTATTGTTCAGGCAAGCAAAAGAGTAAAGAGAGTTTCTTGCATCAATTTTACATGTGTACACCTTGTCATATATGAAAAAAAATCCTTTAACTTATGATTTTCAAATTATTCATAAATAGGATTTCCATTATACTTTTGCAGTATGGTCCATCTCCATAAAAACCATCATTGCAGTTGGTGCAGGTCTCCGGGGAGGAACATGAGCCTCCACTGTTCCGCTCCACTGAGCCGTCACGCTTCAGAACCTTGTCATCCGTGTAGGACAGAGTGCAGGCTCCCGTTGGATTAAGCTTTGTATCACAAATTGCTAAGAAAAAAAAATAATACTAAGAACTTAATTATATGCCTTAGCAATTTCAAATATTGAGAATTATACTAAACAACTAACTTTAAATCAATACAAAATTGTGATTAATTTAATTATTACCTGGTTGATAAAGCAAAAAAATGTAAGTCAGATCATAAAAATATTTTATAGTTTAACACTACACCAGTTAGTACATGTACTGGTACATCCATTACATTACTCAAAATCCTATTTATTTTCCTGACATTCCCAATCTCAATTAGTATTAGTTCCACATACCACATACAATGTTTGAGCTAGTATCAAGGCCAAAACAATATAATAAATATTGTACTAAAACATATCTAGCTTCAAAGATTTACTGTTCATTGATTTGACCATCCTCTACTTGAAACTTGGCTTAAGGTAGCTCATTTCATCACAACTTGAAGTATTTAGAACACTACATCACAAGATGGCAATTTACATGTTTTGCTTAATTGTTTGAATCAATCAATCAACCATGATCATAGCCTATCAGGTAGTTTTCTGCTGATTTGAGAAACTACTATAATTTCAAAATGTAGTGAGCTAACTTAATTCACAATGAAATAAAATTATCTGAAATGCATTATTTTTAATAACATCTTACATAACATCAGACCATGGCAAGTCTATTATAAAATAAATTGAATTATAAATATCTAATAATAAATAAAAATGTTTACCGTGATTGCAAGCTGTGAAATCGTCGAAGTAGTAGGTATATCCATCACAACAATACAGCTTCTCTTTTGTAATAGTTCTAGTAAAAAAAATATACCAAGTACCGGTATACTAGTATATATTTTCAGACATGTAATATGAAAAATAGTTTTACATAATCAAAAATCAATGTAAACTATTTTATAACGTATGCATTATAAAATAAGCTGTTTTAATAAATGATTTTTGTCATTCATTAATTAACACAAATGCTGGTATAGGCTAACAACATCTCAAGTTTTGGGATTTATACTTCTCCAGAATCCCTCCAGACAAACAAAAATCAACAAACTACCCGAGAGAGACTAACGTGAGGTAACTCCCTTCACAGTTACTAAAGGAAAAGCTAGTGAGCTCAGCTCAGGTTGCTGGCTCCCATTCCAACAAGCGCTGAGGGTTACAGTATGACCGATATTCTCGTAAATCAATATCCACAACATACATGTACACATCTGGGTGTTTATAGATGTAGGACTCTTGACCTTGTGTAAGGCTTTGTGTGATCGAGGTCTCATCACCCCATACAAGAACTCTGGCAAGGTCAATTAAGCAGCATTTTTTTATCAATCAGGACATCTAGGCCTAGCAACAAGTGGTCCTTCAAAGGGGTAACTGGCATGTCTACTTTAGTGTTGCTTGCCAATACAGATATGGGTCCTGCCATGTACATGTATCCTTCCAACTTAAAATCTTCACTCGCCTGCAAAATGGCGACATGTTTCTTTAGCACTGGTCTATATAGGGATATATTGGCTGATAAACTTGGGTGGCAAGCACAACAACTTCAGCTCCACTAGCTGTTTATAATGGCTTATATGGCAATGCCATTTACACGTACATCCACACTTACAGCAAATACATTTTTAACAATAGATTGTTTACAGGTCCCAACCTGAGGCGTGTTCAACTGACCAAGTGTTCGCGTGCATTTGCCAAAATTTCCTATATCAGCAACACAAAATTTGGTGAGCGCTCACCAGCTCACTAGTACTTGCTCTGCTGAACACACCTCTGGTCAACAGCCTCCTTTACAGTCCTAGTTAGATAATAGCCAGAGTCTTACCAACACAAAACACCATAAGATTTTTTGGTAGGAATTGTTTTGAAATTTGCTCGCATTTTGTTTCAGCAGGCCTGTGTATCCCCCCCCCCCCCCCACCACCCTCGGGTATACTAACCGTGCTAACTGGTATCAACGGAGACTGCAACTGACCAAGCATTATCTCCCGACATATACATGTTTCAAATACACAAGAATATAAGATAAAACTTTATAACAACCGAACACTAAAAATGGCGATGAAGCTAGCAACGCGACAGCTGCTGAAGCAAATTGAAAATAGAGCAAAAAGTTCCCACGATTGCTCCCCTTGGACAACAAGTTAGTGCATTTTGTTAAACAGATTACACAAATATACATAAAAACAACCACGAGGTATCATGCGTCGCCACCAGCTACTGGCATCCGACACTAAATGATGTCTTCAGCAATCCAGAGTCTACCCTTCGCGCCATTTGACGTCACACCTTAGATAACTCGTACCCCGGATCAACCTGACACCCCCCCCCCCTCCATTTGCAGTTCATCGAAAACATGGATTGAATTTGTTAACATTCTGATACTTTAACCGTGTTCTGACACGCTGTACAGTTTTGTTTTTTCAAGTTATGTACCACAGTTCGAAATATCTGACATTTTCCATTGAATTTTTTAGGCGCCTAGCTTAATTAAGGTGGAATAACGCACCAGGAAAAAGTCACTCAAATTAACAGTAAATTATTTGATTATAAAATATATAATGATAAATAAACTGTAAATATGTCAAATAAACGAAAAATTTGCAGTTTGGGGATAAAAAATGAATATCTAAAAAATTCAATTCAGTAAGTAAAAACAAAAGCCCCTGAGGGATTCGAACTCGAAGTGTACGGATCACAAGCCCGACGCGTTATCCACTCATGCAGCTATGGAGTAAATGACATTTTTCCGTCGATAAAATCCTTTTAATAAAACGAAATGTCGTTTGATCAGAGGTCAGCCTTTTTGTGATGATGTGTTTGTCCACCTTAATATAACGATGTTGATGTTTAATATGCCATTAATTAATTATCTCCTAACATCACCCCTTTCCTGATCCTTCTCTTCTTCCGATAAAGATCCGCGTATATATGGAGTCTGCCAGTCACCAGCTTATTATAATGTTTCAAACCATTACGTCAAATAGCTTACCTGTATGTGGTGCATCGACCCCAGCTCCAAAACGAACACTTTCTCGCGTATTTTTCCTTTTCAGTCCAGGTTTCCTTACAAACGTGTGGCCTGAAAAAAAGAATCAGTGATTCAGTATGTGTTTACAGAGAGATAATTTGACCCAATCTGAACAACAACGTTAACAATAAAGGGTACACATGTGTCATGTTGTAAATTTTGTAGTTACTGCCACCCAGTAAATTCAAAATTTACAACATGACACATGTATAGTATGCTATACCCCACATTTTGTGGTTTTGCTTAGATTGAGTCAAATCCCTGAGTGTGTTAAGTTCCCATAGTGGCTTCAATTTTATCTTTCCGTGTTCTGTGTTGCTCTGATGCAACAAACCGTTTTCCGTGCAAACTGTATAAGCGTTGGGAATGTTTTAAACGGAAAATACTAAGTAAACAGAAAAACTGTAAAACAGTAATTTTACGATTTTGTATATAATAAAGTCAAAATAAAACGACTAATTTTCCCGTACGCTTCGGAGTTCCTTCACTTACCCCTATAGACCATGGGATTTTTTACGGGGGGGGAGGGGGCTTTAATGCATAACCCTGATATCTTATATCATGATGTACTAAAATAATCAATAATCATAGACGTACAATGTACATGAACGATGTCCTTTGCCAGAAGAGCAGATCCAGAAATGCGTCCTCTAATTTTAAAATTAAACGAATATAACTTGTTAGATGAAGTTTGATTGTAATTCTATCAAATCAAACATCCGCATCTGCCCTCCGAACATCGTCGGATACCCACGGCATAGGCGTCGGAACCGGGGGTGGGGGGGCTAGCCCCCCCCCCCCCCACTTTTGTTGCAAAGTTAGACCTAACTATTAGGCATATAGCATGATAGAGGGTTCAGCCCCCCCCCCCCCCCCCACTTTTTCTCGCAGGAAATATTATTGTTCCTAAATTTACATTTGAAAGATTGAGAAGTTGGATTCAGAGGCATACGGATTAGGAATTTCATGTTTTAGGAGAAAAAAAATGTTGGTAGGTAATAATTTTTTTTTGGAAGTATAGGTATCCTCCCCCCCCCCCCCCCCCTTAGACTGATCCTCAGAAATATTGAGAGAAAAAAACCTAATTCCCAAAATCATGAAAATCCTAATCCGGGGGGGGGGGGGGGGGGGGTAAACCTATACTTCCAAAACAAAAAATCTTTCCGGCCATAACATTTTCCCCCCAAAACATGAAAATCCTAATCCGGGGGGGGGGGGGGGGGGGGAGTATACCTATAGTTCCAATAGAAAAAAATCTTACCTATACCAAATTTTCTTTTTTTTTTTACAAAAATAACGAAATTCCTAATCCGTGGGGGGGGGGGGGGGGGGGCTAGATTCAATCTTTCAAACGTACATTACGGAACAATTATGTTTCCTGCGAAAAAAGTGGGGAGGCTGAACCCTCTATTCTGCTCTGTGCCTAATGGTTAGGTCTAAGTTAGTCCAAAAAAAATGGGGGGAGGGGCTAAGCCCCTTCTACCCCCCCCCCCCCCGGTTCCGACGCCTATGCCACCGTCCTTTTTTTAGTTTAGTTGTATTTTAACTTAATATAACTTAGCAGTGCTATATATATGTATTGTAATTTTTATTTTCATATTTTCAATACTATCGTAGACGTGAAATATATATTTTTAAAAAATGAACTTTATTTATTTTATAACGATTGATAAACAAGTTCTACAACTGAAATTATATATAAATATATCATACCAGTAGTGTTTATATTTCACTATGTTTGCGATCACATACACTTTTATGCGAACATTTAACCATTGTGACTTTGGTGCAAAAAATATTAGAATGATATTTTTTGCAGCAATTAAACGAGTTTTACTACATTTTCTTTGATTTTTAAAAGACTCCGCTATTATAACTTAAATGAAAACAGAAAAGATTGAAAAAATGTTTAAGTGATGTAAATTTTTTATCACTCGTGAAAATATATTTCATAGAATCATAATAATTTCATCTTAGAAAAGTATATTCTCGGTGAAATAAAATCCATCGTGAAATGTATAAACACAGCAAACCGCGAATTAGGTTTTTGACACATGGAATTTAAAAACGTACGTTTTCAGTATTCGAGACAATGCGATATTGTCAACAAGATTAAATTAATTTTTTTTAGTATCCAGCCCTCTCAGAAAAATTATATATTTAAAAGAAATATTCTTATATTCAATTTAAAAAATCTTTAATTTTCGATCGATATTTTACTTTCCATTAACAAGTTTGTTTTTACCATAAGTTTTTAATTTGTATATCTACCTAACATGCATGGATGCTTAATTCCAATTTCTATATTTGACGAAACATTTGACCCAGCTAGTGTATTCGTTGAGTTCGATGGCTGATCGTTTACTGAACCTACATGTAATCAACATATTAATATTTTACTTGGCAATGCCATTAGAGGACCAACTTACTCGATTCGATCATTGGGAATGCTTTGTAATATAGTACATACACGTGTATATATGTTACGCCTTTTGGTTAATTGTTGTTTATCTATTTTTAATTCTTTATTTCTAAAAATGAAGGGGTCATGTTATATACTTTTTACAATCATTTTTAACAGGTCGGTCTTTACCCCCACCCCACCCCCACCCCCACCGACCCCCTTGATTCTAATCCATGCTGTTGTCTTTGGGGTCATATATCGAATTTATTTTTTTATGCAGCGTGCATAAACGCGTGCAGTGTCTGTTACATAATTACCGACCATCAGTGTAATAAAGAAACATCCCAATTAGTCTAGTGATTTAAATGATCTGATTCTCTGCCTAAACAGCGATATAAGGGGTAGCTATTTTACATGAATTTTTTTTCGTATTTTTTATTATTATAAAAAAGGAAACTGGAAAATTTTAAAATGCTTTGCTTGCAAATAAAAGGTTCATGAGATAATTTTTTTTTATTCAAGGATATGAAAAATTTTATAATAAAACAAGACAAAAAGGTTTAAATACTTATATTTTTAAATTTGCTTAAAAGCAAGTATTATAAAGTATTTGTTAACACTTTTTAAATATATGTATATATTTATGACACTTATATAAAATATATGTTCGACTCACATATAAAACATTGAAATAAATTGCGGGTTTTTTTTCTATTTTGGACCGCCTCCGATTATTATATTTAACTGATCCCGGCAGAATATATAGAAAGTGGGAACTTCAAACAATAACACAAGAATGCTAAGGATGTAATATGAAAGTGGCTTACAAATATTTGTTTAACCCAAAACTCATCTGAATTTGCTGTGATAAACATCTTTAAGTATATGCGTGTTCATAAAGTAATCAAATCTTCTGAGAAGCCCTTCGGGCAATCCACGGGATTTGATCACGTGACCAACCAAGTTCATATCCCGGTGAACTTTTTAATTTGCTGTTTATTTCTTAAACAATAAATATAAGCTGCATATTGTAAAGTCGTTTAATTCAAAATTCATGTTATTTGAAATTCTTCGATCACTTAATATAGTCTTATTCTAATCTCACCAATAATAAGAGAAGGAAAAACGTCAACGCTTCGGATATTTTCACAATTTTTTTCTCACTTAAACAAATAGGTAATATTAAATAAGGATAATATCAAAACACTCTTTGCACAAAAATGATTTAAATGCTAGAGGTGAAGGTCACATAAAAAAGATCGTTCTCTGTGACACTGGTGCGCGTGCATTTGAATCGAGATCATTTTAAAGTTCAGAGCTAACAATTATCATTTTAAAAAACATTTAGACTTTAATTTAAAAGAAATTATAATACAATTTCGTATTAAAGAATCTATGTACGTTTCATTTAACTCAAGGGTATTTTGATTTTTTGATCCTTTAAAGGCTACATTATGCAAGAGTTCATGAAAAAAAAACAAACAAAAAAACAACTCGGTGCAATGACCAAGATGTAATTTTACGGGAGACGTTTTAATATCTTCAGATTTAAAGTTCATTCTCTAGATAGCGAACGTATTATCATTTAGATATTGTTGAAAGTAGACTGTATAGCCTCTTAGCCGATCAGAAAATCGTTGAAACGTTAAAGAAGGCTGACAAAAATGAAACACCCTATTTATATGTATTTCGGAGCCCGAGGTCTTCAATAGCCTGTAAAATGTAAACAGTCATACATGTTTTTCCTACTTTCAAGTTTGTTTTATTTCATAAGCCAAAAATTAACGATTTTGTTTCCACACTTTTGGGAAAACATAAAAAGAAATCAGTATTTAGTGATTTCATATATTTTCGTGGATTTCGTTGTTGAGCTGATGAACGAAAATAAAATGTTAATCGAAGAGCATACCGTGCTACGAAAAATTATGCCCACGGATTATTTTGCCACAGTAGTTTTGTTCCGCAGTAAATCACTTTTTTAATATTTTTTTCGAAATTAAAAAAGTATAGTAGTTAATACTAGTAATAATCTAGCACATGTTCCGTATTTAATTGACGTATAGACCTTCATTATTTGAAAAATGAAATCCCTATTTTGTATTCAAATGGAAAATTCCTCATTTAAAAAATCCCAGTTATCAGAAAACGTGGCTATCCAAACTCTTTGTTGTGCATATGAAATCTTACTTTCCTTCCTGAAGTAAGAAACAATGTATCCACACAAAACTCTCAAGAAAGGTCCAGAGGAACAGCCACTTCCACATGACCATGTCAACACCTATACTAAAACACTATCATTCACTGTCGTTTCGTTTCGTCTTTAACCCCAAATGTTTCAAAGCCAACCACTGTCACCTTATTCCTAGCAAAAAGGTTGAATGCCAGGCCTTTTGTACGCCGACGCTTTCACGTTTAGATAATGCCAGGGTCTTTTGTAGAATTTCTGCTGAAGCGAGGCTTCCATATGACACTGTGCATGTCGTTCTTTTACATGTTTATTCATCGTGTGCTTTCGTGTGGGCACAGATGACGTGTTGCGACCTTGAATGATCGGGTATTATCAATTGGCTTCCATGTGGGGGACAGGGGTCGATGTGAACGGCCTATTAAGACAGAACTCCCTGAGGTATCTTAATTATTTCCATATGAATAATTATGTATACCTTATAGTTCATGCGTTCGCTTTCTTTTTGCACTTGAAATGATAAAGGATTAAGGTAGGTCCTTATACTTGTTTCTGTCCGCCAAATCTTTGAATTAAAAGCGTAATAATTCAACGCCACTTTTTAAAGATTTCGTGTCATCTCAATTATTTACAAATGCCTTGTTTGATTCGAGAACAATTTTCTTATATATACAAATAAACGATTGGAATTGGTTCCGTCATTCAAAATCAGAAAGATAGACCGCCCCTCTCCGTATACAAATATATTGTACAAAATGAATATATTGATATGGTGCGACGGGTACGTGGACGCGCCAAATAAAATCAAAGTACTGAAGTACTGACGGGATTTGATTTTATCGATTATCATTTATTTTAAAATCAATTTATCTTGCATGGCAATTAGTTTCTAGTTTGTATTTGAATTAAGCACTATTTCATAATATGAATTTTTAGACTTTACCGACAAGAATTTCGAGAAAACCATATGAATCATGTTGTGTAATATTAAAGATAGATTTCAACTACTAGTATGTATTAGTTATCGAAACAATTCTAAAAATTGTTTGGATCCAAGCACTATTAATGATATCGAACTCTAGTCTCGTTTAACTAGACGCTCGGCTTAATTATTATTTAATTATTTAATCATTATTAAACAATAAGAGAGCCCCCTCTCTGCTTGTCGCAGATTTACATGTACGGAGACAGCTGAGCGTCTGGTTGAACGAGACTATATTAACTGGCGTAGGAATACATGAGACTACAAAAATATCTTAATTGTTCGTAGTATATAAAATTTGACCATTTTCAATGTGTTTATAGATAAGTTTTCTTGAAAAACAATGCTTCAGCATACATTACATCGAATTTTTCTCAATTATTTTCAAGAACTTAGTCTTGTCAGCGGTGATGATTTGTGCTTAGGTCCAAACACGGTTTCACTTTCGGTTTGCTAGAGTAACTGCATAGGAGAGTTGATTAAAATCAACTCCCAAAAATGTTATTTGAACATATCTTATTGCATACACATATACAAATTTTGACAACTTTAATAGGAAATATTTGAAAAATTCCATCTTGTCTATACAAATTTATATTTATTTTTTTTACGTCGTGATAAATCCTACCGCCGTTGTATGCATAATATTTATAGATCAATAAGATTTGCAGGAAGTAAAAATAAGTGTGCGTAGAAAATATACCTGAATTATACAAATAATTTGCAACAACCACCATTTCTATTGTAACTAACGATTAACTTCATGAAGGAGTCTTTTCCGATTTTCGAAATGTCAAAGGAAATTTGATTTAATTTTCATTAAATCTAGTTGAAAGGAAATTAGAATATCATATTTTTCTTTCTTTTTTTACTATTAAACAATTTGGCTTTGAAATATTTTAGAATCTAACAAGGACTAAATTTTTGCTAGAACATTAGCGTAGGAAAATGTCGCATGTTTTTGCAATTCAGAATTGCTGTAGATTCATGGGCATTTTTAGAACAATAACATAAATGTTGGATTTTTTCTACTAATGCGAACTAATGATAAGATACATGAACTTTGGTTTCAATTTTTTTTTTTAAAATATGATTCGCCTATCAAATTATATTTTTATTAGCCTTTTTAAGCGTCACTCTGTAAATAGATTTGTATGAAAAAAAAATCACATTCATTCAGCTTTTTTCTCTTAATAAATGATCAATGTATTAGCATGTATGTCATTTTACTTATAGCACTGTCGCACAAATTGTGTTCAAGTTCTAAGTTTTGGTCAGCTATGATAGTTTTGAGACGGGATATTTTCCTTCTAGTGCATAGCCCATTCTCCTAACTATCCTTTTAAATTAAAGGATCTTTTCCTAAATGATTAAAATTAAAGGTAAAAATGCGACAATTATAGCTGCAATGAATTGTATGTGTTCTTATTTCTCATAATCAACAGAAGATACTAGTATGCACCCACCCTAATCCCCAGATAATGTCCTAAATGAGGTTTGCAGTGACTTCTATGTGACAAAGATAATGATTTCCGAAAAAAAATATTAAATTAAGCCTTTTTATTCCATGACTTTGGTGGATTGCTTCGAGTTTTGAATGATTTAAGTTCAAAGGCCATCTCTTCTACCAAAGATCAAGGTTAGCATTGATTGCTGCATGCTGAAGACTATCATTATCTGCCAAAATTCGCACAAAAATGTGAACATTTTGTTTGCTACGTCATCAATTCTTAGACTTGTGATACTCTAGCACACACAAGTGAAGTAGACAACGAGTCTCGATACTTAACTCTCTGTCTTGGTTTCCATCTAAGGGCAAATAACAATTTCAATATTTACATAAATTTCTTGTGACACCATACGTCTTTAATAAAAAAAAAACACACACACACCCCGACCATAATACCCAAAGAATGATTCCTTATTCCTGAAGAACATTCGAAATCTTCTTTAAATGAAAATACTGAAAAATTAATCATGCAGTCAGAAGAGTGGCTTTTTTACATCTACTAGGTATGTAAATATTTCTTATTTTAAAATGAGCTCTCAAAGAAGATTAACCCGTACAGTCTTATTTAAAGTATCGACTTTCCGGAACAAACAAAATCCAATAAAGATGTTTATTTATTTTTTACTTTGTAACTTGGATGTTCAAATATAGTTAATTGATTGGATGAAAAAATAATTTGTAGATGGATGTAGGTCATCTTCAGGATTCATTGGTTATCTGCCAGACGAGAGAGAGAGAGAGAGAGAGAGAGAGAGAGAGAGAGAGAGAGGGGGGGGGTCTCTTTTGTTAAAGGATAGTATTTCAAAAAGAAATTTACATTTTTATGAGCATTTGGAATGTACACTGTATCAATTAAACTGTTAAATGTAAACGAAAGTAAACCTGCAAAGGGTGATTTGATCTAAGTACAAGTACCGGTATTTTAACTTGTGTTGACGATGACCAGCCAAAAAAATTTAAAAAAGATTGACCAGTAAATAAATGTGAGTAATGCACCTTTAAATTTATAACTTAATGATACAACCAATAACCTGCATGAGGGTGTTGGAGAGAGTTTACATAGATTTTGCCTGTTACCCAATCTATTAATTTGAATTCTCAGTAAAATATGTTTAGATTAAATTTAATCAACCTGCATGATACTGAAAACTTCTTTTTATAACAATGGACAAAACTTTTAGGTTTATTTCTATTTTACACATGATTAAATTCCTCTGCTTTTCGTAATACTGTGTGATTTGATTCCGTCGAACTAGCCTAGCGTTCTTTGTCAATCAGAAACAAGAGGCCCATGGGCCACATCGCTCACCTGAGGAACAATGGGTATGATAAAATCAGCTTAATGAAGTCATAATACAAACAATCTGGACAATGTACAATAATACATGTAGATCCTGTAAAAATAAAATCCATTTTTCCCCCTGGATATTCTTATGTTTATAATCATTAGTCCCTTTTCTAACAGGATGATTTTATAGTCATATCACATGTTGAGTATTGCAGTCCTCAAAAAGATCCTTTACAACTGTTTATATATGGGATATTAAGCTACATCAAACTCTGAACCTTCTTGTGAGGCCAAAGAATTGTCCTGGAGCCAAAGTCTTAACAATTATAAAGAATCATCTGGTTGATTAGTTTCTGAGAAGTAGATTTTAAAAGATTTACTCTATATATTCCTTTGTAAAACTTGAACACCCCCCCCCCAATGTGGCCTCACCCTACCCCAAGGGATCATGTTTTCACAACTTTGAATCTACACTACCTGAGGATACTTCAACACAAGTTTAAGCTTTCCTGGCTGTTTAGTTTCTCAGAAGAAGAATTTTAAAGATTTACTCTATATATTCCTATGTACAACTTCGACCCCCCATTGTGCCTCACCCTACCCCCAGGGATCATGAATTTCACAACTTTGAATCTACACTGCCTGAGGATGCTTCCACACGAGTTTCAGCTTTCCTGGCTGATTAGTTTCTGAGAAGAAGATTTTCAAAGATTTACTCTATATATTCCTATGTAAAACTTTGACCCCCCATTGTGGCCCCACCCTACCCCTGGGGGTCATGATTTTCACAACTTTGAATCTACACTACCTGAGGATGCTTCCACACAAGTTTCAGCTTCCTGGCTGTTTAGTTTCTGAGAAGAAGATTTTTAAAGATTTACTCTATATATTCCTATGTACAACGTCGACCCCCCATTGTGCCCCACCCTACCCCCAGGGATCATGAATTTCACAACTTTGAATCTACACTGCCTGAGGATGCTTCCACACAAGTTTCAGCTTTCCTGGCTGATTAGTTTCTGAGAAGAAGATTTTCAAAGATTTACTCTATATATTCCTATGTAAAACTTCGACCCCCCATTGTGGCCCCACCCTACCCCTGGGGGTCATGATTTTCACAACTTTGAATCTACACTACCTCAGGATGCTTCCACACAAGTTTCAACTTTCCTGGCTGATTAGTTTCTGAGAGATGATTTTCAAAGATTTACTCTATATTTCTATTTAAAACTTTAACACCCCCCCCCCAATGTGGCCTCACCCTACCCCCAGGGATCATGATTTTCACAACTTTGAATCTACACTGCCTGAGGATGCTTCCACATAAGTTTCAGCTTTCCTGGCTGATTAGTTTTTGAGAAGAGGATTTTCAAAGATTTACTCTATATATTCCTTTGTAAATCTTTAACACCCCCCCCCCCTCAATGTGGCCTCACCCTACCCCTGGGGGTCATGATTTTCACAACTTTGAATCTACACTACCTGAGGATGCTTCCACACAAGTTTCAGCTTCCTGGCTGTTTAGTTTCTGAGAAGAAGATTTTTAAAGATTTACTCTATATATTCCTATGTACAACGTCGACCCCCCATTGTGCCCCACCCTACCCCTGGGGGTCATGAATTTCACAACTTTGAATCTACACTGCCTGAGGATGCTTCCACACAAGTTTCAGCTTTCCTGGCTGATTAGTTTCTGAGAAGAAGATTTTCAAAGATTTACTCTATATATTCCTATGTAAAACTTCGACCCCCCATTGTGGCCCCACCCTACCCCTGGGGGTCATGATTTTCACAACTTTGAATCTACACTACCTGAGGATGCTTCCACATAAGTTTCAGCTTTCCTGGCTGATTATTTTCTGAGAAGAAGAATTTTAAAGATTTACTCTATATATTCCTATGTAAAACTTCGACCCCCCATTGTGCCCCGCCCTACCCCTGGGGGTCATGATTTTCACAACTTTGAATCTACACTACCTGAGGATGCTTCCACACAAGTTTCAGCTTCCTGGCTGTTTAGTTTCTGAGAAGAAGATTTTTAAAGATTTACTCTATATATTCCTATGTACAACGTCGACCCCCCCATTGTGCCCCATCCTACCCCCAGGGATCATGAATTTCACAACTCTGAATCTACACTGCCTGAGGATGCTTCCACACAAGTTTCAGCTTTCCTGGCTGATTAGTTTCTGAGAAGAAGATTTTCAAAGATTTACTCTATATATTCCTATGTAAAACTTTGACCCCCCATTGTGGCCCCACCCTACCCCTGGGGGTCATGATTTTCCCAACTTTGAATCTACACTACCTCAGGATGCTTCCACACAAGTTTCAGCTTTCCTGGCTGATTAGTTTCTGAGAAGAAGATTTTTAAAGATTTACTCTATATATTCCTATGTAAAACTTCGACCCCCCATTGTGGCCCCACCCTACCCCCGGGGGTCATGAATTTCACAACTTTGAATCTACACTACCTGAGGATGCTTCCACACAAGATTCAGCTTTCCTGGCTTTCTGGTTCTTGAGAAGAAGATTTTTGAAAATTTCTCGAAATTTTTCATTAATTTCTAATTATCTCCCCTTGAAAACGAGTGTGGCCCTTAATTTTCACAACTTTGAATCCCCTTTGCCTAAGGATGATTTGTGCCAAGTTAAGTTGAAATTGGCCCAGTAGTTCTTGAGAAGATGTTGAAAATGTGAAAAGTTTACGGACAGACGGACAGACAGACAGACGGACGGACAGACAGACAGACGGACGACAGACAAAATGTGATCAGAATAGCTCACTTGAGCTTTCAGCTCAGGTGAGCTAAAAAGGAACATTTTCCTTTATATGGTTGGCTCTTTTGAAAGTGTCCCATACGCACTTAAATAAAAGGTCTATTGTTAGGCCATATGGGCTATTTTAGAAAATCAAATTGATATATATATATATAGCAATGAAATTTAATTCATCCTTGCACCCGATTTAATCAATAGATTTTATAAGGCGTCTCAAAGAACGTTTTGCTCCTGCCTCCAATAAGGAAGTAAATATGCATGTGTATATGTTGACATTGTTAAAATGATTTAAATTCATAACTTTCTAAATTCCGTTTACAAACCAAGCATAATTGACAAAATTATTTTCGAACACATGTAAGTTTGGCGAAACAAACCCCCCTCCTGATCCCGGTCGAGATCTTTATAAATATAAAGCTGAATTTGCTACTCACAACAGAAAATAAAAAAAAATAACATGATTTATATGTACATGTAAATACCAGGTATATCTACATGTATACGCCCCAAGCTTGCAGAATTTACCTAATTGCGACAGCTATATGTAGTTAAGACTTTCACGTCAAAAAACATTTTTTGCAAAATGAAAGAAAAAAATGATAAAAAAGGACAGCTCAATATTGTGACGTAGGTTCTATTGAGATTAAATAGAGCATTGGCTAATATTTAATGACCTTCAAGTCATGAGTTCGAAAGTACTAGCTGTTCTTTTACAATCGATTTAAATAAACATATTTTTATTGTACAAAATTACAACTGGGATTGGGCACAAGTTCAGAAACCTAGTCCGCCCTCGATCTCCCAATACAAAAATAAAATACAGTACAAAAAAACATGTAATGTACACATAACATGTAAGGTCAGCAAATCATACGACAGTATACAGAATATGAAATTTGCAATGGTGTACAAAAATCAACTTTAACAATCCTAACCCTTTCAAAAATATCAGTGTGTATTTTACATGCTCGGATTTGGGGGGGGGGGGGGGGGCTGGGGGAGGGGGGTCATTATTTCTTTAATATGGTTTTCTATCATCCACATTAATATCTCAAGGTCTTAGACACTAAATGCTGGAATTTTTATAAATAAGGACCAATATTTAAACAATAAAATGCTTTTTTTTAATTGGTTCATGGACGTATGAAGGTATTGAGCAGTAAAAAAAAACAACGAACCACCACCTTTATAATACGATTACAAATATTTGATGTGGGCCTGTGCATCTAATCGACCGCGATATCACATAGCCTTTACTTATTTTACACGTACACGTACGTGTGCCTTACATGTAGATATGTATTACTATATTTAATAAGTAACAAGTTCTTAATCTGTTATTAAATTTTCCCTTCTTTCTCTCCTTTGCTAAGTTTTGAGGCAAGCTTGTTCATATATAAAATATCGATGATCATCTGGTTAATGTACTTGCAATCATTATATTCATAGTCTATCAAAGGTTTTAATTTAATACCAATAAAACGAACTTATAAGAACTGAAATTATTTGATGTATACTTTTGCTCGTTGAAGATCACCTTGAAGACTGAAAAGATTTAGGACTTTGTCGTTATAGTTCTTTTGTAAAACACATCACAAGCTTCATGGTACATATATACTGCGCTCTTGTAATGCAGAGTAGGTGAGTCATTTATTTCCTCTTCGATAGTAGAATCGTAACAAAAATTACTTCCCAATACTGAGAAGCAGAGAAATGGTATCAATTTGCATATGGGAGCATTTTTCTACACCCAGTGTAAAGCTTTATTCATCTTAACAACGGTACCCATTTACAGCTACATGTATATCATTTAAGTGCCTTGTCTGTACAAACGGCGTACATCTGAACCAGTTACCCTTGGTAACTATACTCCAATAATCTCCATGTACACTATTTTGAGGAACATAATAAAAAATTTCGTATTGTTCTTTAATAAAATTAGGACCAGATGAGCACTTTATTGCGCCTAGTTCTTTATGAAATAATAAGAACTAATGGACCAAAAATCGCAAACGGTATGTATACATTATACAGTTATACTGTGCGTAGATAGTAGCATACATAAATTCGATGTTTACAGTCTGTTGTGAAATAGACCACGCTTGCATCATATATACTTATATACACTGTTATGTTATATGTTTACCATAGCCATAACGAAGAGCAATCGTGCATGCATTTTTCTATGTGTTTTATTACAAATAGTAGTGTAGGTTTTTCCGGTAGGAACGTTCGGACTAGCGTTCTGTTTATCATTACCTAGATACTTAAAAGACATGCTCGACAGTGCGGGTTAATAAAGAGTACGTCAACAAACAAAAAATTAATTGCATTTACAAAGTGTTGATCGCATCTCTTATTCAAGCAAGAAATTAAAAATCGACGAAAGTCATTGCTTGTTTGACAAGAGATTTCAAAGAACTTTAATGCGGTAAAGGTTCAGTGAGATTTGCGGTTGATTTGACGAGAAGGATATGAAATTGAAAAAAAAAAATAGTGGGATTTCCATTATGTTAACCTCACAAAATGTTTTAACTGTGGGTACACCTATTGTGATTTTCAAATTTATTGCCGAGGTTTACCTGGTTCATTCGTTATGTAGGTGTTATGGTAAGGATGGTGCAATTACCATGTCTGCATGTACTTTTATGTGCTTTATTAAAAAAAAAACCCATTGCATTTAAAAGTATAATGATAATGCGAAAGTATTCAATGATTCTGTAGTTGCTTGTTATAAATGACAAAAACCGCATTTGATATTGAACTCGTTGAATGAAATTACTGAGAACAGTCAGGTCAAGGTGAAGGGAAACTATGTCAAATCTGTGTGAAAACCCGTCGCAAATCTTTTATTTTCAAAAGATGAAATAAATATTGCATATAGACTAGAATCGGATTTATGATCTACACTTTGCCTATAAAACTTCGTATTCAAATGTATCGTATAAAACGTTGTAGTTTCAAAAATATTTTTTAAGTCCTTGTTTTGTCTTCATTAATTACTTATCAATACATGTACATGTTTAATTCTTGTTAATTTTGTGGAAGCACGTGCTATTCACAGTTTAAATTCAGAGTCAGACTTCAGTCATTTGTCTGCAAAGAATATTACCTTGCCGTTTTCTTGTCAAAAATCAAGAACGTACATGAAACATGTTCTAAAGAAACGGAGGGTCATAGACGACTCATAGGTGTGGAGGAGTGCAAGGTGGACTCTTCGTTTGTTTAAATGTGGTGGGTGTGGCTGTTGGATATAGTTGGTCAATGTTTTTAATCAAGTTGGTTGTACATGTATTTAGGCAATGCATGTGTTCACACGGATGTGGTACAACATTCGATCTTTAAAATTTACTCGAGGTTGAGTGCTATGTGCAGCCATTTAAGCATTGAATCATTATTTTTTGAAAGATGTGGTCTCATAACTGCAACGGTATGTGCATACAGATTGAATAACGCGCGCTAGCGCTTTATGAAAATTTGTTTGCACACACCGTTGCAGTTATGAGACCACGTCTTTCAAAAAATAATGATTGAATGCTTATATTTACGTTTTTAACATTTTTTCCCTTTCTGAAAATATATTTATTTTAAAAACCTCTGCCTTATTCAATGAGTAATGCGCAATTAACGGAAGAGCCATTGGAACAGTCGAATTATGCTTACAAAAATAGTCCATGTTCTTTGAGAAATACTGAATGTATTCATACGCACCAGATTTATCACTCAAATCAATCAATGCAATTTAATAGGGGAAAAGAAAGTGAATGTAAATATTTTAGAATGTACTCAAACAACGCTATAAGCTTGTTTGTATTTATGCTTGAATCAAAACCGATATTAATAACTAAATAAGAAATGAAGAATCATTCTTCGAGTATTGTGAGGTAATCAAATACCGTCGCGAAGGGGGGGGGGGGGGGGAGGGGGCAAATATAATAAAGCCCAAAGGGCTCTATGATAGAGCTGATCACGCCCTACCGTATTTGATCACCTCATAATATTAAAAAAAAGGGATTCTATATAACTTATATTTATATAATTTTCAGCAATTGTACGTTTAGATATTAAAATAATCTTTGATGAAATGACACTAAAACATCGACTTGTAATAGACAAAGACAACGACAATATGGCAAATGTAATTTATATAAGTATACATTCTAAAGTAGTTAAACCTATACTACGTGTACCTAGTACACGCACATTGAAAAATGCATGAGAAGAAAACAGTAAAAAAGTTAATACATGCATAATGTATAAGTATATATTTTGTGCAAATGTTGATATTCAGTTATTTTTCAGATCTCGATGAAGAGGGGTAACCCATAACTCAAGCATGATCGATGACTTGCTGACACATGAATTAATAATATATGTATAAGGTTTAAATGGTTCGTCGTTTTGTCTGTTGTCTCATTCGAGTGATCAAACGCCTTTAGTGGCTTTTAAGTTAACCGAGTTAATTAATCAAAACAGCGCTGGGTACAAAAATGAATTAATGGAGATTTCCAGTTTTTGCTATTAAAATTGATGCACTGCATGGTACGTTTTAGCGTGCGATGCAGTTCAAAACTAATAAACCAAAAAAAACTTGTTGCAAATTAATTCAAATAAAAATATGTACTTTGGATTTGAAAAACCGATATCCATTTAATTTACTTTGGATTTGTACTACAGTTATTCCTTTGAATTTACTTCAAATTTGTGATGCCACTCTCCCTTTTTTACAGACCATTCAGACATACTACATGTAGTACTTTTTATATACATGTATATGAAATTAAAACGTCGATGTTTCTTTACCTTTTTTTAATTACTCAAATTATAATCTGAATCATTATCATTATTTTTTCGGTTTTTATCTCAACTGTGTGACGAAATTGTAATGTATTCAAATAAAAAATTCTCCAAAAAGTTTAAATTATAAGATTTTTTAAAAAATCACTGAATTTTTAAAAGTTTTTATTGACTTTGCCAACAAAATAACAGGTAACTCTCGATAGCTCGAAGTCCATGGGACCGAGGAAAAACTTTCGAGGTTTTCTATTTAGTAAAATATACAGCACTGGATGTTTTTAATACTAAATACATGTACAAATATCTATTGAATAATTCATAATAATTATTTATTTTATGCATCATATTAAGACTATAGATTGCTCAGTACTACTGGACTTCGAGACGATCGACATGTCATAAATATGATAACTGAGTATCACCCATTTTATCAAATGAAATATACAACATGACTTCTTGTATATTTCATTTGATAAAATGCAATATATCGGAAAGGACAGTATACACCCCCCCCCCCCCCCCCCCCCCATTTGGATTTTAAGAATTTTGGAAAGTACTGAGTAACTGTTCCCCCCCCCTTTTTTTTCCTTTTGTTTTTGTTTTTTGTTTTGTTTTTATTTTGCATGTCAGGAATTTTTGAATGAGTCTACCCCCCCCCCTCCCCCCCACTTTCAAAAACGATGCTACGTGTCTGTAAAGTGCCATAATCTTGTTTTGATTTTCGTACCATTCTTTGTTTTATTGCTATTTATGACAACCGGGCCGTGTTTGTGATAAACTATTTAAACTTTTATACCCAATCAGTTAAAGCACTGGTAACGCTACTTAAAAGTACTGTTGCTAGTAAATAGAGATGACCGAAGAAAACTATCAAGAGAATATTTTAAGAAAACAGAACTCCATAGAGAGGGACATTTTATTTAGTAACAAAATTTAAAAAATCATTAGACATTTCATTAAAGTAAAGTCTAGGACTATATAATTTCCGTCCCCATTCGATATTTTTAAAATGTTATGGTATACGCTTATGAATAAAAGAGTCGAAATATAGATATTTCATTCGTTGTGAGATGTTAGGCGAAATGAAATTAGTTGGCTTACTCGCATAATTAATGTTGGGGGGGGGGGGGGGGTGAGATATCATAGGTATATATAGTTGCGATGGTAACACACTCATATCAATCTTCTCACAGGATATTTTTCTATACCAGTAGTATGAAAATTACTAGCAATACTATTTTTCCATACAAAATGAACTTCTTCATTCTTCAAGCTTTTAGCTTTAAATTGATGCATTAAGGATGTATAGAGCATTATCATGATCTGAGATCAATTAAAGAACATTTCTACATCAGATTATGGAAAATTAATTATTTATAGTAATATTGAATATAAATTACGAAACTACCTACAAATATCAATTGAAGAAATCTGAAAGAACAATCCTAACAAAATTAACAATTAGTGCTCAGACACTATACCAATATATTGAAATGGGGGATAAACTCAAGGCCGCCTTATCCTAGAGAAAAGAGTGAACTTTTCATTGAAAATGAAAAAAATATTGTCCTAGTTTTGACCAATGTGGATTTCAATATGGCGATATTAAACTGTATTGACATTATCAGGACATGTAAGATTGTTAAACAGGACTGGTGAAAATTTGTTTTGTTCCTATCAGATTTACATACATGAATATGTACAGTGTATAAAAATATACATTAGATATCATTATGAGTTAGAAAATGTAGTGTGTACTCCGTCACTTACAAAATATGACAGTAAAACGAGACAAAGACTTTTAAATCATAACATAAAATGCATGGCATGGCAATCGTAAACATTTATTTCCTGTCCAATACCATTTCACAAATAACAAGCAAATCGTGGTTTCGGTGTTAATGTCGACTTAACAATTCATTTGAAAATAATAAACAGGCTTTTGATAGCCTTATTTATTCAAGATGTTTACGCGACAAATGAAGCGATACGATTCTTGTCTGCAATACAAAAACCAATTTAGAATACCCGAACCTGGCCGCCAAATAACAGAGATCTTATACCATAAAACCTGTTATGTCCATTTTGTTATAATAATAAAAAGAGAACCTGGTTTGCACAATTTTGATAAAAGAACATAAAATTTATCAAGATTATTTATTATTCATTGCCAAGCAATCGATACAACAATGTATATATACATCAGTTGCATAGATAATCAGCGGTAAAAATAGGATGTTTAAAGGGATAAAAATATTTATGAAAAAGGTGTAGTAAACACAAAGCCATTAACCCCTTTGTAATAAAATATGTGAACCAGGATATAGGGTAAAAGTCGAGACGACAAGAGTCTGGTGTCGCATTAATCAGGTCTGACATGGTCATGTGGAAGTGGCTTTTACTCTGGACCTTTCTTGAGTGCTTTGTGTGGATACATTGTTTCTTTTTTCTGACGCTCGAGGAAGGAAAGTAAGTTATTCCATTTACAAAGATTTTACGTGAGGATTTAAGTTTTGTTTTCAGTTTTTAGCATAAAATCTAAAGATGAAATGCCATTATATTTATCAAAGAAAAAAATCTTTTGGATTTCGTAACTTTGAATTTGATTCCCAAACGTTTTCTGATAAATTAGTTGTGGTCATTGATTGCACGCGTTCAGCTGTTTTTCTTTGTTGTTTATCATGTGATATGAAAGATACTCCCTTTCGTGCAACCATTTATTACATACATGCAATGAACCAAGTAAATTAAAAGTACATTGTATATGCATATTTTATACTATTTAGTATACTAGTATGACACATGTTTGAAAGTGAAGGTACCAATGCAAACGCAATTGAATTGAACTTATTTATTTACTGACCAAATATCAGTAGAATTAGACTCAATTTTAGAACTTACATTTTCCTCTCTTTAATCCATATTCATGCACATTATATGTAAAACTTACGACCATACAAATATAAATCTATTAAAATTTTAGTAAAAGTGAGTTACAGAAATAGATTAATGCCTCTTTTTTTAATCTCTACTCCGCAACTAGCATACAGAGCCTATTTAATATTATATAAATAGTGCCTGTTTGGGAGGGTAACAGTTGAAATTGACACCCCGAGAAAACCATTGTCAACCGACGCAAAGCGGAGGTTGACAATGGTTTTCGAGGGGTGTCGATTTTAACTGTTATCCTCCCAAACAGGCATTATTTATTTTATTATACTGAATGTCAATTTAAAGAAAACTAAACTGCTTTTCTATAGGAATGAATTCAATTCTACTGCGAGCCGTACGCGCATCAATTATGCGCATGTAACAATTCGTATTATTATACTTTCATGTTAAATATTGAAATTTGATTGGTTTAGACGCAGTTGATAATCTGTTCTATTACCCTCAGCGTTAGCAACACACTTGGCAACGGGTAACACAACGAATTGTTACATGCGTGTAAATTATGCGCCTACGGTTCGCAGTAGAATTGAAGTCATTCCTATAGAAAAGCAGTTTAGTTTTCTTTAAATTGACAGTTTAGATGTAGCTCGACGGTAACTTAGGAACATCTTAAGTTACGGTATCCTAACCTACAACCATTCTTATTTTCACTTTTATTTATACAGATCGAATTTGAGAGATTTTTGTATGGATAAATCATTAAATATTTTGCCAGAGAAAATTGTACGTGTCAGTAGTTAACACAATAGACCTAAAGCCAGTAATTTTAATGTATACATTTTTAAATATTTACAAACACTGCCTTATAACAATTTATTTTACCCCCCCCCCCAAAAAAAAAAAATCAAAAATCTCCCATCCCGAAATCCAAATGACTGTTATTTTTTTAAACTGAGAAAATATGTATCAGGACAGAATTGGCTTTCAAGCAAATAATTATTTAAACAACACGTTTGCATTCTTCGAAAATTAGCATTTGATAATCTTGTCATTCAAGTACGTGCAATACATAAACACGCGCTTTTCAGGAAATTTAACGTTACATGTAAAAAAAAACAAAAACCACACACGTAAAAACACAGCCACTTTCCCTTAAATTTGCAATATATACGAACATATTAAACTGTTATATAAGAAATAAGTTGTAATATATCTCGAGAATACATACAGTGTAAATACAGTTTATTCAACATTACGAATTTTTCCAATTTTTTTTTCCAGAATGAAGTGATAAAAATTAGAAATGATCACGCATGACTTTTATAAACCGATGTAAATATACTTTTTAGCCAAGGACATTTGAATAATTTCCAAAAGTAACCAAAACAAAATGCTTCACAACAGTCACAATATCCCCAAAACACATTTTACAACCTTAGGATGGTCTTAGGACAAGGTAAGAGATGTTCTAAAGTTAGAGCAAAGTTATGGCGGTTCCTAAAGCTAGGAGAGCTTCGAGAAACAGACTTAATAAGAAGTATCCTAAGATGTACTTAGGACACACCGTAGTCCTAAGATAGCTTCGTGAACATGCCTGCTTGATAGCAACTCTGCCAAAAGACCGATCACAATATAATATGTGCATAATTAAAACGCTCATGTTAATGATGTTTTGTTTATATTAAGTTGAATTCAATTCAGTTTATTCACTCATACCAAATACAACATGGTACATGAGGTACAATATAACATATATTATACAATTTTATTCAATTGTTAGAGATATCAACAAAATGTAAAGAAAAATCAAGAAGAACAAACAGCACCATGTATTTTGTAAATAAATAAAGTTTTCTCAACAACTTTTTATTATGGGTTGAGTTTAATTTTGAAAATTTAATAGCAATGGTCTTAAATGGTAACAACTCCATTTTTTCTTACATCAGTTAAATAAAGCCTTACACTCTAATAAAGTATAATTGCATGTATACTTTCATTTCAAATTGATTAGATACCATTGAAAGCTTTGTCCGTGTACTCGATAAGATAGACAACAGAAAAACTTGAGTAAGTGCATCAACAAAGGAGTCCTCATGTATGAAAATAAGTTATAATCTGGCTGATATAGATTTAGAATACCTGTCTGGCGAGACAAGCCATCAATGTAGGTGTTTCATTGGTATTCGTTCTCTTCAGAACAAAACCAAATGTTTATGGTGAGGTTTTCAGTTAGTGCCGAATTAATTAAATCCTTGGGGTCACAGCACTGACTATTATTATAACTACTGTACTTGGTGTTTTGATTACTCTGATTTTCATTCATTTATCTGATTTCTTTATATAGTTCCCCATTACAGAGACAATAAACATTTTTCATTCATCTAATGGAAATATGTGTAATGCTTAGTTACCTAGCTATATATACTAGTATAGAACAGTTACACACATGCACTAGTATACATGTATATGGAAAATTTATATATAAAAATACTCGACGTTATTTTCTTCGAAATTTCGCATAACAGTTTAAATAACCATTCGAATGCACCCCATTTTAAAAGATTCCTCATTTTATTTACTGTAGACGAATTCCATTACACATTTGAGTGTACCGACTTATGAAATATTACGAGACTAAACGTATTTTTTTAAATTAAATCAACAGTTAGCTTTAAAACACAAAAAAAAATTGTATGTTTATCTAATAGAATCGTGTATTTATATATATTTTAAGTCGATCTGGGTGAATTCAAGACGGGGCGAAACCTTAAATTTTGCAAGTGCAGAAGGGCGAAAAAATAACGAAGGACGAAGAAAATAACCCTGTATACACAGTTTCTTGGAATGAACTTGGTTCACGTAACTACAACACCGTAGCAAAAGTGTAAAGAAATGATCAACAGAATGATCATTGATTGTGAATGATTTCCGTCCAAATTATGAAAAACAGTTGAGAAAATATCAGCGCACCGCGTAGATCGAAGTTCTTTCTCAGAAATAGTTTATGCATATACTGTACCTGATATTACTTTCAGACCAATTTAAATTAGAATTTCATGCAGGTGAACTTAATTGTACATTGTAAAATTTCTGTAATAGTGATAAAATTGAGTCAGGCATATAGGAAATAGTACAATCTTCTAATCTGCATAAGATACACATGTACGTTAGATTCGTATCCATAGCTAAGAGTTTGTTTCCTTTTCATACAAGTTTAATTATTGATGCTGTTGTCAAAGCGTGTTTTGAATTGGACTACAAAAAGCTCGCATGTAAAGCGGGCGCCTGTAAAGTGCGAAACGAAATCGAAACGAAACGAAACGAAACGAAATCGAACGAAACGAAACGAAACGAAACCAATCGAAACGAAACGAAACCAATCGAAACGAAACGAAACCAAACGAAACGATACCAAAAATCGAAACGAAACGAAACGGAATTTAAACAAAACTAATATCAATTTTGACTACATAAAAGTGAAAATAAATTCATTGAAATAAATTTTTGAACCATAAAATATAACTACATGTATGTTTCAGATTGCCGCTGTAAATTTTTGAGCCGATTACCCGGAATTTGCAAAAATTATATAATTAAAATATGTAAATAACTGATGTACATTCCTAATGTTTCTAATTTGTTTAATTAAGTAATATAACGTTTAGAGAGAGAGAGAGAGAGAGAGAGAGAGAGAGAGAGAGAGAGAGAGAGAGAGAGATGCCTTAAAACTTATCAACGACATCACATAAATATATGCGCAAGTTTATGTGAGAGAGAGAAAGAGAGAGAGATATATGATGATGATGATACTGAAGGGGACATTCTTTATATAGGGTGTACAATATTTGGCGGAATATAATTTTTCAACAAGCTAGCATGGATTTGATTTAGCGCATTTCTGAATTTACCTTTTTATCTACTTATATATTTAACAATTGGGAATGTTTTTGATTTTGCGGACGCCGTTTTTCGCCAAAAACGCAAAATAGAATACACAGCCAAAGGACTAAAGACAGTTTTTTAATACGTTTACAGTATAATCATTCATCATTATATTGCAAGTTAGTTTTGTCAATTTACGACGTCCAAATTCATGCTATACATATTAAACCAATTCTTATTATATGTTAGAAACTGGTAACCAACCAGTATACTCATACTCTAAATCACATTGTATTCGATCGTTTTATTTTTACAATATTTCAAATCGATAGAAAGAAAATTGTTGTTATAATGTGCCCTTCAGTATCATCATCATATCTCTATCTCTCTCTCCCAAACTTGCGTATATACTTTGCTATGTGATGTCGTTGATAAGTTTTAAGGCATCTCTCTCTCTCTCTCTCTCTCTCTCTCTCTCTCTAAACGTCTGAATATTACTTAATAAAACAAATTAGAAACATTAAAAGGTATAGGAATGTACATCAGTTATAATTTTTGCAAATTCCGGGTAATCGGCTCAAAAATTTACAGCGGCAATCTGAAACATACATGTAGTTATATTTTATGGTTCAAAAATTTATTTCAATGAATTTATTTTCACTTTTCTTTAGTCAAAATTGATATTAGTTTTGTTTAAATTCCGTTTCGTTTCGTTTCGATTTTTGGTTTCGTTTCGTTTGGTTTCGTTTCGTTTCGATTGGTTTCGTTTCGTTTCGATTGGTTTCGTTTCGTTTCGTTTCGTTTCGTTTCGTTTCGATTTCGTTTCGCACTTTACAGGCGCCCTTCCCGACGCTCTATATTTTGACTATTTAATCTAGAACTAGCATAAGTCTTCTCTTTATTTAGTATGGTAATAAGTAAATCGACCCACCAACAGATATTTTATTGTTGATTTTGAGATTAAAACGATGATTTATTGCAACCGGGAAGTACAATATCCACTGAGTACCTTCACGTCGAGGGTAGCTCAATCATCGCATAATTCGAAAAAATTCAGCATGTAATATATATATAGCCTAGTTGTTTCGTTTAAACTCGTATGGTTCATGACGAATTGATACAGGAATATGAAATTAAGTGTAATACCAGTATTAAACAGGTAAAATTATTTTCAAGTAAATTTAATTCAGATCAAATTTGAAACGTCATACATGTAGCAGAAAGCAGCGAGAAATGATAAAAATGTTGACACATATATATAGCAATATAGAAAAAAACAAGAGGCCCATGGGGCCACATCGCTCACCTGAGCAACAATTGGCGTTCAAAAGATATTGTGCCATATGATCCCTCGGTAGAATAACAAAAAATAAATATTGTCAAGTATTCAAATTTTACAATTATTTTTGCATACACGTAATCTTTGACATTGTACCTTCATGAAATACTATTTTTTACCAGAATAAGAAAATCCTACGCAAGATATAAAACTAAACATTTGGTAGGGGTACACTGTTAAGTTGTTAACTTCCAATAACCTATATTTTCGTTCTGCCCCCCCCCCCACACACACACTTTGTAAAGCGATCAAAATATATGAGAGCATATAGGTACATTTGTTTCATCAACTACTTACTTGTTATTGTATTTAAAAAAAATATATAATAGTTATTGTATTTTATTTAAAAAATCCTTCATGTATAGATGTGAAGAAGAAAATTGTACCTCAATGTGCTCAATTCCTCAAATTAAAACATTCAAAAATTTAATTTGTTTTCCATTATAATTAAATGACTGTTATTTACCTCGCATACAAACCAGGATAATTTTCCGCTGTGATATTTTCTTAAGAATAGCGATAATTATTTTATCCCCATAACAGAAATGTGTCAAAACTATGGAAACTGTTTTAAAGATGTCGTTTTTATTTACTCGTGTCTGAAAAACTATCAAAATTGATGTAGATTTCACATTATTTATTGTATAATGAGGGGACCCCAGAGAGTAGGTATATACAGAATATCATTCTTTTATTTTTTTGTACAAGTATTTAACATACTCTAATTCATATAGAATTTCAATTTCTAATGTTCAACCAAAATTTCAGCGTCAATCGTAGAATTATAAGCAAGATACAGAGCTCACAGTTTCCCTAGGTTTGAATCATATTTTGTTGACATGACTTTATTACATTCAGCTTAAGATTTTTAACTTGGTATTTCCTATTCAGCATTTAAAATGGAAAAAAAGAATGGCCTAAGATTTTCAATTCTTTTATTCACTCAAGACCAGTTCATTGGTATTTAAGGTTCAAAATCAGTTTATACAAATGTACACAAACACAGTCAAGGATCACATGTACAGTAGGAGTAATAATCACGAAAAAAGGTTAAGTTTACAATACAATAAGTTGTTAAAATTGGTTTCTGGAAGAACAGACTTTGAAAATTTTTCTTAATAAATATTGACAATTTTTTTACTTTTTTAATCTTTAGTTTTTAAGATCTGTGTACAAACATAGAATTGTGAGCAAATCTCTGTATCTTAATTGCTTATAATTCGAAGCTTAACACTCAAATATGGTTAGTAAATAGAAATTGTAAACAATTAAACACAAGAAACATGCATGCACTATAACAAATAAAGAACACAATTTATTTTTTCGAAATGAATCATATATACATGTATATATACCTACATATTTCCTTCAGCGATATCAAACTCTATTTAAACTGAATAAACTCGAGAAAATGCCGAGCATCGATCTCAACAAAACCTATTGCATTAATCTACCATTACGCAAAAGATAATGCCGAATTACCGATAGAATGAATTGTATTTCAGTACTTTTTTGATACATCAGATTTTGCTTAATTTGCGCAGGTAAAGAGTTAACTGTTTGATCTACCGAAGTCTCTGTTTGAATTGATACGTAAAAATCACGAAATACGAGTTCCAAGGTTAAATTACAAAGCATATATAATGAATACGAAACGAAAATCAGTACAAGCTAACACCAACGTCATGTGTGAAATCTGTCAACGCATTGAAATATTTAGCCTCAATTTACTTCACAAAATCGGCACCAATATATTTTGCATGTTTCAAAAATTTCCCTTCATACACGAACTGTTGCATAAACAAGCAAATTCATCATAGTCAGATCGACCCTTTTTCGTATAATGTCATGGCTGCTTTAAACAAAGAACCTCGTTTTAGAAGTATGGAATACGAGTCTTGGTAAAATGGGTATGCAAACCCGGGCCATGGCAAAATAAAAGCCGGGGTAGATCGGCAATCGTCAATTCCAAATACGCATTATTTTGCGGCAATATTTACAGCGAATACAAATATAACTGGTCCATCAAATATCCTGAAATTTTAATGAGATTGGCAGATTAATAACTGCCAATCTTTTGTTTTGACCAGGCCAAGTCTTGCCTACCCATTTTACCGGATGCCGAAAAGAACCGAAGCTGAAACACGCCTTTCCTTTATCATTATTTTCGTAATAACTCAGATTTGAAACTGAATTAGACCTTAATTTTTGCAATTTATATTTTCCTTCCCATAAGGATAATTTATGCTAAACTACGTTGAATTTGCCTCGGTAGTTCTTGAGAAGAAGATTTTTAAAAATGCACCCCCCTTTTTCTTCAGTTTCAAGGTTTTCTCCGCTTTGTATACAGATCGTACTTTTATTTCTGCAATTTATATTCGCCATCCCATAAGGATGCGTTGTGCCAAATTTGGTTGAAATTGGATAAGCGGTTTTAGAGAAGAAGTCCAAAATGTAAAAAGTTTACAGACGGACGGACAGACAGACGGACAGACGGACGACGGACAAAATGTGATCAGAATAGCTCACTTGAGCTTTCAGCTCAGGTGAGCTAAAAACCTCAATGTTATATTCAACTCGTTGCTGATTATTACACTTATTGATTCTGCTCTTCAGAATATACCTACATATACTAGCAATAGTAAATTAAACACAGCTAGAGCTCAATATTTAACTATCACCCCAAATAATGAAATAGAATTATAGATATAAAAAATATAGAATATACTTGTTATATAGTATATATAGAATATACATCTTAAAAATAGGGAAATGTATTAACTTGTTTAAAGCAGAAGAAGGGCCTAATTCTCACAATGTTTGTTTAAATAAACGATCACACACCCAAAAAAGGGGAGTGATTCTATCACAGAATTTAAATCTTGTACAAAAAGTTATTTGTTGAGTTTTTATGTTTTGAATTGCAGGAGTGCCATTCAATTTTGTTTTTATGGATACAGTAAACAGGATATAATGTATACATTAGGCACCCCAGGGTCTTGATAATAGGTGCTAAACAGCGCATTCAATATCCAAGTACATAGAAATTTACAATCATCAACAAGATATACTTAGTAATTCATTTACTTAAAATGCCTGAGCTTTTCCAGATAGAGTTTGTTTGGAATTTATTGATGTTTGGATTTTGAAACTTGGTAATAGTGATGTAGTTGGGCATTTGTATTACATGCATGTTCATGCATGTGCTTAATACGAGTTTTGTATTATATTTATTATTATCTTAAGAAAGTTTCGAAACACTAGCTAGCTGTTGGGTAAAACGAACTTGAGGGTTGCTATACAATGTAATACCGGTTTCAATGAAATACTGTGTCATGCGAGGTCGAAAGGGATTCTGTAGGAAATTCAAATTTATTAAATTCATATATATAGTAAAGTTACCGAAATAGGTCTCGGACTCCCCCCCCCCCCCGGCAAACACGGTCAGTATTCCTCGCCCCCCCCCCTCCCCTCCGGGGAAAAAAATCTGGATAGGCATGAATGTAGAGTGGGGGAGCAATTCATTGTTTTACAAGTAAGCGTTGAGATATCAATTTCCTCATTATTTAACATTACTGAATAGATGCTGTATTTTGGATTTGCGTTTAGAAAATTAATTTTTTCTAACAAATTCACAATTTGTAATAACATACACTTCCGTAATTGACAAACGGGATATATTTTAATTATGACCACATTACATGACTGATATTTATTACATTACTGTATATAAATATAATTATATTTACAGGCACGTAGCATCGTTTCTGAAAGTGGGGGGGGGGGCAGACTCATCCAAAAAATGTTGACAAGCAAAAAAAAAAAATCTGAAATCTTCAAAATCTAATCCGTTGGGGGGGGGGGGGGGGCGGGCGTAGTCTATAACTTCGATTTCACTCCTAACTTCTGTTTTTTCTTACCAATTCTTTTCCTACTCCCCAAAAAAAGGGGGGGCAACTCCATGATAATTCATTTTTTTATATGTAAATTTTTAAAAAACAGTTGCTGATGATCGCGATAACTATGGTTTAAAGATAAGAAATACAGAATAACGTCGTTCTGTTAAACTAGGCCTATATGAGCTATAGTTTACAACCAATAATCCTAGTTTATTGACTTAAATTTTGTGAATTTTGCATACCATATGCATGTAAAAGTCAATATAAGTATAGCTGCAGTTTCTTGTGACCCATATTTTGTTGTATCTTTAAATCATTTTACATACAATTGACAAATCTTGTAACGTGCCGTCAGGTTCTATACTGACGCCAGTATTAATTTAACAGATATTCTTTCCGCGTATTTCATCTATAATACTCGTTTTTATCTTTGCCATGATATTATATTGTATTTTTTGTTTCAGTGCACATGTTTGTAAAGAATCATGGACGGAAAAGGAAAAATATAAAAGAAAATGTTCGTTTTGGAAATGGGGCCGATGCACCACATACAGGTATGTATCTCAACCCGATCACGGCGCTCAGTGGTCCAAGGCCAATGTAATTTCAAATCGGGTTTGAAATACAACACTTTTTTCCTTTTTCGCGCCAATTTGTTGGTTCATCGCCTGAATCTGAAACATTCTTTTGGGAAACGGATTGGATTCGCCTGGTGAATAATCAAACACTGTAACAATTCTCTGTTTAGGTCAAACGTTAAATTCATTTAACGTTAACGTGGTTACGCTTAATACATATGTTTGAATTTTCCTTCCCTTTATTTCTTCAGATCTGTGACAAAACATAAGCTGTTTTGCTGTGATGGTTATTCCACTTACTCCGACGATTTCACATCTTGCAATCATGGTAAATATTCCTTAGATTAGCTTCATTCATTCAGAGTTTGAATGGTGAATTGATTTCTTTCTTCACCGGCCATTCATTTATTTTTTTTATTTATTTATTATATTGTAAACAAAGGTTGAATATAGAAATCATTTTATGAAATATTCGCTCATACATTTTCATCCCATATTGTAATATAAAATAAAGAGTAGAGTAGTTGCTTGTGATAGTTATGAGACAGTCTCAGAATGCCTAAGCAGTAAAACTACAATCCATTGGAAAAAACCCCCAAAGAAACCCAAAACAAAAACAACAAACAAACCAAATAAAAAACAAACAAACAAACCAAAAAAACGAAAAACATTAGAAACATAAGAGTGATGTATTATTGTACACGTGTTAGTTCTAAACTGCCAGATGATTGATAAAATCATTCCATGGAGACCATGCTTTTTTAGATTCATAAAAATCCTAACCGTTTTTGAGTTATTAATTTAATATTCTACATATTTTAACGAAATATTTTTCGTTTAAAAGATACAAAGTAAAATATGTCTAAATGTTAGCATTTTTTGGAATCCTGTTTTTTGACCCCCTACCTTTTCCTAAATGAAAAATGTAATCCAAAAACAAAAACTGATGTGCACAACTACAATGTCTCTTTTATCCAAATTCATTGGATTCCTATTCCCTGCATAGTCTCAGAGCCTTTGTCTGGAAATCAAAGGCCCTATACATTTTTAAAAGGGGAATAACTTGTTAACGGAAAAGGAATTCGAAAATTTATGAATTGATTAAGATAGTGTTTTGTAAAGTCTGTTATCCCTGAAAATTGGAGCAAAACCGTTCAGAAATGAGCACAATATGAAGCCTCAAAGTTTGCATCTATATAGGAAGAAAAATAAGAAGAATAATCTTAACCAGCATAATAATAGTAAGGTCTTCCGTTGGAACGGAAGACCTTAATAAGATATTTATTACACAATAATAGTAAATATGAAGTAGTGCATTGTATCCATTACTGGGTTCCTCTATTTCTAATTTACTATACTTTGATGATATGACGTTTTGCTTATGGTAATCACCTCAAGTTAAATGTCAATTCTTCAGCATTTGAAATCACCAAGACCTTTATAACTGCATACTCCATATTACTTTCTCAGCCATTTGTGATGGAAAGATAAATCCTACGGGAGCATGTACCCAGTATTACTCTAGCGACAGAATTCTGAGGCGTGACGGATCAGTGGAGCGGAACAGTGGAGGATCATGTTCCTCACCAGAGACTTGCACCAACTGCAATGATGGTTTCTATGGAGATGGACCATACTGCAAAAGTAATTAGCAATATTTGATCTTATCTTCATGATCTTGCAGACATTACCTTTTGAGTAAAAAGAGAATGTGTTCATGTATGTATGCATATTGAGTAAAGAGTACCGTAACTGAATTGGCAGAATTCTGACATTGTCAATGTTTTCTTGTTTCAGTCTGCCCCCCTATAGTTCGCTGCAATGATCGACGTTGCACAGCACCAGGAGACAACATTTGTGTCTATTGCGATGGAGAGGTGGCAGAGAAGGACTATTACAGGGCATATACCCCAGTCCCTAGTGGAAAAACCAAATGTGAACGTAAGGAAGCTCATGAAAATGCACAATTTCAAAATACATTCTTTAATTCTCATCTAGAAATTTGAGATTGGTAATATATATAGCTATATATTTATGTACTTGATGAACATACAGATTAAGAAATATGTTATTAATGCATATATATTTGTGTATATGTAATGTGCATACTGTATCAGCCTGTGGTTATTTAAGATTTCACAAAGAGCTAGTCACAAATTATCAAAATTATTCTTTACGATAGGTTCTTCATCATATAATGAAGTTGCATATCATAACATTATAATTATATCATGTATAATTTGACTTTGAATTGTTTTTTCCAGAGGCTTGTTCCTGGAGATCAGACAGTACCCGGTGTTTCCCGGGGACTTGTACGGATGGTTTGGCCTCTAAGTGTCAGTGTTCTGCAGGCTTCACCGGGCACCATTGTGAACAAAGTAAGTCATAATACACTGTGAACTAAATATGAAACTATGACATCACAATGAACAATCCATAATATACTACTATGAACAAAGTAAGTCATAATATATATATTGCTGAACAAATAAGCCACAATAACACCACTGTTAACAAAGTAAGCCACAATAATGCTGCTGTGAACAAAGTAAGCCACAATAACACCACTGTTAACAAAGTAAGCCACAATAATGCTGCTGTGAACAAAGTAGGCCACAATAACACCACTGTGAACAACATAAGCCACAATGACACCACTTAACAAAGAAAGCCACAATAACAACTCTGTGAACAAAGTAAACCACAATAATACTGCTGTGAACAAAGTAGGCCACAATAACACCACTGTGAACAACATAAGCCACAATGACACCACTTAACAAAGAAAGCCACAATAACAACTCTGTGAACAAAGTAAACCACAATAATACTGCTGTGAACAAAGTAGGCCACAATAACACTGCTGTGAACAAAATTAGCTACAACAACACCACTGTGAACAATATAAGCCATGAGGACAATTTCTAAAGACATATGTTTTTGAAATTTTTTGCCAGCTATTAGAATTTTTTTCTTCATTCATATGTATTAGGCATTATGCCATAGTTTGATTTCATCTGGTTGATGTCTGCAAAAAGACAACCTTAAACAATTGAAAATTGTTCTTCAAAGTTTGACTGTTACTTATGCATCATCTTATACCTTTAAAGTTGTTACGGAGGCATCAATAATGGAGAATGAGTGCAAGTTAGAGGATCCATCAGGCAGTATCCTAGCAAACCCTGCAGATCTGAATGAAGCACCACCACAGCCCATCATGTGGACCAACAATGTCATCTGGGAGAGGGCTGTCACTAAATGGGATGCTCTCTTCCAACTTCCTGCTGCACCCCCTGATATCACCGGTCTGGACCATTACGTCACAGATTACAGATTTGGAATCAAGTTTGCTACCACTAAACTACGACAAGTCAGGGGTAAGATTTTTGCTTAATTGAAGACACAGAATTCACAGCCTGTAGGCTGACTAATTATGTCAGGATGAAACTTTGAATGCGGTTGCATAGATTAGAATTCTGCAAAGGAAGTGTAGATTATAGTTTGTGTTAGGGAAATTCAAATAAGTTATGAAACTGTTCAGTGTCTAGGTCAAACTGCATTTTAGTCACGCTTCTATATTGGAGGACTGACCATCAACGTGTATCATCTGCAGTCATGGTCCCTAGTCCACACATATCTCTTTCTCTGTAAGTCAGATGGGAGCTAGCTAAAAGATAGATTGGCAGTGGTTTGTGACAAGGGACCAAAGAATTCAGAGAGTAATACATGCAAAGTTATAATTTAAGACAACACAGTTGTGGTAGATTATTTTATAAAGATAAATAGGTGAGCACTCATACATTGTATGTCGTACACAGCTACATGCTTGTCTCCCACCTACAGTCATTAAAAACTTTGTACACCCATATATTATGATTGTCCAGAAAACTATTATAATATATTGTATTTCAGTAGATTATGTATTCACTTTTGACCTTAAAGTTAATATTCCTTGATGATGACTTTCTTAGCTTTTTAAAAAGCTAACATAGTGTCAATTCAAATGCATGCAGTTTTAGTTAATTCCATATTTGGAGAATTGGTTTTTCCTTTGATTAATATTGCAATGTAGTAGAGGACCCATCAGATTTAGATGTTGTGGTGTTTAGTGGAATTTCACTCACTCACTCACTACAACTTTTAAATTGGATAAGATGAGATTAAAAGGGAGATTTAACATCTTAACAACAAAGTAATTTCATTTGTTGTTTATTGTGCATTATATTATTACTTAATATATGTTATTTAAGAATAAAGTCATTTAACATAAAACCTCTACCTGACATGAAATTGCAGGGGGATCCAAGATAGCTGAGCTGACACATAACTGTGAGGGGGTATCTGAGACTGCTCCTGTTTCAACGGCCTTCTCCTGCAGGAGAACCTTTGAAGACCTGAAGAGCTCACTACAAGGCTTCAAGCATGATGACCAGTATGTACACTGATGTTCAATTGTTTCCAAACTAATGTACATGTAAATGAATTTTTTAACAATGACAAGCACACACTCACATTTAAATACCATTTCTTTGACTTAAGTGATTTTCTAACCCCTCTTATGATTTATAAATGAATTGTAGCTGATACAAAATACAATGAGAAGCTTCTGAAATTGTCAATTTTCATTTAATAGATATATCTTTTATTAACTATAGACTTTATTTTTGTTATGAGTTGTTTTCCAATACTTTTTTAAGGAAAATTGGGTTAGAAGATTGAAAAAAAAAAAAAAAGAAGAAGAATATTCACAAAAATCTATAAATGTAATAATACTAGTATTACAATTGCTGACTTGCATCCAACACCCCAAAAAACATGTATATCTTATGAAATTCCCTCTTCAAAAATTTACCGAAATTTTATTTTTATCAATGCCAATTATTCTAGTGGATTATATGGTTAGGATAAATTCATTTACTTGAAACCACATGCAAAATTTGAATTTTTTTCCTCAATATCATAAAATTTTGGTTGGTCAGTTTATTATTATTTGTATAAGGTATAATTATACCCCCGCAAACGAAGTTTAGGGGGGTATATTGGTTTCACCCTGTCCGTCTGTCCGTCTGTCTGTCTGTCCGTCCGTCCGTCTGTCCGTCTGTCTGTAGACGCAACTTTGTCCCCCCTATAGAATTTTTTATTACTGCATGGAACAGTTTGAAAATTTGTACATATGTTGAACTCCATCTGAAGATGTGCACCTGCAATTTTTTTTTAAGATCAGACAAGATTTAATGATTTTATGACAGTTTTCATATTCCTTATTCTATATATTGTACACTAATGTTGAAAAGTAAGGGAGGTAATCCTTACAGATTTTATTAATTAATTAATAGAAAACACTCTAAAATATATTTATATGAATACATCCAGATGGAGTTTTTTGTCTTTATGTCTTAATTAATAAAAAAAATTTATTTTTAACCGGGGTTTTCCAACGGAAAAATCCGGTTATTAAAATGGTGAAAATGGCGGGCGGGCGGGTGGGCGGATGGCGGGCGGGCGGGCGGCTGCCAAAAGGGTACCCTCATTGTACGGATAACTCCTCCTACAGTTTTCAAGATAGGAAGTTGTTCTTTTGCAGATCAATTGTACATATATCAGAGGTGTGCATATTGCTAGGATTTTGATTTCCGATAATTTATCGAAAAAATACCAGCTTTTGAAGTTAGTCATTTTTTGGCAAAATATTGCATATAGGGAACCCTCATTGTACGGATAACTCCTCCTACAGTTCTCAAGATAGGAAGTTGTTCTTTTGCAGATCAATTGTACATATATCAGAGGTGTGCATATTGCTAGGATTTTGATTTCTGATAATTTTCGAAAAAATACCAGCTTTTGAAGTTAGTCATTTTTTGGCAAAATGTTGCATATAGGGTACCCTCATTGTACGGATAACTCCTCCTACAGTTCTCAAGATAGGAAGTTGTTCTTTTGCAGATCAATTGTACATATATCAGAGGTGTGCATATTGCTAGGATTTTGATTTCCGATAATTTATCGAAAAAATACCAGCTTTTGAACTTAGTCATTTTTTGGCAAAATATTGCATATAGGGTACCCTCATTTTACGGATAACTCCTCCTTCAGTTCTCAAGATAGGAAGTTGTTCATTTGCAGATCAATTGTACATATATCAGAGGTATGCATATTGCTAGGATTTTGATTTCCGATAATTTATGAAAAAAATACCAGCTTTTGAACTTAGTCATTTTTTGGCAAAATATTGCATATAGGGTACCCTCATTGTACGGATAACTCCTCCTACAGTTCTCAAGATAGGAAGTTGGTCTTATGCAGATCAATTGTACATATATCAGAGGTGTGCATATTGCTAGGATTTTGATTTCCGATAATTTATAAAAATAATACTTGCTTTTGAGCTTAGTCATTTTTTGGCAAAATATTGCATATACATGTAGGGTACTCCATTTCACTGGATAAGGGTTGGCATGGATTATGGATACAGTTTACATAAAAGAAAACCCGGTTTGCTGTCACATTGACAGCTTTTCAATTGTTTATAAGTATTCTATCAACTGACAATGCAAAGTTTTTGTTTGTCAATGATAAATTCTTAAGAGCTAATAAGAACATCAAAGACAAGTGTGGCTGAATTCATTTGTCCCAAGGGAGCCATTATCTGAGCCATGGTTCAGATGGAGCATGTGTTTAGGGGAAATTGATAATCTGTAAAATGGGTGATGGTTTTGGGGCTATTTTAAAACTTTCATGTAAACCAAAAGGTCTATCATAATAAGGAAATAAATAATATAATTATTAATAAAGAATTTAAACTATTTTTAGAGGTTGTTTAAATTCATTTGTCAAGTAAATTGATGAAGTGACCCTATTGGGCATTAATTTTCTTTTTTTACATATTTTTACATAGTATGGTAATTATGGTAATGTTTTGGGATTTTATTAAATTTAACAAGATCATCAAAGATAATCATAGTCCTATGGGATCAATTTTCTGATATGGAGTTCCATTGTGCCATAGGAGAAAGTGAGGAAAATTTGAAACAACTAATTGCATCTGTCAAGACTCTACTTAGAAAGATATTGAAAGTTTTATCAACAGAAGAGCATTGCTTGGCTACCAGTATTTCTATTCACTGCAAAGGGAGGGGTTATTGTCATTTTGTTGGTTTTTCTTTAAATCAATTAAATTAAAAAAATATATCATCAAATACATACATTTGTAAATGTATTACTGTTATAGATATGTATTTACAGTGAAATTCTGACAATTTTTCTTTGTTAACTAACTTTTTTTTTTTACAATTCTAGAAATTTTTTTTTGTATGTGTTCCAAACCTTTATTATTCAATTCAATTATTTGTCCCATTTGAAATTAGCCTAGCGGGGGTATTAGTCCCATTAGGACAGTTCTAGTGTTTATTTTGTTCAGATTGATGGTATAAAAAAGGTTTTTTCTCATACATTACTTAATTTATAATATTCATTCATTAACTTATTAAACCTTTTTTAGAGTATTTTTCACCATACAAGCAACAACTGGTGGTTATGTGAAGGTGAAGAACAGGGAAGCAAGAAACAAGATAGAGTACCACCCGTTTAAAGGAAAGACAACGGAGAGGGAGTTTGAATACCATTGGGACTTGGTTCCCCCCTACCACAACCTGGCACAAGGGATAGACAATCCCCAATTCCTTACTGTTCCAGATCTTACTGAATCTGTATGTTCAAGTGTTACTTACATTTTCTTTAAACATATTTGTTGCGTTATCCTTTGTTAAACTGAGTCAAGAAAATTTCTTATTGTCCTTCAGCCCTCCAATAAGTTACCTGTGGCTGTCCAATAAGTTTCCACTTAATAGAAGGCTACAGGTGACATGCTGGACAGTTACAGATAGTTGGGGTAAAACACAAACTCACAGAAATACAAAGGAGATTTAAAAAACCCACAACTACTGATCTCTCTTTTTTCACAGAAATTTATTAGCTTTCATGTGCAAACTGCGAAGAATATCCATCAGAATTGAAATTAACAGATCCATGCATGAAGAGAAAATTTTGGAAAATCAAACTACCTGTACTAACATGCTATGGAATCATTTAGATTCGTGGGGGCCAATTTTCATGGATTGTTGGTTTTTTGCTTATTCGTGGGGATGTAATTTTGTGGATGTGTTAGTTTTCAGTTTTAATAACTCTTTCAAAACTTGTTTTCGTGGAGGACGTAAATTTGTGGGGGAGGGCTACCCACAAAAATTGGGCCACCACGAATTCTAATGATTCCACAGTATTGCATGAATTTTAAAAACATAGATTTACTCACTGTAGTTGGAAGTGCTAGACAAGGGTCATCCTTTTAAAATTGGGTCGGAAAAGAATTTTTAATCAAATTGAACATTCATAATTCCGTGTACTACATTTATAAAAGAACATTTTAATTCTACAGAATCACACCATCCTCTACTGTTGTTAGTACAAAAATGACCAAAGTGGGGGTTTCAAACGAAGCTTACTTTTGCGCATGCTTTTTTATGACGCAATGTGGAATAATAGGACCAATGCAGAAAAACTAAATTTAATTGACAACTTTTCCTTTATTCATTATGTAGTTTATTGACATACCTAAATGCAGAATGATCTATTTTGCCCCAGTGCTTATTGTAAACTTTTTGGATAGGGCATGGTAAATGAAATGATGCAGAACGATCATAAAAACTATTCATAAGCAATGGAAAGACAAAATATTTGAAGTAAGTTACTGGTTTAAGCCTTAAACTGCCAATTCTGTTAGATATTGTACTGTCTTCTGTGCGAGTGCACCTCAAACTGTACAATATCTCACAGAATGGACAGTTTTCGACTTATAACCATTACATACTTACTTTTACTTAGTCTTTGAGGGTCGATCAGCACACAGGCTATCACCAGGGTCTCCCAATTCATGCTTGTTTTTCTTACACTCATCTCCTGTATGCATGTCCAGTTGCTCTTCCTCATTTCTTTCTCTGCTGATCTTTTCCATCTCCGTTTTGGTCTTCCGCTCTTTCCCTTACCTGCTGGTATATATCTCAATGCTTGGGAGAGCGTAGAGAGCATACTTAATATTTTCACCCTTCTTAGTGATAAAACGACTGTATTACTGAAGATTCCTAATGAAAAGTGAGAAATTTTATAACCGCGTAAAATCGCGAGGAGCAAACCTCATGGCTTATAAAATCTCACATTATTGTTCAGACAATTTTGAACTATAAGAAATTTAAACAAAAAATTGATGCTCAGGATTTTATATTCTTGAGATTTGATACAAAACAGTGGAGTTGCGGAATTACGTACCCGCGTAAAATAAGGAATTTACAGTTTATACAATTCTTATTCTCAGTTGTGTCTCGGTTTTGTTGAAAACCATTAGAGACACATACATATTTCACAAAGTACTTGTTAATACTCTTGAGATTCAAACACTATTGAAAGGATTTAATCCTGTAATTTTCAGACCACGGTGGATATGACTTGGGGTGGCTGGGCCGATGATTTGTCAGGACTACAAAAGTACCAGTATGAAGTTCATGAACTTGGACATGATGGGAGTGAGTTATACGAACAAACCATTGTCAAGAGCCCCACGGATATATTACTCACTGCCACACAGGTAAAGATAGTTACTCGCTGTTATGATCGTAGGTAAATGTACAATATGTTGATCATGCATCCATACATTAAAGGTTATAATATTATATAAATAGTTTTATTTGGGAATATAGTTGTCTTCCTGACTCCTTGTGACAGGTTTTATCATATTCGTTATCTATTGCATTGCCTTGCAGTAAACATAGAAAGGTCGAAGTCATAGAAATGTCTAAGTTGCAACCAACGCATTTAAGGAAAAACCTCTTTAAAAAAGCAAAGAAGTTTCTAAAAAAAATAAAAGCATTTCAGAGATACTTGAAGTATCCAATCTATACTACAATATTAAAATAATAGACTCAAATTTTTTAGCTTTAATACCGAGAAATCGGAAGAGTGTTGTCTTTCGTGTTATATATTTTAAACACAATTGGTACTTGAAGATTTCCAATTCTTAAAATTTTTTCTCAATCAAGTTTCGCTAATTAAATATCAACAAAATTTTTTTTAAAAATTCCAGAAATCATCTGGATTTTTTTTACGGTATTTTACAATTTTGCACATGAGCATTACATTCATGCTAAATCACTGGAGGCTCTTTAGTTTATGTTTCCACAATACCACATTTGCATGGATTAACTCAAAATCGATAATACAAATGTGCGTAAATTTTCATTGGAAATTTGCTATATATATATTCTGTTCAAAGAAAATATGGGAGATAACTTTAACTCAGTGCATTAATATGAAAAATACCAAGAGTTGTGAATGTCAACATGGTTTGTAATATATAATTTGACTGTTATTTTCAATGCAGTTTCATTAATTTTCTCCAAAATCGTTTCTGAGCGATTCTGCAATTTTCTGCTACATTATGAGTATATGGGAGGCATTTTAATTGTGGTTAAGGCCTGTCTCGAGACACAGTTTGATTATTCTAACTAAGCAGAATGTAGTGAAATTAATTTATAGCATTATTGTAGGCTTAAAGCTTGGTTATCTATTACCCTCAGCATTAGCAACACAATAAGCAGCGGGTAACACAACGAATTGTTACATGCGTGTAAATTATGCGCGTACGGTTTGCTGTAGAATTCATGTCATTTAAGAAATGAACTCAATGTCCACCCAAGTTATATGAGTATAACCTGGGTTAGGGAATTTACGCTTTATAATCCGCTTTGCGTCGGTTGACATTGGTTTCCTCAGGATGTCAATTTCAACTGTTGCCCTCCCAAACAGGCACTATTTCTGTAGTGTCGATGTATCTATTTCGTGACTGTCCGATATCTTATGCAATGTTAACCCATGCACGCACAGGTCAAAGTCTAGTAAATAACTATTGGTATAAAAAAAATAAAAACCATTTCATCTTAATTTAGAGTAAGAAAAATCTGAATTTATAGATTTGATAGTTAAAGCTAAGTCATGTTAGAGTTTTGCTAGTATATGTACATGTACCGTATTCTATTAATGAAATATTTTGACTGAGGTTTAAGAGGAGTAACTCAATTTTCTTTTGAAAAGTAATACCCTGCCTGTCATATTTTGGAATTAAACTTTGGCTCAAGAATTCCTTTTCTTTACTCAAATATTTTTTAACCAATGGCATGTTAAAATGCAATTACTGAGGCATAAATCCCGTAGATTATGATGTTGAATCAATGATAATATCATTAGAACCAGATTATAAAAAAACATCAAGTTCTTGTGAAAATTTAAAAAGAAAATTGCTACAAGGCAATGTATACAAGTAGCTAGATTATCTTGATCAATGTCAAGATCTTAAATTTTTGTGATGTATGTCTTTGCATGAAAATGCAGTTTTCATAGCACATACATTCTTACATATTGCTTTTATTTTTAAAAGAAAACTATTATGCCATTCTGACATGACTATGGTAACAGGTAGGAAACTAAAACTGCAACAGTATTTTTAAACAAAAATTTCAATTTCTCATAGCAAAATAATGAATATTTCAGGCAACCTTTGAAGTACCTCATCCTGGAATGTTTGCTATTCATTTCTCGGCATATGACAAAGCAGGAAACTACAAGACAAGCCGAAAAGTTCTCCTCTATGATAACATTTCTGAGGTTACCTTCAAACCTGGCAAGGTTACAAGGGTCATTACCGCCTCCTCAGAAACCAATTATGAATGGGTCACTAAAGATACCAGATATGTGGATATTTTGTGGAAAGACAGATTTCTGAATCATCGTCATGAAATCAATAGATGGCTGAACAAAGTTAGACAAAATCAGGCAGTGGAATCCAGATATGATGATCACTATGGAGAAAGACAAGTAGATCTGATTCCCAATGTTCATGGTAAATTCATTTCATTTGTTCAGTTTATATGAAATTTTCACTTCATTGCTCCACATTAGAACTTGTTGGTACTGATTTATTGAAGTGACAATGAAAGACATCTGTTTTTAGCATGTGTGGATTTCCAAGTAGCATATACTGTACTGGATACATCCGGCATTGTGGATTCCCAGGACTTCACTTCAGTGAGTTCCATCTCGGCCCAGGGGAACCAGCTTAACTTGCCCTGGTCAGACGGTAACAAGCTGGATGTGACTGTGCGAGCTATCGACGTCCTGGGGAAATACCTGGATGAATCGGTCACAGTGTACAGAGACGCTACTCCTCCTCTCATTGAAGACCTATGGCTGACTAGAGGCGATAGATTGAATGTCAGTGTACATAGAGTCGAGGACTTTGCAGAAATGACGTAAGAAATAATTTGGCATCTAATTCGACCATTCAGTAAAATCTGTCATTTTCAGAAGAGTTAAAACATGATTTGATTATTTGCATTTTGAGGCCTCTTTAGATACATGTATGTTATAGCATCTGAGGTTTTATGGGCTATAATTTTTTAACTGAAACACAGGTTTTCTGTAAATTCCTCCATGTGACAATGTTGTTTTTGAATAATCTGCTGTTGCTACTGTACATCCAAGTACACAGTTAATTTTAATTTTGTTTTACTTTGGTAGGATTGAGTGGATTGCCTATGATTACCACAGTGGTCTGGACAGTATAAACTGGAGGCTGTTTGATAATTTCACAGGAGAAGACATCATACACGGTCATGAAGACATCCCTGCCCAAGGAATGGCAAATGTAAGAGCTTAATTTATGCTGTGTGTGTCTATTAAACATCACTGCATTCTTTACTTGACTTTGTGAAAGTAATAGCAAAAAACTAGGAACATATTCTTTAAAATCTGGGAATGAAACACAGCATATAAAAGATATTAATTAATATTAATAATTAATATTAATAATTAATTGTTATACAGACAAAAGATATCATGGTCCGTTTAAATATAATTCATGCATGTACTCTAACAGGATACTGCAGAATGTGAATCCAAATATGGCAGTTATGCAAGGGGAGCTAACTGCTATGAAACTCCATTCTGGGGGGCTTATCATAAACATTTTCAAATAAAACCTGCAATCAAATCAAATGGAGGACTCAAGGTTGGAAAAGACAAAGGGCTACATGATTCTGATTACTACTTACAAGTTACAACTACAAACAAAGCCAAACTGACTACAGTGTTGTCCAAAAAGGTAGGCTATTTGTTTTTTTTTGTGTTAATTGTTTGTATTGATGTGTAAAGGAGTACACCTTTCCATAGCTGAGAAAGAAATTGAAGCAGAAAAAAGTCTATATTTGCCCACTTTTTCATGATGATTGATATTCGGATATATTGTTTTTCTGTAGATAACAATTGATACATCCCCTCCTCACACGGGTGTAGTACAAGATGGTGTCCCAGGGACAGATGAAGTAGACTACCAGCAGGGTATGACCCTGAATGCTCATTGGGAGGGCTTCTTCGACAGGGAGAGTGGGGTTCTGTTTTATCAATATGGTTATGACACAAAGCCACTTAGTGCTTCAGCATTTTCTCTTGAGGCTAGTGGAAATGTAAGTAGTATAGAATTATTAAATAATTTACACTAAAAATATTGAAAGTTGTTTGATAGAAGCCAGGTTTTATTCACCATCTGTTATTGACTTCAGGGTCAGATTTTTGAGACCTACTCCCTGCATGCTACCCATACAGTCACCACAGAGGGGCAGTACTACATCTGTGTGGTGGCCTATAACCGAGCTCTGGAGCCCTCGGAGCCCGTGTGTTCTGACGGAGTGACTGTCACCACCGTGGTGCCATCTGTGAAGGAAGTGAACATAGAGGGAGCCACTTCTACTGGGGGATTAGTGACTGACACCACAAATTCCAACTACTGGATCGTCACTAGTAATAGATTCCGACGGCTGATTAAAGATCCAACATCTGATTGCATGTAAGACATGATTTGCAGAAATGACACTGAACAAATCTCCTCTCCTCGTCCTAACCCTTCAATAATATTGTTTTTTTTTTCTAATAACTTCTATGTACATTTAGAGCAAAAATAAAAATGAAACAATTTATTTTTCTTTCTAATGAACACTTAAGCTTTCCTACATTGACCATTGCAGCACCAAAGCAACAGTTGTTGCTGACCTAGATCTGTTGCCCGCTGAGCACCAGAAGGGTGATGCCTTTGTGACGGTCAATGGGAGTGTGTTCTGTGCAAACTCTACAGGCTCACCCCCCTCCCTCAGTCCCATGCTGTCTAAATCTTCCATGGTGAGTGATGTCTATTTTAAAAAACATTTTCTTCAGAAAGTGCCAAAAAAGTGTGGTGAACATTTTGACAGTTTTAGATGTGATTTGCGTAGGATTGTTAGTGAGTTGGTTACTGGTGGACAAATATATGATATGTTGTTTTGTAGCTGTTTGTGAGTTGGTTACCTGTGGACAACCCTGGCAGTGTTCACAACTATGAGGTTGGTTTCTCCTCTACCCCTGGAAGCCCTGCCCCAGACATCATGGCCTTCAGAAGCACAAAACAACACCCCCATCTTCATATCTTCCATGCCGATGTGCCTGATGGAGCAGAGTTCCACATTGTCATCAAGACCATCAGCAAAGCTAATGTTGAAGGAATTCAGGTCTTTAACTGTTTCATATTGCCTTTTTTCATACCTTTTAAAAAGTTTGCCATCTTTAAGTGTTTCATTTGAGTACTGCCAATCCATAAAATATTTTTTAGTCTGAGATTGTTTTAAAGAAGTAACAAAGTCCTTTTTAGAATATGTCATAATGTTTTGAATATTAAGAATGTTTATGAACTTTTCAGTAGAGGAATACCAAGTTGTATTTTGGGCAAAATGAAGTTCTTTACTACATAGAAATGCGTCTTTTAATAAAGGAAACTGTTGTTAAATTTTCTAATCTGTAGCAATATTTTAGTAATCTATTGACAAATCTTCCTAGTTCAGAAAGTGAAGCATGGTTCATACTTTTTTTATTCAAACCCAATATGGTTTTACAAAGTTTAATATGTAAATTAAGTTTCAGCTATTAAGTTGTTATAACACTGTTGTATCAATATATTATTAGACTGTTTTATTTTTATGTTATTGACAGTAAAGATTCCCTATATTTCAGAGCCATAAAGTAAAATTGGCTTTATAGTGTGATCAAATACATTTAAGCTAGTGGATATCCCGGGGTTTAGACTCAAGAAATCTTTCTGTAGTTTGAAATATGCTTTCAATCCCTTTTTGTGTAATTCAACCTTGGGGAGAAAATCCATGAAGCTGTGCTTAAGTACATGTATTTGTAACTTAGTACATTCAATATTGAAATTTTTGTAACAAAATTTATGTTTTATTGTTCTTTCGGATTTGTTAATATAATAACTTTTGTTTTATTGGAATAAACTTGCATACCCTAGTCATCACAATATTTCTCTAAATCATTTAGTTTTTGCTGAAGTCCTTCTGGTGATGATTAAAAAATTACTATGTCATCAGCATACATTAAACAGTCTATGTTTTTTGAATATTTAAGAAATAAACAACGTTATTTAGTGAACATGGCGTTATGAATAGCAATTGCTTTGTTGGCATATTCCATGATGCGCTAGCGCATCATGGAAAAAAAGCCAGCAGAGCACTTGCTATTCATTCATATTCCCATTTTAAACATAATTAATGCGGTAAATGGGAATTTTCCATTATATACCATTTCCTTAGATGATGTTTTAGTGATATATAGAACAAGTTAAGATTGATTATTTACATTTACATTTACTTTGTCAAGCCCATCAAAACTCTAAGCGTAAATCCCATAAAATTACGCGAGAACTGTCATGGCCGCTGAAAAAGACGACTGGCAAACATGCTGATGTTTTTTATCTGGTTTTGATTTATATACAATTAGTTTTGTTCAACCTGAATTAAAAAATCAGTTTATCTAAAGGAAGTCAAATATAAAATCTATCTTTTCAGACCGAAGTCAGCTGCATTAAAAAATTAATTTTGAGCCATTACGGATATCCAATGGAATTGTAGCCCTCTCCAATAAATATCAGATATAAAAAAATCGAAGAGGGCTACATTTTTGCAGCTTGGACACCTGGGTTCTCTCTGGGTACTCTGGCTTCCTCCCACATCAATGACCCCCTTGCACTAACATCTGTGCCAAAGAGAGATATCAATAAAACAAAACTTGTTTAGTAATTGTTGTAAAATGAATGAAGTTTATTTTAACACTCGAACACATATCATGTGCTTAATATATTGATGTATTTTCAAATCTCTGTTTTAGTCTGTAGGTCCATGCTTCATGGACACCACGCCCCCAGAATTTACTGGACCAATCAGTGTTGCCCATACTAATGGATTCCTCGTTGCATCATGGGATGGTGGGGCTTTTGCAGATGCCCAGGAACCTAACAAATTAGATCTGAAGTTTGCAATAGGTATTTGTAAATAAGATCCAAATGAAAACAAATATTTATTCTTACAATTACATTGAATTTGAAATTATGATGAATGCCGAGATGTTATTTGGTTGATATAAAATGAAGGAATAAAATGAATAATTTTTCTGTTCCATGCAGATGCATTACATAATTATATATTTATACCTGTTTTCCATGACCAGGCCATTCCCCAAGTCACACAGATGTACAGAGCTACATCCCCCTAAAGAGTGGTGGATCCTGTGTGGTGGGGGATCCCCCCACATGTACAGCCATCGCTATTTCTGACACGGAGTGGCGACTCCACGGCCATCAGACGTATTATGTAACCATCAAGGCAGAGAACTCGGCAGGCCTGTCCACCTTCGCTGTGTCGGAGCCTTACATTCATGATGTACAGCTGGCTTCCGAGGGACTCGTGTTTGACATCGAGGCAACTGTGAGTTCATGTCATCATTTTTTAAAATCTTTATTGAAAATAGAATCAGAAAAAGATATTACTGTAAATCAAGTGTAATATATATGACGGTGTAGTTTATATCCAAGTTTCAGGTAAATTTTGTTTTGCTATAGGAATGTACATGTTTTATGTTTATTTCCATCAAAACAAAAGGTAATGTCTGGACCTAGATTTTGTCCATATTTTTTGCAGAAAAGTTACAAATTTTATGTTTGAACTGTATGCTATGTTTTTTCTTTCTTCTATATGTGAGTTCCATGACAATATGGAGATTTATTTTTGCAGACACTGAATCAACAGGCCTTTGCTGTAAGTTTTTTTTTTAATTTTTGCTACACATTGTTACCTTTAGGTTTTATAATACTGATGCTTATTTAGGAGACAAAGTATAATTTTACACATGTATATATGTATATATAATGTGAATTTGACACAGGACATGGAGGATGTGGATTTTACCACAATAAAGGACAGTCTCACAGCACACTGGGAGGGGTTCTCCCACCCCCATCTGAATGTGACCTACAAGTTTCAGGCAGGAACCACCCCCGGTGGTGCAGATGTGGTGTCACCTGTAGAGGTGGGGACACAGGACTCATATTCTGCCTCAGGTCTTAGTCTGGAAACATTCAAGGTACTTTGTTATGATAGGAGAATTAACAACAGTTTGTTGTTTCCACTACTATTCCTTTTAAAAAAATCAAGTAATTAGATGAGATGATCCCATTTAGACTATTGTATCTATTAAACTAAAATCGAGATGAACAATGAAAAATAATCAACCATTCTTCATTGCTTTAAATTTACAAGTAAACGTTCATGTGATCTCCTTTCTTTACAGACTTATTATGTGACAGTCACAGCAGTGACCTTGGCAGGAAGTGTGACCTTGACCTCTGATGGGGTCACAGTGATACAGGACGGAGCGGTGTTGTCAGGTATCACTGTACAGGACGGGGAACCCTGCAACATGACAGGTATGTACTAAGTGTACACATACACAGGTGTTATATACATGTATGTGTACACAGGTGTTATGGAATGCATGTTACCTGTCATACATTTTCTTCTTGTGTCGGATGGAGAACCTGCAACATGACAGGTATTAAAGATCAGGCCATTCAGAGAGAGAGAGAGAGAGAGAGAGAGAGAGAGAGAGAGAGAGAGAGATATATATATATATATATATATATATATATATATATATATATATATATATATATATATATGCATGCATGTGTATTTTTGGAAACGAGTAAGAATGATTTGGTGTGCATACATGATGAACATGACTCCATATTAAACACTTTTTATGTACTTTGTAGTTGATAATGGAACTCGTTTTAAACATCATTTTGAAGTAAGTATAGATTGATAGATTTTCATATTTTCCTGAAGTATAGCATTTTCTTTTTGAAGACTTTTGAGTGTTTATCATACTGTGTGCCATTGTTTGTAGGACAAGCGGATGAGATGTGGGGATGACATAGACTATCAGGCCTCCACTAATTCCCTAACAGCATACTGGGAGGTTCCTAGTGATATGGATTATTACACTCCAGATACACACTTTGCTATAGAAGAAATGTCCCCTGTTGGTAGTAAGCATGTCACTTTGTTTTTTCTCAATGCATACATGTAATATTTATTTTGTAGTTTATCTGTGTATGTGTTCATCAGTTAGTTATACATGTATGATGATTAAAAAATAAGAATGAATTCAGTGTTGTCTACCATCATAACACTGTGTAATGATTCTCCTGAATATTTGATATAGCAAAATAACATTCTGTGAATGTTCACAAAATTGATCATTTTAATATTGAATATTTCTTTAGATATGTGGACCATGTTCAGGGAGTATGAACATCTTCACAAACACAGTGAAGCCAAAGTTACAGATCTAGATTTGAAGCCAGGGAGAATGTATAGAGTGGCTGTCAAACTCTGCGCCATTACCACATGTTATGCTCCTCTGTACAGTGATGGTGTGTTGGTATTGGCAAACCCTCCCACCCAAGGGAAGATAACTGTGGAACATCAAAACGCAACCCAGAGTGGAGGCTCTACAGAAAAGGTTTGGTAGTTTAAGGAATATATCAAAACTTGACAGTTGTATTGAGGGTCTGAAGTTATGAAGTCATGTATAAGAATTTAAGGACAATATGCAGAACATAAATCTAACAGTAGATGATTAAATTGTTGTTTGTTTTTCTTCAATTTTTCAGATTGTGGTGAACATGGAGAAGTTCTATGACCCAGACATCGTAGATGAAGCAGACAAGTATGCTGTAATAGATAAATATGAGTGGGCCATTACAGACAATGCCCACATTGGGAGAACTCACACGATCTGGACGGAGGTCACAGGGGTCACAGAGACTCTTGCTGGGAAAGGGGTAAGGTCACTGACCACACATTCACCTGTAATGTCATTGGACATTGAATTATCAATGACTTTTGCTCTCGTAATAAATTAGAATTAACATACTTCATATTTTCAATTGATGTCATTGCATTGTATTCATACAAACATAGATGCAATTTGATGTGGAACTGCAAGGGGAGTTTGACTTCTCCAAATGCCGGCGGTTGGCTGTTCGTGGATACAACAAGGCCAAGCTGTTTTCGTCAATGTCTGTGGACATCAAAGACTGTAAAGCATTCGATCCCATTCTGATCAAGCCTAAACATGTACTGGATGCTGTGGGCAAACCAGATGGAGACAGAGGTAACTCATTTTGTCTGTTACATGCATGTTAGTGTATGATAAATCATTGAAATACATACTCATTAACATGTGCATTCCCCTGATCATTTCTGATGAGCTCATCATCCCCTTCACTACTGTTTAGTTGGGTTTGTAGTTTTATTATTTCTTTTAATCAGCAAGTTATTCTTATGAATAGTACACATATGGTTTGACTTTAGATGGGTATGGACTACCAGTTTATCTTGAGGAGAACGCTCGCTGGGAAGAACCAGACAAAGATTACACGCCCAACAAGAACTACCTGTCAGCCGTGTGGCCTCAGCTAAGATACCGCGCCTATGTGGTGGCTGTACTGAACGCCAGAAGCATGGACTCCACCACCTACTATCAACAGACCAACTCCTTGTCTCTGCCTGATCCTTGTAGCCACCCAGACGCCATTAAATGTACCACAGTGGAAGGCAAGTTTATGTTCTGTATACATATACAAGGAAAGATAAATTTGTTACTTGTATGATTCATAATAAAATAATGGATAGAAATGTAGAATTGAAAGAAGTACATGCAACAGAGACACTTTTTGCCTCTGCTGGAGTTTGAATTTGGGTCCTCTGACATGCCAGTCAAGCACTCTACCGATCAAGCTAAAGGGTTAACCCACAAGTCTGAGCTAGTAAGAATGCCACATATCTGACTCTACCACATTGTCCACCTCCATGAAAAGAGACGTATTCAACTCTTTTGGAGTTTCAACACCTGTGGGTAAAGTACTAGAGATAATCTTGTCACCCGCCAGAGAATAATGGCAGCATACAAAGAGATGGTGAATGCACAGCTCTGATTACTGATCTCAGTCGAAAAAATAGTTTACATTAAATATAAATGGTTATTTTAATACAAAATATCTATTAACAGATTAAGAGCATAACATTTTCTGCTAAATATCCCCAAATAATAATTTTCAAATGAATCGTTCAAAAAATGCAGTAAACAAACACAAGTAGTGTTTCTGTTTAGAGGCTATATAACTGAATTGCGATAGCCAATGTTTTACCTGTTCGAAAAAAGTGTAAAAAATTCTATTTGGGTTTAAAATATGCACCCCTTTCTCACAAAGAAATTTTATTTTAAAAAAGTGCATACTATATTGGCATACTTGCCAACCTCCAACATGTGAAAATCTGGTCATGACCAGATTTGGAAAGTAAAAAATCTGGTCATAGCGCATAACGACATTCACAACATATTTACCATGCATTTCATAGGTATATACAATAGAAATATATGTTAAAACTTATGTGTAATACTTAATTGCAAAGCAGAATTTTAACTAACAGTTGCTGATTTTGAATTTTGTAAAGGGATCTGACACAGAAAATGGTAGGTTTGTTAAGCTAAAAAAAAATGCAAGAAGATTGAGTTTCTGCTACATTAACCTTGCTTTTGAACTCTCTAAATGATGGCATGAAAGTTGTAAGTGACTTGGAAGACTTTTGTGTATTAAAAAGCATTCTATACATGCCTTAGCATTTTTGAATGTTTAGTCAGATCATTTTGGGCACAAAATCCAATATTCAAATGTGCGTTACATAGAACATAAAAAGCCTCGTTTTGTACTCGATTTCTTTGTTTTACCCATGGGAATTCATTTTCCCAGGTATGTTGATAGGTACAAAAATACAGATTTCTTTTTGTTGGTTTTGATTCCACTGGCCCCGATGAAGAACTTTTCTTATTATAAGCCATATCACACTTAATGATTTAAACCTTCGGTTTGTCAAAACAACTCAGGATAATAATTAACACTTAATGTGTCTGTTATAGCCATCGGTATTGTTTATGTAAATCCAAGCTCAGCTTGGGTTCATACTGGAAGTCAAACACGCATTGAATTTACGAACCAAATCCGGAAATCGGGAGATTTTCGGGTTGTTCGACAAAAATTTGGGTGAAAAGCATGACCCGTTGGGTCATAAAAAATAATTGGGTGAAGGGTTGAAAACTCGGGTGTGATCCGAAGAAATCGGGTCAGTTGGCAAGTATGTATTGGCAAAATATGGTAATTTCCAATCTCATAACATGGTTTGTATTTTAGGACGAGAATTTGTGAACTTCAAATTTGAGCCTGGGGAGTTGATCCATGGACAGAGATACACAATCTGCATCCACACAGAGTACACAGAGATCAAGTTTGAGGAGTGGACACAAGTCTTACCTGAACTGAACACCTGTACTGATGGTGTGGTGGTTGACCTTACCTCCCCTACCCCGGGGAAGGTGTGGATCGGCAATGTTGAAGGGACAGAGTATCAGGTTAGTTATGGTGGGAAGTTATTGTACATCAACCTATTTAATTTCTTTGTTCATTACAAAATTGATGGATCTAATTTAGATAGAGAAACATTTTGACTTTTATTGTAACTAAGGACTTGCTTCATCATTAGGTTTCATATATCAAATACTGCATACAGGGAAATATTCGCCCCGTTTTAGTTTTGCTTTTTTTGCTCTAGTTGTCAGTGGGCAAACACAAATGAAACACAAATTTGACTGGGTGAATTCAAGGTTGAATTAAAAAGTTGAATAAGGGCAAAAATAACCCTGTTTACAGTACTTTGTATGTTAGAGAAATTTGGCCTGCTTCTTCAGTAGGTTTTAAATAATTATTGCATGTTTTGTTTGTCAGAGATGTTGTTTTGCAATAAAAGGAACATTAATGTTTTCCACACTCACTGATATTTACAATTAGTAGAGATGTAATCTAATTTAATCAAAATCTATCTTCCGTTTAGTTTGACTTATTAGACTTTGTGATTACAGACATCCACAACAGATATGTACATCAACTGGGAAACATTTGTAGACATAGAGGAACTGACTGTCATATCACACTCTTCAGGCATTCAGGACTATCAACTTGGCATAGGTAAAGAGTCTTTAGAATTCAAACCACTCAAAAATAATTCTGTTGATTTAAATAATTTTCTTTTCTATGTGTATTTGTGGTGTCCTAATTTTGCAGCAATGGATAAAGATATATTATCACTATGTACAGTTTGTGATAACTGAGATTCCCTGTACACTTATTTGTTTTGTAGGAACCACTGTGGGAGGAAATGATGTGGTGGCTTTCCACAGTGTTGGGGTGGTGAACCATGCGGTGCTACATGGTCTATTTCTACAAAGTGGACATACATATTATGCCACAGTTAAAGGTAACATATAAATCACAAATTTTTTCGAAATGAAGTTTTTCCCAGAGAAAACTTTTTACTTATATATATATTTCAAATGAAGAACAATTTTTTAATACAATGCGTACTATGAGGTTAATATTTATTCTTCAGCATAAATGATTTCTTTGGATTAGTATTCTACACATATGTAAACTAATTCAAATTTTCTATTGTAATCTGTTTTAATATATCAAATACATGTATATGATTTTTTTTTGCAAAGGAGGAAGGAAAAATATTTCTGATAGCATTAAAATGTTTTTTGTCAAGTACACTGAATTTAAGTGTATATGGTAACATACCTAAAATACCTGAAGTACGTAGCTTTATTTTTTTAAAAACAATATGCCATATTTTTGACAGCTATGGATTATGCTGGGAGAATGACCAGTGTAACCTCTGACCCTGTTGTCGTGGATACAACTCCTCCAAGGAAGTCTGATGACCCCATTACAATATCTGGAAGACATATTGTCTCAAAATCTGAAATAGAGGCTTGGTAAGGAAAACTGGGCTGATGATACTGTCCCTTAAATTTGAGATTTGTTCATTGTTGTTGATTTAGTACTTTACAATCACTGTCAGAAACCCTCAGTTGATCTCACATGTTTATACCCTGTAAGAAATGAGATCAACCGGAAGTTTCCAACAATGAACCATAGAGAGATATGTTGTTTTGATACAGCTGGAAGAAGGTGTTTGTAGACCCAGAGAGCACTGTGGACTATTACATGTGGTCCATTGGTTCACAGCCCGGGTATGATGACATCATGGAGTTTACTCGGGAGGAGACAGAGTGTGGAGAAAACAGCAAGCTCAATCCACTGGATCTGAAAGAGGGCCATTCCTACTACATTTCTGTCAAGGTAACAAACACAGGCAATAGAGTGCAAGGTTCTGGGATCATTACCACTATTTTATTTGAAAAATGATAACAAATAAGACTTTAATAATTTTCAACAAAGTAACATTGCTTGATTGGAAATTATGCCAATTTTAATTTCTATGTATTTGTTAGTTATTTGGAATATTTTAAATGCACAAGTAGAGATTGTTTTGTTTCTGTGGAAATTTTTTAAAGGTTTTGCATGGATGGAAAGTATAGCATGTCCATGTTAATTAAAGAGATACTCTTAATCTATGAAAATCATTTATTTTTAAATTAACAATTATTTGTATACAATTTTTTTCAGGCCATTAACAAGGCAGGTTTGATGTCATTAGCCACCTCCTGGGCCTACAGGGTTGACCTTTCACCACCAATAGCCGGCCATATCTATGACGGGGTGCCAGGCTCTGAACTAGCAGATATTGATTTCCAGACGGACATGTCTGCCTTAAATGTGTACTGGGAGGGATTCCATGACCCTCATTCTGCCATTAAAGAGTACTACATCAGCGTTGGTACGTGCCCTTCTTGTGATGATGTCATCGGTAGACAAGCTATCGGGATCGTCAGCTCCTTCAAGCTGGATCATGTCCACTTTGGTGTGGGACTGCTTTATTACACCTCACTGACCGCATGTAACACTGCTGACTACTGCACCACTGTGATGACTGATGGAGTGATGATGGACAACAGTCCCCCCAGTGTGGGGCTGGTGATGGATGGAACCAGGGAGCATGATACAGAGTACCAGTCCATCAGGTAATGACCAGTTCATGAGGTTAACAGTCCATATCCAGTTCATCACCTTATGGCCAGTTTATCAGCCGTAGGTAAAGACTAGTCCATCAGATAATGACCAGTCTGTCGGGTAATGATCAATTAAACTGGTTACTTGTCCACCAGGTAATGCCCAATTTATCGAGTAATGGCAAGTCCATAAAATCATTCCATCAGGTAATGTCCAGTCTGTAAAATGTACATGAAAATAAGGATATTATTTCAACTTGGTCTTATAAATACCATCCTTCAATGTTTATCCTAGCATTGTCTACTGTTAATTTGACAAAGGTTTATAAATTCTGGAATTGTTTTCAGTATACAACTTTGTATTTTACAGGACATACTTTGGAGCCAAGTGGCGCGGCTTTGTGGACCCCCAGTCTGGTCTTGACCACTATGTCTGGTGGGCAGGGACCACTGTGGGAGGAGATGATATCCTCTCCCCCCAGAAACTCCACCTTACCACCACTGCTGCTGTGTTCAACTTGTCCCCGGAACTGCCTGTCGGAAAGCGAGTCTATGTTACTGTCAGGGCTTATAACAAAGCTGGTCAGTAAAGGTTTTGTCTACTTGACAACATATGACCCTGTTAATGATGAATGACTAATTTTTTAACAAATGATAATTAAATTTTCAAAATTCTAATTTCAGGATTGTATACAGACTCCACTTCCAATGGCTTCCTGATTGACACAACTGCTCCCGTCATATCTAGTGGTCCTCAGTTTGCCTCGTCCTTCAGTCTCGTACCAGGTACACAGTTCTACAGGACACTGATGAAGGTCGAGTGGTCAGTGAATGATGCTGAATCACACATTGAGAGGCAGTATCTCTCCATTAAATCTCACATTGGTGGAGAGTTTGACTTATCTTCTACAAAGGTAAATATTTGGTAAACATTACAGACTAATTGAAATTTATTAATTATTTGCATTATAAATCTACCATAAATATAATTTATGTCTATGTAAAAAAAATTTTGTGACTGTGTCTTAATAAAAATAAACCTGATTTTTCACTTTGAATTCAAATCCTTTACAGATAAATGGAATAGCCAGAGATTTCATCTTAACTGGTTTAAAGTTACATGATGGTGTAACTTATTATGTTAACCTTATCTCCTGTAATGGTGCTCAGATCTGCACTACCGCTACAACCAGTGGTATAATGGTAGATACTACTCCACCATCCAGAGGTTAGAGAAATTTTTCTTGTCATGATAAAATTGATCATCACCTTTTAACATGACAAAATATTTGTAAACTCTGTGTGTTTTATGTGTTGAACAGGAATGTTTGCGGTGAGAACGGACCACGCTGCCAACTTGAGCCGACACAGTGATGCCTGGATGACGTGGGAGAAGACGGCCGTCAATCTGGCCTGGTTAGGATTCGCTGACCTTCACTCTCTGATCTCCCACTACTACATCAATGTGGGCTCAACCTTCATGGGCACTGACCTCAATGAGGTACTTTATACAAAGAGACTTTGATACAGTTCTCCCACTACTACATCAATGTGGGCTCAACCTTCATGGGCAGTGACCTCAATGAGGTACTTTATATATAGAGACTTTGATATAGTTCTCCCACTACTACATCAATCTTCATGGGCACTGACCTCAATGAGGTACTTTATATATAGAGACTGATATAGTTCTCCCACTACTACATCAATGTGGGCTCAACCTTCATGGGCACTGACCTTTATGAGGTACTTTATACATAGAGACTTTGATACAGTTCTTCCACTACTACATGTACATCAATGTGTGCTCAACCTTCATGGGCAGTGACCTAAATGAAGTACTTTATTTATAGAGACTTTGATACACTTCTCCTTCTGTTACATCAATGTATGCTCAACCTTAATGGACGATGGCTTTAATGAGGTACTTGCATGTAATATAAAGAGACTGATACAATTTACCCTCTACTACATTAATATTGGCTCTACTTTTATGGATAGTGGCTAACTTAATTGGGTATTCAACATATAGAGACAAAATGAACAGTTTACCCACTATCTTCATGGAAATTTGGTATACGTGTTTATCATGATAATAACTAGGTAAATTTCGATATTAGGTATGATCGAGCAAATTTCAACAGAGTTATGGTCCTTGGACGTAGAAAAATTCGTTATTTGCAGTTTCCGCTCATTTTCTTTGCAGAATATGAATGTATTGCAATGAAATTTGGTTTACAAGTTTATCAGGATAATATCTAGGTCAAGTTTGATATTGGGTACGATCGAGCAATTTTCAACAGAGTTATGGCCCTTGGACGTAGAAAAATTCCAGTTATTTGCAGTTTCCGCTCATTTTCTTCGCAGAGGATGAACATATTGAAATGAAATTTAGTATACAGGTTTATCATGATAATATCTAGGTCAAGTTCGATATTGGGTATGTTCGAGCAATTTTCTACAGAGTTATGGCTCGTGGACATAGAAAAATTCCAGTTATTTGCAGTTTACATTCATTTTCTTTGTGGATGTTTCCAAGGGAGGGGGGCATAAGTGTTTCACAAACATCTCTTGTTAATTAAGAAATTTATTCAGATAATTCTCCATTCTTGATCTTAAAAATATGTCTTAGATTCAACAGAAGAATTTATATAGATGAATACTCAACATTCAGGTTAGGGAAATCCTGGTAGCTTGCCAAAGAAAATATTGTTGCACAAAAGCAGACTAAATTGCCATCTCTTAGACTTTTGATTGAAGTTAGACAAGTTTTTGTATACTTCTGTATTATAACATCAGGAGCCAGGTACACCTGCTCGAGTGGAGTACACAAACTCGGGTGACGATAAGTATGATGAGGGGATTGTACAGACAGCGAAGGTGAAGACCAGTAACTATGATGCCAACCAGAAGTTTGTATACATCACCATGTGGGCTGTTAACAAGGTAACATGTTCATAATAGAATATCCTGTATTAATCTGAAAACTTTTACTGTTACATTGAATTTCTTTCTCTCTGTTGTTTTAGTGATTGATTTAACCAAAATGTTTAAATCTTTATTGTTTAATTTTTTGTGATTTTAATTAAATTTTAGAATCCTAGTTCTTGTTTTTTTCAATACAATGTAAAATGTATATTTTAATATGCATGTAAAATTGTATATTTTAATATTCACTTGTATACCAAATACAAAAACAGGTATATGTATAAGGTAATATAAGATTAAAATATGTTTTTTTCACTTAGTAATGATATTGCTATTAAATACTTGATCTAATTCTAGTGTTGTGAACAAATAACAAATACTTGATTAACTGCTGAACGATGCAAATATCAGATATTAAAATTTGTATTCAATTAGTTGGATAAAAATACATTTTACCGAGGAAAATTCATGGAAAATGGCATTAAATGCATGTAAAAACATTTCACTTACAGTATTGTTATTACCCTTGGGCTTGGTCTCATGGTTTCATGAAAAGGAAAACGAGCAATACAAGTATTTAAAAAAAAAGTGACTTCTGTCAAAATCCTTGGTGGAGTTTGTGTGTTTTTGAGTTCGTAATTGTAAATAAAGTTCATAAACAGTTCAGTAATGTTTTATTTTTTCTGATAAGTAAAGGAGATGGGATAGTCGATGGATATTAAATCTTTAACGAGATATCATCCGAGTTTCTAAGATAGAAAAATTCAGTTAACTTCAACATAGATATCGAAACAGTCATCCATATGAGAGACACCATTGCTTCATCATATGTATAAAACTCATCTGCACTTAACCATCAGTCTTTTATAGAAAACTATTGCCTCATTCAATCTAACAGTGTCAATTTTTCATTATTTCCAGGTGGGATTGGAAAGTGCCATAATTCACTCTCAGTTTGAGAAAATTCCAGGTGGTGACCTGTCATTGACCAGGCGATGTGTGGCCTTCACCTGTGAAGGTCATTGTGTCTGTGCACCACAGGACAAATTCTGTCACCCCTCAGGAACCGCTTGTCAGGATGTTTCTTCCAACAGTCAGTATTGTCATCTCATGCCCTTTAATAGTCAGTTAATTATCTTTCATGTTTTAAAATCTGGACAATTTTTCTAGTTGTCAGTGGCGCTTTCTTTTTAGCTCACCTGAGCTGAAAGCTCAAGTGAGCTATTCTGATCACATTTTGTCCGTCGTCCGTCTGTCCGTCCGTCTGTCTGTCCGTCTGTAAACTTTTTACATTTTGAACTTCTTCTCTAAAACCGCTTATCCAATTTCAACCAAATTTGGCACAAAGCATCCTTATGGGAGGGCGAATATAAATTGCAGAAATAAAAGTCCGATCTATATTCAAAGCGGAGAAAACCTTGAAACTGTAGAAAAAGGGGGGTGCATTTTTAAAAATCTTCTTCTCAAGAACTACCGAGTTAATCTTAACGTAATTTAGCATAAATCATCCTTAGGGAAAGGAAAATATAAATTGCAAAAATTATAGGCGATTTCTGTTCCAAATTTGAGATAATTGCGAAAATACTTATAAAGAATGGCTCGTTATTCCATATATCGTAGACTGGCAATTCATTGCGATAGACTGGTCTTATGACAGGCATCGCCAGTCTACCGCATCTCGAAAACGAGGTTCTTTGTTTGAAGCTGGCATTTTGTTGTGCAACAGTTCACGTGCGAATATAATCTATGAAACATGGAAATAACCTTGGTGCCGATTATTGTGAAGTAAATTGAGGTTAAATATTTCAACGCGTTGTCATTTTCACTTGTGATGTTGGTTTTAGTTTGTTTTCATTTTTTCGTTTCATTTTGCTTTTTAACTTGGGAAACAATCGCCTTGTATTTGGAACATAGACTTCGGTAAATGTTTACCTGCGAAAATGATTAAATCTGATGCATTAACAACGTACTAAAGTGCATTTCCCTCTGTTTTTATTGTTTATTGATTAATTTTCTAATTGTTCCAACAAGGATCAAACAAGTGTGTTGGTGTTAGCTTGTTCGGATTTTCGTTTCGTTTTCATTATTTACGCTTTTAAACCTGGAAACTATCGTCTACAGGTATTTCGTGATTTTTACGTATCAATTCAAACAGATACTTCGGTAAATCAAACAGTTAACTGTTTACCTGCGCAAATTAAGCAAAATCTGATGTAGGGGTACTGAAATACAATTCCTTCTATCGGTAATTCGGCATTTTCTTTTGATATCGCTGACGGAAATATGTAGGTATATACATGTTTATATATATGATTCATTTCGAAAAAATAAATTGTGTTCTTTATTTGTTATAGTGCATGTTTCTTGTGTTTAATTGTTTACAATTTCTATTTACTAACCATATTTGAGTGTTAAGCTTCGAATTATAAGCAAGATACAAAGATTTGCTCACAATTCTATGTTTGTACACAGATCTTAAAAACTAAAGATTAAAAAAGTAAAAAAATTGTCAATATTTATTAAGAAAATGTTCAAAGTCTGTTCTTCCAAAAACCAACTTTAACAACTTATTGTATTGTAAACTTAATCTTTTTAGCTCACCTGAGGGTGGGGCCACAATGGGGGGGGGGGTGGGGGTGGAAGTTTTACATAGGAATATATACAGTATATCTTTAAAAATCTTCTTCTCAGAAACTAATCAGCCAGGAAAGCTGACACTTGTGTGGATGCATCCTCAGGTAGTGTAGATTCATAGTTATGAAAATCATGACCCCCTGGGGTAGGGTGGGGCCACAATGGGGGATCGAAGTTTTACATAGGAATATATACAGTATATCTTTAAAAATCTGCTTCTCAGAAACAAATCAGCCAGAAAAGCTGACACTTGTGTGGATGCATCCTCAGGTAGTGTAAATTCAAAGTTGTGAAAATCATTACCCCCGGGGGTAGGGTGGGGCCACAATGGGGGATCGAAGTTTAACATATGAATATATAGAGTAAATCTTTAAAAATCTTCTTCTCAGAAACTAATCAGCCGGCAAAGCTGAAACTTGTGTGGAAGCATCCTCAGGTAGTGTAGATTCAAAGTTGTGAAAATAATAACCCCTGGGGGTAGGTTGGGGCCACAATGGGGGATCGAAGTTTAACATATGATTATATAGAGTAAATCTTTAAAAATCTTCTTCTCAGAAACTAATTAGCCAGGAAAGCTGGCACTTGTGTGGAAGCATCCTCAAGTAGTGTAGATTCAAATTTGTGAAAATCATGACCCCTGGGGATAGGTTTGGGCCACAATGGGAGGTCGATATTTTACATAGGAATAAACAGAGTAAATATTTAAAAATCTTCTTCTCAAAAACTAATCAGCCAGGAAAGCTGAAACTTGTGTGAAAGCATCCTCAGGTTGTGTAGATTCAAGGTTGTGAAAATCATGATCCTCAGGGGTAGGGTGGGGCCACAATGGGGGGTCAAAGTTTAACAGAGGAATATATAGGGTAAATCTTTAAAAATCTTCTCAGAAACTAATCAGCCAGATGATTCTTTATAATTATTAAGACTTTGGCCCCAGGACAATTCTTTGGCCTCACGAGAAGGTTCAGAGTTTGATGTACGTTTATATCCGATGTATAAACTATTGTTAAGGATCTTTTTGAGAACTGCAATACTCAACATATGACATGACTATAAAATCATCCTGTCAGAAAGGGGACTAATGATTATAAACATAAGAATATCCAGGGGAAAATGGATTTTATTTATACAGGATCTACATGTATTATTGTACATTGTCCAGATAGTTTGTATTATGACTCCATTAAGCTGATTTTATCATACCTATTGTTCCTCAGGTGAGCGATGTGGCCCATGGGCCTCTTGTTTCTTGTTAGTCTTGATTAAGACTAATTAAGATAATTTTCCAGTTGCCTGAAATTTTGAGACTAATGATTTTCTTGTATCTGTAATAGTTCATCTTAAAAAAAAGTAATCTCTAAAAGTTAGTTTTCCTATTTTTGGCATAGACTTTTGCTTCAATAGTGATTCATATTCCTCTTTTTTTTTAAAGTCTCATTATTTTCTTGGTTTGTAAAAAACTGAACGACAAATAAAAAAGATATCTTGAATGTTTCAATATTGGATAAATATTAAAAAAGATATTATAAAACTTTCCAGATAGTTGTGTGGATTCATTTTGATTTTACAGTGAAAATCACCTTTTTGAATGCCAGTAATAAAATTTGCCGATAATGTTGATAATATACGAGACGTTGTTGAGTTGTCATAGACTTCTTCTTAATTAAGACACAACGTTGAATACTTTGCTACAGATCAGAACAACATATTACAAGTGTATGATGTAGCAGGAAGTGGGACCCAGGATGTAGACTACACTCCATCCAATGTGGTGCTACAGGGACGCTGGGCTATAGTCAACAACTTTGGAGATGCTCCTGATTGGTATGTTCTCCAAAACCATTTTAAAAAATGTAAAATCAAGTAAATGTATAAAAAGGGAATAATTTATATTTTTACCAACTATTCTGTTTTATAAATATTCTCTCTCTCTCTCTCTCTCTCTCTCTCTCTCTCTCTCTCTCTCTCTCTCTCTCTCTCTCTCTCTAAAACTAGAAAGAAATGGTTAATTCATTCATTTTTTTACAGAGTCAAAAACTGGTATTGTATGACTTTTAAATGCAAAGCTTAACTCATTTTTGCTATGCTGTAAGACACTTGTAGCAAAACTTGTGAAGTTATAATATGGTGTGGTATTGTTTGCTATGCTAGATTGTGTGTGACACCAAAAAATATACTTTTTTTGTAGAGAATGAGTAAAAATATGCATAACAATATTATTGCTTTCTTGAAAAGAATAACTTGTCAAAAGCACAATTATACTTTATTGGGTCCAAAGCTGGCTTATTTCTTAGGGTAGGTTTTATCAATGATTATGGGAACTTCTTGTTACTTGGTATTTGGGACATGACATTAACATTTCTGATATGATTGAATTTAAAAATGTAAATACCCGGTACTTTGATTTGTCCTCTAACACAATTTTTATTCTTTGTGCTTTTAGGTACCAGTGGAGTGTGGGGTACACGGAAAAACCCTCCCCAGAGGGTGTCTTTCATCAGGCCACTGAGAGGATCTGGCATGATGCGGGACAGAATTTGAAGCAAGTCTACCAGACTGAACAAGGTTAAATATTCATTAACAGGAACATTCTCAAAAGCTTTGCATCTCGTTAATGAACCTGGTTTATAGATAAGCAGGAGATTTTGCTAGATTACATGTACCAGAAGATTTTGTAAATCTTTAAAGTAATTTGTGCTAAATTGTTGAAAACATTTTATTTGATGATACATTTAAATTGATGAATTATGTTACAGGCGTTTACTTGAAGGAGAAAGTGAAATATTCCTTTTTCCTGAAAGTTTGGTATGATGAAAACACCTTTGCAATTTTTAAATCCGATGGTGTGACTATTGCAACAGAGAGGCCTTCTGTAACAAACAAACTAGGCAGTGCTGTAAGTCAATTAGATAAGTTTTAAAAACTTGAATCAGTTGAGTGTACAGAATGCAAGAGCTTGACAACTTTTGTAAAATTTCAAGAGCCATCATTGTATTTTTACAAAAATACATGTTCATTTATTTCCCCTCCCCCCTCGAGATGAACTTTGAAATCTAAAAAAAGGGATTAAATGACTCTGACAAAGTTTAATTAAATGTTTGATGCATTAAATTTGTGGGGTCTATTATTAATGATTTTTATTTAATACATGTACCTAGTAATGTCTTTTGCAGGTAAGAGAAAAGATGTTGGGAAACAGTTTTGTAGATCAAGACTTTATGAAAGGAGGCTATCCCTTCAGTGTTGAATGGAAGAACAAGTTTCTGGATGCTGAGAATGCAATCAAGACGTTCCATCTGTACATCAGCACATATCCGGGAGGTATACAGTTATACAATACTGTAAATAGTATAAAGATACTGCTCTGAAGTTTGACAGTTGTCATTAAAGATATAATTTGCCATTTTTCTGTAATACCTATATCAACTTTTGGTACTTTTTTTGGTCACTGTTAACAAGCTATTTAGTAATTTAATTGCATGATAGGACATGACATCATGGACACTGAAGAGGACCTTCCAGGGACACAGACCTCATTTGATATCATGAGGTCCTCTGTTCTCCTGCCAGGAATCACCTACTATAGTAACGTCCAGGCTTATGGATTCTCGGATATCCATCACACCGAGTCATCCGACGGATTCAAGCCAGACAAATACAAGCCTGTGGAGGGAATAGTGTTTGATGGAATAGGTATGGAGGCTGTTCAGTTTTAAAACAGACTGAAATATAAAAAGTTTTCTTCTTATTTTAAAAAAAAATAACAATTCATAAAAATAACAATTCATTGAAAATTGACCGTTACTACATTTAATTGTTTGTTGTTAGTTAACATTGCAAAGTTTACTGTCATATTTAGGCTTGCATGACTGGGAGTTCCAGAATAAGTCAGACATTGTAGCGGCTCACTGGCACGGGTTTTCAGACGTTGGGTCGGGGGTCAGAGTCTACTACTGGTGTGTAGGATCCACCCCTCAAGTCACAAGAAAGCATGCTGACGTGGAGTGTGGACATGTTGGATGGGAGGTAGTAGGGCTACACACCTCAGTCTCCAGGACTCTGACCACTCCCCTCAACCACAGTAAGTTATAGATATAACACCATTTGTGTTGTAAACAGTTATAGTTCTCGTATAATAAAAATGTTTATGTTTTTTCAGTAAAAATATTGGTCAGATCAACTTCTGCTTCATTATAAAATTTTCATTTTCTTTTCAAATACATGAAGGAAATCCAATAATTTTAAGCTCACCTGAGCTGAAAGCTCACATGAGCTTTTCTGATCAAAATTTGTCAGTTTTCTATAAAGGTCTTCTTCTCAAAACCTATTAGGCCAGAAAATTTCAAATTTGAGTTGAAGCATCCTCAGATGGTGTAGATTTAAGTTTGTTTAAATCATGGCGTCCCCAGGAGTAGGGTAGGGCCACAATGGGGAGGGGGGTCAAATTTTTATATTAGGAATATGTAGAGAAAATCTTAAAAAATCTTCTTAAAAACCATTTGGCCAGAAAAACTTAAACTTGTGTGGAAGCATCCTCAGATAGTGTAGATTCAAGTTTATTTAAATCATGGTTGTCCCCAGGGGTAGGATGGGGCCACAATTGGGGGCGTCAATTTTTTACATGGGAATGTCATGTATAGAGAAAATCTTTAAAAATCTTCTTCTCAAAAACCATTTTGCCAGAAAAACTTAAACTTGTGTGGAAGCATCCTCAGAAAGTGTAGATTCAAGTTTGTTAAAATCATGATCCCCAGGTTATGATGGGGCCACATTGGGGGGTGTTAATTTTTTACATGGGAAGATATAGTGTGAAAGCACAGGTTGTGCAGATTAAAGTTTGATTAAAACATGATTTCCTAGTGAAAAGTTGGGCCACAAAGTGTGTGTGTATGGGGGGGGGGGGGGTATATAGGAAATTAGGAAAAGAGAAAAATCTTCGTACAAATACGTAAACAACAAAAGGGGCTTGGTATTTACCGTAGAAATATGTGGATAAAAATCAGCAGATTTTTTTTTGGAGCAAGATCTACTGTACTTGGTTGTCAGGATATTTTGATTTTGATACTGAAATGCTGATTTGATAAGAGTTAACGCTATTGTTGATCAGGTGAGTGATGTGGCCCCCAGGCCTCTTGTTCTTTTTACCATTGCTGCTTTAGTTGTTTTCATTCTGAAGATAACTTCTTTGAAGTGAGTTGTTTTTCATTTCCTTTAGGTAGCACCTACTACAACAAGGTGTATGCTGTGGACAATGTTGGCTACAAGTCCAGTGTGGTTGTCTCTGATGGAGTCACTATAGATACCACTCCCCCAGAACCACAGTATCTCTTCCACTCAGGGAGCAACATTCTAAACAATCCATCTTTTGAGACATCTCCTAACGTTTTGCAGTCAGGGGATGTGAATGCCACCAACATTTGTAATGTGAGTGTGGACTATATGCCCAGCAGCTGGAATTTGTCCAGTGGAGGGTGTGCTGCAGTAGTTTCCTCCAACAAGAACCTGGCCAGGAATGGGCGCTCCTTCTTGTTTGTCAGGGGTAGTGTGAGTCAGATTCTGAGTGGTCTGATGGTGGGAGGGTTGTACCGAGTCAGTTTCTTCTCCAGTCACCTGTCCATCAGCAGTTCTACACAGTCCAACAAAGAGGGCTTTGTTCAGGTAGCCGACAAAAAGCATGTGTTCCTGATCTACACCAAGGCCTACAGAGGAGATGGTGGGCAGTCTACGGCCAGGGAGGAGATTTCTTGGCACAAACACACCTTCTACTTTGTGGCCAGGGAAGGGTCTGCCGTGTTTGAACTGGGCAGTGTGGATGACAGGACTGGGATCTATGTGGATAATGTATTGGTGGAACATGTGGAGAGGGATCAGAACAACGGAACAAGTGGATTACATGTACAGGCCCATGTGGTGTACCTGCATGAGTGGGGATCAGTACATGGATCCTGGAGCTTTATTGAGGATGTCAGTTCCATCACAGAGTACCTGTGGGCAATTGGTAAATAATCGCAATTTATCAAGGAATTGAATCACTTATCTATCAGCAAAATGAAATTATATAGACTTGATTTTGTCAACACTGTACATGGAATTTCCAAGACTGATTGCAACTACTTGCATGACTTGAATGTCATATTTTTAAATTACAGGATACACTAAAGGAGGAACACAGTTGCAGAATTTCCAGAGTGTAGGATTGTCAAACTTTGCATACAACTCCCTGGTGACTTTGATCCATAACTCCTACATTTATATTACAACTGTAGCCAAAAACTCAGCAGGGTTTGAGGGCATTTCTTATTCCGATAAAATTCTTGTGGATCTGACCTCCCCAATTATTGAAGAAGTTTTGGATGGAGATTTCATAGGTACTTCATACTTATTTACATACATTATTAATAAGATATATTAATTAATAAATCCTTGTTTTAAAAAGTTATTTTTACATCACAACTGAAGCTAAAAACTCTACTGGGTTGTAATGTATTTATCAGAAAAACTTGAAATCTTTATTTCTTAAAGGTTAATTACTTCACTTTTTTCATGGCATTTTATAGAAAAACTTGCCCATGTCATGCAAAAAAGCTTTTTTTCACTGTTTTGCAAGTCATTGACATATTTATCAAAACTCTTATGCAAGATGTCTTTCATGTGTTTCAAAGGAGAGGATCTGGATTCGTGGAAGGAGAATACAGTGTACGTCAACTGGAAGGTTACTGATGATGAATCCGGTCTGGATTACTGTGAATGGGCAATAGGTAAGTACAGCATATACGGGTACCTACATAAACCAGTAGCATGTGTCAGATGGTGTGTTTAGTGATGGGTAACAGGGATAGAGGAAGATTCAGAAATACATGTAGAATTTAATGCATGAAGATTAAAGAACAAGCTTGAAATCAACAAAGACATGCCTGTGATGCCAGTTTATTGAATAATGTCTCCGACTTTTCTGAAACAGTATTGTGGACTTTGCATCAATATGATGATGACTGTTTATCATTTTAGAAACTTCATTTGATGTAATGGTAATCTTAAATATTTTTATTACAAAATAAAATATTGGCTGATGAGAAATTAAACTTGGCACTGCATACAAAAAATTTGTGTCAAGATCTTTTATTATGATCTTGATTGCCCATGTAAATATTTTTGGGATACTCTGAAAAATACATCCAATCTTAATGTGAACCCATATTACGATACTTGGTTGACTGCATTTTGACCTAGATAATGCAGGTCATTGTTTGGATATGAGGAATTGCCTGCAAAAGTTTCATGCCAAAGTGTTTATTCATAATTTTTTTAATCATAATTTTACATGTATTTCTTCAAAACATTTTCATAGGGTACCAGCCAAAAGGCATTGAGGTTCAGAGCTTTAAGAGAATTAATATTGATAGCCGTAGAACATATAAAGACTTTGATGCCAGCGTTCTCCAGGGGAAAACCGTGTACTCCACTTTACAGTGTCAGAACAAGGCTGGACTGATCTCTAGTTTATCGTCTGATGGTGTGACCATTTATGACCAGCCCCCCTCCATGGCCTCGGCTGTCATCAGGACCCTACCCCTGTCACTGACCGAGTACCCAGCCCTGGATTATTATCAGAGCGTGACCAACAACCTGAAGATTGTGTGGAGTGGGGTGGAGGACAAAATCGGTGTGCAGCAGTACAAGGCAAGTTAAGACTCCACTTAGATGGGTAACGGGTTTAAACCTGACTTGCATGTACTGGTAATTGTATACCTGTCAATAAATTTTCATCATATTGTTTTTTACTAAAATACAGTGACCCTGGACTGCGTTTTACAAAAGAAATATTTTCAGTTTCATGGATTCATTTTCAATGAACAAAATTTATATAAAAGTTGAATCTCCCACTGATAAGAGAGATAACTTCTGTAGAAAATAATCTCACTTCGTTTCTTTTAATTAACTCACAATTATCAAGGCATGTAGCAACAAGGGAGGTGGTGCTAGGCCCCAATTTATGTTGGAAGACAACATTTTTAAAAATTTAAATATAGAAAAAGAAACTTTTAGCAGGGGCAAAAAAGTAATAAAAACTTTTACAAAAAATCACAGGAAGCAAATTTTTATGAGGCAATAAATACATGTATATACCCTTCCCCCTACCCTGATGGATTAATTTTTTTTTGTCCCCTTCCGCAACGCGGAGCGGGGACATAGAAATGCCGGGCTTGCGTCCGTGCGTCACACTTTTTTGTAAGCGCTCTCATGCCTACAAATTTTGATTAAATTTATACCAAATGTTTATACCACTAATACTTTGGTCAAGTTCGAAAATCAGCATTGGTCGATACTTTTTGTTGGAGTTATGGGACTTTGACCACAATAATGACTCCGTTTTATCCAAACATTGACCTTGTAAGCGCTCGCATGCCTACAAACTTTGACGGATTTTCATTAAATTTATACCAAATGTTTATACTACTAATACTTTGGTCAAGTTCGAAAATCAGCATTGATCGATACTTTTTGTTGGAGTAATGGGACTTTGACCACAATAAAGACTCCGTTTTATCCAAACATTGACCTTGTAAGCTCTCTCACGCCTACAAATTTTGACGGATTTACATGAAATTTATACCAAATGTTTATACCACAAATACCTTGGTCAAGTTCCTAAATCAGCCTTGGTCGATACTAGTATACTGCTTGACCGGCGGGGGACCCAGGAATTCTATTCTTGTAGAAATATAACTTAACTTTATGTACTAGTTTAGTACTTGAACAGTTTGTGTTTGATGTTTTAGGCTAGAGAATTTTTTGCTAGAAAATTTTGATTTCTCTTTTAATAGCTCGTTCACAGAGGTGAATGAAATAATTTGGAAAAACGTGGCCAACAAAATTGCAAATGTAGACTTGTTTATCATCATTTGAAACTTATTAGTTATAACATTTCAAATGTTTTAAATTGAGTAAGGAATTTCTACTCTGAGAGAACATATATGGGAAAACAAAACTTAAAAAAAAACACCAATATCACATTTTATTCAAGGCAACATATCCCTAAATCGAGATCATACCAATTACTTGAAGATCATTCATTTGATCCCCTTTTTGTGTTATAACAAATAAAAATGCTCTCGTTTACATTTTTAGCACTTCTCAAACACATGGATCCATTTACTATTATCTTATCCAAATTAAAAGAAAAACGTTTCTGAAAAATTTGAAACTGTGGCAATTTATCATGTACTGAATGTAAAACATGATTGTATGTAAAAACCTTCCAATAGTGTTCGATATAGAAAGATAACTCTTGCTGATTGAAGCAACCTATATTACAAAGTGCTATTCTGAACTAAAAATCAGCACTTCATTATGTTTTATAATATGAAATGACAGTGTATAAAACTATATATTATTTTCATATACATTTAATATTTTTAATTTTGTATTTATATTGACTTTCATGAAAATCAATATGAAATAAAAAAAAAAAAATATATGGTAAAATTAATAGCAGAGGGATATTACACCTTAATATACAGCTTATTTGGACTTCTATAATCATATTTTACAGCCCTTAGAATAAAAGTTAACATTAATTAGTTTGTGATCAATATATCATTTATTAATTGATTTGGTCTTGCGTGATAAGTTCTTTTGTGAAACACAGCCCTAGCTTAGGTTAATTGTTGATTGAATAGGTAATGAATGTTGCTTGTGCAGTGTGCTGTAAAAGGACTATGTGTGGTATGGTCAATTATCTGCCCCCAATTTTAACCAATTTTTAAATAGTGTTGTATAAAAATCAAATCTCAAACAATCATTGTACAGTGGACGCCTATCACTTTAATCTTGATTTTAGTCATCATTGCTCATTCCCTATTGATCTATGACATCAACTAAATGACCTAATTCCTGCAAATTTGTAAACAAATAAAAATATTTTCATTTTTGCTTTATATTTTGCATTCAGAAGTATAGAGCACAGGTCTGCTCAAGTAAGATTTTAACATGTTTTTCTTCAGATCATTATACACTTAATACTAAAAAATGTAACTTGAGCAAGCCTCCGCTTGATGTTTCCCAGTCGAAAAAACATCGGAAAACACCCATATTTCGCTACAAAACATCAATTTATCAAAATTAGGCAATCTTCATGACACCAATTCTACATTATGACGTCACTGAAGTGATAACCTTTTGCACCCTTATTTTCAATATGATTCTAACTATCTTCCACCTTATTTTTAAAGCTCTTAATAAAACTTTAATTTTGGGGGCAATAAATGCATTAAAGTGCACATAGTCCTTTGTTGACATATAGTAGTGCAAATATCACACCTTAGTATGGTACTTTGCAAGATTTTACCCAAGTGAATAAATCAACTACTTTTATGCTCTTGAAATACTAAGTATTGAAAATAGAAAATCTTTTATACATGTAGCTCTCCGTCAGCAGTAACCAGTACAACCTGAATGGAGAAGGGCTGACATTTTCTGATGCCCAGGAGATCATGTTTACCAACATAGGGAATGTGGAGCTAGGACAAGGGCAGATAAATGTGACCCTTCAGGCGATCAACAAACTACTGGAGCGTAGCTTGCCTCTACACTATAACCTTACTGTGGAGTCTGGCAACCCCGTCAAAGATGGTACGTGTACCAAATATATTTAAAAAAGTAGAATTTTTTATTAGGATACAATGTTTATTTTACGTAAAAATAAAATAATCACTTTTATATGCTGACCTAAGTGCTACATGTATTTGATGATTTCTAGTGTTATAAATTCGAACAGCTGATGCATTATGTCCCAAGAAATATTTGTATGCCTCAGAAATGGATAAGTGATATATATTTTGTTCTTTTAACAAGCATCTGATAACTTCTTCAATACTTGTTTGTAGCTTCTAAGGAATTGTCCATGACATGGAGAGGCAGTGACAAGGAATTTGATGTCTCGTGGGACGGGATTTTTAGTTCCCAGCATCCTTTGCGGTTTGAGGTATCTGCAGGAACAGCTCAGGGGGGGAGTGATATCGTCCAATGGCAGGAGACACTGTCTACGAGGGTTACATTCCGTCTACCTGACTCAATCACCAGCATGTCTCGCCTAAAGGTGTACATGATTGTCCGCGCCATCGCAGCAGGTGGAGGTTATACCGACATAACGGGGATCATCATCCTACCAGCTTAATAAACTGTGAAGGTTAGATGGTCCAGGTCACCAGTAGTGAAAGATGCAAAGTCTCAGTGAAGATTATTTCAACAAAAAGATATATACCGGTAGTTTACTTTTCAGTTTCAGTGCTAACTATCTAAGCTCACCACCAAGTGTCAAAGAATCCATATACTCATATTCTAAGCATACATGTACATGATTTAATTTAATTTTTGAAATATATTTGTTTTTTGTTTTTTTTAAAAAATATATATTAATTTTATTATTATTTAGGGAGAGGGAGTCAACAATTGTGTTGACATTTTTTTGTTCCGTCCACAATTCCTTCTATGAAAAGATTTTTTTGACAGTGACATAATATTTTATATATATATATACAAACACAAGAATTTGTGGAAATAGCTGTGATATTGTATCTATGCAGTTCACTTACAATAAAATCTATACCAATCAATTAATCCACTCTTTCTTTTTTAATCCATTCTCAGACTTCAGTGCAAGAATTTAGATGGTGAACTTGTAAATAGAATGCCAATTTTGAAAGGGTTTGCTTTTCTACGATGTTTTGTAGCAATGCATTTATATTTTCTAAATGCTTTAATGAATGTAAATAAAAAAATAAATTTTTTTTTATTGATATAATTATTAATTCTGTTTTTTGGTCTTTGGAGCTAATATTCATTCGCAAAACTTCAATCAAGTTATGAGAAACAGTGTTCGTATGAACTGACTATAAACACACCAGTGTGAAAGTAATTCTCAGTGCTTATACATAATACACCATGCAATAAAGTGTTAATGAAGTGTAACTATTAAAGGATGTTTTTATTTCGTAGCATAAACTTTAAATTGACATCTGACATGTTCAGATATATTTCTATAATTCATCAGGCGGGATTCTGACATCATGACATGAAGATTATCGATTGTAAAGATGTAATTCTTTATGAGAGACTGTTGACGTCATGTAAAGTCCAAATAATGTACCTAAACATCAGTATGCATTAAGGTGGCTCACTACACCGTGAAATATTTTCTCCAATCAGCAGAAAATTACTTGACTATGATAGATATCATAATGGATAAGAAGTATTTAAGTCTAATAGGCAAAAAAATGTGCAATTTTGGATGAAAAATTACATTTTCAAAAATTTAATTCAGTTAACATGAACAAAAGCTCCAGGCAGATTCGAACTCATGATCTGCGGTTCAGAAGCCTAATACTTTAGCCACTTAGCTACGACGATATACAACCCAATCGAACGATTTAAACAGTTTAACAAAACATTTAAATCGCCATCTTGTGACGTAGTGTCTCAAAAAGTATAAGTGTAGGTGTAGTGAGGTACCTTAAACAGTTATAATAGAAAACACAATTACAATAATTGGCAAAGGCCCAATATATGCATAAACCGGTATTGTTTTTATTACGTATCAGTATAAAAGATATATCATTTTGTTATACTTTCATGTTAAATACTGAAATCTGATTGGTTAAGACGCAGTTAATAATATTTACTATTACCCTCAGCGTTAGCAACGCACTTGGCAACGGGTAACATTAAAAAATGTTACATGCGCGAAAATTATGCGCGTACGGTTCGCTGTAGAATTCACGTTATTCCTATATAAAAGCAGTAAAATTTTCTTAAAAATTTTAAAAAAGACATTCAGTATAACAAAATAAATAGTGCCTGTTTGGGAGGATAACAGTTGAAATTGACACCCCGAGAAAACCATTGTCAACCTCCGCTTCGCGTCGGTTGACAATGGTTTTCTCGGGGTGTCAATTTCAACTGTTACCCTCCCAAACAGGCACGACAATTAAGCTAGTGCACTGTTTCAGTAAGATGTACAATTATTGATAAATGAACACTGTTGAAGATTTATTGAAATGGAACTTAGCCTTAAGGATATCTGACATTTAAAAAAAAAAAATTCTAGTATGAAAACGTATATAAATTTCTTTCAAAAACTGTCCTCAAAAGAATATATTTAGAAAATCTGAATAAAAATGAAATTTATCTTGATTAGATTATAAAAGTATTTTGTATAAAAAATCACAGTTTAAGCACATTGACTACCTGAAAATGAATTGAACAAGCAATGCTAAAATCAAGAAATAGAAGCAATATTTCCAAAAGCTTTTCTTTTGATCCTTTTCAATTTTAAAGCCAAGCGGCCTCGTGGCAAAAGGATAGTCAACTCTCTCCATCTGGGTGAAAATGGCTTCTCGGGCACCTTGCCATTTTCCAGGACCCATAACCCTGTACTGGTAAGGTGTTACAGGACCAAAGAAGACGGACGCAGCCAGTTTTGGATCCTTCAACAACAACTTGCCTGTAAATATGAAAATAAGATAATTGTCTATTTCATGTGCATTGATACCTTAAGGTATTTCAAAAAGTTTTTGCAATGAATTTTGAGGTCATAATTTTCCTTATTTTTTGTCAGAAAGGCAGAAATCATGTTGCGCATGGATAAAGCATCACATACTGTAGCATTTAATCAATTAGCGAATGTATTCTTATCATAAAATACCTAAATATGGAAAATTCCCATTCAATTTGGATATTTCATCCATATAGTTAAGGTAGTCCACCTGAATAGTATGCCTTGGACTTTCGACATATTTTTTATGCAAGGCGTCCAGTTTCATACGGACCTCGGTCCACATTTCCTCTTTGCTAGGAAGCGTGACATCTCCCTACAATGCGGAAACAGTCGATCCACGACTCTATATTAATTTTATCGAGCAGAGCAAGACAAATGACGTTGGATTCAAAAAATGAAAGAAAAAGGTAGATCTTTCTTTGAGATATAAAAAAACCCCATTTAAACATCTTGCCTTGACAACCCTGGCGAACAGACGACATTGTTGTTCTGAGATAGGCATGATGGCGCCAAGTGGTTGAATAAATCCAAAACAGGCCAGAGTCTTTTTTTCGAGGTCAGGGGGAAACATTGATTTGTACAGCTCTACCTTGTTGTTTATTACATCGATGACTGACTTATCTAGAAAGGGGAACCCAAATCTGTAACCCGTGGCCAAAATCACAGCATCGATGTCATCTTCAAACGTCCCGTCTTCGAATTCAACCCCGGTCTTGGTAAATTTCTTTACATTAGGTTTGATTTTGATAGAGCCACATATGATTCTGTTGGGTAGGTCATCATTTATAGTGGGGTGCGAGGAAAACGGAGGGAAGTTGGGCTGTAGTGAATACTTGGCATGATCAAATCGTTCATTCAGTTTCTTTGCAAACATCTCATCAGTGCTTTGGAAGAAGCTCAGTAATTTCAAAATAACCCTAAAATATAAGAAATCATAGAACATTTGGCAGCATAACAACAGAGTAAATTATACATGTATACAAAGGAAAAAAAAAACAAAACAAAAACACCGGAAACGAAGTTTTCATATACATTGTATAACACCAACTTCGTTGTGGATTTTTAGCTCACCTGAGCTGAAAGCTCAAGTGAGCTTTTCTGATCAAAATTTGTCCGTTGTCTGTCGTCGGTGTTGTCGTTGGCGTTGGCGTCGGCGGCGTTGTCGTTGTAAACTTTTCACATTTTCTTCTTCTCCAGAACCACTGGGCAGATTTCAACCAAATTTGGCACAAAGCATCACTTGGTGAAGGGGATTCAAGTTTGTTCAAATGAAGGGCCACGCCCTCTTTAAAGGGGAGATAATTGAGAATTATTGAAAATTTGTTATTATTTTTCAAAAATCTTCTTCTCAAAAACTATTCGGCCAGAAAAGCTTAAACTTGTGTGGAGGCATCCTCAGGTAGTGTAGATTCAAGTTAGTTCAAATTATGGTCCCCGGGGGTAGGGTGGGGCCACAAAAGGGGATCAAGTTTTACATAGAAATATATAGAGGAAATCTTTAAAAATCTTCTTCTCAAAAACTATTTGGCCATAAAAGCTCAAATTAATATGGAAGCATCCTCAAGTAGTGTAGATTCAAGTTTGTTCAAATCATGGTCCCCGTGGGTAGGGTGGGGCCACAATAGGGGGATCAAGTTTTACATAGGATTATATAGAGGAAATCTTTAAAAATCTTCTCAAAAACTATTAGGCCAGAAAAGCTCAAATTAAAATGGAAGCATTCTCAGGTAGTGTAGATTTAAGTTTTTTCAAATCATGGTCCCCGGGGGTAGGGTGGAGCCACAATAGGGGGATGAATTTTTACATAGGAATATATAGAGGAAATCTTTAAAAATCTTCTTCTCAAAAACTATCAGGCCAGAAATGCTCAAATTAAAATGGAAGCATCCTCAAGTAGTGTAGTTTCAAGTTTGTTCATATCATAGTCCCTGGGGGTAGGGCGGGGCCACAAGAGGGGGATCAAGTTTTACATAGGAATATTTAGAGGAAATCTTTAAAAATCTTCTTCTCAAAAACAGGCCAGAAAAGCTCAAACTAAAATGGAAGCATCCTCAGGTAGTGTAGATTCAAGTTAATTCAAATCATGGTCCCTAGTGGTATGGTGGGACCACAATGGGGGGATAGATTTTTACATAGGAATATATAGAGGAAATCTTATTCTCATAAAATACTAGGCCAGGAAAGCTCAAATTTGAGTTGAAGCATCCTCAGATAGTGTAGATTCAAGTTTGTTACAATCATGGTCCCCAGGGGTAGGGTGGGGCCACAATTGGGGGATAAATTTTTATACAGGAATATATAGAGAAAATCTTTAAAAAAATTTCTTTTAAAAACTATTTGGCCAAGAAAGCTCAAATTGGCATGTAACCATCCTCAGATAATGTAGATTCAAGTTTGTTCAAATCATGGTACCGGGGGGTAGGGCGGGGCCACAATGGGGGATAAATTTATATATAGAGAAAATCTTTAAAAATCTTCTTCTCAAAAACTATTAGGCCAGGAAAGCCCAAATTTGAGTGGAAGCATCCCCAGATCGTATAGATTAAAGTTTGTTAAATCATAGTCCAGGGGTAGGGTGAGGCCACAATGGGGGATGAATTTTTACATAGGAATATATAGAGAAAATCTTTAAAAATCTTCTTTTAAAGACTATTTGGCATGAAAAGCTTAAACTTGTGTAGAGGCATCCTCGGGTAGTGAAAATTCAAGTTTGCAAAATCACAGTCCCTAGCTGTAGGGCGGGGTCGCGATGGCAGTTTGAATTTTTACATAGGAATACATAGAGAAAATATTTAAAAATATTCTGGAAAAGTTTTCGGTTTAAAACCCAGTACTTAATTTGAAAGCACAGGTTATGCAGATTTAAGTTTGATGAATCCATGATTCCCTAGAGAAAAGTGGGGCCAGGAAATGGGGGGGGGGTATATAGGAAATAGAGAAAAATCTTCTTACAGGTACAACAACAAAAGGGGCTTGGTATTTACAAAACAAAAAAAAGATGTGGATAAAAATTGGCAGATTTTGAAATTTTTTTTAACAAGATCTGCTGTACTTAGTTGTCAAGATATTTTGATACTTCACTGCTAATTTGATCAGAGTTAAGGCTCAGGTGAGCGATATGGCCCCTGGGCCTCTTGTTTGGTTATGATTCTAGAGTATGTATAATTTTGAAAATTTGCAATTTATGAGTTGATAAGTATAAGAATATTATTAGACACATTTTTTGCGATCAAATTTATGGGATGATACTACAAAATAAGCAAAAAAAAAAAAAAACACCCACGGAAAAAAACCACTTTTTAAGTATAAAGCCTCAAGAACTCTTCAATGTGGAGAGGCAAACGTACATGGTACTACATACCTTGTGGCTCTGTTGGAAAATAACATGTCACCCGGTTGTCCCTTATCTCCAACACGGTTGAAGATCCACGCCCCCCTGCGAGTACTCAAAAATACCTGCAATTTAAAGCTTTGTTTGCTCACTCAATTTCAAATTTTAATTTCGTGCTAATTGATTCATTTAACTTTAAATTAATCGTCAACAATTTGATTTTCATAATTTGCCGAAAAAGATTACTTGGTCTTTACTATCAATTTAAATCAAACACTAAATAAATTGCACGTAAACTATACACCAACTACGTTCAAATTTGATCTCTTTTGCAGTTAGGCCTATTGCACGTTATTTTTGTTGTGCATGTACATGTATAATATAGCTTTCGTTATCAATAGAACAGCAGCGGACAATTACGTGAGGTTTTTTTTACCATTCTGCTTTACAATAATGTACATGTATCAATAAAACCATATATATGGAATGCTTGCCTTAAGTTTCTATCTGAATTCGTGGTTTTGTTCAAGCAAACGGTTTCGTCCCGTTTTGAATTTGTCCATGAACAGTATGTAATAGATAACTTCTCTTATGAACACAACAATTTTGGTTAAATTAAAAAAATTGCTTTGAATTCGCCCACTAGTACTGACAACGAGGTCAAAAGTGGTTGAATGTAAAACGGGGACGAATATTTCTCTGTATACAGTACAACGACAACACTGGAGAGAGAATGATGACTGTTCTGTAAGTTACCTGGCTAGCCACTCGGCTTAACTCTACTGCGGAGTCCACCCCCGAGTTTCCTATCCCGATGATAACAACCTGTTTGTCTTCATATCCTTGTGGTTTTCTGTAATCGTGTGTATGTATGACTTTACCCTGAAAGTCCTGTAAACCTACCAATCAAAATGATATATAAAAATGTTTTAGCATTCTATGTATATAAAAACAAAACTTTAAGGGACATTTGTCATATATAATTTGTAATCATTAGAGTTTTTTGTTTTCTGTACTTCACATTGACAAACTTTTATTCCCATGTGATAAAATTTCGTCGAGCAGGTTATGCGAGAACTTATCCCCGCGAATGTTTCTTCCTGCAAATCAACCCCTTGGTTGTCTATCGTATTGTGCAGTATATAAATCCTTTCGCGAAGATAATTGCTACAAACCAGTATGTGTAGCTTTCTGTGAGTTTTTTTTAATAAACTTTGTGTGTGTGCGAGTGTAATTCGCATATTTATAAACTTAATAATTATGATTATTGCAATCAATAAAACATGAAACTCGAATTACTAATTTGAAAGTTATGATAGTTATAGAACAGGGAAAACAGTACGTCTTCACACTGGCATTAAAATTCACTTTCTGCAATTTATTGTTATATAGTTCCGTGCGCTTTAATGAGTGTATTGTCAAAAATACTGGTGATTGTAGTTTTAAAGTATATTCTGATATACCAGGAAAATCCGGGACGTTTTTATCGGCGTGGTGACCAGTACACAACATAACGGCATCAAACACGTGGTCTTCAGTCCGTCCTGTGGTGACATCTCTTGTGGTTACACTCCATTTTCCCGAGGTCTTAAAATCCTCGCTCTTCTTCACGTTAACCACCTATCAGAAAAATTTATAATTACCCAAAAAAGCATATCTACAGTATTTTGAGTATTATTGCGTGCGCATACGAATATTGAATATCAAAATGAGCTTAACGTTACGAAATCCCTGTATTTCTGGAGTAATTATATATTTATTACAATGCAAAAGTTACCTCTGTTTTGAACCGTATATACTTTTTAAGATCGAATTTCTCCGCATACAAATTGAAGTACTGGAGAACGTGTTTGTTGTGCATGAAGTTTGGGTACTCCTTTGGGATAGGGTAGTCGCTGTAACACATCATCTCTTTACTGGTGTTGATGACTGTGGACTTCATTACACAGGACTGTCCGTCCGTCGGCTCTTCCGTGTAGTACCATAGACCACCTATATATTCATGAAACAAAAGACTCATCCTTCAGTTTTATTCTTCTTCTTTTTTTTTTTAAAAAAAAGCTCTATTAATAGTATATAGTATACTGTACTTTTCCTGTCCATATAAATTTATTTACATCAGAAAGGCAAAAATGAATTACTTTGAAATCCTGGTATGCATTAATCGAACCATTTGTTATCTGTCCATATATATAACTATATAATGCTGATTGGCAAACAAATTCAAAAAATCTTGTTCTGATTTACAGAGAGAGAGAGAGAGAGAGAGAGAGAGAGAGAGAGAAAGTACTTTATGTCCCGTAACACACATAACATACACAAAAACAGAGACGTGGAGAAGGTAGAGAGAGATCTAGAATACGTGACGACAGACTCGTACATGTACATCTCGTCGATCAAGACAATATGCAACCTGACTGAACTGAATTAGATTATCACAAAAACAAAAAATTGTACGTCTTGAGTGCCAGAGGTAAAAATTTGATTGATAAGTAATTGAAATTTGTACTACCTATGTGATCGGTTCTCTCGAAACAGACGGGTTGCAGACCCTCGTCCACACAACATTTTATGGCGGGCAGTCCACTGGCTCCAGCCCCGATCACTGCTACCTTCTTTGCCATGTCTCAGCTGAACTGAAAACCATGCCATAAATCAAAGCATTTGTGACGCATAAAGTGTGTACATTTATAATGTATAGTTTAAAAGAAAAACAAACCAATAAAAAATACATAGCTAAAACCATTAAAACTTTTATCAGTGGAATATTTTAACGTCAATATTGCGCATTCCTTGCATTGGGTTTGAATCATCATATTTCTTAAAATACGTGTATTTTCATTTACGTTTTCAAATAGCCTGCAGAAGGAAAGCCACAGTCCTAAAACAATGAGAAAACTCATTTTTATTGTCATACTTGAGATTTGTTATGTCCGTCTAGATGTGAGTTTAATTCTTAGCATCAATTCGAATTCAACTGTCCGCAACGCTTTTGACAATGAATATTATACTGGGACATGATATACATGTAATAGCTGTCACAAATCAGATATAACATTGAAAGTCAATGTCCATGCTATCATACCCATGCATCTATCAATGCACGTGCATGCATTATGAAACGACTTCCTAAATTACACATTTAGGTTGATATAATGTATCACTAGAGTGTCCTGATTAGGCGCTGGTCCAAAAATAAGTGAGATGTATTTGTTGGCTTTAGTTCATTTTTTTTATGGCAACGTTTATATCTTACAAAAATATCATCATGCAATATATTGAAACCTATAACATTTTATAGAAGAACTGGTCTTAGATAATTTAGAACCATTTTAACAAGACCTTGAACTTTTGGTTGGGCGTAGCTATCTATTTTTTGCGTCAAAACAAGTTAAAAATGACGCGGTTTCAAGCGAAATATACACCGATTGCGTAGTCTTAGCTCAAAAGCCAGACAAATCTTGTTGATTTCACAAAGCTATGGCTGAGTGGCCAGCAATGAAATAGACAGGCCTACGTCACATTGCTGTTTGACACAACTACCCAAAGTCCAAGCTCTTGTTAAAATGGTTCTATGTGTCGGGAAGTCGTATGGGAAGTTCAGAGATCCGCTATGTCCATGGAACATTTGACAAAGAGAGAAAGAAGGAGGGAACGAACTTAGTACAAGGTATCAGGAGAAAACATACCCAAGAGAAAACGTACCCAAGAGAAAACGTACCCTAGGAAACGTACCCAAGAGAAAACGTACCCTAGGAATTGGGTACGTTTTCTCATGGGTACGTTTTCTCCAGCATTCTAGTACAAGTGGTTCAAGGACATTTTTAATCGATGACATATCTCCTCTTGTTGTTTTTTTTTTTGCATGATGTAATAAAAAAGAACATTTATGCAAACACATGCACCGACAACGAATGCTAATCTATTCAAAACAAACAAAAAATTGTTGCAAATTTTAAAAAAACGCAAAGTCTACATATGTGGAACTCACAAACTGAAAAAAAAAACCCAAAAAAGTTCAAATGCACGATACTCCTCTTGATAGCACTTTGCACAACACGCTAGCTGTCGTGCATGCTAGCACAACTCTACAAAATGCGCTGTCGTATGGCACGCCAAATACACAAAGATGATAAATTATGTTTATCGACTGTTAACGTTAGTTTACGAACCGCAAACTTTAGTTAACGATTCCTTAACTATAGTTATCATGTGTAAAACTATATTTAACGGTTGTACACTATAGTTTACGCATGATGATCTAAGTTTATCTGTCTGCAAATGACGTTAACGATCGATTTTGCTGATAAATATATAGATTCACATCTGTAAACTATAATTTGCATTCGTTCTCGTTATCAAACATACTTCTTATAATAAGAAATTCATGAAATTTTGACACAGTCAAACGGATCATAAAACCAATTGATTCTATCAGCTTAATCAAATTTGACCTTTTTGTTTTCGTATAAAAGTCATGTCAAGGTCACTGCCTTTTACCCCAACGTAAAGGATGATAAAAATAAGTGTAGCTCTTTGTAGTTCTGTAGACATTTGTTTAAGATTTGAAGATTCTATTCTTCAATGAAATGATAGAATATCAGAATTTCTATCAGCTTATACTACTAAATTGGAATAAATATGATAGTAAAAAAAAAAAAAGAAAAATATACTATTTTAATTTCCTTTCATCTTGATTTAACGAACAATTAATCATATTTACATTTGACAAGACATTGAAGTAAAAAAACCCAGAAAAGACTCCTTCCTTAATCATAGTTTCACAGTCGTGAAACTATATTTATCAGATAGACTATGTTTTGCAATCGCAAATGGTTGTTTTCAGTGTTACATATAGTTTTACACTTCTGAAACATATAAAGATGATCGCGTGAACTATTGTTTACAGGTGTAAAATATAGATTATTGTCGTTAACTATAGTTTTATGTCCGTAAACTTTAGTGACTTCGCGTTCATAGATATGGTGTCCAAATTGTGTCATCTGCAAAAGCTCAATAGCGCGTTATGAATGACCACCACGCCTTGATTTGCGCTTTCACGCAATGCAATATGCTGTTGCGCTAACACAACAAAACACGCTCTCCCGCTTTTACAACTTCGCAACACGCTGTCACCGAGGTGCTATTAAACAACACGTGCTATCATTTCTTCACACAACTCACCATAATTGTGCTACCGACACAACAAAAATGAACACGACAACGCAATGGCAAGTCGTGTTAAGTACGCCGTGTCAGTGCGACGTACGGCATGTGTTGTGTAATGTTGTGTTGCGTACAGTCATTACACGACAGCGTGTTGTGTATAGTCGTATTAGAACAACAGCGTGTTAAGTTGTGCTAGCACGACACTTATTTTGTAATTTTTTACTAGCGCGATAGCGTATTGTGTAAAGTTGTACTAGCACAACAGCGTTTTGTGTAAAATGGTGGTAGCACGACTATATGGCACGCCAAATTCACAAAAACGAGCTAATCATAGTTTCACAGTCGATAAAATACGTTTAACGGTTGTAAACCAGACATTAAAATAAACGATAAAGTTTGAGATCAACTCTTGGCAAAGAATGATGAGTGATCTTTTACCTTATTTATCGACTATGGTGCCAAAAAGCAGACAAATAGAATAATATTTCCGAACTATGAAGGCGTTATCTCGCATGATTTTAGTATATAGAACCTACCTGTATTTTGACCGGGTCCTGTTATGTAGGTCCCCGTAATAATGTGGCTGATAAGATTCGTGTTTTTATCCCTAAGATATAATTATGCACATAAATTGACAAAAACTTATCTTTATTTTGGAGTAATAGCTGTCAGTATTGGGACGATGAAAAACAAGAACATGTATACACTTTCCTTGTTGTTGCAAATTAGCACTTAATAATTATAATGTGTTAAGAATCATTGTGAGTCATTTTTTCTCGTTCCGTCAACCTAAATAATCGAACCCATGCAGCCCTTAACAATACATTAATTATGGGGCAAATAAATCAGTATTCCACTTTTTTTTAACGCATTTGAATTAATAGAACGTACCTGTGCATTAAACCAGTGCAATCGATACAAGAGATTGATGTCAATATTTCAGATAAGCTTGTTGATCATCTACCAAGGTCCCTAGAGATATTCAATAGATACAGGTAATGAAAAAGAAAAGAGGCCCATGGGCCACTTGCTCACCCGAACAACAGTTCTTGTATCTCTTTCGAAATTTATAACTACTGGCACTGTACCAGTTATCGGCTAGAATTTAACGTTTTCTTTTCGTAATTCCTTATTTCTTGATATTTTTGGATAAAACTTGACATACTTTAAAAAGTGAACTCCTTATTTATCAATCTGTTAGTTTATATCATTATTTAGAACCCAAAACATCTTGTTTTATACTTTTAAGCACGCCCCGAATTTGCGGAGTTTTTACGATTTACTGTACCAGTTATCGGGCTTCGTGATAATAACATAGTAAAAATCCGTGTTCATGTTGATTTTATACTATGCTAAATGTAATTTGAATTATGCCCCTTGTGAGATCAGACTAAAGTATTCGGGGTCATGATACATTATAAACAAAACTCATAAAATAATTCGTTTATTATCATACGGTAATACACCAAATCGTATACTATTCAATACATGTTTGTGCAATCAGGCGTTCAATTGCGATACGAATCTCTCGGAAATTCGTGAATTCCTTTTGTTTATACATGTTAAATGTATTGATTTTATATGTCAAATCAAAGAAGGGATATAATAACGTATCACAAAGAGGTAATATTCAATTTTTAACTTATTACGTCACTTCCCCCACTGCTGAAAGTGCAAAGATGTAAAATCAGCGGTAAACAATGATCGTTTAAGCTCGTGTATAAAACATATTCAAGAAAGTTTTCAAGCAAGCTTGCTTTTCTTTATTCGAAAAAGACGACTGAATTAAAAAATCTTGGATTGCCGCGTGCTATAAACCTGAACTCTCATTTTAGCCGATAACTGGTCTTAGCCGATAACTGGTACAGTACCAGTATGGAAATATTCTGTGATATCGTAAAACTCACAAAAAAATCTTATATGCTCCAAAATTGGATAATACATAAAGACAACACATAAAAAAGCCTACTTTTTTGGAAATCATATCCTAAGATCTTAATACGCATCAATTGATCAATTTTAATTTCCTTGACCTAAAATGCTAGTATAAAAAACAAAACAAATTTGCACAAAAATGAACTATTTCTTTGAGAAAAAAAAGTCATTAAAAGTGGAATTAACACTTCATCAGTGTCTCCTGAATAGGCCCGAACCAGATAGACGTGCTTGGTTTTTCTACCGGTGTTGTATAGCAGTTTTTCCCCCATAGTAGCTTTTCCCCCCGGAAAACCTACTATATAGTAGCCTTTCCCCCCGGGGGGAAAAGCTACTATATAGTAGCTTTTCCCCCATAGTAGGGTTTCTCCCGCACGTTTTTGGTTCAGATTTTATAAAAAATATTTATGGAAACCCAGTAAGGATTAAAATCAATGTTTCTACACTTCCATGTTGCATACATGTATATCTGCATTCATCTGTACAGGTTAAATAAATCAATGAACGTTTATTCATAAAAGGAGAAATCAAAATCAAAAATAAATAACCAACCTAAGCGCATATACTTGTTAGTTGATTAGAAAAACAAGCTCATATTAAAAAAAAGTCAGCTCATCACAATATATGTGTTGGTTGTTTTTGAGGGGTTTTTTTGGTTTGGATTTTTAATTACCCTTGTTTAATTGTTCGAAGAAATAATATGGTACAAGTAAATCTTTATTGCAAAAATATGAAACAAATAGTTTAAATTTTTAGGTAATGGAATCGTACATCTTGATTTATATGGCATCGTTTTCAAAATTGTATATTTATAAATCACGTTGACAATATAAACATAAAGTTAGTTCAGGATCCATTTCACATTTTCCAAAGTAACCAGGAAAGATACCGACATTGTTCTCGTTGTGAAGACATTTCATTGTTTTTTAAAATGTTTAAATCATAATATCTCGCGTTTCGTAGAAATGTGCTTAAAAATATGAATATGCGTAACTTTAAAACGAAATTGGTAAACACTAACTTCACATATGCTTTTATTACATAATTAAAATACCCCTTACCCATGATTTAGAACCCCATCAATCAAAGTAAAACTAAAACATTTCAGTTTCTCATCATATCATTGCATCCTGTCTCCTGTTTGATATTTAGCAGAAGAAATATATATTTGTTTTTAAGATCGTCAATTCTAACGGTATTAATTTAAAATTGATAACCTTTTGGACGAAGGGAGTAATACATTTCCACTTTTTATTCCCTTCCTCTACAAAATTAAGTCAAGATTGGTCAGTTAGTTCCCTGGGAGAAGCTTATACATTGATGGTAATACATTGGAAAATTAAATTTCCAAACCAGCGTATTTTCACTCAAATTTGTTCTCGCGTGTTCATAACGTCGAAGTCAAAACTGTGGATAAGCATCGATTAGATGAAAAAGATTCGAGGTATTCCGAAATCCGTGTAAAAGGTGTTCCAAAAAGGGGTGAGAACAGTTGAAATAAACGATGATGACACATGCATGTTATGAAGGCGCATGCCTTAGTTCATATTTGGGGTTGAAAAATCATGTACTTTATTCTATGTATTAATAAATGCCATAATTATCCTTTTTGTGAGAAATTAATATCATATCAGTTATTGCAAATTATTGTCACGAGTGGTCCACAATAAACATGGCCGGAAAGTAAAAATGGGGGAAAATCCACTATATAGTAGGTTTTCCGTGGGGGTAATCTGGCTATAAAAAGGGGGAAAGCCCACTATATAGTCAGCTTTCCGTGGGGGGAAAACTGCTATATAGCCATTTTTCCGGGGGGAAAAACTGCTATATAGCCATTTTTCCGGGGGGAAAGATGGCTAGGGGGAAAAGGCACTATATAACACCGGTAGTGAATGCATTTGCGAACTTACATGTAGTGCCTGTTAAGGGGGTGTGCGGCCATCTTGTACATTTGAGGATAAGAATGTAAAAATTTCTCGAACTGGCTTGTTTCTGTCCGAAACTGGCCAAAAATGTTGCCAAAAGCAATAAATATACAGCCCTTCATGTCATTTTTTTTTTTAGAAAAGTATACAGACTTATTCTGAAGATTAAAAAATCTGAAAAAATATGAAGGGGGTTTATTGATGTAAATATAAACAATAAAAAAAATGCTTACTTTCATGATTCATGCGGGTAATGAAAGTAGCAATCATTGCAGAAAAAAAATTACATAACCAGCTAGGACGCTGGTTATCATAATGTATTTTTCTGCAATGTCACCACCTTCCCGCATGAATCATTAAAGAAGCATTTTATAGTTTAAATAAAAAGTTGTATATAAAGAATAGGCTTCAAATATAGTTAATTAGAATTAAATATTATATCGGGAATTTAGAAACTCCGAATTGCAATATACGGAAATTTCAATTCCATCCGTGTGCTATTTGTAGATAAGTTTGTGAACGTAACGAATGTAAACAACTCGCACCATGATTATATTGTCAAAACCATGCAGGCAAATGCATATTATAATTCAACCGCCTTTTTGTGAATAATACTGACATGGGAGTTCCATTATCGAAAGAATACAATGAATACAAACAAATTTCACAGCGTTCATCATACAGTCGCGATGTAATTGTGCCAAGTTTCGGGGCTTGTGTTCCATTTTTGGAGACTGTCAGCTATCTTTCTAATGAAAACTGTTGCATTTCGTACAAGCTGCAGTCGACTTGTATTGGCGATAGGCATTTTCATGCTAGTGTTCAAAAGAGGGGTTTAGCTGCTTACTTAAATTTGACTGATATCACTCATAAGAAAACAATCACGATATGTGATATACAGGCCCAAGGGGAGGTTATTCTCCTCCCTAGAAAATCACTCCAGTACACAGATTTGCAGATCTGTAATGTGATAGGCCTACATTATGAGTGGCTGGTGATTCAAGTGTTTTGTCAAGATGGAATGAAGTTTCTCGTCTGTGATATTTCGGCAAACAGTTGTGTACTGCAATATACACACAAATATGTGCCTCAGTCAAAATTAAAACTGTATGAGTGTCATATAAGTCCTGATAGGACGGTCATGGTGCTGAAACAAAATCAGCTTTATCAATCTTTATATAACAGCAATATAGAAGATGGGGAAGATTTCATTCTTTTGAACATTCATTTATCCATTGGGACCTGTACAGAAGAACCGTGTGAACTTTTAAGGAATTTTGTGTCCCTCGCCCATGGAAAGGTTGCAGTAACATTTGATCCTCGCCAAGAAAACGATTTGATTGTTTATACAAGTGAAATGCCTGACAAACTGAACAGAGATATTTATAGGGGACATATGGGACTTTACAAGCCGAGTCGAGACTCATTTCTTTGCATCACTGGACTGTTGAGCCAAGATTTCCCTGCATTGCCTGGAAAGTTCCTTAATCTTCAGTTCCTAAGAGACGGCTCTGCCTTGGTCATGGCAGTTCTTGGTTCTGCACATCCTACAAGAACGATTTCAATTTTATGTAGAAACCAGTTCGTAACTGTTTACGTTTTAGATCCAGATTGTTTCCAAAAGACTGGTTCATTCTCTTACATTTCTCAATCCCTTTTCCAACATTTTGCACCAGTAATTTCACCCAGTGGATCATTAGCCTGCTGTGCAGGCAAAATGTACAATATTGAACATGTCAGTTCACAACAAAAATCTGTTAAAAGTCTGAAGAGACTGTGCTACAATGTCATTGTAGATTTTGTCTTACCAGAAGATATTCAGTATTTGCCATTACCCAAGTCACTCAAAGCATATCTTCAGTAAATAATGAATCACCTAGATGAATCAACAGATAAAGTACAACACATATAAATTCTGTCTCAAAATACTGGAACTGTTTGCATGAAATTGTATACAGATTTTGGGACAAGTAAAGTTTATGAAAATGTATCACTGATTAAGCCCATTTTATAGAAAAGAGACATTAAGCATAAAAAATGTTTTTTTATTGTCGCTACTCGTTATAGAAACAAGGAGCGTACGGCTGATTTTAATCAGATTGTAAAGATACATAGCTACCAGATTTCTACATTTCTTAATCACACATATTACACCGTATATGCGGGGGTTTTTTTTGCGCATCACAAAATTTGTGAAAATGGGGAAAATGAGTAACACTTTTGTGACAGTCATTTTTTGCAATTTAAAAAAAAATTTGCAGAAAATTTTACTGGATTAAATTTCTGTGCATTTATTAATATGTGATGTAAAAGTGATTGTAAAAATAAGATCATCACATAAATTACGGGATATGGTATTAAGGGCAACTAAGAAATAATTCATCTCCACTAGAATATCTTTGACATCTATAAGTATTTCAGAGTAAAGAATAATATGAAAATCTTTGAAAGTACTAACGTATTTATTATCATCCTGAAAATGTACAATGGTATTAAAATGTAAACAGTAAAACGAGGCACACAAAGGTAATGTGTTACAATTGTTAATCACAAGACAAAGTTAAAAATCTCACTATATATATGTATAATAGTCATGGTTGTGCAATAAAAATTCGGCATACATTGGCTAAAAGTACAATCAATCAATTTTGTGACTTGAATAGCTCAACTGAAATCATATGTCATTATAATTAATATGATATACCTAGTTTTTTTTCTTGTTTTTAAGGATAATACTCTGTAGGTGAAAAATATCCTTTTTATACACTATACCAATAAAATATCCATATTTTTTTTTTAAGTTTTTGCTCATTTTTGTATTTTGCATCTTACAAAACACAATGAACAATTAAAAGTGGAACAATATACATACACAAAGTGGAATGTGATAGACAAATCTTGTGAATATGACATAAATTATAGAAATGGGACAAACATGCACACATTTACAGTGCTTTTTTAAAGGTTTCATGCATCTACCGGGGTATTTAAATTTTTTCCAACATATAAACTACATGTCCATGTATGTACATAACAAATATTAATTGCACAGAATAATGGCATGGTATAGGATGAATATGACAATCATGTTAAAAATAAACTTGTAAATAAGATACCATAATTTAGGTTAAATCTTTCCTAATAATTGACTTATATTTCTTACATCTTATTCATTCGGAAGTAAAATTCAGTTTAATGATCTCCACTGCTGCTTGAGAGTCTTGTATGACAGAAGTTTCTTACTTAAATAAAGAGTTCTGTAAAAAATTTTTATCCCTAACAGTTTTTTTGTTTGTGCTGAAAAATTAAGGGCAAGACATTGGACATAGCAGAACATGTATACAATGTTTTGAAGTTTTTTCATGAAATTTTGGAAGAATTTACGAATTTTGACTGAACATTAAGCCTTCAAAATGCGCAACCAACAAATAATTTGTAAAAACATAGAAAGAATTTCGAATTCTTATATCATCACAGCAATTGCAGCAGTTAAACAATCTCGAGCTATAATTCCTGATTGTCATCCGTTTCTTTTGCTGACTTTTTGACTGGCTTCACCATATCTTCTGGTTTGGGTTTCAGATTGCCAGCCATCATATGAATGGCTTTGTTCTCAAATAGCTCTGTTCTGTTTTCGGAAGGAGGACTTATGGCGTTGTTGACCATAGCTCTCGCCACCACCTCCGTGGGTGTGGAAATAGCAGTGGGAAAAAAGTAAAACACTGGCTTCAGAACAGTTCGGAAGAATGATTCACTTGGTCTGCTCTCTTCTCTGTCACACAACAAGATTCTGTAATACCCGGTATTCAAATTGCAAAAACAAAACACGACAATATGATAGTAAAATTATATTGCAGATATGCAAGAAGGTCAATACAGATTTCTCTTTTAATGATAGGTAATTATGGTCAGATAACTTTATAATTTATCATAATAAATTGAATGTGTATATATATATATATGATACTCATTTAATAAAGATCACCATTTGTAAAAAGAATTAATAAAATCAAGAGAAAATTTACCCTGGTCTAAATATTGAAAGTCTATCAAAATGAATCACTCTTAAACTTTCTTCAGCCTGGCCCTGAAATTTAATTAGAAAAAGTTACACCGAGTCTTGATATTAAACAAGGAATTTTTTTTCCAAAATTCAGTCCTTTAATATTATACCTATATAAATATTATACCTATGGACTTTTTAAGATATTACAACTTCATTAAATAACATTAATAAATATATAATTAACACTTTTTAATATTTGTAACAAACAGTTAATTTGTTAAAAGTAAAATTGTTCTTTGACTTATCTCAGTTTTCAATGGAATGATTTTAGAATTATTTAACATGGCTAGCAGCCTAAAATATAAGATTATCAAGGAATGAAAATGAAGAACTCATACTTGTGTAATCACAGGGCCAACTCAAAAATTAATAAACTTAAAGCATTATTTGCTATGCATTGATGACCAAGACTTACTGTTGACATGCTAAGAAGCTGAACTTACCTTTGTCCGTGTGTAAAGTAAGGAACTATTTTTGTCACTCCCTTGGGACGAGGTATGTAGAAAATGTTTGCAACCACTAGCTTTTGCAATCTCTGCTGTCTTTAATACATAGTCATGGTCCACTTTTACAAAACCTTGCTGAAAAATATATGAAAAGTGCATTCTGAATGCAAAGAAGGTATTTGAGGGGTTGTAACTACATGTACCAGTAATCAGTGTTTTTATTTAACTCTAAACCTGAGTGCATACATAAACATTATGCACTATATGCAATGTACATTCTATGATTATGAAATGTTTTAAAGGTTTTAATGAATCCAGACTGTCAAATAAACAATATAGGTTTGAAAATTACATGTTTTCATCAAAGTTTATCATTTCTTTGCAATTTAATTTTTTTAAACAGAAGATTGATTAACATGAAATAATTAAACGACCTTTATAATGATAAATTCTATCCTTTGAAGAAACACTTACTGCACCACTTTTTGCCCTGGTTGTTCCTAGCGTATTGAAGCCAACATCACATCCAGCAAATGCTTCCTTATAGTCATCAAGGTTATCAAAATCAACAACTCTTTCTTCCTGTTAAATAACAAATACATGTACAACTTTATACTTAAAAAGCCAGTCTAATTAAGTCACAAGAGTTCCCTTTCTCCCAATTTGAAAGTAAATAACTGTGAATTATTATGACCAAACCTCAAGTAATTTGAAGTAAATGACCATTATTAATTAATAAATTTGAAAAAAAAAAGTTTTGCATTTCTTCAAAAACTAAATCAATCCAATCAAATATACTTGCATGCTATTAAATCGTAAAAAGTACCAGTAGACAAACTAAGCTCGTGTTTCATACTACTATAACTTAAACATTTAATGCAAAGTATTCTCAAAATGTGGAATGAAGGATTTTATCAAAATGTCTTACAAATCCTGCTCCAAGTTTCTGAGTTATATTGGTCTGTCTTCTTCCAACCAGTACAACTCTCTTGAAAGCTTTCACCTCATCCAATTCCTTCACCAGTACTTTGCCAATTTCACCTGTATAGCCAATAACAAAAGCAGAATGGCCTTCTTTTTTAAAGTTTTCCAAATTTTGCTCTCTTTCTGCTGCCATGCTGTCAAAAGAATGAGTTTCACTATGTAGAAATGGTGTAATCTGTTAAAATTGGTTTGATACAAATTAAATTTTATTTCGATTTGTGTTGTATGTTACTAAGGTTACTAAATAGTTTTGAGCTGTCAATATCAACTTTAATTAACTAATCTAACTGAAAATAAAACCAATGACAATCAATTTCCAAGTAACATCAATATTTAGTATTTGAGAAATTTTCCGCCAAAGTGGCATTGTCAAGTCACACTCGTAGATTAAATGTTTTATATTTTCTGGCGTATTGCAATTATTACAGTTCCCATTAATGTTTTTATCCCATTTACTAACTGTTAGATTCGTGGTCAACAAGTCGTGAAGTAATTCATAATTAAACTCTGATACAGATTTATCAAATAATGATCGAATCTTGTTCTTGTAGATTACATTAAAGTAGTACTTTAGTACTTTTTCACGAGCAACAAATATACTCTTATCTTAGACAACACTTTGTCATTCATTGCATGCAAAATTTACAAATATAAAATGAAACGTAGAATCTTAAACGAACATGTGTCATCTGAAGATATGCGCTGTTTTTTAAAAAATGCGCTAATGCAATTGTATCTTACTGTAAAAAAATCAAAATGTGTAAAGTTAAATTTCAGCATTCTTGAAAAATTATCAAATAGTATATGATAAATGAAATATTATAAACTTTATTAATGTACTATTATAATGTACAAGAGGGAGACCTGTCCCTCTTCACATATATGCGGTAGGCAATTTTGGACTGTGATGCTTTTGTTAGTCCTGCCGCATTGCATTTACTTTATGTTCCGATTGTATATCTACTGTATGAATATTATATCAATTGATACCTCCCCGAATAGTACGCTTATTTTACTTTACTATTACTTGTATCAAAGTGTGTTATTTCATATTTACGTCTAATTACGCTTTAAAAAAATACAATTATACATATTGAAGAAAACAAATACCTTGTACAATATATATAAATGCTCTACAAATGTATTTACAATACCGGTATTGATACGTATATTATATCAATTGTTATTTCATATATAAGTCTATTTATGCTTAAAAAAATAAAATTATAAATACTGATTCATGTATATCGCTGATTAGCATTACTGATCCAGGGGGCCCCTGGCACCCCAGGTGATGTATATATAGAGAGCCTCTGTGGAGGTATTATCTCGCATGCAAATGTACTGTTTAATAAATGCATACAAAAAAAAAAAAAAAAAAAAACTAATCTAACTGAGAGTTAATCTTGGCAGAGATTCAGCCAGGCTTGGGGCGAATTACATTGTAAAGTAATGCATTACATTAATTACTGGTACAATTACTTAATGAATTTGGGCATTAAATTACCATTACTTAATTTTCTTGAAGTAATGCATTGCATTACCATTACAGGAGTAAAGTAATGCATTACCATTACTTTGTGAAAAGTCAATAAGTTTTTAAAAAGTAATTTAAAAGTTGAATAAAAGTTTCAGCTCAGCTTGATATTCAGGTCCAACACAATTAATACTACATTAAGCATAATAATACAGCTTGAATTACTGACATATAGCTTTATTGGTACACCAGAGGTAGCTTTATTTACCGGTAGCTACATGTACTTTGTCCAGTGTTATCATACTTATTTTTTATATGGTTTTTTTTCAGAATATACAAAAAATTGCACTTTGGTTGAACTGATATGAAACCAATTAAAAACAATTAAAAAAAACAATTCGAGAAGATATGCCTCTTTCAGTGCAGTTGCTGGCAATCAAAGTTCTAGTGCAATACAACAGTTATTGTTTACCATACAACTTTTGAATGAAATTACAAAGAAGAACTGATCTTTCAAAAAATGTAGGAGGATCAAATGTTATCGTGAATATTTAAAGGGGCATGGTCATGATTTTGGTCAAAAATTATTTTCCCGATTTTAATGTTTACAATGCTTCAGTAAGGTATTTTTAATAGGCAACTAAAATTTAAGTTTCATTTGTTGAGTTATAAGCAAGTTACAGAGCTTACAGTCCTTTGCTATGTAAACAAGACTTTTGTTTACATTTCGAACGTTGAGGTGAAAACTCCAGTTTTAGACCAAAAATGAATTTGGTAAACATTACAGTACCCGCAACGTTATTTTTTACAATCCTATCCTATCGTATCCTGTATCAATCCTATCCTATTGTGCGTGTATACTGTTCTAACGTGCGTTAATCCTATTCTATTGTGCGTGTATACTGTTCTATCGTGCGTTAATGCTATCCTATCATGCGTTAATCCTATCATGATACTAATTTCTTAATTTGTTAGATCAAAATTAACCAATATTACATGTAAATCATATCTGTAAGCATTAAAAATGAAAACTTAATGTAAACTATCGAAGTTCTCAGGAACAAGGTAACATATTTACCTGTATATCGAATATATTAAATCTTAGGCGAGTGTATACTTGCATAAACATTAACTTTTATGCAATATAATGTGTGTTTTATGCAACATGTTTTACAGAAACAAAAGTACCGGTATTTATGATATAATTTATATTTAATTAAAACCAGAGTTGAACCCGTTATTTTCTGTGTGATAGTTGATTTTGGGCTGAAATGTGCATGGCAATCGGCTAGGGTTTGTGGTAATGAAAACAGTGTTAGCAAATCGTACGCAGAATGTGAACCTGCAGAAATATTTATTTAATAACTTGTATGTAATATAATTAGTTTTTTAATGCATCATTTTCTTACACAGAAAGAAATGTATTTATGACAGATTTTATATTTACTTAACGTAGCTCGCGGGTTTGCTGACGTCACAATAGGAATCGACGTAAAGAGTTGACCGTCATAGTTAACTCATAATTTTATTTTAAAATGACAAATAAATGATTTAGAAGTTTAAAAGAAAATATTTTAAAAAGCTTATATGCGGTTTATGACTGTATATACAAAGATTTATAATATCAAGTGCTGAAAATTTAAAGATGTCACATACATTGTCACATTTTGTTTTATAAAGACAAAGAATGAGTGTGCGTTAGAACTATTCCATTTAAAGTCATATTTTAAAATAGAATGTATGCATTAACTTCGCTTTTTTTTTTTACAATTATAACTTCCGTAATTTGTACTACCGATTAAATTCTTAAATTTCTTTTGGCTTGAGATAACTGTTTTATTCATTTACTTACTTATAATGTCAGTAGTTGCCTGGCATTTTATTTTTGCATTGATTGACTCAGAGTTTCATAAAAACAAAAATAGCAATTTTCTGTATCTTTACAGCCTTACATTAATTGCATTTGATAACATTCACAATAATGTCTAATAAGCATTTACATGTTCTAAAATGTGTTAAACAGAGTTTTGTCAATAAATGCATTTCAATTTTGGTGTTCGAAGAAGTAAGGAAATTATGACGTCAGGCTAACGTCGTAATGAAAATATAAGGTTTTGAGAAATCTTTTAAATCTTTAAAGTTGTTTTGCCAAAAATTGGCCGAGAACACATACTGATATTTTTTTATGAATCGATTCATAATTATCTCCTCTGTTTTTTGTGCTGATTATGATTAATTTCGTCTGAATCGTTTAAAAGTTTGGAGCATAGTTTTGTAATGCGTTTCTCGGTTAAAATGTGCATTTTACTATACATTTCATTGAAATGGCGTTGCTTGATTTTATTAATGACACTGTATTTGAAACACGATAACATTATTACCGCGCAGACGAATCTTAAATAAATTTTAGAAATAAAACTATAAAACCTATGGATCACGTGGACAAATTTTCAAGGTAGGTTTTCTCACAAGCAGGTAAACCCGCGAGCTACCTTAAACAAGAGTTTGATTTTTATAAATGGACCCGCTAATTTCCGTATAGTTTGATTTCGGGCTGAAATATTCCCGACGATCGGCTAAGGTGTTTGGTACTGAAAACAATTATAACAATTCAGGAGATTTATTGATTATTTAAGCTCATAATTTTAGTGAAAAAAATTAACTGGTCATTTTTATACATTCTACAAATAATGCAGTGATGATTAACAACTTGGCAATTGTTACTAAATAGAATTTCCAGGTACATCTTTATTCGTGCGTGTTCTTTCTCGAATTCTGCTAGTAACAGATTATTCGTGTAAATCGTTGAAGGCGACTATATGTTTATCATGAACATCGTTTATCCTTCCCTATCGTGTATCAATCCTATCCTATCGTGCGTGTATACTGTTCTATCGTGCGTTAATCATATCCTATCGTGCGTGTATATTGTTCTATCGTGCGTTAATGCTATCCTATCGTGCGTGAATCCTATCCTATCGATTATCTTGTAACAAATAACGTTGCGGGTACTGTAAGAAATGTTTATGTTTAAAATGAATAAGAAGATGGAAAAATCAGCTTGAGAAAGAACTTCTACCAGTATATTGAACTAATGTAAACAAAAAACAGGACACGAGCCTTGTTTAGGACTACATGACAAAGAATTGTGAGCCCTGTATCCTGCTTATTATATAACTTCACTACTGACTCTCCAATTTCATTTGGTCATTGGAAATGCATTACTAAAGCATTGTAAATAATCAAAACAGAAAAAAAAATTCGACCAAAATCGTGACAATGACCCTTTTAAATAAGAAAACAAGAATACTTTAGAAAACTTTAAGGCAAACCAGAGATATAAATAACATGCTATTTATGTCCCTGAGCAAACTCAAAAAAGTTTGTCAATCTAATTAAAATTAGACCCTTCACGCTCTCGTATTTGATATGTCACAGCGACATTTCAAATACGGGAGCGTAAAGGATCTAATTTTAATTCTAGGTTGAGAAGTTTGTTGTACGACTTGCCACACAGCTTTCTCTTCGTAAAAGTTCATTAAATTATTGATGAACCAAATACACCAATGTATCTGTACAAAATATTTACCTGGCTATCGTAAATGTGTCGTGAACTATTGCTAAATCATATATGCTGATTAAACAGGTCCAAAATATGCCTAAAGTTGCAAGTGCAATTGCAACACCAGGCGCAGAGTCTCGGCAGTCCAAGTTGAACCACAAAAATCTCATCACGGTGATCACCCCTTCTTATTACGTCACTAAAATATGTGAAAAATGACTAAATGCTAAACCCCAATGTTTCCGGAATGAGATGTGTTGATTTGATTGTTTGGTGACTTAGATAATCCGGTTTTAAATAGGCAAATATCATCAAACTAGATATTCAGCAGGATCAAACTTTACCCTATTATATTTGGAAAAAAAAAATCGAATTTATATTAATGGTATATTTTTTTTCATTGATGAATTTATAAAAATCGAGGAGATTGAATTGACCGGGGCTGTTTTTAAAGGTGACGATTTGACTAGCACCCATTCAGAGTAGTCGAATAAACCAGTAACCGCTCTGGCATCAGGAAGCCAGGTCAGAAAAATTTTGTTCATCAGAATTTAAGGTTTGATTTTAATATCATTGTAAAGATTTACTGTTGTATTTATTATTTTAGTGTCATGTTCGGTAAAAAAATTTTGATTAAAGCCTACTACAGTTTATATTACTGGCTAGCGATCAATGAAAATCGTGCGACATTCAAAATGGCGGAGATAATTTTCTCGGACCTGTATTTTCAGATTGATCAACATGGCCAATCGACTAAAAGAATGGAAATTAGACTGTAAAGTTTACATAGGTGATCTGGGCTATGGCGCAGCCAAACAAGAACTAGAAGATGTGTTTTCGAGATATGGACCAATCAGAAATGTTTGGGTTGCTAGAAACCCACCAGGCTTTGCCTTTGTAGAATTCCAAGATCCCAGAGATGCAGAAGATGCAACAAAGGCACTTGATGGAACGTATGTTATCTACATATGAGTTTTTTCCTTCTATATAAAGCATAAAAAATCTTACAATTTATAAAATTGTTTACTGCTCTATGTCATACTGGCATGCCACCGGACCATTTTTCGCCCGAGCATTGTTACGTCATTTTCATTCATATAATTTCATGTGTTGGTAAAATAATGTAACAATGCACTGGCAAGAAATGGTACCTGGCAAGAACTGGTCGCACGCCAGTATATGTAATCCTGATTTTGTTAGCAGTTACTTATATTCCAATTCAACCAAATTATAATTTATCAATTAAAGTGATAAAGCAAATAATGATAAGTTGCATTAATACATTATGATTTAAAGTTATTTAAAAAAAATGTTGAAAATCCATAGGAGAGTAAATGGCAGGAGAGTAAGGGTTGAAATGTCATCAGGAAAATCACGCTGGGGATCTAGAGGTCCTCCCACACGCCGTGGGGGAGGGGGAAGAGGCAGCAGAGACGATCGTCGAAGATCTAGGTAATTATCTGTTTTATCTTTCTTAATTCAAACATGCTTGTCAGTTACAAAGGCAGGGAATTCAAATCTAAATTTGATTTGAACATGTTTTTTTTAACTGTATCTGAAGTTCTAAAGGATTAGAAACAAGTTCTGTAAACTTGCAAATTCTCGTTAATATTGGACATTTAATGGCTAGACCCTTTCCTCCACAAAGACAAAGACCTTTTTTTCTACCATGTGAATTTCATGATCGAATACAGAACATTATGCAACTATGTGTATCAAGAGAAATTTTATGGTTATGGCATATAATATGCACATTTTTGGTTTTTTCTGTAAAACTCACTTCAAACTATTCACTTAAAATTTAAAAACAATCATTATGCAATCTAAAATGTTGCATTTATAGGTGAAGAAAAAAAAATTTCATTTTATATGTCTGCTTTTATTTTTAAATGTTTTATGCCAACAATGCATTTATTTTGACCATTGTTATATAAAAATGGATCTGATCATGTTGATGCTAATATTGATTTAAGTTTCAGCAAAAGGTGACTTAACAAAATCATTTTTTTATGTATGTTGTCCCTTCATTTTGTTATGGTAGTTCACAACACTTTTAAATCTATATATCTGACTGGATAGGTCCTATTAAATTTGCTTTATTGTAATGCATACAAGCATACAACTATTAAATGAGACAAAAAAGATATTTAAGAAATACATTGTATTAGAGAAATCCAAATTAGCCAATTTGGAAACTGTTAAAAATGTTAAGAATTAAGGGAGCCATATACATCTAGATCAAATAATGCAAAAAGAAAAAAAAGATTTTTTTAGATTAAAGAAAATGATATATTACCATAACTGTGATTTCTGTCTGTCTTGTCATTTTAACCTTGACTGATGTGAACCCATTACAGGCTTTCCCTTTATGCCCCCAGCCAGTCGGCGTCATCGTATCTCTCCCCTGGTCAACGTCTGCCCTAATCAACATTGCTGATCAACTTGATCAACATCCCACTGTTCTATCAACTGATATCAACCTGCAGCTGTCTTTAATCAGCGCTGCAACGACAGCCGTCAGCGTCAACAAGAGTACTATGGCCTTAGGGATCAAAATTCACCCAGAGCAGCTCATGTTCAGTCATATTCAATCATAGTCAATTTGTGAAAACTACCGGGTAGGGGAGGGGAATCGGAAGACATCAAAAATTGTAAAATAGAGTTCATTATATTTTTTTTTTTTTTTAGTAATTTCTAAAGTTTTATTAATTATTAGATAATCTATTTTTATTAAGAATGTAGAAAAAAATGAAAGTTTTTACTTGTTTCCAAGATGAAGGTTAAGTGAAAAATGATTCTTTAAAAGACCTCAGTGGTAGAGAAAAATCAAAAAGGACTATGTTGAATTGTCTGAACAGCCCTTATGTTTGATACCTACTTTTTTACAACGCCTCTCTTCGACACACACACATCATGTTAGTTTCCCTTTCTCCACGGGTCAGCGTCAGCATCTCAACTTTAGCACCTCCTCTTATCGTCAGGACAGCAGCTTGACAAGGGTACAGGGTTGTCAGTTAAAACCAGTTTGTTCTGGTTTAAAGTCTGTTTGCTTATATGCTTTCTACTAACCATGAGTTTCATCAAATTTGTGTGTTGGGGGGAGGGGGGAACACTTCATCATATTCAAATTTTTATTTTGAAAAATGGTGGGTCATACTGCAGATTTACTTGGGACACGCCAAAGTCAATGTAGTGCAGGATGATGTATTAATTGCATGACATCATATTGTTTCAACATTTTAATACCAGGGGAAAATTTCTTTAGAAGTTTAACCCATTTTCTGTTTTTAATTGTTGTTTTATGTATAGTTTGTAGTTAAATACTTTACACATATGCATAATCATACAAAAACACCTTTAGAAAGCTTTTATTTGGGAGATTGCTCTTTCTTATTATTTTTGTAAATGTGACCTCTTGGACCTTCCTTATATTGCTTTTGTGTATTGCCATAGTTTTGAGGGGAAAAATAATGAAAAAAAAAAAGGTTTGAAAATTTATGGCATATTTAAAAGCATGTAGGTTTAATAAATTTATTAAGACAAGAGCAAGCAACTGTAAAGCTATAAAGATTCCAAAATTTATTTCTTGATATTATTCTTCAGATCACCATCACCTAGAAGAAGGAGTCCATTTTCCCCAAGAAGAAGAAGCCCCTCTCCAAGAAGGAGGAGCAGAAGCAGAAGTCGCTCAAGGTACATATAACAGTTCAAATAAAGAAATACCCTAACTATATATGTGAACAGTTCAAACAAGAAGTAGCTCAACGTATGTGAACAGTTCAAACAAAGAAAGCACGACTAATATAAGTTTTTATAGGTGTGTGAACAATTAAAGTAGAAATTACTTTGGTTGCAAATAGTTGTGTTAACTTATTAAAAACAGAAACATCCTCATTTGTAATATAGAAAAAGTTAATCTTAGAAAACAATATTGTTAATGATGTTGTATATAAATCTATTCAAATTATTGCAATATTTTCCCATTAACCAATATTTGTTTTTTTATTTCTTAAGATCTCCCTCCTACAGAAGGTCCCGATCTCCATACGAAAGAAGATAAACAGAAAAGATTAGCAACAAGGTAGGTTAAAGTAGGTTTGAAACATTTTTCAAGGATATATAAAGTATATTACAACAAAATAAACAGGTATTATGGATAAAATAAGGCTGAGAGAGAGAGGAGAGAGAGAGAGAGAGGGGGGAGAGTCTGATCTTTCAAATAAGAACCTGTGGTAGGTCAGGTACCTATGCACTTTGATTAAATCCTGTTTTATTTTGATAAACATGCACTAAATAGGATGTCAAATGATGCGTAGTGTAGTAACTTGTAAGTATTTTATTTACAGATTCAGTAGCCCAAGTGTACTTGCAAAGTTCACTGTGAAGTTCATGTGACTAAAGAGTGGAAAATTTTATCTTAACACTGGCTGTTTTATATTTTTTAATCCATATCATTCATCATGATTTTAATTGGATACACATACTGCTGTGTCTGTCAACAACATGTTCCACGAACACTTGGAAACATCAACATTATGGCCTCTTGTCATGTGCATTTTATGATGTAAGATAATGAAATATGTATATATATTATATAACTGTTTTTACATACCTACAGATGTTGTTGAAAAATAAAACTCGAAACTATTGTGTGATATTTGATTGCTTTTGCTTTGTTATGTGACCAATTCTGTCAGGAAACTTGTTTGTATTCTCCTGGAAATTACTTAAGGTGGAATAACACATCATCACAAAATGGCTGCCCGCTGATCGAAACGACATTTTGTTTTATTATTGGGTTTATATCCACCGCAACATGTAAATTACTCCATAGCTGAGCGGATTAAGTGGCGGGCTTGTGATCCTTACATCCCGATTTTTAATCCCGCGAGGCCTTTTGTTGTTACAAGTTTACTGAATTGAATTTTTTAGATATTCATTTCTTATCCCCAAAGTGCAAATATTTTGCTTATTTGGCATATGTACAGTTTATTTATCATTATATCTTAAGTTTCATAATCAAATAACTTACTGTTAATTTGAGTGACTTTTTCCAGGTGTGTTATTCCACCTGAACTGTATTAAAGGGACTTGGACACAATTTTAAACTTTAATTTTCTATTTTTAATGTTTAAAATGGATAATATGGGTATTTGTAATGACTTGTCAAAATTTGAAAGTCAAATATTGAGTTACAAGCAAGATACTCAGTTTGAAATTTTTTGTTTTGTAAACAAAACTTGTCATTTTTTTTTTACATATGTGTCTTATTGACATAAACTATCACCTCATAATGCTCGAAGAATGATTCCTTATTCCTTAAATAAAGACGAACTGTAACTTTACATATATCCAACCACAATTGTGAAACATTTGGCTAAAATTGTGGCCGAGTACTGTAAATTTTGAATATGATTGTATTTTTGATATCAATATGTCCTAATCCATTTGATATAAACCTGTTTTGGAATGTTGGGGACTTAATTCATTAAAGTAAGACAAGATCACAATATTAATGTTTTGTATATTTTCTGGTGTTCAAGAGAAACGAAACATAAAAGGCAATTTATATTACATTTCAAGATTAAAGGTGTGAATGAAAAGAGTCAGAATCCCATTCAAATAACACTATTAGAAAATTCTTTTCATTTGCTGTTATTCCATTTTGTCAGTACTTCTTTTGCTTTTCTGAGAGTTTCATCAGTCTGAAATAGTAGAAAAAAGTGATTTTAAAATAATTTTTTCAACGGTGTGTACGAGACATATATTGTTAATCATTTCTCTCTGCGAAATAATTTTAAAGGTCACCGTACATGCAGTAAAAAAAAAGGTTACTAGTATTGTAAAATTGGAGCATACAGCAGAATTACAAATGTAGTATATTATTTGAAACTCTAGGATTGCAAAACCGACTTGACATATGGACTTAATCGACCCAGTACATACCTTTGCAAAACAAATACGGACGTACTTCTCTCCAAGGTGTCGGTGTTCTTGAGAATAGAATATGGAGAGCGGGATAACTGTGAACTTCTGAAAAATAAAGTCAGGGAGTACAGTATAAAGTCCGGATGTAGCATAAATCAAAATCCAGAAGAGTGAAACAGTGTGCTAGTGGTGTTAGATCTAATTTCTCATGCACTCGTTTGACTGCTACATACTTTATTTACAATTGCCCATTTCACGAACTTGACATCGAACGCCTCCTGGGCCGATTCCTCCATCTTATTACCAGATTCTGTCGAGAAAAAAAACCCATAACTTTTCTTTATTTATCACTATCTAAATAAAATATTCAGGAGAATAACCATTCCAAATTTATTTTAGCAAAACTGAATGAACAACGTAAGCTCCTTTCACTGTTTGATTAAAGCCAAAGCACATGGTCTATAACCAAATGACAACCCCGGCCTCCAGTTCAAATATATAAACACCCGTATCTTGCCTAGCTTAGAGATGTTCGCCACGATAAAGTAGCCACCCCCTGGCATGACAGGGTCCAGTTTGGCCTCTTGGAGATACTCCACCAGTTGGTCCCTTTTATTTTGCATTTCATTTGGTAGCTGCCTGTAATAGCTTTCTTCACTCCCAAGGAGCTCCTCCTCTTTTTCAAATGCAATTGCAAGTGCTTCCTATTCAAGGGAAAAAAAACCAAGTGATTTTGAGACAAACTTAACATTTTAAATCTCACATGATCAGAGATTTTATGAATAATGTCTGGTTTTACGTCTTGCTCTGTAATGCTTTAACAAACCTGTAGAATATCCTTTACATTGTATTTTATTGTTAACTTCGAAAAAGAGCATGTTACAAAATGAAAGTTTCCCATACCTCTTTAATGAGGGACAATGACTTAATATCGAGTCATCTGGGACGGCGCATGTCTTATATGCATCATTAACCATACATTATAGTATAGAACTAATTCCACAACTCAATGACAATTTGCAGTAACAATGTTGTATAGTGTAATCATTACAGCAATAAAAAAAATCTGTAGTTATAATCCGGTGCGAGTTTGAATATATTCATTGATCATTTTACGTGGTAACTCGACCGAAATCAATGAAAGGCCAGTTCTTTTCCGGAAACTGTACCTGCATCACTGACACACCTCCCCGTATGGTCAAATGATGGAAGCTCTGCAGGGCGTCCATTAGATTGGCGGGACCAACAGCCCAGCCTGTCTTCCAACCCGTTACGCTGAATGTTTTCCCTGCACTCCCAATGTTGATGGTTCTCTCGGCCATTCCATCCAACGTAGCTAAACGACAGAATTTTGTTGTCTATCGGTTTTATAGATTGATGAAAATTCAAATCGTTTGAGTATTTTTATTGTCATTCTTTTCTATCACTAGTGCATTATTTTCTTCACCCTTTTCTTGTTTTAACGAATTATGCCAGCAAAATATTCTTCATCTTAAACCTAATTTAATGTTAATTTTAAAAACTGTGTAGCCATGCATAGTTAGGGTTTGGTAAAAATAATGCATAATCATGTCCCTAAATATGATACTATACACCATTTACATCAAATTGAGTACGTAGTTCTACTTGAAAGAAACGACTAATTTGATGTTCACTTTTTAAAAAAAGTTAACGAATAAGTTGAGAGTTTACAGTTACTTCCTACAAATTGTTTCAATACATTACTGAATAGTGAAAATTCAACAGCAAGTAAAGAAGTTGTCCTGCTTTGAATCACAACCAGAATTTTTAAGAAGCTGGATATAGATATTGGTTACAGTTAAGGTTACCAATGTAGATGTGTTTCCTGTTTCCATACACAAGCCATTGGTAAACTTCATCTGCAAAACAGAGTGTGTCGTATTTCACACACAGATCGGCGATGGCTTGCAGCTCGTCTCTGTTAAATACCTAAAAGAATTCGTGTGTGTATTTAAGAAATAAACAGCAATTTAAAAAGTTAACTGGGATATGAACTTGGTTGGTCACGTGATCAAATCTTGTGAAGCCCGAAGGGCTTCTCAGAAGACTGTAAATATAAAAATATAAAACGCAATGCAAGAAGTTTTCGAACTGAAAGCCCAGGTGAGCTTAAATGATGAAATAACGTTATTCAGTGAGTGATCATTAAACAGAGTTGGACAGACACGTTGCTCAAATAATTTTTCAAGTTTGATAATATTCAAGATGAATGTAACATGATTATCATACTGTTTAAATTCAAGGTTAAGAGGAATGAAATTCAGTAGTACTTTGCCCAATGGATTCATTGGTGTATTCACAACAATGGCCTTCGTTTTTGTGCTGAATGCTGCCTGTAGAGTTTGAAGGTCAAATATCCAATCATCACTGCTTGATGAGTTATCTTTCTGAATCAGAGAAAAAAAATATGCATGCACGATTTTTTTTCGTTGAGTTTTGAACACACTTGTTGCATGCACATTAAGTACACTTTTTCAATGTGCATATACAAATCTAATTTAAATAAAATATTCTGAATCTGCTATCTGTACCATTTGCACGTACACATTACATAATTACAAATGAAAACGTATTTAGGTCTTTTGTTTGAATGCATTGCTGTTTTGCATGCTTCGAGGGTCACCTACAGGAATAAGAGGAACATATTTGACTGAAGCTCCTGCAAGTCGGGCGAGTTCAATGTATGGCTCGTAGCAGGGTTCTATTAAAACAACCTGAAATATGATAAAATTCATTTGTCATATATACATGTGATCTAGGCAATAAATGATTCTAAAAATGGACTGTTACCATACAACAAAAAGTCCTTATTTTACAAATCATGCAAAGATTGATTTTAGAAGACATTAAATAAATTAAAGACATGTCTATCATTAAAGATATTGGAGTTTTTTCTCATGTTCAATTTACATTTTAACTTTCGGTTTTCAAAATATTCTTGTATCAGCTCAAGGCTGATTGATCCAAAACCGGAGAGCAAAATTTTAAAAGCAGAAAACAATAAAGTTTTTTTCTGTTGAGCAATGAAGTCAATGAAAATAGACCAATTTTTTGGGTGTAATTTTGATTGAAATGTTTAACTAATCTGAAGGATAATTAGTTAGTATAAAAATTCAAATGATCATTTCCTCGAGACAAGACTAAGCAGCCTGAGCAACAACTTAAAGTACAACTTGCCTCATCTCCCGGACAGATTAGGGATTGGAATGTCGTAAACAGGGCGTCGTATGCACCGATTGTCGGCAGAACTTCCGTCATTGGGTCGATGTCCTGCTTCAGAAGTCTGCCGTATAACTTTGAGAGTATTTTGCAAAAGCGTTGGTGCCCCTAATTATATTAAAAATATTTAAACATTCATCATTACAGTGGTTGCTTTTATTGACTGCATTGTATTTTCCCGGCCCCTTTTAGAGCTACAGATGCATTCACTTTTTGTTTAAACGGCACGGACGCTATTTAAAATATCTAGTATGCATTTTTTGTTGTTGTTTGGTATGCTTTAATGTGACATTTCTTATAAACGACCAAAAATCCTATGTCAGTTGTTGAGTTACCAGCGATAAGTTTATTCTGAAAACAATTACGAAATAGTTTCTATCGCGAATGGTACATCTTTAATGTAATGCATATGAATATAATATATTATGAAGTTCAGTGAAAAAAAGGCATTTTAGCTCAAATCGTGGCCATGTCCCTTTAACATTTCAATGCAATTCAATTTAACATACTGCAGCTCTGGTGTAGTGGTGAATCATGTGATTAGCGTAAGATGTCACATGTCCCAAGGCCTCCACCACGTGACTTGGTGGTGCAAAGTCAGGAAATCCCTGGGGAAGAAAAAAAATGTCTGTACAAATACATGTTAATGACATGGTATAATTTTTAAGCTTCCATTTTCAATGCATAAAGTGACACTTGTGCACTCCTGTTACTAGAAAACGAAATAAATCAGAAACAGCTTTTAAGTGTCTCTTTTCTGTCACTCAGTGACACGACTACGAGAATTATTATTGCAATGCAATTATCAATAATGTTATAAATGAAATAAGGTCTCTATAATTAAATTCTCTATGAATAAGGATTTGATTTATTCAAACTCACCAACGCCAAATTTAGTGCACCGTTTTCTGCAGACAATTTCAAGATATCCTCCCTTAAGAGAAGGTAATCTATTATTTCCCAATAGGCTGTATACATGTAATTTTAATAGATACAATATATGTAATATATTTGTACAAGTATTATCCCTACAATTTGGAGTTAATTAAGGACATCTATTTAAAACCATGTGTTATATATAGCTGTTGATGAAAGAGAGGTTGCTTTGCATACCAAATGTTCCCCTTTTTTCCTCCACCATAGACCCTGTCCATGTTAATGTGGCGGGTGGATCCTGACATACTGAAAACAAATGCCATCATAGTGCTATGTTTATAAATAAGATCAAAAAATGCATGCGAAACAATAGTACATGTCATGTACTTCCGATATTGCGTTTCTAGTATTTGACTCTATTCGCGGAACCAGTTATACATGGACAAGCTATGCATTGTTTACTTGGGAAATTGACAGCAGGCAATTTTTAAAAGATACATATTGTTACCATTTTTTCATCAACATAATTTTCTTTGTTAAAAAGAACTTTGTACACAATCTTCAAGGACGTTAAGGAGGTACTGCAAATACTGCTCTTTCAGTGACACAGGAACAAACAGAATTGTATCGTCATTGAAAACACGCTCTCTTTGATATAATTATACATGTATATAAGAATTGAATAACATGGTGTTCAATTATTTTTTTCAAGAGGGGGTGGTTATTTTAGGTTGGGGTGGGATTGGATGCAAGTGAAAATGGCGTAGGGACATGATACTATGTTCATACAATGTATAGATACTAGTGGTATCTAGACCATTTACATTTAAGTATACTTGAATATTCAGTCGTTCATATATTTAGTACGTACTCCGACGAACAATAATATCCGTGTTTCTTTCACGGAAGTGCATTTTCAAAAGCAGTTTAAACTTATTTATAAGTTAACAGTTAATAAAGGAGAAAACATTACACAGAATGCACAGTATGTCTACATATCACATGTTTATACTCTCTAGAATTTCCCGCCACTGTTACATCCGGGTTTTTTCGAACACAATTACATTAAATAAGTAGTTTCTTCTATTTTTTTTTTTTGGAATTACTATGTTGATCTTATCCAACATTCAAGGGATCCCAAAGTAAATTACTATTATTGCTAATACTTTCTTATACAGTTTATTTCTAATCTCAAAATTCAGGGGTCGATCATAACAATGGTGAAAATTTATTTAATTAATTGAACATGTACATTGAGAATTTATTCGTTTTTATATGCAGGAAGGATACGTGATTATATTTGCGTAAAATGACACAGAATTGATAAAAATCTCTTTTTTGATTAATATGTAATGTTATTTGCAAACTACCTTGTCATTTATTACTGAGCATTCGAAAAAAAATATCAAAATCATAGGTCAATAGATAAGGTCACCAATGAAATCAATTTTATTTTGAATTATTCACTGTTTACTAACGTGTATCTCTTGATAAGTCATTCACAAATTTACTGAAGTAGGATAATAACAGAATTACGAATTACAATATAATTTGAAAACTTACTTACTTATCGGTGTTTTCCTTTGCGCTTTGGAAAAGAACGATACTTAACAAGTTGATCCTGATATAGTCAATTTTTACTATGACTAAAATAAAGTACAATGTCTACACTCGGGCAATGTTGAATTCAATCAGTACAGGAGCTGCATTGTTACACTACTGAAGTACTGTGTGTCTTAATAAACACCGTTTGTTCTCTTTATCTACAACTACATGCAGAATACGATGGTATAGTAATGCACTGTAGAATCAATGGGGTATTTCAGTATAAGTGTATAGCTCATAATCTGTTTGTATTGTAACGCACTATTCGAGAGTATACAATTAACTACTTCATCTTAATATCCTATTCGATTGGCGAGGAGAAATATGTGTATTATACATGTATATATACCTTTCTCATACTTCATGATGACAAGACGTACCAAAAAGTTCGTTCATTGTACATAAATTGACAGCATATTTTCAATTACATGTGCCTTCATGTACATGTATATTAAAAAAATGTATGAATTGTAGAACCGAATGGTGCATTAATATACATGCGCGGATCCAAAAAGGTTGCTGAGGAGGTGTCCAAGGGATAATTGGGGTAGTCTTCGCCTATTTTTAGTAATTTTATTCAGTAAATTTAATAAATTTATTGTTCATTAAATAAATAAATTCATTGTGCTCGTTAAAAACATTTGAGGAAATCTATACTAGTATTCTTTGAATAAATGATTATCAAAGCATTTATTACTGCAAAGAACGCATGGACGAAAATATGAAGTTCAAAGAACGCGTACATGTACACGAGACCTACAAATGTATATACATGTATATTCATACACGGACAGACCGGATAGATCGTAATTCTGATTTTATTGTCAGTGGCTATTAATTATAACCTGGTTTGATGAGGGAGAAAACACTCTGCATAGATGTAGATGTAATATCTATATTTTAATTTAGAAGCTATTTTAGAATTCATCCCTCAAATGTTTTTGACATTTAACCAGGTTTTAGATTCATACATGTACATGTATAAATGAAAATAAAATGTAATCTTATTAATAATAATAACAAAGGGGCTTGATTAATGCTCTGTTGCTTGAAGAGAATCTACGCTTTGTTAAAAAAAGAAGCAAATGAATGCAGTAGTCCCTTTCATTCTCTTATATTACCTGTGTTAAATACGTGTAGCATCTCAATACCACATATTTACAGTCACTGATTACAATCCAACCTAAGATGACGATGTATGCATTTTTCTGCAATGACTGCTACCTTCATAATCCGCATGAATCGTTTGATATAAAAGAAAGTGCATGAAAGAAAAAGGCCATTGTTTAAATGATCATTAACAAATTACTGGACCGGTAATTTAATTTTTTAAATTCCAAATGCCACTTTTTTGCATTCAAAACAGAACTTCTATGAATCGCAATATTCAATATTCAACCCGATTCAAACATTTGCAGTGATGTAGAATAAATGTTTTTTTGCTCCTTAGGGTAGAGCAGGTAGCAGATAACATGGTTAATATAGTACAGTACACCTATTAATAATAAGAGTAACAGTGTTCATATTTCTGAGAGAGAGAGAGAGAGAGAGAGAGAGAGAGAGAGAGAGAGAGAGAGAGAAGGAGAGAGAGAGAGTTCAGACAACTGACAAATTAATTATTGCCACTAAATATTTGGTCTTGAAGACTTCTAAATCTTTATGATGTAACAAGTGTCCTAGGTCACATGACTTAAAGTGGTGAAACCACGTGACCCAAGTATGGCCAGTCACGGGGTTTCAAGGCCCTGTTCACTGGATCGAGCAACGTCAGAGGCGCTTCAAAAATGACGAACTATGACATTTTAATGCTGGAATAACACTGTTTCGTGTTTCAATCGACTTTCATGAATTATTATATCTGCATAATTTCAAGGACCCACCCCCCCCCCCCCCCGAAAAAAAAAGGATAAAGATATTTTTAAATACCGCTATACGTTTAAAAACGCGATATTTTGTGTAAAATATCTATATTCCAAGCATGTTTTACATCACTTAATCCTTTCAACATTTTGCTGATTCATGAAAAAAGTTATAGTTGAAAGAATCGCCCTTCAAACAAACCAACAGTAAAAAAGAAGACCCTAATCATGAAGTGATCCAGCTCTGTTAATATACATGCGATGCTGAAGAATGTTAACATCATATTTTTATATTCATTTCTATTCCATTCCATGAGCCAAATTCATTGCAAACTAATGGATTGTACGTGTGTGTAGAAACATAAATAATGCTAAGCAATAAGCTTTTTTAACGTTGATCAATGTTTGTCAGGAAATTACAGTTATGAATATGTTAACAAAAACATTCCAAAGACTCGTAAGCAGAATGATGACAAACCAAATATCAAATTCTATATTTGTGGAGTTTTAACGACAAAATTTTTCGCAGTTTTCCCTAGGTGCCCATTGTATTCATGTTTATCAGCAATTTGAATGCTCAAGAAAACAGTATGCATGCTTGTATAAATATTTTAGGCATCTCCTTAAGATGCGTCGTCAAATCCTCGGCTTAAATTCCCAAACAAAAACGTGATTTTATGTAAAAGTATCTCGCTTATTTTTGTAAACACAGAGCCAGACCATTAGCAGCAATAAGGTGTTGATCTTCACTGGCGGTTTGTATCGTCTCACCATGCGAGAAACAACAAATTATCAATCAACTGAAAATATCAAGTTTTATTCCAATGAAAAATCATTGTATAACAATTTATTTTTAAAAAATAACGAAGATATAATATATATTATGTAAAGTAAGGTATAGTGTTTGTGATATAAATCTGATTGTATAATCTTATCTTACATTTGTAACAACCTAAAGCCATTATGATGATAAAGCATGAAAAAAACCAACAAATTTTGATGTCTGGTCGGAATGTTTGACAGGTGTTCCTCGTGAGATCCTCATAGTCATTTTTCAATATATATATTCTTCCACGAAGCCATAAATCCCACAGGAGCATAAGAGATCTGTTTTTCCTTACGACATTGCTTTTCCGTAAGAGATCCTAACAGATACTGTCATTTCTTGTGCTTTTCCTTAAGAGATCCTTTTACAACGGTTTAAACAGATACTGTCATTTCTTGGACTATGTAAATTCTATTTTATTCCATTCATTCCGGTGCCATTAAGAACCCCATTGTGTCCATTATGACCATTGGTTACGCCATTTTCGTGTGTATGGTTCCAGTTTTTCAATATTCCTCTAGCTTTCTGGAGCGAATCTTCTGTCTGGAAAAAATGAAAACCATCTGCATTGTTAAAAAAAGATTCCACAAAATAGAAATCATTAAAATAAAATGCTTTGCTAAGTATTAACTAAGGATTAAGTGCCCTGCACGTATTATCTAAATTAATCATTGTTAGTCTAGCAGATACTTGGTAAATAAAATACAATAACAGCAAATTAATATCAAACTTTGTTGGTTCTCCATTTTTAAATAGGTTAAAAATGTTATAACAGTCTATTGAAAAATTCACAAACGGCGAAATGTTCACATGTACTAGTAAACAAGCAGACGCTGAGGCTCTCGAGAACCTCGCGAAAATTTCTCCTACGCGAATAAAAGTTGGTTTACAGTTTATACCTTTGCAAAACAAACTCGAACAAATTTGTCTCCGTAATGTCTGTGCTCTTCGCTGTAGAATATAGACAGGGGTATCAGGGTAAGTTTCTGCAAGAAGAAAATGCAAAGTTAATAGTCTTACTTCCAACTTGACAACCTGTAATATTCATCTGTGTTTTATATATTACCTTGATTGGGTTTGCATTGATTTTAAACGTGTTTTCTATATAATATATTCCAAAATATAAAACACATTTATCAAATAAATTATTTTTTGTGGAATTAATATTAATTACGTGCATCATTTTGCTTCAATTGCAATGTGGACAGGAAAAATATAAAAGTTACGGTGGATTTTCTTTGAAATCATGCTACTGCAGATACAAGTATATGTAGTATGCATTTTATAAATTAAAGAGTGATGAACTTAACTTATGTAGATATAAGTAGTATCAACTAAATATTTATCTTCGATGCTAAAATGTCCGTACCTTCTCCTTTATAGCCCATTTTACAAACTGTGAATCGTATGCTTCCTGGCTGTTCGGATTTACACCGTCCTCAGTATCTGAGAAAATAAAGAACCATAGAATCGTTTATTTTTGCATATATGGCATTTTTCGTGGATTGTCCTAAACGTATACTGGGCTCACTGGTTCGTAATTTTTGCGCTTAAAACTGATTTTTCTCTCTGTATGGTGGTACATTTAAAAACAGAGATATTTTTTCAAAAAATATTAATCATGAATACAAATCTTCTTGTTATCAATTCAGGAGTCGCAATTAAATATATTTTGCATATAGATATACCGAATATAAAATGGAACAGAAATGGAAAAAAATTGCTTTTACAGAAAAAAAAACCAGTCTACGAATAATTACACTTTAATCCAGTACAAATACCGGGTATGTGTAAACTTCGTACTGGCATGCAATAATTGGTATACCTATAGATGAAATGTCAGCCACAATGAAGTAGCCTCCCCCGGGTGTGATAGGTTGGAGACCAGCGTCGCTCAGGTAAGTTGACAGTTCGTTCCGTTTCTGTTCCATCTGCTTGGACAGCAAACTGAAGTAGCAGTCTGGATTTCCAATTCTACTTTCCTCTGTTTCAAAAGCTATTGCTAGCGCTTCCTGTAAGATTCAATTTAGGTGAAAAGTACTCGTTCCTCCTAATTGATTCAAATGGATTTAAAAGAATTAAGTCTATGGCAATAAAAACATGATGACCATCTACATGTCTACAAGTTTGACCTAATTTGCGTAAGTCACTTTAAAAATACACCAAAAATTTACATTTCGTCAGGATATTATTTTAATTCTTGAGCTACATTTTAGTTGCATATTAACCTGTAGCACAGACGGGGTTCCACGGACAGCTAAATGATGGAACAGGTGCATGGCGGAGATGAGGTGGGCGGGGCCGATAGCCCACCCAATTTTCCAGCCCGTGACACTGAAGGTTTTGCCAGCACTGCCCATTGTAATCGTTCGGTCTGCCATCCCATTGAGCGTGGCTGCAATTAATACAAGGATCTTTTACTTTGGTTTAAATTAACAGGATGTACGTTCAAAATACAACTAGATTTAGCAGGTAATTTTCTGTTCAATTCCATTCAGTCTAATTGCCTTTTAAGGCAGCTCACCCATTCGAACAAATTGTCTCTCCCCATAGATAAGCCATTCGTAAACTTCGTCAGAGAAACAAAGCACATCGAATTGAACACAAAGATCTGCAATCTCCTGTAGTTCCTCTCTGGTAAAAACCTACAAGTAAGATAGTTAATATCATCAGGATAGTGTTAAAATTGCGTTCTTAGTTTAAAAACAAACGAATGACAAGGTTAATATATATTTTTTTTGCAATTTTCTTCGTTTCATGGACTAGTATTTCAAAATTGACTATACGTATTATTTGGTAAGTTGAAAATATATACCTATTGGTATTAAGAAAAATAATGATATCCTATTTTTATATAAAGGATAAGATACACACCTTCCCCAGTGGGTTCATAGGATTATTAACAACAATGGCTTTTGTTTTCTCATTAAATGCAGCCTTCAGGTTTTCAAGGTTAAATTTCCAGTCGTCACTTTCGTTTGATCCTTCTTTCTGAAAAACAAATTTAATAAAGATATACTTTTCTATTACTTGTATATGTTTACATAATTATTTACTGTTAGGTTACTCAGATTGATAACTTGCATCCCGTTTTGCTTTCAAACCACTTCACTGTTGTTTTAATTAAGGTTACTTATTGGTATAAATTAACACACGGCACGGTTATGCACTTTTGAATGATTTTAAAAATTAATGAATTAATACTAAAAAAGAATTTTACAGATTCAAAAACCATCTAGCTTGATGTGTTTCTTTACCGATACATTTACAATTTTTAATATTTAAACTAAATTCTATTCAGTAGACTATCAATTATTGGGCTCATTCACTTGTCAAAATTATTTTATTAATATTCAAAATTTAAAATTTCATAGGGGAGTTGTTTTGAACCACACTGTTATAGAACATTTTGCTACTTACTGGAATTAAGGGAACATAGCGCACCGTTGCCCCCGCAAGTCCCGCCACAACCTTGTACGGCTCATAACACGGCTCGAGAAGGATTACCTGAGGAACAAAAATACACATTTTTTTATACACACTGTCATATTAATAATTATGACTATAACAACATAAGGTTTGCTTGTTTGCTTTTTGATTCTTTATTTTCTCGTTTGTTTTCGGTTTGTTTTTAGGCTTGCTTGCTTTCTCGTTGTTTTGTCTTTTGTTCGTTGTTTGACGTGTGTTTGTTTTGTAAGTTTGTTCGTTCGTTACCAACCTCATCGCCTGGGTTGACCAGAGCCTGGAAAGCTGCGTACATAGCCTCGTAAGCTCCGATGGTGGTCACCACGTTCTTCATGGGGTCCAGCGTCTGCTGAAGTTCCCGGCTGTAGATTTTCGCCAGAATTTTCACTAATCTTGGATGGCCCTGTAATTCAAAAAATGACCGATATTACGTTCCGTATCAAGTTTTAAGTTTAAAATTAGTTAAACTGAACAATAATTGGGTTAAAATACATCTAAATATATTATGGGTGTGAGAAATATAGATTTACAAGTGGTTATCAAACTTCAAGGGTTATTTCAGAAACAGAGTGCCATTCTATACTCACAAGTGTCCTGGTGTAATGGTGAATCATGTGATTGGATTGGTTAGATACGTTTTCAAGTGCATTCCGAACGTGCTTTGGTGGGGCGAAATCCGGAAACCCCTGTGGAAAAAGCGAAGTTGATCAAGTAATTTATTTATATGTAGCGCGCAACAATGTCGCAAATGAAGAATAAGTAGCCAGAATATAAATAGAAAGAAATGAAAATAATACAGAAGGGTGTTGAACTTACCAAGGCTAAATTAAGAGCCCCGTATTTCCCAGACAACTGCAATATTTCCTCCCTGAGAAAAAAACCCAAAATTTCAACCTTTCTATAATCACTGTGTATGTAATTACCATGACCTGTAACCGACCGTGTAATATTTTGTTATATTTGAAACAGAAAACAATTCTATTTAAATTAATATATTTTTTTTGGAAGGGGGAGCGGCTGAAAAAGACAGGTGTGTTAAATTTTTTTATCGTAAATGTCTCTTGAATGGACTTTACAGTAATACATGTATGTTTTATTCATTCACAAAAACTATCCATTGTGAGTATATCTGGCAAATATTATTTTGTAATATGTGCAGTTGGAATTGTCTATACGTTCTACTTTAAATCGAGATTTAAAAAAGAAAATATTAGAGTTTAAGTCGAATCAAATACATCTATCATGTTTAAAGCGGACGTCACACCTTTGTTGACAGTTTTACAAAATAGAGGGTTCGCAAAAAAGATATTGTTTTTTTTTTCATTCATATACTTAAACTTGATTAACAACAAAATTCATAGCGCTATCACATTTTCCAAGAAGTAAGTAAAAAGAAAAACAGAGAGAGAGAGAGAGAGAGAGAGAGAGAGAGAGAGAGAGAGAGAGAGAGAGAGAGAATATTACCAAATATTGCTCTTCTGTTCGTTCACTATTCTGTTTGAAAATTTATGCTTTGTAGAATTCATTTTTATCTGAAATAAAATTTATAATAGATCATTTTACTTATTTTTAAAAAAATTAATTACTAGATTTTATCGGAAATAAAATGTATGATAGACAGTTGTACTTATTTTCATATATATATATATTTTTTAAATCCAATTACTTGAAAAAGAAAATACAAATCAATATCAATTTACTTACAGCTGTGCGTCAATTTTTAAATTTCCTTCACTAAGTTCTTTTTCAAGATTCGCGGAGAAAATGGTCCGCCGAGGCTAGATCCCGGAATAAAAGAACATTGGGCGGCCTTGTATTGACAGGCTGATCATGTGACCAACAGGTCGCATTTATCTTGTATAACACCCGTAGGTTTAATAACAACACCATACATATATTCACGTGGGATTTGAGTTTTGGCAGATTTTACCTATTACGGTTTATTTCATTTTAATGGAAAAATCGCTTTACGCAATACCGTATGCTTTAATTGAAAAATCTCGTGAGGCATTATCACAGTCATGCAAATTGCTTTGAGGATATATAGCTAAATATGATAAATCTATAAAAAGTAGAAATGCATGCAAGTCTCGAGATTTACAAGGTACTAATAGCATTGGTCACGTTTACGGCTCACCGAGTATCAGTATCACTCGGGTCATGGCCTTGCAGGATAAACGTCCCCACAGTCCTCTGTATTTTTGCTTATTTCCTATAGATATACATGGATTATTTAAAAATTTTACCATGTTTTTACGAGGTCTTGTTTAAATGAAAATATTCTGTTCTAGTACAGGCACGTAGCATCGTTTTTGAAAGTGGGGGGGGGGGGGGAGGGGGCAGACTCATCCAAAAAATCTAGAAAGTGGGGGGGGGGGGGGGAGACTCATCCAATAAATCTTGACGAGCAAAAAAAAAAAAAAAAAAAAAAACAAAGGATATTCGGACTTTCCCAAAATCTTCACAATCATAATCGGGGGAGGGGGGGGGGGGCGCTGGCGAAGTATATAACTTCAATGTCAATCCTAATTTCTCCTAATCAATTTTTTACATGCTCACAAAAAAGTGGGGGGTCCAACTCCATGATAATTCAATTTTTTATATGTAAATTAAAAAAAAAATTAGTTACTGCGAGAAAAAGTGTGGGGGGGGGGGGGGAGAAGCACGTAGCATCGGGGGTGGGGGGCCAGGGGGGGGGGGCTTCTCCCCCCCTGGCCCCCCCACCCCCGATGCTACGTGCCTGTAGTAAATGAAATTCATCATATATAAGGTGACGTATATACACATTTGTACGGTGCAAGTTAAACATTTAGAACATCCTTTTAGAACACTGCGTAACACTCATTTTTATGTGTATCCATTTAAATTGTTCTTCTCACAATATATGATATAACATATACTGTTTAACGTCTCGGAATCTAGAATTACATTTAAACAATAAAATGCTTTCTTTGGTAATTCATTTGGGATATGAGGGTAGCGACATTGCAGAAAAAATAAATAAGTCGCGTTAGCGGATTATATAATTTTTTATGCAACGATCGCTACTTTCATAACCCGCATGAATCACCAAATTAGCATTTTATTGTTTATATTAGCATCTTTCTTTTAACTAACCAATAAATTGATTATGCAGTCCGTGATTTATCTCAGGTCGCTGTAGGTTACGTCCAATCGATAAACAGGGCTTGTCAATTTCAGTCCTGTCAGTTTCTTGTCAGTTTCAGCTGCTGTAGATTTCGACCAATCGATAAACGGGCGTGTAGATTTTAGTCTGGCTATTTCTATAGAGCTATAAGTTTCCGTAAGAAATAGAGGGAATATTACTCGGTAGACAAAAATATATTGTCAATTGTATATTGTACAATTGTGTATTGTACCCATGGTATGCAACATGAGGCAGTTTGTTTATACTCCTTTAGAAAAAGTATACACACGTACATGCATGTACACTAAAACATATGATTATGATATGTACTCTGTGATAGTAAAGCAATGATATGATCCATTTTGTGGTTCATACATACAGGAAGTATCGTACATTGCAGAAAAAAAAAATTTAATGAGTAATATGTTTACCAAATTGAAACTACTACATGTAGTATGTAATACGGAAGCGCAAATTTTCACTTGTTGTAAGAAATCTTATTATCCATCTGACATTTGATTGTCTTATCAACATACAAAGTAAAATGGCCTCGATAATATCTATGCAAGTATTTTTGCATAGCATATTGTAATCAGTGGCGTCGGGAGCAAATTGAAAGGGGGGGGGGGGGCTAGACTGATTCTCAAAAATCTTGACAAATAAAAAAACCTTTTTCACCAAATCATGAAAATCCTAATCCGTGGGGAGAGAGAGAGAGAGAGAGAGAGAGAGAGAGAGAGAGAGAGAGAGAGAGAGAGAGAGAGAGAGAGAGAGAGAGAGAGAGAGAGAGAGAGTAAACTATACTTCCAAAAAAAATTCTCACCTACCAAAAATATTTTCCCGAATTATGAAATTCCTAATCCGTGGGTGGGGGGGGGGGGGGGGGGGGGGCGGGGCTGGGGGGCCTCTGCCTCTAACTATTCCCATCTTTTAAGGTATCTTCAAGGTAAAGAAAGTGGGCACTTAAGATGTAGATTCGGCAGGAATCTGGGCGCACAAGAAGAGTGAAAATTTCATTGATTAATTCTGCACATTTTTCGAATTATTACTTGGTTTCTATTGGACGTAGAATGGGTAGAAAAATGTTTAAAATACAAAAGGTTTTGTCATAATATGGGGCTAAATATAGCAACACGGCGGAATTGATGCAAAATCGTACTTATTTACAGCTGTTTTTAAATGATTCTGATGTCTCTGGGTCTTCTCTCCACAAATTTGAAACTTGTAAAGATGACATATTTCAACATTAAAAACGTCGCTTTTTAAAAAAAGATGGAGAGATGACTCAGAGATGAATAATTATATACTTTTTCAAAATATTTTTGGAGGATGATAAAACAAAGTCCAGAGATATGACAATATTGTCTCCAACACTCGCGTGGCTCACTGGTTTCGTTCTGGATTTTGAAGACATTCACGCAGTGTTTTGGGTTCAAATCCTGCTCGTGACTCAAATTAATCTTTTTTTTTTACTTTTTTTAAAATGTATGTTGGTATAACATTATGTTGAATTATACTAGAATACCGGTTTATTTTAATTAGTCGTTATTGATTTCTGCCGTAAGAACACTATTTTCTCTTCTTATTACTAGTTTATTATGATATACAGTATAATTCAATTAAAATATATATGCATATGTATTAAAATTTCCATTTAAAGTTTTATCGGTTTACCCCTCATTTCCCTTTTCAGAAAGCTTGTGAGTTTTATTCAATAGCCAGAATAGACTTGTACATAAACTCTCAACATAATATAGTTTGAGTAATCAATTTTTGTTCAAACTTGTACATAGCATTTCGAGGATATAGACATTTAAACCCCAATAGGTTCATGTCGATGGTTCCTGCAAAATCACTATTTTGTGCGCCCAGATTCTTTATAAACAATTGTCTTTGCTGCGAGAAAAAGGGGGGGGGGGGGGCTGGACCCTCTATGATAGTATGCGCCTAATGGTTAGGTCTAACTTTGCAAAAAAAAGTGTGGGGGGGGGCACCCCTAGCCCCCCCCCCCCCCCCCCCCCCGGTTCCGACGCCTATGGTAATTTCATACCATTTAAATTAACTTATGAATGAAAAAATGACAATAACAAACCGACAACCATCTGAAAACCATCTCAAAAATCCATAAAACAAATTCAAAGCAAAGCAGAGCAACATGGACCTCCAAAAAGATAGAGGTAGGATCAGGTGCCTAGGAGGAGTAAGCATCCTCTGCTGACCGCTTATCCCATTTGTGAAGTAAGGTTGCAATAAGTTTATCATCATTATATCGATTTAACAAAATATGGAGTTAAAATTATTAACCCCAAAGAATGAGATTTTTATTATATAGAGAAAAAAATGACTTAGGAAAAAAAATCTTGCGTTATAGTTATACTTATAGCGATATAATCAAATATCGTTTACGGGAACATTAATGTTGCGAAACTGTGGTTGTCGAATTTATTTCTACACATGTATACTATATATCGGTATATCATTGACAGATTAAGAAAATTGATTTAAACGTCTCAATTGATAAGAAGTACAACTTTTTATAGAATTCCCATTCAATTAGATCTATTTGGAATTGGTTATGGTAGGAAGGGTTTCTTATCTAAATATTCACAAGAAGTTCAAGTCACAATGTCACAAACATAAACCAACTTACCAATATTTGTAAACTATTAGATACTATATTTGAGAGAGTTAGCTCTCTTGGTTAAATTATATCTGTTATCCCTTCATCATGCCTGTACCATTGATTTTCATGTATTATATATATTGTAGTTTGTACATACTGTACATATGTTTTTTCTCTACACTGTAAATTCACTTATGAGAATAAAGTTCATTCATTCATTCAGTACTCTTGTACTGAAAGATCCTTATTCTCATCACGAAATAAAGAATCAATAATTTGATTTTAAGGAATGGGTGGTAAACTATCCAGGAACAGTTCGTCAAGTACATATTTTTATTATTATCATTTTTTGGGGGGTGGGGGTCGGGGGGGGGGGGTCATTTAAATGGCGAGCCACTTGAGGTTGTCGATAGCTTTACATATCTGGGCCTTTTGTTACAATATAATGGAAAGTTTAACAATACACAGAAACAGTTGGCGAGCCAAGGGAGAAAAGCCATGTTTTCTTTAAAGTCAAAAACAAGTCAATTGTATCTGAATACAGAAACAATGCTGTCAATTTTTGATACTTATATTGCTAGTATATTAAATTATGGCTGTGAGATATGGGGCATGCATGCTGCAAATGATATAGAAAAAGTGCATTTAGAATACATTAAATCTGTGTTAAGTGTGAAGAAGAATACAAACACTGCACTTGTATATTTTGAAACTGGGAGGCTACCTATGAAAACTATACGAATGTTTAGAATATTCAAATTTTGGTTCAAATTGTTACAAAGTCAGAATTGTATTTTGCAGTCCTGTTACAAAATGCTGTATAATGAGTGTGAATCGTCTTTGGCACCTGCTGAAAATTGGGTTACTGTAATTAAGAATAAACTTTTTGAAATAGGTCTAGGACGTACATATATGGTATGAACAGGAGTATATACACTGTGCAACCTATTTTCCTTTAATTAAGCAAAGAATCATTGATCACTTTACTGAACAACTTGTGGAACAGATTAATTCCTCATCTCGATGTTATCTTTGCAAGCATATTATTGACCAGTTTTCATTACAATATTATTTAACAAAATCAATACCTTCTACATATAAGAAACAAATTACAAGAATTAGATTGTCATCTCATAGACTTGCAATTGAAAGTGGACGACACACTAATGTACCAAAAGAAAGACGCTTATGTAAATTTTGTTCAGATATTGAAGATGAATTCCATTTTGTTTTGAAATGTCAGCAGTATAGAGAAATCCGAGTAAAATATATTAAGAAATATTATTGGAAAAAACCTTCTGTATACAAATTTATACAATTATTAAGTGTTCAAAATTTTAAAGAACTGTGAATTTGGGGAAGTATCTCCATCTAGCTTTCAATATTCATGATAATTAAGAAAAATTTCTCTGTTTTTTTTCGCCTGTTAGTAAAATTTTATTTTATATACATTGTCAATGTACTTTACATGTACATGTACCATACCATTATTTCAACTTCAATCATGGTATTTCTTTTGACACTTAATCTGTAGTTTGATATTTTGAAGCTGTTCAGCAAATATCATGTTATTCCTCAAACGCATAAAGAAAAAAAGTGTGGAAAACCGAAGTGGGACAGACGGACGGACGGACAGACGGACTGACGGACTGACGGACGCAGAGGAAAGCTATAATCCCCTCCGGTGAAAACCGGTAGGGGACTAATAAAAGGGCCTGGCCACGCATAGTAACCGAATTCCTTTATATTACATACATGGACACACCTAGGTGTAAAACGCAAAAATACACTAATGGTTGGGTGCTTGGGGTAACCGCTGCCATGGTAAAATAGCAAAACTTACCTACTTTAAAGCCATATTTGGTTTTGCCCACTAATGTAAACTATCAAAGACATTATAAACAATATTTGTTCTATTGTCAATTCTTATTTCATAGAAGAAAACTGATGGAGAAACCAGTACTTTTGAAATGTTACCATGGAAACCGTTTGAAATTTTTATTGTATTTTTTTATAAGCTGAAATGGTAAATTATTTATTTTTTATATCTTTATCAATGTCCATGCAATATACATTTTATTTATGAAAATTGACACCCGTTGCCATAGCCATAGCAACGGGTATCATAAAGTTAAAACTACATTACCTGTAGAAATTGACGGTGGTTTATTTTGCATGAAAACTTTTACATCATTTATACATCAGTCATTAAAAATGCGATAATCTTGTTATCTCTCTTTGGTCCCTTGCGTAATTAAAATACTGTAATATAATTCGCAGAGAGCTTCCGTATTAACCCGATAATGCCATAGGTCTCTACATATACTATATTTTTTATAGTAGTATACATGTATATAATTACCGATATTTCATTTCGTTTTAATCACAATATTTTTGTAAAACTTTGGATTTTCACTACGTCTGAACCCTTTCCTATAGAAAATAGACACCTGCATGCAAAAAGTATACACAAATTCTTGCATGGATTTGGTGAGGTTATGTTGTTGAAATGAAAATTAAATCACTAGATCAGTGCAGTCTAATTAGATAGATAGATAGATAGATAGATAGATAGATAGATAGATAGATAGATAGATAGATAGATAGATAGATAGATAGATAGATAGATAGATAGATAGATAGAGTAATCCTTCCTACATGTACATGTATATATATTAATATTGGAATGACAATCAGATCTTTGACGTTTCTTGTATTTCTTTTATTTAGAATAACTACATGTATTTTTACGAAGAATGCTAGATTTTTAAAATACAAGTACTTAATGCAACTATATGTAGTTTATTTATATTTTAATTGAATTGTAATCTATACATTTGGGCCTTAGAGGCAACTGCATTTTCAAATTATTTGGCCATTTTGGGGGTAGAAGGCGCGCGACTATATTACCTTGATTGCATTTGGCGTTTCTTTCGGTTATGTATTCTGTATAGCCATACAAAAATCAGAAGTATTTCATGAGACATTTACATACATATGTGCAGTTGGGAAAATATTTTAATATCATGCAGAAAAACATAAAAAAATATAGTATTTATCATTATTATAATATAATTTAGAGTATTTCAAGAAGTAGATTGTTTTATTATCAAGATAGAAGTGACTCGATCTGGAACAAGTGTTTATAAAACGTCGGCAAATTAACTTTTCGATCGATCATCAGTAACGCCATCTGTTGTTCTACTACAGTTATTGCCGAGATCAAAGAGATACCGCGGATATTATTATCCAATACAATGACTGTATATGAACTTCTATATATAAATAAAAAAAACCTATTGAGAGCTAGTACATGAGTGAATTAATTGATTCTACCCTTAATTTACATATTATTTGTCATTCATCAAGTGCGAAAGCCATAATTAATTATATGCCAGAAATGTGTAAATTAATTAAAGTTCGACGTGAAAATTAATATTGTTATGTGTTATATTCATTCACGAGAGTCAAATATAAATATCATCAATTTATTTATTGTATTTTATTTATAGAGAATAAGTTTACTTTAGTTGTATTGTATACATGACAAATATCAAACTGAATTTGAACAATATTTGGAATTTGTAATCATAAGAAATCTGTTCGTGATCAGTCTTAATTTATTCAGTTTTGCAAATATATAGTATATAATTTTTTATACTCAAAGAACTGTAGAAATATTTTCAGTAGTAAATTGATTAATATATCAGTAAAGCAAAACCTGTTTATCTTGCCCTGGGCGATCGTACATATAGAATCTATGGGCTACATGTACGTGACTTGTTACATGTACCCCTCAAGGTTCCCCATGTACCAACGACAAAGAACATGCGCACTTAGGATGCGCATTCGGTTAAGTTGATGAACAATGGTGGAAATCTGCACTTCCTGTCACACTGCTTGTTAGAGAATTTTCATTTCATAAGCATCTCGACATTTTCATCTCTAATCATTAGGTGAGTGATTAATATTGCAAGAGAAAAATGTTATCCTGGTGTGTGAATTTTCTGTACTGTCGTTTGTTGACCAATTTTTAGTTGATAAAGAGAAGGTCGGCATGTTCGTAGTACGATCTATTGTTTGTTTACAGATTGTTATTTTTGGAGATCGAAGAGGCCATGTTAATCAGAATTACCTTTTTATTTCTTTAGAAAAGATTGAATATCTTTCATTCACCTAACACAAATCTTGTTCATTCTAAAGTATTTTTTGATAGAGCTCATTATGATATTTTAAGGTGCGGATCATTGGGTGGTGGGGAGGGGGATATACAAATTATTTTTGAATTGAAAATTGATTCTGTCAGCGTTTAAAAAGTGACATCTGGTATCAACTAAACAGTCTTGTTATTTTTTGTTTTGTCATCGAATTCAAGTTTTTCACAACCAAACAAAGAATTAAATTACAAGGGGTGTGTGTGTGGGGGGGGGGGGGGGATGGATTAGTGCAGGGTTTAGTGGTTGATGGGATATGTTTGAAATCACATGCATTGGTATCAGACAGATCCTTTTTGCAAAATATATGACTGCTAGCTATTTTCCCTCCAAAAATTAATCTACACTCTATAATGGTAAATGCTTTAATCAGTTTGATGACTTTTATACAATATATACTCTGTCCTGAGTTTTTGCTTCCACCACTTTTGCGTGATATTTCAATAATCATAAATACCTTTGTGTTCAAATTACATTCATCCACTAAAATGAAAAAGGTCCAGATTATCTGTTTTGAAACGCCCCTTCTACCGCTTAAGGTTTCAAAACACATCCAAAAATAGAAAGTCTATGGCCATTTTGCATTGCATCCAACATTATTAAGCCCGGATGATAACGTTGAAAAATTGTGCGAGGTATCCCAAGTACTCCAGAATGGAGAAAAAATGTAAAGATTTTCCCATTATAAATCTCTGTAAGAAATTTGTTTTCGTTCCTGTGAACTTTTATGAATGAAAAATGACAATTTTTCAATGAAGATATCTTTGATATATTCCCTTTTATCGATTTCAACTGTATTTCTTTCACAGGGATGTGTATTTTTAAAAAAAATCATCAAAAAGTGATGGAAGCAATAACTTGGGACAGACTTTAGAAATGTTAAACAAATATTGTCACCAAACATCATATATATTCCATTGCAGTCACCATGAATTGTTACCAAAAGTTCTATACCAACCAGATCCACTCCAGTTCACTGCTATGTCAGTTAGCTACGATGTGGAAGAGCCAGGTGCTATGTGATGCCATAATCCGATCTGGATCTGTAATCACAAAGGTAATACAGCAACTTATTTTAGCATTCAAGATCCCATTTATTTTACTCTTGATTTAAAAGATAAAAAAGTTTGGGGGATGGGGGTATTCAGTCTAATATGCAAAAGACATCAGATTGTCAGACCTAATGTGCAGTGTCTTTGGTCCAGTGCATCATTTTTTACACCGGACCAGAAGAGGGAGGAATGTAGTAGTTGGGGCTATATGGATTGTGAATATCTGTCTGGGTAGCTCCTTGGTAGAGCTCCTGACTAGAGTTGCAGAGGTCCTGGTTTTGGATACCAGATTAAAAGCTGGTCCAGCCATATGTTTTCAATGTATTTATCATTCCTTCTTTCCTACTACAAGACGTGTGTTTGTGTGTGTCTAACAGTCTCTTTATAGCTGTCCATCTCATAAGCAGCAAAAAAGATACCGATTGTATGCTCAATTTGAGTCACAAGAGATCTTGGTCATTCAAATTTATTTGTTTAGAGACTTGGTAGGGGGTAGGGGAAATGATTGTGTGTTGTATGGAATTGTTTTTATTAGCTCACCTGAGCTGAAAGCTCAAGTGAGCTATTCTGATCACATTTTGTCTGTCGTCCGTCTGTCCGTCCGTCTGTCCGTCTGTCCGTCCGTCTGTCCGTCCGTCTGTCCGTAAACTTTTCACATTTTCAACATCTTCTCAAGAACTACTTGGCCAATTTCAACCAAACTTGGCACAAATCATCCTTAGGCAAAGGGGATTCAAAGTTGTGAAAATTAAGGGCCACACCCGTTTTCAAGGGGAGATAATTAGAAATTAATGAAAAATTTCGAGAAATTTTCAAAAATCTTCTTCTCAAGAACCAGAAATCCAGGAAAGCTGAAACTTGTGTGGAAGAATCCTCAGGTAGTGTAGATTCAAAGTTGTGAAATTCATGACCCCCGGGGGTAGGGTGGGGCCACAATGGGGGGCCGAAGTTTTACATAGGAATATATAGAGTAAATCTTTAAAAATCTTCTTCTCAGAAACTAAACAGCCAGGAAAGCTGAAACTTGTGTGGAAGCATCCTCAGGTAGTGTAGATTCAAAGTTGTGAAAATCATGACCCCCGGGGGTAGGGTGGGGCCACAATGGGGGGTCGAAGTTTTACATAGGAATATATAGAGTAAATCTTTAAAAATCTTCTTCTCAGAAACTAATCAGCCAGGAAAGCTGAAACTTGTGTGGAAGCATCCTCAGGTAGTGTAGATTCAAAGTTGTGAAAATCATAACCCCTGGGGTTAGGTTAGGGCCACAATGGGGGGTCGAAGTTTTACATAGGAATATATAGAGTAAATCTTTAAAAATCTTCTTCTCAGAAACTAATCAGCCAGGAAAGCTGACACTTGTGTGGAAGAATCCTCAGGTAGTGTAGATTCAAAGTTGTGAAAATCATAACCCCTGGGGTTAGGTTGGGGCCACAATGGGGGGTCGAAGTTTTACATAGGAATATATAGAGTAAATCTTTAAAAATCTTCTTCTCAGTAACTAATCAGCCAGGAATGCTGAAACTTGAGTGGAAACATCCTCAGGTAGTGTAGATTCAAAGTTGTGAAAATCATGACCCCTGGGGGTAGGGTGAGGCCACATTGGGGGGGGGGTGTTAAAATTTTACATAGGAATATATAGAGTAAATCTTTAAAAATCTTCTTCTCAGAAACTAATCAGCCAGGAAAGCTGAAACTTGTGGGAAGTATCCTCAGGTAGTGTAGATTCAAGGTTGTGAAAATCATGACCCCTGGGGGTAGGGTGAGGCCACATGGGGGGGGGTGTTAAAGTTTTACATAGGAATAAAGAGTAAATCTTTAAAAATCTTCTTCTCAGAAACTAATCAGCAAGATGATTCTTTTTAATTGTTAAGACTTTGGCTCCAGGACAATTCTTCGGCCTCACAAGAAGGTTCAGAGTTTGATGTAGCTAAATATCCCATATATAAACAATTGTAAAGGATCTTTTTGAGAACTGCAATACTCAACATGTGATATGACTATAAAATTGAAGCAGGCAGCTATTTTTTCATTAGAATCTTTTTGTATTACTGTTTTGGGTTATTGCCCTTGATTTATTGATTCTTGATTATTTTAATTAATGCATCCACTGTTAACCAATTAATGTGATGATTATTTTTATACAATAATAAATATTCAATGTATATAAGTTGTTCTGCATAAGTAGTTTTGGGTTAGGCTGGATTAGTTTGTTTATTTTTGATTTCCAATTTTTAGATACTATGAATTATTTTAGGCTGGCACATATATAGGGACAGTGTCTATTGCATTGGCACGAGTGACTGTTTGGGGTTAAACTTGAACAGGTACGGAGAGATTGAGGGTGTTGACATCCCTGCTCTTTCTAGTCTTCGTGTTTTTCTAACCAATGATACAGAATGTGCGGTCATTTCTGCCCTGTATCGCATTGATACAAGTGTGCGGTCATACCTGCTTGTATTGGTGGTGGTTGCGGCGGAGCACTAGTGTATGGTCATCCCTGCTGGTGTTCTGGCCTTTCTAGTGCAAGTGTGCGGCACTCCCTGCGTTAGGTTGAGCTGTTGGCGCAAGTGTGAGGTCATCCCTGCTTGCGTTATCTCTGCTTGCATTAAAGTTGGTACCTGTTGAGTTGCGTAGATGTGCGGTCATCCCTGCCTGCATAACGTTGAGTCCCTATATATGTGCAGGAGAGGTGATTAAAGTCTGCTCTTGTAAATATTTTCAGCAATCAGGGCTATCCGAGTTCCAAGGGGGAAAAATGGATTTTATTTATACAGGATCTACATGTATTAATGTACATTGTCCAGATTGTATTATGACTCCATTAAGCTGACTTTATCATATCTATTGTTCCTCAGGTGAGCGATGTGGCCCATGGGCCTCTTGTTTGTTTATAAAATTCAAAACAATCCACAAAAAAAAGGCAATTTTTATTTACTAATCTAATTAAAAGTATAACACACCTTGTAAAATGTAAACACTAAAAGATAATTTAGGAATAATAGTCTATAACATCTTCCCAAAACAAGACAAGTGATTTTAAGAGAAAAAAAAATGTTTACTATCAGCCTTCTGTGTCACACAGAGTCAGAAAGAGATAATGATTTTATTGGTTTGTTTTAAAGTATGTTGTCATGTTATGTGCACTTTAAATCTTTTGTGTCTATTGATTAATTGAGGAGGTTTGCACATTAAACGTAATGCTAACTGGTTAATTACTCGTTGTGACATTGCTCACGGTTGAATAATAATTTTTTGAAAAACAGAAACTAGTTGTGTAATATTTACCTCAAACTTGACATGTAAATTTATTTTAGAGATGAATTAACTTATTATTGCCCAATACTTTGCGTATGTTTCGTCACTCCTTCAAAAAGCTGTCGGTGTCACTCGGTGTAAAGAAATAAGTTTTATGTCGGAACATAAATGACTGAATTTACATGTAGTTCATATCATGTTAATTATTCATCTGTAAGATTTCAATTCATGTAGTGTACCTGGGCTTGATGATTTATTTGATGTCATTGTCTAAAAGTACATGTCTACATGTTGTTAACAAAATCATTGGCTTTTTCCCCTCCAAGGCAAATTGTCAAGTTATTCTGAGCCACTGTACATGACAATGTAATCAAGGCAATTAAGCATGCACTGCATACATGTACATGAGGACCAGAATAAATCAATATTTCATGCAGAAACCTGAAAACTTAAACAGACAGTGACAAGCAGGGGCTTTCTGCAGTTTAATTAATTTCCTGAAGTTCTGCACGTTATCAACATTTACATTGTCATTACATATGTACGTAACGATGAGTGGACATGTAAATTTAGGATTAATTAGACAGAGCAGTGCATACACGAACAATGAATGTAATGTTCAGCACAGAAATTAGAAGTCGGTGCAAATATAGCATGGAATAAATTATTTATTTTTCTTTAAACATGTTTACTAATTTATATAGGTATTCTGTGCTGTGTTACTTCAGATTTATAGACCATACTGAATATAGACTGTAGTAAAAATTTCTTATTTTTGACATTGTTGTCACTTTCTTATGTAGACGTCTGTATCAAATGGAAGTCATTTAATTCAGAGCACAATTGTTATTCACATGTGAAGTTTTTTTCTGCACATTTTCCCTATAAATTTTATTAATTTTCCCCCCAAAATTATCATGATATAAACATACATTTTGAACTTCAATTTTTTAGCTCTAGATTTCTGTTTGAAAAAAAAAAAACCCAAAATTTTTTCCCTTTTTTGACACTCTGACACTGCCAGTTGTGCCGTGGATGAAATTCATTTGAAATGAGCATTCACATGAATATTATACGAAAGGACCTTTTTGATGTAACTTTTACTGCTCTTTATTCTTTTTAAAAACAATTCTTTTTTTTACACTCACCTGACAAACTGACCAAAATACCTGATCCAGATGTTTTTATTAACTTTTGGCATCAAATATTTTTAGTTTACCTGAACCTGTTATTTGTTGCAGTTCTTATTTTGTTTGTCCTTATGTATTGAAAACCCTTCAGATATCAGTTTCTTTCTATTTCAGTGTGTTCTAATCACCCGGCCATTTTATTTTCTGGCTAAATACCTTTTTCCCTTTATTATATATTTATTGAATATTTTGTGTTATTAAACACTGTTAAATAATTGTTAACGGTCATTCTTGGATCTTTCACAGGGCTGCATAAAACTATGGTGATTGTTAAAGCCCATGGACTTTTAAATTATTTAAAGGTGGTCAAACACAAAAATTACTTCATAATTTAACATGCAAGTTTTTGAGTGCACTTTTTCTTGTGAATTTGATTTCATGTGAATTGAGACACAATCTTTCTTTCCCATTTTGCCCCTCCAAAAAATGCCTACCCGGTAATTTTATTTTAAAATGTTATCAGTATTTGTATGAATTTTACAAAAAGTAATCAAATGCTTTTATTGATGTTTCAGGCTCATCGAGTGGTATTGGTAGCAGCCTGTCCAATGTTGCAGTCCATGGAAAATGCAGCTGTAGGATCTCATTTAGAAGTCCGTCTGGCAGCAGATATTAAACAAGAGTCCATTCAGACATTTCTTCAATACTTGTATGAAGGTTTTATGATGCTGACAGAACAGAACAGTCGTGATGTGGAGAAAATAGCTCGCCTGTTGCAGGTGGATAGTGTTATCAAGTGTTGTGCAGACTTTAACAAATGTCTGGGCACAAAGACAGGCCAGATGTCTGCAAATGACCAATATAAGTACACATTTCATGACATGATTGAGTTTAAGCATGTCAGGTCTTCAGAGATGCAGAAAACTGTGCAGGAAAGGACCGTGAAGAGAAATGCCGATTATCCACGACCACCCAGCCCAGGAAGCAAGAGACAAAGAACGCAAGATATGCATGCTGATGATACAACCTCGATGGCCAGTAGTTATGGGCACATGGCTCCAGATCCATGGGATCGAGTCCCAAAGCTCGGAATGCCTTTCCATACCAGGGTTGGGCAGAGTTCCCAGCAGGCAGGAGTGATTGACATGTTGGAGGACAGTCTGGAGTTAATTGAGACTGATCCACCCGACTCCAGTGGGGGTCGAGCAGGAAAAGACCAGCGCTCCTCCCAGAAAGGTGTCTCTATTGCTGTTGCTAGCCAAGTCAATTCTAGTACTGACCTTCAAGTGGTTGATGTGGCCACAGAACAGGCCAGGTCTGAAGCAAGATCTCGTACCAGTCTGCCTTCACAAACACGCACAGCACCTGCCAATCAAACCAACTCTGTCTCTGAAAATGGAAAGTCTACAAACTCTCATCCAGCCGCCAAGCCATCCACCCACCCTTCTACACCTGTCATGAATGAGAAGCTACAGGTAAACAGTCCACCAGTCATGTCTCCATCATCCTCACAATTCAATAATCGCAGTTCTCCACAAGTCAGACCAGAGTCTTCAGCACAGAAACCATTCGCAGCAGGAAGTGAGAGCCAGAGTTCCAAGCCACCACCACAACAAGGTTCTGAAATAGCCAGCAATACAAACACTGTAGAGACAGTATCTGAGACTAGGTGTGTATTTTTAGCCCCATTTAGTTCATCTCACATTTTTTGGTCCATCCATCATGTCCATGTTTTTTTTAGAGTATCATATTTCAAAAGATAAGGCTACATCATTTTTAAATACATCAAAGGCTTTGGCAGTTCCAATAATGGTCTCTAAAAATAAGATGTAAGATGAAATTATGTTATAAAAATTAATGGAACATAATGTTTAGCAATCATACTTTAATGTGTTTTCTTTTATTCTTTGATGTCAATAATGCTGTTGCTTTCTTGTAAAGTAGCTGAGTGCAACATTCTTTTGAAAGATCTACTTTTTAAATACTGTGGAATCATTAAATTTTGTGGGGGCCAATTTTTCGTGGATTGCTTTAATATTACAGGTCCGTGGGGACGTAATTTCGTGTATTCTCTTAAACCTACAAAGGAACTGTGACTCTATTACCCTAATTTTTTAATTCGTGGAGAATGTTAATTCGTGGATGAGAGGTATCCATGAATTCCACGAAAATTGAGCCACCACGAAATCTAATGATTCCACAATAACATATGAAATTTAATAGCATTAACAAAGTAGAAGGCTTTTCTAAATAAAAATTTCCTTAGTTACTGTATGAGTTAACTTGACCAAACTTTTCATAAATTTAAACTCAAAATCTATTATTTTAGTGCAAGAGAAATGTCTGAAGAGGGCCAGCAGATCCAGCAGAAGCCTACAAAGCCCCCGACCCCCGACAAACCATCGACCAATCTGTCCATTGTGAAAATTGAATCGGACGAAGATGAGGATCCAGGTGCCATGGAAATGTACATTAACATGTCTGGTGGTGGAGGGGAATCCATTCGGGTCCAGAGAGCAGACCATACTGACCAAGAGGAAGGCGACCCACAGGCTGATTGGATGAGGGATGAAATGTCGAACGAGGACAGCAATGTTAGTGGTGACCAGTCCAACTCCTGGGTCTACCCCCAGGGCAGTCAGGCCCAGTACAAAGGTGGGTACTTGTTCTTTCTGCTTCTTTTGAGGAAATTTGCTGTTCAAGATGTATGCTAAAATCTCAACAGCAGTCTTCCTACATTTTCCTTTCTTTTTTGTAATTGTGAACATCAGGAACATATTCCTTTGATTTGTTTCTATCAGTTAATTTATTAATCTTTAAGTGTATATGATATATATTGAAACAATGAATACATATATTTTGTAGGTAGCATATATTTTTTTTTAGCAAATGCTATTTATATTGCTGGATTTTCTCTAAATTTGAAGATTATGGGAATAGTTTGAAATATTTAAATAACGAAGATTCAGAAATTCTCATGGCTGCATGCTAAAGGAAAATAACTTTTGTTAAATTGATTTATCCTAGACTTACCCCACTTTCTTATCAACCAAATTTAAATGCTTGTAGTTTCCAAAGTGAGGGCTATACCTCTGTATTCAGGGTTATTTTTGCCCCTGTTATTTTCATCATTCTTTACTTGGTTTTGCACCACCTTAAATTCGCCCAGACAAAGTTATGTTTAAAGAGAAACAATTTGAGACATTAGAAATTCGCCCAGTCTTAAATTTGCCTCGCCGACAAGGAGGGCAAAAAGTGCGAAAAATTTTGTATTACTGTTAATTCAACAGGAACATATATCAAGCGGTTTTAATATTCCATATATTTACTAGGAAAGTTATTTTTAGGCAGATTGCCTGCTGCCCAATCCTATTATGTAATATTTTTTACATAATAAAATATTGTTTAAAAAAAAAGAAAAAAAAAAGTTATTTTTGAATGATAAACATATTTTTACCCTGCAGAGTGGGGTAAAGAGATATATTCATTCATAACATTTTACCTAAGGTATTTCCTGGCCTCATTTTATGCCAATGCTTATGGATTGATCACATAATTGATGATTTATTGATCATCATTTAATTAGAAGGGAAAGTTTTTACATGTGAAGAACCCATACAGCTCTAAACAGCAAATTTCCTCTGCTGCAGGTATCAAGGAGAGAAAATGTCAATAGCAATTCACTGATAGCTTTCCAAATAGGACTTACATCGAAATTTGTCATGCATTTCAAAAATTGATTTGAGGGAAGTGACCATATCTTTTGATAATGATTGGCAGAAAAAAAAATTAATTGAATCATTTTCTATAGAATTTCTCACCAATAACTTATATATTTTGTATGGGGAATTAATATTAGTTGCTTAACAAAGAATCCTTGATGTCTGCATTGATTTATTGGTATGTGTTTTGTATTTCAGTTTGCTACACTTTAGATGATACTTATTATATTAAGTCGCCTTGTACCAAATACTGCGTGGTACAATACAAGGGTTGGCATTTCTACTCCTGTTTACTTGGTATTCAAACTTAAATGATAGTGTGCAAAAATAGATGAGAATGAATTTGCGATTTACTGAGTCTAAGTTAGAAGACTATACATTTATGTATGATTTGGTAATAGAGTTATTTTACCAAGAGGTCTGCTTTCTACATAAAGAGCTAATAAAGGGATGATATATAAACAGCCAGTATATGCCTCAGTACTCAAGTGAAAAAAATCATACAATCAAGTTTGTCGAATATTTAGAATTTAGATGGTGAGGAAAAGGTGATTTTTACACTGCCACAGCCAATATTGAATATATACAATGTGTATGTGTTAGTAAATTTTTGTAAGTTGAAAGCAGGCAAGAACCTTTGTTTGTACTGACACTACTGATCAAGTACTGTTCCAGATCCATATTTTGGGTAATGTTTAACATCCCTTTTTTGTATCATTGATTTTGCTGCCTTATTTGGCTGAATGATATTGTACATGCAATTTACTACATGTACATGTACCGGGTAATATAGGTTTGAGTCTGCATTAAATTAACATTGGCTGTAAGTGGTAGATTTCAGAGAATACAGGACTTAAATATTTTGAGAAAATTTTCAAAACTTGACTTAATTAAAGATACATGTTAATGATTTATTTGATATGCACATGTTTGAATATTCAACTGCCATCACTGAAAACCAACAGCCATTTGACAAAGACTTGCATTCTGTGGGCCAACTCATCCTATTCCAATTATCCACTAATTATGTTAATACTTATGCATGCATTTGCCAACAGTTGTGTGGTTTCATAAAATAACTTGTTTTTATACCTCCAAAAAGAGTCTTTGCATCCCCGATGGTGGACAGAAGAAAATACATGTATAAATTGGTATGGAAATATCTCCGAGTTGGCCCATGGTCATTAAGGTTATGCAAGACTAGTCATAGGTTTCTGATTAATGAGAATGGGCAGAAAATGTGATGTATTTTACACAATTAGGAAAAAAAAAATAGTGAACCGAAAATATTTTTTTTTTTTCCGTTGTCGTGATATTTGCTCAGAGTGTAGAAGAGCCCAGAGCAGGATATTGAGAAAGAGAAGGTAATAACGACAAATACATCTTTCAAATTTTCTTATTTCTGGATCTTGAAGGAAAAGCTTGTTCATTTAAGCTTGCTTGCTAATGTACTAATGGTTACAAAAGTTTTAATTCTTTGCTTAGGTATCACATTTGATAATCCTAAATCTTTGGAAGTTTTTTTTCGTTCGTGGCAAATATTGTTTTGTTTTTGATTGAAACATTTTGTACCAAGAAGTGTTTGATATGCTGACTCTATTTGAAGTAAACTACTATATCAAACACAGTATTAATGAGGGAAAATATTATATTGGCTATTTAATTAAGACATGCATGCATTAACCCAATACTAAATTTTGTGTCTGCTGATAATTTTTTTGGGAAAAATTACCTTAATTCATAAGTTTTAATAAGGATAAATGTAATGAATTTTTAGGTCCTACATACATCTGAGTAATATGTATAAATTTTTCAAGGCTTTAAAGGGGCTTGATGATTATCATGACAATTTTCAGGCTATTTAAACCTCCTAGAAAAGAAGAACTTTGAATAAACCTTCAAAACATATTTAAATTAGATTTAACTTTTTAGAATGAAACATATGGTATTTTTTACCCAATATATGGATAAAAAAAAATGGTTTTAAAAGAAATTGTGGATGCGATGGGTTCTTTGTTGAAACTTAACCTCCATAAATCAGTAAACATAACAAGTTTGATCATCAAAGGTTGGAATTAGATGTACTTGTAATAAGCAGAATCTTTTGAGTAAATTTAATATCTACACCAACACAGGTTATGGCTTACCAACTGAAGGGGTGATTTGTAAGCATGTTACTCATTACTTTTGTCAGGGTAAAAAAATATTGAGCTGAAATGTTTTCTGTTGCTTCATATGTAGTTAATTATATTAGTTAAAATAAAGATTGTATTATGCATTGCTTGACATGCATTTTATAGCATTAGCTACTGTGTATATATAATTCCAATGATTTTATTCAGGCATGGACTTTATAAATTTATCCTCTATATAAAGAACATTTAATGTTTTAATACATCCTGAAAAGTTAGCAATATAATAGGTATTTTAAAAAAAATGATGAGTTGTTTAATGCATTGGTTGCAACTTGGTATATAAAGACTTGATACTGGTCATCGTAGGAGGTACCGTACTTTGAGCATATAGGTTCTTCGGTAAACATCTCTGTTTTCAAATTATGTTAAATTTGTATATTTCAAAAGCTCCATCATTAAGAATGATAGATCATATTACTGGTAAACTGGAGGTCTTTTTAAGGTGGTTAAGGCTGTTCTTACCCCTACACATAAAACTTAACTTTTTGCAATCTCATTGCTAGTTCTGTCTTGCATATTCTTAAAAAAAGAAGATTTTTTGCTAGAAGTAAATAGACCAATAATTCTGTCTTTAATTGACTGTTAAGATGTGTATTGTTGTACGTTGTACTTAAAACATAGATTAGAAAAATATGATCAAGTTAATTTTAAGATGAAATGTTTAAAAACTGTGAAATCTATCAATTGGAACAGAAAAACTAAAGGGTCTTCTACACCCCCATGACTTTAACTTTTCTTGAAAATTTAAAAATCAAATGTCCTGTGAAATCATATTAAATGGACACATTTGTGTGAACATCTTCTAAACTCAGTAGATAAAGCATCAAATTTCTGATTTGTAGATCTTGAGTTTCAATACAAAAGAGGTTTATAACGCTACCATGATGATTGCAATATATTTACACCCCCCCCCTCCCCAAAAAAAAAAAAAACCGAGAAAAAAAACTTTCTTTTTATTCCCAAAAATGCAAAATATCATCTTTTTAAAATAATGTCATATTGTTGATTTTAGATTTACTGTGGGTGTAAATGCACATATGTACAAAAATTAAATTAGTTTGTGCCGTTGTAAGAAATTTTCACCGAAGGTGTTGAGGACCCATCAAGATCTGTCTTTCAATGTGACTCTAAATGAACTTTTATCGCATGGCAGCCCAATTAAAGCAGCACACTCTTACTGATAGGGATTTATGTCCGTTGACACCGGTAATTGCTGATGGCAGATTTCTGAACAGTTTTCCTATCCTTGTAGGGGATGCCCAGGAACTCTGGACAACTCCACGCGATAAAACCATTGTTTCAAATGATTCTCTGCATGGTGGTGCATCTGAAATCTCGCAAGTCGAAAAGACATCTTTTCAATTTCCTATCGCCAGAAACGAGCGATTTTACTCTGGACGACGCTTTGACGTTTTCAAAGCAAAACGAACTGTTCTCTTCTCGTGTAAAATCTGCTTCAAAGGGTTTTCATCCAAACTCGGCTATGAAAACCACATGAAACAAAGACACGGTACTCGAGACCAGTGCTTTTCTTGTAACGTTTGTGAGAAGATGTTTCCAACTTCAAATATGCTTACCATTCACCAGCGTGTACATTCGGACTACAGGCCTTTTGAATGTACACAATGTGGGAAAGGATACAAACACAAGAAAGACCTCAAGACACATCGCTGTGGACAGTCACGTGCTTTCAAGTTATAAAACAGTGAAAAATTGGATTCATGGTGATTTGTACCAATTTTTTCCAAAGTTTTGTGTCTTGTGTGATTTGTAAATTGTATCTATAGCTGGGCATTAAACTTGATTACGTACGACGTTTTCCAGTGTTTGACTGTTTTTTGTAAAAGTGTCAAAGATCATATCTTTTGTGGTCATTAATTCAGTCTATAATACTTGCATACTGTCATCCCCACCTGTACGGATGTTACTAAAACAAGGACATATGTATTTTTTCCAGAGCGATTGAGATACGAGGAGACATTTAATGTTCCGGGATCGGACTCGAGATCCGCAAAGTCATGGCCATTACGCTTCTGGAAAAAACAGGAAGCTGCGCATGTTCGACCCACTTCTGATACGTCCATTTTGTCTGCAAGTTATGAGCCACGACACATGATGGTTCAGGTTTTGGGGTCAACTAATAAGGCATGCGTTGTGTGTAAATGGGACGGTGTAAAAACGGCGACTGGCTTGCCGACCAAATCGTACTACAGATGTGAAGCCTGTGATGCATGTCTGTGCAGACCACAAATCCGAAACTGTTTTGAACGATACCATAAACACATGAATATAGACATAGCTGATATGATGCCCTGACAATACATGTATAAAAATGCAATGTAACCTTCCTTCCCAAACTAGGTGCATGATTATCATATTTGTATTTATTCTATAGCCAATGTGCTTAATTTTCTGTTACAAGTACTTTATTGTTTCGATTTTTGTGTCATGATCTTTATTTATGACAATAAATGAAAATTTTGAATATTTACTCACTTCTGCTCTCATTTGTTGTATATTTTAAATCCAGTTGGTTGCACTGTATAATGTACAATCACGAATCAGAGCGATCGATTGATTGAGAAGGATTACTATAATCATCAAGCAGTAAGATTGCTTATAGCGATTTGATAAAACTGTGTAAACGTCATGAATTATCTATATCAAATTCATATCTATAACAGAGTCGCCATCGCGATAAGCAACTTTTACTGTATTGCAGGCGGGAACACAACGGATGATAGGTGGACAGGCCAAATGACCAACACTGAGGACCTGCCACTGGTAGTGATTCTAAGGAACGTAACAGCCTCGTTTGTGATTAAAAATGTCGGACTACCGCACCGCGCTGTGTCGACACACATGCAAAGAACGTGTTTTGTATGCAAACAGTTCGGACGACGCATTCAGAGTAGTAGCGCAAGTCCTGGTTTTGACAACAAAGTGAAAAGGATTTGTCGATCTTCGTATAAGTGTGAATGTTGCGATATAAGTCTGTGTATTGGTGATCGAATGTGCTTTCAGCAATTCCACGAAATGCTACGAACCACCCAATATCCGAACCTTGTGTGGGAACATCCGCATCGAAATCCTCTTCTCCATTCGTTTATTTAACCCATGTTTATTACACGTATCACTTAATTTTTTTAAACATTCATCACACAGAGGGGTGTCACTATAAAGAATTTATAAAACTATGATTAAAACGAGATTTTAAAATGTGCAGTGACATTTGTTTATTTTCAAAGTTTAAGCTGAAAACAGTACTTTGTTGTTCATAGTAGTTCATAATTATGTTAGCTAAAATAAAGTCTGAAATGGCAGTATAAATTGTGTGGTCTGCATCGTTCTTCCGCACAAAAGACAGGGCTAAGTGGCTTACAGTACTTTGATTCCTTCTTTCAGGATATGTGCGAGAGAAGGCATCACAGGGTGGGTCTAGGACATGCAATGAACACTTTCCAATCGAATACTCGAACAGTGTCGATTTGTTTAACATCCAGCGACTGGCCGCTAATGCCGTAGAACTACACAGTGCTCAGCATAGACTGGTCAGAAACGAAGACTATAAGTACAAAGTGTGCTTTCAGTGTCACAAAGATAAAACGAAAACCAAGAAAGGCTGGCGGGTGTACACCCATTTTAAATGTGAACACTGTAATATTCCACTTTGCACTGGAGGCAGAGGAACAAGAAGATGCTTCGAAATCTTTCATCGCGAACGTGGAATAACAGAAATCATTGCGGAGTATGATCCGCGAATGTTGTTTTCGAATATGAAATAGAACGGATATTTTGGTGTAATCGACATTTCTCCATTGCATTCAGCATGTATAGGAAAGTTGTTAACAGTATTATATGGAATATGTGATTATCTTGCGGTAATGTGTAAATTTGGTATATCCTGTGAGATCCTAGTGTTTTAACATTTAAATGCATGCGGTTTTTCTCATATTTGGTGGCGGAAATGATATTTTACCTTTTATTGTATATTTTGAAAATAAAGTTGTATTATCACATCATATACTATTCCTTCATTATTCTTTTGCACATTTTTTCAATACTCCTTGGGGTAGTTTTACGGTGATAGCTTATCTTACCACACTAATTAATTGTATACAGCAATATTTGTCACTGTTGTACCCATTGTAAATTAGATCCTCATTTTGATTGCAGCGAACAAGACTTCCAATAAAGAGGACGGGACCAGTGCTGAGGGTAATGACGGAACAAAAGGATCGACGGACGACGGTGTTGCTGTACCAAAGATTGATCCCAAGTTGTCTAAGCGTTCCAAGGAAAAGGCGGAAAAACGGAGGTCCATACAGAAGATGCTGAATATGGAGAATTACGCTGCCATGGAAAAGTACCTGTCTTCCATGCAGACCATGCATCAGTCCATGCTGTCTCTTGCTAGTTTACCAATAAATGTCAGCAGCCCCGATGGACGGGCTCTTATCTCCCAAATGAAGACGGCAGACTGGCCACTATTTAATATGGCTGCCGGTACTGCCGCTTCTGAATTAGATTTCTCTCACTCTTCCCCAAACGAGTCGGATGTCTCCACTGCTGATCAACTGGCCCTGAATCTGGTAAAAACGGAGTGCAAAAACTCCATATCTTCCATGGGGCATTTGGGAAAGGGGTTGGATCGGTTTGGGGAACACATGCACGCGTTGGTCCCAATTCCTGAGGGAAAGTACAAAACCTGTAGCTACTGTCAGAAAGTAAAACACAAAACCAAATCTGGCTGGTACTGCTACACCACCTACCAGTGTCGCAAGTGCGAGATACCATTGTGTAAGAGAAATAAGAATTGTTTCATGTTCTACCACCGAGATTTGGGCATTCCTGAACAAGAATATATCCCCTTTGCTTAAATAAGGGTTGTATTTTACGTATTGGACGCATTTTTTGCTGTTGTATAGTGTTTTTTGTGTAGAAATTAGATCCTTTATGTCTAGTTGATATTGTGTCAAATTTTGAAATACTATTGTGCCATGTTTATATATATATTTTTAAACACAAAACTGCTGTATTTGTAAAAGGAAAACAGAGTCGACACTATTGTGTCGGGATTTATGAAGTGCTTACAAAGATTCTATGTCTATGTGTTTACATTTGCCATATTTCATGCTTCGATCCAGAGGTTGTAAGAATCACACATTTTGCTGTCGGCCATATCACATTTCATGCGTTTTTTCATGGCGACGGACTTAAAAACAAAGAAAGAAATGATTATTATTGAATGTTGTCAGGGTTTTTGTTTGTTCATTTTGATGACAACTATTTAGTACTTAAACTCTCGTGAGTCCTGCTGCGTCGTTCAGTGTCATTGATATTATCGTCAGAAAGTGATCATATATACATTTTTATATATTTTTTTCTTCTTCCAAATATATAAAAAAATATTTTGTTATAAATCTATAATTGCCATTTTTAATCTCCCAAGATATATAATTATAAAAGGTTGATCCAAGTGATTATAGTATAATTATCAGCAGTTTTTACTGCTTGCTGCAAAACCATTGCCATATATATTTTACAGTTTGTTGTGGTCAACAATACTACGCCAGGTTGTCGATAAGTATTATTTTATAGTATTGTGCTCATGTAGATTTCGTTGGTATTTTTTTTGTACGCATAGAGTATTACTTTATCATTTTGTATATAATACCTTGGTAGATTTTTTTGTGAATCAAGGCTTATACAGATTTTGAGATATTTTCCGATTTTTGTTTACACTTTTGTGTATTGAGCTTTTACATGTTCAAATGCTTATGAGTATTTTATTTTTCAATATCAAAAGATCTGTGTCTATTTTGATGCAATTTTAGTTCGTTTTTTTTTTACAGTGTGTTGCCAAAGCTTTATTTAACATGGTAATTATTGTAGGGATTTTGTTGAAATTAAAATTTTTGTGGATCTGTATTTGTTTTAGCAATAAATTAGAAAAGTGTGTTCAGAAAAAAACCATGTGTTTGTTGTTTTAATTAAGTGTAGTGCGGTCCAGTGCAGGAAGATGGTAGCCATGTGAATGAATGCCTGAAACCAAGATTATAGTGTTGGTAATTTTATAATCACGTTACCAAAGCACAGAGGTGTTTTTTTGTCTAAAAAAAATGTAAGTTTGTCAGATGAATTTTAAATCATTGAATGAATTAGTTGGGGTCTGCAGATGTATGACAAACATGTACACTAATAATGAATGGAATGGTTCATGTCAAGTGAAAAGGAATAGATATAGCAGTTACGACACATAAGAATTCTCAAGAACATCGTGCCTGATTTTGATCAGATTGTCTACATTTAGTATAAAGTAAACAGTTGAACATCATCACGAACGAGTTGTAATGGACATATATCTGCTAGAGAGAAGTGAGATAGTTGTTATGGAAAAGAAGGGATCGAGAGAGGACAATATTGATACTAAACAAAAAATTTCAAAACATATGTAGTCGCCTATGAAACATTTTATACTATCAATTCACGTGTAGTATGAACATGAAAAGAAAATTTTTGCATAAAATTTTAAATTGATGTTATCATATTTGTTTCGTTTATAAAATACTAGTTACGGTATGTACCTGATTTATAAACTGGAATAAAAAAAGAATGCCCGACCTTAAAATTGTAGATTACAAGTGCCTGTTTATATGAATTAAAGGAAATTCAATACTGGTTGTGTGTTAATTTGCGTCCCCTCTCGAGAATATTTCACCGATATAAAACAGCGTGACTTTATCTAACAAGAGGGAAGTTATTTATTGAAATCATTTACCATAATGTATTTAGCGTAGTAAGATAAACCACAGTACGAATCGAATACAGTCTATAGTCTGTCCCAAGTTATTGCTTCCATCAATTTTTGACGTTTTTTAAAAAAATACACATACCTGTGAAAGAAATACAATTGAAATCGATGAAAAGGAATATATCCAAGATATCTTCATTGACCAATTATCCCTTTTCACTCATTAAATTTCACAGGAACGAAAACAATTTTCTTACGAAGATTTATAATGGGAAATGTTTACATCTTTTCTCCATTCGGAAGTACTCGGGATATCTCGCGCAATTTTTTAACGTTATCATCCGGGCTTATTAATGGCTGATACAATGCAAAATCTCCGTAGACTTTCAATTTTGGGATATGTATTGAAACCTAAAGCAGTAGAGGGGGCGTTTCAAAACAGATAATCTGGACATTTTTCATATATAGGGATGAACGTAGTTTGAACACAAAGGTATTTACTATTAATGAAATATCAAGCAAAAAGTAGTTGAAGCAAAAACTCGGGACAGAGTATAGTATCTTTATAAAATAAAACGTACATACATTGCCAACAGTGTACATACATGTAGCTGGTGCTTACCTGGTTTTCCTTCTTGTAGGTAAAAAATCCAGTTGGGTACCGTCTACATATTATCAGTCCCCAAGAAGCGACAACCAATCAGTGATACTCAGTTCCGGTCCAGTTTTCAGATCCGATCCACATCACGCTTCCGGTCGCATTTCAGGTGGAAAGCTGTATCCGGATGTATATGGTGCTTTTGGATCCAGCCAAGGAGATGTTGATGATGATAATAGACATGTATTGGTGCCTAACCCAGGATTGAAAAATAAAATGTGTGTATACTGTCACAAATTGAAATCCAGGACAAAGTCGGGGTGGTATATCTACACTCAGAACCGATGCAGGAAATGTGACGTCCCTCTTTGCAAGAAAAACAAAACATGTTTCGTGAATTACCACCGGGAGCTTGGGATTCCTGAGGCCGAATACATGACTCCATATCTTAATTTTAACTATTTGTTACAGTAGAAAGGCGGAAACAAATACAAACGTTCTATAGAATATAATTGTTTTTATTAGATAATACGTCACTTTGTATTAGTTGCACGGCGTTAAAAAAAACATACTGTACGTATATACATGAACGAATGTCGATTTTTCAAATGAAAAATGTCATCTTCTCATGAATTTAAAGATCTGTTTATCTTCAGATTTGTCCTTCTCATTTTATCATTTCTTACACATTAATTAAACATGTTTTCATGTACCCTTTATTAAAATGGTTTCATTGTCAGACATTTCTTTGTATATTGTTTAAAATACGTTTTTATGCTTATTAGACATCAATACTCTCCGATATAGCAAGAAGTGAAGGACAGACATTTGAACAGCATTAATGTAAAGATAATTTATCTAAATTCTGTTGAAAAAAAATATTGCAAATCTTTAGTTTGGACGGAAAATAATTCAGATCTTGAACCTTAATTTTGCAAACGAAATCCCCAAATCACCTAATTATGAAATAATTATAAGAGGATCTGGCTCCGTCATCACCAACTTTCCTCAAGTCAATACTCAGCCTCAAATCTGAGGTTTGACCTCAAGTTTATGCAGTTTTCTTTAAAGGATTTGAGTTGAGGAATGAGTTAAGGGATTTGAAATTTTTGGTGACGGTGGAGCCTGAACATATTCAGATGATGCAAACTTTGCATCATTTTCGGTCAACTTCTTTTGGTCAAGTGATTAACTTAACCAATTCTTAGTTATACCCCCCGTCTCTTGACGTCCGTGAATTTGTATGGCGTAGAGTACCTGTCTTTTCCAACATTGTGAGCAAGATAGAGACTAGAACCGTTGTGAAAGGATGATTATATTTTGTAAACAGTTTGCTTATACGTGGCAATCGGAAGGGTCCTATACATTCTCGAGGTCGTCATAGACTAAGCCTGACAACACTCTGTAGTCGAGCTACAGATGTAGATAGACTATGCCGAGGTACTGTGGTCATTCAGTTGCTTGTATAAGGAGAAAGAGTTCCATTTAGTTTACAAGATCAGAAATCAAGGTCTCGTTTACGATGTACAGAGAGTCCTTTTTCAACATTCTAGAGAATATAGAATTCACCGATTGAGGTAAGATGTTCAAACTTATACAGGTTGCTCATTATCATAGTAAGTACCGCAAATCTCGTTCATAGCATTTCAAGGAAGTTGGCTGCAATATAAATACACATTCGCTATACCCATAAATATTTACATTTTCATCTATCTTTGTCTGTGATAACATTACGAATCAATTTTGAACACTAAAACCCAATATCTTCATAAAACATACGTTACACAAAATGTGCGCGTGTCTTAAAGCATGACCGAGAAAAAGTATTGGTTGTGCCGCATAGTAATACATAGCATGTGCTACATATAAAATAGTAGTTTTAAAATAGTGTTGTTTTAAAGTATAAGAATTGAAAATAATATAAATATAAGGAATAAGGAATCATTCTTTGAATATTGTGAGGTTATAATTTCGGTTGGAGCGTGGTCAAATCTATCATAAAGCCATTCGGGCTTTATTGGATTTGTCCACGCCCCGACTGAAATTATCACCTCATAATACTCAAAGAATGATTCCTTAAATACATGTATATTCGGGTTTTGTTGTCGAAGAAAATGCATTGTTATTGAGAGAAGTATAACAGACCTAATTGGAAAGTTCTGGTTGAATCTTGTTGGTAATAATCGCATTGAATATTTCTCCTGCAACCGTTCTGGAATTTCGGCTACGGAAGGCCGAAAGGTTTTTTCAGTCAATTTGAAATAAAAAAAATTCAGTCCTTAATTGCAAAAATCTGATTTTTTTAACCTCAAATAACGAAACACAATCACGCAAGTGGCTTCTTAACGTGACATTTATTTCGTAAATACTTTTCACGCAGCGGTATGATTCAAAGAATAACAGTACACACAATATATCAATCCATGATTAGATTTCACAGGTTTTTCTCACAACGGAGAAATATTTATTTCGCGGAAATGTCAAATTTTGGTCCATTAATATCAATATGGAAAGAACTAAAAAAACCTTCCTGAACTCTATCCATCTTCAACAATGTTTGACATTTTTTTCTCGATAAAAAAATGTACATGTATCAGTACATTACCAGTTTCAAATTTCATGCGTCATCAAACACATAAAGCGCAAAGCAGACAAGTGAACAACAAATCAATCAACACATTTGTCTATTCATAAAAATAGCTCTTTTATTGTCTTTGGCAGTCATATTTACCAAGCAACGTCTATTGCACTTAAGCCGAGTAGATACATGTATATTTATTTCATTCAATTTTAAATCATACATTTATAAATGTACATATAGTAAAGTCGGAGCTAAAATTAGGTGACACGATCACAAATATGCCAAATAATTCAACTATATTCATTTGTATTTATATATCGTCATTTTTACTGAAATCGTTCCGTAATACAAGAGCACATCCATAGCAACTGTCGAGTATGAAAAGTACATGCAAGCCTGTAGAATCGCAGGTATTCAACGGAACAGTAAACACATCATAGATGAAGTGACAGTATCAATAAAACCGATTCCCCTAGAATTTTCTGCTATATGTAAAACTAGATGACCTTTAAATAGAGCAATGAAGACAAAATCAATAGTCAAGCGAGCTGTTAAGCAACCTTAAGTGAACACATTTGTTTTATTATTATTAAATACTTGAAAAACAGATAAATAATCATAACATCTCTAATTGTCTGGAATATTTAAAAATGCATTCAAACAATATAAATAATATTATTATACCTCAATATGAGTATTCTATATAATGCATTATCTGATTGGTTCTAGACAATCACGTGCCAGGACAATAAAACACTTTTTATTTATCTGTGATATTTTTCTTCTTATATTCCACACCTTCGGAAGCCACATAAATTTTCATTCCATTTGTGTAAAAATCCTGGGGATGAGCACAAGACTTCATCAAACAATTAGTTTTAAAAACAATATTGGATTATATCAACATTTCAAATTTTTTTGAATCAGAAAACTTACATGGAAAGAAACTGATAAACATTTACTACATTTCTGCTTTACAAATATTGGAAAACAATTTTAAAACCTGATGTATTCTATGTAATTACCAATCGTTCGGTGTTGTAAACAATTGCCTGAAGGTTTAAGAGATATACAGATTTATTTCCCCCAGAAAATCATATTTGATTTTTCTTGCGAGGGAATAAATCTTCATATCTCCCTCACCAACATGCAATAAATGCATAATGTTTAGTTAGAATATTTCTGCAACACATTGGGTTTTACATAATCACCTTAAACTTTCCTGTTTCCTAAGAGGTTAACATTGACGAGATAAATGCAATTCTTAGTCATAATGAAACCTGGTTATAATTGTTCTCACTGAGATCAAAGGTAGTTAGATTCATTATTGGTCAAGCAACAAATGCCACAAAGCAACCAGAAAGAGAAAAAATATATATTATTCAACTATGGATCACAATGACTTTTCAATATCATATTGGAGGGGAAAAAATGAGATTTGATCAAATGATGAATACATATTTATGTGTCTTTGGATGAATCTTTGTCTTCTGAACTGCTTTTCTCTCCTCCATTATCCCCAGCTCCTGACGACACAGGGTCACTGTCCATCAACAGCTGTAACTGCTGTCTGGCTCCATTTAAAAACACGTCCAAACTGGCATACTGTCTTTGGTGCAACTGCCTATTCACCTACAAGTAAAGAAATTTCAGATTCATGTACATGTAAGAAAAAACTTTTTTTTATAAATAGAAATATAATTTCTCTTCATGTATGCATGGATACCAATTAATATATTAGACTTTAGTCATAAAAACAAATGTACGATAATACAGAAGGATTCATGAAATTAACACATTTCAGGCCAAACTACATTTCAAGACATTCACACTATTACTCATTTTTATACTGTATATGCTTGGGGAAAAAATATGTTTTATGTAGTGAACTTGTTATAAAAATATGATATAAAAATCAAAATTCTCAATACTGTATATGGATTATGAATGTCGGAACTTGGAAATGTAATGTATGTTTCCAAATTTATCTTTTTTTGTTATGAGAAAATAATTCACATGTATCACTCATCGAAAGACACCTATAATGTAAATGAACTACAGTATTCAATATACATTTGTTTGATTAATACAGGGCTGCCCAACTGGAAATATCTTAAGATACCTCACTACACCTACACTTATACTTTTTAAGACACTACATCACAAGATGGCGATTTAAATGTTTTGTTAAACTGTTTATATCGTTCGATTGGGTTGTATATTGTCGTAGGTCAGTCGTTAAAGTATTGGGCTTCTGAACCACAGATCATGAGTTCGAATACGCCTGGAGCTTTTGTTCAGGTTAACTGAATGAAATTTTTGAAAATGTAATTTTTCATCCAAAATTGCACATTTTTTCCTATAAGACTTTTATTGCCTATTAGACTTTTAAAAATACTTCTTATCCATTATGATATCTATCATAATCAAGTAATTTTCTGCTGATTTGAGAAAATATTTCCCGGTGTAGTGAGCCACCTTAAAGAAGAAGTTCAAGTCTGGTCTAAAAGCAGTGCTACAGAACCATAAACACCAAAAACCAACAAATTACAAGATGTCCAGTCTCTGTCTATTTCATATCAGACCAAAAATTCTCATTGAAAGTATGAGTTTTTTCTCTGAATCTATATAAAATACTGGTAATATAGATTAAGAGGTAAGGATTACCTCTAAACATCCATAATATAATAAATTAATGAGTTCAACACTTAAATAAAGTCATTTCAATAGTTTCAATTCATTTCATATAGTGAATCTCCCTTCATGTTATGTCTTCTATAAAAATTCTTTTGACTAAGGTGTTCGTCAATCAAAAGCAATCTCAGCATATCTAGTCTACCATCAATCACAACATCAAACTTTACATGTAACTTAATGTTTCATTCAGACTCTGTGTCTCAATGTCTCCTGCTTATTCTCAAGTTTAATGAATAAAACCAAAAAACTGGAATTAACCAGGGGCCATAAGTTGTGGTTGAATATTCTAAAAAATTATGCCATCTATAAAATCTTCTTACAATAGGATATTTAGCAGACAAACAAAGCAAACGCTGATTATGATTAAGAAGGCCTCCCTTAAAGTTCAGAAAATTGCAGATCTTGTTTTTGAGCAATATACATGTATCAGAGAAATAAAGTACGAGTTTTCGTGAATGTTGCAGAATAACCTCCGAGGTCGAGAAATGTTGTTTTGAAATATAAAAGCCAAGGCGTTAGCCGAGGCTTTTATATTTCAAACAACATATCGAAACCGAGGAGGTTATCCTGCAACATTCACGATAACAAGAACTTTATTTATATTCTACTAACAGCTCATTATTTCTACAGATCGTTTCTCCTATAGAGAGACAATCTAGGTCATTTTGAGGGCTGTTCCGTGTAACCCCAATGGTTTTGTTAGTAATGTTTACATGTGTAACGATCAAAGGAATCGCATGCAGACGACAGAATTTTTCTTTAGATTTTTAATACTCTTTACTTATTTATAAAATATCTTTGAATCATGTTCCTAATATTTTAAGGGCAATTTAATACGATAATTACTACTACACATTATATATTTTATGTAAAAACACGCAGTGAAAATGTGCTAGGGAGGTCCTAGGAACAGCCGCATTGATCTCTTAAAAATAAACATTTGAGGCAATACACATCGTTTTGACTGGAACTAACACGTGAAATTGACATGGTTTTAAAACTTTTTACGGTTTGAAGTTGTACTTTCATGATCAGTGCGAGACAAATAGGTATTTCTGATCTGATAATTTACTGATGACTTTCGTGGTATATTGGAGAATGATGTCCGCGGCATCTCTTTGATCTTGGCAATAACTGTAGTAGAATTTCAGTTTATTTCCATGTATTTAGGATAACCATATAATTACTGAACTGTCATTTAATGATCTTTTACAGGGCTGAATTATACTCAGGTGAAGGTTAAGGCTTTGGGCCTCTGGTTTATGTTTTTTTTCCCTTAAAAATGAATAATTTTTGTTTTTATGTCTTATATGAATTTGTGGGATATTTGTCGATGGTCTCAGTTGTGAGATCTTTTTAGCACAAGTATAAATCCCTTGCTGAGTTCTCAACAGAGCATCTGTTTAGACTGTCATGATAGTGCTATCTAGGACTGACCTCCCTCTGCTGCTGAAGATAAGCCCTCATCTCCTGATTGGCTAGCTCGATCACACGGTCCATTGCCTCCTTATGAGTCTTCCGCTCCTCCTCCAAGTGTGCCTTAAGAGTTTCCTACAAATGGAGCATGAACAGGTTGTTTTTGGAAAACAATTTATGAACATAATATTAAGAAATCAAAAAAAAAACATTTGTAAAGTGATATTACTGTACTTTAAATCTACAAATACCTGAAACTGTATCTTCTGTTCCTCCAGTAGACTTCGAGTTTGAGTTTGAGATTCTTTTCGCTCTTCCTCAATGAGTTTAAGAAATTCATCCTACATAAAATAAATTATTATACATGTACATTAAAAAGTTTACTGATACAAAACATTGTCTTACCTTTATCAGACAATGATATAAAATAAATACTTTGTGTAACATTTTTTGAATAGTAAAAAATATAGATCAGTGTTTCGATATTAACTTTCCATTTCCAATCACGAATTTTGAACAATAATGTACTGGTAGCACCATAGTTCTCTTGTTAATCTTTCAAAATTTCCATTGACCAAATGATCTGAATAAATGCATGTATATACAGCTTTCATTTTTTCTTAAATAAAGAACATGTGCTTTTTTTTCCTACAGAAAACCTCAGATGTGTTGTTTTTCCTAAGGTTGTCAGTAATTTTTCATGTTATTGGACAATTTATACCTTTTGCTCTTTTATTGCCTGTGCACCTCTTTCCTGCTCTGCTGCGACAGCTTCCTGGACTAGGTCATTTATTTGATCTTTTTCCTTCTACAAAAAAATATACCGGTAATATTTAATCACTTTTATAAGCTAGAAAATGTTAACTCAGCATAGCATGTTAATACATTGTAATTGTTATTTTCAAATGTTTTTATTATAGTTTATTGCTTCTACAACTTACAGTTAATGCTTGCTTAGAAGGAATAGAAATACTTGTATAAAGAATTCATTTATACCGTAAATGTTGCGGTCCAAAACAACACTCTTAACTTTTTTTTCTATAAAATGATTATTGTGTCCCAAAAAGGTAAGGAGTAACAAAAATAACATCTTTTATAGTTAATCTAAAAAAGTTTCACCAGATACAATTATCAGATTGACATTTATGTCCCAAAAAGGTAAGGAATAACAAAAATAACATCTTTCATATATAAATCATGAAATTAAATATGTCTAGCTTTTTATAAATGTGTAATATTTACTTGTAAAGATGCTTGCATTTCATCCCATATTTCTTTTTTCTCCTTTTCTAGTATTTCTTTCATTTCTTCCTGTAAAATACACAAGTATAAGATCTCTATCAAAAACAAGCATTCTGAGAGTATTGCATAAGCAATACACGTCCCCTACCGGTTTGTATTATTCTATGAAAGCTTCAAAGCACACAACTATTTCAGAGGTATTGTAAACGAGATGTCATGCTTTAATCAGAGATAAAAGAACAGAGGAAAATAAAACTATATAGTTGATATAGAAATTAAATAGGAAATAGGTAAAATAATACTCTTTATTTCATCTCCTGTAATTTCGCCAAGTCTATTCTGTATTCGCTGGTAAAAATTTGTGAAAACAATGCACTGTTATGCACAATATCATTTCTTACCGTCTTCTGTACCCCGAATCAAACCAAACAGTTAAACAGCCCAACCCGACAACGAACCCGATTGTAATAATACAAAAAAACCCTGCCGATTAAATTTACAACACAATGCTTGACACTATTTTATAGAATTTATTTGTTTGTTAGAAATGATAAAAGGAATGGTACAGGAAAAGGAATGGTACAAGTAACGCACGATATTATTACTGACTACATACTGACCTCGTTTATTCAGTTACACACCGAACCCGATAACGAACCCGAACATTAAAGAATTGGAATATAAAAAATTAATTTTCTCGAAAATATGTCAATCAGACACTACAAAAGTGTAAACTTGATCTGTAGTTTGACATTTTGAAGCTGTTCAGCAAGTTTCATATTATTCCTCAAATGCATAAAGAAAAAAAGTGTGGAAAACTGAAGTGGGACAGACAGACGGACTGACGGATGGACAGACAGACGGACAGACGGACGGACAGACGGACTGACGGATGCAGAGGAAAGCTATAGTCCCCTCCGGTGAAACCGGTAGGGGACTAATAAGTTCCAACTACCTAAATGTGGTACAAAATAGTTTGCAATGGCAAAGATGAAAAAAATTTAAATCACTAAGTTTGAACATTCTATATCATTTCGGAATACTGGTACGTGTATATGTAAGTGTGATTTGCAGATACATGTACCTGTAAGAAGTACCCAATTCACATAAGGTCAAGACGTCAAATATGAAGGTCACAAATTTAGATGTTACCAGAATACTTTGAAAAGAGGTTTGTCACCTTATTTTTACTTAAAAAATTAATTAAACATAAATACAGCTTTTAGAAAAGAAATTTGTTGAAAGTTCAGCTTGACTTCTTCAGCATTGCACTATTAATCACTATAATATCAAATATTTTTTACCTGAAAATGCTGAACAGATTCTTGAGTAATCTTTTTGATTTCCTCTCCCAAATGTGCTTTCATTTCTTGCATTTTTGACTCTATATCTTTGTTCTGAAAATGAGTATAAGAAAAGAAAAATCATATGTATTATTTAGTAAATGAAATATTTCTCTGCAATTTCTTCCTAAAAAGTACAAATGGAAAGTGAAATAGCAAAAAGGTAAATATATTTACATTAAAATACAAAATGTTCACCATCAAATGGAGAATGGAGACAAAGACAAATTAACTCAGAGGTTGACAAACCAGTACCTTAAATCAAGTTACATTTAGTGTTTACACTGCTTAGATTTATTTACATATGTATTTTGTTCAAATTAACGCAAGATTTAAATATACTTAGTAATCTCTTTGCTAATACAGTAAAACTCATTTACCATGAACATGGATATAGCGAAATCTCAGATTAAGTGAAGTTTTTTTTAATCTTTGCAAAATGTTATGGTTATAACGAATTCGGATATAACCAATTTACGGATATAGCGAACTTATTTTGAGTCCCGTAGAGGTGAATAATAATGAAATTGAACACTTTTATAACGAATTTCTTTACAGTTTAAAAAGTCTGCACTACCACTAAACATACTGGTAATAGTTTGGATGAATTTATTTTCACATAAATTCTTCAATTCACGATCCAATTATTAAAGGTATCACAAGAATGAATTTTTATTTTAAGCCTCAATAAGCAAAAAGTGTACTCTGGTGTAAGAAACATGTATATATCGTGAATTTGCAATAGTTATTATAACAAATTCGTTATACAGATATAACGAAGTAAATCCTTTGGTCCCTAGGACTTCGCTATAACCAAGTTTTACTGTAATTGCTTAAAATGGGTGGAGATGAGTCATTTTGATGATCAAACACACATAAAAATAACCAGCAGCATTTGAATTATTGTTTTTTTTAAAATAGACCTCAAGCTGATTGGCACAAAATCATACAGAATGAAATAAAGGTGAGTGAATAAGTGACACCAGCTCAAGGATAAGATGATAAAGTGAGGAGCATCTCAATGTAGCACAATACCTGTTGAGTCAGAGCCAGTTCAAGCTGGAGTTCTCTTTCTTTGTTGTTTTTCTGCAGCAGGTTATTCACAGACTCCTCATGATTGTGTAAACTAGACTGCATCAAAGTCTGGAGAAAAAAAATGTCAGCAGATAAACTTTTGATTCTGTGGATTGGCATAGTTACATGTAACAGGAAATTCACTACAAATTGTGTTCAATGAATGTTGCTGAAACCACAGTAATTAAATAATACTGTACTCCTATTGTTTTCTTTATAAAGACACATATTAACAATCAAGTACAAATGTACATGTACCTGCAGGCCTCTAGCTCCTGGAATGGAAATATTTGGATGGACGACCTGGGAGCTAAAGTTCCATATGTGTTAAAAAATTGCAATTCATGGTGTACACAAACTTGCTTTTGTTTTGGATTGATTAACATTATTTTACAGAATTCATATGGAAGTAAAGTTAATCAATCCAAAACTAGCGCAAGATTTTGTGTGCTGTAAAATGCAACCTTTTTTTTTTTACAGATACGTAACTGTAGCTCCCAGGTCAATTGTCTAAATTTTTTAGACCAGTAGCTAGTACAAATGTAGCTTTTTCGTGTCATCAAATATCAGTACAATGTACAGGTAATATAAATAAAAACATGTATATTGATGAAGATTTCATGGTACATGTACATGTATATTCATTTCTTATGTCTTTGGATCCCGTTCCTTGCTTTATACTCACTATAACAGAAAACTTGACAAATCCTGTACCTAAATATGTGGGAGAAATGGAAAATAGAAGATTTTATGAGACATAAGACATCATGGAACATTAGCCTTGCCCTAGGGCCCCATTACCTTGTATTCCTGTACAACACTCTCTACGGCATCAGATGACTCCTGTTGAATTTGCTTCAAATTTAACTGGGGTTCTACAGGTTTGGGTTGAGTATCCTATAAAACACATTTGAATCCAGGTCATGCTTGTACATGAATACTCACATTCAGGAAAAGATCATGATGATAAAAAATATACACAATGCTTATATACAACACATAATTACATGCCATTTGTATAGATACCAGTATCAAATTGGCATGACTATTTTGAAAGGACTGGTACATTGTAAAACCCTGCATTTACCTACTTATTATTCTATTAGTCTTGTGGCAAGATTGCTTATGAAAATCACAAAACTGAAGGTTTTTCAAACTGAAATTAGAAACACACTGCAAAAGACTTTTGAATGAAATACCCTTCAAAAACTAAACACCTTTCAAAACTAAACCGGACATAAAAAATCAATAAAAGAAAAATATGTCTGTATATATGAAAAAGTTTGTATGCTAATTATCAAGCAAGACATCATGGAAAAAAAAGAAACTTACAAGTCTAAGCACATGGGACATTGGAGACCCTTGGGAAACACCAGCATTATCTGTGTCAGTGTCTGACTGGAGGGGAACTTCTACTTCCACGATATTCAGCCCACCCACCACTGCAGTTTCACTGGTGCTTTCAGCTGCTGGAGTAATGTTTGACTGGAATGGCTGAAATGTACCTCTTTCATTTCCTGTCGAGGTTGGCAGTGCATCACTTGAGATTGACATTGTGGTGGCTTCATTGTTTCTCGATAGAGAAGCTTGGCAGTGGAATGTTGGGGGTCTAGAGGCCTCTGTGTTGTCCGTTTCTTGAACGTCTGGGGCTTGTAGAGTAACTTCACCATTGGGTCGACCATTCAAAGAATTGGGTTCTGAAGTTCTGTTGAAACTGCCATCCAAAATATCATTGACTAATGATGCTGCATTCTATAGATAAAATATAAACATAAGTCAGCTTAATCAGGATAAAGCAAACTCTAGAAAAATACCAACATTGATTGAATCTGGGAAACTAGCAGCTCAGTGAGTAACTAACAGCACTGCATGAGGATGGGTGTAAGTGTCATACTATCATATGCCATCATTACTAAAAATGTAGGTACATAGAGTAACTGTTGAGCTATATTTCATAATTTAACTCATTTCCCAAAGTGTTAAGCAGCATACTGATATGGTTTCCAAAAAGATGAAAATATGTTTAATATTTCCATCTCAAGGGAAAGTGATTGCAGGTCTTATGCTACTCATCAACTATTATACTAACATCTTTTGTTATACAGATTTTTCAGAGTATGGGTAAGGAAAATAAAAGCTTCTTGAATCATTTAATTTCTTTCTTAGATACATATTCCCATTAAATGTAACAGTAGATAGAAAGTGTGTAAATTATTTTCCTTTCTGAACACAGACTTCCTATTTAGTTTTCTATAAACTTCTTACCTCTTGAAGCAAACCCAAATGCTAAAACTTTACAAAGCTTTTAGCTAAAACATCAGAAAACAGAACTGAATGCTGAAACTGAACAAAACCCAGGCCAGGATTATTTGGATATGATAATTTATTACTACTTGCATTATCAGGATTATCCAGGACTTGTGGGAATTGGCAGGGAGGCTCAGTCGGCTGCTCGCTGCTCTCTTCCACCTCCCCATTGGTTTGTTGCTGTAGAACTGTCGGATCCAAGACAGGGGGAAACTGGTTTTGAACACACAGGAGGTCTGGTCGCATTCCAACCTGACTTCTAGCTGATGTACAGAATTTATATTTACTTAGTAATACACACACTAGTATTGGCATAATATGATACATCAAGATCTTGTTCTAGCTGATTCAACTTTTTCATTTGATTCACTTACACAATCACAATATTCCCTAATAACAATTGTCTGTATAAAGTGTATTTAAGCACAACCACCTGTATCTAATATGGCCCATGGTGAAGGACCAGCCTCCACATTTGGTTGTATTTCATCAACAGTTGGAAAGGCTGGTTCTGCTGCCTAGAGAATGAGGCAATAAATCTTAATAAATCAAAGAAATGTCGTTATACATTCCAAAAAGTTTAAACCTTTATGAGGGATATTTTAATTGACAAAATCTATTAAACATATTGATTACATATACAATTTTTGTTGTTGAAAGAAACAACTGTGGGTATCAGCCTGGACACTTAGGTGTAGAGCTCCTGGCTTAAATAAAATACAGCCCAATTTCTAGTTAGACTCCCATTGATTCCAACTATCAACTTTTCTTTTTTAGCTCACCTGAGCTGAAAGCTCAAGTGAGCTATTCTGATCACATTTTGTCTGTCGTCCATCTGTCCGTCCGTCCATCTGTCCGTAAACTTTTCACATTTTCAACATCTTCTCAAGAACTACTGGGCCAATTTAAACCAAACTTAGCACAAATCATCCTTAGGCAAAGGGGATTCAAAGTTGTGAAAATTAAGGGCAACGCCCTTTTTCAAGGGGAGATAATTAAAAATTTATGAAAAATTTCAAGATATTTTCAAAAATCTTCTTCTCAAGAACCATAAAGCCAGGAAAGCTGAAACTTGTGTGGAAGCTTCCTCAGGTAGTGTAGATTCAAAGTTGTGAAAATCATGATCCCTGGGGGTAGGGTGGGGCACAATGGAGGGTCGAAGTTTTACATAGGAATATATAGAGTAAATATTTAAAAATCTTCTTCTCAGAAATTAATCAGCCAGGAAAGCTGAAACTTGTGTGGAAGTATCCTCAGGTAATGTAGATTCAAAGTTGTGAAAATCATGATCCCCAGGGATAGGGTGGGGCCACAATGGGGGGTCAAAGTTTAACAAATGAATATATAGGGTAAATCTTTAAAAATCTTCTTCTCAGAAACTAATCAGCCAGATGATTCTTTATAATTGTTAAGACTTTGGCTCCAGGACAATTCTTCGGCCTCACAAGAAGGTTCAGAGTTTGATGTAGCTTTATATCCCATAGATAAACAATTATTAAGGATCTTTTTGAGAACTGCAATACTCATCATGTGATATGACTATAAAATCATCCTGTTAGAAAAGGGACTAATGATTATAAACATAAGAATATCCAGGGGGAAAATGGATTTTATCTATACAGGATCTACATGTATTATTGTACATTGTCCAGATTGTTTGTATTATGACTCCATTAAGCTGATCTCATCATACCTATTGTTCCTCAGGTGAGTGATGTGGCCCATGGGCCTCTTGTTTTTTTGTTTTTTTTTATTACAGTACTGTTCAGACTTATTCTAGCAGTAGTTTGTTATATTCATAAAATTTAATAATACAAAGATGTATTTATGTACTGTTTCAAGATTAATGGGGAATGAAACTGACTTGGCTGTTACATGTAGTGTGAATTTGTTATAAGCATGATGAACTTAACTGTAAGAGTGTTTCAATGTACATTTGTTTACACGTGCTACCTAAAGGATTGCAGCAAATTACATGTACTTATTAGATGATATTTACATTTGCAAATATGCTTCCTTATATGAACCTATAGAATAGTGAAGACATTCAATTCTGTGTGAATGCTTCCATGACGTCACAATGATAACTGCACTGGCTTATCGCTTGCAATATTGTAAATGTAAAAACACAGTTACATCAATGATTCTGAATGATTTGCCATTCTCAAACATAAATATAAGTAATAAACAGCAATAATAACAAGAGGCCCATGGGCCACATCGCTCACCTGAGGAACAATAGGTATGATAAAATCAGCTTAATGGAGTCATAATACAAACTATCTGGACAATATACAATAATACATGTTGATCCTCTATACCGGTAAATAAAATCCATTTTTCCCCTGGATATTCTTATGTTTATAATCATTAGTCCCTTCTCTAACAGGATGATTTTATAGTCATATCATATGTTGAGTATTGCAGTTCTCAAAAAGATCCTTAACAATTGTTTATATATGGGATATAAACGTACATAAACTCTGAACCTTCTTGTGAGGCCTAAGAATTGTCCTGGGGCCAAAGTCTTAACAATTATAAAAAATCATCTGGCTGATTAGTTTCTGAGAAGAAGATTTTTAAAGATTTACCATATATATTCCTTTGTTAAACTTTGACCCCCCCCCCATTGTGGCCCCACCCTACCCCTGGGGATCATGATTTTCACAACTATGAATCTACACTACCTGATGATGCTTCCACACAAATGTCAGCTTTACTGGCTGATTAGTTTCTGAGAAGAAGATTTTTAAAGATTTACTTTATATATTCCAATGTTAAACTTCGACACCCCATTGTGGCCCCACCCTACCCCCGGGGATCATGATTTTTTGAAAACCTTGAATCTACACTACCTGAGGATGCTTCCACACAAGTTTCAGCTTTACTGGCTGATTAGTTTCTGAGAAGAAGATTTTTAAAGATTTACTCTATATATTCCTATGTAAAACTTCGATCCCCCATTGTGGCCTCACCCTACCCCCGGGGATCATGATTTTCACAACTATGAATTTACACTAACTGAGGATGCTTCCACACAAGTTTCAGCTTTCCTGGCTGATTAGTTTCTGAGTAGAAGATTTTTAAAGATTTACTTTATATATTCCTATGTTAAACTTCAACACCCCATTGTGGCCCCACCCTACCCCCGGGGGTCATGATTTTCACAAATTAAAATTTACACTAACTGAGGATGCTTCCACACAAGTTTCAGCTTTCCTGGTCTTATGGTTCATGAGAAGAAGATTTTTAAAGATTTACTCTGTATATTCCTATGTAAAACTTCGACCCCCCATTGTGGCCCCATCCTACCCCCGGAAGTCATGATTTTCACAAATTAGAATCTACACTACCTGATGATGCTTCTACACAAGTTTCAGCTTTCCTGGTCTTATGGTTCATGAGAAGACGATTTTTAAAGATTTACTCTGTATATTCCTATGTAAAACTTCGACCCCCCATTGTGGCCCAATCCTACCCCCGGGGGTCATGATTTTCACAAATTAGAATCTACACTACCTGAGGATGCTTCCACACAAGTTTCAGCTTTCCTGGTCTTATGGTTCATGAGAAGAAGATTTTCAAAGATTTACTTTATATATTCCAATGTTAAACTTCGACACCCCATTGTGGCCCCACCCTACCCCCGGGGATCATGATTTTCAAAACCTTGAATCTACACTACCTGAGGATGCTTCCACACAAGTTTCAGCTTTACTGGCTGATTAGTTTCTGAGAAGATTTTTAAAGATTTACTCTATATATTCCTATGTAAAACTTCGATCCCCCATTGTGGCCTCACCCTACCCCCGGGGATCATGATTTTCACAACTATGAATTTACACTAACTGAGGATGCTTCCACACAAGTTTCAGCTTTCCTGGCTGATTAGTTTCTGAGTAGAAGATTTTTAAAGATTTACTTTATATATTCCTATGTTAAACTTCAACACCCCATTGTGGCCCCACCCTACCCCCGGGGGTCATGATTTTCACAAATTAAAATTTACACTAACTGAGGATGCTTCCACACAAGTTTCAGCTTTCCTGGTCTTATGGTTCATGAGAAGAAGATTTTTAAAGATTTACTCTGTATATTCCTATGTAAAACTTCGACCCCCCATTGTGGCCCCACCCTACCCCCGGGGATCATGATTTTCAAAACCTTGAATCTACACTACCTGAGGATGCTTCCACACAAGTTTCAGCTTTACTGGCTGATTAGTTTCTGAGAAGAAGATTTTTAAAGATTTACTCTATATATTCCTATGTAAAACTTCGATCCCCCATTGTGGCCTCACCCTACCCCCGGGGATCATGATTTTCACAACTATGAATTTACACTAACTGAGGATGCTTCCACACAAGTTTCAGCTTTCCTGGCTGATTAGTTTCTGAGTAGAAGATTTTTAAAGATTTACTTTATATATTCCTATGTTAAACTTCAACACCCCATTGTGGCCCCACCCTACCCCCGGGGGTCATGATTTTCACAAATTAAAATTTACACTAACTGAGGATGCTTCCACACAAGTTTCAGCTTTCCTGGTCTTATGGTTCATGAGAAGAAGATTTTTAAAGATTTACTCTGTATATTCCTATGTAAAACTTCGACCCCCCATTGTGGCCCCATCCTACCCCCGGAAGTCATGATTTTCACAAATTAGAATCTACACTACCTGATGATGCTTCTACACAAGTTTCAGCTTTCCTGGTCTTATGGTTCATGAGAAGACGATTTTTAAAGATTTACTCTGTATATTCCTATGTAAAACTTCGACCCCCCATTGTGGCCCAATCCTACCCCCGGGGGTCATGATTTTCACAAATTAGAATCTACACTACCTGAGGATGCTTCCACACAAGTTTCAGCTTTCCTGGTCTTATGGTTCATGAGAAGAAGATTTTCAAAGATTTACTTTATATATTCCAATGTTAAACTTCGACACCCCATTGTGGCCCCACCCTACCCCCGGGGATCATGATTTTCAAAACCTTGAATCTACACTACCTGAGGATGCTTCCACACAAGTTTCAGCTTTACTGGCTGATTAGTTTCTGAGAAGAAGATTTTTAAAGATTTACTCTATATATTCCTATGTAAAACTTCGATCCCCCATTGTGGCCCCACCCTACCCCCGGGGATCATGATTTTCACAACTATGAATTTACACTAAAAAATTTCCCCAAAAAGTTTTGGATATACTAAAGGATTAATCTCCATAATAACAAGTACTGTACTGGTGTGCCACCAGTTCTCACCAAGGACAATTTCTTGCCAGTGCATTTCGATGTCATTTTTTCATGAACACATAAAATTATATATGAAAAATGATGTAATGATTAAAACACTGGCAAAAAATGGTACCTGGCAAGAACTGGTCGCACGCCAGTACAGTTACAGAAAAATTTGTTTACCAAAAGTAGTTACATTTTACATCTTTTCTAATCCAGATTTATGTACAGTCGTTTTACCGGTAACGAACCAGTATGCTGTTTCGTCGTGCATCTGACTATTATTATCGGATTTCCAAATGTTTTTATTTTTTGTTTAAATCACGTTTCTTTGTTGTTCTAAATTGTAGTATCAAATTTCCGAAAATATAAAGGATGAATTACGGAGATAGTAATTTCAACATCCCCTCCATTTTCCTAGTTTTGAATACGTTTTCCAGTAACGAATCAAGCGCCCTCTATCAGTTCTGACCGAATATTTTGGGGTGGATTAATTTCAAAAATGCACTAGAGGTACATGTCAATGGACTTATTGATGAAGAAGAAAAAATAATTGTGGAAATATGTTATTTTAAACAAATATTATTTTTATTGTACGGTTTCCCCGTCAAATTGAAACTGGACTTGAACAGTTTTCATTTTGCGTTACTTTATGAAATTGAATTTTCATGAAAACACTTTATAAAAGTAATTAATGATAAGAAGTTGCCATTTGCCTTTGTTTTGTCTGTATATTTATTAATATATCCAGCCAAATAATACTTCTGTCGCAATGAACCGATACTAGGAAAACTACACGTGGTTCTATCTGAAGTCGTAATTTCATTCAAAGCTCAATTATTATTTGATTATTATTTGATATGATGCATAATCTCATTAAATGGATTACAATTACTAATTGTCCACTTAAAAGTGTTCAATAACAAACCTATTTTCATAGTTAGGTTTAATTGTTATCACACTTTCGTTTTTTTCTGGCTTGCACTTCCAGCAGTTCATACCTGGGTCACCTTTATTATTTGTAAATAATACGGTAAATAATCGTGCAAATGTCAAACAAATCCACACACCGATAGAATATTTATTTCTGTATTATAATTACCTAGCTTGGATTTTTTAAAACCTTAACTTCGTTTTTCACCAATAATTTTTCTAAAAATTATTCGATACTGGCAATTATTTGTTACCAGTAAAACGACTGTACCATATATTTTAGCAAAATAATTTTCCATATTTTACACTTCAAATTCATATCCCATTTCGGATATTATATCCCATATAGGATATTATATCCCAAATGGGCTATCATTTCCTATTCGGGCGATTGATACCAACCTGGTCAAGTTTATTAATTTTGGGGAAATCTTGTTCTAGTTAACAGCTGGTTAATCTTACCTCAAATCCACCAAAGTCGCCAAAATCATCGTCATCGTCCATGTTAGCTGTAATAAATAAAGATGAAAACATGTAGTTGAACGAATTAATGGATGTATTCAACATCTTCAACACTGTTCAAAATACCAGAGACATGTACATAACTGTGATAACACATAACATTTTATGGATGTCTCTGAAAATACAGAGAAAAAAGTTTGTTAGAACAATGAATCCCAACACCATTACTACCAAAATCTCAAATCAAAAGAATTTACGTTAAAAATATCCTTTCATATGCTCTTTCAGAAATAATAGCTCTTCAGAAATAAATCCTTGTTATTTTTTGATACACCTTTTTTGTGGAAGCTGACATTTTATGAATGCGTTTAGAATTTGATAGATTGTACGTAATGTGTGGTTTTCATCATATCACATCAATGCTCAAGTATTTACAATTGCGCGATTGATCAACTTCCTTGGAAGTTTACGATAAATAAATAAAAGTTATAAGAGATAAAATATGCACAGGTCCTCATGTACCTATAATTTATAGATACAAGCCCTCAAGTTTAGGGACGAACTGTCAAAGAACCGGTCATGTGACAAACACGTGGTTGAATGTTTATAGGTTGGAAATGGGAACGCCAAAATTGCCGTTCATTCCAAATATTGAAAAACTTTCAGACAGAGTAATTAGAGTATTAGGATGCAATCCAAGTCCACTGACGCTTCAAGGAACAAATACTTATCTGGTGGGAACGGGAGAAAGGTAGGAATGTAACTATTTTAAACATTGCTTGATTATAAGTGATTATAAATGATTTACAAACTTTTATGTAGTTGTCAGGTCGTGACTAGTTACAGTGGGTACTTGTAAAATTGGTTACAAATATGGTTTGGCCATCTCTATGTGCAACAGCAGTGTACATTAATTGGTTTGGTCATCTCTATGTGCAACAGCAGTGGACATTAATTGTTTGTGAATAAATATTACATGTCAGCTCAGCTATTATATCTGATAATTAAAAAAAATTGACTCTCATGACAGAGTGTTGTACCAGTGAAAAATGCAATCATGTCAAAAGCAAAGCTTTTATATTAAGTGTCCTATTTTAATAGATTTTGACCTATACTCTTTTCCCTATAAACTAGAAAAAATAATCTTACTATGACCAGGCCACAAACCAGGTCCGTAAGAGTGCATCTGTCATTTTATCCATAGATCATTTTATCTACCTATAAATTATAGCTGAGTTGATATTAATTCCTGAAAAACCAGTCAAAACCTAAAAAAGTCAATGATAAAAAAAATTAGGGTTTAAATTAGATTACAAAATGCTGAGATAAGATTGTTGGGATATGAAATTTATTCTAATAATGATTCATTTTGGTATATGTATTTCAGGAGAATTTTAATTGATACTGGTGAATCAGGAATACCAAATTACATTCAGAATTTGCAGAAGACCTTGCAAGACTTCAAGATTAGCATTCAGGAGATAATTCTGACCCACTGGCACCATGATCATTGTGGAGGAACTATTGAAGTCTGTCGGAATGTGATCAAGGGTCAGTATACCTTATTGTGCAAGACTGATGAAGTGTTCATCATTTTCTTCAACAACAGGTAATAATTTAAAAGATTATTAAACTTAAATGTATATGGAACATTCATGAGAGAATTAAGTTAATTCTTTCTCTTAATTCTTTACTATCCAATGTTTTTGGTCCTTGATCTCCAATTCCAGTGTATGGGAAGCAGAGGGGGACAAAAAAAACATTGGCAACTTAGGGGTAAACAAGACAATCTTGATCACAATGATTATCATGATCTTTTTGTTAAATGAGAAATGAATTAACACAATCACTATTTCCACAGATGAAAAATCCAGAGTTTCCAAATTTAGAAGACCACCTGAAAAGCCAGAAGTAGATCTTGGTCCTATTAAATGCAATTTTGTGGAAGATGGTCATCTGTACAAAACAGAGGGAGCAACCCTAAGGTTAAGGATATATTCAAGCACTTATGCCCCGATCCTACCATTTTTAGATTTCTCTTTTCATCCGATTGTGATTTTCATATTATTTCCATTAAAAACTTGTTTTTAGATATATCACAAACAATCATTCTAAGGATTTTATATTTCTTTTTGTGCCTTCATGCAACAAAAATATGATAAAATAAAAAAAATCCCAACTTACCTAATTTTTTCATCAGTGTTACCTTAAACACACATTTTTTTCTTCTTAGGCATTAGCATGTCTTTATTCCTGTCTCTATGTTTACTTTCGTTTTAATTTCAGGACTATTTTCACTCCAGGCCACACAGATGATCACATCTGTTTGTTCTTAGATGAAGAAAAAGCCTTATTTTCCGGGGACAATATATATGCGGAATCTACATCGGTATAATATGCATGCACACACATATAGAATCATTAATTTTACATTACCGGTATTTAAGATCACCTTAAATTACATGTATTAGATTTTCTTAAATAAATATAGAGGCAGATCGAGACATATATTGCCCCTTCTAGGGGTATGAACTGTGGTTTTCTGGCTTACAAACCAAGCAATTTTCAGTTGTCAACTAAAAGTTACCAAAAATATTAAATTCATGCTGCTTCAAATTTTATAGATTTTTGAAGATTTGCATACGTACATGATGTCTTTAGAAAAAATGAAAGATTTGAAACCAGCAGTGATATTTCCTGCCCATGGATCAGTTATCACAAATCCAGTGGAAAAATTACAGTTTTACATCAGTCATCGTCTAAAGCGGGAGAAGCAAATCATGGACTTGTTAAAACAGAATCCAGACAAGCTATTCACTCCACTGGAAATAGTGAAAAATGTTTATGACGTGAGTGCATTTGTCTTAGTGTTAGAGTATTACACAAAATGTGTGGACAAAGCATCATGTAGAATTGTGGTCATATCTTCATCAATGTACCAATATGAGTTGACCAAATCAATATGCCTCTGCCTAGGGCATACCCAGTAATTTGAAGGCTGTACTTTACTACAGGCACAACTTTACACTAGTCAATCCATGCGATAAGCTTTTTTACATTCTACTTTAATTTCAAAGATTATTAGTCATTATCCATTAAGATGTAATGATGTTATGAAACAAATGTAATATTATTCCCAAGATGCAACAGTTTATAATACATTAATACTAGTATATGATAGAATGGAGTAAATTTTTTCTCCACTTTTTGATAAAAATCTATTGAATATTTGTATCTGGGAATATAATATAGTGTTATAGCTGTCCTGATACACCAATTTTGAAAGTAGATAGGATGGGGAATGGTTACCACAAAAGCAAATACATTTTACAACATTGTAATCCATGTACATGTAACTAATGAATGCATACATGTACATAATTTATGCTTAAAGTGTATGGTGTAACATACTCAGTGTGGAAGTATGCATTTTTAGATAAAAATAAGCTTGTAAGTCTGATAATCAGATCTTTATGAAGCTTTTGATACAGGCAGCTGTGGATGTCTTTAATTTGAATTCCTTTCTATCTTTTTTGTCAAGGAATTGATCCCAGAGTTAGAGAGAGCAGCCACAGGAAATGTATATCACCATCTCACCAAGCTTCTCAAGGACAATAGAGTTGGCAAGTAAACACATGTCTGATAGAACAGGGGAACAAATATCATGTTAAAGTACAGATCTTGTGTAAATATTTTAACAAAATTGTAACTTTATGTCTTTTTCTTTCTTTCTTTCAAGAATCAGTAACAAGAGACAATGAAGAAGTGTGGAGGATAAACCAATCAAAGAGCAAATTTTAGATTTATCTTTCCATATGATGAAGAACAGCCAGTGGTTATTTAATTAAGACACCTGAGTGTCTGTGGGTGTGTTTCAACAAGAGAAACTCACTTGTACATAGGGGCATACTATTCTTGGACACCAATTTATGGGCAGACATATGTATCCACTTTATTTGATGATTAATAAGTAGAATTATTTCTGTTAATATTTGATATTATTTTGAACTTGATTAAAAGTTGAAAAAAAACCCACCAACACTTTTCATGTAATTTTCTTTGGATATTTCAAAACAAGCCTTTTTTCACTTAGAAACCAAGTCTTCAAGGTTGAAGTCACACCCTTTCTATAATAATCATCTCATAATACTCAAAGAATATTAAAACAGACAAGTAGTGTGACTGAAAGTGCAACATATTGTACTAACTCATCTGCAAAGCTGAAAAAACCCTCATTTTCGTGAAATATGATTGCATTATATATATAGCTGGTTAGAAAATATTGTTAATGCATGTTGGGCATGCAATTGGACACAAGCGTATGAATAGGATTTATAATTAAACAGGTATGGGACACCTCCATATGATGACCTACTTTCAATAAAATCAAATATTATTTGAATTTTTTTTAATCCAAATTTTTTGCCTGACAGCATGGCGCAAATCTTGATCGTTATCCATGTGCAGATCAAAATATTTTTTTTAATGTAATTTAAAGTAATTGGAATTTTGGAGGGGGGGGGGGGGGGGTGTCCGGACCCCCTGATCCCCTCTAGATCCGTGCATGTTACCTATGGATCTGTAAGTCCTGAGATCAAATCTAGATGGAGCTTTTGTATCTGTAGTTTTTACCTTTTCAAAAATTTTTAAAACATTTCTTGGTCAAATAGTGTAAATTTTGAAAATTATTATCCGGTGAAAGTATTTTGAATATAATGAACTTTTATCCGCATTAATACGATAGGTGCCACCTTAAAGTTGAATGATTATTGATGTGCTCAAAACTATAACCGGAAAAGTAGTACGCTGTGTAAAAAAAGAACCGGATACAAAGCCACTGGAGTCACCTTAATTATTTTATGTACAAGCATACAAGTGAACCAGGAAAACAAACAGTCCTTTAGATTGCTTTAGATTGTCATTCAGTGATTTATCATCTAGTACATACGTTGTTTGGTGTTCTCTATGCACGGAAATGGCTTTCATATGAACATAATTGCAGATACCCGTAATACTTAGTTTTGAAATTTAAACCTTCCTATAACACATAGATGTAATTTTTCCCTAAATGCGTTTTTCACCCATCGATTCGCAACGTTTGACTTATTGTAATATAGCACACGGTTGATGATTAACGTTTAAGTTTGTATAATAGGGATTTCAGACCCCCCCACCCCCCCCCCCCCCCCCCAAAAAAAAATAATTAAAAAATAACATAATACATGAAATATGCTAATTTTTCATTTAAGCCTCTTTATAATTGAAGATGCAAAAGCTACTTTAGGTGCCTGGATATCATAGTAAAAACGGTGCAAAAACAGTTCCACGTGGACGTTTCAAAAAGTTCAGAGATTTGTCATTTCCAAGTCCTTTAAAGGGACTTGGACACGATTTGACTTAACATTTTCAAATTTTATTTTTCCATTATCAATGTTTATTCTGATAAATATAGAAGTTAATAATGCTATGTCATAATTTGAAAGTCAAATATCAAGTTATAAGCAAGATACGAGTTCATAAAACTTTGTTTTGTAAACAAGGCTCGAATTTTGTCATTTTTACATATGTGTTGTATTGGTGCAAGTTTCAATCAAATGTATCTTTCTTTTGTTGGTAATATTATTTATGAAGATACTGGATTAGTTTAAATTGTTTTTACATGTCATTTTGTCTGAGAAATTGTAATCCTCTACATTACATTTTTTTTAAATTAAAGACTGAGCTTTGTTTACAAAACAACCAATTCTTACCTCTGTATCTCGCTTGTAACTTGACTTTAACATTCAATATGTGGTCAATCATTTAAAATGCACCAGTTAACCATTTTATACATAAAGAATAAAAATAAAATTTTTGATCTTAAATCGTGTCCAAGTCCCTTTAAGGAAATAAACTTTCAATAAATACGTAGAACTATTTAAAAATAAATGAATAAAAAATCTCTATATAGAATAATCGTTTTGTTCTCATAAGGAAAACATCAACAAGGTTATCTAATGAGTTATTCTATAGTATTTTTTATTTCAAAATCAGGATATACAATATATTTACCGTATAAATATATAACAACAAATATTTCATTAAGTAGCAGAATCATGCACAATATGTTTCGATATGCATATCATCAGACTGTGGGAGTGTTTTGTATTGGTCAACAAGAACATTTCTGGCACAATGAAAATAAATAATGGATCTCAAGAATCATCAAAACCATTAATTATATAAGTCACTGGTTACTACAGTCGTGAGATTAGCTCTTTGTTTGGCATTTGAGCTGGCTTGATATATTTGTAGTAGGAGTCAAGCACCTGGAAATAAAATGGACAATGCTATACGTGTATAATCATAGCAGTAGAATTGAGTCTAAAAAATGAAATATAAAACTATCAACCTCGAATTTAAAAGAACACCCAAAAGTAAAATGTAAAAGTTTAAAACGTTGAAACAAACTACATGCATATACATGTAGTTCAGAATATAACAAAACTGTCTTGAATGGGTCATTTTAAAGAATTCTAGATCCCTATATATTTTGATGTAGTACGTTGTATAGTTATGACACATGTGGTGTATATCACATAAAATGTTATTATATTATACATGTATATTAATATGTACTTAACATATTTAATATGAATTGCCAACACAGAAAATAAAACCTATATAATAACGAAATCACAAAATGTTAAAGTCCGTTGGAAGTAGTTTTTGCTATTTATTTCTGACGTTGGATAGGAACTCTCCAGTAAATGACTACTTTGGACATGAAAAGTAAACCTGACCTCTTTTTCGTTTAATGGCGAGCTTTTGGCGTAGTCATACAAAGCTTTGTAAACTTGACCATCAAAGCGCCCCAAACAGCTCTGTAACACTGTGTCAGGGAAATCGTAAGCATCCACCAAGGCCACAGCATTGGGCCTGATCTCCCTCAACAATACTGTTAGTGTGTGGCTCAAGATTTGAATTTGCTCGGAATTGAAAAAATCATCCTAAAAATTAATACAAAAAGGTTATACATTGTTTACCTAGTAAATTCAAGTATTTTTTTATGTCATTTAACAGTGCAGTGTTCAAATTACGTAGCTGCCAAATTTTGCTAAAATATGCTCGACATCTTTAGTTTTGCACGAATCCGGATCGAAAAGTTTCGAAATAAATTCTAAAACAATTTAAATATGCCAATAAATTCTAATGTTGTCGCTTGATTTGCCTTAGATATTTCATTATTTGCCCCTCACCAACTTCGGAAAATGAAGCTTACTTTTTTATGACTGTAAACATTTCGGAAGAAAGCCAAGTGACAACATAAAAGGTAAATTGTCAAAAGAATATGTTGGCCAGATTATGTCAATATTTTCCCGGGTTGTTGATTTTAACGGGAACGCCAATAATTTAACAAGGGGGTTCTAATATAGCTATAGTTATTCATCTTCTGATCTTGAACGAAGATAAAAGTATACAAACGCGCAAGACACTACCTGTATAAATTCCCCAAGGTTTGTGATGATGCCATGGACTCCATAGAGCCGACACAATGAAGTCAAAACCTCTCTAGTTTTCTCATCTAAATGTTTCTCAGAAACGGTGTTCACAAAGTTCTCAACAACAAATGCATGGCAAAAGGCCTTCAAAAAAAAATAAATGATGAAAATAAGTACAGTAAAGTATCTTTCCGTGTTAGTGTAAAAATAAGGAAAGATACAAAAGGATAAACATACTCTAGCAGCCCAAAATAGCCGAACAGTACAAGAATTCCAGGCCTCTTGTTGACTTTTGCCTTCACCTATTATGTCTTGAATGCAGTTTGCAGCATCTGCCACTAATCTATTGTATTGAATAAATGAAAGCATGTCGTAGAATTAACTTTTTTATCTAAAAAAAATGAATCTCAACGATTGAAGCGTTTAATAGTAAGAAAGAAAAAAAAATTACAACCTTGTAACCCTGTGTTGATACGCCAGAACAAGACATTTTAAAGCCACCTCTTCTGTCATGCAAGATTTCTTTGTTAAGTCGCACTTCAGAAACTGTACGACACTCGACAACGGTTGACCGTTCATCAGTTTGCTATACTCCTTCATAAGGAACCTACAGTCAACAATGGCCACTTTGTGACAACAGTAAAGAAAAGCAAAAATAAATCTCACAGGAAAACGTTCTGCTCAAACAGTGCCACTGTTTTAAGAATATCGAAAAATTCAGATATTAACTATAGGCATGGGCCAGAAATCGATGATTAACCTGGCTACTTGAAGCATGAGAACCATGTTTTCCCCCTCGTATGTACAGGCAGGGGTGCAGTCTACGTAGATTTTGGGTAGTCCACTAGCGTGGGAGTATCCGTGTCCCCCACAACACTGACGACAGGTCTCCACGCCGGCCGAACACGTCCAAGCACTAAACGCCTTCAGACCAGCGCTCATTGCGTGAAGCTGAGCATAGTTAATGTAGTATGTGTTACAATGGTTATAGCACGTGTCACAATGAGATGAGGCTAGGTTGTTAACTTATATTATGCGTATTAGCCTTCAAATTTACTTCAAACTTTTAAAAACGATTTTTTTAAAACTACAAAATATTATTTAGTATAAAGAAACATTCCACATCTTTATCTTTAAAATTTGATTATTTTCCTGTAACTTTCTACCGGGTTCTTTTCTGAAGGAGATACATAGAGTCTATGACAACAACAATCCAGCCCTTTGAATGAATGGTTTATTGTAACGCTTGCAAATGCTTAGGTTATCTCTTTCTATCATATTTAGAAATGATTTTGACATTTAGACGAGATTCATTCAAATTTAAAATTCGCCTTCAATGTTAAAAACAATGAATTTCTCGAGTTTTTAAAGAAAATGAAATGAATAGCATACTTTCTATTTCAATTGTAATAAATTATTCGATTATTTTAAAATCGACATTTCATACTTTTCAAAACTAAATTTATCAATGAATACAAGCCTACAAGCGTAAATCAAACCGAATCAAATTTTCTTGACACACACTATTTAAGATAAGCACTGTCACTATGCTCTCATTCATGACTCACTTGCGGCAAAAAATCAAATCGTCCCTTTGCAATGTCCGGATATTTCTCCCTGTAGAAGTCGTCTATGAAGTTGCCCGCAAATTGCATTGCAAAGGAGGTTGCCAGCAGGGGAAAGAGATGGTATTGTTGAGTTTGATAGTCAAGGATCTGGGCCTCTTCACCTCTGTTTGAAATAATTCAGGTCTATCAATCACTGTATACCCTAAATATGATTATTAATCACTATAGCTTATATATATGGGTTTGTAAAGCAATATCGCCCCGACATTGGTAAAGTACAACATAAATTTATGACCATGACCTTATACCAATACATGTAATGACCTCTGGCCTTTCATTCGATCATTTGGTAGTTTAACAAAAATGACCAATATGATAGACAGAAAAAACCCAACTGATTGACAGACCAAAACAACATTTTTCACATACAATATCCCATTGGAAATGCTTCTCGAGGAGCAGGAATATATAGAAAATGGATTTAAAAAAATCTTTGCTGTTCGTGTTTATTGGAAAATCCAATCATTATATTCATATAAGTAAGTTTCGATTTAGAGGATGTAAAATGTGTTTTTAAAAAAAATTTAAGCTATAATTATCTACCCTGGGCTAATCTCTGTTTGCCGCCGCACGGCGCTGTACCGGATGGATATCACACATGCCTCAGCAAGGCATTTGGCCACACTAGCAGTAATACTGCACCGCAAGAGCACCATTGAACCGTACGCTAGCTTATCACTGGGAGGTTGTTGGTAAGTTCCGTCTTTTAAGACCTGTATGTAACATTATATATAATACAATGTTTAATATCTGCATGCATACATGCGCGGGTGGTGGGAAGGGGGCACAGACCCCCCCCCCCCCACACACACACACACCGAAAAATTGAGAAATTCAAAAATATTAAACTAACACAATAAAGTTCAGTATGAAAATAGACTCTGGACCTCTGCCCATGAAAAAAAAATCGGGATATCCGCAAAAGTTTCCAATTTCTTTTCTATGGCAGGACAAATTAATACTGTGATAGAATCAAAGATCCGTTGGGTGTAATCAAATTAGTAAAAGGAAACTTTATTAAATTTCAGATATTACCTTTGAGTATTTCATGAGCATATTCTCTCTAGGAATGCGAACGTTGTCTATTTTTAAGTAGCCATTGTCCATTTCTTCAAATCCAAACTTGGGTCCTATATCTCCTATTTCTATACCTGTTGGTGAAATACTATCATAATTACACTTAAAATTGCGTCTTTATTAAATATACTAGTAGTTAAAAGATATTAAAGACTTTGTCATTCATTTTTGCATTAAATGACTGAAATTAGAACAAAAGCAAGCACTAAGGCAAACTGAAGATTCAAATTGTTTCTAATTGCTGATTGTTTAGGAAGGATTCAGATCTAGTTTTCAAACAAAAAGAACTTTCGATGCTGTTAGAAAAAGGCCCTCTGACCTGGTAAAGGTAGGTGGGAATCCAAGTCTCTGACTTGAACCATGAACATATGGATTCCACGACTGACCCCCTCAGTAAACAGCTGGGCCATTAGCACACAATGGTTAACGGTTTTACCCACTATTGATTGAAAGAATGAAGATGCAGAATGCACAGTAAGTAATTAAAGTACCTCATTCGTATATATATTTCGTATAATATAATAATTCTTTTAAAATTGGCAGAAACTCAAGGTTAGGTTCAATAGCCTTACATCCACCAGGCCAGTACTTAATGGCTGACAATGTTGGGGTATTCAAGATGAATTCTTCCGTTTTCGGGTCATAAGTAGCGGTGGTCTCCAAACCTCGTATAAACGTTCCTGAAAGTACATTCGTTAATATACATTTTCATATTTATCCTTTCTTCAGAACGCTAAAAAATTATGAACACCAACCATGTCCCAACTCTGTTTGAGCATACGTGGCAATCATGCGCATGCTCTCTGCCATCGGTAACCATTTCTTCTGCTGTTCTTCGGAGGCTTGGTTTTTGATTGTTGGAATGATCATACCGAAGTGGAGACCCAGTACATATCCTTCGTGTGCAGCTGCCGCACTAAGTGAACAAAAGTGATATAATATCGATACAATTTTTTAAAAGATTGGATGAAGCGTGTGGTAGTAGTTTCTCTATTTGCGCTTTAGTTTTATACTAGATATCCAAGTGTTCTAAAACAAATGAAGTCGTTAAATTCTGCATTTCACTTCAACCTATATGTAAATGTCTTGCAATACAATATTTATGCATGTACTTTTTTGGATTTAGAGACTTGCCAACATGCATGTGCAACGTTTTATATATTGATAAACTGTTAAATATGATAAATAGATAAGCAGTTATTGCATTTTTTGGCTTTAATCAATATCAATTTTAACGTAGCGTAACGCATGTTATTAGTCTTTGAAAAATACTCAGATTCATAATGTTCCCTACAGTTGAAATTACTCACTGGTTAAGGTTTATTGCAGTGGGTTTGTTCATATGAGTGATCTGAACATTTTGAACGGTTTGATGTATATAATTAAAAAATAAGTATGAATTGAAAGTCTGATATATCATAAAAGTCTTTCACAGTCATCACAATAGTATAGTCTGTATGAGGCGTGGCACATGTACAAATAAGTAACGATAGCATTTCCTGTAGTTTGATTTTGATTTTACACTTTGATTTTACTGTCTTACTCTCGGAGGTACGCCCGCTCCTTGACATCAGTCACTCCTAGATCCGCCTGTAGTTTGTCCACATACAGGTGTTTCCACACACCTGTGTCGGCGCGTTCCTCTCGGGACTGGAATGCCCATCGTCGCCCTCTCTGTAGAACTGGGTCTTGTTTGATGATGTTTTCTAAAGATTTTTGCTCATCTTTATTTCAAATCCTTACTAGATCGTATTATGGATTAAAACAGTACTTTTTTCAAGTGTGTAAGTACATTGTACTTGTAGAAATGATAACCTGTGATTAAAACAATAAGCTCCTTTTGGCAGAGAAAGGCTTTTATTAATTTTCAATCTGATGTTAAAAATAATCATCATTATTCTTGTAATAATTTTTAACTTTAGGAAAACACACGCTTAAACAATTAAATAAAAAAAAAATCAACATAAAAGCTTGATTTCATATAAGTTTTCATTAACTAAAGCCTCTGTTTTCATTGTTTCTTTTCTATATATATATTCCCTGAATCTCTCTCTCTCTCTCTCTCTCTCTCTCTCTCTCTCTCTCTCTCTCTCTCTCTCTCTCTCTCTGCCTGCCTCTTTTTGACCAACATAGATGAAAAATGACTAACCCAAAAGTTCTGTATACTATCTTTCATTGTCACATATTTCAAAAGCCAATTAACTTCTTGAGAAGTACGTATAATGTCGTGCTTTTTTTCTTTTATACGACAACAACGCCAACAACTCTACAGCGGCTCAGGTGAGCTAAAAAGTGTTTAAACTAAAACCTTTGTGTTTGATATAAATAAACAAAATTAAACAAAATTATAATGACTATGTTATAAATTTAGTTTATATATTAACTTTGAAAATATGTTTAGAGCTCATCACATCGCTGTTCACCCAAATATAAGAAGACGATCGCAACGCTTTATTAAAGTCTTGAAGAGTTGTCGTTCCTTTCTGTTTTCATAACAAATCAAATACACGTGCAGAACTTTGTTTTCTTTAAACGCGACAATTTAAAAGATGTCTAATCGCGTATAACATGGGATTTGCTAATATTATTAACAGTGGACATCGTTCTGTTTTCTGACCCCGATTCATTAACCCATTAACTATCTTACCAAGATACCGTTTCTTCCGAACAGCCGCGGGTCCTCCATAAAGAAAGTTGGTCAGGTTTTCCTTGTCAAAAGTGGCCCTGCTTCTCTCTCTGGCCAAGTCAGAGTTTACTTCAGAGGACGCCTCCATACGTGCATGCACCGTAATGATATCATATACTTATCGTATGACAGTTGTTTACATACAGGTCTAATCTATGAACATTAAAATCCTATATTTAGATATCCCTCAATGCCTGTGGCCTGAATGACAAATACGAAATCGTAAACGTAATCTAAAGCTCACCAGGATTTAAACAATATTAGCATTGGTTAAATCGGCATTAATTTACAGTTAAAATGATATTTAGCGTTTTAACAGTTAGAAGATGGCGTTTGAATTGCATGCAGTTAATTGTTTTGTATGTGTATTTATTTGTTTTATATCCTGACTATGATGTAAATGTAATATACGCAACCAGTTTTTGATGTGAATACGTAACCGGGTTATCCACAACGGTTACGCATTGATTTTTCCGTAAATGGTCGATATCTTTATAGCTCATTTGACCCTCAATGACAGCTTTTGTTGTTTATATTTAAATTCATATTCAGTTATACTAGTATGGGCGGCGGAAAGGGGAACAAAGACGTTAATGCAAAACGAAAAACTAATTTTTTAATACATGGTAAAATTCGTAACAGTACTAGTCTCACCAACTTAAAACAAAACCAACAGCCTTTTTTGAAAAATCAACAGGCTTCGATGCAAAACAAACGATCACCGATGCTAAACCAACAGTCATGCACTGGATTAACGCTAGATGGCGTGCAAAGAGGTACATGTACATGTACCCTGGAGAAAACGTAACCTGGAGAAAACGTACCCTGAGATATAGGGAACGTATTCATGCGCGGATCCAGACTTTTTCTCAAGATGGGAGGGGGGGGGGGGGTGGGGGAGTGGGGGAGGTCCTTAGGGGATGGGAGTGGTGGTCAGGATTCACGTACCGACAAATTAGGGTGCGTTTTCCGTAAGAAAAAACGTACCTTGAAATCGTAACAAGAATTGAAGTACATGTTGTTGTAAAAACTGTTCTAATGTAATAAAATAACTTACATTTGTATCGTTTTATCTAATTGATATAAAATTGTTTACATAATCACATACATTAAATCAATAAATAATCACAAGACACAGACACGAGGCATCGTTTTTTAAATAAAAGAAAACAAATTAATTCGCAAACACGAAAATCCTAATCCTTTGTGGGAAAGGGGGGGGGGGGTAGGAGTATGCGTTTATCTATAACTTCAATTTCACTGTTAATATCATTATTTTTACATGCTTCGAAAAAAATTGGGAGGGGTCCAACTCCTTGATAATTCGGTTTTTATATGTAAATTTCAGAAAAATGTTTGCTGTGTTAAAAAAAAATGCAAGGGACAGCCCCCCTTCCCCTGAAGCTACATGCCTGCAATAATTGTGTTTACACACGAACAAGCGATGCCAGAGCATTTAAACTAGTCGGCAATTAATCGATCGATACAGTATACATGTAACTGAAATAGTAAAAAAAATATACTCATGTTGATTTCATTATAATTGAAGAATTTAAAGATTAACATAATAATGATAATAATGTGATGGTTTTGTGTATATTTGATTACGTGTATTAATTTATTTATCAATATATGTTATGCGTGTATGTATATCTATTATGTCGATAGTAGTAGTAGATTTATTTGGTATCATGTCATCATACATATAAACATACATATTTTACATACTGTGTTTCAATATTAAATGATTATAATTTAATAGACAAGGTGTTTTATAGACCATAACTGTGATACCATGATAACCAATGAAAGCTCAAAAACTTATTTCCAAATGTGTCCTTTTAGTTATAAATGAAACTTTACTTTTTTAGTTTTTACAGTAATATTATATGTGATTGTAACAAAAATGTAAAATTTGTATCCATATATGTTAGGCTCACCGGGTCTATAACACCTGGTCGGGATTTAGTATTGTTAAATAAAATGTGCATTTGTTTAATTAGCAGCAGTTGGTAATATGGTAAATTATCGATTAGACGTACATGTATTACGGTGATTGGGCCCTAAATTTCCATATTTACAGGTGATTGGGGCCTAAATTTCTATATTTACAGGTGATTGGGGCCTAAATTTCTATATCTACAGGTGATTGGGGCCTAAATTTCTATATTTACAGGTGATTGGGGCCTACATTTCTATATCTACAATAAATGGTAATTAACACATTCTGGATTTTATATGAAATTGTTTTGTATCTTACGCTTGTTTTGTGCGATTGTTAATTACACAGAATATAGAATCCAACTCTGTGAAAGTCTCAGTGAACATCTTGTTATTCTTTTAATCCTTCCGATTATGTACGGAACTAACCCCTAGAGAGTTCCAGGACAATAAGAAGACAATAGCGCGCATTTGTTTGATTTTTTAGTACATGTACAAGTATTCTAATGCCCTGAAAATTTACCATCAATATTTGAAAACCTTAGTATATGACAGCATATTGATATTTAAAAAAAAATTATGTCTAGAATGGATATGCTTTCGATGCTTGATCAACCTTTGAAGATAAAAAGCCAAGTTACAAACGAAATATGTGTAATGCATGTACATGTACATGTACATATGCTCAAGTCCGGACACCCCCCCCCCCCCACCTAGAAAAATCAATTTACTTAAATTTGCATAGTGAAATAACACGGGTAAAGTATTTTTTCTGCAATGTCGCCATCTTTATATCCCGAATAAATCACCAAAGAAAGCATTTTATTGCTGAAGACAGTTCATGTGTTTCGTACTCTCAGTGTCGCTAAATTTATACCAGTTATGACATGATTTATGCACTAACAACATCTACATTTCACAAAAGCCCTCCCTAGACAAACCTCATTAATTCATAAGTTATTCACCCCTTGTTGATCTAATACTAATACTCGCATTCTCAACTTTGTATACCTGTTGACGCCACGTACTGCTTTTACTGCCACTATTTTTCTTCGTTGAATCCAAAAGTTTTGTCCCTTGACCGTCATTTTAAGGAAAAAAACAGTAGATTTCTCGTTACCGTTCAAGTTTACACTTATATATATATATATATATATATATATATATATATATATATATATATATATAATAAAAGAAGATTAACATCTATAAAAACATAATAATATTTGATACTTATGTAATTAGGTTTTCATAGATCATGCATAATGTGGTCATTCAAAACAAAAAGTAAAATGTCCATGATGAGAAAGGATTTGAGGTCAAAATTTAAGACAATTCTCTATTCGACAGACGTCATCATGGATACATGTATGACTGTATACATTGTATCAAAAAAATGTAATAGTCATTTAATATGGTGTATATATGTTATATATATAACGGTTAAAATTTTTTCATAAAACATTTTATATTGAACAGCATACATGTATACTGTTTAACGAGAAATCGATACGAGCCAGCGGTTACAGTAAAACGATACTAGCCAGTAGTAATAGAGATTAATACCATTCAGGAATTGACACGAACAGTATTTGTAGACGTTTCATAAGCGATGAATTTTTTTGTGTTCTTTTTCCTTGTTTTTCCAACTTGGACGAGCGCCATGAACGACGTGGAGCATTTAAATGTACACGAACAAATTAAGACTCTCCAGAGCATGGTGAACGAGTTGAAAAATCTTGTTCATGTTCAAAGCCAACGTAACGATCACCTTGAACGGCTACTCTCAGATAATCGGAACGAAGTTAAGGAACTAAAGAGTCAATTTCTAAACGAACTTAGGAATTTGAAAAGCAACTTTTCTAAATTGGATGTAGTTGACTCGAACCAAAATCGATTTTTAGCAAAGCTGAAAAGGGATGGTTTGAATACTAACAGGTTCATACATTCTCTCACCAATCGTCAATTAAGATTGGAAAAGATGCATGCATTGGTCACAGAAGATCAAAAGGAATTGCGAAATCTGTCGGACGGAAACTATAGTGTTGAATTAATAGAAAAGAAGTCAGAAAACAGCTTACGACACGTTGACAAAATTAAAAGTAAGAAAAATTTGAATATGTTGACCATGGAACTGTTAGAATGCAACCCATAATATACTAGTATGCAGCCTTCTTATTAAGCAAATAATGAGACACATTTTTAAAGAAAGTAATAACCTAAGATTGATGAGATATTAAATTAGGCACGTGGCAGTAGAGGGGTAAATATTTATGAAACAGAGTAAAGAAAAGTCATACTAGATATCCAAAATCGTTGGAGCAGTTTAGGCTTGAAAATGGTTATAACGAATAATCTTCGAATAGGGGCAATTTTTAACAGGGAACTAAGTCATCGGTTAAAGGAAAATAAATCTCTACATGTATGTCTGTTGCAAAAAGGTGAATTTGGGGAGCAAGTTGAAGCATCCTTAAACAATGAAAAAGGGTACTAAGGGACCACTTCATACATTGAAGAACCCGTCACGCTTATTTTGCAATTGCAATTGGGATTCCACGCATTCAACGTCTGTTTTGATTCATCGTTCAAACTGAACTACGAGGGTTGTTCGAGAATTATTGAGACAACGCAAATATTTCCCTTTCTAAATAACGAACTTATGTGAAAATTGACATAAACATTGAACCCCCCCCCCCCCCCCCATAAATAAATGAACAAAGTAATGCTAAAAGAATATTTAATATTTTGTTTATGACGGTAGGAATTACACAGTTATATATAAATCTCCAATCGTAGAAAAGCATTGAACAAGGGACATAATCAAATATAATTATTGAAACCAATTTCGGTTTAAATTAGGATTATTTTTATTAGAACTCTTTATTACGTGCAAATACAAAAAAGATTATTGAGGAACGTTTCGTCTGACCGTAGGTATGTTCATTTTGCTATTTAATATTGTGACCAACTTTTGATCAAGTTTCACTAATGTTCGAGTTGAAATACACATATTGTACAAATATATCTATCAAACAATAGAACTCTGACAACGACGTTATACTGAATTTTGACGTAAAGGCGGCGCAGCGAATATACACCAAATTAGTGGAAATCTTGGAAGAAAACATTTTAAGGCCAACAATTGCTTTAAACAAAAACTATATGATAACAAGGGATAAGGATCTTTAATTTATTGTTTTTTTTCACTGATTGTTTGAATGATTCACTGAAAATTAAGACAAAGGGACTAAATATCAAGTACTTTTTTTACTCACTCACTGATGTAAACAGTTGTAAAATCTGTACAAAATAACTGTAGGAGACATTTCACAACAAGAGACCAATAGGCATTAATGATCACCTGATAACACATATGCAAAATTGTGGAGGAGTCTCATAATGCATTTAATTGAGTTCCATTATGGAGTAGAAAATTACAATATTGTAATGACATCCACCTTCCTGCCTGATTTCTTTTGGAAAGGACTCTTAATCCTAAAGATTAGCACAAGACCTTTCATTTGTAAAAGAGTGTGTGACCATCAACTGAGAGGGTGCACAACAAGTACTTATCCCAGGAATGTTATCTGTAAACAAGAGGCCAATTGGCCTTAACGGTCACCTGAGTAGCATATAATCCATACACAAACTTGTCGAGGAGTCTCATATATGCATCTAATCAATAAGGTTTCATACTGGAGTAGAAAAATTATAAATTTGTAATGATGACCACCTCCCTGCCTGAAATCTTTCAAAAAGAACTGTGAAACCTATAATTTTGGCGAAAAACTAAAAGATCTACAAAATCATGAATTCAGTTTTCCTCTCAGGTGTGTGGGAGTAAAAAAGATACTTTTTTAACATTATATGCATTAACACTTAAACATCCATTTTGGCCCTGCCCTAGAGTCAAAACCCATTCCTGAGGGGACATGAAAATTAAAATTTCAGTAGAGGACTTCCTGGTAAACATAATTATTAGTCAGTTTTTTGTACAGATGTGTAAGAATAGAGAAGACAATTTTTACAAATTATATGCATTAACACTATATTGCCCTCACCCTCATGTCCTGAACCCCTGACCCAGGGGCCATGAATTTCACAATTTAGGTAGAGGAGTTAGGGACATCATAACCATTATTCAGTTTTTTTGCCCATATGTGTGGAAGTAGAGAGGAAGATTTTTTAAAAAGATTTACTAGTAATACATTTTTACTATATGGCCATATTGGCCCCACCCTAGAGCTCGAATCCCTAACCCAGGGGTCATGAAGTTCACAATTTTAGTAGAGGGCCTCATGGACATCATCATCATGCATTTATTTTTTAACAAATATATATGGGAGTAGAGAAGAAGATTTTCTAAGATTTAATACATTTTTACTATATGGCCATATTGGCCCCACCCTAGAGTCAGAACCCCTGACCCAGGGATCATGAATTTCATAATTTTAGTAGAGGGCCTCATGGACAACATAATCATGCATTTAGTTTTTATCAAATATTTATGGGAGTAGAGAAGAAGATTTTCTAAGATCTAATACATTTTTACTATATGGCCATATTGGCCCCACCCTAGAGCCAGAACCCCTGACCCAGGGGCAATAAATTTCACAATTTAGGTAGAGGGCTTCATGGACATCATCATCATGCATTCAGTTTTTAACAAATATATATGGAAGGAGAGAAGAAGATTTTCTTAGATTTAATACATTTTTACTATTTGGCAATATTGGCCCCACCCTAGAGCCAGAACCCCTGACCCAGGGGTCATGAATTTCACAATTTTAGTAGAGGGATTCATGGACAACATAATCATGCATTTAGTTTTTAACAAATGTATATGGTAAGAGAGAAGAGGATTTTCTAAGATTTAATACATTTTTACTATATGGCCATATTGGCCCCACCCAAGAGCCTGATCCCCCTGAACCAGAGACCATGAAATTCACAATTTTGGTAGTGGGCTTCATGGACATCATAACCATGCATTCAGTTTTTTCCTCACATGTGTGGAAGTAGAGAAGAAGATTTTTGAAAATATGGCTTTTTGCATATTTGGCCCCGCCCGTGGCACCCAAGGGATGGTAGAGCCATGAAGTTCACAATTTAGATTCTTCTTACCATAGAGATGCTTTACACCAAAAATGGTATGGATTGGCCTAGTAGTTTTCAAGAAGTTAAAAATGTAAAATTGTTAACGCACGACACACGACGCACGACGACGGACGAAGACCATTTGCAATAGGTCACCTGAGTGACTCAGGTGACATAAAATGGTTTTATGTATATTTGTTTTCAAATTTAAACTAAAAGAAGGTGGCTAGTATACTTTTTATTACTTTACTATTAACAAGTCTACTTGTTTGTTTTAAAAGATTTAAAAACTGTTTTTGTGAAAAAATGACAATAACACTGTCAACCATCTCAAAAACCCATAAAACGAAATACAAATTCAAAGCAGAGCAACATGGACCTCCAAAAAGATAGAAGAAGGGTCAGGTGCCTAGGAGGAGTGAGCACCCTCTGCTGACCGGTCACACCCACCGTGTGCTCTTTGTCGTAATCGGGGATTACTACGGAATCATTAGATTTCGTGTCGGCTCAATTTTCGTGCGTACCTCTCAACCACGAATAACATCCTTTACGAATTAATAAATTAGGGTAATAAAGTCATATTTCCTTTGTAGATTTCAGAGAATACACGAAATTACGTCCCCATGAACCTGTAAAATTTAAGCAAACCACGAAAATTGGCCCCCACGAAATTTAATGATTTCACAGTAAACGGAAAAGTCCGTAGACAATTAAGTGATTAATTATGAACAACAATAAGTATGAAAAACGTCAGTCTGCATGCGACCCAGTGGAAGATTGTATTTGCTGACAAGGTCGTTGTATCGACCATAGAACTTCAATCGATAAAAATACTTGCATAACTATTTTGATCATACAACTTCTTAATTACATTATATTCAATGATTAATTACTAAATATGAACAAGCGAAGGAAGATACATGTAATTTCATTATGAGGAAGCAAGGGAAAATAACTCCATTAAGCGTTATAATCCTCATCATTAACTCTTTTCAAATGCTTTCACAATATCATATCAATGACTTTGATGGACAGCTTTATTATTATAAATAGATTTCTGGCCCATCCTAGAGACTGAAACCCTGACGCAGGGGCCATGAATTTCACAATTTTGGTAGTGGGCTTCATGGACATCATAACCATGCATTTAGTTTTTCCTCACATGTGTGGAAGTAGAGAAGAATATTTTTGAAAATTTGGCTTTTTTCATATTTTCCTCGCCTGTGGGCCCTTTGGGGAGGAAGAGCCATAAATTTCACAAATTAGATTCCTCTTACCATAAAGATGCTTTACACCAAAAATGGTTGCAATTGGCCTTGTACATGTGGTTTTCAAGAAGAAGTTACAAATGTATAATTGTTAACGCTCGACGAACGACGCACAGACGTACGACGACGGAAGAAGACCAATTGCAATAGGTCACCTGAGTGACTCAGGTGACCTAAACATTTGAATTTCAGGTAAAATCATATCTGATAACCTTTCAAGCTGCTATGTAACTAAAAATAACTCGAATTTGTTCACAAAAAAATCAAGAATGGAGAGAATATGTAAATTTGACAACTTGAAATGAAAACAAAAGATGAGAAATGAAGATTAATTCTTATTTTCCTTCGTTTGTAAGGCGTTTAAAACTTCGGAGCAATAAGAGGTATGGAAAAGACGTTGCGATAAGTTTGCGGTTGCTCCGGGTCACTTGACAAAGACACAATGGTCCGCTTACTAGGAATGATCTAATAATGCCATGGACCAGAAACTTTTCACATTGATTAACTCTATACTGTTTTACGTTTTGGTGAAATTTTTAAGGGTTGATCTTTTTTCCAAGCGAATAAGAGAGAAAGTCTCAATAATTTTCGAACAGTCCTCGTATATAATAAATACCGTACACCAGTAAACCTTCTTTTTTATGAGTATTTTATTTGCATTACAAATTTACATTTGTAGAGCGGCTTCTTTCACCCCAAACAACCTCTGGAGATGCCATCGCATTTTACGCCTTCATGTCATCAATTCTATGGTCTCCATGGAGAGGACGCATTTTGGTTTACGATGTTGTCAAAACTAACATTGGAAACGGGTATCGTTCTCATACAGGGGTATTCTTGGTACCTAAATCGGGCGTGTACGTTTTCACGTGGACTTTTCGAACAGGAAGCAGTCATGACCATAGCATTCAGTTGATGAAAAACAAAAAGGACATAGGTTCAGTTTATTTCCATACTGGTGTCGACGGAGTCGAGGCAGGAGGGACGGGTATTGTGGTGACCCATGCCAACGCCGGGGACGACGTTTTCACTCGAACAAACCCCACACTCAATATCGGGACGGGTCACTACATCCAGAGTGATGCACATGGAAGATCTTCTTTTGCAGGATGGAAGATTTTTTGATTAGTATGTTAAGTGCCAAATGGGTTTTAAAAAGACAGGGAAAAAACACTATATACAGATTTTTGGCTGTCAAAATGTAAACCTTCAATAAGATTCAATACGAAATAAAATATGTACATATGAGCTACAAAAATGATTTGCAAAAAGATAAATAATTTTGCTCGAATTTTTATCATCTGCGCCAATGAATTTTAGCGTGTATGAAATGCACGTACTCTTCGGAATATAGCCGAACCAACTGAATTGCGAGGTTAAGTTGATAAACAAAAACCTCGAATTTATTTTAGTAACGACCGGAATTGAATAACGAAATTTTGAAATCGATTCTGCACAGCACATCAAAATATCATTTGGAAATTAAGACAACACAGTGGAAGAATGAATCTCTTTGTTTATTCAACAGTGCTTGAAAGTCATCAATTGTCATTTATAGAAACTAAATACTTAAACAAAACAAAGCAGAAAAAAATAAAAAAAATAAATTAATGAACCCCCTCCCCCCCCCCCCAAAAAAAAAAAAAACAAAAATATAAAATACAATAAAATAGAAGTAAAGAAAAAACCTCTTGGTGACTTAAAATGAAGACGGCAAACACATTATTACATGTATCTATTTCTTTAAATCAGCATGTAAATGTCTATGATTGATTGAAATTTGGTTGCTGTATTATCTATAGTTTCAGATATGTCACATGGACAAAATTAGAAAGTTAGAGCTTTTACTAAAACATCTCAACGGAACAAGACTTTATCTGCATGTATTTAGCACCTGCTTAGTGTCTTCTTTAATTAATTTTGCATAAATAAAATTACACGTAAACAGCATTTGCGAAAAAAAAAGTTGACATTTTAGGTTGGTATTCGATGACAACTAGAAGTAACGCCGGAAATAATATGAAAACAATTGTGTACACAATTTGAAAGTTAATTCATTCACAAAACATTGTCAACAAACTTGACAAAGTTAATCAAATACAGCAAGGATTTTGCAATCCTCAAAACTAAAAGACTTTTGAAGTTATTCGTAATAGACTTTACGAGTTTCTTGGCCCCTCAATAAAAGGGACCAGCCCTCTTTTTTGATTTTGTTGGATAGAACTTTTGATTCTCTACTACTTTTGTTCTATATGTCTTAACAAAATATCAACCGATAAAAACATACTGATCAAAACGTATAAAAATTTTGATTCAAAATCAGTACCATCCAAGGAATAGTGCCACTGGTGCAAAACAACTACATAGTGCACAACTTCAAACCATGGTCTACCTATCCTGAAAATTTCAAAGTAATATCTCTAATAGTTTCTGAGATCAGCTCTGCACAAAATTGGTCGAAAATAATTACAAAATCTACCGTAAATCCGGACCGGAAGTGACGACGACAAAATTTAAAAACATATAAAATTCAGATAATTTTCAATAATCTGTGAAAAAATTGTCGAGATCGGTTGAGTAGTTTTCGAGAAATTGCGTGCACAGAATGTGGAAAAAAAATAGAAAACAGTATGAAAACAACTAGATACGATCTCGTTACGAGTAACGAGTAGGTCTTCCTTGCGATTTCTGTTTTAAATCATACCATGAATAATCGATACAATTTCAGAATTATCCTCCCCCCCACACACACTTTCAGATAATGTATACAAATCCCTAATTACGTAACAAATGGGTGTGGCAATGAGTTTTCCAGATAGATATTGCTACAATCAACAACTTTGCTTCTATAATGCATTACGAAATCTTAATCGTTTTTATGTAATTTGTAATAGAGTTTACGAGTCTCTCTCTCCCCCCCCCCCCCCCAAAAGGGGCCATTTGAGATACTAATGATTGAATATTTTAGGGGCCAGCCCTTAGGATCCTTAATGGGCACAAACATTCGTGTTTTGATAAGTTGAAACGATTTAAATCATAAATTCAAACATTTTCTCTTCTATGATGTCTAACAAAATATGTCTACTTCTCTAGATATATTGCGTCAAAGTTTAAGTACTTTGGCCCCTAAAAATCCCTAATTACGTAATAAACGGGCGTGGCAATGATTTTTTCGAATAGATATAGGTACGAACAACAACTTTGCTTCTATAATGCATTACAAAATCTTTATCGTTTTTAAGTTATTTATGATAGAGTTTAAGAGTGCCTTGGCCCCTAATTTAAGGGGCCATCCCCTTTTTCTTGATTTTGTTGGAAAGAACTTTTGATTCTCTACCACTTTTGTTATATATGTTTTAACAAAATATCAACTGATAAAAAGATATAAATCAAAACGTGTGAAAAGTTTGAATGAAAATTCGTACCCAATGTTTGTGCCCAGACGAGCTCCAAGAAATGGCGCAACAGGCATTAAACAACTTCATGCTGCACAATTTCAAACTATAGTCTACCTATCCTGATAATTTCATATTCATATCTCTTATAGTTTCCGAGTTTAGAGCTGCACAAAATGAGTCGTCAAAAATTACAAAATGGCCGACAATTCGGTACCGGAAGTGACTACGAACAAATTAAGAAAAACATAAGAAGTTAAGATCACGCCCAAACATCTGTGAAAAAATGGTTGAGATCGGTCTAATAGAATTCGAAAAATCTCGTGCACAAAATTTGGAAAAAAAATAATAAGAAGAAACCGTACGAAAACAATAAGGTCTTCCGTTGGAAACGGAAGACCTTAAAAATACAAAACTCGTAATAAAATGTATAGTAATAAAATAAAAAAAATCTTGATGCAAAAAATTTGAAATATACATGTATATAGGAAACAATAATCTCTACGACAATTTGTCCATTGTCTGTGCCAAGACTCTTTAAACTCTCCGAAAAATAAAGGATTACAACATGTATATGCTCCTTCTACATGTAATGAAACTAAAATAAAAATACCTACAGTTTAAATCGGAGATAATGGGTCATCTTAAAAATCAACAGAGAGCATGAAATAAAAATGCTGAACTTCTTTCTTACGTTTTGGGGTAAAACTATTTTAGATTTATTTCTAAAAGTCGATGCAGAAATGAATGACGTGCAGTACATTTGCGTTTATGTGAAATACTGTTGTAGCTGAAGCATTGATATACTAGTAAGTGTACTTTCATGTTATAAATTTTGAATTTATAATTGGGTGTCATTTCAAAATTTACAACATGACATTATCTGACATCTTGTAAATTTTGTATTAAGCTACATTTCTCACCCATATGACAGTTCTCAAGCCCAGTTTTGTATCATTTTTGACCCCATCTTCAAGTTGACTCATGGTGGTAATGAGTCCAACTGATTTAAGAAAGCTTTCTTTATATCAAGGATTTAATTGACATTCCAATAAATCATAAAATGATTATTATTCCACTTGATTCTCGTAAATAGTTTTAGTCATAAAGTAAACATAATACACTAATCACATAGCCTCATTATTGGTTCAGATATCAGACTATCGGAATTTTGAGAAAGAGAGCACACATTCAAAAGGATGCTTTTTTCTGTGAGTAAAACTTTTGGCATCACTTTTAGTTTTTCCGGTTAATTTTGTATCAGTGCTCGGTCACTTTTTTTTTTTCAAACAAAGTTATCAAACTAAATCCGCACTTAAGAACGGTCGTAATGAAGGACAGAAAAATAATTAAATGCTTAACCGAAAAAGATATTAGGGAATATAGCTTACAATGAAAATTTGACGCTGATAAGAATAAAGTTCTCAGGATTTAAGAGGTTCTTTTTTCTGCTTTTGGGCAATTATTTATTTTCGAATTCACCTCTAGTCTGTATTCTCCATCATATTATATTCTAAATTAATATATCGGTTCTAATGATATGAAAGAAGTGTTCAATCAATTATTGGTAAAATTCAATCATAATGTGATTTAAATAGGGCAGTATATTTTATAAATATACCGAAAAATGGCAGGGAAGAAAAAAAAATATCTAAATCAAAAATATTCTAAAAGTTTGTATGCATTTCACTCAGAAGCAAATGGGCACAACAAGCCTTTTAGTTTTGATTGTACCTCTTTTTGTCTCATAAAATTCATCTTATTAGCTAAGTTAACTTAAATTAAAAAAATTCTGAATCATCAACTAATATATTTTAAGTTTGTTATAATCATACATACTAGTCATGATTTTTAGCATGGTTTCTACTTATAAAAATTGTCTATCATGCAAAAAAGTTGCCTTAATTTGCATTTTTTTTATTTGTGGATTTATTTATTCTTTCTGACATTGATTCAAAAGATTTGTCTGCATCTTAATTTAAACCAGAAAAAGTCTGTAGATCAAAAATGAAAATGTCAATTATGAAGCTTCCTTCTGACGGAAATCTATGCTTCTTATCGTTGGTTGTTTCCTTTCACAATAACAAGTAACGATCCCAAGTATTTTAAAGTCAAAATCTTTTTTCTTTATCTTAAATTCCTACATGGGATCATTTTTTATTTATCATTTTATTTCAAATACATTCAGTCGTCCTCTATACAATTTTTAATAATAAATTTAAATCAAAATACCAATTTCTATACAAAAAGTAAATTACAGCGAGAGAGAAATTACAGAGCGCACACGTTTTTTGTGTTAATATGTAAACCAAGTGTGCAATAGAAACTACTATGTTTAAAATAAATTCAGTTTAAAAAAAACCAAACCAGAAACCGTGCATCTTGGTTCATTACGAGCTACCAAATAGAAAGAAAGTTTGAAACAGTATTACCTTTACCTGCATATTCGTCCTATGTATTCAACAAAAACTTAGAACGAGCCTGGTTTATATAAGAAAGAAATGAGAAGTCTCGCTGTATCTTGCTTAGAAATATACAACTGACATCCAAATTTTGGTTGAGCATTAGAAGTACTCTATTATAAGTGTAATTATCAAAAATAGATAAATGAAATCTAAAAATGTTTAGCTCTAATCGTAACCATGTCCATTTAGATATGAATTGTGGTGAAACCTTACACTTTTATAAAGGAAAGTAAATACCTAGAGATTTTTTTGGCAAAATATAGATTGTACAGAAAATAACTGAATGACTAAAAGAAAAAGATGGATAGCTATCATGAGAGTTAAACATTGTTTGTATAAGTTAAATGTGTGTAACTTATTGTAAAACGTTTAAAGTAAACACTCATAAGTTACCACTCTGAAACTTTACTTATATTGGTTAAACGTTGTTAAAATATTTGCGTTTACTGTGCTGAAGGTTTAATTTTACAAAAGTAAAAATTTCATAATTTGATTTACTACAAGTAGTTCAACATTGATGCTTGAAGTATTAACTATTCTTAGACTATTCTAAAAGATTCAAAAGACATCATATCGACCCGAAAGCGACCGATATGCTGGTAGTGGGCAAACGTATTCGGAGACAGGTATTTATTCGACGTTCTATATTTTCTCAAAAAATTATAGTCTATTTGTTATTGATATAGTTTATTCATTCGTGAGGAAAGTTCTGAAGATATAACTTAAAATTATTTACATATGACTTTTCCTTTTAATTAATTTTACAAACAAATAAATTGTCAAGCCTCTATCTCCTTGCTGTTTAAGTTTCTTGCCCACGAGCAACAATCTTCATAAAACGTGAATCATTTAGAAATATACATCTGAAAATTCCCATTTTTCCTTACATTAAATAACCTTGAAACTCAATTAACATTTATAAATAATGTGCAGCATTTGACACAATATATTATTTTACACAGCTCATCGTACTGACAAACTTTGGGTCTATCTGGTTTCAAACTTCGTGAAAATAACCATAAATGCGGCACATATCGCTTTGATACATCAGAATAGTTATACGTTATATTAACCCTAAAATGAACAAAACTAGTATATTTAAAGTGTTGGAGAAGTCAAAGATTATTTTAACTTTAAAAGTCAATATAATATTGCAAAATTCTACAATTGTATGACCCGTGATATGGGAAATATCCCGTTAAAAGTCTGTGCACCAGCTCAAAAGCCTATCAAAGCAACTTTTAGTTCTACTTATTTATTTATTTAATAGACAATTATATAAGTGTTAACTCTATGTATTTTTCGCATAGAGTTGGTTCATTTTTTAGGGAACCAATGACGAAAGAAAGTGAAAAGGTCTACATTTTTTTCAGATAAAAAATTTGATAAGAAGACCCACTCTATTTCAAAAACGTAATTTTCTTTATTCAGGTTTAGAGATTATAAAACGTCTAGGTCTAAATACCTTGAAAAACGTACTGCAATTTAAAGGTCTTTTTATGTACTTTCGCGGTGTAGCGCTTAGAGTGGAAATATAGAAGCAAATGTATATGGAGCGAGTGTTCAAATCATACTAGCACTGTTATTTTTATTGATTTTTACTGATATTTCCATTACTTTATCATTTTATTTTACAGGTATATTTACTTTGTTTGAATTTGATTGCGGGTAATTGTATAATTGTTCAAAGAATACGTTATATTCTGTGTTGAATTCTATTTTGTGTTCATTTTATATTTCCAAATAATAAGTTCTCATGAGATGATTCCGTAATGAGGAAGATATTACGTATTTATATAGTACAAAAAACTCTATATATTTGAGTTTACTTAGTGGACCTGTATCAGTCACCAAAAAACTCACAATACTTATTCTAATCATTTCATATATACGACTTTGACCTCTCAGTATACTTTTGAGGTGAATGAGACGGCAATGTATGTTTATGTTTGACTCATTTCTGGTCAGGCATTGTGGTAGACTTCTTGATGAAATATTGCACTGTATAATTTTATATATACACCCTTTCTGAAACAATATCAAAATATTGAAAATATCCTATGCAGTATATCTTAAAAATGACTTTACCTAGAGGTATGGACCTTTTAAGACAGATCAAGACTCATATATTTATGTAAAACATTTTGATTCTATTTAACAGGGTACATATACCATTAGAAATAACAGGGATAAACTGAAACAACATAAAATTTTGTCAAGAATCAAGAAATTAAGCGCAACAAAATCGTCAAAGGAGGAATCTTTAAACCAAACCCATGAACACACAAACTCGTTGCCTCATGATTGGTCATTTCAAACAAAATTCCTTGTATTACACCAGCATGTGTCCGGTGTAAATGTAAACTTAACATTGCTTGTAGGGTTTCGGTTATTGTACTTGGGGGGGGGGGGTCGTAATAAGAAAACAAAATAGATTCTACAATCTACAATATATGAATAAAACTTTATATATATATATCTATGTATGAATAATGCAAACTTTTAACATGCCTATCCTACTTAAGTTTCTGTTTATTTAGTAGGCAATGCTCTTCAAATAAACAAATTTAAACTTCATAATTAAAAAAAAAAAATTGAACGAAGATTGGCCCAGCTATGTGACGTCAAACAAAGGATTACATTTCAAAATGTTAGAGCCACGGATAATATTTTTAATATTTGCGCTGCATACAATGACTATGGAATCAGACCAATCTTTTACTAAAATTCAACTAAGGTGCACTAAAATGAATACTTCATAATAATGTACAATTTATCTATAGCTTTAATATACGCTCGTTGGTATAATTAATAAATAAAAATAAAACACATGTAAATCATGAATTTATAAAAAGATTAAAAAAAATGAAATAAGTAAAAAAAAATTATTCTGAAAGGTTTTTATGCATAAGTCACTTTATATTTTCAATTCCTCATAAGGGGTTTCAGAAGATTCCTGACATGTCATACCCAGTGCTGAATAGACGTTTTCTGGGTTAGTCTGATCGGCATCGTCATTATGTTGTGTCAAGCTCTGTACCTCTAACTGGAAACCTTGTGTGCCATGTGTATTGCTTTGGTGTAAATTCGAACGACGTTTTTTATACACGACAAAGACTGCTATGGTTAGCCATGTCAAGCCCAAAAGAATCGACAGGACTGATATAAGGATAATTGCATTGGCTCCATACATCCATTCCTCTTTAAAAAAACACACATGAAGGCATCTTATTTTCATCATGTGAGTCAACAATTGATTCCTCACACACACACACCCACACCCATACCCACACCCACACCCACATATATATATATATATATATATATATGTATATATATATATATATATATATATATATATATATATATATATATATATAATTAAATTTATATATTTATATATTATTATTATTATAAAAAAGGAACTTACGTTTGGCTTCAACTCTACCAGGTGTATCACCTCGAAAAAAAGTATAGAAATATTCACTTGTGCTTTATTTTTACAATTTTCTATACTGTATTGTTTGAAGTACCTAATGTGCTATGAGAATGTCTACTCAAAATATATTTACAAGGAGACAATAAAATGGCATATAGTTCAAAATATCGCAAATGGGGGAGACAAAAAAGACATTTACGACTATTTCCAGTGACTCACCCCCCCTCACCCCCACACACACCAAAAGGCTGTCATTTTCGGTCTTATTTAGTGATATATTCTTGATTTAAAAGCTGTATAGCGCCTATAACGCCAATATGATTAACAGCCAACATCTTAACAGTCCAAACGTATTTGCTGTAGTGGTATCACTTTGAGGACATACATCGTAAATCGCCGTGCTTTCAAATTATATGCATTGTTTCAAAGCAATGACATAGATGACATTTAATATACAAGTCAATGCATTGCATACATTATGTACAAAGAAAAATTTGAAATTGTACAAAAGACAATAATATTCTTTTAAATCCCAGTACAATATCTAATACAATATAAGGATTGTTAAACGTCGGCCACGAGTTAAAGTGTGCATTTGTGCATTCTCACCTCTGGATTGGACACATTTTATAGAGACATCTTCTCCATGGCCACAGTTGTGAGAACCCCAGGGACTGTGACTACAATCCTCAATTCTGGACTCAGAGCCAGTACATTTAACATCGTCTAACAAGATAGGACCTGAGCCCTGTCCATACGAAGCATCACTATAAGCCTTTGATGCACCCCTGAATGTTTAAATATACACGAAATGCAACTTAGTTGAAACTCAGAACTAGAAACTATTTGTGATTTTATGCTTAGGAAGAAACAAGGGAGTTGATTTGTAATTTATCAATATTATTTTAGCAAACATAAAAATAACTTCACTAATTGAATCAAAAGTAATTAAACTTACCAAGGTAAGCCTAATGATCGACACACCACAACAGATAGTGTATCATTTAAACCATCATCACACACTGTTCCCCATTTTCCAAATTTGTAAACTTCTAAGCGACCTTCATATTCAGTCGTTCCTCCAACAAGTCGGATAAAAGTATCTTTAGACAGGTAATAAAAATTTTTTTAAGATAATCATCTTTATATTATATTTTCAGTCTTATAATTTAACATCTTGGAGAACACCTTTTTTTTAAATCGGAAATGCTTATAAACAGGCATTAAATGATAAAAAAAATTTACTGTTGGGCAAGCAGTTGATGGATATATCATCTCCATGGTTACAGTTGTTAGATCCCCAGGGACTGTGACTACACTCTTCAATTTTAGACTCAGATCCAATGCAGTTAACATTGTCTAACCAGATTGTACCTGATCCTCGACCAAATACAGCACCGCCATAGGCCTCTGATGTTGCCCTGAATAATTAAAAACACATTCTTGTCGACAACCTCATCATAAATGATTGTTTTGTTTGTGAAGAATGCTGACCTGATTCTGTAATTAATAATAGCACATCGAAACAACGAAATATTATGGAAAAAACTGGTTTTAGATATCAAACAACATTAATAGATCACGAGTACCACTCTGGTAGCAAACAACATTACCAAGGCAAGCCCAATGATCGACACACCACAACTGCCAGTTTATCGTTCAAATTATTATCACACACTGTTCCCCATCTTCCCAACCTGTTCACTTCTAATCGACCTTCATATTCAGTCGTCCCTCCAACAAGTCTGACAGCAATGTCTAAAATACAAGAAAAAAGTTAACATTGTATTTTTAGACTATCAAGAAAACTACCATTTTATACGAATGAAACCTACACTTTTTTATTGTTCTTTTCTTAACGTTAATTTTATAAATGTCTGATACTTTATACATTGTCATTATCAATAACATTAGATACTTAGTCATGCTAGTATATAAATGTTTAATCAGTAAAATTTATCAGTGCCATAGATAAAGAAATGTAAAAGAAACAAATCCAAATTGACAATATTCTAAGTTGCCGCCTTGACATGCCATTGATCATAACATTTTTCAAGTTAACGTCAATAAAGAACAAATGTCTTCAACACTTAGTGATACCTTCAAAAATGAACCCAAAGTATTTTTATGTGTTATTGTGTATTGTATTAGATATTGTAGGGATTTAAAGGTAGGACTACAAACTCATCTTCAATGCTCAAATTGATTAAAAGGATATCAAGTAAAACTGAGGCTTTGAGAATCATTAATGAACCAAAAGTCTGACACTGACACAACACCTATTAGGGGTTGAGGAGGTTGGATGGTCAATAAATTAACCACAAGATCTATCTAAAGTCTTAAAATATTAACCATTCAATCATTATCTATAAAAAAAAAAATCAATAGGATATACCTTTTAAATTTCTCTATGTCTCTAATCTTTATATGAAGCTCATCTTTTAGAGGAAATAAAAATAGTCTAAAAATGGCGGATACTATCCAGCCATTTTAAATTCTAGAGTACATGCCTTGTTTACAGTTCTTAATGTACGATAGTTTCATGTTGTTTTTTCTTTAGGCACTTTTGATATCTTTAAAATCACAACTTCAGAATTGTTACTTTTTTCTTTGTCATCATTAACATTGACAGGATTATATTGATAATGTTACTAAATCTGATTGATTAATATTTGATCATTATTTGTATAAGAGATGACGAGGTCTAATAGAAACCTTTTGCTCGGTGAGGGATAATATGTCGCCTTTTCCACCTAATAATGCCTGCATAGAGAACAACTACTCGGCTCATTTGTATTTCAATTCTAGAATATATGATCAACTTTGTTTAATGGGAACATTATACGCCAACATAATATGTCTTTGTAAACCTGCCATGTTTTCGGTTATTTGTTTAAAACGTAGAAAACCTCCTAACCTGTTGACGGGAAACAGCTGATGGAGACAACCTCTCCATGGTTACAGTTATGAGACCCCCAGGGACTGTGACTACACTTGTCTATGCCTGTCTCAGATCCCAGACATTTGACGTCGTCCAACCAGATAGGACCAGTACCCTGTCCAGATGCAGCACTACCATAGGCTTTTGATGCATTCCTGAATGATAAGAGTAATCACCTGAACTTAACATTGTCAACTGATACTATGAGAGTTTGACAATTTTATCATATTGTTAAAAATAAAAAATTATACACGTTGTTGTGAAAAATCATATTAACCATGGATCATTTTTGAGGTATTTCTTTATAGTACTTTATAAAGTTTTGTTTCCATGAAGTGGTTTGTATGACCAGTTTCATAATAAAAAGTCTTACCAAGGTAAGCCTAATGATCGACACACCACAACAGATAGTGTATCATTTAAACCATCATCACACACTGTTCCCCATTTTCCCGATCTGTAAACCTCTAATCGGCCTTCATATTTAGTCGTTCCTCCAACAAGTCGGACAAAAGTATCTTAAGACATATAAATATGAAGAACAATTTTTTTAAAATAATAATCTTTACATGCCATTCTCAGTCTTATAATTTAACATCTTAGAGAACACCTTTTTTCAATCGGAAATGCTTATAAACAGGCATTAAATGATAAAAAAAATTTACTGTTGGGCAAGCAGTTGATGGATATATCATCTCCATGGTTACAGTTGTTAGATCCCCACGGACTGTGACTACACTCTTCAATTTTAGACTCAGATCCAATGCAGTTAACATTGTCTAACCAGATTGTACCTGATCCTCGACCAAATACAGCACCGCCATAGGCCTCTGATGTTGCCCTGAATAATTAAAAACACATTCTTGTTTACTACCTCATCATAAATGATTATTTTGTTCGTGAAGAATGCTGACCTGTTTTTGAAATTGATAATATCACATGCAAACAACGAAATATAATGAAAAAAAATGGAAAAATAGTTTTAAATATCGAACAATAATCAACAACATTATTAGATCACGAGTACCACTCTGGTAGCAAACAACATTACCAAGGCAAGCCCAATGATCGACACACCACAACAGACAGGTTATGGTTCAAATTATTATCACACACTGTTCCCCATCTTCCAAGTTTGTAAATTTCTAATCGACCTTCATATTCAGTCGTTCCTCCAACAAGTCGGACAGCAGTATCTTGAGACAGGTAGTAAAAAAGAACAGTTTTTAAGATGATCATTCTTATATCACAACATTTTCAATGTCTAATAATGAAACATCTAAAAGTAAACCTTTTTACCTGAAAATGCTTGTACACAGGTTCAATGATGCATTAAATGATTTTAAAAAATTACCATTTGGCAAGCAGTTGATGGATACATCCTCACCATGGTTGCAGTCGTACGACCCCCAGGGACTGTGACTACACTCTCCAATATTTGACTCAGATCCTATACAGTAAACATCGTCCAACCAGATTGTACCTGATCCTTGACCATGTACAGCACCGCCATAGGCCTCAGATGTTGCCCTGGAAATTTAAAATCCAACAAAATCAGAAAAGATTGTTCCGATGGTAAAGAAAATATTGATCTGTTTGTCTTATTGTTAAAAATAAAAAATTATACACGTTGTTGTGAAAAATCATATTTACCATGGATCATTTTTGAGGTATTTCTTTAAAGTACTTTATAAATTTTTGTTTCCATGAAGTGGTTTGTATGACCAGTTTCATAATAAAAAGTCTTACCAAGGTAAGCCTAATGATCGACACACCACAACAGATAGTGTATCATTTAAACCATCATCACACACTGTTCCCCATTTTCCAAATTTGTAAACTTCTAAGCGACCTTCATATTCAGTCGTTCCTCCAACAAGTCGGACAAAGGTATCTTGAGACAGGTTATAAAAAAGAACAATTTTTTAAGATAATCATCTTTATATTATATTTTCAGTTTTATAATTAAACATCTTAGAGAACACCTTTTTAAAATCGAAAATGCTTATACACAGGCATTAAATGATAAAAACAAATTTACTATTGGGCAAGCAGTTGATGGATATATCATCTCCATGGTTACAGTTATTAGATCCCCAGGGACTGTAACTACACTCTGCAATGTTTGACTCAGATCCGATGCAGTTAACATTGTATAACCAGATTGCTCCTGATCCTTGACCATGTACAGCATTGCCATAGGCCTCAGATGTTGCCCTGGAAATTTAAAATCCAACAAAATCAGAAAAGATGGTTCCGATGGTAAAAAAAATGATCTGGATTTCTTATCAATAAAAAAACTTATGAACTGAAATAATGATAAATAAAACTGAACTGTTTTAAGATATCAAACAAGTGTTTTTATAGATCACACCGCATTAATAATACTTGTTTCTAACTTGTTCTAAATTAAAAGTTATAAACTGAATTTTACGACAGCAGCAATGAAGATTACCAAGGCAAGCCTAAAGATCGACACACCACAACTGCCAGTTTATCGTTCAAATTATTATCACACACTGTTCCCCATCTTCCCAACCTGTTCACTTCTAATCGACCTTCATTTTCACTCGTCCCTCCAACAAGTCGGACAGCAATGTCTAAAATACAAGAAAAAAGTTAACATTGTATTTTTTAGATTATCAAGAAAACTACCATTTTATAAGAATGAAACCTACACTTTTTTATTGTTCTTTTCTAAACGTTAATTTTATAAATGTCTGATACTTTATACATTGTCATTATCAATAATATTAGATACTTAGTCATGCTAGTATATAAATGTTTAATCAGTAAAATTTATCAGTGCCATAGATAAAGAAATGTAAAAGAAACAAATCCAAATTGACAATATTCTAAGTTGCCGCCTTGATATGCCATTGATCATAACATTTTTAAGTTAACGTCAATAAAGAACAAATGTCTTCAACACTTAGTGATACCTTCAAAAATGAACCCAAAGTATTTTCATGTGTTATTGTGTATTGTATTAGATATTGTAGGGATTTAAAGATAGGACTACAAACTCATCTTCAATGCTCAAATTGATTAAAAGGATATCAAGTAAAACTGAGGATTTGAGAATCATTAATGAAACAAAAGTCTGACACTGACACAGCACCAAATAGGGTTTGTATTTCAATTCTAGAATATATGATCAACTTTGTTTAATGGGAACATTATACGCCTACATAATATGTCTTTATAAACCTGCTATGTGTTCGGTTAATTGTTTAAAACGTAGAAAACCTCCTAACCTGTTGACGGGAAACAGCTGATGGAGACATCCTCTCCATGGTTACAGTTATGAGACCCCCAGGGACTGTGACTACACTTGTCTATGCCTGTCTCAGATCCCAGACATTTGACGTCGTCCAACCAGATAGGACCAATACCCTGTCCAGATGCAGCACTACCATAGGCTTTTGATGCATTCCTGAATGATAAGAGTAATCACCTGAACTTAACATTGTCAACTGATACTATGAGAGTTTGACAATTTTATCATATTGTTAAAAATAAAAAATTATACACGTTGTTGTGAAAAATCATATTTACCATGGATCATTTTTGAGGTATTTCTTTAAAGTACTTTATAAATTTTTGTTTCCATGAAGTGGTTTGTATGACCAGTTTCATAATAAAAAGTCTTACCAAGGTAAGCCTAATGATCGACACACCACAACAGATAGTGTATCATTTAAACCATCATCACACACTGTTCCCCATTTTCCAAATTTGTAAACTTCTAAGCGACCTTCATATTCAGTCGTTCCTCCAACAAGTCGGACAAAGGTATCTTGAGACAGGTTATAAAAAAGAACAATTTTTTAAGATAATCATCTTTATATTATATTTTCAGTTTTATAATTAAACATCTTAGAGAACACCTTTTTAAAATCGAAAATGCTTATACACAGGCATTAAATGATAAAAACAAATTTACTATTGGGCAAGCAGTTGATGGATATATCATCTCCATGGTTACAGTTATTAGATCCCCAGGGACTGTAACTACACTCTGCAATGTTTGACTCAGATCCGATGCAGTTAACATTGTATAACCAGATTGCTCCTGATCCTTGACCATGTACAGCATTGCCATAGGCCTCAGATGTTGCCCTGGAAATTTAAAATCCAACAAAATCAGAAAAGATGGTTCCGATGGTAAAAAAAATGATCTGGATTTCTTATCAATAAAAAAACTTATGAACTGAAATAATGATAAATAAAACTGAACTGTTTTAAGATATCAAACAAGTGTTTTTATAGATCACACCGCATTAATAATACTTGTTTCTAACTTGTTCTAAATTAAAAGTTATAAACTGAATTTTACGACAGCAGCAATGAAGATTACCAAGGCAAGCCTAAAGATCGACACACCACAACTGCCAGTTTATCGTTCAAATTATTATCACACACTGTTCCCCATCTTCCCAACCTGTTCACTTCTAATCGACCTTCATTTTCACTCGTCCCTCCAACAAGTCGGACAGCAATGTCTAAAATACAAGAAAAAAGTTAACATTGTATTTTTTAGATTATCAAGAAAACTACCATTTTATAAGAATGGAACCTACACTTTTTTATTGTTCTTTTCTAAACGTTAATTTTATAAATGTCTGATACTTTATACATTGTCATTATCAATAATATTAGATACTTAGTCATGCTAGTATATAAATGTTTAATCAGTAAAATTTATCAGTGCCATAGATAAAGAAATGTAAAAGAAACAAATCCAAATTGACAATATTCTAAGTTGCCGCCTTGATATGCCATTGATCATAACATTTTTCAAGTTAACGTCAATAAAGAACAAATGTCTTCAACACTTAGTGATACCTTCAAAAATGAACCCAAAGTATTTTTATGTGTAATTGTGTATTGTATTAGATATTGTAGGGATTTAAAGATAGGACTACAAACTCATCTTCAATGCTCAAATTGATTAAAAGGATATCAAGTAAAACTGAGGATTTGAGAATCATTAATGAAACAAAAGTCTGACACTGACACAGCACCAAATAGGGGTTGAGGAGGTTGGATGGTCAACAAATTAACCACAAGATCTTCCTTAAATCTTAAAATATTACCATTTAATCATTATCTATGAAAGAAAAAATCAATAGGATATACCTTTTAAATTTCTCTATTTCTCTAATCTTTATATGAAGCTCATCTTTTAGAGGAAATAAAAATAGTCTAAAAAAGGGCGAATACTGTCCAGCCTTTTTAAATTCTAGAGTACATGCCTTGTTTACAGTTCTTAATGTACGATAGTTTCATGTTGTTTCTTCCTTAGACACTTTTGACATCTTTAAAATCACAACTTCAGAATTGTTACTTTTTTCTTTGTCATCATTAACATTGACAGGATTATATTGATAATGTTACTAAATCTGATTGATTAATATTTGATCATTATTTGTATAAGAAATGACGAGGTCTAATAGAAACCTTTTGCTCAGTGAGGGATAATATGTCGCCTTTTCCACCTAATAATGCCTGCATAGAGAACAACTACTTGGCTCATTTGTATTTCAATTCTAGAATATATGATCAACTTTGTTTAATGGGAACATTATACGCCTACATAATATGTCTTTATAAACCTGCTATGTGTTCGGTTAATTGTTTAAAACGTAGAAAACCTCCTAACCTGTTGACGGGAAACAGCTGATGGAGACATCCTCTCCATGGTTACAGTTATGAGACCCCCAGGGATTGTGACTACATTCCTCAATGCCTGTCTCAGATCCCAGACATTTGACGTCGTCCAACCAGATAGGACCAGTACCCTGTCCAGATGCAGCACTACCATAGGCTTTTGATGCATTCCTGAATGATAAGAGTAATCACCTGAACTTAACATTGTCAACTGATACTATGAGAGTTTGACAATTTTATCATATTGTTAAAAATAAAAAATTATACACGTTGTTGTGAAAAATCATATTTACCATGGATCATTTTTGAGGTATTTCTTTAAAGTACTTTATAAATTTTTGTTTCCATGAAGTGGTTTGTATGACCAGTTTCATAATAAAAAGTCTTACCAAGGTAAGCCTAATGATCGACACACCACAACAGATAGTGTATCATTTAAACCATCATCACACACTGTTCCCCATTTTCCCGATCTGTAAACCTCTAATCGGCCTTCATATTCAGTCGTTCCTCCAACAAGTCGGACAAAAGTATCTTTAGACAGATAAATAAAAAGAACAATTTTTTTTAAAATAATAATCTTTACATGCCATTCTCAGTCTTATAATTTAACATCTTAGAGAACACCTTTTTTCAATCGGAAATGCTTATAAACAGGCATTAAATGATAAAAAAAATTTACTGTTGGGCAAGCAGTTGATGGATATATCATCTCCATGGTTACAGTTGTTAGATCCCCAGGGACTGTGACTACACTCTTCAATTTTGGACTCAGATCCAATGCAGTTAACATTGTCTAACCAGATTGTACCTGATCCTCGACCAAATACAGCACCGCCATAGGCCTCTGATGTTGCCCTGAATAATTAAAAACACATTCTTGTTTACTACCTCATCATAAATGATTATTTTGTTCGTGAAGAATGCTGACCTGTTTTTGAAATTGATAATATCACATGCAAACAACGAAATATAATGAAAAAAAAAATGGAAAAATAGTTTTAAATATCGAACAATAATCAACAACATTATTAGATCACGAGTACCACTCTGGTAGCAAACAACATTACCAAGGCAAGCCCAATGTTCGACACACCACAACAGACAGGTTATGGTTCAAATTATTATCACACACTGTTCCCCATCTTCCAAGTTTGTAAATTTCTAATCGACCGTCATATTCAGTCGTTCCTCCAACAAGTCGGACAGCAGTATCTTGAGACAGGTAGTAAAAAAGAACAGTTTTTAAGATGATCATTCTTATATCACAACATTTTCCATGTCTCATAATGAAACATCTAAAAGTAAACCTTTTTTACCTGAAAATGCTTGTACACAGGTTCGATGATGCATTAAATGATTAAAAAAAAATTACCATTTGGCAAGCAGTTGATGGATACATCCTCACCATGGTTGCAGTTGTTAAACCCCCAGGGTCTGTGACTACACTCTCCAATATTTGACTCAGATCCTATACAGTAAACATTGTCTAACCAGATTGTACCTGATCCTTGACCATGTACAGCACCGCCATAGGCCTCAGCTGTTGCCCTGGAAATTTAAAATCCAACAACATCAGAAAAGATTGTTCCGATGGTAAAAAAAATATTGATCTGTTTTTCTTTTTATTAATAAAAAAACGTATGAACTGATATAATGATAAACAAAACTGAACTGTTTTAAGATATCAAACAAGTGTTTTTATAGATCACACCGCATTAATAATACTTGTTTCTAACTTGTTATATATTAAAAGTTATAAACTGATTTCTATTACAGCAACAATGAAGATTACCAAGGCAAGCCTAAAGATCGACACACCACAACTGCCAGTTTATCGTTCAAATTATTATCACACACTGTTCCCCAACTCCCCAACCTGTTCACTTCTAATCGACCTTCATTTTCACTCGTCCCTTCAACAAGTCGGACAGCAATGTCTAAGAGCAAGAAAAAAGTTAACATTGTATTTTTAGATTATCAAGAAAACTACCATTTTATAAGAATGAAACCTACACTATTTTATTGTTATTCTCTAAACGTTAAGTTTATAAATGTCTGATACTTTTTATATTGTCATTATGAATGATATTAAAGACACTTAGTCATGCTAGTACATAAATGTTTAATCAGTAAAATTTATCAGTGTCATAGATAAAGAAATGTAAAAGAAACAAATCCAAATTGACATATTGTAAGTTGCCGCCTCGATATGCATTTTTTCTTTTTGCAGTTTGGACTATGCCTTTATGGCAATGACATATGTTTTTTTTAAAAAGAAGAAGCCACATTACTTGAAATTTGAACTTTGACAATACGCCGGTTTGAAGATTCGAAATCTAGAGTAAAGCTAGATGATGTTTTTTAGATAAAAATATTTCATATAAACGAGTTATCTATCAAAAATATGAGATGACACAATGTATAATATTGTAAACAAGTTTTGATAACTTAAAACTAGAGTTTAAAAAAAAGGTCAAATTTTGTATTACTTCTAAACTGAGAAAGGACAAAACATCTACTACAAAAAGTAGTATAAATGTAATTTCAAGTTAAAGGGGAAGGAAAGTCAAAAACAATTATTATCTATATTGATAAATTAGTTTAAATCATCATATGTGATCATGCTGTTTTGAACATAAACTACATAATTAAATTTTATTGCACGCTTGAAGATAGAAAAATCGTATTTACTTGAGGCTGACATGATGTGGAACTCTTTTAACAGCCAAAAAATTAGATATGTTAACGTCACCCAATCTATTTTGGTTTGGTTAACATTCACAATGTAAACAGTGCTCTGAATAAAATGCGGATTTATGCCTTTCTGTTTCTCAAGTACTTGACTGAATTGATAATGTTAGGGTTCACAAGCCATATTTAATTGATTAATACATGTACATTTGTACATATATACATAAATATATGTATTGTTATTTGATAAATGACAGCTGTTAACCTGCTGCCATTCAAAGATATTTTTTTTAATTTCACGTCAAGCGTTTGCTTACAGAATAAATATGTTATAATTGTAATCGGGGTGTTTAAAATGCATTCTCTAAAGTCGGATCTACCATGTCAAAATCGGGATGGCAGACATTTTCTCCTTATTTCGACGAGATCTCTTAAACGGTGACAACTTGAACAACTAAACTTTGTGGGATGATAGACCTATGTATGTACATGTGATTTTAAAAAAATATCTTTATTATTTAGCATGGAAGTAACATTTTAGCAAAAGAAATACAATAAGTCATCTACTCATGGTTAAATAAATGAAAAAATTCTACTTCCGATAAGACATCTCAAACATCTCTGGTAGCTTTCTTTTATAAAAAATTTGTACCCGCGAGATCTCAAAAACTGTAAGAGATCAAGATACAAAACTAATATGGATGATATACATTTGGTAAAACATGTGTTTAACGGGTTTTTATTTGGATGTCCATCACTTCCGGTTCTCACTCGAAGTGTTCAAGCAAAAGAAGGTTTTTAAAAGTTTATATTTTATAAAACATTTTACTCAGTGTGATGAACAGTAACGTACCGTAAGTAAATGTACAAAAAATCTACTTTAAATTTCTTTAATCACTTCTGTTTGTCAATTTCCGGTCCGAGACAAAACCTTTTCTCTACAAGATTTCATAACTAACAACAACTTGATAATCTAAACTTTGAGGAATGACAGAAGAATGTATGAGGATAAGTTTACGATGTTCTGTTTGATCCGGCATAACTCCCGGTCGTCACAGAAAGTACTCAAAAATTGACTTTGTATTATTTTTGTTTAGTTTTATTTAGAAATAATAACTGGATCTGTTCTTTACCTACATGTAATATATAACATCCATTTTCTTTTTAAAAGAGAAAAGAATTTTTTTAACAGATTAAGACATGAGAAACGGAAGAAGTTTTGATGCTATAGCAAGAGTCTTGTTTTTATATACTTGTAGGTGATACATACTTTAGAATTATATCGATAAAAAATGGTAAAGGTGTTAACTAGCTGCGGGTCTGTAGCTCCCGGTCTGAAAAAATTTGGATGGACGACCTGGGAGCTACAGTGCCTCCCATGGTAAAAAACTGCAATTTACGGCGCACAAAAAATGCGCTAGTTTTTAACTGATTAATCTTATTTTTTTTACTATGGGAGGCACTGTAGCTTTCAGGTCGTCCATTATAATTTTTTCAGACCGGGAGCTATATACCTGCAGCTAGGTCTTAACACACTATTACGGCATGATTGATCTTTCAGTTCTTCCTAAGATTCATGAGTGATCTTTCAGTTTTTCCAAAGATTCTCTTAAGCAGGCGTTTAGCCTGGATAATATTACACAAACAGATGGACGGACTGTTAGATTTATTACAAAAGATTCTCAAACAATTTTCATTTACAAATTCAGAACACAGTTATGCATATTAGTGTATATCTTGTCAAACCAGGTAATTAATGGAATATTTACGTAAAAAAAAGATCTAGGTATTCCATGATACGTATGTTCAATTTTCTCTGTCTATAAAAATAATAATAAGCAAAACTAAACTTAACCTGTATAGATGAATACAGGTATATGCATTAATGATTTTTAAAAAATCTGAACCAAAACTTGAGGTGAGAGAGAAACCTTACTATGGGAGAATACAACTACATAATAGCTTCCCACGGGATTGAAAAAAGGCGGAAAAGCAGAACATGTACTACATAGCAACTTTTCCGGGGGGGGGGCTACTACATGGAAACATGTTTTACAACACCATCACAGTGTTTAAACCATGACTCTTAGATTGGGTATATACCAAATCATTCGTTATTGCAAAAATCATTTGATAGAGGGTGCTTTCAAATTGAAAAGATTTTAAGAGTCAGAGAATTATAAAAATTAGCTGTTGCGCCATTTTAAATCGCAATTTTTACCAACTAAACGCCATTGTCGATCATGCCAGCATATTTTAAAAAAAATAGATAATTATTGATATGGTAAAATTTTTGTTATATTAAATTTACTTAACCGTGACAGGGGCTCCTCTCTATCACCCTTACTGATTGACAATTACATGTATATTGTTTTATTTACAAGTTTATTTACATATTTACAAAAATACGTCATCTTTAACACAGATAATCTTCTTGCCCTAACTATCTGACATTAAAATTCAATCTCTTCTGTCTTTCACATGTTCCCTGGGTATGGCCATACCATTAAACTCTCACTCCTCAAACTCACCCATAACTGAATCAACTAATCTCTTTCATCTCTCATAACTCTATCGTGCAAAATAACCAAATGACAACCACAGAGATTAACTTACAAATTACTCATGATGAATTGCTCTCAGTTTTCTAACTAGTTTTTAAAAACGATACTCATGGGAAGCAGAGTTACAACGACTGCGTCGCACTCTTGCAACCATATCAACTTTTTATACCACTCCACATTTGCCTCTGGGGATGGCCCCGTAACAAAACGATAATGAAGTTAATTCAATACAAATGCATTAAAGTTTGACCAAAACTCGTGTTAAAAATATAGTCTTACACGTATACAGCATGTATTATATCATAAACGTGATAAATAAGTTAAGCTTAAGCACATGGAATGATTATGTGTAATACTCACTAGAGGTAAAACATTCTTTTAAATACCCCAACGCAAATACACACGCGTAGACTGTCACTTGCCTGTGCATCTCCTTGATTTGAGGACAAGGAAGCCAAAAAACCAAGCTTATATCTTGTAACGTTCAGGACCTAACGTGATTGGTTTAAAAGGGTTTTTTCCTCAGATATAAGTCCAACATTAGATGTACTCTGATATTATTAAACCTTTTCATTTTTAAGCATACAGATAATACAAATATAACAAAACAAAAATAAAGGTGATAACTTTCTCAAATTACACCTGTGACTGTTTACATCAGATAAACGTTTTAATTTTATAATCACCCCCATTTAATTTTCATTAACAAATCTGTATAAAAATGAAAATATCATGTATTGACAATATTATTTGACTCTCTGGACAGTGTTTATTAATTAATTACATCAATGAACTTTAGTTTAGGTTTAATCTAAGTTTAATAATACATGAATTTTTGTATTTTTAAATTAACATTATAGATTCTTGAGTATTTTAACGAAGAAGACCATATTATTTTTAATTTTATATTTCCGTAAGGCTTTTTAAAAGTAAGCAATGCATATCTTATTTACTAACAAATTCATTTTCTGCAATCACTTTTAAACAAAATGTATTAATATTCTTTATTTTTAGGGGTTGACATTTTAAATTGAAATGCAGAAATGAGTAAAATCATTTGTTAAAACCATAGCAGATTAATATCTATGGGTAAATTGATGTAAAAATGGACTGTAAATTTTTTTATTGTCACTAATTTTTACAAGGGGTAAACATTTTCGAGAGGTTACAAAAAAAGAATAGATTGTTAAAATGCTTATCAGCATATATTATACCAGAATGCAGAGTTACATGTACTATGATTAAGTCCATTTAGTGCCGAGTACAGGACAACCTTAAGAGAAGACTATATCAACTAATATTTACATTTTCCAGTGTCTTTGCCTGTGATAACACTACGTATCGATTTTGTACTATATAACTCATAATACAAATGCCGCCAAATTGAGGCGCCAACGGGGTTTGCTTATTTATAATTAAATATTTAATCATACGATGGCTTAAAATTATATAAAAATAAGTATTAAGGAATCATTCTTTGAATATTATGGGGTAATAATTTCGGTCGGGACGTGATCAAATCTATCATAAAGCCCTTCGGGCTTTATTGGATTTGATCACGCCCCGACCGAAATTATCACCTCATAATACTCAAAGAATAATTCCTTATTCCTTATTTATTCAGTTGAACTAGTTTGCGAAGATCTACTTACATTGTAAGAATATTTGCATTTATATGTAATTTGTTAAATTACATGCAACTTTAATGTTATCAATATCTGTCGTAAACCAGGGTAAAATGACAATAATAATTTTAAAGACGTGTGCAATGGGTGTTTATAAAAAGAAGATAAAAAAACCCAACCCACACACATTTTCAATCATGACTAAAGAATAGCGTATATACAAAAATATCTTGGCTTATTTCAGAATGTCTCAAATATTTAAAACACTTCCATTGACAAATTGTCGTTAAAGATTATGTACAATCATTTTCAATAATGAGCAATATCATTGTTGCTCTTTTTTTTTGGTGGATTTCGATGTTACCCACGAATTCACATGCACCCCTGACGAATTACAAAAAGCATATGATACATAAGCACATGTTTATATGTACATGTCCTCTATCCGTGTAAAAAAAATATCAAAGGGTCCTAATAAACTATAGAAATATTCCCTTTCAAAAGTATTTTTACAAGAACTTTAACTGACTAATTGTATCATAAGCGGTTTCTTAAAGAACTGAAAGGGCATAAACTTAATTTGTATTACATCTCAACAAACCAACAATAAAATGTTGTACACTTAACAACAAGAAAGAGTTTGTAAAAATGACTCTGATGATAATTCATTTATAACTGAAAATGCATCAAGCAAAATAAGTATTTTCTTCGTTGGCTTGTTGAGCCGAGTTGAATATATATTTTTGGAGTTTTTTTTCTTCAAAAAATTAAATGAATCAAATATAACCCAAGAATGTCACACTCGTATTGAATACATGAACCATACTCGTTTTAGTGATTTTAAAAAACAAAGTTAACTTGACTATCCTGTACACAATACGTAACGCAAAAAAATATGTTGTATGTTGTATTTTGTATCCTTGTATTTGCATTTGTTCGTATGTATCTATTTACTTAACACACATTTATTTAGCAACTTGACCCTTGTATCTCAATTTCTTACTGTGCAGAATTTTCCTCTATTTCATTTTATTGTTGACGTGATGCCCTTCTCAGATAGCAGAACGTCATTGGACCTTTGTTGGGCCTACATTGTTCCTTATGCTGGGCCACCGTATGCTTTTAACATTAGGCCAATAGCAATTTCTTTATCGGCCCTTAATCGGACCAACTTAGGGGTTTATTGTTGAACCAATGTAACAGACAATTGTGGACCATTGTATTGGGCAAACGTCACTTTTGTACGGTCGGGCCATCTAAAGGAAAATTTACTGTAAAAACAATTAATGTGTGAGTACTGAATTAAAGTTGTTTTAGTTCAAAATTTTTAATATGTTTGACCATGTGCTCGATAGTGTTATGTTTAGTGTACATACTTGGCTTCTGCATTTCACATTATCTGTTTTACACAGATTTGTACACGACATCGTGTGACCTTAAAATGTTAATTCAGCTCTGTCAAAGTAAACAAATATATATAGTTACTAATTGGGTGCAAATATGCAAGATGTCTGTCTCATTTCTCTCATGCCAACTGTAAAATGGCGCGGGTACGATATTACGAAAAGTAGCCTGGATGTTGTTTACCCATGTTGTTTAGCCAGATTCATAACATTTGGCCAATACAAGGCCGATGTCAATCCCGCAACAAATACTCTCTCTAACTACAAGAGTTTTATGATATTATGCCAACAGTTAGCCCAACATTGGCCCCATAATATATAACCAATTATCAATATTTGGTGTTGGACCACCGTTGGTCCAATAAAGGCAACCCAACGGCGACAATACAACCATATTGTGAGACTTGGCCAACAATGTGCTGCTATCTGGGGTAAATTCGTCAAATCTAATATTTTCAATTATTTTGTATTTCAAAAACATTGTTGTGTAAAACCCCGAGACATTCAAGAGGTGATACAGGTTATAACAGAAAGCCTGGCAAAAGGTTGAATGCATACAAAATGGTCGCAATGTGTATATGTTACTTAGTGTTCAAAATTAATTTAACTAATGACATCATGTATACATGTATAGAAGCCTAAGCAAAATTGTGAAATCGCCTGTGCTAAAACAGATGTCATATCACTATTGATTTCATCTCCAAAAGTTATTTCTGTGTAATCAAATTTCGTATCTTTTTAACATGAGAACTGTAATCCGAAATTTTGAGAAAGAGAGGAAAAAATTCACAAGGATGTTATTTTTTGTGAGTAAAACTTTTGGATAAGATCATTTTTAGTTTTTCCGGTTAATTTTGTATCAGTGCTCGGTCACAGTTTTCTTTTTTCAAACAAAGTTATCAAACTAAATCCGCACATAAGAATGATCGTAATGAAGGACAGAAAAACAATTAAATGCTTAACCGAAAAGGATATAAGGGAATATAGTTTACAATGAAAATTTGACGCTGATAAGAATAAAGTTCTCAGGATTTAAGAGGTTCTTTTTTCTGCTTTTGGGCAAAGATTTTTTTCCGAATTAACCTCTAGTCTCTTTATTCTCCATCATATAATATTTTCTATAAATATATCGGTTCTAATGATATGTATGGTGTCTTCAATCAATTATTGGTAAAACCCACTGATAATGTGATTTAAATAGGGCAGTATATTTTGTAAATATACCAAAAAATGGCAGAGAAGAAAAAAAGATATTCAAGCCAAAATATTCCACACGTTTGTATGCATTTCACGCAGAAGCAAATGGGCACAACAAGCCTTTTATTCAGTTTTGATTGTACCTCTTTTTGTCTTATAAAATTCATCTTATTAGCTTCGTTAACTTAAATAAAAATTGTGCTTCATAAACTAATATATTTTAAGTTTGCTATAACCATACACACTAATCAAGACTTTGAACATGGTTTCTACTTATAAAAATTGTCTATTATGCAAAAAAGCTGCCTTAATTTGCATTTTTTTAATTTGTGGATTTATTTATTCTTTTTGGCATTGAGTCAAAAGATCAAAAAAGAGAATGTCAATTATGAAGCTTCCTTCTGACGGAAATCCATGCTTCTTATCTTTGGTTGTTTCCTTTCACACTAACAAGTAACGATCACAAGTATTTTAAAATCAAAATCTTTTTTCGATATCTTACATTCCTATATCGGATCATTTTTTATTTATCATTTTATTTTAAATACATTCAGTCGTCCACTTTACAATTTTTAATAATAAATTTAAATCAAAATACCAATTTCTATGCAAAAAGTAAATTACAGCGAGAGAGAAATTACAGAGCGCACATTTTTTTTGTGTTAATACGTAAACTAAGTGTGCAATAGAAACTACTAGGTTTAAAATAAATTAAATAACCCCCCCCCCAGAAAACGTGCATCTTGGTTCATTACGAGCTACCAAATAAAAAGAAAGTTTAAAACAGTATCACGTTTACCTGCATATTCGTCCAATGTATTCAACAAAAACGTAGAACGAACCTGGTTTATATAACAAAGAAATGAGAACTCTCATTGTATCTTGCTTAGACATTTGCAATTGACATCCAAATTTTGGTTGAGCATTAGAAGAACTCTAGTGAAAAGCATTGTAAATATCAAAAATATATAAATGAAATCTAAAAATGTTTAGCTCAAATCGTAACCATGTCCATTTAGATATGAACTGTGGTCAAACCTTACACTTTCATAAAGAAAAGTAAATACCTAGAGATCTTTTTAGCAAAATATAGTTTGTAAAGAAAATAACTGAATGACTAAAAGAAAAAGATGGATAGCTATCTTGAGAGTTAATTATTGTTTGTTTAGGTAAAATGTGTGTAACCCATTGTAAAATGTTTAAAGAAAACAGTCACAATTTACCACTCTGAAACTTTTCTTATATTGGTTAAACGTTATTAAACTTATTTGCGTTTACTGTGCTGAAGGTTTAATTTTACAAAAGTAAAAATTTCATAATTTGATTTACTATAAGTAGTTCAACATTGATGCTTGAAGTATTAAAGGGGCATGGTCACGATTTTGGTGAAAAAAATATTTTTCCGATTTTAATGTGTACGATGCTTCAGTAAGGCATTTTCAATAGGCAACCAAAATTTGAGTGTCATTTGTTGAGTTATTAGCGAGTTACAGAGCTTACAATTCTTCGCTATGTAAACTAAGCTTTTGTTTACATTTTGAAAGTTGAAGTGAAAATTCCCGTTTTAGACCTACAGTGAATGTGTTAATCGTTAGGAACTGTTTATTTATGCTTAAAATGAATAAGAAAATAGACAAATCAGTTTGAAAAAGAATTTTTACTGGTATATTGAACCTATGTACACAAAAACAGGGCACGAGCCTTGTTTACATGACGAAGGATTGTGAGCCCTGTATCTTGCTTAAAACTCATCGACTGGCACCCAAATTTCATTTGATCATTAGGAATGCATTTCCAAAGCCTTGTAAATAATAAAAACAGAAAAATAAAATCTGACCAAAATCGTGACCATGTCCCTTTAACTATTCTAAGACTATTCCAAAAAATTCAAAAGACATCATGTCGACCCGAAAGCGACCGACATGCTGATAGTGTGCTAACGTAATCGGAGACAGGTATTTATGCGACGTTCTATATTTTCTCTAAAAATTATAGTATATTATTAATTATTATTAGGGTCTTCCGTTTTCCAACGGAAGATCCTTCTATTATTCTTCTTAAAATGAATAAGAAAATAGACAAATCAGTTTGAAAAAGAATTTTTACTGGTATATTGAACCTATGTACACAAAAACAGGGCACGAGCCTTGTTTACATGACGAAGGATTGTGAGCCCTGTATCTTGCTTAAAACTCATCGACTGGCACCCAAATTTCATTTGATCATTAGGAATGCATTTCCAAAGCCTTGTAAATAATAAAAACAGAAAAATAAAATCTGACCAAAATCGTGACCATGTCCCTTTAACTATTCTAAGACTATTCCAAAAAATTCAAAAGACATCATGTCGACCCGAAAGCGACCGACATGCTGATAGTGTGCTAACGCAATCGGACACAGGTATTTATGCGACGTTCTATATTTTCTCTAAAAATTATAGTATATTATTAATTATTATTAGGGTCTTCCGTTTTCCAACGGAAGATCCTTCTATTATTCTTCGGGAGCATTTTTGCACTATTATTTTTTTCTTACAAATTTTGTGCACGCGATTTTTCGAAAACGGCTCAGCCGATTTTTATGAAACTTTTAGATCTGATAGCTACATATCGGAACCTTATACCCATTTTTTAAAATTGATGACGTCACTTCCGGTTTTGAGATTTTGACGTTATAGCGATTTTTAGAGGGTTGGTTTGTCCACGCATCTCCTCCTAAACCATTGAAGGTATTGAGTTGAAATTTTCAGCGATGATTGTCAGAATAATGTAAATGTGCCATTTGGCATCCGATTCTGTCTGGCGCATAAAGTGCCGAAATTCGGCAGGGATCGAAAAATGAGATGAAAAAAGCGCCGTGATTTTATGTAGTTTTCTGTCGTTATCTTTTTACTCTGAATTATTTTCTTAAGACATGTAGAACAAAAGTAGTTTATACAGACAATTTCTTTCATTTGCCGTCAAGAAAAAGGAGCTGGCCCTTAAAGTGAAAGGTTCAGAGGGGTCTTAAGTCTTTCATTGTTAGCTCTTTATCTAAGAATATTGTGTTATACTTTATAGAAGGAAAACTGTTCGTTTTAAAGTTATACGTCTAGACATTTCAAAATTTTCTCAAATCTCACGTAATTCGGGATTGGAAGGGGCTAGACGTCCAACTGCCCGCTCTAAATCTTTTGCCGTATCTCTAAACGGAGAAATATTTTGAAAAGCAATATTGAGCAAAATATGCTCAGAATTCTGCTCTTAACATTATTCTTCCTATCAATCTTCAATATACAGACCCAATAAGTACACGAAAAGCTAGACCCTTAAACGTTCTTCTCCATATATTCCAAGGACTGATCATGAAAAGAAATTCTAAACACTTGAAAAACAAAACAAATTTCAAATTAAATGAGTAATCAATTCACGTCCAAAGAAAGGGGTTGACCCTTTAAATTAGGGGCCTAAAGGGTGCTAAACATTATTTTCACAAATAGAGTTGGTACTAGTATGTAAATCCCGATTTCATTAAAATTTGATTTGTAATCATTTTCCGATTATGCTGAAACACTAGAGATGATTTAAGAAAAAGCCCTTATATTGACCTTAATCTTTGACAATTGACGGCCTTAAATTCATTATGTTATTCTCAATGGAGATCATGTCAACGGCCTCAGTCTTGTAACAATTTTTACAGTGTTTGAATAATTCCGTTTTTTTTAATTTCAATTGACGTTTTAGCCATGGCCTCTAGAAAACAATTCTTACTCGCAACTTATAATATGAAACGAAATAAAACGTTGAGGTTCTCTTCCTTACACCATAATCTAACTATCAGTCAACAATATATTTAATAGAATACTCACCTACAATAAATATCAAGTCCAAACGGCAGTACATGCTCTAATCACCGTCCGTAATGTATAAACTCTGATTGTACAATCGTATGTTCAAGAGTTGTTCACCCCCCCCCCCCCCCACCCCCATCAAAAATCTCCGTCTGGTTGTACATGTAATTAATGAAATTCTGACAATTGAAATAATTTTGTTTTACATATTTCCACTTGCATTAAAATTAATTTACATTTTCTATATATTTCCCGTTTTCCCGGGTATCGCTTTATATTTTGGTTTACATTTTCTACATTCATTAAAGTGTTCCGTGTGTCGGGGATTGTGCATATGAATTGTTTACATCGTAATGAAGTTCGCTTTAAGCATACAAAATTAGCAGCTCACGCCGAGACTTACACGCAGCGTATCTATATTGCACGCAATAGCACCCTTTCAGCTAGTCTTTATTTGCATAAATCATGTTCTCAAAACAAAAACCCTTTTACGAGACATATTTCTATTTATTCACACATGTTGCGGGTAAACACAGCTAGGTGTGTATGCTTCATTGACAACGCATGTTGCGCATCCCATTTCTCAATGATCATTGAACACAGGAAATGCACTTCATATTTATCATATTCTTTTTTCTTCATTAAATATCATATAAGACATCGTATATCTCAATTTTTAAGAAATTTGTCTTTAGTACGAAACTATCTCTTTCAATCTATACTTTACTTTAGAAACAAGCATGAAAGAATATTAGAAATATCATGCGCGGATCCAGAAAATTTTTCCAGGGGGGGGGGGGGTCCGAAGGATAATTGTGTTTGCCAGGGGGGGGGGGGGGGTCCGAGGCATATTTTCGCGATAATTTTACTATGTAAATTTAATAAATTTTCATTTTCCAGGGGGGGTCGGGACCCCCCCCCCCCCGACCCTCCCCCCCTCTAGATCCGCGCATGAATATAGAAAACAATAACTCGCCGTTGCGTATTCATTAGGGTGTTCGACACCACATCCAAGGGTCCCGGGATCGATTATCGCCGTGGGCAGATTTTTTGAAATAGAAAATATGTTAATGCGCTATTTCATCCATTTCATTTATCATAAGTGTATCGATGAGTATGTTTGTTGCTTTTAAAGATACTTATTTCTCTCTTCATTTTTTTTCTTTCCCCTTTTATTATTTTTAATTATTTTGATCAACCAAATCTGTGGAAGGAAATTCTCAAAACGGCTTAGTCGACTTCAAAAACATTTTCATTTCTGATTGATATTGCTATAAATAACCTTTTTGTATTTTATTATAAAACGTCACTGTTTGTCTAGATAAATGTAAGATATAAAGGGAAATATCGTCTAGGTACTACATGTAATATTAAAGGTTAAAAATTAGAAAGATTCTAGACAAAAGTTACGGTTCAATAAGTGAGATCTAATTTGAGTCTCAGTTGATTAATTTCTATAAACATTTCCCATTTTCATTAATTTTCTTAATATATACGAATTACATTTAGAAATATTTTGTAGTTTACTCTAAGACAATAACAAAATAATTAATACAAAGTTCAAAACATTTTGTAAACATTTTTTCCTCTGAACAAATCTATACTTTTGAATTTAAAAAAATCGCCAATAAACTACGAAACGCCTACACCAGAGAAATTGCTTATACCTTTGGATTTGAACACGTATAATATGATGTCTGTAATCTATATTCAAAGTTTACTCTAAATAACTTTTTTAATATGTTATGGAAGCAATTATTTTCATCGTAACATTATTAACCTATGCATGCCAATTGTTTATTGCTTTGTTACGTAATTAAGAATTTTAAGGGGGGGGGGGCAAGACGTTGCAGTGTAAAAGTATTTGTCAATGAATTTTTTGTTTTCTTTGAAACACATCAACATTAAGATGTCATTTACAACATACATTATTTTCATGACTACTTTCTTACTTTGCAAGGGAGATACATGTACATGTATTTTGATAGGGGTTTTCCCGGTTTTTTTTGACATTTCGAATTTTTCTTGACATTTCAACTTTCTGCAATAGCTATTTCATATATGGAATTTATATACAAATCATATTCATTTTTTTTAAAGAACGGAACAAATTTAAAATTATTCACACCACTGGCTTCTTTACATACATGTCGCATTATATTGCTAAAATCAGCACTTTAAATTTGGGAATTTTATTCTAAATTTGAGTTTTATTCTAAACTTGAACAAAATGTGATGGCACATGAACAAAAATCTCTATGAAATTAAAAATAAAATCTATTATTATTTTTAGCAAGTTTTTAGCTTTTATAACTTCTAAATTTTCATGGCAATGTTTAGCATTCAAGAAAAAGTCGTTAGAGTCGTGGACATGTGCCCAGGCGACCCGGGATCAAGCCCTGGATGCCGATATTTTTTCTCTAATTTTTTGCGTAAATTAACAACTTTGTCTTAAAAGTGAATAATTTTATCTCATTTACTCAAAAATCGGACGCAAGACCCACTCGTTGGTCGCAACGAGATCGTGTCTAGTTGATATTCATTTGTGGGGAAAGTTCTGAAGATCTGACTTAAAAATTATTTTCATATGACTTTTTTTTAATTAATTTTAAATACAAACTAACTGTCATGCCTCTATCTCCTTGCTGTTTACGTTTCTTGCGCACGAGCAAAAATCTTTATAAACGTGAATCATTTAGAAATATGCATCTGAAAATTCCCATTTTTCCTATTATTAAATAACATTGAAACTCAATTAACATCGATAATTAATGTGCCGCATTTGACACAATGTATTCTTTTACACAGCTCATCGTCCTGACAAACTTTGGGTCTATCTGGTTTCCAACATCGTAAAAATAACCTTAAATGCGGCATATAATGCTTTGAGACATCAGAATAGTAATACGTTATATTAACCCAAAAATGGACAAAACTGGGATATTTAAAGTTCTCGAGAAGTCAAAGATTGTTTTAAATGGTGCATCTTAAAAGTCAATATATTGTAAAATTCTACAATTGTATGACCCGTGATATGGGAAATATCCTGTTTAGAGTCTGCGCACCAGCTTAAAGATCTATCAAAGCAACTTTTAGATTTACTTATTTATTTATTTAATAGAAAATTACGTGAGTGTTATGTATTTTTTGCATAGAGCTGTTCCATTTTTTTGGGAACCAATGACGAAAAAAAGTGAAAAGGTCTAGCTTTTTTCACATTAAAAAAATTGATACGAAGACCCACTCTATTTCAAAAACGTAATTTTCTTTATTCAGGTTAAGAGATTATAAAGCGTCTAGGGATAAATACCTTGAAAAACGTACGCTTAGAGTGGAGATATAGAAACAAATGCATATGGAGCGAGTGTTCAAATCATACTAGCACTGTTATTTTTATTGATTTTTACTGATATTTCCATTACTTTATCATTTTATTTTACAGGTCTGATTGCGGATAATTGTATAAATGTTCAAAGAATACGTTATATTATGTGGTGAATTTTATTTTGTGTTCATTTTATATTTCCACATAATAAGTTCTCAAGAGATGACTCCGTAATGAGGAAGATATTACGCATTTATACAGTACAAAAAACAAGATTTGAGTTTACTAAGTGGACTAGTATCAGTCACCAACAAACTCACCATGCTAATTTTAGGTAAATGTCGCTATTAACATAAACACTTAAAAACATTCGAAAATGATTATCCACTTAAAACCATACAACACATAGGGGAAACATACAAGGCTGTCATAAGGACAGTACATCGTTTAAATGCCTTATTTTAATTATTTCATATATACGACTTTGACCTTTCGGTATACTTTTGAGGTGTATGAGACGCGAGTTTATGTTTATGTTTGACTCATTTCCGGTCAGGCATTTTGGTAGACTTCCTGATGAAATATTGCGCTGTATAATTTTATATATGCCTCATAAAGCAAAGACAGTTTATTGCCCCCTTTCTAAAACAATTGAAAATATCCGATGAAGTATATCTTCAAAATGGTTTTTACTAGAGGTATGAACCTTTTAAGGCAGACTTAGTCTCATTGATGAATGTAAAACATTTTGTTTTTAATTTAACAGGGTACATGTACCATTACAAATAACAGGGATAAACTGAAACAACCTAAAATTTTGTTAAGTATCAAGAAATGAAACGCAACAAAATCTTCAAAGGAGGAATTTTTAAACCAAACCCATGAACAAACCTCGTTGCCTCATGATTGGTCATTTCAAACAAAATTCCTTGTATTACATCCGCATGTTTCCAGTGTAAATGTAAACTTTACATTGCCAGTAGGGTTTCGGTTATTGTACTTGGAGGTCATAATAAGAAAACAAAATTGATTCTACAATCTACAATATATGAATAAAGCTTAATATATCATTATTTATGAATGATGCTAGTGGCTTTCGAAGAGAAAAACTTTTAACATGCCTATCCTATTTCAGTATCTGTTTATTTAGCAGGCAAAGCTCTTAAAATAAACAAATGTAAACTCCATAATTAAAATAAAATGATTTGAACGAAGATTGGCCCAGCTATATGACGTCAAAAGAGGATTTAATTGCAAAACGTTTAAGCCGCGGAAAATATTTTAAATGATGGCGCTGCATACAATGACAATTGAGTCGGGCCAATCTTTAACTAAAAAATCTCATTTCGAGCCTTCAACTAAGGTGCGTTAAAATGAATACTTCATAATGATGTCCGGTTTATCTATAGCTTTAATATACGCTCTTGTGTATAATTAATAAAACAAAAGACATGTAAATCATGTATTTATTATAAAAAATAAAGAAAATGAAAAAAGTAAAGAAAAACTTATTCTGATAGTAAATTATGAATGAGTCACTTTGTCAGATCAACTTTATATTTTAAAATCCTCATAAGGTGTTGCAGAAGTTTCAGAAGTTTCCTGACATGGTGTACCCAGTGCTGAATAGATGTTTTCTGGGAAAGTCTGATCGGCATCGTCATAATGCTGTGTCAAGCTGTGAACCTCTAACTGGAAACCTTGTGTGTCATGTGTATTGCTTTGGTGTAAATTCGAACGACGTTTTTTGTACTTAACAAAGACTGCTAACCACGTCAAGCCCAAAAGAACATACAGGACAGATATAACGATAATTGCATTGGCTCCAGACATCCAGTCCTCTTAAAAAACAAATAACACATAAAGCATAGTATTTTTGATCATGTGAGGCAACAATTTCTCCTACGTATATATATATATATATATATATATATATATATATATATATATATATATATATATATATATATATATATATATATATATATATATAAGTCATTGGTATAGGTGACGATATAGAAAACGTTTTCAGTAAACTAAAACACAATAATCCATTTTACTCAAATTTAATCCAGAGCGCCCTCGCCTGATCGGCTCTTCGGTGGATTTCAAATTGTAAGTTGAAAGCGCTCTGGATGGATTAAATTTGAGAGAAATAGATTATTGTGTTATCGTCTACTGAAAACTTGTATATATATATATCCACACACATATCATTAAATCATCAGGAGTTTGACAACATGTTGCTAAGTTACACAAATACACATACATATATATTCGTATGATGATTTAAAATAAAACTAGTTGAGTTTATTTCGGTGTTTTCATATATATATATATATATATATATATATATATATATATATATATATATATATATATATATAATTTGCAATTATGAAATATAGAACTTACGTTTGGCTTCAACTCTATCAGATGTATCACCTTGAAATAAGTATAGAAATATTCACTTGTGCTTTATTTTTTACACTTTTCTATATTGTATTGTTTGAAGTACCTAACTGTGCTATGAGTATGTCTACTCAAAAGTTATTCACAAGGAGAAATAAAATGGCATATAGTTCAAAATATCGTTAAGGTACACTTTTTTGCTTTGTTATCTTTCACAATCAGAACTATTTTTTCTCACCTCTAGATTGGACACATATAATAGAGACATCTTCTCCATGGCCACAGTTGTGAGAACCCCAGGGACTGTGACTACACTCCTCAATTCTGGACTCAGAGCCTGTACATTTAACATCGTCTAACCAGATAGGACCTGAGCCCTCTCCATATGAAGCATCACCGTGAGCCTTTGATGCACTCCTGAATGTTTATATATACAATTACGTTGATTGCAACTTAGTTGAAACTCAGAACTATAAACTATTTGTGATTTTAATTTATATTATTTAATTTAATTTGATTGTAATTTATCAATGTGTATTAATTTAGCAAACATAAAAATCACTTCACTAATTGCATCAAAATTAATCAACCTTACCAAGGTAAGCCTAATGATCGACACACCACAACAGATAGTGTATCATTTAAACCATCATCACACACTGTTCCCCATTTTCCAAATTTGTATACTTCTAACCGACCTTCATATTCAGTCGTTCCTCCAACAAGTCGGACAAAAGTATCTTGAGACAGGTATAAAATAAGAACCGTTTTTAAAATGATCATCTTTATATGACACCACAACATCTTCCATGTCTTCTTTTTTACCCAAAAATGCTAAAACACAGGTTCGATGATGCATTAAATGATTGAAAAAAATTACCTTTGGGCAAGCAGTTGATGGATACATCATCACCATGATTACAGTTGTTAGACCCCCAGGGACTGTGACTACACTCTGCAATGTTTGACTCAGATCCAATGCAGTTAACATTGTCTAACCAGATTGTACCTGATCCTTGACCATGTACAGCACCGCCATATGCCTCAGATGTTGCCCTGGAAATTTAAAATCCGACAAAATCATAAATACTTGTAAATACTGGTAAAAAAATATTGATCTTTTTTTCATTAATAATAAAAAACTTCAGAATTGAAATAATGATAAATCAAACTGAAATGTTTTAAGATATCAAACAAGTCTTTTTATTGGTCACACCACATAAGTAATACTTGTTTATAACTTGTTATGAATTTAAAGTTTTAAACTGAATTCAACTACAGCAACAATGAAGATTACCAAGGCAAGCCTAAAGATCGACACACCACAACTGCCAGTTTATCGCTCAAATTATCATCACACACTGTCCCCCAAATCCCAAATCTGTTCACTTCTAATCGACCTTCATTTTCACTCGTCCCTCCAACAAGTCGAACAGCAATGTCTAAAATACAAGAAAAAAGTTAACATTGTTTTTTTAGATTTACAAGAAAACTAACATTTTATCAGAATGAAACCTACACTATTTTATTGTTATTCTAGAAACAATAAGTTTATAAATGTCTAATACTTTATATATTGTCATTATCAATAACATTAAAGACATTTAGTCATGCTAATACATTAATGTTTAATCAGTAAAATTTATCAGTGTCATAGATAAAGAAATGTATAAGAAACAAATCCAAATTGACAATATTCTAAGTTGCCGCCTTGACATGCCATTGATAATAACATTTATCAAGTTAACGTCAATATAGAAATGAACCCAATCAAAAATGAAACCAAAGTACTTTCTTCTGTTATTGTGTACCGTATTAGATATTGTATGGATTTTTAAATAGGACTACAAATTTATCCTCAATGTTCAAATTGAAAACATAAGATATCAAGCACAACTGAGGCTAATTTTGAGAACCATCAATGAAACAAAAGTCTGACACTGACACAGCACCTATTGGGGATTGAGGAGGCTGGATGGTCAACAAATTAACTTCAAGATCTATCTAAAGTCTTAAAATATTAACATCAATTCTCTGTAAACACCAAAAATACGTGGCCACGCACTATCATAGAATTGAATTTTATCTCTCTGACTTGAAAGAGTGTTCCATATGAAGACTCTCTGTGGGTATATTTTTGACAGTTCATAGTCAGTTTCCATAGCAACGACATTGAAACATTTTGCTTCTGACCAAAATGACATATAAAGTACCATTATATAAATAACTCTTATGCTCCCTAAATGCATGTACGTTTGATCATGACATTGGTTTAATTTTATAAGCAAGTAATCAATGTACTTGTACACATAAATTGATTTAAGTGAAATGTACAGATAACAATGCCATCGGTTTTTGTTTCATAGATTTAGCTTATAAAATAGTGAAAAACAGGCACATTAAATAATATCAATTTAATTTTAAGCAGGCAATTGAAAGCGGGAATAAACTTTTTTGTAATAAGATAAAACCTTGGTCTAATAAATACAATCAAAATTGGCTTGGGTATATTCACTGGCTTTAACTTACAACTATTTGAAGTTACCGCTTTTCCTTAAAATCCAACTTAAAGTTACTTCCCTTTGTTGACTCTTCTGTATTGAAGTACAAAAAAGACGTCACAACAACATGACAAAAGCAGACGTTGGGAAAACATAGATCAAATGGGGTGGAGAAAGCATGTGATTTAAGTTTTATGTATTTAGAGATAGTCTCTAATGAATTGGTGAATATGAAATGAACCATGCTCTATTGGGATTTAGCTTAATTACCGATCTGTGCTGTATTCAAACCTTTTGTAAACACGTGACTGTCTTGTACAAAATGATCAAGTGAAGAGGACAGCATTTTCCTCTACATAAGTTTCAGTAATCAGACATACGAATCCAGCACTCAACCAAGGAAGCTAATGAGCTACCGACCTGTAACACTTATATAGGAATGCAAAACAATTAAACACCCCCACCCCGGACTGATGGTGTGGACAGAATCGCAGTGTGTACTCTTCTAGAGTGTCAACCCATGACGAGCATAGTTCTGAGGTACCCACAGCGATTACAAAAATCCATCATTGCCATGCAATTTATATGTGAAAGTCAGATCTGGTGCCAATGATGTGGTTTGATTAATTTAACCCCAAATCTCTGGAATATACATGTATATGTTTAAAAACCTCATGAACAAGCGAAGAAATAGGATCATAAAAAGGCAGTCTATGGAGATAAGATGCAGTTCATGGCAGTCCTTATTCCAATTGGTCAAGGTATGTATATTCACATCCAAATCAAATAACTTTCAACCAATCTTTTAGTCTGTTCAAGCTTCCATTGCTTGTTGATTTTCTCAATGAATACACCTCAGGTCTAAATGTTATTGTACAGAGTAAATTTTAAAAATCAGGCATCAGATTCCCCTGGCAAACAAAAATATCCCTCCCCCAAACACCATCTCCAATTATTAACAGTATCACCCAGGTTCTGCATGTTATTCACAATATGATATTTCAGTTTACTAAATTTCAATACATTTATCCAAAAAATAGTACACTTTTTAACATGATTTCTTAGATTATATTCTGTTTCATCGAGACTTTCTAGTCTGCAAAACATCTTGTATTTGTAGATTTTTAAAGCAACAAAAGAAATGAGGTTATTTGATAAGCGTGTCTTTTTGTTACATTCAAAATAAAAGCCAAAAATAACATCTTTCCATTGAATTCTCACATTGATTACAAAAGATAATATGTTCCAAATGCTTCGTACATTCTCGCACGTGAAAACAAGATGTTGAATATCTTCAATTTCAGAGCATAAAGTGCATTTGTTACATGTGTCTTTTTTCCACTTCAACATGATTTTCTTACAGCACAACATGTTATGTAACAAATTATAATTGAATTCAGCAATATTTCTATCAAAAGCGAATTTGATTTTTTGAAGATATATAGATCTCCAATTTTCAGGGAGTATATTATACATTTCTTTGTAAAAACGATTATATCTTGGAGGTTCAAATTTTCTATATAATAATATATCATAGAAAAAATTATATTTCTTGTTTTCAATTGTACAATACTGTTTTTAAAAAAAAAACGTTCTCTTGTATTTTATATTAATAAATTTTGATTGAACTCCGTCAATATTTCTAATATTCTTAAAAGCAGAACTTATTATCTTATATTCACAAAGAAGATTTGCTTTACTGCAAACTTTATCACCAATTTCATACAATGATTTAAACCCATTGTCAGTGAATAGGTCTTTAACATACAGAATGTTACTTTTAATCCAATTCTTAAAGAACATAGGTTTTCCATCAAATACAAAATGCCTATTATTCCATATAGGCTCTTGTAAAACATCGTTTATATTCATACTTGATATTTCTGTAATTTTTTTACATTGATTAAAATACATAAAAAATTTCTTTATAAAACAAAGGTAGGTTTTTAAACATTTCAAAGTTAGCCAACTTAACACAGTTTAATTTCAACATATATTCAAAATCTATGTTGTTACTTTTTAATAGATGATCCAGGTGTTCACCCAGAATACTTCTACCTTTATTTCTCAAAAATCTTGGAATCCAAGCTGCTTTTAATGCTTGGAATTTTAAAAGTACATCAACAATACCTGTCCCTCCTTCTTCTATTTTTCCAATTATTGTTTTTCGTTTAACTCTATCTTTATTATTCCATATGAAGTTAAAAATATGGCTATACAATTTTTTAATTAGGTATCATTATCATTTGGTAATGGTAAGATTGATGCTACGTATATAAATTTACTTATACCTAGTGTGTTGACAATTTCAGTTTTACCAAAAATTGTGAGTTTTCTCCTTTTCCAAGATTCATATAGCTTTTTCATGTTTTCACATTTGTCTATCCAATTTTTCTTATAGCACTCATCTTTATTATGTCCAATATATATACTTAAACATTTAATGGATGACGTGTTTATTTTTATTCCAAAAATTTCATTTTTACAACTTTTTAAACGACCTGTCAATATACATTCTGTTTTGTCAATGTTTAGTTTAGACCCTGCATGTTTAGAAAATTCTTTTATAGTCTTTATGGCCTCTTTTAGGGAGTCCCTATTTCTTAAAAACAATGTCAGATCATCTGCATGTTGTATATGTTTAAACTCTTTACTATAATTACTTGGTTTTATTCCTAGAATTTGATCATTGTTTTTCACTTTTAAAGCTAGAATATCGGCTACAAATAAGTATAATATTGCCGAAATTGGACATCCCTGTCGTATTCCTCTGGACATATAGCATGTTTTAGAAATCCATCCATTTTTTTTAATTCGAAACATCGGGCTATTGTACAGAATCTTCATCCACTTTATAAAATTATTTTTGAATTTGTATTTCTCTAGTGTTTTTAATAAGAAGTTCCATTCTATCGAATCAAAAGCCTTTTCAAAATCTAGGAAAAGAAAAATTCCCTCATTATTTGTTTCCTCGCAATAATCGAATAAATCTAAAATTATTCTTGCGTTTTCTCCAATATACCTCCCTTTAATGTACGCCGATTGATTTTCGTTTATTAAGTTATCAATCACTTTTTGAAGTCTTCTTGCAAATACAAAAGCTATAATTTTATAATCTGTATTAGTCAAACTAATTGGTCTGTAATTTTTAATGTTGGTTTGATCGCCTTTTTTAAAAATAAGGGAAATAACTGCCAGTCTCTGTGAATAACTCATTTGATCATTTTCAAAAATGCATTCTAGTGTATCTTGAAATAGTTGCTTTAAATTTTTCCAAAAGCATTGATAAAATTCATTAGTTAGACCATCTAAACCCGGAGATTTGTTAAGTTTTAAACTCATGACAGCCTCAGTACATTCTTCACAAGACGGGAATTGCTCGCAAAAATTAGCATCATACTCGGTAAGTTTATTATCAATTTCTACAGATGATAAATATTCATCAATGCAATTGTCGGAAACCATGTTCGAGGAGTATAATTTTTCATAGAAATCGCACATTACGCCCATAATGTCATTTGTTTTATTAAATGTACCGTTGTTAGTTTTTAGTTCTTTAATTATACTTTGTTTTTGTCTACTTTTTTCTAAGTTAAAAAAATATTTTGAAGATTTTTCTCCCTCTAACATCCATTTAGACCTTGACCTTACAAATGCTCCTTTACATTTTATATCGTAAATTTTATCCAATTCAGCCTCAAGATTGCGTTTTTTAGTCATATCAATATGATGAAATTCCAATTTTTCAATGTCGTCTATTTCTTTTTCCAATGATAATATTCTTTGTTTTATACTTTCTTTTGAGTTTTTTGCAAAGTTAATAGAAAAATCACGAGCTCTTGCTTTGAAAGATTCCCACTTTACCATAGGATTGGTGTTTTCTTCATATTTTATTTCTTCAATCAAAGTTTGAATACTTTTTTGATAATTTTCGTCAGATAAGTATGAATTGTTAAGCTTCCAATAACCGTTTCCCCTTTTGTTAATATTTGTTTTAAAAGAAGTTTTCAGAAGTCTATGATCAGACATTCTCTTCCCATTAATTGTTCCGGGAATTTTCCGTAATGTAATTTTTTTCAAAATCATAAAATTTCTGCTCACAAATGTAAAGTCAATTCTGCTAATAGGAACATTATCTGCGTTACACCAAGTATAACCATCCAAATCGGGATATTCTGTATGCCAAATATCATACATTTCTAGTGAAGAAACAATTTTATTTAGCTTATTTGAACTTTGATCTTGTGGATTATTAGTTTTACAGTTAAAATCACCACACATTATTATATTATCAAGATCAACTACGCATCTTTTATGTAAACAAACTGTTTAACTTAATAAAAAAATCATTTCTATATTTAGCAGAGTTTGGTGCATATACATTTACAAGAGTTAGTTCAATGCCGTTAATTTTTACTTTCAAAAACAGTCATCTACCATCTATAGACCCATGGTTTTCTATTAATTCTACATCTAATTTTTTTTTTAAAAAGAATTGATACACCCCTACTTAATTTTGAATCGCTAAAACAATGATACGATTTTCCTAACCATCTAGCATCATATTTTAATACATCTTTTTCTATATAGTGGGTTTCTTGCACAAAAATTATATCTGTTTGAATATCATGTAACCATGCATATAATTTAGTTCTTTTTTCGTCCGAGTTCAGGCCTCGGGCATTAACTGTTATAATTTCAAACTTATCCATTTAAAAATTTTACATGTATGAAATAAGCTATCGTTCTAAATGAAAAAACAGTACAGATTGAAGTATGTTTAACAATATACAGTCTACAATACGCAGTCCTTAAAATCATGTCCGGGTCGATCATCAGACTACAGTGTTTAAGAGCGCGCACTAACCACTATCATAGTCCGTATCCAGTGGTTTTTCTCCGAGAGAGTTGACATCAGTGTTTTTGTAGCCCGCATTTTTGCGCCTGTTGGTCCGCACAGATTTACGCGGAGACCGAGAGTGGTCTTGCATAGTAGACGGCTGCTTATCAGCTCTTTTGTCGGATTTCCGAATCGAACTCAACATGTCTGAGATATGACGCTGTGAGGCTGCCTGTAGATTCCTAGGAACAGACTCAGATCTCCGTGGTGGCGCCGGCCTTCGCGTACTGACGATCTTACGAAAGATCTGCCCCAGCACATTCTGTCCAGGCCATTTTCTGTGATCGGTATGTTCTGTTCCGGCTTTGTTTAGACCTGTTCCCCAGAAATCGTCATAAACACTCTCAGCAAAGAGTGTTGATTGTTCTTGTTTGTCCAGAATTTCCCGAAAAGCTTCAACCTGATCGTACTTTGCATTCACAATTTCTTCCATTAGTTTTTTCCTGTTTATCAATCAGTTATTTTTTTTAATTGATAATTTTAGGTTGTCTGTATACTGATACTTAAATTAAAAGAAAATACAAATACCTCCCCCCCCCCCCCCCCAAAAAAAATGTTTTTCACCGTTTTGATTTATATTCTTCTTTCGCATCATGTTATATTTTATACCTAAGTTGTTTTGGGGTTGGTTTTTTTTGGCTGATTTGAGTCATTTGATTAAACAAACAGTGATGGAAATACAATTTAGAACAGACTACTTAATTTAGATTATAAATATACATGTAAAGTTAACAGCATTAAAGTAAATGTAAATGTAAAGGTAATTTGGGAATTTGTTTAAAATGATTCATTTTGTTATAAATTTGCTGTGAATATATTAAAATACAATTGTAGGATTATGTGTATGCTGCAGAAACAAATGAATTTGGCTCTAATCATCACAACAGAGTCTGTCAAAAGGGAGACATAAAACAGAAAATGTGAGTTGATGATATTAAACAAAATTAATCAAAAAGTGATGTCACAAGTAGATATTCAAATAAGCTGATAGTATATTATCTAACATGCAGGGATCAACAGTTACACTGTGTCCAGCTGATCTTTTTATTTGGACAAGTCAATCTACACAAACACTTGTCTGGTTTACAATTCATTTTTCTCGAACAATTATGATATGATGATAGACCTTATAAAATGTCATGAAAAATTAAATATTTTTTTTCTCACTTTAATGGAACAGATCAAACTTTTAGTATAAGAAAAAAGAAACATGAAATTTCAGTGAAGGTTGAAAACCTATATCCAAACTATATATAGTAACTTAGTTGCTGAAATAAATGTACTAAATCTACTTGTCAGTGTCATATCACTAGAACACACCAGCATATTGAGTAGAATATTCTTCTCTTGAGTGATATTATATACAATAGTAAGATATGTTTAAACCTTAATAATCTATTTTAAATATTAATACTGACCCAGTACTGAGATACACTGTATTTGATAACACCAACAATAAGGATAATTTTTAATGAAATGTTTTTGTGACAGTAAATAATGTGGAGACCAACCATACTATTATCAATTTCTATCATTTATTTCATATGCCATTCATAATTTTTCCATACTTTTCAATGACAAATTACAATTTATAATAGCATTTACACAAGTAAGCAACTTGCCCGAAGAACAGGTTAATATTTTAGTTAATGGTGAGCCCTGTTATGCTATATCTAATTCAGTTGCAGCTATTAATTAGTACATGCAGCTATAGTGAAAATAATGCTATAGTGAAAATAACATTAATATTAATCAATATAACTTTAAAAAATGAGATAATAATTAAAAGCCATTTCCTCTTTTTCACTTTTGAAATTTTGTACATGTAAACATAAATACATCAGGATTTTGCTTCTTATTTGAAAAAAAAAAATTTCAGTCACATTTGAACATGTCTGTTGTAGTATTCTATGCGAAATACATACATGTTCCTGTAAATGACTTTATTAAATATTCCATACATGTAATATTCTACTTTTTCAACATTGCAGAGTGTTGAGGAAAATGATGAGAACAGTCCAGTGAATACCCAGACCAGCAAGACAGTCAGACATACAATGCTAGATGAACAAATAATAAACAAACTGAACTCGCTAAAATATTGAGCAATTCAACAATAATTTATTGTCACTTTGTTGTGTATTTTTATTTTATTTTCATGATTCGGAATATATTTTGAATATTAATTTGAAGAATTATTTATTAGTTTTTAAGTAATTGTTGATTTTTATTTCTGGAGTTACAATGAAAAGATATATCATTTTCCCCTAGTGCTGATATTTGGAGTTATCTGTCCTTTATCATACAAAATAACCAATATAAGCCTTCTTAAAGTGGTTAAAATCATAAATATTGTTATCTATTCAAGCAGTTAACCTAATTCATTGATGGAAAATATCTAAAAACAGAATTTCATGCTATTATTATTTGTTAAGACTCAATTGATAGACTTTCTTGCTTGGAGTTATCTGCCCTTTGCAAAAAATATATAGAAACAATTCTTATAAAGCCAAATTAAATTATCCTGATACATTGAATTTTATATATTTTAAAATATCTAATAAGTTTTTCATTTATTTAAGCAGAAAAAGTATTTTAAAGGAGTTTTATGATCAAATTATTGTTTGTAAAATATTTCATAACATTTTTAGGGGGTTGGGAAGGTGTCAAATTAAAAAATTTTGGAAGTGAAATAAACAAAAACGAAAAGGATACCCGCTCTAGTTTTTATAAATAATATTTTATATACATATGATGTTTTAAAATTTGCAATTGATTTATGTTTTCTTTGCCTGCAATTTTTGAGAGACTTTCAAAAATACAGGGTGAAAATTGAAATGTCAAAATTTAGAAATTTGGGCCATCTTTGAGCCACCAACTTTAAATTAAACAAGGACATCGAGATTTTTTTTCTCTTGCATCATGTACATCTTTATTTCTACTATGTATATTATGTGTGAAATATCTTGAAAATTTGTAAATAAGCCCATTCTGTGACTTTGAGTTTACCTTATTTTCCAACTCAAAAACTGTGTATTTGGGCCCTAAATGAATGAAATTGGTTACCATGGCAACCAAGGTCATGGACATCATTTTGATGGTGGATAATGTCATACCTTATGAGTATCAATCACCTGAGAAAGTTTCATGAAAATCAGAGATCATGCGTGCCATGACCCTATAGTAAAACTGTGGTTTTTACAGAGAATTGATCTTAATAGTTCAAGCATTAACTATAAAAGAAACAAGAGGCCCACGGGCTACATCGCTCGCCTGAGGAACAATAGGTATGATAAAATCAGCTTAATGGAGTCATAATACAAACTATCTGGACAATGTACAATAATACATGTAGATCCTGTATAAATAAAATCCATTTCCCCCTGGATATTCTTATGTTTATAATCATCAGTCCCTTTTCTAACAGGATGATTTTATAGTCATATCATATGTTGAGTATTGCAGTTTTCCAAAAGATCTTTAACAATAGTTTATATATGGGATATAAACGTACATCAACCTCTGAACCTTCTCGTGAGGCCAAAGAATTGTCCTGGGGCCAAAGTCTTAACAATTATAAAGAATCATCTGGCTGATGAGTTTCTGAGAAGATTTTTAAAGATTTACCCTATATATTCCTTTGTTAAACTGTGACCCCCATTGTGACCCCACCCTACCCCTGGGGATCATGATATCACGTTTCTGAGAAGAAGATTGTTAAAGATTTACTCTGTTTATTCCTATGTAAAACATCGATCTCCCATTGTGGCCCTAACCTACCCCCAGGGTTATGATTTTCACAAATTTGAATCTACACTACCTGAGGATGCTTCCACACAAGTTTCAGCTTTCCTGGCAAATTAGTTTCTGAGAAGAAGATTTTAAAAGATTTACTCTATATAATCATATATTAAACTTCGACCCCCCCCCATAGTGGCCCGACCCTACCCCCAGGGGTTATTATTTTCACAAATTTGAATCTACACTACCTTAGGATGCTTCCACACAAGTTTCAGCTTTGCCGGCTGATTAGTTTCTGAGAAGAAGATTTTTAAAGATTTACTCTTTATTCCTTTGTTAAACTTCGATCCCCCATTGTGGCCCCACCCTACCCCCAGGGTCATGATTTTCACAACTTTAAATTAACACTACCTGATGATGCTTTCACACAAGTGTCAGCTTTCCTGGCTGATTAGTTTCTGAGAAGAAGATTTTAAAAAATTTACTCTATATAATTATTCATTTGTTATACTTCGACCCCCCATAGTGGCCCCACCCTCAGGTGAGCTAAAAAGGTTAAGTTTACAATACAATAAGTTGTTAAAGTTGGTTTCTGGAAGAACAGACATTGAAAATTTTCTTAATAAATATTGACAATTTTTTTACTTTTCTAATCTTTAGTTTTTAAGATCAGTGTACAAACATATAGAATTGTGAGCAAATCTCTGTATCTTGCTTATAATTTGAAGCCTAACACTCAAATATGGTTAGTAAATAGAAATTGTAAACAATTAAACACAAGAAACATGCACTACATGTATAACAAATAAAAAACACTATTTATTTTTTCGAAATGAATCATATATATACATGTATATACCTACATATTTCCGTCAGCGATATCAAACTCTATTTAAACTGAATAAACTCGACAAAATGCCCAGCTTCTCAACAAAACCTATTGCATTAATCTACCATTACGCAAAAGATAATGCCGAATTACCGATAGAATGAATTGTATTTCAGTACTTTTTTTATACATCAGATTTTGCTTAATTTGCGCAGGTAAACAGTTAACTGTTTGATTTACCGAATTCTCTGTTTGATTTGATACGTAAAAATCACGAAATACAGACGATAGTTTCCAGGTCACAAAGCATAAATAATGAAAACGAAACGAAAATCAGAACAAGCCAACACCAACGTCATGTGTGAAAACAGTCAACGCATTGAAATATTTAGCATCAATTTACTTCACAAAATCGGCACCAATATATTTTGCATGTTTCAAAAATTTCCCTTCATACGCAAACTGTTGCACAACAAGCATATTCATCATAGTCAGATCGACCCTTTTTCGTATAATGTCATGGCTGCTTTAAACAAAGAACCTCGTTTTAGAAGTATGGAATACGAGTCTTAGTAAAATGGGTATGCAAACCCGGGCCATGGCAAAATAAAAGCCAGGGCAGATCGGCAATCGTCAATTCCAAATACGCATTATTTTGCAGCAATATTTACAGCGAATACAAATATACTAGTCCATCAAATATCCTGAAATTTTAATGAGATTGGCAGATTAATAACACGCCTTTCCTTTATTATTATTTTCGTAATAACGCAGATTTGAAACAGAATTAGCACTTAATTTTTAGAATTTATATTTTCCTTCCAATAAGGATAATTTATGCTAATTTACGTTGAATTTGCCTCGGAAGTTCTTGAGAAGAAGATTTTTAAAAATGCAACCCCCCCCCTTTTTCTACAGTTTCAAGGTTTTCTCCGCTTTAAATAAAAATCGGACTTTTATTTCTGCAATTTATATTCGCCCTCCCATAAGGATGCATTGTGCTAAATTTGGTTGAAATTGGATGAGCGGTTTTAGAGAAAAAGTTCAAAACGTAACAAGTTTACAGACGGACGGACGGACGGACAGACAGACAGACGGACGGACGGACGACGGACAAAATGTGATCAGAATAGCTCACTAAATTCTAGAGTATGTGCTTGATAACAGTTCTAAATGTACTGGCTTTTCATATTGTTTCTTCATTAGAAAGTTTTGATATCTTTATAATCAGAACTTAAAAATTGTTGATTTTTTTCTTTGATATCATAACATTGACGGCCTTATAATGATAATGTTACTAAATCTGACTGATTAATATTTGATTCTTATTACATAAGAGAAGACGAGGGTCAAATAGAAACCTTTTGCCCAATGATAATATGCCGACAATTGTTCCTTACAATGCCTGATTGAGAACAACTACTAAGCTCATATGTATTTAAATTTCACAGAATATGAATAACGTCGTTAGATGAAAACATTTTACGCTTACATAATATGTCCTTATAAACCTGCTAAGTTTTCGGTAAATTGCTTAAAATTGGAAAACGTCCTTACCTGTTGACGGGAAACAGCTGATGGAGACATCCTCTCCGTGGTTACAGTTATGAGATCCCCAGGGATTGTGACTACACTCCTCAATGCCTGTCTCAGATCCCATACATTTGACGTTGCCCAACCAGATAGGACCAGATCCCTGTCCATATGCAGCACCGTCATAGGCTTTTGATGCATTCCTGAATGATGAGAGTAAATACCTGAACTTAACATTGTCAACTGATAATATCAGAGTTTAACCATTTTATTGCATGGTTAAAAATATTAACCATGGAGAGTTTTATTATACTTCTTTATAGTACTTTGTAAATTTTTGTTTCCATAAAGTGGTTTGTATGACCATTTTCATCATGAAAAGTCTTACCAAGGTAAGCCTAAAGATCGACACACCACAACAGATAGTGTATCCTTTAAACCATCATCACACACTGTTCCCCATCTTCCCAGTTTGTAAATTTCTAATCGACCTTCATATTCAGTCGGTCCTCCAACAAGCCGGACAAAAATATCTTTGGACAGAAAATAAAAAAGAACAGTTTTTAAGGTGATCATTTTTATATGACAACATTTTCCATGTCTTATAATTAAACATCTAAGAGTATACCTTTTTCTACTTGAAAAATGTAATACACAATTTCGATGATGCATTACATGATTAAAAAAATTACCATTGGGCAAGCAGTTGATGGATACATCATCACCATGGTTACAGTTGTTAGACCCCCAGGGACTGTGACTACACTCTGCAATGTTTGACTCGGATCCTATGCAGTTAACATTGTCTAACCAGATTGTACCTGATCCTTGACCATGTACAGCACCGCCATAGGCCTCAGATGTTGCCCTGGAAATTTTAAATCCGACAAAATCATAAATACTTGTTCCGATGGTAAATAATATTGATCTGTTTTTCTTATTAAGAGTAAAAAAACCCTTCATAACTGATATAATGATCAACAAAACTGAACTGTTTTAGATATCAAACAAGTCTTTTTTTTAGGTCACACCGCATTAGTAGTACTTGTTTATAACTTGTTATAAATTTAAAGTTTAAAATTGAATTCTACTACAGCAACAATGAAGATTACCAAGGCAAGCCTAAAGATCGACACACCACAACTGCCAGTTTATCGCTCAAATTATCATCACACACTGTTCCCCAACTCCCAAATCTGTTCACTTCTAATCGACCTTCATTTTCACTCGTCCCTCCAACAAGTCGGACAGCAATGTCTAAAATACAAGAAAAAAGTTAACATTGTATTTTTAGATTAACAGAAAAATACCATTTTATCAGAATGAAACCTATACTATTTTATTTTTATTCTCGAAATGATAAGTTTATAAATGTCTGATACTTTATATATTATCATTATCAATAACATTAAAGAAACTTAGTCATGCTAGTACATTTAAGAAATGAACTCAATGTCTACCCAAGTTATACTCGTATAACCTGGGTTGGGGCAATTTACGCTTTATAATCCGCGAAGCGGATTATAAAAAAGCGTAAATTGCTCCAACCCAGGTTTTACGAGTATAACTTGGGTAGACATTGAGTTCATTCCTTATAATTTAATTTTCTGGAATTTGCTGTACAAATTGAGTCCGTTTTACTTTTAAAAATGATATAAATCTGTTCAAAATTCAAACGTAACGTCAAGTGAATTAGTACGTCGGTGCATTGTGACGTGTCTTGTGACGTGCAAACCAGGTTATACAAATTTAACTAAATTTTTCTATCCAATCAAATGCCGCGAACTACAACCATAATTAAATTATTAATGTTTAATCAGTAAAATTTATCAGTGTCATAGATAAAGAAATGTAAAAGAAACAAATCCAAATTGACAATATTCTAAGTTGCCGCCTCGACATGCCATTGATGATAACATTTATCAAGTAAACGTCAATATAGAAATGAACCCAATCAAAAATGAAACCAAAGTACTTTCTTCTGTTATTGTGTATTGTATTTGATATGGTAGGGATTTTAAGATAGGACTACAAAGGACTATGTGCGGTATGGTCAAATATCTGCCCCCGATTTCAACCAATTTTTAAATAGTATCGTATGAAAATGAAATCTTCACAAATCATTGTAAAGAGGGTGCCTATAACTTTAATCTTGATTTTAGTCATCATTGCTCACTCGCTGTTTATCTATGACGTCACATAAATGACCTAATTCCTGCAAATTTGCAAACAAATGAAAATATTCTCATTTTTGCTCTATATTTTGCATTCGGAAGTATAGAGCGCAGGTCTGCTCAAGTGCGATTTTAACATATGTTTTTCTTCGGATAGTTATACATATTATACTAAAAATGGTACTTGAGCAAGCCTGCACTCGATGTTTCCCAGTCGAAAAACCATCGGAAAACACCCATATTTTGCTACAAAACATCAATTTAACAAAATAATGCAATATTCATGACGTCATTTCTACATTATGACGTCACTGTGGTGATAACCTTTTACACCTTTATTTCCAATATGATTTTAACTATCTTTCACCTTATTTTAAAGCTCTTTCTAAAACTTTGATTTTGGGGGGCAAAAATTGCATAAAACCGCACTTAGTCCTTTATCCTCAATGTTCAAATTGAAAATAAAAGATATCAAGCACAACTGAGGCTAGGCTAATTTTGAGAACCATTAATGGAACAAAAGTCTGACACGACACCTATTAGGGGTTGAGGAGGCTGGATGGTCAACAAATTAAATACAAGATCTATCTAAAGTCTTAAAATATTAATAGTTGAAGCATTAGTTATAAAAGAAAAAATCAGTAGGATACACCTTTTAAATTTCTCTATTTTCCCTATCTTTATATGGAACTCATCTTTAAAGAAAATCAAAACAGTCTAAAAGTATCCAATACTATCCAGTCCTTTTAAATTCTAGAGTATGTGCTTGGTAACAGTTCTAAATGTACGGTCGTTTCATATTGTTTCTTCGTTAGAAAGTTTTGATATCTTTATAATCAGAACTTAAGAATTGTTGATTTTTTTCTTTGTCATCTTTAACATTGACAGCCTTATAATGATAATGCTACTAAATCTGACTGATTAATATTTGATTCTTATTACATAAGAGATGACGAAGTTCTAGTAAAAACGTTTCGCTCCGTGAGTGATAAAATGTCGCCTTTTCCTCCTAATAATGCATGAGTAGAGAACAACTACTCGGCTCAAATCAATTTAAATTTTAAAAAATATTAATGAATTAACATTTGTTTGATGGGAACACTTAACGCCTACGTGATATGTATTTATAAACCTGTTATGTTTTCGGTAAATTGTTAAAAACGTAGAAAACCTCCTAATTTTAACCTGTTGACGGGAAACAGCTGATGGAGACATCCTCTCCATGGTTACAGTTATGAGATCCCCAGGGATTGTGACTACACTCCTCAATGCCTGTCTCAGATCCCATACATTTGACGTTGTCCAACCAGATAGGACCAGATCCCTGTCCATGTGCAGCTCCGCCATAGGCTTTTGATGCAGTCCTGAATGATGAGAGTAATCACCTGAACTTAACATTTTCAACTAATAATATCAGAGTTTAACCATTTTATTACTTTGTGAAAAAAAAAATTAAACACGTTGTTGTGAAAAATCATATTACTATGGAGAATTTTTGATGTATTTTTTTATAGTACTTTGTAAATTTTTGTTTCCATAAAGTGGTTTGTATGACCACTTTCATAATGAAAAGTCGTAGCAAGGTAAGCCTAATGATCGACACACCACAACAGATAGTGTATCATTTAAACCATCATCACACACTGTTCCCCATTTTCCCGATTTGTAAACCTCTAATCGACCTTCATATTCAGTCGTTCCTCCAACAAGTCGGACAGCAGTATCTTGAGACATATTATAAAAAAGAACAGTTTTTAAGATGATCATCTTTATATGACATTCTCAGTATTATAATTAAACATCTTAGAGAACACATATTTCAATCGAAAATGCTTATAAACAGGCATTAAATGATCAAAACAAATTTACCATTGGACTTAATGGGCAAGCAGTTGATGGATATATCATCTCCATGATTACAGTTGTTAGATCCCCAGGGACTGTGACTACATTCTTCAATTTTAGACTCAGATCCAATGCAGTTAACATTGTCTAACCAGATTGTACCTGATCCTCGACCAAATACAGCACCGCCATAGGCCTCTGATGTTGCCCTGAATAATTTAAACACATTCTTGTTTACAATATCATCATAAATGATTGTTTCATTTGTGAAGAATGCTGACCTGTTTTTGTAATTGATATTATCACACCCAAACAATGAAATATAATGGAAAAAAAAAATGAAAGAATGGTTTTAGATATCAATCAATTTCTTTCTGTAAATAATAAATCAACATTAATGGATTACGAGTACCACTCTTGTAGCAAACAACATTACCAAGGCAAGCCCAATGATCGACACACCACAACAGAGAGGTTATGGTTAAAATTAGTATCACACACTGTTCCCCATCTTCGAAGTTTGTAAATTTCTAATCGACCTTCATATTCAGTCGTTCCTCCAACAAGTCGGACAAAAGTAGCTTGAGACAGGAAATAAAAAAGAACAGTTTTTAAGATGATCATTCTTATATGACAACATTTTCCATGTCTTATAATTAAACATATTAGAGTGTACCTTTTTTAACCTGAAAATGCTTATACACAGGTTCGATGATGCATTACATGATTAAAAAAATTACCATTGGGCAAGCAGTTGATTGATACATCATCACCATGGTTACAGTTGTTAGACCCCCAGGGACTGTGACTACACTCTGCAATGTTTGACTCAGATCCTATACAGTTAACATTGTCTAACCAGATTGTACCTGATCCTCGACCAAATACAGCACCGCCATATGCCTCAGATGTTGCCCTGGTAATTTAAAACCCGACAAAATCATAAATACTTGTTCCGACGGTAAAACAAAATAGTGATCTATTTTTCTTACTACTAATAAAAAAACATCAGAATTGAAAGAATGATAAATAAAACTAAAAAGTTTTAAGATATCAAACAAGTCTTTTTATAGGGCACATGGTATTACTAATTCTTGTTTATAACTTGTTATAAATTTCAAGTTTTAAACTGAACTCGACTACTGCAACAATGAAGATTACCAAGGCAAGCCTAAAGATCGACACACAACAACTGCCAGTTTATCGCTCAAATTATCATCACACACTGTTCCCCAAATCCCCAACCTGTTCACTTCTAATCGACCTTCATTTTCACTCGTCCCTCCAACAAGTCTAATATCAATGTCTACAATACAAGAAAAAGGTTAACATTGTATTTCAAGATTAACAAGAAAACTATTACTTTATCAGAATGAAACCTACACTATTTCATTGGTCTTCTCGAAACGTTCAGTTTATAAATGTCTGATCATTGTATTGTCATTATCAATAATATTAAAGACACTTAGTCATGCTAATACATTAATGTTAAATCAGTAAAATTTATCAGTGTCATAGATAAAGAAAAGTAATAGAAACAAATCCAAATTGACAATATTCTAAGTTGCCGCCTCGATTCCTTCAGTAATGAGATTACCGTCTTTTCTTATGTTATTGTGTATTGTATTAGATATTATAGGGATTTAAGATAGAAAAACAAATTCATCTTCAATGTTCAAATTGAAAACAAAAGATATCAAGCACAATTGAGACTACTTTTAAGAACCATTTATGGAACAAAAGTCTGACACTGACACAGCACCTATTAGGGGTTGAGGAGGCTGGGTGGTCAACAAATTAACCACAAGATCTATCTAAAGTCTTAAAATATCAATAGTTCAAGCATTAATTATAAAAGGAATAATCAATATGATACACCTTTTAAATTTCTCAATTTTCCTAATCTTAATATGGAGCTCATCTTTAAAGAAAATCAAAAAATCAAAATAGTCTAAAAATGGCCAATAATATCCCGCCCTTTTAAAATACTAGAGTATGTGCTTGGACACAATTCTTCATGTACGGTTGTTTCATATTGTTTCTATATTAGAAACTTTTGATATCTTTATAATCAGAACTTAAGAATTGTTGTTTTTTTGTCATCATTAACATTGACAGCCTTGTATTGATAATGTTACTAAATCTGACTGATTAAAACTTGATCCTAATTCAAATAAGAAATGACGAGGATCAAATAGAAACCTTTTGCCCAGTGAAAATATGCCGACAATTTTTCCTTACAATACTTGCATAGAGAACAACTACTCAGCTCATATGTACATGTATTCAACTTTTAGATAAAATGAATAACTTCGTTAGATGAAAACATTTTACACCTTCGTAATATGTCTTTAAAAACCTGCTATGTTTTCAGAAAATTGCTTAAAAAATGGAAAACGTCCTTACCTGTTGACGGGAAACAGCTGATGGAGACATCCTCTCCATGGTTACAGTTATGAGATCCCCAGGGACTGTGACTACACTTCTCTATGCCTGTCTCAGATCCCATACATTTGACGTTGTCCAACCAGATAGGACCAGATCCCTGTCCATATGCAGCACCGCCATAGGCTTTGGATGCATTCCTGAATGATGAGAGTAATCACCTGAACTTAACATTGTCAACTAATAATATCAGAGTTGAACCATTTTATTTTTTTGTGCAAATAAAAAAATTAAACACGTTGTGAAAAATCATATTAACCATGTATCATTTTTAAACTTTTGTTAACATAAAGTGAATTGTAGGACCACTTTCATAATGAAAAGTCTTACCAAGGTAAGCCTAATGATCGACACACCACAACAGCTAGTGTATCATTTAAACCGTCATCACACACTGTTCCCCATTTTCCCGATTTGTACACCTCTAATCGACCTTCATATTTAGTCGTTCCTCCAACAAGTCGGACAGCAGTATCTTCAGACAGGTAATAAAAAAGAACAGTTTTTGAGATGATCATCTTTATATGACATTCTCAGTCTGATAATTAAACATCTTATAGAACACATTTTTCAAACGAAAATGCTTATAAATAGGCATTAAATGATTAGACAAATTTACCATTGGACCTATTGGGCAAGCAGTTGATTGATATATCATCTCCATGATTACAGTTGTTAGATCCCCAGGGACTATGACTACACTCTGCAATGTTTGACTCAGATCCTATGCAGTTAACATTGTCTAACCAGATTGTACCTGATCCTCGACCAAATACAGCACCGCCATATGCCTCAGATGTTGCCCTGGTAATTTAAAACCCGACAAAATCATAAATACTTGTTCCGACGGTAAAACAAAATAGTGATCTATTTTTCTTACTACTAATAAAAAAACATCAGAATTGAAAGAATGATAAATAAAACTAAAAAGTTTTAAGATATCAAACAAGTCTTTTTATAGGGCACATGGTATTACTAATTCTTGTTTATAACTTGTTATAAATTTCAAGTTTTAAACTGAACTCGACTACTGCAACAATGAAGATTACCAAGGCAAGCCTAAAGATCGACACACAACAACTGCCAGTTTATCGCTCAAATTATCATCACACACTGTTCCCCAAATCCCCAACCTGTTCACTTCTAATCGACCTTCATTTTCACTCGTCCCTCCAACAAGTCTAATATCAATGTCTACAATACAAGAAAAAGGTTAACATTGTATTTCAAGATTAACAAGAAAACTATTACTTTATCAGAATGAAACCTACACTATTTCATTGGTCTTCTCGAAACGTTCAGTTTATAAATGTCTGATCATTGTATTGTCATTATCAATAATATTAAAGACACTTAGTCATGCTAATACATTAATGTTAAATCAGTAAAATTTATCAGTGTCATAGATAAAGAAAAGTAATAGAAACAAATCCAAATTGACAATATTCTAAGTTGCCGCCTCGATTCCTTCAGTAATGAGATTACCGTCTTTTCTTATGTTATTGTGTATTGTATTAGATATTATAGGGATTTAAGATAGAAAAACAAATTCATCTTCAATGTTCAAATTGAAAACAAAAGATATCAAGCACAATTGAGACTACTTTTAAGAACCATTTATGGAACAAAAGTCTGACACTGACACAGCACCTATTAGGGGTTGAGGAGGCTGGGTGGTCAACAAATTAACCACAAGATCTATCTAAAGTCTTAAAATATCAATAGTTCAAGCATTAATTATAAAAGGAATAATCAATATGATACACCTTTTAAATTTCTCAATTTTCCTAATCTTAATATGGAGCTCATCTTTAAAGAAAATCAAAAAATCAAAATAGTCTAAAAATGGCCAATAATATCCCGCCCTTTTAAAATACTAGAGTATGTGCTTGGACACAATTCTTCATGTACGGTTGTTTCATATTGTTTCTATATTAGAAACTTTTGATATCTTTATAATCAGAACTTAAGAATTGTTGTTTTTTTGTCATCATTAACATTGACAGCCTTGTATTGATAATGTTACTTAATCTGACTGATTAAAACTTGATCCTAATTCAAATAAGAAATGACGAGGATCAAATAGAAACCTTTTGCCCAGTGAAAATATGCCGACAATTTTTCCTTACAATACTTGCATAGAGAACAACTACTCAGCTCATATGTACATGTATTCAACTTTTAGATAAAATGAATAACTTCGTTAGATGAAAACATTTTACACCTTCGTAATATGTCTTTAAAAACCTGCTATGTTTTCAGAAAATTGCTTAAAAAATGGAAAACGTCCTTACCTGTTGACGGGAAACAGCTGATGGAGACATCCTCTCCATGGTTACAGTTATGAGATCCCCAGGGACTGTGACTACACTTCTCTATGCCTGTCTCAGATCCCATACATTTGACGTTGTCCAACCAGATAGGACCAGATCCCTGTCCATATGCAGCACCGCCATAGGCTTTGGATGCATTCCTGAATGATGAGAGTAATCACCTGAACTTAACATTGTCAACTAATAATATCAGAGTTGAACCATTTTATTTTTTTGTGCAAATAAAAAAATTAAACACGTTGTGAAAAATCATATTAACCATGTATCATTTTTAAACTTTTGTTAACATAAAGTGAATTGTAGGACCACTTTCATAATGAAAAGTCTTACCAAGGTAAGCCTAATGATCGACACACCACAACAGCTAGTGTATCATTTAAACCGTCATCACACACTGTTCCCCATTTTCCCGATTTGTACACCTCTAATCGACCTTCATATTTAGTCGTTCCTCCAACAAGTCGGACAGCAGTATCTTCAGACAGGTAATAAAAAAGAACAGTTTTTGAGATGATCATCTTTATATGACATTCTCAGTCTGATAATTAAACATCTTATAGAACACATTTTTCAAACGAAAATGCTTATAAATAGGCATTAAATGATTAGACAAATTTACCATTGGACCTATTGGGCAAGCAGTTGATTGATATATCATCTCCATGATTACAGTTGTTAGATCCCCAGGGACTATGACTACACTCTGCAATGTTTGACTCAGATCCTATGCAGTTAACATTGTCTAACCAGATTGTACCAGATCCTCGACCAAATACAGCACCGCCATAGGCCTCTGATGTTGCCCTGAATAATTAAAAACACACATTTTTGCTGACAACATCATTGTAAATGATTGTTTAATTGTGAAAAATGCTGACATGTTTTTGTAATTGATAATATCACATCCAAAGAATGAAATATAATGGAAAAAAATATGAAAGAATGGTTTTAGATATCAAACCATTTCTTTCTGTAGATAATACATCAACATTAATAGATTACGAGTACCACTCTTGTAGCAATCAACATTACCAAGGCAAGCCCAATGATCGACACACCACAACAGACAGGTTATGGTTAAAATTATTATCACACACTGTTCCCCAACTTCCAAGTTTGTAAATTTCTAATCGACCTTCATATTCAGTCGTTCCTCCAACAAGTTGGACAAAAGTAGCTTGAGACAGGAAATAAAAAAGAACAGTTTTTTAAGATGATCATTCTTATATGACAACATTGTCCATGTCTTATAATTAAACATCTTAGCGTATACTTTTTTTTTACCTGAAAATGCTTATACACAGGTTCGGTGATGCATTAAATGATTAAAAAAAATTACCATTGGGTAAGCAGTTGATGGATACATCATCACCATGGTTACAGTTGTTAGACCCCCAGGGACTGTGACTACACTCTGCAATGTTTGACTCAGATCCTATGCAGTTAACATTGTCTAACCAGATTGTTCCTGATCCTTGACCATGTACAGCACCGCCATATGCCTCAGATGTTGCCCTGGAAATTTAAAATCCGACAAAATCATAAATAGGTGTTCCGAGGGTAAAAAAATAATGATCCGTTTTTCTTACTTATAATAAAAAAAAACCTAAAGAAATAAAACTGAATAGTTTTAAGATATCAAACAAGTCTTTTGATAGGTCAGATGGCATTAATACTACTTGTTTATAACTTGATATAAATTTCAAGTTTTAAACTGAATTCTACTACAGCAACAATGAAGATTACCAAGACAAGCCTAAAGATCGACACACCACAACTGCCAGTTTATCGTTCAAATTATCATCACACACTGTTCCCCAACTCCCCAACCTGTTCACTTCTAATCGACCTTCCTTTTCACTCGTCCCTCCAACAAGTCGGACAGCAATGTCTAAAATACAAGAAAAAAGTTAACATTGTATTTTTAGATTAACAAGAAAACTACAATTTCATCAGAATGAAACCTACACTATATTATTGTTCTTCGCTACACGTTAAGTTTATAAATGTCTGATACTTTATACATTGTCATTATCAATAATATTAAATTCACTTGGTCACGCTAGTACATTAATATTTAATCAGTAAAATTTATCGGTGTTATTGATAAAGAAATGTAAAAGAAGCAAATCCCAAATTGACAATATTCTAAGTTGCCGCCTCGACAGGCCATTGATAATAACATTTATCAAGTTAACGTCAATATAGAAATGAATTCAATCAAAAATGAACCCAAAGTATTTTCTTCTGTTATTGTGTACTGTATCAGATATTGTAGGTATTTTAAGATATGGCTACAAATTCATCCTCAATGTTCAAACATAAAAAAAGAAATCAAGCACAACTGAGGCTAATTTTGAGAACCATTAATGAAACAAAAGTCTGACACTGACACAGCACCTATTGGGGGTTGAGGAGGCTGGATGGTCAACAAATTAACTACAAGATCTATCTAAAGTCTTAAAATATTAATAGTTCAAGCATTAACAATAAATGAACTAATCAATATGATATACCTTTTAAATATCTCAATTTTCCCTATCTATATATGGAGCTCATCTTTAAAGATAATCAAAACAGTCTAAAAATAACCAATACTATCCAGCCCTTTTAAATTCTAGAATACGCGAGTACCCGCTTGGTAACAGTCCTTAATGTACGGTCGTTTCATATTGTTTCTTTATTAGAAACTTTTGATATCTTTATTATCAGAACTTAAAAATTGTTTCTTTCTTCTTGGTCATCATTAACATTGACAGCCTTATAATGAGAATGTTACTAAATCTGACTTATTAAAACTTGATCTTAAATGAAAAAAGAAATGACGAGGGTCTAATAGACACTTTATGCCCAGTGATTTTTCCTTTCAATGCTTGCGTAGAGAACAACTACTAAGCTCATATGTATTTAAATTTTAGAGAATATGAATAACTTCGTTAGATGAAAACATTTTACGCCTACATAATATGTCCTTAAAAACCTGCTATGTTTCGGCAAATTGCTTAAAAAGTGGAAAACGTCCTTACCTGTTGACGGGAAACAGCTGATGGAGACATCCTCTCCATGGTTACAGTTATGAGATCCCCAGGGATTGTGACTACACTCCTCAATGCCTGTCTCAGATCCCATACATTTGACGTTATCCAACCAGATAGGACCAGATCCCTGTCCATATGCAGCACCGCCATAGGCTTTTGATGCATTCCTGAATGATGAGATTTGTTGTACATTTGATATTAACAGAATTAGTAAATTTAAGTATATTGTTTAAAATAGAAAATATACAAATTTTGTGAAAAATCGAAAAAATAATGGAGCAGTTTTGATGTAACGCGATGTAACAATTTGTAAATGTTTGCGTTCATAAAATGGTTAAAATGACTACGTTTAGAATAAAGTTCTTACCAAGGTAATCCTAATGATCGACACACCACAACAGATAGTGTATCATTTAAACCATCATCGCAAACTGTTCCCCATTTTCCCAATTTGTAAACTTCTAATCGACCTTCATATTCAGTCCGTCCTCCAACAAGTCGGACAGCAGTATCTTGACACAAGTAATATAATTATAAGACAGCTGCTAAAGGGACATACATGTATTCATGAGTTTGGTCAAACTTATATTTTCCAATACATACTGCTTACAATGCGTTGATTTTTAAGCAAGAGCTTGAAATGCACTGTTATGTAAACAAAACTTTGGTCTTTCTGGTTGTTTGTTTTTATTTTAAATGTTGAAATTAAATTTCCATGATGAATGTAACAAACGATGTTTATTTGTTTAAAACGAATTAGCAAATATAACAATATCATCTGTAAAAGAACTTTATTTGGGATATTAAACCAATGTAAACAAAAACATGGCACAGACCATGTTCACATTACAGGGAATTGCGAGCTCTGTATCTTGCTTATAACTCTTCTATCGACACCCACATTTTGGTTGATCATCAGAAATGCACTATTAAACCCCATAAACAATGATAATAAGAAAAATTAATTTGACCAAACTCGTGACCATGCACCTTTATAGAATGATCGCTTTTCAAATAATAAGGTTGGGTTATAAATTGTAAGTTTCAGCAAGAAATCTAACTCTTGAAAATTTGTTTTTGGTCAAAGATGTAAATTTTTGGGGAAGGCCCAGCAACGAATACCACGAACACTGAGTCTCAAAGAATTCTAATAAATCAACAGTATTATCAGTTACTTTCCAGTCGAGGCATTTTGCATTTTGCACGGACCATTCTCTTTCTTACTTTCTATTATAAACGAAATTATTAAAACAAAATCAAGAATTTCAAAAAGCACTTTAGATAGAAGAAGAAATCTTTTCGGGAAGAACTGACACACTATACAATTTATCTTTCTTAAAACCGAAACATATGACTTTAAATTTTTTTATTAAGCAGCATAATCAAAACCACTTTTTGTTTTGCGTATGCACGACGTTGTAACTGTGCAATGGAAAGGATCTTATACAAGATATTTGAAAACCGTTCACTTGGATTTCAGTATTGTTTTCTTATCTTGTGAACGTAACACATTTTGTCTCAGCCCTAATGAGTCTTCCCAACTAAGTACTGTGAAAAAATCGTCATGTTCAATCATTTTGAGAAGCAAATGGCTAGAATTTTTACAACTGTGCTTTTTTGTTTTACTTAATGCGCTTTGTAACCCCAATCATTTTTATTGCACTTTCACAAAGTTACATACCAGAGTATAAGCATAGCGCATAAACACAAAGTTGCGAGGTAAACGTATGTATCTAGAGTATTTGTTTGATTGATACATGAAACACACACACACACACACATATATATATATATATATATATATATATATATATATATATATATATATATATATATATATATATATATATATGTATATATATATATATATATATATATATATAAAGAAGTGGTGGTGTGTAATCTATGTGGACAATTTAGTTTTTTTTTAGTAAAAAAGAAACATTTAAAGGTACAGAACAAAAAGAAGAAACAATAAGAGACACAGGATGAATGATAACCTTTAAGTTCTCCTTAATGATAGCTTAACGATTCTTAAAGGTATTGTAATATCGAGGAATTGCTGCTCGGAAAGAATAACACCAGTGCTCGTACACATTTATTACGGAACTGACGTCACAAACAAGACAATACACTAGACATGTAACCATTACAAAATAGACAATAAATTTCCGGATATTACATCACTTTCTTTTTTTTAAATTAAATGATAAACACATTATTTGAATGTTCGAATAAAGTCCAAAAGAAATTCACTGCTTTAAGAGAAGATACACAAAAACATGACTAGATAACACACCTTTGCATGACGAGAATCTTGAGTCTAATTTCAACAAATAAACACGTTTACAAGTCACACGAACAATTTTAAGAACACTCAAGTGAGAAAGTAGTCCTTTAGGTACTCTGGTGGTTTGGCTGTGCGTATTGGTCTGTTGCGAACATACAGAAGAGGATCTTTGTCAGACTCATTGATAGTCGGATATTCGGTATTTGGATTTCTTCCAGCTCATCTTTGCCTTTTTCTTGGTCCTTCAGTGTGTCAGGATCAACTTTGATTTTCTTATAATGAGATGAATTTCGAACTATGGTTTGCCCTCCCCGTTCTGCGGTTATCTGACTTCCGGTTTTTTTCTTCACAATGTACGGTTTGGAACGAACGGTGTTGAAAGCTTGTTTTCTTTTGGAGTCTTCACATGCACTGTATCGCCTTCTTTGGTATACGATTCCTTCGCATTGTTTCTCGTGTCAGCATACACTTTTTTTTCTCTTTTGCCTGGCTGTCCTTGCTGAAGAAATCAAACAGTTTCTTTTTTTTTCCTTTATCTGTGGTAATTTGGTCCTCATTTTTCTGTTTAGAAGACTTTCTGCCGGAGATAGGTTGGTGGTACTATGGGGTGTTGCCCTGTAGTTCCTCAGAAAGGTAAATATTTCTCGTTTCTAATTTCTGGATTCTATGTGGGCTGTTCTGATGGCTTTGGCTAGGATTCTCATAAATCTCTCAGCCTCTCCATTGGCCTTCGGTCATAAGTGCGTGATCATATGGTGTTTGAATCCTAATTGTTCTGCAAACTGTCTGAATTCAAAACTTTGGAATGGTGGGCCATTATCCGTTTTCAGCTCTTCTGGTATTCCGAACAATGAGAAAATTTTGTCAAATAGAGGAATTACAGATCTGGCAGATGTAGATCGCAGTACTTCTACCACAGGGTATCTTGAATGGTCATCTATCACAACCAATAGGTACTCTCCTGTTGGAAACGGACCACAAAAATCAGCGGAAACACGAGACCAGGGTTCATCAGGTATTTCTGTCATCTGTAGTGGTTCGTGATGTTTTGTTGGAGTACTAGCAGCACAGGGTATGCATTTATTACAGATCTCTTCGACTAGCTGGTTGATTCCAGGAAACCATTCTCTGTCTCGTAATTGTTGCTTTGTCTTCACTACTTCTTGGTGTCACTCCTGGGCCAGTTCTACAACTGTCTTCCGTAGGTGTTCTGGTATGAGGAGACGGTTTTCGAAGAGTAGAATGCTTCCGTTTTCAGAAGGAGCGATGGTAAATTTGTCACGGTTGACGAAGTATGATCGAATGCAGGGATCATTTAGAGATGATTCCCACTCTGCTTTGAGCATTCTTGTAATGACTTCTTGAATGACGGGGTCCTTGTTTGATGCATCTGTTATCTGTTTGATAGTAAGTGTTTTTGTCTTGGATGAAGAAACAATAAAGTTCAAGTATTTTTCTGCAATCTTTGAGTGTCTGAATATCTTCACCTCCTGTCCAGGGTGTCTTGAGAGATAGTCCGCCGGCATTTCCTTTACCCGGTCGATACTCCACTTTAAAATCATAGGGTTGTAGCTGTAAACGCCACCTCTCGATCCTTGCCGGAGGCTTGCTGTGAGGGTTGTTGGATATTATCTCTAAAGGTTTGTGGTCAGTGGTCAGTATTAACTCCGACCCAAAAAAGTACAGATGAAAGTGTTCAATCCCCCATACTATGGCCAAAGCTTCCTTTTCTGTCTGTGAATACCTCTTTTCCACATCTGATAGCCCCTTGCTTGCGTATGATATGATCTTCCCTTCCAGAGTCAGAACGGCGCCTAGTCCCACTGGGCTTGCATCAACGAGTACCTAGCTTGGTACTCTTTGCTGGGTTGAAGTATGCCATTACTTCACTGCTGAGTTTCTCCTTGAGTTCTTTAAATGCAGATTGTTCTTTCTTGCCCCACTGCCATGTTGTGTTTTGGTGGGTAACAGTGCGTAATGGAGCCACAATGGTTGCGATGTCCGGTATGAAACGAGATACGTAATTTGCCAATCCGAGAAGAGTACGTAGTTCACCAGCGTTCTGTGGAGCTGTGGCTGATTTTATGGCATAAATCTTTTTCAGGTCAGCTGACACACCTTCTGCACTGAAGCAGTATCCAGGGAACTCAACAGAGGTATTGTTAAATTCACATTTTGACTTGTTATATTTTTTTCACGCAATCTTTGAAGCACATTCTTGAGTCTTCGGTCATGTTCTTCTTGGGTCTTAGCAAACACAATGATATCATCGCTAATGTTTCTTGCACCTTCTAGGCCTTCTAGACAGTCTATGATGATGGCTTGAAAATTGTTTTTGCTGCACAACTGATTCCAAATATCAATCGCTTGTACCTCCTTGTAGTCCCACATGTGTAGTAAATGCTGTAAGGTTTTGTGATTTGGGTGCAAGTTAAACTTGGTTATATCCAGAGTTGAGGTCCAATTTTGAGAAGACACGTGAGCCGTTTAGGTCTAGTATTACATCGTCTATGGTGGGGGTGATGTGTAGGTCTCTCTTGATAGCTGTATTGACTTGTCTCATATCTACGCAGATCCTTATCTCTTCTGGCTTCTTTGGTTTTGGGGCGATTACTATAGGAGATAAAATGTGTGGGACCATCAATTTTCTCTATGACATCAAGTTGTTCTAGTCTTTCCAATTCAGCCTAAACTTTTTTTCTCTTATGAAACGGCATGCGTCGGTGTGGCTTTGCTTTGCTTTCATCTGCATAAATATGTTGTTGGAGGTCTTTTATCTTCCCGATACCTTCAAATCGGTCTGAGTATTTATCAAGAATCTGGTCTGGTGTAATCGACTTGATAACTGGAATGATATCTAGGTCCACAGCTGTTTTGTAACTGAGCAATGATCCACAATTGCCCCTCACAATGTAAACTTCTGTCATCATGGACGTCTGTCTACTGAGTGATGAAATGTTTGTATAAATGCTGCCGACTAAGTTAGCTGGTTTTTCTGCTCCATATGCAAAGACCTTTGTAATAGTAGGGTTAACAGCTTGGCAATTTCTTAGTTTACTGTAGCTTGATTCATCAAGAATGTTTATGGTTGTACCTGTGTCTACCAGCATTTCGATTTCTGTGTCACATATTTGTTTTCGGTTGTTTAATGTTGCTTACTTTGGGTCTCTTGATATGAAAAGTGTATTCGTCTTCTGAACTCGAAGATTCAATGTTAGTAGGCTCCCGCATCTGAATTTGTTTCACTGATTTTGATCTACACACGCGACTAAAATGATCGTCCTTTCCACAGGAATTTCATCGTTTTCCTTTTGCTGGACACTTTCCTTGATGAGGGTATGATCCTCCACAATTGTGACACTCTTCTTCGTTGTCTCTTACCGAGTTTGCTCTGTGTTCCCCTCTATGATAGTTGCCTCTGTATCCTCCTCTGTGATAATTGCATTTTCCTCTGTTAGGTTGATTTGGTTTGTGGTTTTGTTTTCGTGCAGTAATTTTTTCATGGCGTTGACATGCGCAGCGTCGTTTTCAATACCAGTGGCCTGTTCATCACTAATTTCAAATGAACGCGCCAATAGAAGTAATTGTTTCAAGTCTATTTCACTCTCACGAAGAGATCTTCTCCGCAATCTTGTAGAGCTGCACGACTGAATAATTTGTGACTTAATTTTTATTTGTCTATTTTCTCAAACTCACATGTCTCAGCAAGCTTGCTCAAACGTGTGTGGAAAGTGTCTATAGTTTCTCTTGTCTCCTGTTTCGACTGCCTGAATTTGTAAATATCATACGCCTTATTCCGCTTGGGGACAAAGTAAGCATCGAGAGCATCTAACGCTTGTTTGTAAGGGTCTTCTTCATCTTGTGCTAGAGTTAACATCGTAAGTATGTCGTGTACTTCCTCACCTGCGTAGTGTAGAAGAATTGCATTTCTGCGCCTTTTGTCACTGATATTTAATGCAACCAACAGAATCTCGAGTCGGTCCTTCCATTTCTTCCATCTTGTTGCAGTACTTCCTTCTGCATGTACTACGAATTCAGGGAATTGAGGCAGATTCATTGCCATCCTCGTCGCCAGTGTAATATCGAGGAATTGCTGCTCGGAAAGAATAACACCATGTGCTCGTACACATTTATTACGGAACTGACGTCACAAACAAGACAACACACTAAACATGAAACCATTACAAAATGGACAATAAATTTCCGGATATTACAGGTAGCTTAAAGACGATCTTTAAGCCACCTGTAAGCAACACATATAGGTAGCTTAAAGATGGCTTAAAGAAAGCGTAAATATGGCTTTAAGGCAGCTTAAAGACTAAATTTAATCCACCTTTAAGGACAACTTATTGGTCCTTAATGTCCAAACTTCTTTAAGCCACCTTTAAGCCACCTTTAATCAATTAAAAAATCTTTCAATGCAATATTGTGCTTAATTTACCAACAAAATGTATTAACTTTATGATTTAAAAAGTATTAAAAACGGTTTTTGTTCTGGAAAAAAAATTGAAAAAAAAATTCAAAACGCCGAAGACGAGGATTGAATCCGGGACCATTCGTTTACCAGCACCACCTCACTCTCTCTGCGCCACGGCAACTTATATATTTTAAGTTGTTTTTATATCCTATATAGTAGTGGATATTGAATCAATGTACTGAATGTGTATTTTTTACTTGAAAAGATTTTGACTTCCATTCAGTTTGTAGCAATCAATTATATCTAATTTATAAATTACATGCATGCATGTATTAAGAATGAAATACGAAACTTGGTCTTCAGTGAAAAAAATATATTATACCTAAATGGAAACCGTTAAGCAGGCCTACTTAGTTAATAAATCTAATTCATAGCTAAATGAAATGCAAGGAAGAAGATGAAATCATTTCTTTTATCAAATGCATTGACACTATTAGGGTATTAGTTCTACGCAATTTCCCGGTTCTCATGATAACTTAACGGCGCCGTTCCAGTATGTTTATATATTTGTAAACATGATTTTTAGAATATCAATTCTATAACAAACAATATTACCAGTTACTGGTGACGTATTTACTGCATGTGGCAATTTCACCGATTTCACCGATTAATTTATAATAAGAAACATAACAGTTTCCAATGCATTTGAAAAAGCCTTGTTTAGAGCAATGTTTTTGTTGGCCTTTCATGGATTCTTGAGATTCGGGGAAATAACATCATGTCAAAAGGTAATTAACAAAAATTTAATTCAGTTTAATCAAATTTCCAGGCAGCAAGACCATTTACTTATCAAATTTGTTACATATAAACATCACATGGGAAAACCATTTTTTCTCACTATTCACTCTGCAAGTAACAAAAAGTATTGTCCAGTTCAATGCCTTGAAGACTACATTAAGTTAAGAGGATTACAAAATGGGCCACTTTTTGTTAAGTACCAAATATTCCAGTTTCTAGGGGTAAACTTTCTGCGGTATTAAAAATATGTCTTGACTGTGAACTTATGGATAGACACTGTTATTCAGGAACATATGTATATTTCGTGATAACTTATAGTGCGTAACTAGGACTGTCGGTTATAGTTTAATTCCTACCTTTGACAGTGTTAAAATAATTTGAAAAATAAATTATTATTTTCATGTCAAAGCTTTGAATGGGTTTGACATATGTATATTTCTACCTATGATTACTATATATAACAAGTATTAGGTTACCTTTTACATCTTCTTGGGTGGGGCATAGGTATATCCTTACCCATGCATGGATAGTATTTGTATGTGTTTGCATGTATATGTGACTAAGGTTTGTTAGGCACATGTATATTCTGGCAAATATTAGTCCATTTTTAAAGGTTGCCACTAAAAATGTTCTCCCTCCCTCCTTGGGATCTGAATTTGATTTAATTAGAATTAATCAAGTACATGGCACTTTCAGATTACAAAGATTATGTTTTGCATTAATTATCTAATCAATCACATCATTGATTACATCAGTAATGGGAGTCATGGATTATTTTAGTTGTAAAGATTATGGCATATAGAATGAACAATCCTAATCTTATGATTAATTTTATAAATTATTAATTATTGTTATATAATCATTTATTGTCATTTTCCCGATTATTTCAAACCAAATTTGATTGAACAATAAAGACACATAAGTGGCAGAGTGCAACATACCTATTTGTGATGTTTTACTGTACAAAGATGAATGGCTCAGGTGGTTCAATTTCGAGCAGATAGAGGTTAATTATTTCATGAATATGCGTGGAATTATGCTATATGCAGTAATGGTCTATTTTGAAAATTATCAATTATGGATAAACATACTTTAATATAATTCCATGCACATATTTAGATACAGAGATTACGCTCACCCCTACAATAATTTTGAAACAAAAAAAATTATAAAGAATTTTATAACGGCAAACTGTGTTTATCGGAGCAGTGTTGATGAAAGCGATCTGTGTTAAATGGAGCGACAATAAAAACCGCCTGCAACACCCCCTTTTCCTTTGAAATTATATCATCACTCAGATTACCCCCTCCAATCCCTATAAAAGAGCGCTTGCATTTAATATATGTTTTTCTTGTTCAGCTTGATCAAACTTGACTTAAAGGGAACTTAAAGTTGGTGTAAAGACAACTTAAAGGGAGCGTAAATGCCACTTAAATCAAAGATGCTCAAAGGTGGCTTAAAGATAGCTTAAAGGTGACTTAAAGAAGTTTGGACATTAAGGACTTATTAGCTCAGCTTGAAGGTGACTTAAAGGTGGCTTAAAGATTAATATCCTTTAAGCCACCTTTAAGCCACCTTTAAGGACTTGCTTAAAAATTGTTTTTCGCCCTGTGAGACAGGGACTATAATGAGAGATTATAGATGGTAATGAACGTTCTTAACTTTGAAATATTTCTTTCAAATAAGTATCAAACAAATAATTATTACAGTTTTTCAGAAGCAAAGTTTTCTTTATAAACAGTGTTCCGGTTATAGATTTCTTATTGATATTTACATTTAGCCTTGGTGTTTTTTTTTAACTTGTTTTGTGAAAAAAATGATTAAATCTTCTAACTCTAATATTTCTATTATCATATTTTCTTAAAAGGATTGAATATTTATCAAAATTTGCTTGTAAACCAGGATGTTTATCATCTATTTCTCCAGTTCAATTCTAATTTCTTTCACTAAATTATAGCCGACAAAAATTTGTTTTTTTGTCTCAGGTGTCTGTTGACAGAAGTAACACAATGAAGAATTTACTATCTATACTCTATGTAAATAATAATTAATTGGCAAGATCCTCAGTAATTGTTGTACTGAAGCCACAGTAATTTTGAATTCTTTGTGAACTGAAAAGGCAGACTGTAAATTTTCCTCCACTTTTTTTGAGTAGATTCAATTTCTGAAATTCATTTTGTTTCAGATTTATGAGAAGTTCTTTTCTTTGATAACAAGAATAAAGAAAACTGATTTATTGTCGATTTTAAAATCTGGCTTATACCATACATGTATGTGTTCATTAGACATTCTATCACAATTTCCTTTTTGCTCATCAATCGCTGTTCTCCAACATTGTTATACATTTTTCCAAAATCTATTGATTGAAATTTTCATAATCATATTATCATACATGTATAACCAAAATTAGCTTTAGACAAGTTTTTTCGATTTTAACTTTAAAAACACAAGTCTTCTAATTCAACTTGATTTAAGTGCTATCATTAAGTTTTCAAAATCTATCATTTTTAATCCGGCATTCTCATATCCTTGAATAAAAGTGCTTCTTTTAATTTTTCCAGACTTTTCATATCCAAATAAATTTGAAAAGTTTTTTTTTCAAATCTTCTCATATACTCTAGAGTTGGGTTTGGTAGAGTTAAGATTAAATGATTGATTTTTGGGACTATAAGTGTTTAAATCACTCTTATTTTTCCTGTCGATGTTAGATTTTTAGTATTCATACTTGATAAGAGTTTGTCATTTTTTTCCACGACTGGTTTGTAATTTAATTCTATCATATTTTCCAGATTTGCAGAAAAAATTATACATAAAAGATTAAACCTTTTGTGAAATTCAGTAAATATCAATCTAGAGTGTTGGTAAACTTCTTATGAGAATTTTTTACACTCTATCCAAATCATTTTTTGTTTTACTAAAGTTTACCTTTAAACCAGACACATTTGCGTATAAGTCTAGCGTTAGGGGATCTTTAGAAGCCTCTATGATTAATGAAGTTTCATATACATAGTGCTATATTTTTTATAATCTTCTTCATCTATATTTGTGCCCATTTAATTTTTATTGTTTCGAATTAAGATACAAAGGATTTCTGCAAAGAGTATAAATTAATATGGAGATATTTAATCTCCTAGTGTATATCCTCTCTCTGTTGGAAATATTCAAATTTATGCCATTTTGTATACGCAGTACAGTTAAGGCGGCCAATAAAAATATCGGCAAATTTTTGTGATGAAAACACGTATACTTTAATTCAACTGGCATATCCTTTTTAAAATCAATTACAGTTACTGAAATGCAATATATTTCAAAAATATATATATAACAGTACAATATTTAATGTTCATAGTGAACACGTGATATGGCAGTCGCATGGTACAAGCATATGTATTTGTGGTTTTGATGTCATTTAAAAAATTGAATATTGCAAGGGCATAATCATGTCAAAATTCACAACTGAATTATAAAATAACTTGATGTTATATCGTAGATTTTGAAAAACGGTGCGAACTTTATAAGATAAGAATATTTGTTAGTAGAAACCGTAATTTATATTGCATATGTTAAATAATTTTGAAGGTCACAGGGTTAATTTCATTAACAAATAATTCATTTGTAAGATTTTACAAAGATCGTAGAAGTTTTTAAGTTACATAGCATATTTCAAATTCACTTGTAAAAGTTTTTCATGATCAGACATCAAAATTGTAAGTAATAGCATTTGTTGTTCTCAATTAAAAGATTAGTATAAGTTAAATTTGCTAATAAATATATCAATAAGTACTTTCGAGGTTTGCAATATACTGTGATGTCATAATGCTCATTTCCCGTACTTTTTGTCTAAACGGAGCACAGGATGAATGACCATCTTTAAGTTCTCCTTAAAGATAGCTTAAAGATGCTTAAAGGTAGCTTAAAGACGATCTTTAAGCCATCTTTAAGCTATATGTGTTGCTTAAAGATGACTTAAAGATAGCGTAAAGATGGCTTAAAGGCAGCTTAAAGACTATCTTTAAGCCACCTTTAAGCCACCTTTAAGGACAACTTATAGGTCCTTAATGTCCAAACTTCTTTATGCCACCTTTATGCTACCTTTAAGCTACCTTTAAGCCACCTTTAAGCCACCTTTAAGTCATAAAAAAATCTTTTAATTCAATATTGTGCTTAATTTACCATCAAAATATATCAACTTAATATATGATAATGATAGAAAAGGTATTAAAAACGGTTTTTGTTCTAGAAAATAAAATGAAAAAAAAAATAATCAAATCGCCCAAGACGAGGATTGAACCCGGGACCCTTCGTTTACCAGCATTACCTCACATCCTCTGTGCCACGGCAACTTTATTTTTTAAGGAGGTTTTTTTATCCTATATATCAGTGGATATTGAATCAATGTTTTTACTTGAAAAGATTTTGACTTCCATTCATATTGTAACAATCAATCATATCTAATTTATAAATTACATGCATGCATATATTTAGAATGAAATACGGAACTTGGTCTTAAGTGAAAAAAAGAAATATATTATACCTTAATGGAAACCGTTAGGCTTACTTAGTAAATAAATTTAAACCGAGTAGATAAACGGTCATCTAATTCATAGCTAAATGAAATGCAAGGAAGAAGATGAAATCATTTCTTTTATTAAATGCATTGAAACTATTAGAGTATTAGTTCTACACAATTTTCCCGGTTTTCATGATCACGGCACCCTTCCAGTATGTTTAAACATTTAATTATATACATGATTTTTAGACTATCAATTATATAACAAACAATATTACCAATTGCGGGTGACGTATTTACTCCATGTGACAATTGCAAATGATGTATACATATACTTGTACATACAATTGTATGATGTACCAGGCCGGGTATGTGACATATTTACTCTTATACATATATTAAAACAATTTAACCCTTATTTATTATCACCGGTACAGGAATTAATTAGCCTCTAGATTTTACTCTTACATACATGTCTCTTTAATTTGTAGACGTAACATTTTTTAAAACCCAGAGTTAGGAAATAATACTTTGAAAATGAATTACAAATGTAAATAAACTTTTATTCACTAGACTTATCGTATACACGTACATACTATGATTTCAACGCCTTTAGAAACCCTGACTTGCACCTGGGCACACGACACACCTGTTGTGTATATCTTGTATATTCTGTGTTAGTTCCAGGGGTTTTCTTAAGTTGGACAAACAATAGACTCTAATTAGATATACACAAATGTGCACCTGGGCACACGACACAACTGTTGTGTATATCTTGTATATTCTGGGTTAGTTCCAGGGATTTTCTTAAGTTGGACAAACAATAGACTCTAATTAGATATACACAAACGAACTAAACTATGTCTAGACAAACAAAGCAGTAATATCTTGCCCGATATAACAAAAGCAGTTGAGAGTCTTTTCATCTATAACATGTATCTGGCAGATCTAGAAGTAGACCTAGAAATAATTAAAATTGAAAAAAAATACATACCTTCAACCGATTATTCAATTAAATCATGCAGTTTTGGTTCATTATCTTTATTTTGTTTAATAACCGGATGAACTAAGAGAGAGAGAGAGAGAGAGAGAGAGAGAGAGAGAGAGAGAGAGAGAGAGAGAGATTGATTTATTTATTTCACCGATTAATTTATAATAGGAAACAAACATACTTAAATATAATTTCATGCGCAAATTATAATACAGAGACTGCGCTTAGCCCTACAATAATTTTGAAAAAAAAAATTATAAAGAATTTTATAACGGCAATCTGTGTCCATCGGAGCGTTGTTGATGATAGCGATATGTGTTTAATTGAGCGACAATCAAAAACCGCCTGGAACACCCCCCCCCTTCATTGGAAATTATATCATCACTCGGATCACCCCCTCCCCTCCCTATAAAAGAGCTTTTGCATTTAATATATTTTTTTATTGTTCAGTTTGATCAAACTTGACTTAAAGGCAACTTAAAGATGGTTTAAAGACAACTTAAAGGGAGCGTAAATGCCACTTAAAGATGCTTAAAGGTAGCTTAAAGATGACTTAAAGATGACTTAAAGAAGTTTGGACATTAAGGACCTATAAGCTCAGCTTAAAGGTGGCTTAAAGGTGGCTTAAAGATTGTATACCCTTTAAGCCACCTTTACGCCACCTTTAAGCCACCTTTAAGGACTTGCTTAAAGATTGTTTTTCGCCCTGTGGAGTTTATTGACAGCCTTAACTGTGCTGCGTAATGCATAAAATTATATCTCTATAAAAAATTATATCCATTTTTTCATTGATTTACCAAAATGGAAAAGCGCTAAAGTTTCAAAAACGAATTTCCAAGACACTGAATCAAATGCTTTTTAAAAATCAATAAACATGATTAGATATGGTATTTTTTACTTTCAGTGTAGTTTATGATATCATATATAAGTCTGATATTTTCCCCAATAAATCTACTCTTAACAAAGTCTGTTTGATCATTACTAATTAGTTAATCTAAAAACTTTTAAATTTGTTTTGTTATACAGTCTGTTGATTTTGGGGAGTTGATTTTAATCAACTCTCCTATGCAGTTACTCAGGCAAACCGAAAGTGAAACAGTGTTTGGACCTAAGCACAAATCAACACCGCTGACAACATCTAGTTCTAATCGATAAACTCGATGTAATGAGTTCTTAAGCATTGTTCTTCAAGGAAACTCATTTATAGATACCTTGTAAATAGTGAGATTTTAAATGGTACGAACAATTTAGATATTTATTGAAATCATACATTTTATCTATTCCTACGCCAAAGTTCAATATAGTCTCGTTCAACCAGACGCTCGGCTGTCTCCGTAAATCTCCGACAAGCATAGAGTCTCTCTTACTAGTCGGAGATTAACGAATACAGCTGAGAGTCTGGTTGAACGAGAGTAGAGTTCAATTTTGCTTGGATCCATACACTTTCTAAAACCATTTCGATTACTAATACGTAGTTTGATAGAATAATTCTTTGAATATTACACAACATGACTGATATTGGATTTTTACGAAATTCCTGTAGGATTCATGTTATAAAAATGTGCGTAATTTAAATACTTATAGGAATTTACTCGCCATGCAAAATAACATATTGTTGATTTAAAAATAAATAACAATCGATAAAATCAACTCCCGTCAGTACTTCAGTACTTTGATTTATACAACTGTTAATAAAGTAATTGGGCGCCAATTTAAAAAAAAAAAGTATTTAGGTTTATCTTGCGTTGGAATACAACTGATTATTCCTGACTTGTAGTAGACAGATTCGCCTAGTTTATATAATATATCAATTGATCTTGTTACAAAGTATATTAAATCAAACAAGAAAATGTTTAAAAAACTCAGCTGTAAAACCATCAGCACCAGGGATTTTATCATTTTTCCTATTTTTTAACAAATGAAAGGGCTTCATTTTTCAATATAGGTCCTTCTATACTTTCTTTTTCATCCCTAATTTCAAACATATATTTTCATTTTCAAATCCTCTTTTCTTCTTATATAACTTCTCATAAAACATTGTTGTCATTTTCATTTTCTAATTTAGGTTTTTTGTTTACTCGTAAAGTTTTGTGATTCTAACTTACAAAAAGGTTTTGATGTTTTTTTCTTTCCATTGTATCCATTTTACTAATAGCCTAAAATAATTTTCTCTAGGTTTGTGGTTTATAATATTTTTAAGTTCAGTTTGTTTATTGTCAATTAGCTTAATTGATTTATGGTCTGCATTTTGTTCGAATAGTTTAAATTCATTTTCTTAGTGTTTTTAAGTTTCATTTTGGAGGGTTTTTTTTAATTTTGCATATAATATTGTTTTTCTTCTTATATCGATTAGTAAAGTTTCTAAAGATATGCGATAATTTATTCTGAAACAAGTGGGTGCTTTACTTATACCTTCAAAGTTTTTCAAAATCCAGCTGTTGATTGTTTTTTAATGTCCGTTATTTTGTGTTTAATTAATTGTACATAATCAATATCCGTTAACAAGCAGTTATTAAACTTCAAAAAGTCTCTTCCTTTTTTAAGTTCAGTATATTCAATTTGTAATAAATAAGTGCGTTATAGCTCTAGGAATGATAAATTATGATAAAATGTTGCTAGCCTTAGTCTTAAAATTACTTCATTATAGCCTTAAATTCGTTGAGTCAAGTTCGTTAAATACGTTAGTTTTCTATAGAATTATAAAGGAATTCGACTAAAACACGAATAAGTTATAGTAGTAAATTTGCTCTGTGTCTGTTATCTTCAAATTTTTGCTCTATTTTCTTCTCTCTACAATCATTTGGCCAGAAAAGCTCTCACTTGTGAAAGCATCCTCAGGAATTGTAGATTTTTTTCTTTAATCAGTGGATGGGTCATAATGGGGGTCGAACTTTTACAAAGGAATATTAAGAGAAAAATCTTTCAGAATCTTTTCAAAAACCATTTGGTCAGGAAAGCTTTAACTGGGGTAAAAAAAAAACAAACATCCTCCGCTAATGTAGAGTCAAGTAGTATTCAATATTAATTCCTATGGGTAGATTAGGGCCACACTATTGGTAGATATTTTACATAGGGATATATAAAGAAAATCTTTAAAAATCTTCATCTTTGAATCCAACCGACCAGAAAAACTGTAACTTTCCTGGGAGCATCCTTAGGTAGTATCTATTTCCGTTTTGTTCTGAAATCTTTCCAGCGGGTAGAGTGGGCCAGGAGGGTCCGAATTTTTGAGTAGGTTTATGTAGAGAAAATTCTTTAATAATTATTAGCTCTAAAAACCATTTGGCCAGAAAAGCTGAAAATTTTGTGGAAGAATAGGTGGTGTAGCTTAAAGTTTGCTCAAATAATAATTTTCTGGGATGGGTGAGGCCATAACGGGGAAGAAGTATTAGAAAAAAATATAAATCTTCTCGAAAACTGAAACAATAATTCATAGAGAAGCTCAATGTTTTACTTAGGCATATGTTGTGAAAATGTTGAAAGTCTTTGAAAATAATGATGTCTACTACAATACATTGTCCTGATATTTTTTAATTTGATACTCTAAAAGACGGTCTAAAGCTTTTGTAGGCTATTGTTGATCAGATGAGAAATGTACCAATTTGTTTTATTATACTTTCATGCTAAATACTGAAATCTGATTGGTTTAGACGCAGTTCATTATTCGTTCTATTACCATCGGCGTTAGCAACGCCCTTGGCAACGGGTAACACAACGAATTGTTACATGCGCATAAATTATGCGCGTACAGTTTGCCATAGAATTCACGTTATTCCTATATTAAAGCAGTAAGGTTTTCTTTAAAATTAGGACATTGAGAGTAATTAAAAAAAAATAGTGCCAGTTTGGGAGTGTAAGAGTTGAAGCTGACACCCCGAAAAAACCATTGTCAACCGACGCGAAACGGTTGACAATGGTTTTCTCAAGGTGTCAATTTCAACTCTTACCCTCCCAAACAGGCACTATTTATATAATGTAATTGAAACTGTTTATATTTTGAATTAAGACGTAAAATAAATGTGACAGATGCTTGGAATTGTTTATCAAAATATTCTATCCGTGCTTTATATATATTCAAGATATACTACAATTGTACCATAGTCAGGTACATTTAACACAAGTGCGCTGAAAAATATAGTTTTTCTCATGATCAGCAGATACATTACACATGTAAAAAAAACGATGTATATTTAATACGTGTTTTCCAAAAAAATTGACGTAAACTTAATTTTAAACAAGCACCTTTCTATGAGAAATATATATGCAAATCATTCATATTCCTACACTAGATGCTTCATCAGTCGTTTTCATAAAAATATAGGTCATTCCTTGATTGACATTTTTTTTCACTAATGAATATCACTTGTAATACTACACACCATTGTTATTGTTCGTTAGATATCACACAAATTCTTTTAATTATATACAGTGAATGATTGTGTGTTTGTGTGTTTTAATCACGGAATGGTTATGCAACACCTGCCCCGTATTTCTGATCGCACGAGTGTATACTCTGAATAATGATGAGTGCACAGTTTGCTAGTGTTGCAAGACTTGTGGCAGTTCCCTATTAAGTTAAATGATTTTAACTTCGGTTGAGCACAGTAAAAATTCAGTTTATTTAATAGTCGAATATCTTGGATATGGGGTAAACCCTTGTTGATGTTCAAAACTAAACAGCAGATATAGTAAATCAGTCTGAAAGAATATTGTTTATCGTGCATTGAATCAGTCTAAACAAAAACAAGACACAAGCCTTGTTTACATAGCACAGCATTTTTGAGCTCTGTATCTTGCTTATAACCCTACTAATTAAACTAAAACCGTACTTGATGCAAACCTTTTTTGTTTTGGGTTTATTTTTTCCAATCTCGCATCTTCGCTAAAGAGACTTTAACCACGAGGTTGCCATTATATATTCAATTTCGCCATATATAAATAAATTGGGAATTTTGTATTCTTCTTTATCTAAAATTATATAATATTTTAATATCTTTTTATTTTTTATCAGTATTCATATATCGTATATCCGGTAATTTTCGAGATGCTCAAATGTTTGCTTTTTTGCGATTACTTTCAAATAGCAAAATATTGAATGCGCAGAATTATATCTTGTAATTTTTTCTATAAAAAACTTAAAATCGCAAAATTAGACGGACGTAAAATTAAAAATTCTACATATTTTCTCAATTTTTGTAAATGTGATACGCAGCGGAAAAACCCGATAGAAAGAGGTATTGATTTTATAACTGTTAGATTTTTAATTATTAAGCTATATTTCTGGATCTATTTTATAGAACCTTAAAAGGCGTGTACAGTAATAGTAAATGCCAAAGGAATTAAAATGCATACATTTAATCTTACACTTACATTAATCAAATGTTTCTATTTCAAAAGTTTTAGTTCAAGATTTTACTTATTTATTATTATTTCCTAATATCTTTAAAACTTTTAACACAGTACGTGATATTATCTTGATATCACTATGTTAAAACCTAATAAATCTGCTACAACTTTTTTTTTACTGTACTAGGAAATATATATGAGTTGATTATATGACCTAAAAACAGGCACATTCATACATGAACAAAATTAAAATTAATCCGATATATTACTGGCTAATTATATATGTTCTAATGCATGGTTAACATTAATTAGTGGGTTTATGAGACGTTATTAAACACAAAATCAGAACAATACGCGAGATTTTTTTTCATTAGATGCTGAGATTTGTGCTGATTTCTCGTAAATACTTATGCCAAAAAATACGTAGGTCAAAATTGTTTGATACTAAGCTTTGTATTTATCATTGTAATACTCACCGATGGTAAAGCATTCTTTTAGAAAGGACAAAGCGAATATATACGCATAGATTGTCACTTGAATGTGCATCTTCATGGTCTAAGAAGGGGAAGAATAAACCAATCTTTTTGTCCAGAACGTCAGTCGTTAAACACGATTGAGTTAAATGGGTTTCCCGGATAAAGTTTAGCATGGTAGTTGAAGTGATGTGCTTCAAGTTGTATTATTTGAAGTACCTTTCATAGAAATATTAGATGACAGCTTTAATAGGGAAAACACAAGTGATAACTACATGTACTTAAGATCCACATTTAGATTTTGTTGTTTACTTTCTCTTTGTTATTAACAAGATAAAAGTATGCAGTATATTTGGTAGAGTGTCACTGTTCCTTTTTTTCGGAATATTCATACATTCTGAAAACTTGAAAACTAAAACTTTTTCGGGAAAACATCGCCACGTATTTTTTAGTTTTTTATCAGATTGATCTTTCCAGGAAGCAATTCAATGTCTTTAACACCCTTTTTATATCATTAATTTTCTTTAAATGTCAGTCGAATCTTTTTCGAACTGTTTTACATTAGATATCGTTTAAAAAATTGTATGATCAAGCTTAACATTTGTATTAACAAATTCAAACAAATGGAGGGTTCTCATAAAGATAGCTAAAATATTCGTAAACTTATCGTTATCAAAAAAAATATTTATGTTTAATAATCCTGTTATACGCGTTTATCGATCGTACATTAAATTTATTTATCTCAATATGTCCAATGATGTTAGGATTGTAGTTTCGCTAAAAAACCTGTAATGTATTTCAAAATTTTATGACTCATATGATAAACGAAAGCTACTGACAAACAAGTTGATAAAACAGGACTATCAACAGTCTCGTTTGAAGCCATCAAGTTGTAAGTTTTATGGTCGATACAACGACCATGTCGGAAAATACAATCCTTTACTTGGTCGCATGCTGACTGACGGTTTTTATACCAATTGCTAGACCTTAATTAGTCATACAATTGTCTACGGACTTTTCCATTTTTTTCGAATACGACAAAGAGCACACTGTAGATGAGACCAGTCAGCAGAGGATGCTCACTCCTCCTAGGCACCTGATCCTACCTCTATCTTTTTAAAGGTCCGGGTAGCTCTGAATTGAATTTTGTATTTCGTTTTATGGATTTTTGAGATGATTGACAGTTTGTTATGTCATTATTCTTCAAGATAGACAAATAGCGTTTTTCTGGTTTCCAGACCGACCCCTACAAGTAGCAATCAAGAGATATGGGTTTTAGTGTCAATGAGAGTGTTTCTTGCTCAAAATGTTATAAAACTCTAAACCCATGCTTGCTAATCATCAATATTTTCTAATTATAATCACTTACTGGTAGTTTCCTGCACGTCTGGCAATTTTGGAAGCAGTAAAAGCTTGAGTTATTGAGATGTGAGAGGTTGTGATTGTTAATGTGTACAGAAACATCTACTTGTGCATGTAGGTGAATCCCCTTAAACATTGTGTATTACGTCATAATTTCCGGAATCTGTATCGTTTCTTCATGTTTAAAAAAAAACGTGTAGCGCGGCATCTACACTTGGTTACTTAAGAATTGATCTCGAAATGCTTATTGTTGATGTCGTCGGGCCTGTGCAAAGAAATAAATTAAGTTAGCAATAGCAATTGTTTTAATGTGTATATACACTCAACAAAACTTCTCAGTGTTCACTCTTATTAAAAGAAAAAAAATTGAAATGACGAAAAAAAAAATTGAAGTGAAATTTTGACATTTCGTAACTGATATGTCTTCTCATCAGCAGTACAGATAAAATTAAACAACACCGATTGAAATAATTTATCTGTGACGAAACGTCAAAACATAAAATTGAATTTTTTCTGCGCATGCTTAGTATTATAGGCATTATTTTGTGATTGATTTTAGTCTTTGGTGATAGTTTTAAAAAAAAAACCCACATAACATGGCCAAAATGATCACGACATACACAGCCAGATCTGTTTCAAGATCAATGCATCGTTTTAACAATTTGAAAGCTAGTGGAAATCAGTCACCCTGATGACAAAACCAATGAATATGCTAATTTCATATAATTATATGAATACATTATTATACTGGGTTAACACTTGGAAGTTTTGTTGAATGTATATGTAAAACAATTATTTTAACAATTACAGGTTACGCGTACAGGTAACATAGATCTCAACCACATATTAAACCTTCCTTTTAGTTGTACCTGTAAGTATTTTACTACTGGTACATGTACACGTACCTTTAGAAAATATCAACCTCTCTGTTATTTATATGGTAAGTTAGCATCATTATATCCTAGCCAACACTTTTGCGATATATTATAAACGATATTCAAAAAGTCCTAATGAAAACTACGTGTTTTACGTGAATATTAGTTTATAACCCACCTGAACACGGATACTTAATGTCGATAGGCGAAACGCTTTTAAAGTCCATGAGAAACGTGGTTCGGGGGTGGGGAAGGGGGTGGGGGGTTGTTGAAATATTGTACGATAACTAAGAACACCATTCAAATGTAATCAAACCTTGATCTGAGAAATAGTACGAGTTTCCTTGCACTGAAATTGATTGTCTATAAATATCTTTTACAAAACTTTTTCTGGGTGTTTCTTGTTCATAAGCTCCCAACCTCTTGGATTGCCTAGCTCCGTTGTGAGTACATACACACATTACAAATATTTATGTGGCCATTTGGCTAGTATACATAGAAATATATAACATTTGATTACCATTAAGATGTCGCTGATTTCAACTGTGTAAGTCATCATTTAGCTTTAACATTACTTTTTACCCTTTATATATGACATTCAATGGATTGTAATCGACAAATGTATGATCCAAGACACTAAAAACAATGCCAACATTAATTTACAGACGTTTTTGAATAAAGGTCGTGATTTCATCAGCAAAAAATGAATTTAAATAGAGTTTTTTTTTATGAAAAGTACAAGAAATGCGTTTAAAAAAAATTTAAGCTGACAAATTTATTTTTTTAATATTTTTTCGTGGTATGGTATTTTCATGGCTTTATGCAAAATATGAATTTCAGAAGTTTCGTGGAGAATATACCCAGAGACTGTATATGAAATATCGGCATCTTTTACATCCGATTACTTTATATTTATATATTTATCATTGATAAAAACTAAAAGGAAAAGGGGGATGTTGTTTATAAATATACAAAACTTCAAATATAATTGGAATGAAACATTTAGGTATACACTGATGAAAAAGTTCAAATTTATACAAATCGGTATGACTCAATTTTATTTGCTACTCGTTATGCTCAAGAAAAAAGTTCGACTTTAACAACGGTTTTATGTCATACCTTGCCCATTTAGCACTGGTTTATTATACGGTCGGTACCTTTTATGAAACGAGAATGCGCAATCTCAGGTGATTTATTTTGATTTTTTGTCTTAAAACCCCTCGATTTATCTATGTTTACTCTCGTTCAACTTTTTGATTTGTTTGCATCTATTATGTATTTTTGAAAAAAAATCCGACAAAGAAAGAGCAGCGCATATCGCTTTTATGAAGATGTTAAATACACAACTTATCACGAACGACCACAAACGGAAATACATACTTTGTGTCATTGGTTGTTTCCTTGTTAACGTTTACAAGCTACGTACAAGCATTGCATTTGGAAGTCGAACTTGATACATTAATCATAAGTGTAGCAACTAACGCAGTATGATAAAAATGTAATCAATCGAACCCCTCATGTATATCTCTACATGTGGCGATCCACGTTAGCGGATCTAAAGATCCTATTTTGATTAGATTTATTAATTCTACAGTCATCTAATTTGAAACATATAAAATTTAAAATTTTTATATGCAGGACGCCTGTATATGATTTCCTATCTGCACCCTATTTGGTTATTGGACTCTTGATAAAATTGTGTACACGATCCAGTGTCCTTGAAATTTGATGAAACTTTGAACCATCGTTTGACTTGTAGTAAAACAACTACAAGCCCATAATCCAAACCAGCATACCTGTATGTCATCATTTATTTATCATTGTTGGAATAAGTTGTCATGTATCATTTTTTTCTGCTTTTCAAAAAAGAGATCGTTTAGGCCGCTCCGATCGTTCCTTTCCAATCTGATAAACAAACATGCCTGCCTCCAATTTGATAAAAAAAATGTGGTCTCTGGTGTAAAAAAGTTAACCGTTGTTTCGCTCTCTGATCAATTTGAATTTGTTTTACATACCTCTGTCATGGATAAACTTAAACACACTGCTTTGCTTCTTGTGTTACTGTAGTCTTTTCAGTTAGTATATCAACTTCACACTCCATTCTAAAGTCATAATCATCATTGTTTGAAATCATAGAAACGTGTTAAATAAAAATTTCCTTTCCAAGTGTTAACAATATATATAATTTTTTTAAGACACGACAAAAGCTCTCTGTTTATTATTAATTCTTGTATCAAATTTCAAAAGTACAAAAGGAAAAAACTTTTAATGTACTTTGTAGTATATAACGAATTTTAAAACTGTTATTCATAAAACTATGTACATTTATAGAACGATCGATGACATAGAAATGTATATTTGACAATATCGTTTACGAGTGCTTAAATAATATAGTCTTTTTTAAAATTAAAGAATATTTAAAAGCATTAAAAAGACACAAACAATCCCTAGATACAATGAAAGTAAGACAAAATAATGTGTATTGTTAATCTGATTGTAGAATTTTACATTTCCCAAAATGTTTCTAAATAGAGTCTCAAAAAAAGTATTTTTTAAACCTTTTTATACTTGCAATATATATGAATTGACATATTTAAAGAAATAGGAAAAGAAAGTTTTTGTTCAATGATATTGTTTCAAGGCCTAGCAGAATCAAGAGCAATGTACGTTTTAATGAGATCCTGATCAACAGTTTAAGATCAGACTGTTTTTTGCAATTGTTTTGAAACGGGCATGGTCATTCAAATTTTGGTTCATCGTAAGAAAAAATTACTTAAGCATTGTTAACAATTTCGCCAAATTCATGACCACGCCCCTTTAAATAAGACTTGTGAAAATTATAAACGTCAGAAATATTATACAAACATTATGCAATGTTTTAAACAACACACATTCTCTCTCTCTCTCATATACAGTTAAAAGAAATAAACAAAATAAAAAATTCAGCATGCAAATAAATGGTTAGCTTTATAAAAAATTCAAATGACTTTTGTTTATAACAGCTTCTTTCTACATTTTTGTCACTGTATACTTTCTCTCCCACAGCCATGATATAACGTCTCACAAGAGACTGAACTTGTAAATGTATGTACAGTTTAAGGCGGAGCAAGAACTTTAATTGGGCTGTTGCTCTCACATTTGTATCGCCACAACTGTTATGTAAGTGAAACCAGGGGGTATGAAACAAGTGTTGATGATACAGGGGAATACGTTGATGAATCTAAATAAAATTATTAACTGATCGTTGCATTGTTTATATATTTAGGTTAAAATATCTTCAAAAATACTGTTACATTGATGCGGGGATGCAAATTATTCCTTTTCAACTGCATTATTTTTATTATGTACACTGAGGTAAATTAGTGAATAAAATATTGTTATAAAATAATCAACATTTCCATTTGTATTTAAACTCTTTAAATGAGTCAGTTATTGTCATTACAAATTTGCCAGTTTTAAATTATATAAGTATATTTAAATACTACAAAATTTCAACGCACTTACGTCTTCCAAATGTCTATTACTCATCTCTCGCAGTTTTGGACATTTTCATTAGGACAATTCTGTCTTCGTTTAAATGCCTATTAAACTCGTACGTTTATAAATTCGTATAAGACGTATGAGAGGGTCGTGGGCATTTGCCTCGGCTCATTCCCCCAGATTGAATTCAAAATACAAATTCTATGCAAACAGTTAATTACAGCGAGAGAGAAATTCCAGAGCGCACACGTTTTTTGTGTTTATATGTAAACCAGGTGTGCGATAGAAACTACTAGGTTAAAAAAAATAAACCAGAAACCGTGCATCTTGGTTCTGCGTCGAAAAATGCCCGGTATTTATTCTACGTTACACCGGCACATATAGTTATACGCTATATTAACCCAAAAATGGACAAAACTGGGAGAAATTAAAGTGTTCGAGATTGGAGTGAGTACAATCGCAACTTCTCGGGCCTTTCCGGCAGAGCTCGGAAAAACACCTTGAATGTATTAGGTAGAAAAGTGTCATGGCGGAAGGAAAATGGCGGCGCCCATGGTAATAACGCCCCTAAAAGTCACTGACATAAAAAAGCAATGTTTGCTAGGTTTATCTACCCAAAAGAGTCTTTTTAGACTAGATAATCCAAAATCAGTGCAAAATGGTTACATACAATCTATTGAAAATGACTTGAATGTAGAAATACCTAGTTGGCAGTTTTTTTGTTTGTACATCGTGTGTGCCAGGAGGTAATTGCTATGAAGGAGACGTTCTCCTATGTCATCAAAGAAAGTGACAAAAGTGGGACTGGTGCCAGGACTAAAAGATGTGCGGCAGACAACATTATTAGATCCGTGGAAAAGCTCAAGATTTCTAAACCAGAATCTGAGGAAAAGGTCACTCGCACGAAGTCACGAAAGAAAATCGAGTTTTCGACAGAGGACGAACATTCTTATTCTGCTCGTAGAGCAACTCAAGGTATTTACTACATTTTCAAATTGTCTCTATGCATTAAAATGCCCTTCACCAGGTATTATCAGATTATGTAGAGATTATGTTAACTTTGTAGAGGATATAGTATGTTATTTGATCTTCAACACCAAACTAAATAATTCTGCAAGAGCAGTACCACAGTTATAGTAAAACAGACTATTGGAATGTTTTCCGTAAGGTCAATGGAAGCTTAAAACAGTTCGAATAAAGTTCTCACATATGTTAATTACCTCTCATAAATTCATCACATTATCAAAAGAGTCCCGGATGAAGATATTGTCATGTATGCTCTATATTAACCATGTTGTAATTTCTCATTGTAAAGACTGATGTGGTGTAATTAATGAGTGCACACTCTCCATTTGGGTTCAAATACCATCATTGGCATAAATATTTAGAGAAATGAATGCATGTGTTATATATATGTGAGGTACATGTACATGTATGAGTAGATAACAAATTTTGAATTAGGCTTAATAGCAAAATGAAATAAGTTACAACTGCATCTTGAAAACTCAATTTATTGTTTTTTGAAAAGCTTAACTGCTACTTCAAATAAATATGTTTTTTATTTGCTCATGCATACATGTAATATAGTACCTTTATATACATGCATTTCTTATGGCAGTGACATTGATTTTGATTAAATATTGTCACAGATTGCCATCCTAACACTTCTGAGCATAGCTACTCACAAGAAGAGAGGAATACAGCAGAGTTAAATAACATTTTGAAAGATTCTCAAAGTGACCAAAGCTTTACTTTAAAAACCATAAACTCTGAACTTTTTCTTGTCTCCAAATATGGCAGCAGTGTTCTATTCAATAGAGATCCATTGAGTTTGATGGACCCCCATGTATTTGACAATATTCTTCTCGAGATTAAAGAAAAATGTCCATATCTGCTTGGTGTTTTGGTATGCGGACTTGGCAGCGAAGGGACCACTCAACGACAAGTCTGTTCAATTGTTACCATGTATGCCATGTTCCTGCATGCAAGAAATAACAAAGCATCTGCTATGCAGAGAATGTACACAGCCCTTGCAATAAGATTTCATGCTGACAATGAGGTAATAGTATATAAACCATGAAGCATGCTGCATTATTTACACGGCAACCGTATCATCATTACTTTACTTATGATGTCTTTATTTATTTATTCCATATAAAATAATCTAAGGATATAAGTACATGTATAGCAGTGAATCATCTTTCAGGATTCTCATATTCAAAGACAAAGTACAGGAATGAATATGCTATCAACCTCAAATCATTTTATGTCACAAATTACCAGTAATATATCAAATTCACACTCCGTCATTAGAAACCTACTTCCAGCCCTCAAATTGTAATTTATAACATGATTACATACCTGTCATTTAACATGTTTATTTCTACCTCAACACCATTCTACAATCTTGGTTTTTTTTCCTATGATAAGCAATTTGCATGATAGATGCAATGTGGATTATACAATATTATTAGTTACATCTTTTTTTTATCCTTGCCATCTTACATTTTCATTGTAGCTTCAATCAAGATCTTACATTTTCATTGTAGCTTCTATCAAGATTAAACCTTGCTCACATAATAGTTTCACCAGAATCAAAAAGAAACATAATAGAGGATTTTGGAAAAGTTTGTGAAATGCAAATCATTCACGACATAGCAAGTGGCTTAGATGGGAAATTAAATGGGGACAATCTAGATATAAGAGTGACAACAAATGATTTGCGCCTCACCAACAGAGACAAAGACCTTCATTTTTTTGCATCCGACTTTGTAATTATAGAATAAATGTCGGTAATGAGTCCAAAAAGGCAAACCTTATTCCTACTTATACAGCTCAGAATTTCCTTCCTAACGATGATGAAATATCTGCTTATAAGGAAAGCCTTAAGATTTTGTTAGGAAGAGACATACAACATCATATGAGTGAATTTCGGTGGATGAGGCACTGCTTACCAAAGAACATCCCACATAACCTCTCCCATGTGATGAGTAAGAAATCAAACATTCATCTCTTGCCAGTGTCTCTGAGCAATGAAACGTCCTATGGTTGGTGCTTAAAAATACTGGACGAGTACACGGAAATGGTAAACCGATGGTACACAAAAGCTGGACGAGGTATTATGGAAAGCTAATTTAAACACAATCCTCATACAAAATAATTAATGTAATACAGAATAAATATGTTGCAAACATTTTAGATCAAGCTACAGTAGAAATTTTAAGATTCAAGTGGTTAATCAATTACAATTCATATATTACAGAGTGACAGTTTAGATATGAATGAATCAAAATCAATTGCCAATATATACTTATATATGTACATGAATCATCAGCATCAGAAAATCTTTTTGCATATCTTAAAAATAATATATTACATCAATTAATGAGAAGTTTTTCCAAACTTACTGAGTCAAGAAAAGGTTTAATTCAAACACTTAATATGAGTAAAAGCTTTTAAAAGATGAATAATTAAAAAGGGGGATTAATTGGAAGGTGGGGCTTAAAATTTGTACTGAGTCAATCTGACCGGTTCGAATACCGGCACCAGATGGCTCAGTTGGCAGAGCACCAGTGACTAGAGTTTTAGGGGGCTTGGGTTTGAAGTTCGATCTGGTCCATCATTGTTTTTAACATCCGGTTACATTTGGTGCCTGGAACTGACAGGTTAACCCCTACCAGGGAAGAGCATTTTAAAGGGCAAAGGTCATTTAATGGGGAGTAAAGTGACGGTCAGACAAGATAGCTCAGTTGGTAGAGCACCTGACAAGAGATTCAGGGGAACCGGGTTCGAATCCTGGTCTGGTCCATCATTAATTCTCCTATCCATTTATGTCAGATTAAAGCAAAATGAGCAGAGCAATGTCCAAGTTTTTTTCAATTTAAAATTGTCATGAACATAAAGTATGATGAGTTTAAGCCTGATTTAGTTAGTGCTTTGATTTTATAAAATAATTACAGGTGATGAGCTTGATTACATTGCTATTCCTATTGGAGGGGATCAGCTTACTAGAGTAAGACTGCAGGGGGCAAAGTGCTTGAGAGCAAGTGCACACACAAGGCAACAACGATTTGAACATCTTTACCCGGTTGTAACTGAGTTGTTTCACATTTTGCAAGATTTTTTGGAGGTTAATACACTTTATGCACCTCTTATTTGAACAAGAGGCCCACAGGCCACCTGAGTACCAAAGCCCAAGATTGACTTGTTAGAGAGTCTAATATTTCCATTTTAAGCTTCATTTGGAGTCTTAAACCCTAATCTGAAACTCCAGCTTTTATTAGTTAATGTATGTAAACATCAATTCATAAAAGGGAGAGCAAGTTTTTGAGGACACCTCCCCAATAAAATAACCCTAAAAAATACATGTCACTTTATGATTATTTTTGTCAAACTCCCTCCCTCACAAAAAATGAATAGAAAGCATATAAACTCCAGTCTCATTGCGCAATTAATTTCACAATTTAAGAAGAGAATGGAATTTTCATAATAACTTAGATTATAACTGTGAAAACAAATAGTTGACAATGCAAGACAACGGACAGAGACCAGTGACTTAAATACCTCAACATAATAATATGATTATAGATGTACTAGAGTGTGTGTAACAATTCAGTTTGGTAAGTATGCATACTGCCTCATTGTGAAAAGCCACCCTACATGATGATTAAAGTACTTATTTCTGTTTTTATCTCAGAAAATGTGCAAAATCCTCCTAAAGGTAACAAATGTCAAAGATGCAGGAACATTGGGAAAACTGCGAATCCTCATAGAACGCAACAATGTGAATGGTCATGTAAAGCAAAGGTTCAAGGTCAACAACATACCACATAGCATACTTTAAGTGCATATTTGAAAAAATGTGGTCCTCTTTAAATTCCGGTATCTTAAATATAATATTAATTATATCAAACAATTCTACACTATAGGCACATGAAGACTTTATCATAACTTGTGGTCAGGCATACTTCCTCTCCTTTGTCATGGAAAAATTTCAAATGGAGGACTTGAACAGTAAGCCAAGTCATCCGCTCTTACCTGAAAATGTGAAAATGCTGCACCAACCATCAAAGGAAAAAGTTTTTTTTTCAGAAATTATGGATGATATTGTCAGTTCAATCTTTGAACCTTTCAAATTATAGGTACCAGCAGTTGTTCACTGTGAATTGATAATGCATGTTAATTGATGAATGATCATCTCCAGATTCAAAATTGTTTGTACTTATCACACAATAGTTTCAGCAATGAAATGAATCTGTCACTATAAAGAAGTGTATTATCCAACAATGAGTGAGCCTCTTTTCATACAGGATATAACATCCCCAGAAGTCAAAGATGATCTTCACAATTATGTCTTTCAATTCATGCAGTGGTACTTTGTTGTTATTCAGATAAAAGATTCAATCAAGGAGGGTGACATTTACAGAACAAACATTGTGCTAAAATCTATGATCCCTTTCTTTTACCCACATTCGTATCTATCTAAGTACTTAACAGAATGTGTGGACTATATCTTGAAAACTGAGATAATTTTGCCACCAGATTTGGCCCTTAGGGTCAGAGCTGCTTCTTTTGTGAACCATTTTGGAGGAGCTGGAAAAAACAAAGCAGCAGACCTTCACAAAGAGAATCAAGTAAAATCTCTAAAAGACTTGATAAAAGGACTTGGTGCAAACAAAACGGAGAAATATATAATCGTAGTCACAAAAGCAGCACCAACCATTGATACAATTGTGAAAAACTTTGACTGCATGGTAAATGAAAATACAGTAAAAACAACCCATAAAACAAGTTCCAGGGATGGTGACATTCAGTGTCTTTTACAAAAATTACAGATATGGAAACCTTGGATTAAGAAGAAAAACAGACGTTTGAAGGTCTTCTCTAACATCAAGAAGACACCATTCAGCTTTGACAAGCAAAAGTTTTCTCAACATATCATGTACACAGCTGACAGGCTAGCCAGTGATCTTCCCTATGAAGAGGAGAGCAGTAGTTCTGATGAAGAATAGATCTGATGCCTTTTTTCAGAGACTGACATAATTTTTAATTGTTAGTTAAAATATATAAAATGGACAATTCGGAAATAATTCAAGACTATACATACATACCAAGAATTTTTTGTCACCAAAAATACAAACAGAGGTTTTTAATATCCTTTAATATAAAATTATGAAATAATGCTAATATAAATAGTATCATAACAAATTATGTGGTGATTTAGATATGATTTTAAACATTGGTGATTTGTGAAAAATATTGGATATTTTGGATATTTTTTTCGCATAATCAAGATATGTTTTTGATATTATTCAAAGATTGGTTATAAAGGGGGGGGGGGATTTATTCAACCGTATCCAAAAAGTTCTTTGATTGTTTGAAACTAAATTGTACTACAGACTGTTAATATGTGAACACCTAAAGTCTTGAATACATTTTTTCCCATCCCAATTAAAGGTACATCACTACGCCAAAATTTTATTTCATTTTTCATTACAGTACCAATAGTTAGACAGATATCAAATATCCATGTGATGATAGTAATATCTTCAGTATTTTAAAATAATTTTTTTATGTTTTTTGTGATTTTCATTTTAAAAAATATGTCCAGTACATAGTCAATAAAATAGAAGTAATTGTTTCAAAAGATAGATCATTTCCTATGACACTTTAAAAAAAATACAACACCTCATATCATTCAAATATATTTTTATTAAAATTATTTGTGTTTTTCCTCAAAACAATCAATGTTCATATCTTCTTAAATAATTTAGAAATTTTGTTAAAAATAGTAAAGAAGTGTAACAAAATAAATACAATATAAAAAATTGAATGAAAAATGTTACAAATAATTGAAATAATTTTTCAAAAAATAATATGGTATGAAAGATCCACTTGTAAGAGTTATCTTTCCTAATTCTACGGACTGAATCACCATGGGACTTTTTCATGTCTAAAACATACTATTTTCAATACTTTGTTTGAAATGATGTAAATTTGCTGCATTTTTTGTTTAATTATAAGAATATAAATCAAAAGTATATGACTGAAAATTACTGGTAATTGAATTTAGAAATTAAACCTTTTGATTGTAATAGAAAATAGAAAAGAAAACTATATATATATATATATATATATATATATATATATATATATATATATATATATATATATATATATATATATATAGCCTTCACACATTAAAAGAAATTAACTTACATATTTCAGCAAGTACTCTTTGCAAACTATTGTACAATGAAGGATCAATAATATGAGTTAATAAATTATTAAAGAAAATTTTATTCTAAAAGAAACCTCATAAATTTACACACAAATGCATGCAATGGACAATACAACAGAAAAAAGGACAATACAAAAGAAAAATAGGAATTATAATAATACTTATATTCTGTATAAAGTGCCGACGATGTTCTGATATATATTTTATATTTAAAAAGCTTGCATGCAACTACATGTACTACAGACACAGACACAAAGAACACAAACAGTACACCATACATAATACTTACATGATGAACATCGAGTTGATACGCTATGGAAACACAAGCTTTTCAAACCAACATGATCGACATACTTACAAATAGTGTGTTTTTCCGCAACGATGTCACTAAACATGTTAAAATCTGCAATTGGATAATACATCTAAAATTTTATGAAACAAATTAAAAAATATGTATACATTAATAAATTCTACATATATTATTAAAATCAATGTTCAGAACAAGCCTAAACTATCAAAATAAGTTTAGCAAAAGTGATCATAAATTTTTCCAACTACAGTTTTGTTTTTTGTTACCCTAACATTGCCCTGCTCAGTCTTTTCTCCTAAAACCATCTTTAAACCATCAGCACCACCCCTTTCAATAGCAAGTCTAAGATGGTCATTAGACTGTCCAGACAAGGCAATTTTTTTAAGCATGTAGGGAGATATGCATGAAGAGAGGGGAGCTAGTGTAGCAATCAATTCATTAGTTTTACTCTTGCTCTCAATGGAAGAAATAATAAAGTCTACACCAAAACTGTGCTTCAGCATAATTTGATATGAAACTTTATGATGTAGAACCAAAGATTGTAAGGCCTTAACATCCTACAATGCTGAATAAGCATTGAAAGCCAGTCCCATAGTATCTTGTACCAGTGTCTGTAGTTTATAGGAGTGTTATTCTGGCAATATTTCTCTAAATACATGAAGACTGTCAACAAATCCAGCTATTGTTGATTTTAGTCCACTCTCTTGATACTGCATAACAGATCTCATTAGAATTACAGAATCAAATACCTTTCCGTTATGACAAACTAGGATAGGACTTGGAAAATTTTTCAGCCATATATTAAACTCTGTCAAACAAGTCTGAATGTCAAATGAGTTCACTTTTGTTTGTTGGTAAAACAATTGTCCACTGGCAACATGGAGACCTGTAACTGCGGTTGCTTTGGCAGAAATGGGGGATTTGGGAAGAACATACCTATTAAAGGTTTCTTCTTCAAATATGCAAGCAAGCTGTGTTATTTCTGCTGATGTACCTATGAAATAAATTAATTACAATGTAGTATACAAGCTATGCTTACTTTATAAATAATGTATAAAAAGCAATGTTACTTAAAGCAAACTGTTCACATGTGCTGATAAAATTTTGTTTTACTGTAAGTGCCCAATAACAATAAAATACATATATTATTTTAATGCAATGAACATATAATAATAATCAGTAAAATATGTCTGCATGATTCATTCATGAAAAGTCATTTCCAGTGTTAAAACAAATGATTGTTCAAACCTAGTCCAGTTGTTTCCAAGTCAAAATAAAGGAGGTTTGAATCTGTATGGGTAGGCACTGAAACAGGTTTGGAAGCAGGGGTGCAATCTAGGATTTCTTCTATTACAGCATCAGCACAAGACAATCTAACACCTGATTCATAGGTTGTTCCTTTTTTTATTTCTGAAGGTGATATCTATTGATAAAATTTTACAATGTGAGTTAATTTGACATTGCTAATTGATCGTTTGAAATATAACAATGTTAATTGATTGTAAAAAGAAATTAAATCTTTACACTTAACAAGAAAAAATAAAAACAATTCAACTTACTTGGCTTGATTACAATTTCTTTAGTTCATGTCTTCGTCTCTTGCACTCAACAGTGCTTTGTCGCAATTTTTCTTTTTCTCTCTTTCGAGAAACCCTCATTTCATGTACATTTGTGTGCATCCCTGGCGAGAGCATCAAAGTATCGTAAACCTGATGAAAAATAAAATTAAATATACAGAAAGCAATAATTACATTTCATATACATATTACATGCATACATTTCTGTAACTAGCTGTTATAATGATATACACTATAGTAATTATTCTATGTAACATCTGATATACCTTTCCAATTGTCAGATGTCTAATATTCTTATGTGCAACAGCAGCTGCTACTCTAAAGGATGTGCTTTCATATCCACTGTAATATAATGCTTTGGGATTTTTGCAGGCCACTATTATGTTGAAGTTTTCATTTGCCTGAGTGCTTGCAATATTGGAAAGTTTACTTGCACTTTTAGCTAAATCACTGAACAGATGCTGTAAATCTTAGAGTAAATCCACTCCAGAAAGATATTTTCCATATGGTAAATTTATGGGTTTATAATTGTCTGGGTCCTTTAGATATTTACACCACTTTTTTTCACATTTCTTGTGGTTTCCAAATACATGGAGAGGAATAGAGTCTAAATTTCTCTTTAAAGTGTCTGCGTCTTCGTTGGATTTCACAGCATATGAAAAACATTTTAGTAAATGTTGAATGGATTTTGGACCTAGAAGAGGATACTTTTTCTCCTTCTTGATGTCATAGAGTTTACTTGCCAGATTTTTATTTGTATGATTAAAATCCGAAATTATTTGAATATTTGGATCAAAAGACATTTTTGCCTTGGCTAAGGTTGTTGAGTCATTATCCATTATAAGATGTTTTACATGGAAGTCACGCGCTTTTTAGTCATGCAACATTTCTAAAGCCATATCTGGTTCCATTGCCTTTGAGGATTTTTCCCAATTTCTTCTACAATCATGTTTATTCACTTCTGCTGATACTGGTGCTTTATCACAGAATCTGTATTTTTAAGAAATCAATTTATCAGTACATGTTTTTATCTGATTACATCTAAATTCAAGAGAGAGAGAGAGAGAGAGAGAGAGAGAGAGAGAGAGAGAGAGAGAGATGGAGAAGAGAAGAGAAGAAAGCACACTAAAAGCCCTACCTGCATTTCTTGCACCGAACAGCATATGAAAGAATTTTTCCTGTCTTCTCTCCAATCATACTCGCATGCCCTTAAAAAGCAACAACACTTTGTCTTATTGCTATATTTCAATACCAGTAAGTCCAACAGTATACATGTACATGTATTTCCTACTTACAAGACTGTTAATTATCTCCCCTTAAGAGAACTACTTTGTTTTAAATACAAAAACTGCTATACTGTTAGGTTTTATATAGCATTGGGATGCTTGAATAATTATGCAAAATATAAAAAATGAATGATGGATGTTACCTGACAAACTTGCATAGTTTCGACAGCTACCTCTGGTCTGCCATCCAGCATCAAAGGACACGGAAAAATTTTCGGCATCTTGTGATCTATGTTGAAATTTGTATCAATTTATAAATAATCTTTAACCCATCAAGTCACTGAAAAAATATCATATGTTGAAATAAATCAGCAAAAAACCATTTCTACTGAACCTTTTTTTCTCCTCGGCAACGGCTTCGTTACAAGTCTCATTTGCAACAGCTTCAAAAATACTGCCAACCTCCTCTCTTGTCTCTTATAAGTTACAGAAGTTACAGTGAGAATATTCAAAGCAGCAAGGAAATTGTTAACGGTCATTTCTCAAAGTCCACAAAATACCACAGCTGCAATGAAAATATTTTTTTTTCAAGATTTGATATTAGAAATCCATTATTAATTTTCTTTCATGTTTTATAATTTAACAATTATCTATCAATCAATAGAGTTAATATAATACCTGCACCCAATTTTGTATTAATATCCAATGTAATTTGACCATGTCTCTTGCCAGTAGGTACATTATTAATTTCATTGCAATTATTGCAATGAATTTTGAGGAGGCTGCCTATAATAAAAGAAATGTTCAACAACTTGTGTATTTGAAACTGTAACTTATCTACCCTCTCTTATAATTTTAAAGATTGATATATTTTAAATTAAATGATATATTGTCATCTATTCAGATAATTATAAATAGGAGGAAAACTAATTAATGTCTTAGATACCTGGGCCATATCTGATTTCTCCAACGCAGGATGAAAGTTTTAGCTCTGTAGAGCAATTACTGCAGCCTTCATTTAATTTTGCAGCCAAAACACTCAACTCTGCAATCCTGCGACCTCCAAGAGCCCCCTCCTCTTCTTCCTCATCCTCATCTTTTTCGCTTTCAATCTCTGATTGACATACATCATAGTTGTCATCAAAGCAATCATCTGCTATGATATAAATCAATATTCAGTCAGATCGAGTTTCAGTTGGCCATTTAATTCATTTTTGTGTCTATCATAATACTCAGTAATTGCAAAAATCATGATGCATTCAAAAGTAGTTAATTTACCTGGTGACAAAGACTGATTATGTTCTTGTTGACCATCTACATCATCATGTAGTTCCAAGTATTTACGTTTTAGACCTAGATAGAATTTTAGCAAAATGTAAATTTCATGGTTTTCTCTGAATGTATCAAATGTTATAATAAACTAATACAATGTTCTTTGTGCCGATAATTATTTAAAATTTCAAACTTATTTTATATACACATCATACCTCTGCTATAACAATGTTCTTTACTTATATTCTCAAGCTGTCCATCCGTAATGTCACCTAAAGTTAGTAAACACACATTTCTGTTTGCCGACTCCGTGGGCGTGTCCATATTTCATTGCCATCTTGTTGCTCTCAGTGTAACTTTGTTCTTTTTTTCGTAATCAATATCTCCCTTTCAAAAAGTTTAAAAGATTAAGATCTCTTTCAATAGTTTTCTTCCTTTTTTTTAAAAGAGCTGTACCTATACAATTCGTCCCCGACAAAAACAACCGTTCCCGGAAATACGTTCTACGAAGTGTATTTTTTGTGTGTACTGCGTCATCAAAAACTGATTTAGTGCAAGACCTTAAAGTCTTCTTTATTTTATCAATTCATCATTCCAACTGGCACAATGACTGCAACAATCCAATGGAGAACCAGAGAACACAACATTTTCATATCCAAAGTGGTTTACAATAAGTAGCCGAAAACAAGCAGCAGAGTTTTTACAATAATCTACCATTGCTTGAGAAATCCCTTTTCTGTTAGAGGCAATGTCACTATTGTTATAATACAACAAAGCTGATGCTTTCTGTCCATTTCTGCCAGCTCTTCCAAACTCCTGCAGGTAGTTTTCCAGGGTTGTTGGTGGTCTGCAGTGGATTACACGAGAAATACTTGGCGCATCCAATCCCATTCCAAGGGCAACGATAGCCAGTATAACTCTGATTTTTGGACAAGGTTTACGCAGCTCCATTACAATGTAGTGTTTCATTTCTGGAGTATAATCAGTATGAAATTGGGCAAATATTCTATTTTCTGGGAACTGTTCATCAACTGGGATATACCGTTTTTCCTTGAGGGTGTTTGAAAAGTACTGATATGCATATCCAAGAGCTTCCAGACTTTCCATATACACAATTGTAAGAGGAAATGCATTCAGTTCCAACTATAGTTGTGATGCCAGAGGTGCAAAAATTTCATCCCACTTCTCATGTTTGCGGTTGTTGGGTAGACGTTTCTTGACCTCTTAATATATGTTTGGTCTGTCAGGGTTTACTTTGATGACTGCTGGATTGTCATACTGCAATATTTTGTCACTGCATTTAATATTTGGGGGAGTACAAAGAAGCTGATAAAGCTAAATGGCTTGTCCCAGGAAACAAGCATGTTAGCTCTCCAAGCTTTTTGAAAGTGGTTCTGAAGTTATCTCCCCTGAAATATGTGTTTTATATTAATATACTGTGAAATTGAGAAGTAAGTGTGTATTGACATGAGTTATTTAAAAACTGTAGATAAATTGATTAATTTTATGACTATATAAAGTACTGTAGTTGACTGCTCTGTCATTGAGCTATCCTGTTTTCTGTCTACTGGATTGGGAATTGAACCCAAAACCTTTCAGCTTCAGTCACTTTACATCGATGAATAATACGGTTCATTGATGAGTATCAATATTCTAGGTCAAATGCAGTTACATAGAATATCATATATTTAGGGGAACAATATGCTGTTTGTAACAATGTATTACATTTTTTCAAACAAACTGACATTACTTACCACTGTTTTACAATGTGGACCTCATCCACAACAATAGCACCTGAGCGTTTCTGATATTTGTCCGACCTTAACATCTTTGACATAGCCTTTCCTGTGAAGAGGGCCTCTGGGTGTGAGTATAAAAGGTCAACATTCCCATCCTGAATTGCTGGTAATTGAACAAACTTGGGAACAACCTCCTTATCATCACCTTCTCATGCAAATAAATAATATGATTGAATGCAATTTCATAGAATATACAGTTGATATACTATAATACTAAAAATTAAAACCCTATATCCATAATTATTGTGTTTGTAAGGCATGAGCACATAATGATAAAATGTATATTATTATACTACAAACTGGCAAAAAGTCTTAATAAAAAAGATATAAATCAGAGCTAAATCTGATTCATAACATGCCAAAACATATGCTCTATTTCATAGAACAATTATATACTATACATATAGTTACGAAGCAAAGTGATACACACAATGAAAAACTCCATAGTATTAGTAACGTTATGCCATAAATTCTTATCATACCTTCGTCTTCATCATCAGAGGAAGAATTGTCAAGTTTGTACGACAATCCCTTCGTCCCCTCTGTATTTAACATACAAACTCTTAACCCCTTTTTCCTTAGTGCCATGCACTGGTCCTCCATCAACGAATTTAACGGACAAACGGTCGAAACAAGCTTTGGTTGGGACGAACCGAATTTTCTCTGCAGAAAATATGGCAAATGTTGACAAATAAGGCTTTTGCAATAACCAGTTGGTAGAATACCGACACAGTCTTTGCCAGTATATAAGGCTTTTAAAATCTCTATCTGTTTTTCTTTCAAATCAAAGTCAATTCCCAATTTTTCCGAGCTCTGCCGGAAAGGCCCATGAAGTTGCGATTGGGAGTGAGTATTAACTCCATGTATTTTTTGCATAGAGTTAGTCCATTTTCTGAGGAATCAATGACGAAAGAACGCGAAAAGGTCTACCTTTTTTTCACATAAAAATAATTTGATACAAAGACCCACTCTATGTCAAAATGTAATTTTCTTTATTCAGGTTTAGAGATTATCAAACGTCTACAGGTAGGTTTAAATACCTATAAAAACGTACTGCAATTTAAAGGTCTTTGTTTAGGTCCTTTCGCGGTGTAGCGCTGGGAGTGGAGAAATCATAGAAACAAATGTATACGGAGCGAGTGTTCAAATCAAACTAGCACTGTTATTTTTATTGATTTTTACTGATATATCCATTACTTTATCATTTTATTTTACAAGTCTGTTTACTTTGTTTGAATTTGATTGCGGATAATTGTAAAATTGTTCAAAGAATACGGTATATTCTGTGTTGAATTCTATTTTGTGTTCATTTTATATTTCTACATAATAAGATCCCAAGAGATGACTCGGTAATGAGGAAGATATTACATATTTTCTTTTCTGATAAGACAATATAGACAATTTATGTAGAAAGAAAAATTCGGGAGTTGGAATTATCCAAATATGACATAAACTTCATAGTTTAGCAACTGCATTTTCCTTTTTTGAGTATGCAGCAAATTTACTTCTTATCTAGTATAATAAGCTATGCCCGACAAATATGATTTATAGATATGAATAATGGAGATCAATGTATAATATATTTCAAATGGCTTATTACAAATATGGTGTGAAAAAGGATACCTTAGTTCTGTTTATCCAAAACAATATGATCTTTTAGAAGATCAGTGCGAGAAAATTAACCCACATCCTAATGTTTATCTTTAAGTTTATAATAATTTAAAGTTCGTTAATGTTGATATTATTATATTGAAGTTATTTATTTGATTAGAATACGAAAAGAGGGTTACTGTTAAAACACATCGATTCTTTAACATACCAATGGAAAAATTATTGTTTGGCCAGCTCATTTTTTTCAATAACACTGTATGTTTTTATACAGAGCATATTTCTTTTTCCGATCTGAAATGTTTTTCCAAAGTTGCTTAATATAACATGTTTTGGAAGGAAAAATGAATGACAAGGGACCTTCATCTTGTAATCAATTAAATGATGCACTGGAATTTGACCTGTGTCTTTGGTTAACCCCCATCCCCAAACCCCCGTACTAAATACGGTAAATTAGATTCACGAGTGTTTACAAATCATCATACTATCAACAGATTACAAATTCAGTTCCAGAATTTGTGATATAAAAATATTTTTTCAAAGTGCATTAACAGTGTGGATACTAAAAATGTTGATGTACCTTCATAACGCACTTTGAATTTTTTTTTCAAAGTGGGTCAACTTGGTCCAAAATTTAACGAACTTTGAAAATTTTGTTCAAAGTGCGTTGCCACATACCACCATCAATACCTTGTGACAACCTGTGGAAGATATTTTGGAAAAAAGTATGCTTTAAGTCAACACTTGAAAATGAATCGGTGTCGTTTCTTCTAAACAGAAAATCTGTGTTAGTGATTTTGGACATTCAAGCGTTCAGATTCATTGGATTATTATTTGTGGACTTTTTTTTCTTACAATGACCCTTAAAATTGTTACTAGTCATATGAACAGTTAAAATATTGTATAATTGATGTTTTATTGTTTAATTTTTTTAAATTAGATTTTTATGTTAAATAGTAAACTTTTATTAGTAGTACTTGGATCTAAATTGAAAATGGTGTGTAGAAAATGTTATCGTTCATTTGTGAGGTGTATATATTTACTGTTTAAGTAGTTAAGTGTTTTTTTTTTAAAATAGTGTATTCTTTTAGTGGCAGTTTTTGTAGTTTTAGTTTACAGTTATAGTTATCATAAACGGAGGACAATTATATTAAATATAAGAGAGAGGAATGATTTTTGAAAATCATCAATCGGGGCCGTAGAATTAATATAAATATATATATAATGAAATTAAGATTTTTAATGGAAGAGGGTAGAGTAAGTAGAGAGAATTAGAGATTTGGGGGTTTGTTTTTATTTTTACAGTGACCATAGATTAAACATATAATGAAAAATGACAATAACAAACTGTCAACCATCTCAAAATTCCATAAAACTAAATACAAATTCAAAGCAGAGCAACACGGACCTCTAAAAGATAGAAGTAGGATCAGGTGCCCAGGAGGAGTGAGCATCCTCTGCTGACCGGTCACAACCGCCGTGTGCTCTTTATCGTAATCAGGGAAAAACGGAAAAGTCCGTAGACAATAAGGTGATTAATAATGTTATATGACTATTTTCGTGAAATACTGTGAATAAACTTGTCAATAGTTTTACATGTCTTTGTGAATCTTGTAATTAATATCAGATATGTCTGATTCAAAAGAAATGACGACCATCTCCGTGACATAAAAAAAGACTGAACTTCTTTGTTTCACTGACAAGTTTATTATTGTGGCAACATTTTAAATATATATGTTGAAATCAAATAAAAATTAGCTACACGGTAAATTAATTTGGATATGTTTACATCTACGAGTATGTTTCCCTCTATTTCCTACGGAAACGTATAGTTAAGTCATAGCTCTATACATTGTAGAAACAGCCAGACTGAAATCTACACGTCCCGTTTATCTACATCTTCGCTAGCCAAGGGTTTTCGGTCCACTTTGCTCCCCATAAACCCTTGGCGAATTTCATTACGAAAAAACTCGGTGACAAGCTCCTTTTTATGATTGGCTGCAGCTGCAAGAAGCTGATCAAATCGCAGTGCTTGTAAATATAAACTTTGAAAGAAAACACGTGTAATCTTTGGTAAAACATTTGGTGCTTTTAACAAGTTGAGACACAAGTTCTCGAGTACAGTGCCTCCCCAACGATAGTCTAACGAGATCGCTTTAAAAACCTATATATTTTACTGGGATTGAACATTGTTCTACAAACCTGTCAAGGCTCGCGTGATAGCATGGGAAGTAAACATGGGGAATGTAGAAGTTGCCTATCCCGTTAGTATATATACGCTCCTGCATATGGTTATTGCTTTTAAAGGTTCGATGAGCTACGTTTTATTTAATTTCTTTCGTCCGCAATATTCACGACAACGATACCTGGGTTTATGACATGACAGCTTTCATATAAATCGGCGACTTTTTCACTCCCGGTACAGGTCCTTACAAAACACAATGAATAAAACATCCCATGCTTTCCCTAGGTTATAACTTAATTCGTATTTAATAGCATCGTTAATTATGTTCCGATATTATTTAGTCAACATGTTTTTAAGTTGTATTAATGCCATGATGTGTATATAATCCGTTGTTTAATTCGATTAAAATGTAAATATGCAAGGGGCGCAACACAAGTTGCTCGCTAGATAGCGCCACCACATCACCGAGTTTTCGTAATGAAATCCGTCAAGGGTTTATGGGGAGCAAAGTGGACCGAAAACTCTTGGCTAGCAAAGATGGTTTATCGATTGGTCGAAATCTACAGCGACCCAAGAAAATTCACGGACTGCATGAAAAAATCATGATGATGTCAGACTCAAATTCCCATAGGATATGATTTCAAATTGACTGTTTCTTTTAGCTAACGTACAAACGTATATGGGCAATAATCACAGGTGCTTGAGTACAGGATTGACCCCTTTCACCCCCTACCACTAGTATAATGACCCCCGGGACTATACTCTCTTTTAAAGATTAAATTATCCTTTTATGACATATTTCTAATCTGATTTATTAATGCATTGCCCAAAATTACATAATTTAAACATTTTTTTTAAAAATCAGACCATATATATATATATATATATATATTTATATATATATATATATATATATATATATATATATATATATATATATATATATATATATATATATATATATATATATATATGAAGGTTGCTAACTTCGTCCATCTAGAATCAACGAAAGTAAGGGTTTATCGCAAGGAAGATAACTTGTAACATTATTTTTTTATTCTCTCTTAAATATCTTCCATTGTAAAACACTTAGTATGAGTGCCTTCTTTTAGATTTTTCAGTACCCAAGACGTTAAAAAAGTTTTCAGTTCTTCACAGCTTGATTAGAATTCATACTTCTAATGAATTGTACTTTTTTCGAGTTTACCATGCAATTTCGTAAATATCTTACCTTTTCATTGTTCTCGTGAACACTCGGAACTTCTCTGTTTATGAGCGTAGTTATTTTCCTTGCTATAAACCCTCACTTCCGTTGATTCCAGATGGATCGGTTCAAAACTTGTAACTTGTCGGTAAAAATGTCCTAATTTACCCCATTAAATGTATTCACACGGGCATGGCATGCAGATATTCAGTGAAGAGAATTATCGGGCTACGACATAAGGTCACCGTTTTTACTGGTAAATATAGTTTAACAGTACATTTCAACAAATAGTCTTCGGCAGTACCTGTCGGCTGGCAGACAAAGTTAGCAACCTTCTTGTATAAAATATATATAGAGGGTCTGGTTTTTTTAAAATGTTTGTTTTTGATAATGCTGTGTAATTAATGTATAAATTAGATTCAAAATATGTCATAAAAGGATAATTTGTTTAAACAAGAGGCCAATTGGCCTTAACGGTCACCTGAGTAGCATAAATCCCATACACAAACTTGTCATGGAGTCTCATAAATGCATCTAATTAATAAGGTTTCATACTGGAGTAGAAAAATTATAAATTTGTAATGACGACCACATTTCAAAAAGAACTGTGAAACCTATAATTTTTGTGAAAAACTAAAAGATCTGGTCTACAAAATCATGAATTCAGTTTTCCTTTCAGGTGTGTGGGGGTAAAGAAGATAATTTTTTAACATTATGTGCATTAACATCTATACATCCATTTTGGCCCTGCCTTAGAGTCAAAACCCATACCCCATACCTCAGGGGACATGAAAATTAAAATTTCAGTAGAGGACTTCCTGGTAAACATAATTATTAGTCAGTTTTTTTTATACAGATGTGCGAGAAAAGAGAAGAAGATTTTTAAACATATGCATTAATACTATATTGCCATATTGCCCCCCCTCCCCCCTTCATGTCCTGAACCCCTGACCCAGGGGCCATGAATTTCACAATTTAGGTAAAGGAGGTTGTGGATATCATAACCATGTAATCAGTTTTTTGCCCACATCTGTGGAAGTAGAGAAGAAGATTTTTTAAGATTTAAAACATTTTTACTATTTGGCCAGATTGGCCACACCCTAGAGCCTGAACTCCTAACAAAGGGGTCATGAATTTCACAATTTTGGTAGAGGTCTTCATGGACATCATAACCATGCATTTAGTTTTTAACAAATATATATGGGAGTAGAGTAGAAGATTTTCTAAGATTTAATACGTCTTTACTATTTGGCAATATAGGCCCCATCCTAGAGCCTGAACCCCTGACCGAGGGGTCATGAATTTCACAATTAAGGTAGAGGGCTTCATGGACATCATAACCATGCATTCAGTTTTTAACAAATATATAAGGGCGTAGAGAAGATGATTTTCTTAGATTTAATACATTTTTACTATTTGGCCATATTAGCCCCACCCTATAGCCTGAACCCCTGACCCAGGGGTCATGAATTTCACAATTTTGATATAGGGCCTCATGAGCATCATAATCATGAATTTAGTTTTTAACAAATATATATGAGAGTAGAGAAGAAGATTTTCTAAGTTTAATACATTTTTACTATATGGCCATATTGGCCACACCCTAGAGCCTGAACCCCTGACCGAGGGGTCATGAATTTCACAATTAAGGTAGAGGGCTTCATGGACATCATAACCATGCATTTAGTTTTTAACAAATATATATGGGAGTAGAGAAGAAGATTTTCTTAGATTTAATACATTTTTACTATTTGGCCATATTGGCCCCACCCTATAGCCTGAACCCCTGACCCAGGGGGTCATGAATTTCACAATTTTGATAGATGGTCTCATGAGCATCATAATCATGCATTTAGTTTTTAACAAATTTATATGAGAGTAGAGAAGAAGATTTTCTAAGATTTAATACATTTTTACTATATGGCCATATTGGCCCCACACTAGAGCCTTAACCCCTGACCAAGGGGTCAAGAATTTTACAATTTAGATTGAGGGCTTCATGGACATCATTATCATGCATTTAGTTTTTAATAGATATATATGATAGCAGAGAAGAAGATTTTCTAAGATTCAATAAATTTTTACTATATGGCCATATTGGCCCAACGTAGAGCCAGAACCCCTGACCCAGGGGCCATAAATTTCACAATTTTGGAAGAGTGTTTCATGGACATCATTACCATGCAACCAGTTTTTTCCTCGCATGCGTTGGAGTAGAGAAGAAGATTTTCTAAGACTAAATACATATTTGGCCATATTGGCCCCACCCTAGAGCCTGAACCCTTGACCCAGGGGTCATGAATTTCACATTTTAGGTAGAGGGCTTCATGGACATCATAATAATGTATTTAGTTTTTAAAAAATATATATGGTAGTAGAGAAGAAGATTTTCTAAGATTTAATACATTTTTAATATATGGCCATATTGGCCCTACCCTAGAGTCAGAACTCCTGACCCAGGGGCCATAAATTTCACAATTTTGGTAGAGGGCCTCATGGACATCATAACCATGCAACCAGTTTTTTCCTCACATGCGTGGGAGTAGAGAAGAAGATTTTTGAAAATTTGGCTTTTTTTGCATATTTGGCCCCGCCCGTGGCACCCCAGGGGTGGTAGAGCCATAAATTTCACAATTTAGATTTTTCTTACCAAAGAGATGCTTCACACCAAAAATGGTAACGATTGGTAGTTTTCAAGAAAAAGTTAAAATTGTAAAATTGTTAACGCACGACGACGGACGAAGACCAATTGCAATAGGTCACCTGAGTGACTCAGGTGACCTAAACAATGAAAGTCCCGGGGGTCTATAAACTTTGGGTGGGGATGGAAGGGGGTCGATTCTGTCCTCAAACACCTGTGACAGTAATTAATGACTTTTACTTACTTTTTACAATCAATTTATTAATTTGCTAAAAGAAAGATGTAAATATAAACAATAAAATGTTTTCTTTTATGATTCATGTGGTTTATGAAGGTGGCGATCATTGCGGGCTATGTATTGTTTTGCAATGTCCCAATTGTATTCCCTGCATGAATCACCAAAGAAATCATTTTATTGTTTAAATTTTTTTTCTGTCAATTACGTAACACAAAAATTGAGGCGTTTAGTAATTTGCAAGTCATAATTAAGTTAAAATCGTGGTTAGGCTTTTTTATTCTTGAAAATTGTCATTAAAAGTATTTCACATTCATATATTTACAATTAAAAAGCCAAGATGGTAAATATAGATTTAGAGTACATTTATTCGTATTGATATCACTTAGTCCTATTGTACTTTAAAACGTGATGGGCATATCATCTATTACTTTATGTACTTATATTTACAACAAAAAAAACCCAATTATATAAATAATCAAAAATGAAAATAATGATGATAACTCTTATAATAATAATAATAATAATAAATATGATAATAATAAATCAATCATAGAAACTGGAAGCGATCTTGTTGAAGAAAAAGAAATAAAATCGTTCGATCCGAAGTTGAAATTTTAAATCGTAACATAATTGAGGAAGAAAAAACATTTGGCAGCTGAGGATTTTACCCGGGTCGCCTGGGCACGATGCCACCACTTTTTCGCTTTACTCGAACCATTACGGCACGGTAACTGTCCCTTCAAGATGTTGAAGTCCAAAACCTTGAGAATGCGTGGATCGATTTTAAGAAAACGTGCCAGAAAATATGATAATAACAATGGAGGAAAAGAAACAAAGCAATAACAATTTTGTCTTTCATTTGAAACGAAAGACCTTTATAACAACAATTCATAAAATAACTAGACACGATCTCGATGCGAGCAACAAGGAGGTCATCCGTGCGATTTTTTGAAGGTTATATGACCTTGACTTTGATATTTAACCCTTTATCTCCTTAATCTCTTTATCGGGGCCACATAACAAAATCTTTATGATTGAATTTTGTTAGGAACATCATTTTCAGCATCGTGTATTCTATATTGCTTTTCAAAATAATGCTTTTCAACATATTTGTTGATATCTGTTTGAGATGTAAGCTATCAAAGTTTTGGATATCTCGCCCCTTAAAACGCATGATAAAATAATTATAATTTATTGTTAAATAAATGTGAGATGAACATTTTTGCTTCTTAAACATATTACAAAATATTTCTCAGTAAAGTGCTATGAAGGAAAGGCTTTAGAGCCCCTTTGGCCCCTAAATTTAAGGCCAGCCCCTTTTTCTTGACATCATGTGAAAGGTCTTTTAATATTAAATACATTTTGTTCAACAACTGTGTAAAAATTCGTTACCGTTTTTAAGCTATCTGGAATAAGACGTTTAAGGGGCCGACCCCTCATTCCTCTTTTGGGACAAATAACGAAACGTTTATGGTTAAATATTGTTTAAAACATCATTCTAAGCATCTTTTATTCTATGTTGCTTTTCAAAATATCAGTTCTTTTCGTGATATATTTAATCAAAATTTGGACTTCTGGCCCCTTAAAACCCTTAATTACGTAACGGATGGTATTTTTTTTATAATGTATAGTTTTATAAGTGCAAGATAGACATTTTTGCTTCTTAAACATATGGCAAAATATTTCTCATTAAAGTTCTATTGAAGAAGGACTTTGTAGCCCTTTTGGCCCCTAACTTGAGGAACCAGCCCCTTTTTCTTGATATCAAACGAAACTCCTATAAAAAGTAATTTTATTTGCTATATATGTTATGTTAAAATATTTTCAAGAAAGGAGATAAAGAACGAAAACCATTAAAAATCATGTCGTTTTTTAAAACAAAATTTTCAGGTCCAGGCGAGCTCCGACGCCTTTGAAACCAAACAATCGATCAAAAATGCCTTTAGACACATTGACAATCTTGAAAATTTGAACCCAATATCTCTTTTCGTATAGGAGTAGATAACAGGACAAGCATGCCCTCTGAAAATCGCTAAAACATTGATATATCACGAACGGAAATGACGTCATTGAAATAAAAAATTACATAAAAGGTTTTTATCAAAATCTACAAGATCTGAAATTTTCACGAAAATCGGTCGAGTCGTTTTCAAGAAATCGCTTGTACAAAAAAGCATAACAAAAATAATAAAAGGGAAAAAACAATAAGGTCTTCCGTTAGAAACGGAATACCTTATTAACAGTTATAATAATCATTATTACTAATTACAGTTCAAATGTACGAAATATACATAAAGCTCATTTTTTTCAATAGCTCATAAATTGCTTTAATATGTATGAAACTCTGGATGGCACGAATACAGTCATAATTTTATCTCTTTTTTGGAAATAGAAGATTTTTAGGATGTCTTCATGTCCTCGTAATAGGTTTCTTGATCTGGACAATCAAGTGAAGTGTAAATCTCCTCAGCATTTGTAGGTTGCATCATGTCTTGAGCCTCTAACTGAATATCTTGTGCGTCAATGATGTTTTTTCTACGTCGGCTTTTGTAGATGACATATACAGCCATTATAAGCCACGTCAATCCCAGAACAAAGGAGTAAATAAATATAATAACAAAGATCGTATTTTCTCCATATGTCCTGTTCTCTAATCAAATAAGAAAATAATATATATATATATATATATATATATATATATATATATATATATATATATATATATATATATATATATATATAGTGCAGTTCAATTAATAAATACACATTTATATGAATGTCAATTCCATTTTGTTTGTATTTGAAAATAAAAGCTTACGTTTTTCTTGATCTTCATATTTCGTATCTAAATAATATATGAAATAAAATGATAAACAGTGTGTACATGTTCAAACAATGCAGAGTTGTTGGGTACCTGTGTTAATGCTACTTTGTTAAGGGATGGCACACATTTAGTTTGATAACAAATACGTTTAAGGTTTAATCTTTATGAAGATCTTTATTTTTTATTTGCGCACACACACACACCCCCACTCACCCACCAATATTACATGTATATAAATTGTGCCTGTTTAGGAGGATAATTGTTGAAATTGACACCCCGAGAAAACCATTGTCTACCGACGCGAAGCGGAGGTGGACAATGGTTTTCAAAGGGTGTCAATTTCAACAGTTACCCTCCCAAATAGGCACTATTTATTTTATTATACTGAATGTCTTAATTTTTAAAGAAAAATTAAACTGCTTTTATACAGAAATAAAGTGAATTCTACGGCGAACCGGTTACAATTCGTTGTGTTACCCGTTGCCAAGTGTGTTGCTAACGCTGAGGGTAATAGAACGGATTACCAACGGCATCTAAACCAATCAGATTTCAGTATTTAACATAAAAGTATAATAATAATAATTACCGCAGGATTTTGTTGTAATGATAATGTCATCAATCATTATAGAAGTATTGCTGAACGGATTTCCAATGAAATGAATCTACAGAAAAACAGGTATATCTTGAAAACTTGTAAATAAATACATTTTTGTAAATATTATTTTTTCCCGTAATGTTTCTAACAAAGATTATTCGTTGTTATTCCCGCAACATATGTATCATGCATGTACCTTCATATTTGACATTGCATTCAAAGTAATCCGGGCTGTTGACCAGTCCTTTCCTTGAAACAGTCTGTCAATCAGTTGGTTGTTTTCTTTTTCTACTTTAATTCTTAACCTTTGATTCTCCTGATCATGAATAAAGTATTTCACCTGTAGGCAACTCTCCAGCTCTGAAAGCAAAGCAAAACTCGTGCCATTTTCACAAAACGCTTGCTCTTGAATTCAACCCACACAAAATTTTGGTTTAAATTGTGGAAAACGTACAGTAAATGGAGGAAAATGAGCAAATTATCATCCTAAGACACACTGCATAGTGCATTATCAAACTGGCAATAATGCATGATTAATCATGTACAGTTACCATGTGAAATATTAACAGTAAACACATTAAGTATCAAGTAAAAAAAATGTGTATGGGGGAGGTGGGGATGGAGGGGAAATGTTATTGATAAACAAGTATTCTTGACCTAAAACAAAAGTTGAGCTCAGAAAAGATTTTTTCTTTAGAGATATAACTGATAGTGTTGAAGGAGGATTTATGTATATGTGTTTTTGGTGATGCTATAATTCAAATTGTGTGGCCCCGTACCTTAATAAAAATTCCTTTTTACAAAAACAAGAATAACTGTTAATCTATTTTCTAATAGTATGATCAATTATATAGGGGGTTGGGTTGGTAAGTGTTGCAGATTACTAGCCTCATACTCGTAAAAATGTCAAATTTCATATAAACACCAAAATACCCAAAGAAAGGAATAATTTTTCAGGAGTAAATAAAACCCAACGAAAAAAGGTCCATAAAAATTAAATGTACATGCAACTTTTGTAGTGTCTTTAGGTTCATCCTTGCCATGCAGGCATACTGTATGTCTGCCTGTCGAACGTCCAGAATTCAAGAATATTTATAAGAGAATTTAATAGGGATAAATGTGACCCTGCACTAACACCAGAACCTATGGCCCAGAGGTAATAGTTTAAAAGGGGAATGGTCACTGTTTTATTAAATTACTATATTTGATTTGAGCCTAAAACGGCCCCTTAAAATGAACATCATCATTTTAGTGTCATTTTCTGTTTTATTTGTACACATATACATGTAATTTTTTTTTTCATAATTTCCATTATGGTACAAGTTCCCATATTCTAGAAATATGACATCAAAAATTGATCTTTTTCCGCCATTTCCGCAATTATAGCATAAAACGGTTTGCTTTTAAGCAGTTTTTCTTTCAGAAAGCATTAAGCACATGCTTGAACAAACCAAATATTTTCATTATCTATCCAAGACTGATAAGTGAAAAAATTGCTTGTTCAAAGCTGCGCTCTATATTTCCAATTCGAAAAGATTTTGATTTTGATTGAATTATGAAAATACCGTCACTTTTGACATCATATACTGCCAGTGAGTGCAAATAAATAAAAAAAAAATGGGTGAAAAATATATCATATCAATTCTCTTTAAAATAACATAATAATTTAATATACCAATTTTAATGTCTACAAAGCCAAACTGATGTATTTTTAAGGTGAATCTAATCTTTTACCTTCAGTTGTCAAGATATAAGCCAGATACAGAGCTCAAATCTGTCTATTTGGTAAACAAAAAAAGCTTGTGCCATGTATTTGTTTACATAAACCGGTAAATCTTTTTTCCTCAGATTTTACTAGCTGCAAGTTGATAATGCACCTATTTAAACAGTTTAGGTTTTCAATTCTTATTTTGTTTTAAATAATGTATTTCCTATACCTAGACGTAGACAAACCAGGGCACGAACCAAGTTTACATTACAAAGAATTGAGAGCTCCCTATATTCCTGGCGCTAAAAGTTTGGTTGACCATTGAAATTACCTTACTTAAACACTGTATATATCAAACCTTAAAAAATAATTTATCGTTAAAAACACGGCAATTGCATAGTTTGCCTATTATATGTCCTGGAATATAACAGTTTTTTAAAGAAGAAAAATGTATTTTTTTTTATGAAAATATCATTTTCCTGAAGGTCAAGATCTAGTAAATAAAAGGTGCCCACAAGTTAATGAAATTCAAGATATAAATTCTTTTAATGATGCCTCATAACAATATCTTTGTTTCATAGGGTGTATCAGGCTTAAATGTTTGGCAGACACAATGAAAAATCATGTTTCAAACAACCTTTTTCTATGAAATATGAAGGGTAAAAGTAACAAATCTCGGAGATTTGTCCATTTTTGACTAATGAAATATATCTCGAATGCCTACAATCTCTCCAAAAACGGCATTCAACAAGCTATTGACCTCCTTTTTTAAATGAGGTCAAATTGAATATAGGAACCGGGATTACTTTTCCTGTGATTATAAAATGTCAAAATATTGTTTTATTTTCTACATAATTCCTTTAAAGCCGTAAAATTTGGAAAACGAGTCATCAAATCAATTATGACGTCATAATGGTTCTAGCGCCAAAAGAACAGTCTGCATTCATTTACTAGATCTTTACCTTAAATCATGATTAGATTGACACCGTCCTGACACCAGAAAGCGAGACTCAGAGGTCATGAATTTCGATAGAAGCCTTTGTTCTTATTTTTAATACATTATGCAGCAAGTTTGCCTTTTAGATCTCCTGCAGTAAAACATTGTCCTTTTAAAACAATATATTTTTATTGGTCAAGTAGTTTACTAGCATAAGAGGCTTTAAATGCTCCAAAAGTACATCTGATGCTCAGCGGCAAACTTAACAGGTAGCAAAAAGGGATCTCAGGTAGCATAAAAGAACAAACATTTTTATTCCAGTAAATTAACCACATACTCACCTACGCTAACATTTTGAACAGAAAATAACAAGGAGCTGTTAGAAGATAGTAATGACTCCCCTGACTTCATGGTTTTCAGAAAGCGGTTGTTCTCAAGGTGAAATACATTGTCCATGTTTTGTTCCAAATTCTTTTAAAAACAGAAAACAGTAGACACGAACTAATTTTATCAAGGAAAAGGATGTTTTTGGTTGTAGTAACGTAGCTTCTTTTTAAAAGCCCTTTTTGTAATAATTTATCAATGTCGTGGAACCTTATTAAGTACTGAGCATTTATGAAGTTTAATCATAAAGTAAATTGTGTTATGTGTACATGTTGTTCACCTAGTTTAGATTAATAACAATCAAGCTAAATATGTCTATAAAACAATGCCGCAGTACCTTTCATTTTACCAAACATAAACTTGTTTTTCATTTATGCTTTATGTATATTTTGCTTAAAAATAGGAGCTTATTCTTTAAGAACTTTATTTTGATGTGAAACGTGCTTTTATAGTTTTTTTTTTACATGTTTTTTTAAAAAACCCATTTTGATAAATAAAATGGACTCTTAATATTTAACAAATTTAAGATAGGTTTTTAAACACTAGACTATGTTACAATATTTAAGGAGTCAACTATTATATGAAATAATTATACTGAATCGTGCTCTAATTTAAGCCTCGAAATTTATTTTCTGACTCAGATATGAATTACACACGTTTGTAAGAAAATTTCAGTCATTGAAATAATAGAGTAATATTTCAGTTTGATTATCCGACATAAAATTGTAACTCATGCTGTATTAGTATTGGCCTTTTACTTTAGAAAAAAAACGTCTCAAAACGGACGTGGATTGAAAAAAGTCAGACAATCGGATAACAACAGATCATGGAATCTTTAGTTTAAGGATATTAAATGAGATGGAAATCAAATGTAGAAGTTTTACGCAAAAATAAAACAAGATATTGTTTTTACAATATTTTTATTTATAATCTTCAAAAGTATTTTCATTTCTGTACTAGGGGCAGCTAAGTTGTACATAATTTCTAAAATTCATTTCCATCCCAAATACTCACTGGACATCATTATAATATTTTTGGTTTACTGCTATACCCCCTACTCGAATGAGGTTGTTATGAACAATTTAATACAACCTAACATACCTCTATGATTTCCCACTGCACTTGTTGCAGTTCTACATTGCATCGTTTCAAACTGTCAAACATATCAAATCCACAGAAATATGTGACGTCAATCAAGCCTGCAAAATCGTATCATAAACTAGCAAGTCATTTAACATTCTACGCTATAACGTATACGTTATAATTACCGGCCGCCAGAAGGCGGTCGGTTATATGATATGAAAATAAAATGTAGTCGTGCTTTTCTGCGGAATTATTATGAAGATCTAGTTTAACGACGTTTTAAAAAAAATATTCGATTTAATTGAAAAACAAATGGCTTGCAGTCGTTCTTTTGACACTTGCAATACTTTTTAAAAGTGAATTAGATTGATTTAATTGTATAAATTTCGAATTGATTTTTATCTTGTTCTTTCGAAATATTGTCTAGCTTAAATACGAACCTGAACAATTCACACCGTTGCTGTAGTGTCCATCTTTACACAAGCACCGGTAACCATGACAATACGAATATGCTGAATGACAATTGTCAAGTGATATCCGACAATTACATGTTTTTCCACTCCACCCTTGTTTGCACATACATGTTCCACTCTTGCTGTCACAACTACTTGAGCTTCCTCTTCTGCAGTCACAAACTTTTTCACATACTAGTCCAAATGTCCATGATTCACAACCTAGTGTTAACATAAAACAATACTTTTCTCTTCAAACAATTGAAATAACTAGACAAGATCTTCTTGCGAGCAATGAGGTATTCCGTCCAATTTTTTAAAGAGAATGTGACCTTGACTTTGATATTCGTCATAGAAACATGATATACAAATGGGAGCAGAGTCATAAATGCCCTTGAACATCTAAAGAATGCTTTTCAAGACAAATCCAATTGTTTTTAGAAAAAAAGGATCAAAAGTTTTGGTCATGGGCAAATAACTGCGAGATGAACATTTTTCCTTCTTTTTATAACATATAATAAAATATTCCGTTGTAAAGACCTATGTATGAAAGACTTGCGAACCCTCTTGGTCCTTAATTTAAGAGACCAGCCCCTTTTCTTGATATGTAATGAAAGATCTTTTGATATTAAAAACATACTCATATCTGATATTTCTATATCTTTTTTTATTGAACTTTCACATAGTCACATGCCATAGTATAAGCATAGTGCATAAATATAAAAATATACTTACAATATATACATATATACGTATGCATATGCATTTATAGTATTTATTTGATTGATACATTCAATATTAAGATCAAATGTATATATATATATATATATATATATATATATATATATATATATATATATATATATATATATATATATATATTACAAATGTAATTTAAACAAGTGGCGGTATAAAATATATGTGAGTTTCTTTTTTAGAAAAAGAGAAATTTTTAAGATATAAAAAAGAGACAGGGATATTAATGAGAGAACGTAGATGGTGATGAACGTTCCAAACGTTAAAATAGATCTTTCCAATGGGTGTCAAAGATGACATTTACAGATTTTTAGAAGCAAAAGTTTTTCTATAAACAGTCTTCTGATTATAGATTTCTTATATTTACATTTTACCTTGATGTTTTCATTTTGCTCTGCAGAATTTAATTGTTTTGTGAAAAGAATGACTAAATTTTTTAACCTAGGAATACATGTATATCTATTTTCATATTTTTCAAAAAATTCAAACAAATCCCTAAAAACTGCTTTATTGATGATTTTAATATCTAGACTAAGTTATATTGTTATAAAACACTTCTATCCATTTTTAATTGAAATACTCTAAATTTAAAAAAAAGAAATTTCCAACACACTGAATCGAATGCTTTTTCAAAATCAATAAGCAAGATTAGACCTGGTATTTGTTAATTTTCAGTGTAGTTAATAATATCATATACAAGTCTGATAATTTCCCAAATAGACTACCCTTAACTAAGCCTGTTTGATCATTACTAATTAATTTTTCTAAAAACTTTTTAATGCATTTTGCTATACAACCTGTTGCTATTTTATATACCACTGTTATTAAAAGTAACGGGACGCCAATTTTTCGAAAAATAATTCGGTTTATCTTCCTTTGGATTACAAGTGATCATTCCTAACTCATTAGTAGTAGACAATTCGCCTATTTCATATGACATATTAATTGCTCTAGTAAAAAAGTATTTCAAATCAGACCAAAAAATATTTTTAAAAACTCAGCTGTAAAACCATCTGCACCAGGGCTTTTATCATTTTTCATGTTTTTTGAAAAAATTAAGGACTTCATTTTCCATTATAGGTTCTTCGATACTTTCTTTTTCTTCCTATGTAAGTTTTGTTAGGTCCAAATTAGTTAATTTCAAAGTTAAATTTTCATTCTAAACTCTTTTTTTCAAGTTCTTATAAAATATTTTTGTTTCATTTAAAATATATCCTTGATTGTGCAGAATTTGGCCATTTTCCTTTCATAGTTTGTTTAATTTTTAGCTCACTTGAGCCTTTGGCTCAAGTGAGCTTTTCTGATCACAATTTGTCCGTTGTCTGTCGTTGTCGTCGTTGTCGTTGTCGTCGTTGTCGTTGTTAACTTTTCACATTGTCATCTTCTTCTCAAGAACCACTGGGCAGATTTCAACCAAATTTGGCACAAAGCACCACTAGGTGAAGGGGATTCAAGTTTGTTCAAATGAAGGGCCACGCCCTTTTTAAAGGGGAGATAATTGAGAATAATTGAAAATTTGTTGGTATTTTTAAAAAATCATCTTCTCAAAAACTATTTGGCCTGAAAAGCTAAAACTTGTGTGGAGGCATCATCAGGTAGTGTAGATTCAGGTTTGTTCAAATCATGGTCCCCGGGGGTAGGGAGGGGCCACAAGAAGGTTATCAAGTTTTACATAGGAATATATAGAGAAAATCTTTAAAAATCTTCTTCTCAAAAACTATTGGGCCAGAAAAGCTCAAATTAAAATGAAAGCATCCACAGGTAGTGTAGATTCAAATTTGTTCAAATCATGGTCCCCGGGGGTAGGGTGGGGCCACAATTTGGGGATCAAGTTTTACAAAGATTATATAGAGAAAATCTTAAAAAATTTTCTTCTCAAAAACTATTAGGCCAGAAAAGCTCAATTTCAATCGGAATCATCTTCAGGTAGTGTAGATTCAAGTTTGTTCAAATCATAGTCAACGGGGGTAGGATGGGGCCACAATTGGGGGATCATGTTTTACAAAGGAATATATAGAGAAAATCTTTAAAAAGCTTCTTTTCAAAAACTGTTAGGCCAGAGAAGATCAAACTAAAATGGAAGCATCCTCAGGTAGTGCAGATTCAAGTTTGTTCAAATCATGGTCCCCGGGGGTAGGGTTTGGCCACATTTGGGGGATCAATTTTTACATAGGAATATATAGAGAAAATCTTTAAAAATCTTCTTCTCAAAAACTATTAGGCCAGGAAAGCTCAAATTTGAGTGGAAGCATCCAGAGATAGTGTAGATTCAAGTTTGTTCAAATCATGGTCCCCGGGGGTAGGGTGGGGCCACAATAGGGGGATGAATTTTCAAAAAGGAATATATAGAGAAAATCTTAAAAAATCTTCTTCTAAAAAACTTTTAGGCCAGAAAAGCTCAAATTATAATGGAATCATCTTCAGGTGGTGTAGATTCAAGCTTGTTCAAATCATGGTCCCCGGGGGTAGGGTGGGGCCAAAATCGGGGGATCAATTTTTACATAGGAATATATAGAGAAAATCTTTAAAAATCTTCTTCTCAAAAACAATTAGGCCAGAAAAGATCAAATTAAAATGGAAGCATCCTCAAATAGTGTAGATTCAAGTTTGTTCAAATCATAGTCCCTAGGGGTTGGGTGGGGCCACAATGGGGGATCAAGTTTTACATTGGAATATATTGAGAAAATCTTTAAAAAGCTTCTTCTAAAAAAGTATTAGACCAGGAAAGCTCAAATTTAAATGAAAGCATCCTCAGGTAGTGTAGATTCAAGTTTGTTCAAATTATGGTCCCTGGGGGTAGGGTGGGGCCACAATGGGGGATCAAGTTTTACATTGGAATATATAGAGAAAATCTTTAAAAATCTTCTTCTCAAAAACTATTTGACCAAGAAAGCTCAAATTGGCGGGTAACCATCCTCAGAAAATGTAGATTCAAGTCCAAATCATGGTCCTTGGGGGTAGGGTGAGGCCACAATGGGTGATACATTTTTATACATAGAGAAAATCTCTAAAAAATCTTCTTCTCAAAACTATTAGGCCAGGAAAGCCCAAATCTGAGTGAGAGCATTTCCAAATCGTATAGGTTCAAGTTTGTTAAAATAATAGTCCAGTGGTATGGTGAGGCCACAGTGGGGGATGAATTTTTACATAGGAATATATAGAGAAAATCTTTAAAAATCTTCTTTTTAAAGACCATTTGGCCAGAAAAGCTTTAACTTGTGTAGAGGCATCCTCGGGGAGTGTAAATTCAAAATCACAGTCCCTAGTGGTAGGGTGGGGCCGTGATGGCGGTTTGAATTTTTACATAGGAATATATAGAGAAAATCTTTAAAAATATTCTGGGAAAGTTTTTCGGTCCAAAACTCAGTACTTAGTGTGAAAGCACAGGTTATGCAGATATAAGTTTGATGAAACCATGATACCCTAGAGAAAAGTGGGGCCACAAAATGGGGGGGGGGGGGGGTTATATAGGAATAGAGAAAAATCTTCTTACAGGTAAAACAACAAAAGGGGCTTGGTATTTACCAAAAGAAAGAGGTAGATAAAAATTGGCAGATTTTCAATTTTTTTTAGCAAGATCTACTGTACTTAGTTGTCAAGATAGTTTGATACTGTAATGCTAATTTGATCAGAATTAAGACAATTGTTGCTCAGGTGAGCGATGTGGCCCCTGGGCCTCTTGTTTGTTTACTGATAGAGTTTTGTGATTCTAAATTACAAAAATATTTCAATTATAACGATAATCTTTGATGGAATTTCGATGATATTACTATTTTTGTTTTCATTTTTTTAAATATAAAAATCCCAAATGTATTGGGATTTTACCTCTTAAATTTCTTAATTGCATGGGCAAAAAGCTGTACAAACAACACTTTTGCTTCTATAACGTATAAGGAAATATCAAATTTATCAGTATATATCAATATATAGATATTTAAAAAAAACAACAGAGGACTCCTTTTTGCCCCTTAGTTGAGGGGTCATCCTCTTTTTCTTGATATCAAACAAAAAGTCTTAAATTCGATACTAAACACATTTTGTTCAACGGTTTTGAAATTTGTGTTTTGTGAGCTATCTGGGAAAGAAGGATTTCGGGATTGACTCCTTATCTCCTTATCGGTACTATTGAAGGAACTTTTAAGGGTTTAGTATTGTTTAGCACATCATTCTAAGCATCTTCTTTTCTAAATTGATTTTCAAAATATTTGTTCTTTATGAGATATAAATGATGAATTTTTTTTCGACATCTGGTCCCCTTAAACCCCTAATAACCTAACGCAGACATTTAAGAAAGTTTTTATAATGTTTAGTTAAATACATATTACTGTAAGATGAACATTTTTGCTTCTTTAACATAATACAAAATATTTCTCAGTAAAGCGCTATTGAAGAAAGACTTTAGAGCTCTTTTGACCCCTAATTTGGGGGACCAGTCACTCTTTTTTGATACCAAATGATAGGTCTTTAGATATGAAACACATTTTATTCAGCAAGTGTTTAGAAATTTGTTACCGTTCTTAAGTTAAATGAAAAAGAACAATTAGGAGCTGGCCTCTTATCTCCTTATCTGGGCTATTTAATGAAATTTTGATTTTTAAATATTGATGAAAACATCATTCTAAGCATCGTCTTCTCAAAAATGCTTTTTAAAATATTTGTACTTTTTAGATATATGTGATCAAAGTTTTGGATTCTGGTCCCTTAAAACCCCCTAATTACGTTACACATGAGAAATTTTTTTTAATATATATGGGCAACGAACTGTAAGATGAACATTTTGCTTCTATAACATACCGTACATCAGGTTTTTTTTGCGTGTATCCAATTTCCGCTTTGTTCGCGACGATTTCCGAATCGCGGAAAATAAATCAGCGTAAATTTGATACAAAGTTTGTTCATGTAATAGAGTTCTCCCTTTCCTGATAAAGTAAACAGGTAAGTACATGTAAAAGTACGGTGAACTATGTTCAGTTAGAGGTAAAAATTGCGGGATCGGAGGACAAGCGCCAGATAATAGATTTGTATAAGCCTCGTTGTTTATTTAATAATTTATTGACAACATAATTTAAACGGTCGCTTTCCTTGCGTAAACAGATGTCTAATTATACCTGAGCTACTGGTATATGTAACGGTACATGATCTATTTATTTATGACTCTGAAAATAATTATCGGTAATAATTTCACATTAAAGAAATCGTGTAAATGGTTTCATTGTCAAAATTGTTCATTACAAAGAGCGACAATTTAGATACTTTTCCCCTTTTACCTAACAGGTTTAAACAATCGTGAATTATGTTTACAATGTTAGTTTGAAATAGTGAAAGTTTGATTCGCGTAAATATTATATACCGTTCTAAGCTCTGATTCGCGGAAAAAACATGACGCGGAAAAAAACTGATATACGGTATTAAAAAATATCTCTCAGTTAAGCACTATGGGTGAAATATTTTAAACACGTCTTGATCTCTAATTTAAGAGACCAGCCCTTTTTCCTGATGTCAGACGAAAGCTTTTTATTAATCATATTTGCTCTATATTTCTAAACAAAATACTATAGAGTAAAGAGATAAACAAAGAAAACCTACAAGAAAATGAAATCTTTATAATTTCAATTTCCGGGTCCAGGCAAGCTCGGACGCTTTTGATGATAGATATGATTTTAGACCTTCATGCACAATATCAGTCTTTCGTCTCTAACATCACTGAAAATTTCAAGGTTATATCAATTATAGTTTTAGAGGAGTACTGCTCTGAAACACGCTCAAACGATATCGCAAAACTGGAAGTGACGTCATCAATGAATAAAATAAGGTTCAGATTAAGTTTCATGAAAATCGGTCGAAAAGTTTCCGAGAACTCGCGTGCACCAAATTTACAAGGAAAAAAAATAATATAGAAAAATAGGGAAAAAGAAACAAAGCAACAACAATAATGTCTTCCGTCGGAAACAAAAGACCTTAATAATAATAATAACTAGACACGATCTCTTTGCGAGCAACTATTGGGTCTTCCGTCCGATTTTTGAGTAAATGAGATAAAATCATTCACTTTAAAGACAAAATTGTTAATCTCCGCAAAAAAATCAGAATTTTTTTTTCGGCACCCATGGCTTGAACCTGGGTCGCCTGGGGACATGTCCACGACTCTCATTTGAATGCTAAAACATTTGCCATGAAAATTTAGAAGTTAAAAAGCACATGCTAAGAATAATATCTGATTTTATCTTTAATTTCACTGAGATTTTTTTTTCATGTGCCATCACATTTTAATTTGTTCAAATTTAGAATAAAACTCCCAAATTTAAAGTGCTGATTTTAGCAATATAATGCTACATGTATGTAAAGAAGCCAATGATGTGAATAATTTGAGATTTGAAAGTTTCCGTTCTTAAAAAAAATGTATATAATTTGTAAATTAATTCCATATATGAAATAGCTATTGCAGAAAGTTGAAATTGTCAAGAAAAATTCTAAATGTCAAAAGAACAGGACAATCCCTATCAAAATATCTCCCTTGCAAAGTAAGAAAGTAGTCATGGAAATAATTTATGTTGTAGATGACATCTAATGTTGATGTATTTAAAATAAAACAAAAAATTCATTGACAAATAATTTTACACTGCAACGTCTTGTTCCCCTTTAAAATTCTTAATCACGTAACAAAGGAATAAAAAATTGTCATGCATAGGTAAAAAACGCTACGATGAAGATAATTGCTTCTAGAACATATGATTATAGATTACGGACATCATATCACACGTGTTCAAATACCAAAGGTGTAAGCAATTTCTCTGGATTAGGCATTTCGTAGTTTATTGGCGAAATTTTTTAATTCAAAAGTTTAGATTTGTTAAGAGGAAAAAAATGTTTACAAAATGTTTGAAACTTTGTATCAATTATTTTGTTATAGTCTTAGAGTAAACTACAAGATATTTTTAAATGTAATTCGTATATATTAAGAAAATTCAATCAAAATGGGAAATGTTAATACAAATTAATCAATTGAGACTCAAATTAGATCTCAATTATTGAACTGTAACTTTTGTCTAGAATCTTTCTAATTTTTAACCTTTAATATTCGTCCCTGGACGACATTTCCCTTTATATCTTACATTTATCTAGACAAACAGTGGCGTTATATAATAAAATACAATAAGGTTATTTATAGCAATATCAATCAGATATGAAAATGTTTTTGAAGTCGACTTAGCCGTTTTGAGAATTCGTTTCCACAGATTTGCTCAATCAAAATAATGAAAAATAGTAAAAGGGGAAAGGAAAAAAATAATGAAGAGAGAAATGGTATTTAGCAATAAGCATACACATTGGTACACTAATGAGAAATCAAATGAATGAAATAGCGCCTTAAAATATTTTCTGATTGAAAAAATCTGCCCACGGTAAGCGATCCTGGGATCCTTTAATGTGGTGTCGTTCACCCTAACGAATACGCCACGGCGCTTTATTCTTTTCTGTGTTTCTAATATTCTTTCAAACTTGCTTCTAAAGTAAACTATAGATGGAAAGAGATACTTTCGTACAAAGACCCTTAATTTCTTAAAAATTGAGATATACGATGTCTTATATGATATTAAATGAAGAAAAAAGAATATGATAAATATCAGGTGCATTTCCTGCCTTGAAGAGTGATCATTGAGAAAAGGGACTGACGCATACACACCTTGCTGTGTTTACCCGAAACGTGTGTGAATAAATTGAAATTGGTCTCCTAAAGAGGTTTTTGTTTTGAGAACATCATTTATGCAAATAAAGAGCTGAAAAAGGTGCTACTGCGTGCAATATAGATACGCTGCGTGTAAGTCTCGGCGTGAGCTGCTAATTTTGCATGCTAAAAGCGAACTTCATTACGATGTAAACAATTTATATTCACAATCTCCGTGTTTGCGATTGACACACAGAACACTTTAATGCATGTAGAAAATGTAAATCAAAATATTTACCGACGTTTGGGAAAACGGGAAATAGATAGAAAATGTAAATTAATTTTAAATGCAAATGGAAATCCGTAAAACAAAATTATTTCAATTGTCAGAGTTTCATTAATTACGTATAAAACCAGACGGAGATTTTTGATTGGGGGGGGGGGGCAACCCTCGAACATACGATTGTACAATCAGAATTTATACATTACGGACGGAGATTAAAGCATGCACTGCCGTCTGGACTTGATTTTTTTGTAGGAGAGTATTCTTTTAAATTTATTATTGACTGACAGTTGGATTATGGTGTAAGGAGGACTACCTCAACGTTTCATTTCGTTTCATATTATGACTTGCGAATCAGAATTATTTTCTAGAGGCCATGGCTAAAACGTCAATTGAAATATAAAACAGCGGAATTATTCTAAACACTGTAAAAATTATTACAAGACTGAGGCCGTTCGCACGATCTCCACTGAGAATAACATGATGAATTTAAGGCCGTCAATTGTCAAAGATGAAGGCCAACATAAGGGCTTTTTCTTAAATTATCTCCAGTGTTTTAGCATAATCGGAAAACGATTACAAATCAAATTTTAATGAAATCTGGATTTACATATTAATACCAACTCTATATGTAAAAATAATGTTTAAAGCTCTTTAGGCCCCTTATTTAAAGGGTAAACCCATTTCTTTGGATGAGAAATGATTACTCATTTAATTTGAAATTTATTTTGTTTTACAAGTGTTTAGATTTGTTTTTCATGATCAGTTCTTGAGATATATTGAGAACAACGTTAAAGGGACTAGTCCGTCATGTACTTATTGGGGCTGTATATTGAAGATTGAAAGGAAGAATTATGTTAAGAACAAAATTCTGAGCATTTTTTGTTCAATATTGCTTTTTAAAATATTTCTCTGTTAAGAGATATGATAGAGCGAGCAATTGGACGTCTAGCCCCTTCAAAACCCGAATTACGTAAGATTTGAGATGATTTTTAAATGTATAGGCGTATAACTTTAAAATGAACAGTTTTTCTTCTTTAATGTATAACAAAATATTCTTAGATAAAGAGCTACATGTATCAATGAAAGACATAAGACCCCTCTGAACCCTTCATTTTAAGGGCCAGCCCCTTTTTCTTGACGGCAAATGAAAGAAATTTTGGCTGTATAAACTTTTTTTGTTCTACATGTCTTAAGAAAATAATTCAGAGAAAAAAGATAATGACAGAAAACTACAAAAAATCACGGCGATCCCTGCCGAGCTTCGGCACTTTATGCGCCAGACAGAATCAGATGCCAAATGGAACATCTACAATATTCTGACAATCATCCCTGAACATTTCAATTCAATACCTTCAATGGTTTAGGAGTAGATCCGTGGACAAACCGACCCTCTGAAAATCGCTAAAACGTTAAAATCTCGAAACAGGAAGTGACGTCATCAATTAAAAAAACCCGGTATTAGGTTCGGATGGGTACATTGTAGCTATCAGATCTGAAAGTGTCATCAAAATCGGCCGAACCGTTTTTGAGAAATCACGTGCACACAATTTGCAAGAAAAAAATAATTGTGCGAAAATGCTCCCGAAGAATAACAGAAGGGTCTTCCGTTGTTTATTATGAATGTGGCAATGATACTCACTACAATGTCCTTGGAAAATTTTAAGATCGTCTAAAGCGATATCAGAAGTAAAGTCGCTACCTCTACGTCCTGTTACTTTTATCTAAAAATATAATTATTACAAATTAAATTGTGTCTATTCATCGAAAACATATAGCATAAAGCTTTTTTTGACTCTAAGCCCTTTATAACAACTCAACGTAGAATTGTCAGTTTTGCTACCCAATCGATAGAAACCCCCAACCCCCCAACATTTAACAAATTATACAAATTAAATGTATACTCCTGCATGCATATTATTAATCATTGTTGTATAAAATTAACCAGAATTGTTTTTAAATACTTTGTTTTGTATAAAAAATATTTTAAAAATCAACATGAAAACATACCATTTCTGCATTAGCCGGAAATGATACGAAACCTCGTTTCCATTCCGAGTCTACATGTCCCGACTGTGACCATCGGGAGATTTCTGATCCAGATTTGTCATGGATTATGACATCTAAATTTCCCATTTCACGTCCTCTCATGTGAAAATAAAATTGGAAGCAAGCATATGTTGCTAGAAAATATTAAAGATTACGATTAATCAAGAGGTTAAACTGTCATAAAATTTAAACGATTAAATTTAACCAGTTAAAAAAAAAATGGTTAGGTTTTATTTTTATGTCAAAAATCAGTATAGAGATAACCCCCCCCCCCCCCTCCAGAAATTTGTAACTTGTTTTTTTTCCCATCGGTATGACTTTTGCAAAAAGCAAGTGGATTATTTAACCAAATACAGAGAACATCCTGATGCTTGCTGAGTTTTTTTATAGTCAGTAAGTACAGACCAGACACAATCTACAATAATTGGACTCCGAACAAACATGTTTACTATTTAGAAGCTATTTTATAGCTTCTTTTGTAGTTTAAGTTACTGTGCTAGTCTTTTGTTTTTATTTTCATATTATGTAATAAAGTTTTTAAGTCTTCAACAAGGGATTGGTTGTGCCAAAAACACGAACAATTATATTGTCCACCATTTGGGACAACCAGTTATTACACCAAAAAATAATTTATCGAAAATGTAACATATCTCTCTTGATATGAGCTGTTAAAAAATTACATTTTTGACGGACACATATAAAGGGAGAAGACAACAGCTACTTCTCGACATCTGGGTGATCTTGCTGAATCTTAACTTGATTGTATATTGCTATACCCCTGTAAAACAGTTACTATTTATTTTGACTGTTGGACTGAAACTGTTGGATTGGAACTGTTAAATTCGATTGTTAAAAAAGACTATTGACCGGTGACGTCATAAGAAGACTGTTGACCGGTGACGTCACATTCTGCGAAACGAGTTATTGATTAGAAGGGGTATAATAAAACAATTGTTGACTGTTTCTCGGGCAACAGTTGGTCCGTCGGCCCCCGGCCTTGGACAACGGTTTGCGAGCCGGTCCGACAGATATACTGTTACCCTTGACACCAGTCAACAACTGTATTTTTGAAAGCATACGATAATTGTAATCTAAGAACATCAATATGTTTGAATGGCTTTGTTTTTATTCTTCCATTTTATTAAAAAAAGAGCCATTAATTTAGTTTTATATATCGATTAAATCACATGAGAACTGCAAAAACGGCAAGCCCTCTCACTGTCCGTTTAGTATTAATATTACATGTAATAAAATATTATGTATATTAGAAAACCTAAATTAGGAAAAATGACTATCAGCCCAATATTTTATTTATATCCCACACGATTATAGGGGTGCCCATGCCCTAAGTGCCTATAGTACATAGATATTTCTGCTCAAAACATATAGTGTGATATTGTGTGGGAAATACTACCAGAAGTTCTCCTTATTATCGTTAAAAGTGCGGTCAAACGATGCCATTTTTGATCGACTTGCTCAGGTAAATCGATTGAAGTCGATTGTTATGATGGTCACACAATACGACTTAACAATCGATTTTCAATTTCTTAAACATAATAAATATTATTGTTGTACGGAAAAAAGTCATTGTGACGCCACGATTCTCACAACAAAGTCGATTAAAAATAGAATGCACTTCAGATTTTCAACAGACTTTGCTTTCGATTTTCGACTTAGGTGGTACACGGTACGATGAGAAAATCGGATGGAAAATCGGACACAAAATCGAATGAATCCTGTGACCGCACCTGTACATGCTTAGCCTGGAAAAGACTAATACAATGAAAGTATCCTATTGGAATAAACAAAGGACTGGGACGAAGGAAAAAGCCAGGTCATTGGGTTCGCTTTAGCGGAACCTAGGCAATCGTAGTGCAAACCCAAAACAAACACATCTTTTTGCAAAAACAGACCACACTACGAACCACGAGCAAACAAATTTCAAAGCTAGCTAAGGACCGTATTTGGTCTTACATTGTGTCCTATTGTAATTCAATAATGTATTTTGCTGATTTAATCTGATAAATTTTGCGTGATAATTAAAGATGAATTGTATACTGTAAAATAATGTAAAATCATTGATTATTTACCCATACAATATACTAACATGATTAGGTATTCATGTTCAATTTTCGAGTCAACAACTCCAACGTCTGCAGGCACGTATGTAAAATTTCCATGCGCTAGTATTATTATTTGGTCAAAGAAATTGTAGTTTAAAGGCTTAAGAGAGAAGTTTGGTTATGGTTAGGGTATTTGCCTAAATCTAGGTTCAATAAAGAGTTAAAGATTGTTGTATTTGCTAACATTGTTTGCTAAAAAAAATGTACTTAGTCAGACTTGCTTATGGTACGTTGAAATAAAAAAAAAGATTGTGTGCTTGCTCAGATTAAAGTTTGCTAAAGATATTTCCATCACTCCTTCATCCCCCGCAGACACGCCAGATGCTTCTGTATAGACGTAAAATTTCCCATCCTTAGCTGAATATGGTCCAGTATCATCACTAGGTGTTCCACGCTTAGAATAAAAATGATGATGTATTCATTTGACTGACATTAGCTAAATTACACGTATTTATCAGATTCTGTTCTTTTTGTAAAATATCATTTGATACTATAATTTAAAAGTGAATTCCAATTCAATGAATTAATTGTCATATTCCTCAGTTAAATTTTTCGATTCTCGCATATACCAACAGATATCTCGTTACATTGCATCATGTATTCACTTTCATTAATCATTTTATTAATTGATTAATTATATTTCGTTTTACATACACTATGCTTTCTCCATTTCATTTCCCCCTGAAAATCTATGGAACATGCTTTAATGTATGTTTCGAAGGAACAGGAATACAAAACAAAATCTTCGTCTGAAAAAAACCCATGAAACTGATTACTGTTACCGGACACGTCAAAATATAAACCTCAATTCGTCAACAAACTATTGGAAATTTCATCTGAACGTTAAGCCGAATCAATTCTAAAAATATGATGTTACAAATGTATTTCTAGTAGAAACAAATATAAGGAGATTTATTCACCTTTACTGTTTGACTGACTAAATACAATAATATTGTACCTGATTTTATTATATGATATCCTAACTCTTTGTAGGAGAAAATAGTTAATATATGCAAGTAATCTCTTGAGAATTAGTTATTTTCATAACTTTTTTAAAGTGGAAACTTATTTGTAATGAAAGCAAATAATGTAGAATCAGCCTACCAGTCTTAAATCTCATTATGGCATTGCAATGACTGATACTATACATAACAAATCAACGAAATCGTTCTTTTTTAAACACGAGATAAGGATAGTGTTTCAGAGAGACTTTCTAATGCATCTGTTGGAGAGTAAATCTAACCTGAGCAGTTTGTAGGTTTGATAAAAACACCATCGTTACAAAAACAATTGTTGGCATCACAGAACGAGTGTTCGTCACATTCTGTTTTCTCTCCACACGTACACTTAATTCCAGTCCATCCATTTTTGCACAAACATTCTCCGGTATCCGTGTCACATGATATAGATTTACTTTGATCGCAAGCACAAGATTTATCACATTGTGCTCCAAATGTAAAAGGTGGACAATCTGGAAGAAGAAGATACATATAAAAACTGACCTACGAAAATAATACATTTCAATACTATTACTTTTGTTAAAAACTTTAACATCTAGGCCAAAAAAATGGAAGATAAAATTGTTATATCACTTTTTGAGACCTTTTTGCACTAATTTTTCAATAGAAACAATTTGATAGGAAATAAAAACTTTCTGAATATCAAGATTTTTATGAACTCAATACAGTGGGTCTAGTTGTGTCTTCAGTATCTAATTAAAATAATAACCCATTGGGACCAGTGATGCATTTTTTTCGCAAAACGGCTACAATGCCATAATTCTTGCAAAATGTGTCTAAAATTTTCAGATCTCTTCAAAATGTTTGCATGTTTATGCGCTGATGTTCAATCAAACTCTGTAATATTGATTCTTAAATGTGAAACAAGTCATACATAAAACGTTTCTTCAAAAATATTACCAGTTTAAAGTTTGCCTGCTTAAAGAAGTAAAATCAAATGCTAAGCGCAAAAAATTGTCATTTATTGTGTGGTTTTACTGATTTTTCTCTAGAAAAGAGTTCTCGGGAAAACTTCTCGGTTTTTTGACTTCATGTGAACTTACTTTATGAATGTTGTGTAATAATGAAATAATAACATGTTTGTATTATATAAATAAAAACATTGATACTTATTTTAAAAATAATGGTTACATGCACAGTAAACTTAAAACGTGACGAGCGAGATACCTTAAGCTTCTATTCTTTTAAATTATCTATAGTAGGAGGGTTTGATCCCCTATGAGTTGTGTAAACATACTTGCAAGCAAGTTTGATTTAATGGGGCCCTACACTCAGTACCATGTGAGTTCAAATTTGATACACTCGTTTTTAAATGTACTTCCTGACAATGGCTCAAAATATTAAGATTTGTTTTTCTACATTATACACACACTGATATTACAAGGAAGAAATATCGGCTAGTCGTACAATAAATCTTCGATTTTATACCTTTAGTACTTTGATTTAATAAACCACTAGGCGGTTAATGAAATTGTATGAATTCTGTAGTTATTGAATTAATCAGTATAGTAATCTTAGTAATTTAGCAAATAAAGAACGTAAAATTAGCGTAAAACAGATATTTTATCACTATTCACTGTGCTGCTGGTATATGGTTCGATGACTTTATTTCAAACATACCTATTTTTTCAAAAGGACAGAAAAGCCATATAAAGGTCCAAAAACTTGGAGGAAGGGGGTATCTAACGGCAAAGGGGATGTGCTACTGCACCCTTTCTATGTATTTTTGCCAGTTTGGACCATTCTGCCTAATTGGTACATATCAGTTTTTTCCAAAAAATTGCCAAAAACAACTTTTTTTTCTTTATATCAACAATAGGGCAGTATACATGTTCAAGAGACCTTAATGAAAAATAGCTGGTTTATTTTGATAAACTTTTGGTAACAAAATATATATTTCCAAATAATTTTTTAAAATGTACTTAAACGGTATAATTTTGTTTTTTTTAAATTTCCAAAAAATATGCAATTTTGTGATTTTTTTGTAAGGCCGTATGAAAAATAAATCTAACATTTTTAAAATGTATTTTAACAAAAATCAATTTGGCTGTTTTCATTTGATAATTGTTAATTGATTTTACTTAAGTTATTACCTAACATGTCGTATTTAGGTGCATTATTTAATAAATTCTTTATTGCCAGATCATTCTTTATTAAATATATTGTCAGTGATAAACAGGAAAACAAACAGGCCAAGGTATAAATATTTCGGCTTTTTAACTAAGTTTTAAAGTTTTTTTCTGTTCAAATATAGAGAATTTTTGTTTCACACAAATTGATGAAATTTCTCGATCTAACTTAGATTTATGCATAATTGCAATAATACAAAAATGATCGAAGAAAAACTTGAATACCATTTAATTTAAACAAGAAAATTAATTTGAATCCAATTATGTGATTATATACTGAACAATAAGAACAATTATACTTACTACAATGTTCTTTGTAAATTTTGAAATCGTCCAAAGCGATATCTGATTCGTAGTCGCTACCTCTACGCCCTGTTATATTTATCTTAAAATATAAAATTTTATAGTATTTGTCTCTTCCAATTAACATAAAGTTGTGTACTAATTTATACGATAAATTAAACTAATTTTTTCCTCTAAAAACTGCAAATCTAACAGCTTACAGAACAAATCGTCCAACAACATATATTAAAAGTTTAGTCCAAAATTAGATATGCTAATTCATAACTATGAGAATATTTGTACTTCATTTATTCTCTTTGTAATCAATTTAGCATTTGAGTTTGAATAAACCATTCGATTTTCTGAAAATTTACTTTTCAAAGCTGTAATGTAGTGATAATTTCTATATTTCAGAACATAAAATTGTACCATTTCTGCATTAACCGGAAGAAATACAAATCCTTGGTTCCATCCCGTGTCTACATGCCCTGACTTTGACCATCGAGCGATTTCTGATCCAGATCTGTCTTCCACTATCACATCTAAATCGCCCATATCACTTCCTCTCATGTGAAAATAAAATTGGAAGCAAGCATTTGTTGCTAAAATATTAAGAATTGTCAATAAGACTAAACATAATTAAACATTATTATCATTATAACAACAATTGATTTATCATAGGAAATAGTCAAGTGAAATTATCATAAAAATAAATAAAATTACGAATATAAAGTTTTCAGGTAATTTGATTCATGACTATTCTTATTCTCGTTTTTTTGTAAAGACCACCAAAAATATGTGGTATTGCGGACCTTGATTAAAGACAAAAACATCAGGAGACGTACAAAGTCGTTCAACGGCAGCAATTGTATCCGGGCATTGATTGATGATATCGTGAACTTTTATGATTGTGAATACAATGTAGCTAATAGTGAATAAATAGTAAAGGAATACATGTTATGGACAGTTGCACTACGACGCATAGCATGTTAAGTATGCTGACGAAAAAAGAAATAAGAACAGGCACGTTGACAAATTAAACATGTGTTATTCTTAAGCTATTTTAACTCAGTAACGATTGTAAAACTTTAGGAATTATCGTAAGCAAAATGCAAACTAAATAGTTTTGTATATGTGTTGCTTTTGTGTTTTAAGAGTTATCTTTCTTTTGATTTTATTTATAGTTTTTGCTTATCTGTGTTTTTAGTTCGAGACGATTGTGCCCTACCACAGTGTTAGTTAAATGTTTTTATTTGTCTTATGCATTGTGTAAATGATTATATATGAATGTAGGCTATCTTTTAATTCAACCTTTTGTATGCATAGTGTCTAATTTCTGCAAAGTAATTGTTCAATGTTATATAAACATGTACCGTACGTGGTTGATTTTAGGAAATCAATCTAAGGAAAGTTTTACTTATTAATTTTTTCTTCCATTCTTGGTAAGTGATTGAACTATTATGTATAGGTAATTTAGCAAGATATTTCTAGGAAGTTTGTATTATTTACACACTACCCCTATTTGTTCTAAAAATGTATGGAATACTGTTCATGTCATACATCTTTTTACATGTATCGGTACTCTATTTTCACATTGCTGTGATTGTATTTGTATTTTTTCCAGCTTTTTACCTTAAACACAATAAAGGTTATACTACTGTTTCCAGGACATCACTGTAAAAAGACTACAACTGGCCAAAACGCCCTCACCATGACCACAAGTACTACAGGTGATAATTTTAATCCAGGATCAGTGCCCAATTCTTCAGAGGCGGAACAGGAGATAGAGCTTCAAGCAGCTTCAGGAGATTTGACTCGAAGCATTTTCATGACAGAAAAGGGTTCTGAACAATTTCAAGTATCTTGTAACTCACATCTCAAGAAAATAAAAAAGGTATGGTGTGCGGTTTAAGACATAATCAAGAAAATAGAACATTGAAAATCGTCTCGAGTAAAAGAAGTGATGACTCTACATGAAGAAACTAAAAGACATGTAACAGAATAAGAATCTTTAAGCACAAGTTTTTTTTAGACTATTTAAATAGATGTTATTCTGCTCAAGATAAGAAATGGAGCGGTTCAGTGCAACATCGAGGGGCGACCGGACATCCATAGATTCAGCCATGAGAAAACTTGCTATGTCTATACAGGATCAACAGATCAAAGACAGTGTGTCTCGAGTCTCAACAACGTCTACATCCTCCACACACAGTTTGAGTTCATTCACGACCAGAAAGAGAGCAAAAGCAAGGGCTCTGAAAGCCTCATTTAAATTCTCTGAAGATCAAGCAAAGTTAGAGCGAAAACTGGCGGAGCTATCCCTACACTATGCCATTACAGAAAGTAAAGTGCTTATATAAACACTGAAATGACATTGCTGAACATGAAAAAAGAAACGCTCGAACTGGAAACAGAAGCCAGTGTATTAGAAGAAGGAGAGTATGGTGATTCCATGAAGTCAGCCCTCAGAAGCTTAAAACAAGAAGCTACAAAGTTCATTCACGACCAGAAAGAGAGCAAAAGCAAGGGCTCTGAAAGCCTCATTTAAATTCTCTGAAGATCAAGCAAAGTTAGAGCGAAAACAGGCGAAGCTATCCCTACACTATGCCATTACAGAAAGTAACGTGCTTATATAAACACTGAAATGACATTGCTGAACATGAAAAAAGAAACGCTCGAACTGGAAACAGAAGCCAGTGTATTAGAAGAAGGAGAGTATGGTGATTCCATGAAGTCAGCCCTCAGAAGCTTAAAACAAGAAGCTACAGAAGACCGTATAACAGCTTACTTGGAAAACATGTCACCAGCTTCAGTTTCAAATCAGCCGGAGCATACAGTTCAAGAACCTTCATTGAATGTTTTGCTTCTCCATTTGAACCACAAGCGGCGAAGACCCAACATCCACTCCTGCCTCCAGAGACTGAAACACCATCAACTTCTGTTACATCGGACTTCACAAGATATTTGTTGAAGAAAGACTTATTGTTATCCCGTCTATCAAACTTTAATGACAAGCCTGAGTTTTGTCCCACATGGAAAAACAGTTTCAAAGCAATCATGCAGGAGTTACAAGCTTCACCATAGAGGAACTGGATCTGTTCGTAAAATGGACAGGTCCCTTGTCACAACGCCATGTACTGATATCAAAGCTGCAAATCCGAACAACCCAAGATAATGCAGTAACTAGGAGTTGGAGTCGTCTCGACGAAGGGTACGGTTGTCCAGAAATGATGTAAGCAGCGTTGAAGTCCAATCTATTCCTCAGAAAATTCCTCAGACCGAAAGTACCCCCCCCAACCACACACACCTTTCATACATTGAACAAGTGCAGGGGGTTCAAACAGAAGTCCTTAGAAGAGAGAAGAAACATTTTTTAAAGCGGGATGATAAATGTTTCTGTTGCTCTGACTCTTGTTCCCACACGATGCGTGATTATCGGGCAGCAGTCAAGTGTGAGGATTGTGTCAGTTCAGCCCATCCAACAGCTCTTCGACTGGAAACTCAGCGTAGGAAAAACTATGGCAGGGAGTCGCAGAATTTATTACAAGATGTCAGCTCGGCATGAACGCAGATTTGCAGAAAACAGTTTGGAGGCAAGTCTTGCTCCAAAACTTTGCTTATGCGTGTGTATCCCTAAGGAGAACCTCAATTAGCAGTCAATATGTATGCAGTCATAGATGATCAGTCAAACCGCTCCCTTGTGAGCCCCAGATTCGTAACATTATTCGATTGTGGAAGTAAAGCAATAACCTATACACTTTCATCTTGTGGATGTAGTATACAGACCTTTGGAAGTAAATTAAAGCAGAAGGATTTGTATATAGGCATATTGCGTTGGATGTGTCCTGAATCTTCCAGCCCTCATCGAGTGTCATCAGGTTTCTTGTGCCCAGGATGAGATCTCTACACCGGAAGTGACTTTACATTACAGTCATCTGACCGACATAGCAGAGCTGATACCTCCACTAGATCCGGATAGTAGCGCACCATGTACTTGACCAGCGTATAGGTGAGACGTGCCTTGGCAAGACTCATGCACCTACACACGTTACAACCTAAAAGACTCATTTACTGGGATCAGGCCGTGTATCCTTCATTCCACCATGTACGAATGAGTTCAAGATACGAGAAAACCTGAACTGTGTGATATATGGCATAGAAACTGTAAAAACTCCCAACATTGTATGACAATGAAGACTTTGGTAGGAATGTTTTTCAAAGAACACAAGATGACGAGAAACCTGGTATGTCTGTGGACGACGCAGCAATGATAAAATTGTGTTCATCTTTCACCTGCGCCAAGCTGGTTATACATGCATTAAAATTTCGTCATTCAGTTGTTTACACATAGCAGGGAGAGTCTCCAAACTACTAGTTTACAGATAGTCTTTTACTTAAAACTAAGCTTTAAAACTGTCGATTATTTGATACTGGTTTTTAACATGCATGAATTCTGTACGTCTAGCATTAACGGCAGCATCTTTGTAAAGGAAACATGCGGTTTTATAGTGGTTTGATATCATACACTTTTAACGTTAAGATACATTCCTTGAGAACTATCGACAGGAATGCAGATCGTGACGTCAAAGTTAATTATGACGTCATATCGTATGAAGTACAGACAAGTGACTTTCTAAACATCACTGTAAAATCCATTGGGAAGCCTTAACATGCCCGCGGACTTTACATTTCTCAAGATTATGGACCAAGAATTTCAGAAGAGTGAGAATGGGCATTGGACAGCTCCACTCCCATTTCGATAGCTACATAGTAAACTGCTAAACAACAGAGACAATGCTCTAAGAAGAGCCAAATAATTAGAAGTTAGTCTACGGAGGGATGCAGTGAAGAGGGAACACTTCCTTGCTTTCATGGATGGACTGATAAAGAATGGCCATGCAGAGATTGCACCACCTCTGTCACAGACGGATAAATGTTGGTACTTACCTTTATACGGTATATACCCTGTATCATCCAAAGAAACCAAACCAGCTGAGAGCAGTTTTCGACTCTTCTGCTAAGTATGGAGGGATATCGCTCAATGACGTTCTTCTTACTGGCCCTTATCTCACTAACAGCCTGTTAGGAGTTTTGATTAGATTTCGTCAAGAAGCTGTGGCTATTTTGGGCGACATATAACAGATGATTTGCTTCAAAGTGCGGGAGGACTATCACAACTTTCTGCGATTTTTCTGGTTTTGAGATAATGACCCAGATCAGCCTCTGGTAGAGTATCGTATGACGGTTCATGTTTTGGGCAACCGGCCCTTCCCGGCAGTCGCCACGTACATACTCTACATTTGGTAAAGATTTGACAGTTATGTTGTGAACAATTTCTATGTAGACGATGGTCTTGTGTCTTTACCTGCCCCATCAGAGTCGATTGATCTCATGAAAAGGACGCAGAGAGCTTTGATGTCAGAAGGCGGCCTGCGCTTACACAAGATCACATCAAATCAAACAGAAGTTTTAAGCGCCTTCCCCCAGAAGATCTTGCAAAGGGTATGATGGACTTAGAATGGACTTCAATAGAATTTGAAATTGACCTGCTTCCAAGTCAACTCAGTTTGGGTCTCAACTGGAAATAAGAAACTGTCACCTTCTTCTTTGAGGTTAAGATGCAAGACAAACCTTTTACCAGAAGAGACGTACTGTAATGCATTTACAGTATATTTGATCCTATCGGATTTGCCACGCCCGTCATCATAGAGGGATTTGGTTCTTTGCACGATACACTGGGATGATCCTTTACCATTAGATCTTTATGTCACCTAGCTAACCTTCACATCTCACGGAAATACTCACCTGAGTCCCCAGAACTGTGTAAGGAAAAATCCATACATGTATTTTGCGATGCGTCAGAACTCGTCATTGTGGCTGTTGGTTATATTAAGATAACCTCCTCAGATGATGAAAGCCATCTCGGATTTGTGTAAGGAAAGGCGAAACTTGCTCCAATTCATGGACATTTAATTCCGAGACTGGAGTTATGTGCTGCCGTGCTAGTAGTAGAAATTTCTTGCTCTATTGCAGACCACTTGTCTCAGTGATTTTACTCAGATAGCAAAGTTGTGTTGGGATACATATTTAACACAACTGGTAGGTTTTATACTTATGTAGCCAACTGTATATCATACATTCGGAAATTTACGAAACCAGAGCAATGGGCCTTTGTACCAACCAAAGACAACGCAGTCGATGCAGCCCAAGGCCGCTGCCGACTCATCAGTTGAAGGACAGCTCTTGGCTGGAAGATCCCACTTACCTGCTTCAACAAGGCAAAGACGAAGAGCAAGACTTTGACATTGTGAATCCTGAGAGTGATAAGGAAATTAAACCTATCGCCTGCATGAAACCAACTTATCTGTACCATTGCTAGGATCTCACAGATTCTGCAAGTTTTCAAACTGGACTATTCTTGTGCGGACATCTGCATTTCTTCAGCTCATCATCAGATCATTTTGTGGCTATAACGAGTGCAAGGGTTGGCATTATTGCACAAAAACGAGAACCGTTGAAACATGTCAAGAAGCAAAAAAAAATGATCATCAGGACTGGTCAACAAGAGGTTTATAGAGAGGAAATTGACTAATCTAAAGCAAGGCAAGCCTTACCTTGCTCAAGTTCCTTGTTGTGTTTTGGAGATTTCCTTGACTCAGATGATATTCTCAGAGTGGGGGGACATTTGAATAGGAGTAACATGCCACAAGCTGAAGTAAACCCTATTGTTATCCCAGGAAAGCATCACATAGCCACACTCCTAACCAGATATTTTCATGATTTAGCACAACACCAGGGGATACACATTCCCGCTAGAACCATTAGGAATGCTGGCTACTGGATTACAGGCAGCAAACACTTGATATCGTCCATTATCTACATTTGCGTGAAATGTAGAAAACTGCGTGGAAAGTTTGCATGTCAGAAGATGGCAACCCCCCCCCCCCCCGATCATCTTGAGCCAGGTCCACCATTCACGTACAATGGCTTAGATACGTTTTGCCCCTGGGAAGTAGTCACCAGGAAGACAAGAGGTGGGGCTGCTAATGCTAAAAGTTGGGCCATTCTCTTCACGTGCATGGTTAGTAGAGGAGTACATACTGAGGTCGTTGAGGAGATGTCCTTGTCACCATTCATTAATGCCTTCAAACGCTTTGTTGCAATCAAAAGTGGAGTCAAGCAGATACGCTCTGAGAGGGGAACACATTTCGTTGGCGCCACGATTGATCTTCGCATCAACGCAGTAAATGTTTAGGATAGACCCGTGAGAGAGTATCTGTGATCATGCTTAAAGACAATTCAGTGATACGTAACTTGTGGCCCCTGGGAAGAGTTGTCAAAGTGTTTCCTAGCACTGATGGACAATAGTGACAGACATTCCGCAACATTTCTTTGACCTGTAACCGAACTGGTCGTTTCGATCCAAATTGAATGAACTGTTTTGCATAAACTTGATATTGTTTGTGTATTTTAAACTCAGCTGATTTGATTTATTGCATAGTGATGTTTATAACATCAAGCGGGGAGTGTGTTGCTTTTGTGTTTTAAGAGTTATCTTTCTTTTGATTTCGTTTAGAGTTTTTGCCCTTGTAAGGTACTTTCATCAGCCATATATGCTGATCTGTATTTTTAGTTCGAGGCAATTTTGGCCTACTACAGTGTAAGTTAAATGTTTTTATTTGTCTTATGCATTGTGTAAATAATTATATATGAGTGTAGGCTATCTTCTGATTCAACCTATTGTATGCATAGTGTCTAATTTCTGCAAAATAATTGTTCAATGTTTTATAAACATGTACTGCACGTGGTTGATAGGTCAACTTTTGATTATTGAAATTAAGGAAAGTTTTACTTATTAATACTTTCTTCCATTCTTTGTAAGTGATTGAACTATTATGTATAGGTAATTTAGCAAGATATTTCTAAGATATTTGTTTTATTTACACACTACCCCTATTTGTTCTAAAAATGTATGGAACACTGTTCATGTCATAAATGATTTTATTTGTTCTCTATTTTCACTTTGCTGTATTTGTATTTGTATTTTTCAGCTTTCTACCTTACACACAATAAAGGTTATACTACTGTCTCTGGGACAGAACAGTATACATAATATGTCCACGGATGCCAACGTTGAGTTTTTAAGTTTGTCGTACATTAATTTTGTAAGTTTTTGATGCACAGGTCCAATCGTGTTCCCCGAACGCTTTTCATACATATTGAAACACCTCGGCAATCTGCTGGAATATTATGTAGCTCTTTCATGTTCGGTAAACAAAATGTGATTAGTTTTCACTTAACCTATTTTTCGGGCGATACAAAGACTTGTATAGACTTTTATAACGCTTGCCTCGGGACCCTAGATTTCTCTGCATGAAAAACGCATTAAACGTGTTTATGTTTTACATGAATCAAATTTAATTAGAAATAATTGGTGCGACTTTGAAAAGGTACTTGTTATGCAAACATAAAATTGCAATAAAAACAGTGTATTTAGTCATGCGTGCTGATAACACGTTGAGTTAGAAATTGGGTACTTGCTTAGATTTAAGTTTGCTAAAGATATTTCCATTACTCCTTCATCCCCCGTAGACAGGCCAGTTGCTTCCGTATAGGCGTAAAACGTCCCCTCCTTAGCCGAATATGGTCCAGTATCATCACTAGGTGTTCCGTCCTTAGAATTAAAAAAGATATCACCGTTGCATTTTAGAAGAGCGTATTAAAGAAAAAAGTATTTAAAAAATCCAATTAATATTCATTTAGATAAAATAAAAAGCTAAAGAATTACAGAAGCAGTAAACATACACTATGCTTTCTCCATTTCATTTCCCCATGATTATAAATTGAGCATGTTTCAATGTCTGTTTCGAAGGAACACGAATACAAAACCAAAACTTCATCTAAAAAAAAACCCCATAAAACTATTAAATGCTGCACAACACGGCCAGAGTATTAATATTCAAAATGGCAACAAACTGTAAGAAATTTTATTTTGAACGTTTCAACGAATCAATTCTGAAAATATGATGCAATTGCTGTAACAACAACTTTTTTCAATTACTGTATGGCTGACATCATAATTATATTGTTCTTGATTATAAGATTTTATTTCTTAGCTCAGGACTAGTAAGTAAAAGCTCTTTTGATAATTATTCTTTTCATACATTTACATGTACATATACAAAATCTTCTTCAACGCAACCATCATCTAAATGTTAAACACCTACGTAAATGTAAACGAATTCTCTAAAAAGATATTTTGGTTAAATGGAAACTAGTCTGGAGGAATTATCTCATTTTCAGTTGAGTCTTTAACTAGATTTATTTAAACTGAAACGAATGACAGATTAATATCAACAAAGATAATAAAATTAATTGATGTTTCTAATCAAGGTAGGGTATGTATATACTTTATAGATGGAATTGATTGAGGTGCTTCGTTTACAGGGGATTGGATTGCAATAGTTACAACCCCCTTTAGAAATAAAGAGAAGAGAGAGAGAGATTTATACTTGGTTATAATTTGAGTAATTGGATATTTTCTAATTAACTTTTTCGTCAGGCGATGTGTTTCATGTCAAAACTAAAATGAGAAATGTTTTGGTTAAGGAAATTAAAAACGACCAGTAACAACAAGAGGCCCAGAGGTCACATCGCTCACCTGAGCATCACAGTGCAACATTAACCATAACCCTGACTAAGCAGATTTATTAAGTCCAATACATTATTTGGGACACTTTAGTAAAGTATGACTTGTTTAAAAAGATTTTTTTGCATATAGATTTATTTTAAACAATGAACCCCTTTTGTTGTTCCAACAATTTAGAATCAAATTTATCATGATGACTTCTCATAATGTTTTAATATATGATAATATTTTAAACTGTAGAATTGTTCTTATTGAAACAAATATTATTTTTAAATATTTTTCAATTATATTCCTATACTGGAAATATCCCAAAGACCCCCAACTTTGTTTAGCGTTATGTTTATAACAATTTAAAATTTAAAGAATATATCAATTTCAAAATTTGAAACCTCCTTAGGGCCCAATTAAGGGTGCAGAATTCAGAGTTTGAACGATTTAAAATGTACACTGTAACACGATGATTGCATAGCTATATTACATATGAATTTCCTTGCATTTTTGGTAGAAGACTATTGAAATAAATGAATTTATATATGAATATTGCGATGTCCAAACAGTTCTAAATTTTCTAGTTAAGTATGGCAACACGATTTTATAACCTTTCCTTGATCAGTATTATCTATAGTCTGTTTATAATGTTAAATGGTCTGATTTTGATTAGGAATGATGATATTAACAAACAACTTTGACAATTCTTTTTCGAATTAGAAATAAAGATATATACTTCATCAAAAGCTTTCCAGTGCATCGAGTACCCACTATATCTTACCTGAGCAGTTTGTAGGCTTGTTCAAAACACCGTCGTTACAGAAACAATTACTACCCTCACAGAACGAGTTTTCGTCACATTTTGTTTTCTCTCGACAACTACACTTAACGCCAGTCCATCCATTTTTGCACAAGCATTCTCCGGTATCCTTGTCACACAATAAAGACTTACTTTGATCACAAACACAAGTTTTATTGCAGTTTGTCCCAAATGTAAAAGGCGGACAATCTGTGAAAAAAAGTATAAAAAGTATTTCCTGTAAAAAGCACACTTGGCTTATAAAGAAATGTAAATATTGTATAACCAATGCTACTTAATATTAAACAAGTTAAAATCTAGAGTGAATATCTATCTGTATGATTATAATTTTCTGTTTAGGTGTTGTCAATACTAATATATAAAAGAAAAGTTGGCATTTGCGCACAACCAGGTAATGCAGAGTCAAATGAAAGAAAAAATTATAAAATAACCATCTGTATTACATATTTGATATAAAATACAGAATTTTAGCGCCGCTGATATGAAGAAAGAAACGCCTTTAACACGTCCCCTGTATCGGATTTATACATGTATATATGGGATGTGATACAGAATTTGACATGTATTATTCTCTAATTAACAAGAAATATTATGGTGGCATTCTGCCATCCACATAATCCTAGTCAATATAGCATATCTCGTCAAGTCATGACAACTTTCTTACTTCTTAACAAACTCCGACTTTTTTTTTTGTCTTGTTTACATAAGCAATTATATTTTGTTGCGATAACTATTTCGACAAGATCATTTATCTTTTATCTTGACTAAAGTTTGTTGGATTTGCAAATGCTGCCATCCACAAAACGAGATAATACATGTATAACAATTTAGAAACTCATTACTCAATTCCCTTACGTTTATAGAAAGGCCCCTCTGATATATATGAAAATATAAATGAAATATACCAAATTGCCCGTCAATTAGTGTCTGGTTAATTATCTTTTAATATTTGATCTTCAGTTGCAATTTCATATCTGAATCTGTAATTAACATGAATATATAAATATGCTGACTTAAAGAGCTTTAGGCACCTTGAATAAAAGACAGATGACGCAAGGTTGATATTGAACTACATGTTAATAGAATTAAGTCATACGATTAAAGATTAGAATAATACTAGTACTTTTAAAAACCAATATCCAAAAAACTATTTATTATGTTTCGATTAGTTATGAAAACAAACAAATTCATTAAGATAAAGTAAAATTTACCAAAATAGAACAAAAGGTAAAAAGATGGTTATTTCATGAATAATTCTTAGCACATCACCTTTAATTTCAAGTAGTTTTTAAGACAGTGCAACTTTATTAATATGATGAAATGACGCAAAATACAGTGTTTTAATGGGGAAAATAAAAATTAGCATGGTATATATTTTGAGGACGGCCTTATAATTTTCATTAATGATCTTCGATGTAGATCAGAGGTGTCCCTGGTAATGAGTTCTAAATGTCTATTATCAAATATCTTATCCCAACTTATCTTGTTTTGTGAATGGCAGTATTTGCAAATGCCACGAATTTTGGTCAAGATACAAGATAAATTATCGAGATTGCTATCCCAACAAAAAGTCGGTTTAGATTGAGAAACTAGATAGTTATCTCGATTTGACGAGATAGTTATCTTGACTTTACGTAATATGCTATGTGGATGGCAGAAATATGCCACCATAAAATATATATAACAAATTATGCAAATATTTTGGAAACGATATCTTTCAATATTCAGTTATTAGGTAAACAGATGTTGCACTGTTAATTGGATATTTATACAGTGTAATTAATTAATTTAAGCGTGATGAAGTATTCTAAATAAAGTCTCAAGAACGAGAGCGCAGTTGCATTCAATATATGAACCCAAGGTTAACTACCATTTAAACAAGAAATACACATATCATCTGAATAAGGAAACGTGATTATTTATTATACTTTAGAATAATGATACTTACTACAATGTCCTTGGTAAATTTTGAAATCGTCCAAAGCGATATCTGATCTAAAGCCGCTACCTCTTCGTCCTGTTAGGTTTATCTAAAAATATGAAGTTTAATATTGCATGTCTCTTTCATCTTTATACTTCCTTTTAACTATAGTTTGCCTATGAAAACGTCTTAAATAATAAATCATATTCACATACTGTAAATATTTTTCATAACACTTGTCTTTTCCCCATAACTCTTCTAAACTTAAAAGTTATAAAATTAAAATGGCGAGAAATACATACATATCATTCAATTTCAATAAAGAAAGATGACACTTGACATTATTAATTCCATAAACACAACAGGCCTTTTCTCTGTAATGGATATTTTTAACATTGTAATAGGACTAAAATGCTTTAAATGAAAAAATAAATGTAGTATAACTCAAAGTGAAGTCCCAATTTTCTGATCTAGGTTATATACGTTATAGTTGAGCAAAGAATAGAAATTCGATTCTAAATGAAAAAAGGTTGACTTCTTTCAAACTTCCAAATTTGAGTATCCAATGTAGCTATTAGCGTTTGGTCTTACATTTCAAGCATGATGTTTACAATTTATATTGTTTATTTTACAAGTCGCTGTACAGTTTGGTACGGAAGCTCATTGAGGCCAGCTTAGCAGAAACGATAATTTCTTTTGCGGTTAAACGCAATAACGATTGCGTTTAATCGCAATCTTTTGCGTTAAATCGCAATAAGTTTTACGTTTAAGCGCAAAAGATTGCAATTTAACGCAATAACTTTTGCGTTTAAACGCAAAGAACATTGCGTTTTAACGCAAAGGATTGCGTTTAAATGCAAAGTTTTGCGTTTAAACGCAAAAAATTATTGTGTTTAAACGCAAAGCTAATATTGCGTTTAAACACAATTATTTTTGCGATTAAATGCAATAATTTTGCGATTAAACACAATAATCGTTGCGTTTAAACGCAAAAGGTATAGGGTTTAAACGAAAAAGTTATTGCGTTTTATTGCAAAACTGTTTTTTTATTTGAAAATGACTTTTTTATTCAGACCGAAAGAAGAGGTTATGTTGTTAGGACATACTAATGTTATGCAACAATCATCCGTCAATCTGTCCATCAAACGTAATGTTAGACATTTCTCGCTTTTCTCGTCGTGCTCCCTCCTCTATTTCTAATGGTTTTTCATATTGTTTCTCATAAATCGAATCTTAATTATTCAATAAAATCAAATAGTCCGCACATACACTGTATAACTGCCATCCATAATGCTTTATTATATCATTGTCAAATGAAAGTGAAAATGTTTAAGTCTGGTCAATCTGTCAAAATTTTAGCAAAACCTCAAGAAAATTGCTACAAAGCTAATTACTACTAAAATCAAAGGTGTTTGTATATACAAATAACACATTAAAAATATACATTTGTATGATATGCGGAAAAAAGTTTTTTGGGGGTAAAAATTAAAAACATGGGTTTTCATTGAAAAATCGCAGAAATGTGGAAAAAATTAATAACCAAATCAAATCAATGAGTATCAATTTATGCTGTTTTAAAATGAAATGAGTTCATATGTACAACTGATTAAAGCGCTTTTACAGCAAATATTGAAGTTATTTTGGGGTAAAAAATAGCATTTTTATTGAAAAATCGCGGAAATCTGGAAACATTTTATAAATTGGTATCAGCTTAATCTAAACTCCATTTTAAGTTTTATTTTGTCCGAGTAATACATGTAAAACAATTTCACGAGAAATACTTAAGATTCTTTTAGGTCAAATATTGCTTTTTTATGTATTGTTATTAAAAAATTGTGTAAATGTGGGAAAAAGTAAAAACAATGTCAAATCAATTTGTAACGATTTTTCTTCACTCCAAATTACAGAATAGTATTTGAACAATTGAAATAATAACATGACATGAAACATTGGTGAAATTTATGGCAATTTTTTTTTTATTTTTTATTTTTTTTTTTAATTTTTTTGAATCATGGTAATAAACAAATCATTAGTAACCAAATCAAATCAATATGGTATCAGCTTATTTTATAACTTGATAACAAGATTGAATATGTACAATTGATGCAAATTGTTTACATCACAACCAAGAAAAATAAAATGGAAATGGAATTAATATCCTTTTATTGTAAAGGAATATAACAGTTTTCTAATTTTAAATTTCGTTTTCACTCTCGTCATCAGATTCTGGATTATTTCTTGAATTGGAACAGTTGATTACTCTTCATTCTTCACATCGATCTGAACACGCTATACCATTTTTTCGACAGCTACATTTCTTATTGTTGCAGTTGGTTTTACAATTACAGTGGATGATTTTCAATAGGAAGTCGGGTGCAGGTGGTTTTCACATTTCAATAGGTAGAAGTTTGCCAGTCCAACCCCATTCTGTATGATCAAGATCTGCCACTGATTTGCCTTTCCAGTACTGACATTGTAAGTAAACTCGCATTGAATGAAATATGGCAGAATCATATGTTAGTGGAAGTGACTGCACTTGGACCACAGCATTCTTCTTAGATGACATTGTTTTTGTCGTGAACCTTCTCCATCTGAGAATGTCTAAACCCTCTAGCGGTACCCCACCATACAAGTTAACTAATGCTTCTTCTCCCGCCTTTATTATATCTTCTTTGCTAGAATTTTCTTGCAAAAATACAGCTCCTTGTGATTTTAGATAAATGTCAGTCATTATCTTTTTCAAGGCAGCAGGTTTTCCAATGCAATGCAAACGACTAGTTGTGTCACACCCTGTTAAAGCATAAATAAACAGGAGCTGACGACAACTATCACTTCCAAGAACTGACTTTGCTTTTGATATATCCCAAACTCTGTGGTTTTTCATTGACGTTTGTTTGTCAGTGGTGAAAAAGATTTGTCTGCCTTCTTTTGCATAATGGCACAGCAGAACTAGCAAATCAGTGTCTTCTCCATACGCAACCACTGTTTGATCGTCTGCCTTATTAACAGCTGTCTGACATTTCAACAAATTTGCATCACCCTCACTTTGTATAGCTTCGATATTGCTCTCTTGCAGTTTTCGTACAAGGAGTTCAGCAAAGCGTTGCTTGATTGATACATTCAGAAGAAAAGTTTCCTTCTTTATTCTCAGTGGCATATTCTCAGTAAAAGTGATTGTGTTTGTTTGAATTCCTTTACTGCGCCTCATGTGAGTAATATTTTTAGAAGACGTACCGATGTCACCATACATTACAACGATGGGATTTTGAAAGCGCCTTCTGACATGATCAACATATTTTGAGCAAATCTGGGAAAATGTCTCGCCTTTGGACCATGGTATTCGATGCAGTAGAGATACTCAATCGATTACATTTAATAGATTTGTTGTTGGGAGTTCTTCAGCATGGCAGTCACCTGTACTCCATATAGCTTCACCAAGCAATGTTTTTGCTGCCTGCTTTAAAAGACCATTTGCTTCAAACTTTGAAGACGGAAAGCTTGAAAGTTCATATTGAAACAACTCAGCTGTTGTGTTCAGTGTTTCTGATCCAACAGTTGTCAACCTCTGAAACATGAGCTGAGGATCAATTTGCGAGAATTGTGTGATATTACTGTTCGATGTTCCTTTTATATCAAAAGGAACCGCTTGATCTTTCCTTTTAAATGAAATTTCTGATACCAATTGTCCAGCCATAGACTGTATAATTTTTTCGCCTATACTCTTTGCAGCACCTGCATTTGCGTCGTTGTCAGCAATCATTCCGGTTGCATTGCCTGATTATATTTTGCTAATGTTGGCATAGACAAAAACCATTGCGGCCTCTGAGCTTCCCCCATTCCTCTTCCACATGTTAATCCGCCTGTAGATTTCATGCTCTTCATCAATACCTGCTCTATAATCAAATCAGTAGACAAACCTGACCAACACCGATCGGTTCTTCGTAAAACATGATTTCCTTTCATGAAATGGTTATATAACCCTGGGTGGACTCTGTCTAGGTCCTGCATTTAAGATAGATACAAATACACAGATTTAGCATACAGATTGTGACCTGCAGCTGCATAATATGGCAACATTTCCTGCAATGTGGAAAGATAAAGCTTCCAATCCCCTGTCATTTCTGCAACCAAGAATCGTTTCAAAATGGCAACCATCTCACTAAATAAAAGCCATAATTTTGCTGTTCAAGATTGTTTGATTTCATTTGTTTTGTCTTGAATGGGCTTCTCCAATGCAGTGAAAACAGGATCATCAATAGCCTGCTTAACAGAAATGTATTTCGAACACAGGCGACTGTAAAACTCATCGACTTTGTCCAAAATGGGATTCCTCAAAGTCACTTTCAACTTCATCACACTGATTCATATCGAATATATGTTCGTAAAGCGTGCATTGCATCGCAGTGTCTAAAAGCATCATTGCTCAAACTGCACGGGAAACTGCCTTCCCGCTTAACATATTACTAACAGCGTTTGGGGCATATATGTGTTGTAGTATTTTTCTAAGCCCAGAGCCTGACATAATTCTACCGATGATGCCAATAAAACTCATCTCTGCGTGGAAAGCTCCCAGACGTACGACAACGTTGCTACATTCCTCACTATCATACAGTAACTGCTTTCCAGTATAAGGGTTGATCAAACGTTATGATTGGAGTTCGATTATATCGTGAAGCTTCTTTGGAAACAAACATCAACGTTGAAAAAATACAATTCAAATCACTTGGGTTCAAATCAATCATGGGCAAAAACGTTATATCTGAAACCCCTTGATTATTGACTTTTTGAACCATTTGCATCATCCCAGACCAACCAGGCAGAGATGACCTTAAAAGCCATAGAACATTTCTCAAGGTGTCTATCTTCCAAGAAAAGTTCATGCTTTTAAGAGGTCTCAGCTCTTGGAATTTAAGTTGCGTGAACTTCTTATGTTTTTTCCGCATTGAAGTAAAATAAGCTGATATGGCCAGATGCAATTAAGTCATCAGTAGTAACATCCAAGCGTTGAATGCGTAGAGGGTTTTTTCGAACCCGGGAGACAAACAAGATATAATCCCCATACCATGAAAGGTGTTATTTCCATCAATGGTGTTGATGTTATGGTCTACATTATCTGCTACAAATTGTAGACAATGTGATTCGTCTAAAGGGCATGTCTCTTGCTTTGATGAAATGACAGCAAAGATTCGAATTTCTTGACTTCAGATTATGATGAACAAAATCCCATACTGTTTTGGGCATCTATTAGAAACCTGGACCTAAACATATGATGCAGTTGCACTGGTAGTCCAATTTGAAGAGGTTCCATCACTATTCTTGGTCTTGTGGCTTGTATGATAGCTTGACCAATTGAATTAATTTTGGTTGATGAGACATTCTCAGAAGTTACTACTTTCAGAAATGATGATAAACTGTCTGGTAAATGACCCTCTTTTGACAGAATATCCTGAACACTTGGATAAAATGCTTTATCTACCGCCATGTTTCGTATATCATTCTTGATCAGTGTTGCCGTTGTTTAATCAGAAACCTTTTATTCTCTTCGTCAGACTTAAGAACTGATTCCTTATAGAAAGTATGCAGTATGTAACTACATTTTCTTTGCCGTTTAATTCAGTTATTATGATTGAATTACCATAATGCTCCTTTAATTTTATTTTCATATGTTGATTGGAATATGCCTCATCTTCTGAAAGACTTTTCATGTGGTCTACTAGATCTTTGATATTTGTCTGTTTGTCGTCATTTTCTTCCAAGTATTTTGTCACTTGTAAGAACAATGTGTGGCTAGTATTTGGTCAACATCGTGAATAAGATGCATTTTCTTTACGTTTTGAAAACACCTCTGGCACTTTTTTCTCTGATGAAAAATTACCACCACAGGTACTGTGATAAACAGCATCAGCCGCATGAAGGCCCTAGCAAATTCTATCCTACCTTTAATTTCGACTGCCCATTCGTCGTTTCTATCAGTGCAAATCTGTTCTAAAGTTGATTGAAACTGAGTTGTTTGAACCGAGTGTACACCATGTTTTTTTCGTTTTGCATTAACATTTACCGGTTTTACCCAAAATAGACAGTCTTCTTTAAAATGAAATTGCATTTCTGATCTAAGTGATTTGGATGGAATAGGGATTACCGGTGATGTTGATTTTCTTCAAACTTTTTATGACTATAGGATTGACATAAGTGCGTCGGCCTAGATCTTTCTTGCAGAAAACACACAAATCCATTTTCTATATTCATTCGATTCATAGTGTTTTAAGTTTTTAAATCACGTGAATCGAAGAATATTATTTTTAAAAAATTGTTTTATCCATGTATGTGCATAAATTTTAAATATAAGGCTTAAAGATTTATAAATCAAACTGAATTTCAAAAACTGCTTACCTTGTATGCGTATAGAATGCATAAAATTGTCACACGGCTGACCGTAGATGATTTTTTCAAACAAATGAAGGCGATTTCCCTTTCAATAAAAAATTGTTATTTTGGCATCTGTTTTGAAATATTTGATTTCAGATTATGAAACTTATGTTAATCTACGGTCAAATATCAAGAATCGGGCACTGGGTGATTGTTCTGGTGCGCAAGATTAGCTAGTCGCCTACTTGGTCTGAATTTATATCGTAACCTACTTACGCAAAGCAGCGAATAAAAAATAAGTTACCTAAGAACCCAATTTTAATGTACTGATGTAACAGGAATGATCATTGCAGCTTATCTGATATCAACGACCAAGCTTTCACAGCGTCTCAGGGACTTGTGAAGTGATGCGTCACTGTCTTGTGTCATCATGACGTCATATTTTCTGTGTATGGAGGACAAACCGCACCATGAATTAAAATTGAAATTAATTTTACGATTTGCGGTCACATTGAATATCCTTTTTTCAACGTCTTCCGCAAATAATATTTTTGTATATTTTTAATATGTTATTAAGACTGTATTATAGTATAACTTAAAGCAGAAAAACCTTTTGTAGCAATTTTCTTGAGGTCATTTTGTATATTGACTAGACTATTTATTCAATATGACGGACTGATTTGGCATTTATTGTAATTGTTATATCACTGATTTGAATAAGTGATATCACCTATTACAAAAGTGATAGCATTTATTAGAATAGGTATTATCACCTATCAATCATCTATTTATCTTGTGATTTGAACAAGGGATATCACATATTTGGAAAAAATGATACATGTATCACTCTTTGAGTTCGAATAGATGAAATCACCTATTCAAATAAATAATTTTACTTTTTGAAAAGGTGATATCACCTATTCAATTTGGTAATATCTTGGAGATAATAAATTTTCATAGTATAGCACCATCAATGCAACTGTTTGTGCAAGTTCCATTTGTTTTAATTTGTCACGCGAATCGACATGCCGTCTTTAAAAAGGCCCCTTAGCATAATGCTCTTTGCGAAGGAGTCTTTTCCGTTTTTTCAATTCAACTGTTTCTCACAGTTTAAATACCAAGTATCTGGCAAGCAAACATCACTGGTGCATCCATCAATAGCCATGCTGCATGTTATCATTTAGGAAGAATTTGAAAACAAATATAAGCAAAGACTTATTTTTTTCGTGTATTTATTTATAGCGCGGTCCTTCTTTTAAGGATACGTTTGCTTAGAAGTGCCTGATGCTTTTAAGTTATGACAGCTTAATATTTATTATATTATAAGTTAATCAAAGTGAAACCAGAAATTGAGTCTTTGTGATGCGTCAAGTGTTGCCATCAAATCAAGGACTTGGTACATATATTAAGTGTATATATAAACAAATGAATTGATTGCGATTTAACGCAAAAATCAATGCGTTTAATTGAACAATCATTGCATTTAATCGCAAAATTATTGCGTTTAATCGCAAAATTATTGCGTTTAATCGCAAAAACTTTTGGTTTTAAACGCAATATTTTTTTGCATTTGAACGCAATATTTTTGCGTTTAAACGCAATAATTTTTCGATTAAACGCAATACTTTGCGTTTAAACGCAATAATTTTTCGATTAAACGCAATACTTTGCGTTTAAACGCAATCAACTTTGCGTTTCATCGCAATACTTTTTGCGTTTTATCGCAATCTTTTGCAATTAAACGCAAAGTACATTGCAAATAAACGCAAAAGATTGCATTAAAACGCAATAACTATTTACTGAACTGGTCTCAATAAGCTTCCGTACTATCCGTTTTCACGGATCTTTATTTATACCCGAAAGGAAATCTGTTAGCCAAAGGATAATGAAATAAACAGATCGTTAGGATGGAGAAACAAAGCAAACATCGTTATGTGTATTGTTAACACATTATCTTAAATAACCATTGTGATATATTGTGTACAATCTTGAGTCTCAGGTTATACAATAACTGACGCAATAAACGTTTTCCGGTTTATAAACAGTACAGCAGTACAGATTGGAAACGAAGTTATCACGGATATTCCATTTATTTAACGCTATTCACGCGATAAAATCACGAATTCTATTTCTGTAAAATAAAGTTGCGTAAATTGAGAGAATTGTCGAGTAGAATTAGAGAACACCTCAATAAAAGTATTTCCAAAAAAAATTCATTCTGATAATAAAAATTAGAATTATTACAATTAGGAATCGTTGCATTTTCATAGACATGAATGACTGAAAAGCAAAACCAACCTCGCATACCCGCAGAAAATCAAGAAATTGTTTTGTTTGGTTTATTACATGTACATATCTGTTACGATTGTGTAAATGTGAATTTTAAACTAAAAAAGGTAAATTTTACAGATTAAAGTGTAAAATTTACAGATTAAAGTGTAAAATTTACAAATTAATGTGTAAAATTTACAGATTAAAGTGTGAATTTTACACTTTAAAGTGTAAAGTTTACACTTTAAAGTGTGAATTTTACACTTTAAAGTGTGAATTTTACAGATTAAAGTGTGAATTTTACAGATTAAAGGCTGAATTTTACAGATTTAAGTGTGAATTTTACAGATTAAAGTCTGAATTTTACAGATTTAAGTGTAACATTTACAGATTAAAGTCTAAATTTTACAGATTAAAGTGTAAAGTTTACATATTTAAGTGTAAAATTTACAGATTAAAGTTTGCATTTTACAGATTAAAGTGTAAATTTTACAGATTAAAGTGTGAATTTTACAGATTTAAGTGTGAATTTTACAGATTAAAGTCTGAATTTTACAGATTAAAGTCTGAATTTTACAGTTTAAGTGTAACATTTACAGATTTAAGTGTAAATTTTACAGATTAAAGTGTAAAGTTTACATATTTAAGTGTAAGATTTACAGATTAAAGTGTGCATTTTACAGATTAAAGTCTGAATTTTACAGATTTAAGTGTAAAGTTTACATATTTAAGTCTAAGATTTACAGATTAAAGTGTGCATTTTACAGATTTAAGTGTAAATTTTACAGATTAAAGTGTGAATTTTACAGATTTAAGTGTGAATTTTACAGATTAAAGTCTGAATTTTACAGATTAAAGTCTGAATTTTACAGATTTAAGTGTAACATTTACAGATTTAAGTGTAAATTCTACAGATTAAAGTGTAAAGTTTACATATTTAAGTGTAAGATTAACAGATTAAAGTCTGAATTTTACAGATTTAAGTCTGAATATTACAGATTTAAGTGTAACATTTACAGATTTAAGTGTAAATTTTACAGATTAAAGTGTAAAGTTTACATATTTAAGTGTAAGATTTACAGATTAAAGTGTGCATTTTACAGATTAAAGTGTGAATTTTACAGATTAAAGTGTGAATTTTACAGATTAAAGTGTGAAATTTACAAATTAAAGTGTAAAATTTACAGATTAAAGTGTGAATTTTACACTTTAAAGTGTGAATTTTACAGATTTAAGTGTAAAACTTACAGATAAAAGTGTAAATTTTACATATTAAAGTGCAAATTTTACAGATTAAAGTCTGAATTTTACAGATATAAGTGTGAGTTTTACAGATTAAAGTCTGAATTTTACAGATTAAAGTGTAAAGTTTACATATTTAAGTGTAAAATTTACAGATTAAAGTTTGCATTCTACAGATTAAAGTGTAAATTTTACAGATTAAAGTGTGAATTTTACACTTTAAAGTGTGAATTTTACAGATTTAAGTGTAACACTTACAGATAAAAGTGTAAATTTTACATATTTAAGTGCAAATTTAACAGATTAAAGTCTGAATTTTACAGATTTAAGTGTAACATTTACAGATTAAAGTCTAAATTTTACAGATTAAAGTGTAAAGTTTACATATTTAAGTGTAAAATTTACAGATTAAAATTTGCATTTTACAGATTAAAGTCTAAATTTTACAGATTAAAGTGTGAATTTTACACTTTAAAGTGTGAATTTTACAGATTAAAGTCTGAATTTTACAGATTAAAGTCTGAATTTTACAAATTAAAATCTGAATTTTACAGATTTAAGTGTAACATTTACAGATTAAAGTGTGAATTTTACACTTTAAAGTGTGAATTTTACAGATTTAAGTGTAACACTTACAGATAAAAGTGTAAATTTTACATATTTAAGTGCAAATTTAACAGATTAAAGTCTGCATTCTACAGATTAAAGTGTAAATTTTACAGATTAAAGTGTGAATTTTACACTTTAAAGTGTGAATTTTACAGATTTAAGTGTAACACTTACAGATAAAAGTGTAAATTTTACATATTTAAGTGCAAATTTAACAGATTAAAGTCTGAATATTACAGATTTAAGTGTAACATTTACAGATTTAAGTGTAAATTTTACAGATTAAAGTGTAAAGTTTACATATTTAAGTGTAAGATTTACAGATTAAAGTGTGCATTTTACAGATTAAAGTGTGAATTTTACAGATTAAAGTGTGAATTTTACAGATTAAAGTGTGAAATTTACAAATTAAAGTGTAAAATTTACAGATTAAAGTGTGAATTTTACACTTTAAAGTGTGAATTTTACAGATTTAAGTGTAAAACTTACAGATAAAAGTGTAAATTTTACATATTAAAGTGCAAATTTTACAGATTAAAGTCTGAATTTTACAGATATAAGTGTGAGTTTTACAGATTAAAGTCTGAATTTTACAGATTAAAGTGTAAAGTTTACATATTTAAGTGTAAAATTTACAGATTAAAGTTTGCATTCTACAGATTAAAGTGTAAATTTTACAGATTAAAGTGTGAATTTTACACTTTAAAGTGTGAATTTTACAGATTTAAGTGTAACACTTACAGATAAAAGTGTAAATTTTACATATTTAAGTGCAAATTTAACAGATTAAAGTCTGAATTTTACAGATTTAAGTGTAACATTTACAGATTAAAGTCTAAATTTTACAGATTAAAGTGTAAAGTTTACATATTTAAGTGTAAAATTTACAGATTAAAATTTGCATTTTACAGATTAAAGTCTAAATTTTACAGATTAAAGTGTGAATTTTACACTTTAAAGTGTGAATTTTACAGATTAAAGTCTGAATTTTACAGATTAAAGTCTGAATTTTACAAATTAAAATCTGAATTTTACAGATTTAAGTGTAACATTTACAGATTTAAGTGTAAATTTTACAGATTAGAGTGTAAAGTTTACATATTTAAGTGTAAGATTTACAGATTAAAGTGTGCATTTTACAGATTAAAGTCTGAATTTTACAGATTTAAGTGTAAAGTTTACATATTTAAGTGTAAGATTTACAAATTAAAGTGTGCATTTTACAGATTAAAGTGTAAATTTTACAGATTAAAGTGTGAATTTTACAGATTTAAGTGTGAATTTTACAGATTAAAGTCTGAATTTTACAGATAAAAGTCTGAATTTTACAGATTTAAGTGTAACATTTACAGATTTAAGTGTAAATTTTACAGATTAAAGTGTAAAGATAACATATTTAAGTGTAAGATTTACAGATTAAAGTCTGAATTTTACAGATTAAAGTCTGGATTTTACAGATTTAAGTGTAACATTTACAGATTTAAGTGTAAATTTTACAGATTAAAGTGCAAAGTTTACATATTTAAGTGTAAGATTTACAGATTAAAGTGTGCATTTTACAGATTAAAGTGTAAGATTTACAGATTAAAGTGTGAATTTTACAGATTAAAGTGTGAAATTTACAAATTAAAGTGTAAAATTTACAGATTAAAGTGTGAATTTTACACTTTAAAGTGTGAATTTTACAGATTTAAGTGTAAAACTTACAGATAAAAGTGTAAATTTTACATATTAAAGTGCAAATTTTACAGATTAAAGTGTGAAATTTATAGAATTAACTGTGAATTTTACAGATTAAAGTGTAAAATTTACAGGTTGAAGAGTAAATTTTACAGATTAAAGTGTAAAATTTACAGAGTAAAGTGTAAAATTTACAGATTAAAGTGGGAATTTTACAGATTAAAAAGTAAAATTTACAGATTAAAGAGTAAAATTTACAGATTAAAGTGTGAATGTTACACTTTAAAGTGCGATTTTTACAGATTAAAGTTTGAATTTTACAGATTAAGGTGTGAATTTTACAGATTAAAGTGTAAAATTTACAGATTAAAGTGTGAATTTTACAGATTAAAGTGTAAAATTTACAGATTAAAGTGTGAATTTTACAGATTAAAGTGTAAAATTTACAGATTAAAGTGTAAAATTTACAGATTAAAGTGTAAAGTTTACACTTTAAAGAGTGAATTTTACAGATTAAAGTGTAAATTTTACACTTTAAAGTGTGAATTTTACACTTTAAAGTGTAAATTTTACAGATTAAAGTGTGAATTTTACAGATTGAAGTGTGAATTTTACAGATTAAAGTGTAAATTTTACAGATTAAAGCGTAAAATTTACACTTTAAAGTGTAGAAAATAAAAAAAATGTGAAGTGTACATGTGGCACTAAAACGCTTCCGTAAATACACTTCCCTATGCCTGTCTTAAAAGTATAACACTTGTAAAAACTAAAATTACCCTGAGGGGGAAAACATATGTCCAGTTATGTATATACGACCCTGATTGCTCAAACACGTTAAAATTCAATAAAATTTTATATCGCGATCAAATTCAGCATTGTAATTCCCAACATAAAGGTAACTTTAATAAATAAACAAAAACATGCGTTTTCAACGTCATTCATAATTCAAAATATTGCGTATTTAGCTTTAAAATCAATGATATATATTTCTGCATTTATTTAAAGAATGCGGAATCGTTCATTGAGTATCATGGGGTGATCAAATATGGTCAGGGTGATCAAATCCAATAAAGCTCGAAAGGATTTTTGATAGATTTGATCACGCCCGATCGTATTTGATCACCTCATAATATTCAAAGAATGATTCCTTATTACTTATATTTATATAATTTTCAACAATTGTACTTGTATTAAATCATATATTGATGAACTGTATTGGACATTACATTACAAAATCAATGCGTAGTGTTATCACAAGCAACGACACTGTAATATGTGAATTTTCTGACATTATCTGTTTTATTATATATAATGAAACTATAAAATAGTCAAATGTTGCAAAAAACTAACTTTAATTTAAGCTTGATGAGATGATAGAGTAGGGTAGGATGAATAGGATCTATGGAATAATTTCTGTTTACAATATGATGTATTGTTTATCTTTTTCCATACGGCATTTTCATCTTTCAATTCATGAATTCCTACCATTTCTGCTTGAACCAGAAGTGATACAAATCCTTGGTTCCATCCCGAGTCTACAGGCCCCGACATCGTCCATCGAGCGATATCTGATCCAGATTTGTCTTCCACTATCACATCCAAATCGCCCATTTCACTTCCTCTCATGTGAAAATAAAATTGGAAGCAAGCAGTTGTTGCTGAAAATATTTTAAATTTTTTTTTATCATAAAAGAGCTTTTATCAGAGCCATAATTTAAAAAAAACGCAGATGGTTTAGGTTCAATCACACAATCAAAGGAAAGTAATATAAAAATGAATGAACTAAAAATAATAAGATGTCACTTAAGGAAGGAGTCTTTTCTGGTTTTCGACTTGTCAAACGTAAATTTGATTAATTGTTCATTAAATCAAGATGAAAGGAAATTAAAATAGTATATTTTTCTTTCTTTTTTACTGTCATACAACTTGGCATAGAAAAATGTAATCAATGTTTAGAGTGGAACAAGGACTATATTTTTGGCGTAGGAAAATATCACATGTTGCGCAATTCAGAATTGCTGCAGATTATATATATATAATGAGTCTGTTATAGCATTTTAAAAACAATAACAATAATGTTGGATTTTTTTTTACTAATGTGAACTAATAATATGATACTTGGGTTTCAGAATATGTTTTTAAAATATGATTTGCCTATCAAATAACATTTTTATAAGCTTTTTAAAGCGCCCATTCTATACATTAATTTTTGTGAAAAAATCACTAAAATCAGTTTTTCTCTCTTATGAAACGGTCAATATATTAGCTTTTCTGTCAATTTATATCTTTATATAAAGTCTTCATAATAAATAGAAATTAGAAATATTTTATTATTGGAGGCATAAAAAAAAAATCAAAATTTCTTCAAAATTTAAGAAAATTAGAGGAAATGCGGGCTAAGCAATATCAATTTTAGTATAAATATTTATTCCAATTTAGTAGTATAAGCTGATAGACACTCTCATGGTCTATGATTTCATTGAAGATTTGAATCCTCAAATCTTAAACACATGTCTACAGAACTTAAAAGAGCTACACTTATTTTTATCACTCTTTACGTTGAGGAAAAAGGTAGTGACCTTGACCTGACCTTTATCCAAAAACAAAAAGGTCAAATTTAATTAAACTGATAGAATCATTAAGTAATATGATCCGTTTGACTGTGTCAAAATGTCATGCATTTCTTATTATAAGAAGTATGTTTGATAATAAAAAGACTCCTTCCTTAAGGTAAGGTTTGCGACTTGCGTTCCTAGTTTAATTTTTGAAATTGTAATACCATTTTGTTCATTATATTAAAATATTTCTACTTACAAAATTCAAATGATTTTGCCGGACCCGTTTTATAACTACAAAAGGTCAAAAGGTCAAAGTCCATGACTTCAAACTCTCATATATATATATATATATATATATATATATATATATATATATATATATATATATATATATATATATATATATATATATATATATACTTAGTAATAAATACAGGCATATGTGATACAGATGACATCCCACAACTAATATCGGCCTCCGGGGCTGATACAGGTTATCAGCCCTAGGGCTGATACAGATCCGTATCACACCCCTTGCGGAACTCCTCTGCCATTTTCCGTTTCGGCATTTGTGCATGTTTGCAGATGAAAAATGAAACATTTTTTGCAGTCGACATTTTTAAATGCAGTTAATAAATTCAGTTTTGGAACATTTAATTTTACTTAAAACACGAGGAAATTCCAGTTCTGTATCTACATGTTGGTAAAACGATAAGATTTCATATTTTTATTTAATACATGTGCAGACTACTTTCAGATAATATTTGAAATCAATTTGTTCAAGTTTTTACATAATTTATTACTAAGTATATAATAAATATAATCATAAATACAAATGTACCCTTTTTCCATATCACAGCCTGTATCAGCCCTCGACCAATATTATCCCTCAGGCCTTCGGCCCTCGGGCTGATATTGGAGTCTTGGGCTGTTACAGGCTATATCTATATATACAGCACAAAGAAATTCACCTTATTGGAGCCCAACCCTCCGCCCTGCCCAGAGCTTCAACTCACGACCTCTGGAACCCATTCTCCTAGCAGTGAGCGGCCACCGCGCTAACCACTACCACTCGACCATCAAGGCAAGACAAAAACTTGCTCTCGATGACGAACGGAACCTAGCGCGCTGGTCTATCTATCTATCTATCTATCTATCTATCTATCTATCTATCTATCTATCTATCTATCTATCTATCTATCTATCTATCTATCTATCTATCTTATTGCGTGGACCCTGAGGTCCACGCAGAAAATATATAAGCGAGGTTAAACCGGATGCTATGGGGAAAATTCAGCCTGCGTATGAGCTAGTCTGGTTCCTGTGCGTAATGGGTAGCTCAGGGAACCAGGCTAGCACACGTTTATCTGAATCGGGATCGGGATTCCGTGTCATATGCACACATAAGTTCAAAGGCGCTGTAATTGTAAAGTTGTCGGTAAACAGGGCAGAAACAAAGTATTCCTTTTAAAGAAATGATTGGCATGTGATATGAATTATCAGTATTATGAAATAAGTTAATGTTATGCCGAAACTACAACATGCCAATCTCTCACCAGAGGGCGTATTACGCTGCGCTACAACACCTCTGTTAACGTCTAAATGCCAAGAATCTTGGCAAAACCCATTCTCAATCATGATATTATAAATTATAGTTTTATATGTATTCAGTCTACATTTCGATGTTAAAGCATCGCTAAAAATATTGAAATAAAAAGATTTTTATTGGTAAATCACGGTAACAAACAAAGAACTATTTCTCGGAGTAATACTCCATTACCAATGTTTTCGTGGCACTACTTTTTAGACGTTAATAGAGGTATAAGTGGAGCGAAGCTGGAACGATAACTCTGGGTAGAGATTGACAACATGCATCAAATAGCATAATTTGCAATGTTTTGTTGTTTTCCGAATACACAATCATGTAACTTAACTTTACTTCTATAGTAGGCGAGGCTAGAGAACTTCCCGATTAAATCTTTAAGTATTTAAGTATGATTGAATAAATATGTTACTGTATAAAAGTTTAAATCTCAAGAAAAATGCACCAAAATATGAAATTTTTAATTTACACAAAGCTGTCACTGCATAGTTAACAAAGTAGTGCAAATCGTAATGTGTGCGCAAATAGTAGAATTCACCGAGTGCCTGATACTATACATGCAAACTTCATTCATAGATAGATCATAATTATTTTAGAAGTATGAATCCTTTAAATTCTAAGATGAAAAGTCAGGGCTATACATACATGTATACGTAATACAACGTACAAATTTAGTGGTTAAAAGCAGAAGGCTAGAGTCGGTGGAATTTCTGATAATCTTAAGGCTTTCACGTTTTCGTTGGAAACACATGCAAATGGTCCACGTACATGTATTGTAGTCCTTTTTTAAAGGACAGTAACTTGTTGAAACCCATTGTTGTGCAAATCTGTGAAAATTGACAAAGTGCGTGTGTCCTTTTACTTTTTCACGAAATACTACAAAACCCCATGGCAAATTTCAAAAATTTAAAGTCAATTATTACGTCAAACAAATATTGACGTCACATCTAAAATAAAGGGTAGTTTAGGTCACGTCACAATCAAATTCTGTGTTTTCTACCTGTAACCGCAAACCTCACCTTAATAATTTTTATTAGTACACGTATTTTCATCTAAGTCGCCATTACTACACTAAGAAATGTAGTATTATGAGTTTGCCTTAACTATATACACAAAATAGGCATGGAAGCGCTGATTTGTAAAATGTCAGCAAATTAGTTATTTAATCTTGTAAAATGTTCATGATGCTTGAAAATCAAATGTTGCTAAATAGTAAATAAATAACTAGAGCCGAGCTCGTTGCAAAGCAACGAGTAGGTCCTCCGTCGCAACTTCGTGTCGCGAAAGGATTGTCCATCAGTCTGATTGAAACACCTCCTTCTCCTAATACTTGTTAGAGCCTGACGGACCCTATATTGATAATAGGTCATCTTTACAGGACCATTTCTTCTTACCAATTAGAGCTTTAGAAAATTGATCGGAACTTTTCAAATGGAGACAAAAAAATTAATTCATGTCTGTTTTCTATGTAACCTCTATTGAGTATTGCACCACTCATTAAATAGATAAAGGCATATCTTTGCTAAGTAGGAGTTTATTTAGATTGTATTTAAATGTGGAGGTCAAGTGGAGATGATCTGTTATTGATACAGGTCTATCAGCACTGGCGTCGGAAGCAAATTTAAAGGGGGGGGGGGGCTAGACTAATCCTCAGAAATATTGAGGTAAAAAAAACTAATTCCCCTAGCCCCCCGGTTCCGACGCCTATGATCAGACCATGACGAGTGTAAGGAGAAGGGAAATGGTTTTAATGAGACTGGATTATCAATATGATAATAGTAGGTTCCAAAAATCGAAAACGAGACTCAATTTCAAAGTATTATATTCATACTAGGTAAGTTCTTCGTTTAACTTGCTTCACGTTTAGGATAACATTAAAAATGACATCATATATGTACATGTATATAATTAATTTAATTATAATAAAAGTGTGTGTGTGGCGGTGGGGGGAATGACCCCAAAAAATCAATTTTCTAAACGTTAACTTAAGGGAAATTTTGGTTGCGAGAAAGAGTGGGGGGGGCATTACTCCCACTGGACCATCTAAAAGGTACTGTTAGCAAACTCACAAATGATACCCCCGCTAAGAAAGAAGTCATTACTCACGTATTTCTCTATTAGAGAATAATGGATGCTTCTTTTTATTATAGTGAGTCAGACAAGGCAGAGTATATTTACAGGTCACAATATCTTTATGTCAAACTTTAGCTTTTACTCATTTCCATTAATACAAGATATGACACATGTTTAATATGACTTTGTACATGTGCAACTGACCCTTGGTCAAGTTCATGACACATCATCGGTCATAAGGAATCTTTACATGAAATAGAAACTCCCAATGTTTCTCCTTAAATGACTGTGGGACAAATCTTTACACACTCTCAGGTCATAAGCAATCTTTGTGTGAAGTAAGAAATTCCAAAGTGGACCGGAAACAAATTTTGCACTTTTCCTGCCAGTGACCTTTACTTGGGTTAAGGTCATGACGCTTCGTCAGGTAATGAGTAATATTTCTATAAAGTAAGAACACTACCAATGTTTCTTCATCAGAAAGTTATAGACCGGACACGACGGACGGACGGACGGACGGACAAGGTGATTTTTAGGTACCCCCCCCCCAATTATTTTCGTGGGGTATAAAAATCCTGTTTGATCGTTTTATGCGGCACAAAAAACGACCTTTATTTTTCAATTATTTCTATTATATCACATATAAATATTGTGTAAAAGTATGATTTTTATGCACATTTGAGTTCTTCTCATCATCGTCAGAAAGGATAGTAAACCCTTGGGTTCCAATGATGTATTTTCATTGACATTTGTCAATTTGCATCACTAAATGATTTCCAAGTGGTAAGGTATCAAAGCTTTTGAGATGTTACATGTAGATACTGAATTTCTATAGATCTAAATTTAAGGTTAAAAAAAACAGCGCTTTTTTTATATAGTAAAACAAAATCTAAAATACTCGTACTCGTACACATAAATAAGAAGATATAGCGAAAGCCATTAAGACTTTATTTATTTCTTCTGTTCTAGACTTTTTCAGAGTTAACAAGCTACAAGTTAACAATCTCCCATTTTGACAAGTCAGATTTAAAATAAAATATTCAGCTGAGTGTTAAGTCATTTAATTTGCATAACAACCTCCTATTACACAACTTCAATGATTTTTTTTTATCAACGTGCATATAACAATAAGTAAAATCCCCCAAAACACATATCTATCGCAATTAAGTGCATACATTTTTGGGAGGCAAAAACGTCGCTATATTATAGTCTGCAAGTCAATTGATCTATGGTCTTTCAAAGAAATAAGAAACTGTCGACACTTACAGTACTCTGATGATTTCTATGACGACTGACTTCATTGCTTAATGTAGTCGTATATCATTACTTCTAATCATTAGAACAAATTTCATTTAATCTTTGACTTAAAACTGTTAACTTATAAAACCAAAGACATAAATAACTTATTAAGTTATTTATGTCTCTGATAATTTATATTTTATTCTAACTATAGAAGTTTAGCGTGTTCAACAGGTTAATCTTTTAGCCACATTCTCAGATGACGATATCGCACCTTTAATGTGAGGATGATTGACATCGAATATTTAGATACTTATTGTTTAACAATTGACCACTGCAGTGAAAGCATCCTTCAAAATGTTACTCAATTATATAACAATTGCTGATCTGCAGCCGGGGGGGGGGGGGGGGGCAATATTCTGAGCTATGTGCGCTGACGCGACACGAGATTTTCGGTCGCACGTGGAGCGGATTAAATTAGCATAGACTGACCGAATAAACACACGGGTGGGAAAGTGACACACATAAAAAAATTAACACAAGTTAAGTAGTCGCCAAAAATTGGTTTTCGCCACATTTTGAAAAAAAGAAAGTCCTTGCACTGTGATCATGTAACCGATAAAATCTAAACAAAACTTGTTTAAAAAACGCATGTGAACATTCTTAAAATAATCACTGAATCCCTCAATTCCGGACAATTCTTTTATCGTGGCAGCCTCTATCGCATGTGTTAATTTGATATTTTATTTTTTATCCTGCCTTGAACGCTTGGAGAGTGTTTTATGTTCTAAATTCTGCTTCCAATTTTGATCTCTCTCTCTCTCTCTCTCTCTCTCTCTCTCTCTCTCTCTCTCTCTCTCTCTCTTACTCTCTCTCTCCTTTTGTGCAACCCTATGAAAATGTCAACTACTTCCTACGATATCTGTAAAACCTCTCAGCAGTATTTAGCGGAAATATTCGTGGGTAAATAAAAAAAAATTAAGTTGAAACACAAGTCAATAAACAAATAGTTTAGATCGTACAAAATATCAATAAACATGCACGTGTGATAACGTACATGTAGAAAAACATGAAGCTACCGCAGATCACTTGTCAACTCGCGCAGGATCTCCTTGGCTATGTGCGAGGGGTGATCATGCATAATAATAAGAAACAGTACGAAAACAATAAGGTCTTCTGTTGGAAACGGAAGACCTTAAAAGAATTATCAACAGAATCAGTATAAGGTCTTCCGTTGAAAACGGAAGACCTTAATTAGAGGATTTCAAGAATCTGCTTTTACACTACATACTATAGCACAAATATTTCTCGACGAAAAATAAAAAGAAATAAGGAGAGAAACGCTGCCACCATATTTTAAAATGTGTTGTGAAAATTTATTAAACGAGTAAGATAGAAGACGAGGTACGCTGATATCTAATGTCATAAGCAATAAAATGTTAACGCTTGCCAAAGCATAGTTTTCAACCTGATGAAATATCATGTAACTTGATCGCTTTTGTCTGACGGGTGATATCACAAGGGAAGTAGCATTTTCACAATATACTTCTTACTTATCAGTTACACATTTCAGACTATATAATAACCTAGAAGATGTTTAAATCGCTCGCCTCACAACATTAAATTTAAAGGACTACATGTGGGTGCGGTAATATGCATTTCCCCCCAAAATTAATTATTTTAAAAAGCTTTAAAAATAAGGTGGCAGATAGTAGAAATCATATTGAAAATAAGTGTGTAAAAGGTTATCACCACAATGACGTCATAATGTAGAAATGACGTCATGAAAATTGTCTAATTTTGATAAATTGTTGTTTTGTTGCAAAATATGGTTGTTTTCGATGGTTTTTCGACTTGGAAACATCGAGTGCACGCTTCCTCAAGTACCATTTTTAGTATAATGTGTAAAATTATAGGGTAAAAAACATACGTTTAAATCGTTCTTGAGCAGACCTGCGCTCTAAAATTGGGTCATTTAGGTGACGTCATAGATAAACAGCGAATGGGAAATGATGACTAAAATCAAGATGAAAGTGATATGCATGCTCTGCACAATGATTTATGGAGATTTGAATTTTATACGACACTATTTAAAAATTGGTTAAAATTGGGGGCAGATGTTTACCGTACCAGATATAGTCCTTTGTGTACCTAAGAACGTAATTAACGTGTTTATATTGTACACATATTATTAAAAAGAAATAATTGGTGCATCAATCAAAAGGTTGCTCCTAAGCATTTTTAAATTTGCTTAACTACAGTGTACGTAGTCATCTGATTTTATGAATTAAAAACAGTGTACTTAGTCTTGCTTAAAACATGATAAGTTATAAAATTAGTATACTTGCTTAAATTTAAGTTTGCTAAAGATATTTCCATCACTCCTTCATCCCCCGTAGACCCGCCAGATGCTTCTGTATAGACGTAAAATGACCCATCCTTAGCTGAATATGGTCCAGTATCATCACTAGGCGTTCCGTTCTGAGAATAAAACCGAGGAATGAAACATAATTTTGTATTGAATAACGCTAACAAAATCACATTTCTGTTCCTATTTGTATAAATTTCGAAAAAATAATGTTCATAGGCGTCGGAACCGGAGGGGGGGGGGGGGGGGCTGGGGGGAGGGCTTACACCCCCCCCCCCCCCCACTGTTTTTGCAAAGTGAAACGTAACCATCAGGCACATAGCAGAATAGAGGGTTCAGCGCCCCCCCCCCCCCTTTTTTTTCGCCGGAAATAAAATTGTTCCTTAATTAACCTTGAAAGATTGTGAGAAGTTGGAGTCATAGGCATACTAGCCCCCCCCCCCCCCCCCCCCCCCCGCACGGATTAGGAATTTCATGACTTTGGAAAAGAAATATTTTGGTATGTAAGATTTATTTTATTGGCGTTATAGGTATATTCCCCCCCCCCTCCCCGCCACGGATTAGGATTTTGATGATTTTTGGAATTAGGTTTTATTTTTTTATTTTAGAGGATTAGTCTAGCCCCCCCCCCCACCCCCCCCCCCCACCCCCACACACACACACACACTTTCAATTTGCTTCCGACGCCAGTGATGATTTATTCTATTATATTTGTAATGAAAAAGCTGCGCTCAGTATAACTTCAAAAGAGTGACATTCCAAATTTTTATTTAATTTCTTTAAAGTCATTGATCATAGCAGAGTATAAAATGTTTTAGTAGATAATAAACCCCCCCAAAATAATAGATGCATTAAACATACACTATGCTTTCTCCACTTCATTTCACCATGGTTATATATGGAGCAAGTTTCAATTTCTGTCTCGAAGGAACACGAATACAAAACAAAAACTTCATCTGAAAAAAATCCATGCATAAAACTGTTAAATGCTACAACACAATCACTAACTCATTTCTAAATATTTAAACGCCAAACATTTTTAAGAATCATTTGTATGTTTGATAACTTATTCCAATCTGGAAAGATGTCATTAAAAATTGAAAAGGGGCTATATCTGCACATTTATTTTAATGCATTTTCCGTTTTTGTAGGAGAAATTTATTTGTAATGAAAGTGCAAAAAATGTTATTGTATCATGTTTTTAGCATAATAAGTTCTTAAGCAATATTAAATGTTCTGATTTAGGTTCGAAAAAAAGTGTATATAAATATTGATATTTGTTGAGGATAAAGATACTTACTCATGGAGTTTTAAAAAAAAATAAATTTACTACTGTAAACAGGGAAATATTCGCCCTAGTTTTAGTTTCGTCCCTTCGCCCTCATTTTCAGCGGGCGAATTGAAGACTGACCAAATTCTATGCCGCAAAAAATATTTCTGTTAACACATCTGAATTTGAACGAATTCAAGACTGGGCGAAGCTGTATGCAATTGAAGAATGGCGAAAATAACACGGAACGAAAAATACCCTGTATACAGTACCACCGCCACATAAATCTAACCTGAGCAGTTTGAGGGTTTGTTCAAAACACCGTCGTTACAAAAACAACTGTTGGCATCACAGAACGAGTTTTTGTCGCATTCTGTTCCCGCTATACATGTACACCTAACGCCAGTCCATCCATTTTTGCACAAGCATTCCCCGGTATGCTTGTCACACGATAAAGACTTACTTTGATCACAAACACAAGCATTATTGCAGTTTGTTCCAAATTTAAAAAGTGGACAATCTGTTAAAGAAAAAAGCAATACCTGTTAAAAACACACTAGGTTTATAAAGAAATGTATATATTGTATAACCAATGCTACTTAATATTAAACAAATTAAAATCTAGAGTGACAAAGTAAATGTACCTTTGCATGTTTATGATTTTCTGATTAGGTTTTGTCAATATATAAAAGAGAAGTTTACATTTACGCACACCCGGGCAACTTAAAATCAACAGTTAGACATGATTCTAAAATAACCATATATACTATATATTTGTTATAAATACATAATTTTTTGCGCCTTTGATATGAAAAAAGAAAGGCCTTTAACACGTCCCTTATATTGGGTATACATGGGATGTGATATGAAAATACAGATAAAACAAAATATTCAAATATGTTGAAAACCATTTCATTCAATATTCAGTTCTTAGTACTGGACAAGACAGATGCTGTACTGTAAATGAGATATTTATTCAGTGTAATTAATTAGAAATAACGCGATGAAGCGTTTCAATTAAAGCCTCACGAACGAGATCACAATTGCATGTAATAGATGAACCCAAGGTTTATTACCATTTAAACAAGAATTGCTCACTTCAAATGGATAAGGAAACATGACTATAAACTAAACTTTATAACAATGATAATTACTACAATATTCTTTGTTTATTGATTTTCGTGGACTTTCTCTAAGAATGTTGTGTAGTTATGAGATAATAACATTGTGCTAAACAAATAAAAACGTTGATAATAATTTTAAACATAATCATCACGCGTGCAGTTAACCTAAAACGTGACGAGTAAGATGCCTTAATCTATTCTTTTGAATTATCTATTGCTAGAGGGTTGGATCCCCTATGTGTTGTGTAAACATGCTTGCAAGAAAGTTTGATTTAATGTGGTCTAACACTCAGTAGCACGTGAGTTCAAACTTGAAACAGTTGTTTTAAATGTAATTCCTGAGAATGGACCAGTATATTAAAAAGGTTCTGGAAGTTCGATAAATTAGATAAATTTTCTCAAGACACCAAATACATAAAAATTTTCCCACTAAGTTCTTGACTTTTTATTGAACAGTAAAATACATAAAGTTAAAAAGGACAGTATTATTCGAGATTATAAATATTGGAAATTGAAAATGATTGAAAGTAAGAATTTTATAACTGCACTAAAATCCAAAGGATCAGAAGAATATTGCGATCAAATAATCCATTGTAATAGTGTTCATTAAAAAAAAATGAGGATTTTCTTCTGTCTCTGATATTTGTAAGACTTGTACAAATTATTTCTGGAAGGCTGTTTTCTTATGATGGACTCGCAGTGATGAATATTTCAGTATAAAAATAGAAATATTCGGCATGAATAAATATGAGACAACCTAAAGGTTCAAATAGAAAATAACTGCTACTATTACAACTGTAAGCATCTTTCTTTTATGTCATTTTTATGACCTTGATAGTAAATAAATGAGCAAAATTTTGAAATAAATATAAAAACAAACTTTATTGAATACCGTGGCATTGAAGGCAGTGTCCTCAACAACAAAGCATTTTCTGATAAAGCCGTTGGACTACATATCCCTTTTGCTGTATGAATATTTTCTAACTAGAAAATACAAGGAATTGTTTAACTGTTCTTGAGATATCTGAAAGTTTATTAGGGGCCACCTTTAAACTTCTTACCGGGTCCATGAACCAAAAATTTTAAGGCAGCATATTGATAAGAACATTATTCTGACCAACGTTTGTTCTACATTGCTTTTCAAAAAAGTTCTCCTTTCCGATAATTATGATCAAGGTTTGGACTTTTAACCCATTGCAAACCTTACTTATGCAATCTGTGATATAATTTTAGTACTGTATTGTTAATCAGCTGTACAATGAACATTTTTGCTACATAAGTACATGTAATAACAAATTATCGCTCAGTAGAGAGTTACAATAAAAAATAAAATAAAAAATCCCTCAATTTTTTTTAATACTGTTTAATATCCGAAACCGGGAAGTAACGTCATCATCTTAAAATATAAATCTCTGTTGTACACATGATGTTTTATAAGTCCTAAAAATTTGGTGCAAATTGTCGAATAGTTTTTGAGAAATAACGCCCCAAAAAATCAGAAAAAAACAAATAACGAGAGCAAAGCGTGTTGCAGACCAACGAGTGGCCTGGATCTTCCGGTAATGTAAAAAAGAAAAGCCTGGCAGTTTCTACTGGAAGTAGGATTCTGAAAAAAAGTAGCTATCAGACAAACAAAAGAATCAAATCCGAACGATTCTTGGGGCGACTAAACAAAAAATGAATTATTCTAAGTCTCAACAAATTTTTAAATAGTTTCTGGTCCGAGTTGACTTTAGTTTGAAATTTTTACTTTTTTTTTTCACTTTTTTCTTAACCAAGATCGCGGAAAAAAATTATCCGGAAAAATCGAGTTTCAAACCTCGATCCTTGCGATGAACATTTTGCTTCTGCAACTGATAAATTTTTTTGCCAATTAATCAGCAACTTTTGCTTTACATTTCTTAAAGCGGCACGGTGACTCAAAATAGATGTTTTGCTTTTTGATTATGACAACGGAAATAAAAAGAGCTACTCAAAATTTCATAATACGGAAGGTTTCACGCATCACAAGTCATCACTTATCAATTTACAGGTCATTAAAGCTTATTTGGAAATTGCACATGTAAACAAACCGAGTTGTTTTTGACATTGGTTTAATGTCACGTGATTGCGATTTCTGTCTAAAAATAGTTACAATGGAATTGAAACACTGATGATGAAGAATTTGAATTTGAAGCTATTCGATGTCTGTAGTAAGAAATATGTATTTATAGAGAATGCATCTTGATAAATATATAGTTCTTGAAGACATCATGTTTCAATGAGAGGTTTCTGGCTCATGATGTATGCCACGCTGCAGTATTTACATTCCCCTGCGCTTGCGTGGCTATGAAGCGGAAGGAAAAAATCAATATTTTTGTGTTGGCCCAACGCGTAATTCTATTTTTCTCTTTCTAATTTGATGTATTTACTTTGGAACACCGTAATTTTTCAAAAGTGCATCTTTTCATATGATATATAAAATATGTAGAAATCGTGTAAAATCTCGATATTTGCTAAACCATGGGTTTTGTGCGTCACCATGTCCCTTTAAGAAAATATTCACACATCCAAAGATAATTCAGGAAAAGTAAAAAAAATTCGCGAAAAAAAACGGTGCCAATTTTCAAGCTCTGGCGAGCTTCGGTTCCTTGCACATTTTCCCTAAAAAAACAATTTTTCTACAGGATATTTGGGATTTCCAACCGGAATAAAAAGCTAGGGATTTAAATTCCGGTAAGATATGAACAAAACTCCCATAAGATTTTGAAATCCAATAGAAAATTTTAATTTCCAATGGGAAAACTACCTGTCTGAATCAAATTCCTACAGGAAATACTTTTTTCTATAAGAAATAAAATAACTATTATAATAGTATCATATGAAAATACTACAGGATTTTTAGCCGGGCTCTGCTGAAAGCACAGTCCTGGCTATAGGCAGGCAAATCGCCAATGTTACTATAAATAGCACAAATAAACAAAAAACCAAACAGCGTCAAGGTAAAGCTTCCGCTATACCAAATAGTTACACAAAGAGCCACGTTTTGTCAAAAGTGTTGGCATTTTGTTTCTTTTTTTTTAAATTTCGAATGAATTGTCTATCTTTTTAAGTTTTCTTATTAATAACGTGTTTCTAAAACATTGCTATGCATTTTGGACACATACAATGCGCATGAATTTCCATAACTACTTTTTGCTGCGCGATGAAGAAACGGGGATTGAATATATAATGTCTGTTGCAAAATTCAAGACTGCAACTGTTGAAGTTTTTAACTTAAACTAGACAGACATATTTTTTGTCTATAGCCGCTTACAAAATTTGGTCGCTCTCTGATGCTTTGCCGACATTAAAAGCATGAGAGAGAGAGAGAGAGAGAGAGAGAGAGAGAGAAAGAGAGATTTCAGTCTTTACTACACAATATGCATAAAGACACACCAAAAGAGCCCGGCTTTCAGTACTTCAGTACTTTGAATAATTTCCTGTAGGTCTATTATTTCTCCTATGGAAATTGATATTTACCAAAAAATAATATGAAAAACTGTTCCCGATAATTATGGACCCGCTTAAGATGCAGTTTCATTTACAAAAAACATATAAGACCATCCTCTGGAGAGTATATAGACACTTTTGTTTTTAGTGCGTCAGGTGAAATAATTACCTAGAATCAAAGTACTGCGAGTACTGATAGGCAGAAACATGATTGTTATTAAAATTACTTAGCAAAATTAAGGTGCTATGGGACACCTGTCGATATTGATGTGAATAAAATTCATTATGACCAAAATACTCTTATCGGTTGAGTAATTTCAAAATTTTCAAAATACTTGTCCCAAAATATATATCTTAAATATTTTTGGAAAGGTAAAAGTTATAAAAGCCCCAGCAGGATTCGAACTCACGACTGACAGATTCGCAAATAATGCTTTAACCCTGTGCTCTATACTGTTAGATAAGAATTTCGGGAAAGAAAACACATCGAAAACAGATCGGAGGTCAAACATGAAAGTGTTTCATACCACCTTAATTGCATGATAAAAAAGCACTATTCTTTCCGTAAAGTAAGTTGTTTTCATGCAACCTTATCAGATGCAAAAGTCGTTGTTGGTAATAATTGCTTGTTTACTAGATTAGTTAAATGTGGCAAGTGGACTTTGTATGTAAAAAGTAGTGAAGGATATTTACAAAGGCGATAAAATTAAACCTGCGGTTTCCCAAAGTTCAATCGTATGGCTTTACTGGTACATGTAGCTGAAAATTTATTGAAGTCATTATGACTTTTAAAAATCTTCTGTTACGTGTGAAATTTAAATCCAATAAACCTTCTACATGTAAGTCTTATGACTTTCAAGCAAAATGATCAAAGGAATATATAACGATTATAGGTTGTTTTTGAGAGACATTTTGATATATTTACATCCACCAAGTACATGTATGATTCCCTATATTTCTTATTGAAATTGATTGCAATTCATGGCTTTGTAAAACCTGACATCGATTGGTCGAAATCTTTATCAACCTAAGAAAAATCACGTACTGCACAAAATAATCATGATGATATTAGACTCAAGCCCCAATAGAAGACGATTTGGCTGTTTCTTTTATCTAACAAACGCATGGAACGGATGAATATAAACGATAGTTTAAATAACTTTACCTACTTCTTACTTTTAACGATCAATTTATTACGTTAATAAAAGAGAGATTTAAATATAAACAGTAATATGTTTTCTTTGATGATTCATGCATGTTATAAAGGTAGCGATAATTGCAGAAAAAGTTACATAACCCGCTATATAACACGGGTTATTATGTATTTTTTCGCCAATGACGCCACTCTCATAATCTGCATGAATCATCAAAGATAACACATAAATAAACCCCAGGGTCGCGATTAAACAATACTGGCAAAAATACCATTTCTTGACATAACTACACATTGTGAATGACATAGTATGCATCATTGTCTCAAAATTCACGGTCCGTAGTCCGCATAGCTTTCTCCAGGTGGGTAGATGATCGTATATATTTTCCGTGGTTTGCGAAAATTGGTATGCATTTAATATGATGAACAATTTAATAAAAGGACAAAATTCCTCAAAAGTAATCACATCTAAACTTTTATCAAATTAGCCCACAGCCCATAATCGAGTCCGGTCTGTCGTATTATATCTTTGGCACGTTGCTTTATTTTACTCATGCACTCTCTCCTCTCAGGGGTTAAAATGAATGGGTACCAGGCAAATGTAAACTGTGTACTGGTTATATGGCTTGTGGGCTCAATAGGGAATTGACGATGATATTGATTGTTCAAGAAGCAAATTCTGTCTTCATGTTTCATTATAATTTATATACGTACTACAATGCATGATAACACCTACTTTAAAATATATATATATATATATATATATATATATATATATATATATATATATATATATATATATATATATATATATATATAGATGAACATAACTGCATACATATGCATGTACCTTTAATAATTTTAATTTTGTTTCTATAACAGTTTTGATATACATGTATTTTTGTTTAAATTTAATAGTTTTAATCGATGAAATGTCTGTTTATTTGAAATCATAGTTCATGCATGCATACATGCACACAGAAGAGACTTTTTATACACAGCAGATCCGCTACCGGTTTAACGGGTTGCTCACTTTTTACATCATTTAAGATCAATGCAGTAATATACGGCAACATTTGATATTTCCATCGCACTCATCAAACTATTATAATCTGAAATACTGATGCGATAATTATATATCCGGGCGAGTAAAGTATAGTTTCTTTAGAGGATGCGGGATACTTCATTATGCAACCCATACAGAGTCCTGCTTCGAAATTAAAGCTTCGCAAGAGTGAATTCAACCTCATTAATCATGTTGATGTTTAAGACGTCAGAAATAATATTTCAGTTTTGTGATCACAAGAAGAAAATATATGCGTTCATAAATATAACAAAATGTACATGTATTTATAATAATGTCCTATAACGTTCTCTTTAGAAACATCGAATTGAACTAATTTTCTTTATTTTTAGCCTGCACAAAAGCACCGCTGGGGTCCTTATGACCCCCTCCCATCACCACCTGTTGTTTTAATTCGCAACTATCTGAAATGTGTTAGATTATTGCGTGGAGCAAATAATTCTATCATTCGAACCTTCCTTTTTCAAATAGAACTTTACAAATCGTTGCTCTTAAAAAACAATTTTTACTTGCGCATCTATTAATTATTCATGCACATATAATGAACTATCTCCCCAGCATAATATTTATACCACGTGCGTTCCCTTTGTTTACATCGCATACCAAAGCAAGAGTTATCGTTCGTTCCTCTACAGATACATATGTAAACATAAATTCATCTAACATTTACTATATATATCTTAAAGTTTACTATTGCGCATTTTTCACTAGAATTAAATTGATATTGATTTATTAAACGGATAAAGTATTGATTTATACCAATTAAAGTTAAATTGCTAAAAACAAAACAACTAACATCAATAATAGAGGCGGATCCAGCAATTTGGAAAAGGGGGGGTTCCATTTGATGAAAACCAAAATGTGCAAAATTCATCATTTGTCAATAAACAAGGACTTTTTGAACGTTTTCCGTGCGTATACAACTGTATTTTAGAAACATTTATCTCATCACTATCTATTTCACATCTATTTCAACAGCAGAATGCACTGTATTATTGAGCGTTTTGCCGTTTTGGTTTAGGTAAGGAAGATTTGCATACTATCTAGCCACAAGAAACGCATGCAAGTCTCCAGCAACGAGAAAGTGCGTCTATGCTTGACTGAAAAGAAACACTAAGAAACAAAAAATAACTCAGACTAATTACGACAAACTATTTTAAAAATGGATATTTTGGTAATTTTTTTTATGTCTTTGATGTTTTTAAATTCTGAACTATTTATCGATTTTGAGTTCTATCGATTGCCTTCTTAAATAAAGGTCTAAATGATAGGATATGACAAAAAATGGGGATAATTTATGTGCTGATTAGATGGTAGGTGTGTAATACAATGGGAAAAGCAATTGTCGTCTTGATGTAACCTCTGTAATGGCCGGGTACGCTACATTATTCGGCACTAGTACAGATGCGATCATATTTAGAAGAGTTTTGAAAAGTTTGGCATTTTCATAATGGTTTACATATAAACCCTTTATACGGTATTTTTGTAACAGAATTTCCGACTTATGGAAACAAAACAAAAAGGCTTTCTTTTGTGTTTCATGTGGGTATGAAGGTAGCTAGCATTCCAGAAAAATAGCATAACCCGCGTAAGCGGGTCATGTAATTTTCTTTGTATTTTTCCTTTGAAACAAAGTAAAACTCGTCTATTATAAATACTTAAGTTAATTAACTAAACAATACATTTGAAAGCGGCTTTTTAAAGTAAAACGAATGCGTGTACTCATACTTGTACGTCGTTTTACTCGATGGCTTGTCAGTTCAAAACTGTATGAACTATATAATGAATTTAAAAAAAAGAAATAGAGTAGAAAATACAGTGTAGATGTTATTATAAATCTGTGTTTTTAGCGATACTGCTAAATATTATGTACTTTTTCTTTAATTTTCCACATGTTTACCCAGTGTAGTAAACACCGGATGCTGAAAGGGAGTACAACGTACTTTATTTCGATAAAAAATCGATAGGGTTTTTCACATAAGAACATAATTATGAGACGCAGTACGAAATTCTTTAAATAAGCAATCTTAAAAACATTTATTTGAGATAATTACAGTATTTCTATTATAAATGGGAAAATTGTCTTTAAATAGGCACAAAACGTTTTCAAAAAATTCATATGTCCCAGAGAAAGGGGGGGTTCCGACCCCCGGAACCCCCCCCCCCCCCCTCTGGATCCGCCAATGAATAACGGGAGTCGAACAATGGAAAGGGGGTGTCGTTTGGCGAGTTGTATGCCCTTTGTATGCGCTCCGTTGGCGGTACCATAAAGAAGGGGAGGAATTTGACCTGTGACGTACAAGGTCATGAAAGCAATTGCAATAGGCGCTTCCGCCTAAAAAACGATATAGGCATTGAAGAAATACCTTTCCTACAGGAAATATTAAAAATATTGTAGGATTTTCTAATTTAAATCATATCGGCATTCAATTTCCTTTTGGAGAAAACTATTTTGTACAGGGATTTGATTCAGAGAGGTAGTTTTCGTACAAGAAATTAAGATTTTTATCGATTTTAAAATTCTATAGGAATTCTGTTCAAATCCAGCGGAATTTTAAATTCCTACAGGAAGTTCTTTTATTCCGGTAAGAAATTCCAAATATCCTAAAGGAAAATTCTTTTTCCTACAAAAATATTTTCCTGTACGAATTTATTTTTAAAAGGTAAATATCTCACCTGACAGGTGAGATACAATGGTAACAAAGGTAATTATAAACTCCTTAGTCAATGGTCTATCGGATAAAAAATGAATTTGATTTTTCGATACATGCAGCTTAGGCGGGTTCAAAAATGCCACCTTGGCACTGACATAATTATCCGGCACAGTGTTTTTTGCATCTAAATACAAACAAACGACAGCATCATCCCTGTACTTTGATTGTCTAGAGTTAATGATAAATGTAGATGGGTTTATTATAGAAAAACTTTAACTGCTGAAAGACTTATTATGAAGTAGGTATATTTCCACTAGAAATTTTCGGGTTTAAATTAAGAATCAGTAAAAACTGTACTTTAAAAGCATGCTATGAATACATGGTAAAAATAATGACACATGGATTTCAAATATAAGGAAAGAATTGTGCACCTTAGGCTTAGCCGATTTATATCAAAGTACTATGAAAGAATCTGTTATTTTAGATATTATATATAATAGAACGTGTGATGTCTTTAAACAAAAAGTTGTTAAAGATATAAGCAATGCATCAAAATGTATATTATATAAATATGTTGTTGATCATTTTTGTTTACAAGTTTATCTAAAGAAACCAATTCACTTAAAATATCGTAAAAATAATTACACGCTTACGGTTATCCTCGCATGACTTAAAGATTGAAACAGGGAGGTATGATAATTTAACACGTGATTGTCGAAAATGTTAACTTTGCAACTTAAATGAAATTGAAGATGAATTCTATTTTTTATTTACTTGTCCATCACTTCGTAGTTTAAGAGATAAGTATATTAAAAAAATACTACTCACGAAAACCAAGTGACTATAAAGTTATACTGTTATTATCTACCTCTAATTCTAAAGAACTGTGAAATTTAGGTAAGTATTTATAATTCGTAATTTATGCAAACAAGCTTCGAACTCTTAATGTGAATTATCAAAATTGATTATGTACACTTTGTATGTCTTACTGTTTTTTTAATATGTATATGTTCACTTGGGCAACATATTAGATATTTGTCTCTTGGAATAAAGAACTTAAACTTGAAAGGCTGTAATTATAATGCATAATTATGAAAGACATTGGCAATATATCAGCAATAAATTGTAATTGTATTTAATTAAAAGATGATCATTATATACACATTTCATGAAAACTATTTGTTCACAGGATTTTTTCTCCCGTAGCACAAACATAAACACATTTACTCCCGGGCACTCGATTATCCCTTTTTATCTTTATCCTTTTCATAAAAACTGAGTCTCATTGCACATAAATACAATGATTTTATACATGTTTACATTCTGTGAATATAATTATATACATGTATGTAAATGTGTACAGTTTCTATGCAGGCATTTTTGTGTATATAATTTTCTCTACTATATTGTGTTCATAATAAAAACCGTGAAAATAGAAATTATGTACACGGTTTAATGTTTATATGTGCTTTGACATTGATAAAAACAAATAGATAAATAGATCAATAAATCAGTAAATCAATAAAAAAATAAATGAGGATACATCACTGTTGGCAGATGCGTTAAAGTGTAGAACACACTTGTTTTCCTCCACAATTTGCATCAAAGATTCATATTATATTTGTGAATATGACCAATTTAAAATGCTAAAATATCAGCATTTTCCATATTTTCAGCATTTTACACCGGCTCTAAATTATCATTTAGAACTTTTTTTAATGCCACAGCAAAACTTGTATGTCAAATAGTTCCATGATGAGCTTTTTGAATGGAGAAATTAACTTCAAAATTTCTGTTTAGTTACCATGGTTATACTGTATAAAAAAGATTTTTTTTTTATATTTTTCACTATAATAAATCCCGGACAAACAATACATGTATGTAGTTCTTTGTAAATTATTCTAAACTTAAGACAGATTGTAATGATTATAAATGATAATCCCCTTGCACCCTGCCATAATGATGTTTTTTTTTAAAAATAAATTCTACCAACAAAAGCTAAACAGTTGCCCTTAGTCACGACGATCTCTAAAGAAAAAAGCTTCAAAATGCTATGTTCCCGTCTTTAACCTTTTCTACCATGACAACTGGACCACATGGCAATAATTAAATGGTGTTTAGAGTTTTACCTTGTCAAAGTCTATCAAACTGTAAAGTGTGGTCTCAGAATTTTGATAATTACATAGAATTTATCATTATAGTTTTGAATTTATGACCCCTGGGCCATGCTTCATGCATAGGAAGGGGCAATGATAACATAATGATTACTTAAGCATGTATTCGTGCCTCATAAAAGACACCTTATAATCAGACTAAGTGGAACATAAGGATGATCAAAGAAACTTCTATTGAAAATTGTTAGAATTTGTGACCCTTGGGTTAGTAGTAAGGTGTTGGTCAGAGGGTAAAAAGACTCTTAGAGGTTTTATACTAATAGTGAGTAGGCACTAATTCAAAAGTAATATATTATATAAATAGTGTCTGTTTGGGAGGGTAACAGTTGAAATTGACACCCCGAGAAAACCATTGTCAACCGACGCGAAGCGGAGGTTGACAATGGTTTTCGAGGGGTGTCAATTTCAACTGTTATCCTCCCAAACAGGCACTATTTATTTTGTTATACTGAATGTCTTTTTTAAAAATTTTAAGAAAATTTTACAGCTTTTATATAGGAATAACGTGAATTCTACAGCGAACCGTACGCGCATAATTTTCGCGCATGTAACATTTTTTAATGTTACCCGTTGCCAAGTGCGTTGCTAACGCTGAGGGTAATAGTAAATATTATTAACTGCGTCTTAACCAATCAGATTTCAGTATTTAACATGAAAGTATAACAATCTCTTCTATTAAACATCTAGAAAATAAACTTTGTACATGTTTAGGATAAAAAGGAGGTTTACCAACTTTTGAAAATCATCACACTAGGTTCTGAATTTAGGGCGTAACTTTAATGGTTATATTTGGAAGGCAATTGTTAATGACGAAGTATGAAATAATTTCATATCGTTGTACACTAGTTTGGACTCGTAAGTTTAATTAAAGTTTACCTAAGGCAACTGAAGAGATTACTAGTACTTATTATAATACTTCTTGTGTAGCAATAAACATGTATGTAAATTGTAACAACCCCCCCCCCCCAAAAAAAAAAAAAACCAAAAAAAAAGAAAAGAAAAAAAAACAAAAAAAAACAACGACAACAACAAACAAACAAAGAAAAAAGAAAATATGCTAGCCTCTGCCTCTCTTTCAACATACCCTTAAAAAATGTTTAAGGTCTAGTTAATCCTACTGCAGAAATAAGACAATCAGTTTTATACCATCGCCATTTATTTTAAAATAATGTTTATTCAATGCTAAACTTATTTTGATAGGTAAACCATTTCATCATATTCTGAATGTTGTATGTAATACTTACCTGAAGTAAAACATTCTTTAAGAATACACAAGGTGAATGCTAATTGAAATGCACAAATCCTCACTTGACCGTTCATTTTCATGATTTGAGGACAGGGAAGTAAAAACCAAGCTTCAAGCTTCTAGGATGTAAAGTCTGGGTTAAACATTGATTGGATTCAGAGAAGCCTTAACCGGAAAAGAGTCTAAAGTTGAGTTAAACTGTAATGCTTCTCATATTTTATTTTCAACCATACAGATATAAAACATAACAGGAAAAGAAAAAAAAGATTAAACTGATAACATAACTCTCTCAAATTACTTTATATTCACATTACCCATTTACTTTGCCTTGACCCATCATCATCATCATCATCATCATCATCAACAATTTTGTCAGTCAAAAATAATCTCAAAATCGATAACCAAGATGATATTGATTCAATTAACAGAAACGTATTTATTCAACACAACACACTTATTAATATTCTTTTTTAGACACTTGCTCAGCAGAACAGACGATCTCTACTTAGCACATTTTAACATCAGTCTTTTAGTCTGTACAGACCGTCTTATAGGTCCTAAAAATGACAACGCAGCAAAATTGAAAATAAAAATTTTGTTTGTCAACAGTTTAAATTTTGGACTTTCTTTTTATAGTATTTTTATTAAAAATCGTCCAAATGTGACGTAAATAGTAACTTTGGACATACTTTAGGTAGCTCTTAGGATACAAGCAAAAAGGAAAGGTATCTCATCTTTCCTTAGAACGTGTTGGTTCATTAAACCTCTGGCTTTCAATGCTCACATATAAGTAGTTTCCCTACATTTTGTAGTTTTTTCAAGCACTAATGGTTTTCCGATAGTTAACCGAAAAATTTATTTTCTATGTGATCATGCCAACCATACAATAAAAGTACTTCTGTAAATGTATCCAAAATGACTAATATTTGAACAAGCATTGTTTTTATTTTCAATTTTGCTGCGTTGTCATTTTCAGGACCTATAAGACGGTCTGTATAGTCTGACACAAAGTTGGCCTTGAGTGGATAATAGTGTTTTATTGATCCAAGTGAACATGTACATGTACAACAGTGTTTATGGCTGTCCAAACGTGTCCATGTGTATTCCACTGTGTCTATGAGTGTACAACAGTGTCTATACACGTAAGTGTTAAGCAGTGTTCCTGAGTGTACCACGGTGTCTCTGAGTATACAACAGTGTTTATGACTGTACAACAGTGTCTTATAGCGTACAAGTGTACAACGGTGTCTCTTAGTGAAGAAAAAGTGTCTTTTAATGTACAACAGTGTCTCCGAGTGTCAAATAGTGTCTCTGAGAGTACGATAGTGTCTCTGAGTGTACGACAGTGTCTCTGAGTGTACAACAGTGTCTCTGGGTGTATAACAGTGTCTCTGGGTGTATAACAGTGTCTCTGGGTGTATAACAGTGTCTCTGGGTGTATAACAGTGTCTCTGGGTGTATAACAGTGTCTCTGGGTGTATAACAGTGTCTCTGGGTGTATAACAGTGTCTCTGGGTGTATAACAGTGTCTCTGGGTGTATAACAGTGTCTCTGGGTGTATAACAGTGTCTCTGGGTGTATAACAGTGTCTCTGACTGTGTCACAGTGTCTCTGGGTGTATAACAGTGTCTCTGACTGTGTCACAGTGTCTATGAGTGTACCACAGTGTCTCTGTACGACAATGTCTGAATGTACAGCAGTATCTCTGAATGTAGAACAATTTCACCGATTACACAACAGTGTCTATAGGTGTTCAACACTATCTTGGAGTGAACACCAGTGTACAGCAGTGTTTATGATTGTATGATACTGTTTAAATGTGTACAACACTTTATACATGATTTGGTTTTTGTGGCAAAACAAGTACAACTATCTATTTTTAGTGTGCATATTTATACCTAAACACATATCTAGTTGATGTTATATATACCTATTCAAAATATCAGGTCCAAAAAATGAGTTATAACATGGATCTCTAAAAATAAGAAAATTATCTATCTATTTTTTTATAGCAGATTTCACATATCCGAGCCAAATATATAATTTCCCTTATTCTCCATTTCATTAAACAAATTGTCGCAAATTTTCCCACTAATCATTAAAAAACCCATTGAATTTATAAGTATAGTCGTGTATTAAAAGGTGTTGGTGTGTCTTTAAAAATCCATCTTTTTACTTCTAAATTGAAACCTTATTAATGTTATGCTAACACCAATAAATTTGTTTTATGACTACAAAACTATAGTTTAACTTTTTTATGTGTTTTGAATTAAGCCCCGAAAATGTCTTCCGATGCTACTCAATAGTGCAAACACTGAGCGCAGGTAAGTAAGATGGATGGATGATAAAAATCAACACAATGTATGATAGGTGATGTTTGCGATTAAAGTTTTAAATATGGTAGGAATATGAGAATATAGGGGGAAATAGTGTGTTGCAGTTTTTAAGTCCGTCAGTCAGTATATCTAAGTAGTTCACTTATGTCGTGTAAAACGGTCGACGTGTCGTAATACGATAGACATATCTAATTTGTTATTACGAAGTTTACTTCAGAGAGCTCCGCATTGGTTGATTTCATACCAATTTTAAGAACGTTCTAAACCTTTTCAAGATCGCAGTTGGCTAATACAAATATGTCATACAATGTATCACTTAACAGATATTCACAACGGTTTTATCTTAAAGTTATTTTAAGGTAACATAAGCGCTGCGTCTTTTATAAATACTAGACTTTTACCCGTGCGTGCACGGGTTGACATTGCATATGATATCGGGCATTTACAAAATATATACATCGAAACACCGTATATTGTTGACATTTGCATAACGAAACTTCAAGCCTACAATAATGCTATTAATTTCAGTACACTCTGTTGAATTGGAATAATCTAACTGTGTCTCGGGAAATGCCTTCATCACAGTCAAAATGCCTCCATCGTCGGAACCCACGGGTTTTCTATCCGTTACACTGCAGAAAAATAGAAAACCCGTGGTTCAGTGTAACGGATAGAAAACCCGTGGGTTCCGACGATGAAATGTCTCCAAAATACCCGTAATGTAGCAGAAAATTGCTGAATCGCTCCAAAACGATTTTGAAGAAAATTAAGTTGCATTGAATATAACAGTCAAATTGTTCACAAAAACCATTATGAAGCTGTAAATACCTTTCCTCGAAAAGTTTAAATCTATGATTGCAGAATCCAACATATTTCAACAACGTTTTTTACACATCGTGTTGACATTCAAAACTCTCGGGATTTTTTCTAGTAAATGCACTGTCTTAAAGTTACGTAGTTTCTTTGATGAACATAAAAAATTTCCAATGAAAATTAACACACATTTGCTTTATCGTTTCCAAGTTTATCCATGCAAATATGATACTGTGGAAACATAAAATAAAGAGCCTCTAGTGATTTAGCGTGAATGTAATGCGCAAGATTATAAAATCCAAAAAATTCAGATGATTTCCGGAATTTTTTGAGGAATTTTCGTTGATTATTAATTAAAGAATCCTGATTGAAAAAAAATAAAAACAAATTGGTAATCTTCAAGTACCAATGATGTTTAAAATATATAAAACAAAAGACAGTACTCTTCCGATTTATCGGTATTAAAAGCTAAAAATTTCGAGTCTATTATTTTAATATAGTAGTATAGATAAAAATAAAAATAATTTTTTTTGTTTTTTCGCACAAGTAAAAATCGTTTAATTTTGTATAGACTTCAATGTAAGTTTTCCTCTTGAAACCATTGTACATGTATCAGTGTTTGGTCACAGTTTTATTTATTAATTATATGGTATGATTAAGGCTTATGCACATTATAACATTCATGTATAAGGATATAATTAAGTAAGATTGGGAAAAGTCCAGAAAAAAAGTTATTTGAATAAAGAACTCTATTTTTTTGGCGGAAAGATTTCAAAAAGAAAATATTTTTGTTGTAGAGTCAATATATTATAGTGGCCTAAGTGAATCTAGTTTTGCTTCTTTGTTTGTAATGCATGTTTTTTTTTAACATATTTTAACAACGTTTTTGAATGCTGCGTAGATAAATATTTTGTAAAAAGTAAGAAAAAATAGCTACAATTTAAGCCAAAACGTTATACATTTTGTGCATATTTTAAAAAAATCAATCATTGCCCATTTAAAAAAAAAATTCTTAATTTTAATATGTATTAAATCTTACAGTTTTGCTTGTTGTATCGTACAATTATGGCAATAAAAAAGCATTTTACAAATGAGTGCAGAGCAAGCAAGACATAAATCTTATATTATATTTATCTCTTCAGCTTACTCAAATCCTTATTCTCGAAGGAAATATTCTGCTTCATTTACTACGACATTTTCTATTCAAAATTATCATGCACTCTAATCAAATTCGGGAACACGTTACTGGCGATAAATATCATTTGGCATAAAAAAAAACCCGCTGTTTTATTTTCAGTTTTCATTCATTGGTGGGTTTATTTTATCCATCTAGGCACTGAGCCGAAAAACGTATTTGCATCTGCAGTAAAATGATTAGTTGATTAGTAAACAGATTGGTAATGATAAAACATCCTGCTAACAGAAATCCATACTCGTAGGTTGTTTTCTACTAAGTAGCGACTTCTTTAACAGAAACTGATTTTGTGTAATAGTCAAATTGTTTGCTTCATGACAAAATAAAAAAAGTAATTCAGTTAAATATCGTCATAACTCATAAGGACAGTTCTTTACATCAATTAAACACCCAATTCTAACTTAATTATACGCATCGGCTTATCTCTCATATTATTTTAGCTTAACTAAAAGGCAGAAAGTTGTCGTCGGCATTAATAACTAGAGGTACTGTGAGCAAGCTCACAAATGATACAACCCGCTAAGAAAAAAATTATAACTCAAATATTTTTATATAATTATGGTGGCATATTTCTGCCATCAACATAATTTTAGTGACCACAGCATATCACGTCAAGTCGAGATAACTATCTCGTCAAGTCATGATAACTTTCTTGTTTCTTAACAAACTCCGACTTCTATTTTTTTCTAGTCAACAAAACCTAAAATATGGTGGCATATCTCTGCCTCTTGTGTGCAAGTTATTTTTCTATCAAATATGTCGACATGCAAGATAAATATGTTGACATGCAAGATAATTATGTCGACATGCAACATAACTATGTTGACATGCAAGAAAATTGCAATTAGAAAAGAATTATACAAAATCTATAAAAATTTCAAATATCGCCCACCTGTGACATCCAAGATACTAGATGCTACCTTTTTATGTCGACATGCAACTTATTTATGTTAACATGCAAGATAAATATGGGGATATGCAACTTATTTATGTCAACATGCAACTTATTTATGTCAACATGCAACTTACTTAGGTTGACATGCGAGATAAATATGTTGACATGCAACTTAGTTATATAATATTTACATGCAAGTTTAATATGTTGACATGCAACTTATAAGTTGTATGTCAACATAACTTAGTTGCATGTCGACATAAATATGTTGCATGTCAACATATTTATCTTGCATGTTAACCTAACTAAGTTGCATGTCGACATAAATAAGTTGCTATTGACATAAAGAAGTTGCATGTTGACATCAATAGGTAGCGTATTTAGCATCTTGGATGTAACATGTTGGCGATATTTGAGATTTTTTATAACTCTTATTTGATTGCAGTTTTCTTGCATGTCAACATAGTTATGTTGCATGTTGACATAACCATCTTGCATGTCAACATATTTATCTTGCATGTCGACATAATTAGTAAAAAAAATAACTTGCACACAAGGGGCAGAGATATGCCACCATACTAAAATTATGTAGATGGCAGAAATATGCCACCATTTATAATAGAAAATGATGGATGCTAACTATTTAACCGTCCGTGTTCTATCGAAAAAAACTGCTCTATTTTTTTTAAATTATTAATGCTATATGAATATACAAACCAATTTCTATTCTTTAAATTCTATCTTATTTCAACTTTACTGTTTATGCATGCATACATTTGCATTCTTATGACAACAAACATGACTGAATTCAAACGATAATCCACATTTCAAACAGCCCTTATATGTTTTGAAGTTTTGGTATTATACCGAGTCCGATTTTTTTTCAACACAATTTTAAAAAAAAGAGAAAATGCATCGGAGCAGGCCATATTCAGAAGGACGGGGATGATAATCTAATAACTATTTTTATGTGACCTGACACGAGCAAGCTTTCTGTCATATTTTACCTTCTAATCTTTCCATTAATACAAGACATGACACAGACAGGAATTGAGGATTCTTATAAACAATGATCTTGAACTTGCCTAATGACCATGGGTTAAGGTCATGACACACCCTCAGGTCATAAGCAATCTTTGTGTGAAATAAGAACTTTTAATGTATCTACATAAAAAGATATAGAGCGGACAAAATTTTTGCACTTTTCCTGGCAGTAACCTTGACCTTGCCCGATGAGACACCCTCAGGTCATAAGCAATCTTTGTGTGAAGTAGGAATTTCCAATAATTCTCCATAAGAAAGATATGGACTGGACATGAATCCTGACAGACAGACGGACGGACAGACAGACAAGATGATTCCTTTAAAACCGCAATACATGTCACGAACACCTGAAATTCATGTACGAAATCTAAGAAAAAAGCGTCAATTTTCTGGACACTACTATATACAAAGGCATGAGGTTTAAAGAAAATAGCATACTTGATATCAATTCATATGTAAAACCAACAAACAATTTTCAATATCTACACAGAAAAAGCACCCATAAGACAATACAGACATACAGGGAATATCGGTGATCCTCTACAATTCTAACATATATCAAGAGATACCTATCAAAGAGAGGTTACTCTGAGAAGGAAATAGACAAATAGAAAAAAAAGTACTTGGTAAAACGGATTCGAAATGCAAACAACGGCAACCAATTGTCATTATAACCAAGTACAATCCACATTTTAAGAGTCTCAAAAAGTGCATTCTGAAATACTGGAATGACCATAAAAATAATGCGATATACAAAGAACAATTTAGCATTGAACCTATGATCGGCTACAGTAAAACGCCCTCACGAATATCGGCGAAATGATTTAATCACGCTTACGATAACGTAAAAATCAAACTTAGTAGATGAAGCTGGCAAAATCATAACTCTATTAAAAACCGCCAAAGAACTCTATGCATCCATAACAACAATACTATTGTACATGTATAACGTGTACTCATAATGTGGTCTAGAGTGTCGGGTCTTGATACATTTACAAGTTTGGTTGATTGATGTCGTCTTTTGCCAAAAATGAAAAGATGACCCTGCCAAATCAAAATGACATTAAGGTCAAAGGTCAAGGTCAATTAAAAAATAATAATTATACTGAATCTTTTGACTTACTTTTTTATAAAGAAGCACAGGGAAAACATTTCATCAATTTTATCGAAAAGAAAAATGTTTAAAAAAAAAATAAAGGCCCATGAGCCACATCGCTCACCTGAACAACAGTTTCTTGTATCATTCTATTTCGTAGCATATGCTATTCTATCTTCAACTTTGAACCCCACTTGGGGCCCCAGTTTTGGTCTGAGGGTCACGATGTTTACAATTTAGTCATTATACCGGGTATACACAAGCTTTGGTGTAAATATTGGCATTTCTGGTGCAGTGGTTTTTGAGAATGGGATTTTAAAACATTTTTCCTACGTATTTCTATGTTAAACTTTGAACCCCGCCTTGGCCCCCAGTTTTGGTCCGAAGGTCACGAGTTTTACAATTTTGAATCTTTACTACAGTACCCGCAACGTTATTTTTTACAAGATAAATGATAGGATAGGATTCACGCACGATAGGATAGAATTAACGCATGATAGAACAGTATACACGCACGAAAGGATAAGATTAACGCACGATAGAACAGTATAAACGCACGATATGATAGGATTGATACACGATAGGAAAGGATAAACGATGTTCATGATAAACGTATGATCGCTTTAAACGATATTTATATTATATAAGCAAGCTTTCGTGTAAATATTGGCATTTCTGGTGAAGTTGTAAAGATACCCAACCTATACTCACTGTTTCGCGATCATCTCCCTTTTAAAAAGAGTTACATGCTTTATTTTACCAATTTAGAATTCCCTTCCCATAAGGATGCTTTGTATTAAGTTTGTTAAATTTTGGCCTTTGGTTTTTTTGCCATTTTTTACCTAATGGTGGGCTTGCTGAATATCTTTATTTCTTCATTGTGCTTCCGGAATGCTTTTGTTATTTACTTACTCGATTACATTTTAAATATACATGTATGAACAGTTGAGCATTTTAAACAGCAGACGATGATGGCAACGTTTTAAAACTGTTAAAGTTTTTTTTAACTAATTGAGAATTAAAAGTGGGGCGTTAGAAATTTTGACCAGTATATATATACATGTATAATGCTGCTGCCTTTCGTCAGCAAGACTAGACCAAGAATTCCATCGACCGTTATATCGAATACCATCGCTGAGATTTTATTAATTTGATAAGGCAGTCTGCTTTTCCATAAAGCAAAAGTGCGTTCAAAACGTTTTGTTCACTCTCCGCAAGTGCCGGGCGTTTTTCATCTGTACTTATATTATGCACCCTCTTTAGATCGATGTCAATATGCACCCGCATCAATCAACGTTTTGACCGTATTCAATTTATCTCAGCTTCAACTAAAATACAAGACTCATATATTATGGTGCTTCATCCTAAATGTCCTTGCACCATGCGTTGATTTCTCTGGCGTAGACTACGGATTCGCCGCGCTTTGCCACCATATTTCTTCCCTGATGCATTTTATCTTTATTCCTTAGTAATGAACATTTCTTACCAATGTGTCCTTTCTTCTTGCAATAATAACAAGCCACCACATTATTTGTGTTTCTGACTGGCCACAGTGTTGTTCGTTTCCTTCTCAAGTTCTTATCTTGGACCCGATTTTCCAAGTTATTTAAGTGGATTTGTATCCTTGCCATTAATTCAACAGGCACTTTTGAGTATGATCGCACTCGCGCACTTTACCATTAATTATCGGTAAACCACATCGCATTTCTGTTTTATAATATGCATCTACATGTACTTCTACTGCAAGTCGGATTGCTTCATTTAAATTCCTAGGTCTATTCTGTCCGATGTGCAAGCGCATATCCGGATATATCAATGCATCAATGAATGAATCCTAACTTGGTGTCTTTCTTAATTCCGCTGATGCCGTATATTTGATAACCCAGGCACGTCAGTTTACGGATGGTCTGTTTTACCTCGGACAATGTCTCGGGCGTTCTTTGTTTTCTCTCGTTTAACTGCGCCCGGTAAAGTTCGGTCTGACAGGGTAAAGCAAAGCGCTCCTCAAACGCTTTTGACCAACTGTCTTAAGTTTGGAAAAAATTCTTGTTTGGAAACATTTCCCAGTACGCCCAGAGCTGTCCCTCTAAGTGACACAGCTAAATAAAGACCTTTCTCTTTACCTGACCAATTGTTTATGGTAGGCAAGTATCAAAATGGGACATCTAGTCCAACCAAGAATAAATTCCATCAAATGTCACTGGTTTGATTGCACAAAGAAACAAAGATATATTCTATACCGCTAGACAAAGATATATTCTACACCGTAAGACAAACGAGCGCAAGCGCGCGATTCGGGCATTGTGACTTCGGTTTGTGCGATCGGGAACCAGAGTCATGCAACTGTTGAAACAGTAGTATTGCTGAGAAAGGAGAAAAGCGGAAACTGTATTAAAGACAATGTACATGAAATAGTGCGACCAGCGAGAGCGCAACACGCTTATATAATGATGACCATCCAGTTATGTTTAGCGAGCACCGTCTAGGGCGAATGCTTCTTCCTCATTAGCAAACGTGTCAAATGATAGACAAAGGCATTTTGATAGCGGAGCACAAGCGCATAGTCTGGGGGCAGAAACTAAATACCTGATGGATAAAAATCAACGAGAGGAAATCGACCAAGACAGTAGAGGATTGACTAACTATCGATATATAATTCAGATATTAGATATGAAATAAGATTATTTTAAATGAGAATTAAATTGAGAGATGAATGTTTTTGTTTTGTTTAAATAACTCTTACAATGATAAACCTAAGGATGAACACGCCACATCAGCGAGCGAGTTTATTATTCAAAATATCACCACACACTTTTCTTCATTCTTCATAGTGAAACACTTTTAATCTACGTTCGTATTCACTCCTTCCTCGGCAGCCGAATCTGATTTTCTAACTTATCTTCAATGTTCAAATTTTGAGTTGGAGAACGGTTTGCCATTTAACAATGAAAATACTGACACAGCACTCAACTGGGTTAACCACTTTACACAGTTTGGTAACATTCCTTATTGGATTAAATTTGTGTGTTGTTTCTTTTTGGAAACTTTTAAAATCGTCAAAATCCCAACTTTTAAAGTACATGTATTGTTGCTTCCCCTTTTTCTTCATAAACACTGACAGTCTTATATTGATAAAATTGCTAAATCTGATTGATTTAAACCTTTTGTTCACTGATATTGTACCGCCATTTTTCAAAACGATGCCTGCGTGTGTGATGGTGCGGTACTTTTTTTTTCTTTCTTTAGAGACATCATCAAAATATGTAGAGGGCTTCTTAGGTTATACGTATTGTGCCCAAATCCAATGTTATTGTATAACAATAAAAAGTTCAATTCAAAGCAAAAGACTTCCTTGAAATCCAAGTTAACGGTTTTCAAATATCTTGTAAGAGAACGTTCTCTTGCATCCTACAGTTAAAACATTGCCTATGCGCAAAACATAAAGTTGTTTGGATTATGCTGCTTACTATTATTATTTTAAAGAAATCACAATACCGGTATTATGCAAGATAAATCGTATACTGTAGAGGTGGAAAACATTACGGTGTTTTTAATTTCACTATGTTTACGTTTGGACTATTTTCCGTGAATTTAACAACATCGTAAACATTTTGAGAGTTGAGTTAAAAAATGATGCCTATAAACAGCTTGTTAGTCCCCTACCGGTTTTCACCGGAGGGGACTATAGCTTTCCTCTGCGTCCGTCAGTCCGTCCGTCCGTCCGTCCGTCTGTCTGTCTGTCCCACTTCAGTTTTCCACACTTTTTTTCTTTGTGCGTTTGAGGAATAATATGAAATTTGCTGAACAGCTTCAAAATGTCAAACTACAGATCAAGTTTACACTTTTGTAGCGTCTGGTTGACATATTTTCGAGAAAATAAATTTTTTATATTCCAATTTTTTAATGTTCGGGTTCGATATTCTGCATAACAGTGCATTGTTTTCACAATTTCCACAAACCGGTAGGGGACGTGTATTGCTAATGCAAAACTCTCAGAATGCTTGTTTTATTAGTCTTGTTCCGTAGCAGTTAGACGACAGACTGTTTTGTTTAATTCTTTCACTTGAATAGATTTCATTTTTTAATTGGCACAATGTAAATGATTTATAATTGATCTCAGTATTTGGTCTGCAAAAAGCAGAAAGAAGATATAAACAATATATAGCAATTTATTCTGAAATCTGTTCACCGAAAGACGACAAGTATCGTGAATTTTCCGTGAAGTTAAAACCACCGCGTAAGGTAACAACTGGGCAAACTGAAATTTTAGACCCGTGGAATTTAAGACGTTTACAGTATTAATTTTGGGCGATTATGACAAATCGGCTGATAGACGACAAACCGTATACGGGTTACATAAAACATCAACCGACTATCGGTTGGTATAGCTGCGACCAGCCGACGACGTCACGCTACATACATGTACATTTTTGTTAATAAATTCATGCAATGCCCACGTGGTAACTGGTGAATATTCAGCAATATACAAATATTTAATGCTTGAGCAGTCAATAGACCAGAACTTTTTTCCTAAGGTGCAGGCAATAGATCATACAGAGCTGTTTCCTGCACCAAGGGAAAACATTCTGGTCTATTGACTGTTCGGCATTAAATAATTGTTTTATTACCTAATTCCTTTTTCTAGTTAGTTTTCAGGGTTTAAAATTTGCATATTAGATGGTTTTAACATACCCGCGTTCCAAAGTATGTCGTCGGTCCAATAGATCGCAGTGTATTGACTGGCGGCCTTATAAATCACAGTCTATTAACCGGAAGTTCAAAATAGACGCAAATATTTGATTTGTAATAAAACAACGAAACCCCTTTGATTAGGTAATAATAAAAATTATTGCTAACTTGTGTAATTTAATCGGCCGACTGTAAAAAGTAAACTGTTGCTCGATGATCGCGCGACGATTCACTGAATAAGTAATAAGTATTCAAACTACTGAAGATATCGGTGTTCTTTAAAATTCATGTGACTGCTCCGCGTCGTCCGATACCAGCGTCGGGCGATCATGTTTCTTCAGCCGACGATACGAGGAAAATTTGTTCGCCCGACTATCGGCTAAAGTGTGACCTAGGCATAACTGGTACATGTAATCGGCGTATTGTAAGAAGCAGTTGATCAACTGCAAGAAAAATACGAGGAACGATTTAAAACGAAATAACAAGCAATTATTAAATGTATAGAAAAATTATAGTCTTTTGATAATCAATGTCTTATATAAATTAGCCATTTGATTGAAGGTTATATGAAACGATATTCTTTGCATATTAAGTGCCTATTTTATAAGCCTGGCACCGTTTTTGGTATGTAATGCAAAGTACTGCCACCATATTCGATCCAAATGAATTGATAAGGAAGAAGAACATCTATTTGAGCGGCTTATTTTCCTTGCGTGTGCCGTCAGTAGGACCCAGTCGCCGTATAAAGCTATGTTATGTCTACAAATATTTATGTCATTTCTCTGTTGATTAAAAAAAAAACCCGCCACTTTTTGTAAAGATCTCATATGATTATACAATATCAGTATGCCTTCTGTCAGTTTGTCACTATATATTCAATACTCATCTATTTTTGCATAGTATCAAAGGATTTATAGAGCGTAAGCATACTATGCCGAAATAGAGCACAGCCAATGTTTTTAACGAAAATCTTTCAAGCGCCTACAGCGGGATACGAACTCACGACGCTAAAAAATCATACCAGCTTGAAGCCCAACGCGTTAATTACCGCTACACTAAATTAACCGTTATTTATACTCACGGTATTTATATATATATAACGTAGATATATACGACTGGCATCAAGCAGTTAAAATTATTCATTTTTCCAAAAACACTTCATTATTGAGAATAATTTTAAAGTTAAAGTTTCTTAAAAACTTTTGAACATATTGATTGAACATTTTACAAATAAATTCTACATGAGAATAACAAAAACGCTTTTTTAAATGACGCTTGATAAAGAATGTACAAGAAAAAAAAATCAATGAGATTTCGTCTGCTAAACATTTCGAGTTTTCTCGGTAAGGTCAAACTTCTTTCATTTCATGAAAAGAACATTAAACCTTTGTTGACTTTTTATTGTACAACAACTTGTTGATTAAATAAACAATCAATTCAATTGATTAAGTTGAAAAAAAAACCAAACACTTGCTTTTCCGGTGATTATTTTTAGGGACTTGCCAACACTCGAACGTCACAGCTACTAGCAAAGCACGTCTGTATATTCAACAGTCGGCATAATAATAACAATAGTGTTGTGTTGTGCATGTACTATGCCTAAATAGTAGTCAGGGTTTGATACATAGTGCACGAGCCGAAGGCGAGTGCCCTATGTATCAAACCCTGACTACTATTTAGGCATAGTACATGCACAACACAACACTATTATATAATTCAATTGCGAATGCATAATTTATTTTTAGAATTTAAATTGTATGTGTCTGAGAGCTGTTTTACAAGAATGTTTGAAAAGAAGAAAACACACAGCGAAAAAAAAAATTAGAATTCAAACTAAAGATAAAGCAACACAGAAACATTTAATCCATATCTACTATTATAATAATTTAACACATATGTTCTGCCAGTCGCCATTATATTCCTTATCTCTACATTTTTTTCATAAGCATATATTTTTCGATCAAAAGCCTTTCTGTTAAGACATTTTTTTAATCATGAACATTAAGAGTTGAGTTACGTTTAAAGCTGTTTGTGAATTACATGTAGTTATGACCTTTTCCCCTCCATTTTGATATAAATGTACATTTTCCCTTTTTATGTATAAATAAGTTGTACATTGGATTGCAAGTTTTACAATTATTGTTTAACAGAAGGATATGATGAGGAACAACTAGTCCATATTATAGTATGCTAAGTGTAAATTTTGTGTATGCAGTCTGGTCTTAACTGCAATTCTTACACTTGCGTGCTTTCTAAAATTTGTCTTTTGATTCATGTGTTTAAATTTCTCAAAACTTATAAATGTTCCATCTATAATGAGTAAATCACGATCAAAATAAATCCTTTGTTGACAAAGTTCTTTTAAAGAAATATTGATTTATTTTTTACTATGATTTTTGGATTGTACAATATAAATTTATGTTGATATATAATCTTGGGTTAAATCAATGAAGTTTGTTCATCTCTTTGTGGTCAGCGGAGGAACACCTTTTTCCAAAAATAATTTTTAATAATCGACTGTATCAAAAATCGGTACCTTTATATTTCTGAAATATTAATTGATTCTAAAAGCTTTTGTCGGCCACAATAAGTCTTTCCAACTCAGTGGTATCTATTATTTCAAGTTCACTGGGATATATCGAGGCGACGTAAGTATGGAAATAACAATTGTTAATTGAAAATACGTCGTCAATATACCTGAATGTTGAGATGAAGGCCCCAAATTTATTTTTTCACGTACAAGTTTTTGAATAAATAAGAATATAAAAATAGGTCTGCTAACAATGGGGCACAATTTGAACCCATTGGAATTCCAACAGATTGTTGGAAGACTTGATTTTCAAAATCTACATAGATGTCGTCTATCAGAAACTCAAGCATCTTTTAATGTCAACTTCAGAGTACTTGTGTTTGCAATCAGACTGGTTTTTAACAAAATAATTCTTTATATTCCAATAACAAGGTAAACATTTTTTACGACCTCCATTTTTTGAAGTAACAACTGTCGATGATATCAAAAAGCCTTGATTTTTTATTTGTCGTGGGGAATTGTTGTATAAAACGTTGAAAAATCGTACGTTTTGATGTTATTGATTTGGTAAGACTTTGTGACCTCAAAGTTTCTTATTCTTTAGAGTTTTTTAGTATCCACATCTGATCACACCACTTCTGGAGTATATTGTTGTACAGTACTCATGAAGTTTCTCCTTCACTACTGTAAGAATTTAAGTAAGGAGTAAAGAGAGAGGTTTGGTAGAACATTTACTGGAACCTGCTATATATCTCTGTTTGTAAGGACTTTTGTAAAACTTTGGAATCCAGTGCAGATAACATAAATCAAATTCATTTTGTTTAATGGGGATATTAACGACATCCATAACCGATTTATGATTTTGAAGTATTTCCTGCTTGGAAAGACTGCTATGTTCTCTGAAAATGCAATTGATATTATGTGCGTTACAAAAACAATGTTGTTACTTGCCTTATCCGCAGGGACCAGTACATATTGATCGTGCAATCTATATCTAGTTTTTTTCTCACTTCTGCTTTATTAAAAACAGAAGGATATTTGGTAATGATAATTTACGTTAAAAGTTTGCTGGCGGAAGTCTAAAAATTACTTTATTATAGATTATTATTACTTAAATTCGTTTAGTCGTGTCCGTTTAATACGTTAGTTTTCTATAGAATTATATAGGAATTTTACTTAAACACGAATAAGAATACGTTTGAGTAGTAAATTCGCTCTATCCTTGTTCGTTATCTTTACATTTTTGCTGTATTTTCTTCTCTCTACAATCATTTGGCCGGAAAAGCTCGAACTTGTTTGAGAGCATCCAGAGGAATTGTAGATTTATTTTTTTAAATCGGTGGACGGGGTCATAATGGTGGTCGAACTTTTACATAGTAATATTAAGAGAAAAATCGTTTCAAAAACCATTTAGTCAGGAAAGCTTTAACTGGGTTGGAAGCATCCTTAGCAAGTGAAGAGTCGAGTACTTTTCAATATTCATTCCCAGGGGTAGAATAGGGCCACACTATTGGTAGATATTTTACATTGGAATATATAAAGAAAATCTTTAAAAATCATCTTAGAATCCTACAAACCAAAAAAGCTGTAACTTTGCTGGGAGCATCTTTAGGTAGTATCAATTTAAGCTTTGTTCTGAAATCTTTTCAGCGTGTAGAGTGGGGCCAGAAGGGGGTCGAATTTTTAATTAGGTATATGTAGAGAAAATTCTTTAAGAATAATCAGCTCTAAAAACCATTTGGCCAGAAAAGCTGAAACTTGTGTGAAAGAATTCTCAGGTAGTGTAGCTTCAAGTTTGCTCGAATATCATTCTCTGGGTTAGGTGAGGTCACAACGGGGAAAAAAAGTAATAGAAAAAATAAAAATCTTCTTCGCGAAAACTGAAACAATAATGCTAAGAGAAGCTCAATGTTCTTCTTACGAATATGTTGTGAAAATGTTGAAAGTCTTTGAAAATAATGAAGTCTACTACAATACATTGTCCAGATATTTTGAATTTGATGCTCTAAAAGACGGTCTAAAGCTTTTGTAGGTTATTGTTGATCAGATGAGAAACGTACCGATTTGTTATGTAAACAAAGCTCTGGTCATGTGTCTGTTTATATTTTGAATTAAGACGTAAAATGAATGTGACAAATTCTTGGAATTGTTTATCAGAATATTCTATCCTTGCTTTTTATTTACATATTCAAGATAAATTGTAATTGTATCATAGTCAGGTATATTTAAGACAAGTGCACTGAAAAATATAGTTCTTCTCATGATCAGCAGATACAACATTACAAATGTTTAAAAAAATCGATTCGTATTTAATACGTGTTTTCAAACAAAATTAATGTAAAATTAATTTTAAACAAGCACCTTTCTATAAGAAATATATATGCAAATCATTCACATTCCTACACTAGATGCCTCATCAGTCTTTTTCATAAAAATATGGGTCATTCCTTGATTGACATTTTTTTTTCACTAATGAATATTGCTTGTAATATTACACACAATTATTATTGTCCGTTAGATATCACACAAATTCTTTTCATTATATACCGTGAATGATTGTGTGTATGTGTGTTTTAATGACGGAATGGTTATGCAACACCTGCACCGTATTTCTGATCGCACGAGTGTATCCTCTGTATAATGATGAGTGCACAGTTTGCTAGTGTTGCAAAACTTGTGGCAGTACTAGTACTTGTTACGAACACTAACAACTATCTACGACAGTTCCCTATCAAGTTCTATAATTGTAAGTTTGGTTGAGCACAGTGAAAATTCGGTTTATTTAATAGTCGAATATCAGGGATATGGGGTAAACCATATCTATTCTTGTTGATGTTGAAAACAAATCAGCAGATATAGTAAATCAGCCTGAAAGAGAGCTGTTTATGGTGCATTGAACTAGTCTAAACAAAATCAAAGCACAAGCCTTGTTTACTAGCACAGAATTTTGAATTCTGTATCTTGCTTATATCCCTACACATTTTACTAAAACTTTATTTGATCATTAAAAATGCCTAACTAAAGCATTTGAAACGATAAAACTAGAAAAATCAATTTTGACCAAAATTGTTACCATGTTCTGGTAAGTCCTTCACCACATCCAGTATAACTGAGATTTTGATACAGAAGCTAAGAGTTTTAATCAAAGTACTGAAGTACCGTCAGGAGTTGATTTTATTGATTATTATCAATTTTAAAATCAACGATATGTTATGCAATTTTTTATAATTTGAATTCTCGAACTTTTCCGCCAAGAATTTCGAGAAAGCCCCATATGAATCATGTTGTGTAATATTTAAAGATATAATTAATTCCATCAAACTGTGTATCAGTAATCGAAATGTTTCTGAAAATTGTACACGTCTGGATCAAGCAATATTGAACTCTAGTCTCGTTCAGCCAGACGCTCGGCTGTCTCCGTTAATCTCCGACTACCAAGACAGACTCTCTGCTTGTCGGAGATTTACGGATACAACCGAGCGTCCGGTTGAACGAAACTATATTGAACTCAAGAGTAGGAATACATACAACTACAAAAACAATTGAATTGTTCGTACTAAATAAAATTTGACTATTTCCAAGGTATTTATAGATACTTTTCGTTTGAAAAACAATAGTACAGCATACAGTACACCGAATTTATCTATTGTTTTTAAGATCTACGTCTTGTCAGCGGTGATGATTTGTGCTTAGGTCCAAACACTGTTTCACTTTCGGTTTGCCAGAGTAACTGCATAGGAGAGTTGATTAAAAATCAACTCCCAAAAATTGCTCCAATTTAGTTTCACTCGTGATTGATGAAATACATTCTTATAAAACTTTTTGATTACCAACCAATGCAAACCTTTTTGTTTTGGGTTTACTTTTTCAAACCTGGCATCTTCGCTAAAAAGATTTTAACCACGAGGGTGCCACTATTTAATTGCGCCATCTGCATATTGGGCATTTTGTATTCTTCTTTATCTAAAATTATTTAAGATTTTGATATCTTTTCATTTCTTATGAATATTTGTATACTGCATATCCGGTAATTTTCTCGAAGCTCAAATTTTTGCTTTTTTGCGATTTCTTTTAAATCGCAAAATTTTGAATGCGCAGAATTATATCTTGTATTATTTTCTATAAGAAACTCTTAAAATCGCAAAAATAAAGGGACGTATAATGAAAACTTATACATATTTTCTCAATATGTATAAATTTTGTGACACGCGGCAGAAAAAAACCCTGATAGAAAGAGGTATTAATTCTATAACTGGTACATTTATTATCGTGCCGTATTTCTTGATCTATTTGATAGGACGTTAAAAGGCGTGTACAGTAATAGTAAATGCCAAAGGAATTAAACTGCATACTGTAACATTTAATCTTACACGTATGAATCAAATGTTTCTATTTCAAAAGTTTTAGTTCAAGATTTTACTTATTTATGATTATTTCGTAATATTTCTTTTAAACTTTCAAGACAGTACGTGATATTATCTTGATATCACTATGTTTAAAGCTAATAAATGCTATCATTAACTACAGTTATAATATATTTTACTGTACTAGGTAATATATATGACCTGAAAACAAAGACACATTCATCCATACATGAACAAAATTAAAACTAGATGCTGTCATTAGACAGTAATACCCGCACCATGTGTTTGCCCCTTAATATCACTGTTTTGTACCAGTTTAATTAAAAATGAAGGCTACATGCAAGCTCCGGTAATACAATTAAAATTTATAATTTTCATAACTGAAGGATGAGATCCCTTCCCATATGATAATACACATCGTGACATGAGCAGCACTTTATGTGCAATTTGGGGTAGAACTGTTTGCAGTGAATTTTCAGTTAATCAATAATCTTATCATTTCATGTCATAGAAAGTATAATGGTCTATATAATTATTACAAACACAATTAAAAATTAAATTATGCCCCCTCCCCGTGGCGGTTGCGGGTTTTAGATTTGCTTCTGTGTGCCTAAGTGAACATAATCGTGTGCACAGATTTAGAGAAGGGGTGGGAGTGAGGGGTCCAGGCCCCCCCCCCATGAAAATTCATTTATATCAATAGTAAAATTACCAAAAATACACCTTGGACCCCAATGCTCTTACAGACATGTAAACGCTCTAACCCATTGCGCTTCAATGTAAGGTAACTTTATTTGGGAGGTAAATATTTAATCAATATTTAATATAGTTTATTGTTTATCGCAATAGGAAGTATACATCACAATATGCAGGTGTCCTGCACCACCTTAAAGCTGTTATTTACCTAATAAAATAGTGCAAGTGGATTTTAAGAATAGGTCATAAGAATATACATGCATGTTACAAATGGCTGATCTTTGTGTGAAGTTACGTACACAACACAGGTCTGCATGTCTCATTAGCGGGTACTAGTTTTACCCAGCTCTTCGATTAGATGGTTTCACGTGTATACATACATGGGTGTTGCTAAAACGCGGAACGGAAAACGGAACGGAAAGCGGAACGGAAGGGAAAATGGAAAATCTTATCTAATGTTATTTACCTCATAGATTTTTTAATCATGCTAAAACGATATACTTTATGTACCTTTTTAATTTTTTTTGAAAGATTAGCAATATAAGATTATTTATTCAAGAATATTTATTTCCTCAAAATTAACAGTACATGCATTGACCACTATATTCTGTCCCAAAATATCCTCGATTCACTTTTTACTGTATATTTATATATACCTCAGGGTTCAAGCGATTCTCTTTTAGAAGCATTAATCATTCTCATTATTCTTTCTTTAAAACGTCCTCTCTAGCTTATCAGCTGGTATAAATACACGGCTAAAAATAAAGAAGTCTACGGGGTTTTGCATTTCAACAGACCAGGATGATAGTGTTGAAAAAATGTGCAAGGTCTTCTGAGTGACTTCCAAATGGAGAAAAGATGTCAACATTTTCCATTATAAATCGTCCAAATGTGCTGCATGAATATTTTTGGATCGACTGACTATAGTCCCAATATATAATCGGAGAATCAAACCAGGCAACGTCTAGAGCTCTCTATTCGGATCATATGTATATAGCTGCTGGAATAAACAACTGCTTAGTAATGCAAACGTAAACAACATTGCATTGCTAAAAATACTAGTTTCACAAATTACTAGTTTCACAAATTACCGGGTATTTTAATGCTTACTGTATTTTAATTTTTGATGTCGTCAGTCCTACGGTTTTTTTTCTTCCATCTCAATGATACTGTATCGTCTGTATGATAAAAGATCGTCTAGAACACCGAAAATTCAATTTTGATGTAAGTATATACATGTACATCATATTTGAAATATAAAAATACTCAAAACACGCATAAAACGCTTTCACTAACTGCGTACGTTACGCTGATATGCTAGCAATACCATATAAGAAAAATAAGTAAAAAGTTATAGCTAATTGGCTCGTTTAATCATGTTAATGTTTCACAATTCGTATACTTTTGATTTTTCCGTTTCGTGCTCAACTAAAGCCGAATGAATACAATGCTATAATTGATAGACATTCATATGAATATCAATAAGATAGCAACATGTTGATAATCATTCATTAGATATAAATAAATGATACAAAGTAAATCGTTTCTGGCCAGTCTATACCTTTTTTAAGCGATAAACGTGATGATATTTTCCATTCCGTTCCGCTTTCCGTTCCGTGTTTTAGCAACACCCATACATACATGTCTGTGTTTTCCGTATGCAGAGAAGGATTAGTTAAGATTGGCTAAAGGAATTCATTATTGTGTTTTAATTGGATTATCATTATGATGTTGACCAATTTAGGTAAGCATAATACATGTAGTAGCAGTAGCTCAATATAATGAGATGCCAGCAGACATATATAAGTTCTACTTTCACTTTCTAAATGTGATCTCCCTTTGACAGCATACTGTATCATCACCTTTTAATATTTAAATAAGCTTATCATCGTTACCTATCCTATCGCATTTGTAAAGTTTCTCTCATTTTAGTTGCAAAAGTTATTTTTTTCATTTGTCAGACTGCACTATTGAGTTGACCCCATATTGACCCTGTATAAACAATTTCTTATTAAATAAGTGTATTACATGTAAGTTAGTGTAGACACTTATCATTTTTATATGAGTTAGAATAGGAAGGAAGGAGTATTTCTTTCTTAATGTATTGCCAATAACTTGGACAAAGAAAGATACATTTTACATGTATGTTTAAATAGTGAAATACATACTATTTTAAATATTACTGTTAAATTCATTAATGACTGCTTTGAACACAGATGTCAATTAGTCTAAGGAAATGTTAAACTGATCTATATAGATGAGTAAAAATATATATTCTGTACATGCAATTATTGTAAACATACAATAATGTTCTTATATATCCATTGGGCCTTTGCCAATTATTGTAATTGTGTTTGTGCCAATAAAATATTTGTATTTGTATTTGTATTATAATGCATCAAATACAATGTAGGTCATGACCTTATGGGACTGTTCTGACCCCACGAAACAGGAAAATCCAAATTTCTTCTAATGTCATTATGATGCATCAAATGGTGTAAAGTACATTAATGACCCCCAGGTGTTGTCTTTAACCCCCCCCCCCCCCCCGCCTTTATGAAATAGGAAATGATATGATACACTGTATATTTTTTTAAATTCTGAGATCTGAGATCCTCATCCCTAAACCATAAAATTTATTTTTGCTCTTTGTGTCATTGCGCGTAAAAATTGTATGTAGATTATGCCCCCTTGGAGACACCCTGACATTTCAGAACTAGAAATAATAATGTATTTTATTTTATTCATATGTTATACAGTAGTGTTTGATCCATGTGGGCAATTCCTAGCCTAATGATGTCACTGCTTTGTTTTGGAGACTTTACAATTGCCCCAAATAGGCCAATACACATGGCAGTGATGCATATAACATTTTGTTTATAAATCTTAAAAATTGAATTAAGCAATTTCCAAAATGTTAATGTGAATCACGAGAGAAAAAGCAATCAAGAAATGATTTAAAATTTGCTACTGTACACAAATAAGAATGTTTTAAGAAGACTGAATCTTTATAACCAGGTTAGATGGGGTGGGGGTGGGGGGGGGGGGTGAATATGGAGTATAAACATTGATAAATTTGAATCATTTTATTTAATTGTTATTAATTTTAACTTGTCGATGAATACTACTTATTGATCCCAAGGTAGAAATATGACCTCTGATCATATCTCAATAGATCATTTGTACATTATGCAAGGTGAAATGTAATTTTTTTAAGAATAACATTTTCTACCAGCTTATAAAAGGTTTTAGACACCAATATTATATTTTGATTTTAATAGATCATTCGACAAGGGAGGGGGGGGGGACAGTTTTTATTTGAGTTTGTTTGGGGGTGGGGGTTCCAAGTCATATATTTGACAATTTTTTAGTGTAATTTAAAATAAGACTAAGCCATACTACAGTCATGAACATGAATAGTATAGAACAAAACACAAACTAATACATGTACATGTATATATACATAGGAAGTATTACAAAACAGATGATTGATCTATATCTGGGTTCTTAAATTGAATCATATATCATGTATAGATTATAATATTATTGTTTCTTTGTTCAAGGCATTTAAGATGGTATGTAGGTCATGATCCCAAGTGCTCTTCCTGAAATTATCAAATATCATAAAAACCATTGAGATCCCCACCTTAATCCAAAGATATTATTCCTCCTTAGGTCATGCAGGCGCATCAGATCATTATGGCATGTAAGTCATGACCCTAAGGGGTCATCCTGACCCCCTTAGAATCAGAAATTGTCAATTATCTTTAAATTATTGATGTTTGATGATCCTATCTCTATTTAATCTTAAAAGTTTATTATTAAGTCTCCCAAATGAAATTTGGAGACTTATTGTTTTTGTACGGTTCTTAATACATGTATTATTATTCTTCATCTTCTTTTTCTTCTTTCCCACTCTGAACTTGTTTCTCAGAGATGGCTGAACAGAATTGTACAAAACTCTAGGATATGATAGGCCTGCACATGTAGATGTGCACCCTGGTTTGATTTTTCTCATTTTGGGTTAGACAACCACTTTTCGGGGTAGGGGGAGGGGGGTGTCAAAAGGGTGTGGGGTCTAACATTGAACCTTGTAGGAAGAATCGTAGACTCTATTGTAAATGGTAACTTGAAAACGGACAAAGATAATAATATAGGGTTTTCATAATCATATATTGGCTGTTACTGGCAATATATAGGGTTTATTAGATCTGACCCCTGGGGTCATCCCAACCCCCCCCCCCCCCCCAGGAATTTGAAATTACCATATATCTCAGAAACTGTTATAATCATAAAAAGGTATGTACCGGTAGGTAATGGGCCTCAGGGTTAAATTTAATTTTTCAAAACCGTAATGCACATCTATGGAACAGTTCCTATCATATCCCAAGATATGATGTGTCTATCCATTAAATCATAAAAGGAGTTCTAGGATCTATGTTTTTTTGAAGTGATAAACGTCAAGTTTCTGCTACTTTTTGACTCCCTGGATGAAATTTAAATTTTTAAAACCTTACTGCACATCTATAGAACAGTCCCTATCATATCCCAAGATATGATTGTCTATCCATTAAATCATAAGAGGAGCTCTTGGATCTATGGTTTTTTTTAGTGATAAACGTCAATTTCTGCTACTATTTGACTCCCTTGATGAAATTTAAATTTTTAAAACCTTATTGCACATCTATAGGACAGCCCCAATTATATCCCAAGAGATGACATAGGTACTCCAAAAGTTGTAAGAGGAGTTCTGGGAACCATATTGTTTTTGCAAAAAAACATCATTTTTTGTTGCCCACTAATCCCCTTAATAAAAAAAAATTCTGGAACCTGATCACGCCTCAATATGACACCTCCAATCATATTCTAGAAGATCATTTGGCTACTGCCAAAAAAAGACGTTTTTGAAACCAGTTTTTTTGTAAAAAAAAAACACGTCATTTTTCAGCCATTAAATGACCCCAGGACAAAATTGAAAATTCCGAAACCTTATTGCGCATCTATAGGATACCCTAAAACACATTCCAAACGATGATTTGTCTACTGTTGAAAATGTAGGAGGGGTTCGAGGAAGAAGGTTTTTTGTGAAAAAACGTCATTTTTAACCAATTATTTGACCCCCAGGACTACCAGAGAATTTTTGAAACCTTTTTACAAAACAACATGATCCCCCAAATTAAACTCCAAGAGTTCAGTTTGCTGGTATATAAGATGTAAGAGCAGTTTGAGAAAGTAAAACGTGACAGACGGACGGACGGACGGAACAGGGTAACAACAATATACTCGAACTTTCTTTAAAAAGTGCGGGTATAATTAATCCGATACTGTCTAATTATATTTTCTAATGCAAGGTTTACATTTATTAGTGGGCCTTTGGGACATCATTAAAACACAAAATCAGAAACGGTACGCGGGGGGATTTTTCATTAGATGCTGAGTTTTTGTGCTGATTTCTCAGTAATACTTATGCCAAAAAATAAGTAGTTCAACATTGTTTGATACCAAGCTTTGTAATAATCAACGTAATACTCACCGATGGTAAAACATTCTTTAAGAAAGGACAAAGCGAATATATACGCATAGATTGTCACTTGAATGTGCATCTTCATGGTCTAAGAAGGGGAAGAAAAACCAAATCTTTTTGTCCAGAACGTCAGTCGTTTAACACGATTGAGTTAAATGGGTTTTCCGGATAAAGTTTAGCATGGTAGTTGAAGTGATGTGCTTCAAGTTGTATTATTTTAAGTACCTTTCATAGAAATATTAGATGACATATTTAATAGGGAAAACACAAATGATAACTACTTAAGATCCACATTTAGATTTTGTTGTTTACTTTCTCTTTGTTATTAACATGATAAAAGTATGCAATGTTTGGTAGTGTGTGACTGTTGCTTTTTTTCGGAATACTCATACATTCTGAAAACTTGAACACTAAATTTTTTTAGACAAAACATCGCCACGTATTTTTTAGTTTTTTATCAGATTGATCTTTTCAGGAAGCAATTCAATGTCTTTATCACCCTTTTTATATCATTAATTTTCTTTAAATGTCAGTCGATTCATTTTCGAACTGTTTTACATTAGATATAGTTTAAAAATTTGTATGATCAAGCTTATCATTTTTATTAACAAATTCAAACAAATGGAGGGTTCTCATAATGATAGCTAAAATATTCGTAAACTTATCGTTATCAAAAAAAATATTTATGTTTAATAATCCTGTTATACGCGTTTATCGATCGTACATTAAATTTATTTATCTCAATATGTCCGATGATGTTAGGATTTTAGTTTCGCTATAAAACCTGTAATGTCTTTCAGTATTTTATGACTCATATAATAAACGAAAGCTACTGACAAACAAGTTGATAAAACAGGACTATCAACAGTCTCGTTTGAAGCCATCAATTTGTAAGTTTTATGGTCGATACAACGACCATGTCGGCAAAAACAATCTTTTACTGGGTCGCAAGCTGTCTGACGGTTTTTATAGTAATTGCTAGACCTTAATTAGTCATACAATTGTCTACGGACTTTACCTTTTTTTTTCGAATACGACAAAGAGCACACTGTAGGTGTGACCAGTCAGCAGAAGATGCTCACTCCTCCTAGGCACCTGAACCCACCTCTATCTTTTTTTAGGGCCGGTTAGCTCTGCCTTTAATTTTTATTTCGTTTTATAGATTTTTGAGATGATTGACAGATTGTTATTGTCATTATTCATCAAGATAGACGAATAGCGTTTTTTCTGGTTTCCAGGCCGATCCCTACAAGTAGCAATCAAGAGAGATGGGTTTTAGTGTCAATGATACTGTTTCTTGCTCAAAATGTTATAAAAATCCAAACCTATGCTTGCTTATCATCAATATTTTCTAATTATAATCACTTACTGGTAGTTTCCTGCGCGTCTGGCAATTTAGGAAGCAGTAAAAGCTTGAGTTGTTGAGATGTGAGAGGTTGTGACTGTTAATGTGTACAGATACCTCTACTTGTGCATGTACATGTAGGTGAATCCCCTTAAACATTGTGTATTACGTCATAATTTCCCGAATCTCTATCGTTTCTTCATGTTTAAAAAAAAGTGTAGCGCGGCATCTACGCGTGGTTACTTAAGAATTAATCACGAAATGCTTATTTTGTTATGTCGTCGGGCCTGTGCAAAGAAATTAAAAACTGCCCTAACGCGAAGAAATAAATTAAATTAGCAATGGCAATTGTTTCTATGTGTATATACACTCAACAAAACTTCTAAGTGTTCACTCTAATGATTAGAAAACATTTGAAATGACGAGAAAAAAATTAAGTGAAATTTTCGGCATTTCGTAACTGATATGTCTTCTCTTCAGTAGCACAGATAAAATAAAACAACACCGATTGAAATAATTTACCCCTGACGAAACGTCAAAACATATAATTGGTATTTTTCTGCGCAAGCTTAATATTATAGGCATTATTTTGTGATTGATTTTAGTCTTTGGTGATAGTTTAAAAAAAAACCACATAACATGGCCAAAATGATCACGACATACACAGCCAGATCTGTTTAAATATTGGTGTTTTGACCTCGACATTGTTTTAAATAGTAAGCAACCCGAGGGAAACGTTATTTTGATATACGTTTTTCTATTTCATAACCGTAATATCAGTTTAATCGGCAACTTAAAGTAATCCAAAAGCTCTGAGCAAAATTCAACTAAACCGGAAGTGTTAGTGATATTTGGCAAAGGTAAACATCTCAGGTCGTAACCTGAGGTCAAGATCAATGAATCGTTTTAACAATAAGAAAGCTAGTGGAAATCAGTCACCCTGATGACAAAACCAATGAATATGCTAATCTCATATATGAATATATTATACTGGGTGAACACTTAGAAGTTTTGTTGAGTGTATATGTAAAGCCATTATTTTAAAAATCACAGGTTACGCGTACAGGTAACATAGATCTCAACCACATATTTAACCTTCCCTTTAGTTGTACCTGTAAGTATTTTACTACTGGTACATGTACACGTACCTTTACAAGTAGAAAATATCAACCTCTCTGTTATTTATATGGTAAGTTAGTATCATTATATCCTAGCCAAACTTTTGCCATAGATTATAAACGATATTCAAAAAGTCCTAATGAAAACTACGTGTTTTACGTGAAATATTAGTTTATAACCCACCTGAACACGGATACTTTATGTCGGTAGGCGAAACGATTTTTAAGTCCACGAGAAACCTGGTTCGGGAGGGTTGAAATATTGTACGATAATTAAAAATACTAATCAAATGAAATCAAGCCTTGATCTGAGAAATAGTACGAGTTTCCTTGCATTGAAATTGATTGTCTAAAGATATCTTTTACAAAACTTTTTATTGACGTACACATTTTCTGGGTGTTTCTTGTTCATACGCTCCGACCCTCTTGGATTGCCTAGCTCCGTTGTGAGTACATACACACATTACAAGCATTCATGTGGCCATTTGGCTAGTATACATTAAGATATAAAACATTTGATTACCATTAATATGTTCCTTAATTATTGATTATTTACAAAATTGTGTGAATCATAGCTGTCACTGATTTCAACTGTGTAAGTCATCAATTGGCTTTAACATTTCTTTTTACCCTTAATATATAAGCTTTTTTGAAATAAAGGTCGTGATTTCATTAGCTAAAAATGCATTTTTATGAAAAGTACAAGAAATGCGTATAAATTAAAGATATATTAAGCGGACAAATATATTTTAAAATAAATTTTCGTGGTATGGTATTTTCATGGCTTTATGCAAAATATGAATTTCAGAAGTTTCGTGGAGTTTAAGTTGTTTGCATCTATTATGTATATTTGAAAAAAAATCCGACAAATAAAGAGCACCGCATATCGCTTTTATGAGGATGTGAAATACGCAACTTATCACGAACGACCACAAACGGAAATACATACTTTGTGTCATTGGTTGTTTCCTTGTAAACGTATACAAGCTACAAACCTTGCATTTGGAAGTCTAACTTGATACATCAATTATAAATGTAGCAACTTACGCAGTATGATAAAAATGTAATCAATCGAACCCCTCATGTATATATCTACATGTATGTGGCGATACACGTAAGCATATCTAAAGATCCTTTTTTAATTAGATTTATGATCTAATTCTACAGTCGTCTAATTTGAAACATATAAAATTTAAAATTTTTATATGCAGGACGCATTTAAATGATTTCCTATCTGCACCCTATTTGGTTATTGGACTCCTGGTATAAATGTGTACAGGATCCAGTGTCCTTGAAATTTGATGAAACTTTTGAACCATCGTTTGACTTGTAGTAAAAACAACTACATGCCCCTAATCCAAACCAGCATACCTATATGTCATCATTTATTTATCATTGCTGGAAAAAGTAGTCATGTATCATTTTTTTTTCTTCTTTTCAAAAAGGAGATTGTTTATGCCGCTCCGATCTTTCCTTCCCACTCTGATAAACTGATAAACAAACATGCGTTGTGCCTCCAATCTGATTAAAAAAATGTGGTCTCTGGTGTAAAAAAGTGTAGGTTAACCGTTGTTTTGCTCTCTGATCACTTTGAATTTGTTTTACATACCTCTGTCATAGATAAACTTAAACACACGGCTTTGTTTCTAATGTTACTGTAGTCTTTTCAGTTAGTATATCGACTTCACACTTCATTCTAAAGTCATAATCATCGTTGTTTGAAATCATTGAAATGTGTTCAATAAAAATTTCCTTTCCAAGTGTTTACAATATATATATATAATTATTTTAAGACATGACAACAGCTTTCTGTTTATTATTTATTCATGTATCATATTTCAAAAGTACAAGAGGAAAATACTTTTAATGTACTTGTAGTATATAACGAACTTTAAAACTGTTATTCATAAAACTATGTACATTTATAGAACCATCGATGACATAGAAATGTATATTTGACAATACCGGTTTACGAGTGCTTATGCAATATAGTCTTAAAATTAAAGAAGAGTTAAAGCATTAAAAAGACACAAACAATACCTAGATACAATGAAAGTAAGACAAAATAATGTGTATTGTTAATCTGATTGTAGCATTTTACATTTCCCAAAATGTATCTAAATAGAGTCTCTAAAAAAGTATTTTTAAACCTTTTTATACTTGGAATAGATATACATCCACATATTTAAAGAAATAGGAAAAGAAAGTTTTTGTTCAATAATAGTGTTTCAAGGCCTAGCAGAATTAAGAACAATGTACGTTCAATGAGATTCTGATCAACAGTTTAAGATCAGACTGTATTTTGCAATTGCTTTTAAACGGGCATGGTCACGGTTTTGGCAACAATGTATTTTTTCCGATTTTGATATTTACAATATTTCAGTAGGGCATTTCTAAAAAAAACAACCAACATTTGAGTGTTAATCGTTGAGTTAAAAGCAAAATACAGATACGTGCTTATTCATTTACGACTGACATTCAAATTTTGGTTCATCGTAAGAAAAAAATAGTTAAACATTGTAAACAATTTCGCCAAATTCGTGACCATGCCCCTTTAAATAAGACTTGTGAAAATCATAAACGTCAGAAATATTATACAATGCAATGTTTTAAACAACACACAGTCTCTCTCTCTCTCTCTCTCTCTCTCTCTCTCTCTCTCTCTTTCTCTCTCTCTCATATATACAGTTAAAAGAAATAACAAAAATAAAAAATTCAGCATGCAAATAAATGGTAAGCTTTTTAAAAAATTCAAATGAGATTTGTTTATAACAGCTTGTTTCTACATTTTTGTCACTTTATACCTTCTCTCCCACCACCATAAATTGAATGAAAACAAAATCTCTGTAAAAGAAATAAAATCCAAATAATCTAATCGGCATGGAAAAAACCTCAATATAACGTCTCACAAGAGACTGAACATGTAAATGTATGTACAGCTCAAGGAGCCCACCCTAGGCGATTTACTCCACTCGCAGCATTATTACGTAAATGAAGAAGTAATATAAGTAATATATATATATATATATATATATATATATATATATATATATATATATATATATATATATATATATATATATTGTTTACACAGACAAAGTTATTAAATATGTATGATGTTCATGTATACCTTATTTTCCTCTTCTTCTTTTAGAAGGTTATCATGTTACTTGTAAATATCGGGCAGCACAGAGTTCTGAACAGAAATGCATGTTATGATTACATATTATCAGATGTTTGTATCAAATAAATGCTAATGTTCTGCAATCTGCATTTATATGTATCAACGAAATTGATTTACTTTGTCGTGACCAGTACTTAAAGGACAATCAGTAGCAAGTGTTGTCTCTGCTATGAACGACTCAGATTTCTTGACTTTTTTGTTATGAGTCTTATCAAAGATACTCTGTTTCTGAAAAGGAAATTATTCAAATTTGATAACATTCACTGTGAGCGAAATATTTGTTCATCAAATATAAATTCAAGAATTCATAAAAATATTGATGAATTTTATTGTTGGCGTTTTGTCCCACCTTGGTTTCCACCAACGAAGCGTCCGGTTTACATGTTGATTGACTTCTTGATACAGAAGTGGTTTCAATTTTGCTGTGTTCATCTTTACTAGCAAGTGTACTTAAGGCTGGATATTTGTTTCTTAAACCTTGCATCACCTGCATGTACCAAGTAATAAGAAGGATATTGTATATCAAATGAATATGACGAGGATGACGGCAAATAACAGGTTAACTCTGCTGTACCAATATATTTTTACATTAAATTTTATAAAATTTACCATGCATGATGAATTTGAAAATTTAAAGGAGAAATATTAATTCATAATAGTTTTTCTTACTAAGTGTGTCATATACCTCTTATCTTATTTTAATGCATACACTCTTACCTTTTGGTTCAACAGCACGTGCGAAATGAATATGAAAAATCCCTAAAACATAAGTTTATTTTATTGAAAAAGGAAAATAAATATAAAGTTTGAACAGTTGTATTAATACATTATAATAAAAGTCTTGCCTGAAGTGAATTTGCAAAGACAAATATATATTGAAACACATCTGCTTTTTCGTTAACAGCCAGAATACCGAATAGCCAGGTTACACCTAGGACTGGTAAAAGTGTTCCAAGGGATCGCAAAGCGGATCTGTCCATGCAACAACAATAGATCGAAAGAGATAATTAAATTATGTAATTTCAATCGGTTACATAGTAGTATTTTGCTCGGGAAAAGAAAACACAACCTTGTCGGATAAAAATCATATACCATCGCAAATCATGAAAGAAATATATATATATATATATATATATATATATATATATATATATATATATATATATATATATATATGCACTAAAAATAATCAACGACACAAACAATAATTTAAAATAACAACCCGTCCCTTCTTCAGGATAACAAAACGTAAATATAAATAACATTTGAAACACCGTATTCGAACGTGGCAACTACATCTTTGTATTAAAGATCATAAGCCCAAGAAAGAAAACTCTTGTCCGTCGCAGTTTTCTTTCTCGGGCTTATGATCTTTATTACAAAGATGTATTTGCCACGTTCATTTCCGATATTATTTAGATTTTAGTTAAGTGCTATTTTGTAGATATTTTTCGCCTTTCTTGTCCTGAAAAATCAACGGGTTGTCCCGATAATAATTTTAGTTTACTGTATTGTTCGTGTCCTTTGTTATTTTAGTGTTGTTTTTTTTATATTTCATCTCATATTATTATTATATAGATAACGAGTGTTGGTAGCTTTTTAGTGTTTATATATATATATATATATATATATATATATATATATATATATATATATATATATATATATATATATATATATATAATAAGTCCTCGGTATAGGTAACGATATAGAAAAATGTTTTCAGGCAAAAGCGCTATGGATTAAATTTGAGAGAAACGGATTATTGTGTTATCGTCTACTGAAAACACACACACACACACACACACACACACACACACACACACATATATATATATATATATATATATATATATATATATATATATATATATATATATATATATATATAACAATTGGCTGGTTATACTTACGATGCCTTCTTCTGAAGTGAGGACTTTGCCATTGCTTTTGAAACACATAATACCCTTACCAGTGTAACGATAATCACTACGTTTAACTGCAATAAGAATGAACTACCATATGTTAAAACAATAACAACAAATTATGAATTATACTATTTTCAAATCAGTTCTTTGTTTACAAATTATCTTGTTTCATTGTCGCTATTGTTTTGTGTTTCTATCGACATTTTTTTATAGTTCTATACATTGACATAAACCTTACTAAAAGCTTTGACAACCTAAGGATAGAGGGTAAAGTAAAAAACTAAACGTTTAAAATTAAGTGATAAGTACATGTAACATAATTTTATTGGCAGAAATATTTTACTTATTTTATCATTATTGTTTATAGGAATACATTGTATAAGTTACTTACAACGCTAATTAAACAGACTGGAACAATAAACATGTAGAGGGAACCGCTATCCGGGGACAACCAGCAACTAAATAATAAAACCACTGAGTCAATAACAATTAGGATATCTAGCAGGAATCCATAGTCTGTGAATTAACAATATTATGGAGTAATGGCAATGTCGTTCAAAATTTTAATTTATTATGAGTGTTATGAAAAATACATACAAAGATTCAAGGTGATAACCTTTTCCCCAAAACGCTCCAAGAGTTGCAGTCGTAAGGATGATAGGGATACCTGTATGCAGTGAATTTAGAAAATGAACGGATGTTTTTTTTACTTCAGATATAAGTAAAACTGCTAAAAGATATACTGAACTATTAATTGGTGAGTCATGTAATCAAAATCAAATTAAAAGAAAATTAATCTGATTTAACAAAAATATTCTGTCCTTCTTTGACATGTGTAATTGATGAAGTATATTATGTACTGATTGACCAAACTTTAGGTTAAAAGATACCTATTTATCCCACAAAACATTTTCCAGTTTTTCTGGAAAAATACAATAAAATTCATATAAAATTACTGAAAGCTTTTATCCGTATTTTATTGTTAAAATCATATTTTAATAATATATTTGTTCTATTTTGAAATCAAATATTGTATTGGTGTGTTACATGTAAGCCAACTTAAGTTTTCAGGTCATAAAAATTATTGATTTTACCATTTAAAATCTTGAAAGTCTCATATGAAAGACCTATAGTTAAGTGAACGAAAATTTCCACATTTACTTACCCCATATGGCTAACAGAAACCAGTGGACTCTGGACCTAGCCTTGAAGTTGTTTGCCACGTACATGGCGTAGTACGTGACTGTAATACTTATGAAGTAATAGACACCCATTCCTAGCATACTGAAGAAGGTGACCAGGAAAAGATAGTGAATAATGGCCGTAATTGCAATGCATATACCCTGGAATAAAATAATCATAAATACAGGCATTATTCTAAAGAGATTCTGAGGTTCGGAAATTTTATCTTATAAATTTATATATTTTATCTTAAAAATTATAAATTTATAATGTGATTTATTGATGTCCTCAAAACTAGAATACTTCTTATATCCAAAATCTACAAGCTTATAAAACATGTATAAAAATATACATCATGGCCTGTTTGCTCTACAGCGGATGAGAAAATCACATAAGACAGAATCAACGATCCACAGAGATTCATCATGATGATGTTTTGGTCACTTTTGATATATCTGTAACATAAATTTTAAGTATTTCAATATGCATATGCTTGAACTTTAGTTCGTTCAAATGTTTCAATATGTACCTACATGTATATCTCTACGTACGCTACTTAATTTTACAGTTAACATACCTCCACGTCAAGATGTAAATAACACACGTAAGAACTGTAAATGATATGGAGAGAATCACCCCAACCAGGGACATTGTTTTTAACAATTGTTTGTCTTCTGTCGCCTTAAGAAGAGAAATATATTCAGTGCTTACACCAAAACACGATTTTAAAACTATGCAAACAAACCAATATCAAAAGAACTGAATTATCTTACAGGAGAATATGGTCTCATCAAAATGGCAAAGTTGGTAAGATGGTTGCACTGACAAACGGTTCTTTTATGATCACTTTGGCTCACGTTACATCCTCTTTCTGTCCATTTACTGAACATAACAGTAAAAAGACATTGCCCTTTTAATAAATGTGCATAACAACACATATATTTTTTCAATCAGGCTAGGGTATTTAAAAAAAATGAAATAGTTTTTTATGTAAATATGTCGGTTATCAAAAAACTTACCTTACGGTAAAATTCCAAGAAACACACACCGCATACATTTTACTTGATTCATTCTGAATCAAACACATATAGAATTATAAGCTTACATGTACATTGTAATAAAACAAATTAAACGTTTCTGTTAAAGCGGTACTAGTATCTGTTGGATACTAAATTCTCATACACCGTTTGGGGATTAATAATAATTCAGAATGGATAATTAAAGGAATAAATCAGTGCATATTGTTTGTTGAAAAATCAATATGTCATCTCACTTTTATGTGTCCAAACGATATATTTAGAGGTGGAACCAATAATCCAAAATCATTTTGTGTTGTAAGGGACACAACTGGAGAATTAACATATTCCTTTTCCTTAGACGTGTGATCAAAACTTCGTTTACTTTGATCCCTGTTTTATTTAAGTTCAATAAATATAAATGTTATTCATGTACCTTTCATTATGATTTGATACATATATAAACAAAAGATTCACATATAATATTTTTATGTTATTTAAACGTCCACTTGCTTTAAATATGAACACAAACTAAACATACTTGTAATCAATGTTAGATAAAACACATTTCTCATTAAGACACCATTGTTAGATTTGTACTAACAAATAAGTTTTTACGAAAGAAGGAAGACTTACTTATCCAAGTCAGATGGCAATATATCAGAAATTGATTTGTAAACTATGGCTACATAGTAGATTTCTGTAAAAAAAAAAAAAAGCATATTTAATTAAGTGATGTTTATTTTTTCACCTTAACTTTATGTAATAGTATGTAATATCTTGATGAATTTATTTTTTAAGCTACTAAATTGGCCACTCTTACTGTAGATTCCTAAACAAACATGGGGAATAAATGCTAAATATCAACGTAAAAATGAAAAAAAAAACCAACACTATTTCTATGATGAATGATAATTGTTAATATTGTCTTTTATGTGGCTTGTGAGGGATTTAGTTGATTGCTTTTACTTTACCCTAACCAGTGTTTGTCTACAATTAATCGGATTTTTTTTGTCTCTGTTGTGTGGCAGTTATTATATGTATGAGTTTGTTTTATTCTGAACAAAAATGGATTTGTGTTCTCGGTCTTTTTTTGTTTTTTATATATCCAAATATCTTTTAGGCATATATGATTTTATCAGTTACTTAATACACGCTCTATTCATTCCCAATTTAGTGTAATGCGTTGTCTGAAACATAAAAAAAGAGAAAAGAAAAAGAAGAAAAAGGGTTTTTTTTATGAATAATAAAATCCAAGTCACGCAATAAGTTTGCGACGTGTAATAACTATTTGAATTTAATGAACGTTTGGCATTACCGATATTATCTCGACCTTATAAACAACAGTGAAACTTCGAAAAAATACTTGCTTAAAAAACATTTGAAATAAATATTGTAAATAAACTTCATGAAAGGATCATTCACTTTTAATATTTTTTCAGCCATTTATTTCGCTGGTTGTATTTTGAATCTTATTACCCTGGACAATCCTTACACTGTTTAGAAATATTGAAATCGTTACCCTTTTTTACTTTCGTTTCTTGCTTTGGTAATTCGAGGAAAGTCGATATTTGTTCGGAACTTCCTGAAATGTTGTTTGTGGGAACATCCGGGAAACGTATTCCAGTTTCATCTATTTTTGTTTTGTCAATTGTGAGCTCTATCAAAAAATAAAATGAAATTTTTAATCTTCCAAAGTTTCCCGCAGAAAAGAAAAGTTAGCTGTTTATACACGCTAATGCGGAAACATGTACCATAATTAGAACCCCTGAAGTGCGTTGCCGTAATATTGTCGCGTTGAAGTACAATCTCACTGAGCCGATCTACATTCTTTAGGATTGAGCTTCCGTCTTTCACTGTCTAACATGAAAAGAAATATGCAATTTATAAATAATGACTAGAAACTATAGTGTAATCTCTATCCATGAAACTGTACAGCTAAAATGTTCACAATGAGATTTTTTAAGTACATGTTTATGCAATGCATTTGCTAATTTCTGTATCGTAATTAGTATTTGGTTTTATTACATACGGAAGTCTGAGAAGCCCCATAATCATAAAGGATTCAAAAGATCTAAATCTAATTAAAAAAAATTTAGTACATCAATCTGAAGTATTAGTATGTACATACTCACGAAAAATATGATGGGCTAATAGTTTATATTTTTTACCATATGGGTGATCATGGGTTTTGAATGACAGCGATGAAATACAAATGCCTCCTACCATACTTAGATCTAAAACCACTCTCATGATTTATTGATTTTACGCGGTGATCAATTTAACTCTATTCTTAGTCAGTTTCAATTGTAAGATATAAATAACAAAAAAAAATATATCGCTAGTCTTACAGCATTCTTAAAATACTAAGCGACCTTTGAAAATGAAAATAAATGTTATCTATATTTCTTTAACACAACATATGGCAAACAAAATATCCGGACAAATGTGATCTGTAGTTATCTGTAGGCATACAGTTCTCTCTAAAATTATTAAAAGTAAACAAATGCTTCACTCCCTTAGTATATGTCGTCTAAAAAAGGTTTAGACTTCCTCTGCAGTATGCGAGGAGGTTAAATAAAGATTATTCAATCATATTAACAAGATGCTGAGGATGATTTACTTATTTTGATATAATATTTATTGATCGTTTCAAAGGCATATTATTTTTTTTAAAAAAGAGGTTGGTATATCTATCAGAGTTGCACATCTTATGTGAAGGTGTAGCAAGATTATGTTGTTTTTTGATGAAATGCATTTTTGTCGTAAATTTTCTATAGCATTGAAAAATATTTCATAAAATTCATAAACGATAGTAGAAATATGCTCTCAAATAAATGATATATAATTACCTTTTCACTGACCGTTTTCCACGATTTGGAGTTGTTAGCTGATAAAACGTTGTCAATAACACCATAAAACACGTTCTAAAAAAAAAATCATTACAACTTGTAAACACAACATACAACCATAAATAGAATTTCGTCAGTACTTATTAAACAACATTCATATTTTCGCAACGCAAGTTCGTGTCAATACGTGTTCCCAAATCATAACGATTATCTCACTTATCAGATTATTTTTTTAATTTAATGACTTGCTATACTATCAAATTAAATTCTTAATTACTCAAAATAGTTTAAAAGAAGATATGGGCAGACTTTAAGCTACTAAGATCAAATAAGAATCCTAGTTTTTCGTTGTTATTCTTTATCTCCCTGATTGTCACATTTTTATCATTCAGAGTACATAGCTCTTTTTGGCCCATAGAACTTACATAAAGGAATTATTTTATAACATAAAACATATGGAATTTGAATTTCGACGTATGCGAACAACAATTTTTTTTGTTACCAAAAAAAAAAAAATAAATAATAATAAAATAAAATAAAATCGGTCTCAATGGTTTAAAATTAAGATTTAAGATAATTACAATGGGGTTGACACACTGGAAAAAATATTGAATTTGAAGCGTTTCGATGACTATGGTAAGAAATATGCATTTATAGAAAATGCATCATAATAAATATTATTCTTGAAGACATCATGTTTCAGTGAGAGGTTTCTGTGTCATGATGTAAGCCACGCTGCAGTATTTACATTCCCCTGCGCTTGCGTGACTATGAAACGGAATGAAAACTTGATATTTTTGTGTTGGCTCAACGCGTAATTCTATTTTTTCTTTTAAATTTGACTTATTTACTTTTGATCACCATAATTTTTCAAATGTTAATCTTTTCATATGATATATAAAATATGTGTAAATCGTGTAAAAATTCGACATTTGCTGAATCATGGGTTTGTTCGTCCCCATGTCCCTTTAAGATTTAGATTGAAAAAAATGAATAGAATAATCAGCGAATGAACAAAATTGGTAATTTGATAGAAAGGCGTGTCACGAATTATGTGAACAATTGACCTCTTTCTCGATTATTGACCCAGTCGAGTTAGTGAGAGCGACAATTTTTTCCAAGATGTCCAGAGAGGAGCTTAGATCCCCAGCACTGAGTTCATTGGTTGATATAATGTTCTTCATCGTTTGTATAGCGTTATTGACCTTATCTTGAACCATCTTAGTATCTTGTATTCCATCTTCTATTGGCACGTCCAACTGTAAATAACCATAAGTGAAGCGAATGAGTCAATTAAACAAAAAAATTCAAATAGTGTAATTCTTGAAGATGTATTTTAACATCAGTATTTATCTGTTACAATATGTGACAACTTACTAGCAAGGATACGTTTGTAAAGGCTTCAGATGTGCAGTTGATAAGGCTAGGAGATGCCCACACTCCAAGTGGTTCACAATATCTTTTTGCACTACCTAAATAACCATTTATTGAATCATATCTATCTATTTTTAAAAATATCTTATTTTAATTAATATTTTAATTACTAGATCAGACACATCATATACCTTTTCTCACTGCAAGATACACGTAAGACTTATTAAAATGTTGTTATTACAGATATGAGCAACCTTTCTGTTTTGCTGGACATGGTTCCTGTTTAGTAGTTCCTGCAAGTGTAGCTTTCCATTGAACACTTTCTGACCATTCACTTTCACATCTCTTTTGTTCTACAAAATATTATCAAAAAAGTAGTCTAACATAAGCTATTATATACAGCCTCTTTGGTTAAACTATATTTTATATCTTTTAAATTAAAAAAAAAACCACTGTAATTTTGCAACATTGAGCACATTAATTTTTTTCAGTGGGTTTAGTACGTACATGTACTTGTGATTTTAATGAACTTATTTTACGCAGTTTTCAAACTAAACTTACCTGGTTGAATGACAGTAACATACACAGACACACTCACAGGAACATGATAACCAGAGTGTGTGCATGTATATCTACCAGAATCAGCTTCCACTGCTGAATACTTGTTCCATGTTGTGGAAAGATTTAAGCTACTAATTTCTACAAAAATATTTTACCCGTTAAAAGAATTGCACTTTATATAACTATTTCCGCATATTGAAAAAAATTAAGGACAAGATACACGTGCATGTGAGACTGAAAGTTATTCGTGTGAAATTAAACCTTGTAATGGATCTAAATAAATTACATACAATATTAATGTGTCCGTTATGTTACATGTTTAAGTTTTAACACATGAATGATATAGTGATATTGGTAGAACTAAACAAATATTATTGCGAAAATTATTTTATTTGTGAAACTTAATCTAAAAGGTGGGTGTTAGGGTTGTGATGTTATAGTGGTAGGAATGTGTTTGTAAGAAGGGGGGGGGGGGTTTAATAACCCAAACATTAACTGATCTCAATGCATGCATAAGATATAATGAGCTAATGTTTTTATAAAGAGTTTTTAAAAAGGAGTGCAAATTGATAGGGTTTGGGAAAAATGATGGATTTTAAACCTAATAAAAGAACTAGCTCAAAGTACAAAATAATGTTTAAAGCAGGAATTTTAGTAAGGTAACATATTGAAATTGTGTAAAGCATTTCCTCTACATAGTCATAGCAAGTACAGGGGAGGGGTGGCAGATAAGCCATGCCCCTGTTTTAAGTTATCCAAATTCTCTTTTTTAAAACTAAAAGTAAAACTATTTTTAAAAGTTGTAGATTGTGCGATCGGCAAACAACAAATGGCAATTCAACAACACGCGATAACAAACGAAAACAGATTACAAAAGGACAAACTAGGCACTTAAAATTTTGTTATAGGGATCCTGGATGTTGACATGTTGTTATATTTAAATGTTTCATTCCTCATTTGACCTTGTAACACAGACCCATCCTTTGTGATAACGAGACTTCCATTGGTGACATCAAACAACGACTCTGGATTTGTGACTGTACATTGCACATTCATTTCGTCACCCATCAGTATTGAAAAGTTGTACTTGGGGTTCATAAAAAGAATTAATCTAGGAAAAACTAAACATATAACATAAATTAACTTCTTAGGTAAATTCAAATTCCTCTATGTTGTTTGAAAATACAAAATTCGTGGTTATAAACAAATTTTATCTTACGTATAAAACCATGTCTAAACCTAAACTTCATACCTGTAAGAGTCAAGTTTCTTGATGCTTGTGTCAAATGAGAAGACATTCTGATTTCCCATGCTCCTACAAGTATTTAAATAAAAAGTTTTCACGTGTGTATGTTCTATTAAATAACATCATTTAACTAAAACAAGAGGCCCATGGGCCACATCGCTCACCTGAGGAACAATAGGTATGATAAAGTCAGCTTAATGGAGTCATAATACAAACAATCTGGACAATGTACAATAAGGCGAACGTTTTTTTATTAGTTGGATTACGGATCCGCCGACCAAATTTTTTTGACTTTTAGAAAAAAAATAAAATGCACTTTTCCAAATTTTTTTTTTACTGACCGACATAAATTAAAAGAAATACAAAAAATAAAATAAAATGGCTGGTGAAAAATATCAATAAAAACCACATAAATTGGTTTCATTCACGAAAAAAACCTTAACTTTTACACTTTCAGTTTTAAAATTGATCGGGTTTGGAATACGGACTTCTCTATCACACGTGTGCCATGTTGTCTAACGGTGGTTTGTGTTTTATCATTTAAATGGCATAATTTCACATATCTGTCATTTGCAAAATCGTTTAAGACCTTGAAACAGTGTTGTCCCACACATACTGGGGGCAAGCAGTGTCAGAAGTTCTTGAAAGTGTAAGAACCTACGTATATTATGTTTCAAAGTTTTGGAAATAAAGTCGTCAGACAGAAGTACGATATATGATGGAGACATTTTGCATCAGTTAAAGCAACAATATTTCATTGTAAGACCAATTTCAGGCCTCTCGATTCTCTTTAACAGGGGGCGATATTTGGCCTCATTCCCAACGTGAAAAGGCATATTTCCCCCCAAAATTGAGTGTTTTCCCCAATTTGAGATCGCCTAAAATTAATAAAGTAACTTAAAAGAAAACTATACTTATTCTAAATATATATTGTATATTCAGCAGTCATAAAGGCACTGTGAATATGTGCAACACTACCGCGTTGTAAACTGTTTCTTGTGATCGGTAACTTAGCCAGAATTTACTCAGACAGAGAAGGTGTAATTTTAAAAACGATGTTCATTAATTTACTTTTATTTCTGATATTACAGTTAGTTGATAAGCTGTTAGTAGTTTATAATTCTGCAATAAATGTTAAAATTATTATAATTTTTTTTGTCTAAACAGATCTAGATCCTCTACAAAACGGTAGTAAGTGGGTCAATGGGTTGGACTAATACCCCAAATACACAGAAGTACAGAGACTGATTTAATAAATATTGTCAATAGGCTAACACAATCAGGAAACATTTATCCGTAAAAGGTATAAATACAAATATAGATTAAATTTTACATTAATAAAAATAAGATAACTTTTTTTTAAATTCTAAAAAAAAAAAACTTTTATTATTTTCTATGCCATTTGACATATAGCAAGCTACTAAACACAAAAAACCTTTTGGGAAATTTTACATCTTCAGTCAGTAACAAACTTGTATCACACACTGTGAATACACTTTTTTCCTTCTCCTTATTATACACACATGTTCCCAGTTTTAAAAATAATTTAAAAAAAAATAACTTTTAAAAAATCCTATCAATATACCCTGGTTTTTGTTCAGAGGACTGTACATTAAGCAAGGAAAAAAATTCCCAATTTCTATCAAAACGTTGCATTTTTCCCAATCCATTGGCCCCGGCCCCAGTACCAAAAATAGGTGTGAGAGGCCTGAATTTGTAAATCGTGTGTCAATAGAGGTGTGAGACCTGCGGTTCGGAATGCCCTGAAAGTGGCCCAAAGACACACTTAAGCATGTGTACATGGAATAGTAAATAAAAAATCAAACAAAACATAAGACTTATTTTATTTCTTTGAAGTTTGCCAGGTTTTTTTTTCTTTTTTTTTTTCGACCTACCGACCCAATTTTTTAAATAAAAAATCCGTAATCCAATTAAAAAAAAAATGTTCGCCTAATACATGTAGATCCTGTATAAATAAAATCCATTTTCCCCCCTTGGATCTCGGATAGCCCTGATTGCTGCCAATATTTACAAGAGCAGACTTTAATCACCGCTCCTGCACATATATAGGGACTCAAAGTTGCGCAGGCATGGATGACCGCACACCTACGCAACTCACAGGTACCAACGTTAACGCAAGCAGAGATAACGCAAGCAGGGATGACCACACACTTGCGCTAGAAAGGCCAGAACACCAGAATGGATGACCATACACTAGTGCTCCGCCGCAACCACCACCAAGACAAGCAGATATGACCGCACACTTGTATTAATGCAATACAGGGCAGGAAGGACCGCACACTCTGTATCGTAGGTTAGAAAAACACGAAGATTAGATAGAGCTGGGATGTCCACACCCTCAATCTCTCCGTACCTCTTCAAGTTCGGTACATAGAATTACCGAAATACCCGCGATTTACCGAAATACCTGGTGAAAACACCGAAATACCCTTCAAAAACACCAAAATGTCCATTATTACGCCATAATGAGTGTATGTCTAGTATTTTATATAGATAGTTATTTTTAAATAAAGTTAATTTTTGGAATAAATGTATATATTTATTATAGTACTTGAACTTGTGTTATATACGTGTGCAAGAGAAAGGAGCAATTCTGATAGGAATTACGTCTTTAAATAGTTGCTCTTTTTATAGTTGCTTCCACTCTATATGGATTTTTGATAGTTATTATATGATATTAAAAAATAAAAGCTGATAAACTGTTATTTTTAATTATTAGGAATAAAATTTCACACCTCTATTCGAGTGAAAAGCAATTCATGCAAGAGCTATCGTTCTTAACCAAATGTCTACACATGTTAAAAATCGCTATTTATGTCAAAATAATTACATTATCAAACTGAAAATTTGGGAAATACATTTTAACACTTAGATTTAAACTACTATGTTAAATATTTGTGCTCAAATAAGGCATTTCGGTGTTTTTGAAGGGCATTTCGGTAAATCACGGGTATTTCGGTAATCCTAGTTACCCCTTCAAGTTTAACCCCAAACAGTCGCTCATCACAATGCAATATACACTGTCCCTATATATGTGCCGGCCTAAAATAATTCATAGTATCTAAAAATTGGAAATCAAAAATAAACAAACTAATCCGGCCTAACCCAAAACTACTTATGCAGAACAACTTATATACATTGAATATTTATTATTGTATAAAAATAATCATCACAATAATTGGTTAACAGTGGATGCATTAATTAAAATAATCAAGAATCAATAAATCAAGGGCAATAACTCAAAACAGTAATACAAAAAGATTCTAATGAAAAAATAGCTGCCTGCTTCAATTTTATAGTCATATCACATGTTGAGTATTGCAGTTCTCAAAAAGATCCTTTATAATTGTTAATATATGGGATATTTAGCTACATCAAACTCTGAACCTTCTTGTGAGGCCAAAGAATTGTCCTGGGGCCAAAGTCTTAACAATTATAAAGAATCATCTTGCTGATTAGTTTCTGAGAAGAGGATTTTTAAAGATTTACTCTATATATATTCCTATGTAAAATTTTAACACCCCCCCCCCTATGTGGCCTCACCCTACCCCCAAGGGTCATGATTTTCACAACTTTGAATCTACACTACCTGAGGATGCTTCCACACAAATTTCAGCTTTGCTAGCTGATTAGTTTCTGAGAAGAAGATTTTTTAAGATTTACTCTATATATTCCTATGGTAAACTTCGACCCCCCATTGTGGCCCCACCCTACCCCCGGGGGTCATGATTTTCACAACTTTGAATCTACACTACCTGAGGATGCTTCCACAAAAGTTTCAGCTTTCCTGCCTGATTAGTTTCTGAGAAGAAGATTTTTAAAGATTTACTCTATATATTCCTATGTAAAACTTTGACCCCCCATTGTGGCCCCACCCTACCCCCAGGGGTCATGATTTTCACAACTTTGAATCTACACTACCTGAGGATGCTTCCACACAAATTTCAGCTTTGCTAGCTTATTAGTTTCTGAGAAGAAGATTTTTAAAGATTTACTCTATATATTCCTATGGTAAACTTTGACCCCCCATTGTGGCCCCACCCTACCCCCGGGGGTCATGATTTTCACAACTTTGAATCTACACTACCTGAGGATGCTTCCACACAAATTTCAGCTTTGCTAGCTGATTAGTTTCTGAGAAGAAGATTTTTAAAGATTTACTCTATATATTCCTATGGTAAACTTCGACCCCCCATTGTGGCCCCACCCTACCCCCGGGGGTCATGATTTTCACAACTTTGAATCTACACTACCTGAGGATGCTTCCACAAAAGTTTCAGCTTTCCTGCCTGATTAGTTTCTGAGAAGAAGATTTTTAAAGATTTACTCTATATATTCCTATGTAAAACTTTGACCCCCCATTGTGGCCCCACCCTACCCCCAGGGGTCATGATTTTCACAACTTTGAATCTACACTACCTGAGGATGCTTCCACACAAATTTCAGCTTTGCTAGCTTATTAGTTTCTGAGAAGAAGATTTTTAAAGATTTACTCTATATATTCCTATGGTAAACTTTGACCCCCCATTGTGGCCCCACCCTACCCCCGGGGGTCATGATTTTCACAACTTTGAATCTACACTACCTGAGGATGCTTCCACACAAATTTCAGCTTTGCTAGCTGATTAGTTTCTGAGAAGAAGATTTTTTAAGATTTACTCTATATATTCCTATGGTAAACTTCGACCCCCCACTGTGGCCCCACCCTACCCCCGGGGGTCATGATTTTCACAACTTTGAATCTACACTACCTGAGGATGCTTCCACACAAGTTTCAGCTTTCCTGGCTGTTTAGTTTCTGAGAAGAAGATTTTTGAAGATTTACTCTATATATTCCTATGTAAAACTTCGACCCCCCATTGTGGCCCCACCCTACCCCCGGGGGTCATGAATTTCACAACTTTGAATCTACACTACCTGAGGATGCTTCCACAAAAGTTTCAGCTTTCCTGGCTGTTTAGTTTCTGAGAAGAAGATTTTTAAAGATTTACCCTATATATTCCTATGTAAAACTTCGACCCCCCATTGTGGCCACACCCTACCCCCGGGGGTCATGAATTTCACAACTTTGAATCTACACTACCTGAGGATGCTTCCACACAAGTTTCAGCTTTCCTGGCTTTCTGGTTCTTGAGAAGAAGATTTTTGAAAATTTCTCGAAATTTTTCCTTAATTTCTAATTATCTCCCTTTGAAAACGGGTGTGGCCCTTAATTTTCACAACTTTGAATCCCCTTAGCCTAAGGATGATTTGTGCCAAGTTTGGTTGAAATTGGCCTGGTAGTTCTTGAGAAGATGTTGAAAATGTGAAAAGTTTACGGACAGACGGACGGACAGACGGACGGACGGACGGACAGACGGACGACAGACAAAATGTGATCAGAATAGCTCACTTGAGCTTTCAGCTCAGGTGAGCTAAAAACATACATCATTTTTGGCTTACCCATGTCTCGCTGTAAAACGTTTGCGATAAGCAGGATATGTAAATATGTGTTTTTTTCTGTTTTTGATGACGTCATTTTGTATCTTCTGGATGAATTTGTAATCAAGTATCCATTATGAAACCACTGGACCTCGTACATTGTTTTACTTCTTATTTGTGATTTAAACCAGACAGAGTCTCCTTCATGCACTACTGAGCTGCTGCTTTCGAAGTTAAGAATTTGTAGCAAGTCTAAAGAAAAATAATAATCACGTTGAGGTTCAAGTCTGAAATAGTCTGTTGCTGGAAGAAAAAGAAACTGTAGTGTTTTACAAGGACATTCATGCACACACATCTTCTTTGAATTTCGACTTAATTATTTTTTTTCTTCTAATTTTGAGCCCACCTCAGACCCCTATGGATCGATAAAGCATCATTTCTGCAACAAGATTACGTTGTTCAAAGAAAAATATTGTGATTTTAATAAATTAAAATCGGGTAACACAATGAAGAGTTTAAAATTTGGTGTTAAAAATTCATGGTATTTTTAAGATATGTATTAAATCATGCCCAGTGAAGTAAATTCCTGTATACTGTTTTATTTCTTTTTAAAGAAAAGATATCTTAAAAAATAAAACACATCTCATGTTATTTTTTGTTTAAAAACCTATAACATTCTTTTAAAAAGACATTTCTACGACAGTTATTTAAGAAAAAAAATTAATCAAAATGTTTTACAAATATTGATAACCTAATCCCCTTTTGACTTTTGTTTGTCTCACATCGATCACAATATGGATTAACTTGAACAGTCTGTAAAATACTGTATTATGTTTATACAAGAATGATCATTTGAAAATTTTAAATCTCACTAAAAATTTTATTATGTACAAGCAATGTTATTTTTTTTAATTGAACATTTTCATTTAAAGGGAATAAAAAATTTTGTTTGCCACTTTTTAATGCTTTGATGCAAAGATGAGAATTATACAAACATTTTGGTGCACACAAAGTTGAATTTAGTAAAACAAAATGGCAGAGAAATTGTCATTTAGGTAGGATGTGTCAAATACAAAGATAGACCTTTCGAACACGACTGTGCAGTTCAAAATTCAAAACTGATTTTCCGCTTACTCATTCCACTTTATTTAATGAATTGAACATAACCAATGGTACTGCGCATTTGATACTGATTGACACACAAATTAAAAAAGCTAATAACCCCCCCCCCCCCCCCCCCCCGTCAAATACAATTTCGGATATTTTACGTAACTGTCTATTTGAATTATGCACACCTGTGTAATCATTGCATATGAAAATTTGTTGAATTAATAGAGCGGCTCAAAAGTCCATAACCGGACACTCATTTTAACACATAATTAAATACACATACACATAAAATTAGTGTATCATATTCTCTCTATTCTATTATTGAAACTAAAAGTTTTGAAATCATGATCGGAGCGGCTTTGTTGACATGACGTCACACTTAAAAATGTCACAATGCTAATGCATCACAATGTAAAACAACACGTCACAATTCACAATCATATACCCAACGTCTTAAAGTGAGAAATGAAACATGCACAAAGCATGTTATACATTTATTTAATGCTTGAGGATCAAAATTAAACTCTACTGACTGAACAAAAATGCTAACGCTGCAATTTTACAAGATAGAGACAGATCAACGTTATATCATGTGTTTCGTTAAGGGTGCAAAACACAGTTTTATATGTAACGTTATAAGGACATTTTCAGATGAGGGGCAAGCAAAACTGACACCTATAAAAATAAATTGTAAAAACATGTTACATATATATCTATATATCAATAAAAAGATAAAATCGTGATATGTTTAAATATCAAAGAATAATGCACATGTAACTTAATGCTAGACTTTTTTTGGCACTCAAAGTAGGCGGAAAATAGACAAAAGGATGCCTCTAAATGCAGTACACCCATGCATTTTAGGCTCCCCCAAAGCAGAATGCAACCAAATCAGCCATTTTAATTTATGTACATTTTCAAGAATAAGTCCTTAGGCATCATTTTATAGTAATTTCAGGGTATACTCGCCAGCTTTTTAAAGAGCTATTTTACCCGCTAAAAAATTCATTAAATTCTGCATGTGTAAAATCCGGATGGTTTTGAAGTTACCTCCCTTTATTTTAGAGTCTCACAAAATTAATTTTTAAAATTTGTCTACATAATTTTTTGATGTTTTCGAAAGATAATTCACTATATTATGCAATTGAGCATTTAGAAAAATTAATTTTCATGTATACCGCATAAAAATAGCAGGAGAATCCCTACCCATCACGCCTTTCCCCAGAGAAAAACTCCCTGGATTTTATACGAAACTGTGTTTAGCTACCTTAGGCTCAAAATATTTCATAGCTTGGGTCTAATATTATCAGTGAACTTGATGTTAATTCTCGTATTGAAGGACTATCAAACAAAATGCGCTGTTGATATATGATAAAGAAAAGAATACTATCATAATGTAAGGAATTTTAGTTCATTTTAAAAAACACCAGCATGTATAAGAAAAACATTTCCCTTACTTAGAAGCATTATTAGCACAATTAATTCCACTTAACCCGTCATAACAATAAGATTGAAATTCATTGACCAGATCTACACATGCTCTATTGATCTGATTAGTCGAACTTTACACTCAAAATGATTAGGGTATGCCGTTCACTCAACTGAATGGTAACTGAAAGGTCTGAAAACATGACAGAATGGCTTCTAGTTGTCTTCTACTTACTTATGACTTATGTTTGAATTAGGTTTTCCAAATATGAATAAACCCCAGATGTTATTTCATGCAATTAAGCATTTTGTTCAGGGCAAGAACGATAACTCTTGTAATGTTAATTTAAGAGTAATAACTCAACACTTCCTGGTCATAGAGCGTGCGCGCTAAGCTCTTTCTTTTATATTCAATTGTTTCCTGAGTCGGTCACAAAAAGTCAACAAGAGAAAATATCTAGTCTTATCTTAATAATCGGCAAGTTTAATCACTTCACACCGACATCTTAAAACATGCTGAGGGTAAGGAACCAAATGGCATCTAAGATGAGAAGCCCATACGCAGTCGTGTCAAATGTAACAAACACAGTTGCTTCAAATAATGTGTTGGTACGAGGTCAAGGAAACAAGTGAGACCGCCTGCTGCAGGCAGCTCAAATAGGAATGCTTCCTCGACGACACCAGGGACACAAGTGTCAAATGTATCAACTAAAACAAGCCAGGATATGTCACAGAGGTGGTTGATTGACAGCGGGATGTAATCTTATTAATATAACTCTATGTTAATTCAAGGGCAATGGCTCTACACTTCCTGGTTTTGAAGCGTGCACGTTAAGCTCTTCCTTTTATATTCAACTGTTCCGTAAGTCGGCCACAAAAAATCCCTTCCACCCAAACCCATAATTTAGAAATGGGTTGCATTGTTACAATTTATTTAATTTTTCAATTTAAACTACTTATTAATAGTTGCATAGGTATTGTCTTGTACAATGAAAATTGTGAATAGCTTTTTCGGGTTGAGTTTTCTCTTGCAGCGTCATGGCCATGAAGTAGAAGAAAGATGTGCTGGAAAGTGTATATGGACAAAGAATGGTTTTGCAGTTTATCTGTAAATAATGTGATATTTGCTAAGAAAAAAAGTGTACAAACTATCATTCACGTTAATTATTCAACTAATTAGCTTCTTCCTTAATTGGTTTGAACTGTACGGGTTCTTTTTGTTTTCTTTTTCTTTGTTTTTTGGTTATTTTTAAATTTTTTTTATCCATGATTTCATTTTTTTTTAACTCTATTAGTTTGATGGTGGAACAATGGTTATTGATGCGCCTGCGAAAGTCTCCTGTTTCCGCTACGTATTGTCTCTGACAAAATTTACAATCGATGAGGTATTTACATTTGTCAGAACGACAAGAAGATTTCGCAAATAATTTGTAAGTACGGCCAATAATGGGGCTCCAAATGCGTTTTTTATTGTGCTTACTATGTTCGCAATGCCTTCCATCGAATCCAACTATATACAATCACCTTTGTAATCGTTAATCAGGTCTGTACAAGTTTGATAAGATTGTTTTAACAAGGATTTAGTACACAGTAATCAATATCTGTTTGTTTTAAACCGAGTGCAGGACAAAAAGAGATTTACTTGATTTGCTTTAACAAAGGATTATGTCCCAACAAATTTGACGACATGCAAATACCATAGTTAGCGTCAAACAGTACTGATGGATTAATTTAAGAATTTTAAAAATTAATTTTTATCGTATTCTTAAATGTATAATGTAGTAATTGCAAATTACATATTTTAAATGAATCAGACTTTGTTATACTACGAAAAATTAAAGCCTCTGAACACGAAACTGAATGTTTACAGGTTTGTTTATTAATTTTGATTATCTTTTGACTTACCGAGGGGTTTTTGACACATGTAATGGCGAAATTCATGTGAACAGGGTGAATCATTCCAAGTATTAGATGCCGTCATATATACACAGTCTTCATTACCTTTATAATTATTGGGCTCACCATATCCCCAATTATCATAGGGCTTATATATCAGTAAAATCTAAAATCATAAAAAATAGTGTTAAAGTATACATTAATTTTTTTTTTACATGATTTATACATGTACAGTTTATAATTAACTAATATGATTCTTATAAAATCCAATTAACTATTGTATTCATTACAAATGGAAAATGTATGATTTAGTATATATTTAATCATTATATTATTAGTTAATATTTTTACCGTTGGATCCGCAATCCAGGTAAAATTGTTTTCTATATGTCTATCGTTTAGTCCAATCCAGCGATTTGTGTTGGGGCAAAGTTCTTTTGAAATTTGATAAACAAAATAATTTTACTATAAGGTAATTTTTAAATGCTGAACACATATTAATAAAATCTGAGTTTTGATAGTAAATTCTAGTTAGAACTTTTTAATCTGTAAAACTGAACCATAAAATAAAAAATAGATGACAAAAAAACTGCAAAAAATAAAATTGGTGTTTCTAAATTCGAGAAAACTAGTTTGTATATAACAAACCATCATATATTCAACAACCTTTTTCAACAAATATGATTTATAAATGTGCTGATAACAAACAAAAGTCCACTTTGAAGAAATATGCGAACAATAATAAAAGATGTTCTGTTAATGTACTATTGGTAGATATATTTATTCATACTTTCTAAAAAGGACTGTGTTCCTGCATTGCTGATAGTAACAAGATCCGCCTCTAACTTCTGACACGATGATCTGGCAGCATACCAAGATGAGGTGTCAGAAATACATCTGTAACAGTTTTGGCTATAAACTGACCAGTTTTCTGCAACACTACATCCATCTGTAGGATAATAAAGTTATAGAAAAGTTATTTGAAAGAAAATTCAGTAACATTGTTTTTACTGTTTACAAATTACTCTTTACCTTACTTAAAGATTCTTCAACGAAAAACATATCTTTTGACACCGACAATTTTAAAACTATTTAGGTAGCACGAAGCACTAAGGAAATGAATTATTTAAACTATTTTCTTGGCTAACTGTTATGCAAAATTTAATTTGCGATAATTTGATTGTAAAGACTTGAAATTTGGATACCTACTATCACCTGTGTTTCACGGTTATATCAAAGGGTCAAAGGTGAAATATAAATGACACCTTTTAAAGTTTTTATCAATTTTCACATCTGTCAAATATAAAACACTGTGCCGGATAATTATGCCAGTGCCAAGGTGGCATTTTTGCACCCGCTTAAGCTGCATATATCGAAAAATTCAAATATGGCATATGATAGACCATTGCTTAAAGAGTTAACAACGACCTTTGTTTTCAGTGTATCTCACCTGTCAGGTAAGATATTTACCTTTCAAAAATAAATTCCTCTAGGAAAATATTTTTTCCCTTCGGAAAATCAATATTCCGATAGGTAATTTGGAATTTCCTACCGGAATACAAGAACTTCCTATAGGAAATTCAATTCCGATAGGATTTGATAAAATCCGATAGGAAAACTTAATATCCTATAGGAAAACTACATGTTTGAATCAAATTCCTACAGGAATTACCATTCTCCTATAGGAAATATAATTCCTACAGGACTTTTCAAAAATCCTATAGGATTGTCAATATTTCCTGTAGGAGAGTCAATTCTCCTATGGGAATTATCTTTTTCCGATGGGATATTACTTTTTAAAGGTAAATATCTCACCTGTCTGGTGAAACACACTTAAAACAAAAGTGGTTATATACTCTCTAGACAATGGTCTGTCATTTGGTATACATGGATTTTTCCGAAACTGCATCTTAAGCGGGTGCAAAAATGCCAACTTGGCACTGGCATAATTATCCGGCACAGTGTTATAAATAAACTTCAATTACACTAAAATCCACAGTCAAATTTCAACTATTTTGATTAGTTTTCATTGCGGGATTATAACAATTATTCGTCTTTTGATTTGTTGAACTATACAATATATTTTGATGAAACCGTTAAGTGTTGTATGTTTTCTTTAAAAAAAATGATTTACAAGTGCTGTTTTTACATTATATTACATTAGAAATTATCTTACACATACGTGTAAGTTGCCAGTTAGAATTAATGTCAATTTCTGTGAGTAACAAAAAGGTCTCATGTATAAATATCAGTACAAACATTTAAAATATTTTAAAAAGTAACTTATTTGCATAGCGAATTTTTTAAATGACCTTTTTCATTATAGACTCCACTAAAATGAAAGTATATAGTGGTTGGTTTGATGCGTCATACATACATATTGTATTCATTCATGATAACATAATATATACATGTATTAATAATATATATATATATAGAGGATATCTATATTGTGTGATTTTATATTTGCTTTATTCAACGAGTTGAAATGGTGTATATATTCGCGAGGCTTGGCGAGCGAATATAACCATTTCAACGAGTTGGATAAAGCAAATATAAAATCACACAATCATAGATGTTCTATTTATCTCATACAATTTGATTTATATTATGAAGCTTTTGAGACAGTCCCTTATGTGACCCGAATTTTTTTTTCAAAGATTAAAAACGATGATGCAACGTTGTGTTATGCGGCTATTGTGACCTTGCGCAATACAATTTAGTACGTCATTCCTGAGATAAATCTAACCGTTTAAATGTAAAGTTTCACTGAAATAAACCTTAAAATAATTTTTTAGCTCTAAATAATTTTTGTTAGAGCTTATTCACTTGATTAAATGGAAATTCCGAAGAGAAGACTTGAATAATCAAGTTTGTTGACATAACGTTACACGAAGTTGCGAATGCTCGTTAGTTTGAATTGACTCGAACGAGGAACAGTTGTTGATGTTCTATAAAACAGACACTAGCCTTATGATTCGAAATTAAAGTGAATAAAGATGCTTACTGGTGGTGGAATAAACTTCTTATGAAACATTATTTCGGTAAGTTCTTGTATATAAACACAACCAGAGCGCTCTGTTTTCGTCGCGTCGTCAGGATGAACTCCTTGATAGTTAACGTAGTTTGCAGTTTTATAAAAATCACAAAGCAAATTGAAAGTTGGAAGGGAGCTAAACTCATCAAAAATCTGTGGTTACGGTTGTGTATAACTTTCAAAATTGTGGTTACGGTTATGTATAAGCCCCCCCCCCCCCCCCGCCTTAATTCACAATACCCCCCCCCCCCAATTTCCGACGCCTATGCGACGCAGTTATGTGTTTTCCTTCATATTTGTAATTTAAATCTTTGACAAAATCCCTTTTATATCAATTTTTGTAGTAAATATAGTTATGTTGAAAGTACTAGATCTTTGTAAAAACATATAGGTCACTGAAGCGTTGAAGCGAGGGGCTGTGTCAAAAATAGTTCGGACCGGAAGTATTTGATATAGCATCACCCGTTTGATATAGCAGAGGTTTATCACACGGGTAATATACACCACACGTATGAGATAAATGTACGTACACACAAAAAACCCAGCATCAACGAACTGTAGAAATCAGTGGGCATAATCATGTAGCTATCTTAAGAAGATATATCTCAGATTTATCTCTAGACACATTATAGTCATTAGAGATTTTCTCGAAGCCGTCACAACTTACGAATTTTTCAAAAATTATTCTAACTTTAAAGGACATACATGTATCCCATATTTTTACAATTTAATTCAAAGCCCAAACTTGTTATTACAAATAAAGATCGTATGCCACGTAATACTGTGACGTCACATACGACCTCCTTCGAACAGCTGAATCGACTGTAAACAAATTGTAGGATTAGCATTATCTTCTTTAATTCTTTGATATTTATTCACCATGACGGGTACGAAGTTTTTTCGATGTTTACTAAATTAAAAGAATCTAATTATTCAGTCGTACATGTTTGAGCCACCAGTACGGATAAAAAACGATGTAATAGCCGAAAAAGTGACGATGAAGTCGGCAATGACGATTAAATTGATCAACGTTTTAGAAATTTTGTAAATACAACTTGGAAAGAAGTATAGCTTGAAAAATAGTTACCAGGTGTTTTTTTTTTTTTCAAATCTACAATTATTTGGTTTTTTGGCGTTTTGTATGAATCAAAATTTTCATTGTTGTAAAACTGTGGTTCACAAGTAGCTTGTTTCTTCGGTCGTAACTGGTCACACCTCTCTATTCTTTTTTTATATTTCGCTTTAAATATACATATAGCAGGGGCTTTTTAAGAAAGAAAAACGTAAACTTTTGTTATTAATTATTGTATTGTTATTGTTTCTTCTCTAAGGTCCCATCTCCGGTTTTCATCTGTTTACGTTTATATGTATATCTACAAAATTTGATGTCATAGTACTTTGAGAGAAAAATAAGTACGTAAACAATAAATCTAGATGTACATGTATTTGAATGTTATCGGATGGTAAACATGTAGCATTGATTGATTCACCGAATATATATACACCTATACATTTATTCTTTAGTTTCATCTGAATCTGAAATATAATGCAAACAATATAATTATGAATTAATTATTTGCGGAAATTTTTACGGGGAGGAGGGAAGCTAAAAAAGAGATCATATTTGATAATATATACATTTGCTTGTCGGGAAAGGAGAAAGGTACAAGGCCTATTTTCTATAAGGCGCCATTTTGATATTTTTGAGGTATTTTCTGATATAAGACAATGATTTTTTGATATCAGAAATTAGAATTCTTGATATCAGAAAATACGATCAATTTTCTAAAATCAAAAAATATTTTCTGATATCAGAAAAATAATACTTTATTTATCCTTTGTAATTTTAACTAAATTAAACACAATTTAAATTTCAAAGACTGGTCAATCATCTTCAAAAGTAAAAAAACGGTTTTAGGGGAATCAGTCTATGTATTTTGTAACAATTTCAAAACATAACTCTCTCTCAAAAAAAAAATTATCGGATGTTAGTTGATAACTCTCAAAATATCAGTAAAATAATAATGTTGCAATTTATGTGTTATTCTTGCTGCGATCACCACAACGGTAGCACCGTAAAACAAATTATCACTACGTTAACAATGATACAAGGTATAATGTAATTCTTCCTGCGCTCGCCACATTGGTAGCACCGCAAAATATATTTTTAAGTGAAAGCAGGTCACTTTTACCTTCACATGAGGATATGAAAATATGATGATGCTAACATTGTAAAGTACAATAATGTAACTATGCGTATGCTACTATGCACATTGTATTTCTGGGAACTACTATTTTTTATTTCACTAAAGCTTTCTTTGAATTTTGTAATACATGTATCTCGTTACAAAAAAATATTGATAAAAATCAAAATTTGTATATGAATTATATACCTCATTTAATTGAAGTTCAATTGTTACTCACATTTAACATTTGCTTTACAATTATATTTTTCTAAAAGAAATTAAAGCGAAATAGTAAAAACTTGAAATCTTTTTTTTTTTTTTTAAAGAATTTTAAAAACATATGGCGATTGTCATTTGATAACTAATCAGAACAACCTAAACATGATGAACAAAAGGCACTATCAATAACAAAACTTATTTTTCTTTAAATAGTCATGTTTTAGCAAATCGACGTAGCAAGCACCTGGAGTAAGTAGGAGTATTTAAAATAAAGTAATTCAAAACACTTAGATAATATATAGGATCAAAGCAATTGAAGAATGTGGTATAATTGCATAGGATAATACATAAACCTACACTTACGATAATTGTAGTATTAGCTTTTTTGGATCTCACCCCCCCCCCCCCCCCCCCCCCCCCACACCAACCCAACAGTTAAGGATAATTGATTCCGATGGTTCAATTTATATTTCATTTTCAGAGCTGTTGAAACAAATATTAAAGTTTGTTAAGTTTGCTTGAAATTTAAGGCTTAGATATATTGCTCATTACAACAATTGGATTAGGTTTGAGAACCAGGCCTTAAGAACATTTTCTAAATACTGGTGCATGACCGATTTTATTCATCTTAATAGAAAGAAACATACATAGTTTTTAATGAATTCTAGTATGTCTACACGTATCAACTTTGACTTTACATGTTTCAGACGAAATATAGATTATCTTACAACAACGAATCAATCGCATAAAAACGTGAATAAGATCTTGTATTGTTGTTGAAACTAACATTTGTATTCATACATGAAATCAAGATTCAAATTAAATTGTAATGAAGCATCTGATGTGAATCAATCGATACTTTCACAAAACTGTTTTTATATATTTACAGTTTCCAGTGTCTGCGTCTGTAATAACACTACGTATCGATTTTGTTCTATAAAACCCATAATACAAATGACGCCAAATTAAGGCGCCAGCGGGGTTTGCTCATTTATATTTAAATATTTCATCGTACGATAGCTTAAAATCATATAGATTTAAGTAATAAGGAACCATTCTTTGAATATTATGAGGTGATAATTTCGATCGGGGCGTAATCAAATCTATCATAAAGCCATTCGGGCTTTATTGGATTTGACCAAAATTATCACCTCATAATACTCAAAGAATGATTCCTTATTCCTTATTTCCTTATAGTATCAATGATAAGATCAAATTATTAATCTAATGTGAATACACGAGTTCAAATATTTTCGCGGTTCCCAGTGAATGATGACCGTATGGTAAACAGCACAAAGTATTATAAAACAAATTCTCTCATTTCAGAGTTCCAAATAAAAGACATTTCATTTATTTGTATCTCGAAGACTTTATATGTTGACATTGCCGGCTATAAATCAATAAATCTAATATTAATAAGAACATCACTTAAGGATACCTTTTAATAGAATCATTGATTTTTCTTAAGTTTTGAAACCAAGCTACATGTAGCAATTTGCAATTTCACAAATCATAGCTTATCAGTTTTGAACATACAATACCCTATAAATAAATAAAAGGGATCAAGTTTGCATAAATAAACTGTTTTTGGGATATGTGCATATCTTTAGACAAAACAAATGCTTACAAATATCATAACCAATTAAAAAAAAAATATTGAAATATTAAATCATTACTCACTCGAGCAAAAGCCATTTCTGAAGAGACATACAATGTATATATACGCAAAGATTCTCACTTCACCTCGTATATCCATGTTCTAACAATGAGGAAGTTATAAAACATGGTTTAATATGCACCGTACGGGTAATATACGGTATTATTACGATTTTCAAGTATCACTTTTACAAGTGTTTTCATAAACAAGAGCAATGTATCTTAATAAAACGTTTACTACTTTTAAAAATATTTTAGATTAATTTTGGAAAATTGTGTTTACCAACACATATGCTTGTTTTAACCGACAAAATCAGGGAAAAGCTGTAATCCTTATCTTTCCTTATGTGTGACACTTTAAAAAAACAATAAAGGTATATATATTCAGTTTTTTTTATTTTCTGTTAAATTTACTATATTGCTTTTTATCCTATCTATGGATGGATTACCATACACAAAAAAGCTCTGCTACAATATTAATTCTAAAGATTAGAAAAACACTGATGTTATATATGATACTTGTATTTGATGACAACAGCAGTCTCTAATTCAATGTATTTTACAGCTTTTTAAGAATATGAAAGGTACTTGTGATGCCAATATTACGTTGATGCTGTTGTCAATATATATAAGTGCATATCGATAACATTTTCAAGAATAAAAATTATTCTATCCTTAAAACCAATGATATACTGTGCCGCAATTCTGTTCAATTTCACTCGGAATTTGTATTAGGTATACATTTGTTTTAATAAGGATCCACGATATAAGAGATGGTGTTGTACATGTGTTAATGTTAAATTTTCATCCTTGCTTATATAAGTATATTTTCATCATTTCATTCACGTAATGTATGTAAATGTATTTTACATACCCTAAAATGTAGATTTTTTTAATGTCATTATATAATTATTAATCATATTTAAAAGCAAAATAACTCTTTTAGATGTCATATTTACCGTTTGTTCAACAAGAAACACACAAATTGCATAACATTGAGTAAATATAACATATTATGTAAATACCACTCAAAATGTCATTGAAATGATCAAAGCGAAATGTGCATCAAATATGTTAGAATACTTCACTTATGGGTTTTTTGAGTGGGAACTTGACATTTCAAAATATGAGTGGGCAGTGTGCATTTCAAAATATTTAATCTTGTCGAAGTCTAGTTTTCTTGGTAAGAGATGTTTCTAAAATTACATTTAAAAAAAAAATACGACATCAAAGTGGACAGTGTGTCTTTACAAGTATTTGTATTCCTTTTATAGTGATAGGATTCTTCAGTATATTACGCTTTTCCAAGTATTAAAATTCAACGCAGACGTTGTACATTGTTTTATTTAAAGGGATTCTTCGTTTACTTGGGTTTCTTTCACTGATATTTTTATTCTTAATAGTTATTTCATGACCTTTGCCCACATAAATATGCTTTTCATGTTTCTAGCTAATACCAATATCAAAACAACAGACAATTATGATTCAGATATTTACCCTGATGTATATACAAAACTAAATAGACTTTTGTTTGTTTGGCGTAGTTGTCATGGCCGTTTAATCAAATGTGCAAAAATTATATAAGTACATGAATATCAGATAGATATCAGTCAGATATATAGTACATGTACATCAGATAGATTTCATACATGTACATTGAACTCGACATGCGCCGTTCAAACAATATGGCAGCATATATCAAATATATACATGTATATGTAATATACAATATTAGAAATACTCTCTTGACCCGAGGAGCCTGGAAAAAACAGTGCCCCACGGAGACAGTATTCTAATCAAAATTATGCCAAATGGATCACGGACACTGTCACGTGAACCATCCGCCAATACCAGGCGGCAATTTTGACAACAATGACACCTGTAGATATGATACATAAGAATGTCTATACTTGGACATTCTAGATTCAGATATATGTATATGATATATAATAAGATAGATAAGTTAACGGACCATGACTTGCCAGAGATATATGCTAGTATATTTTAAGGATAGGTGCGAGAGGAAGATGTCACAAACTGCACAATAGCATTTTTCAGGGAATTTATGTATATATTGTTACCCAGATCTGACAAATGCACACCATCTAATCTAAATAATCTCTTTTGAGTTATCTGGATATCTGGATATTTGATAGATGCACCATTAAGCTTTTTCAAAATAAATGTTGCAATGGCACTATTTATTCTACGCTTAGAGTTTTCACCTTCAATGGTTGATAAAGACTGCCTCCAATTACTTCTAGGTAATATATGTGACCATACAATGAGAGTGTTTGGCAAGAGGTCTGCTATTTGAGATAAAGTTAGTTTCATGAATTTTTGAATACCTTTTAGGGTATTTTGAGGGTCCCCAATATTATTACCACCGCAGTGAATTATCAAAATAGTTGGTTGTTTATTAGCTATTAACATACTTGACACAGTTGTATACAAGTACTCCCAAACCATTCCCCTTCTACCATTCCAATTAATGGTAAAGTGGTGTAATCCAAGGTTTAACTGATTTGTGGTCTCTGCATATTTCTGTGCCCAATGAATAATAAATGAGCCAATGATCCAAACTGAATCTGAAATTTATGCATGATTTAAAAGCATAAAACTAAAAATACTATCAACATGGTCTTATGTAGGATTTGAAAGCCGAGGAACTCCATCTACCCATCTGCTTGATTTGTATTTCAGAAACCCCTTTTAAGTACAGGTAAGTTGCACCTCCAATCCTAAATGAGTGCGACTTGAATGAATTTGTAGGTACCTCTAGGAATTTTAAGGATTTATACAGCAGGGATGAAAATTGATATTGAGTCAATGGTTTAGTATTGCAGTGGGCAAATAGATGTGTTGCTTGAATGCAATGCCTATGACTTTGAAATTTTTGAAAAATTTGAAACATCAAAAAAGAATCTGGTGTTTTGGGTATTCTAATGGATGAACCGTTACAAAATTGATCTGTTTTTGAGCAACCCACAAAAACTATAAACTCATCCTCCAACATTTGAACATGATTTCTTTCCAATGCCACAAGCTCACTTACTCTCAATAAAGCAAAAAATGCAATGAGAAATGCTGACTGAAATAAATGTGCTTCATATGAAGAAATAGTTAAATGTGGAATGATACTGGTAATTTGTGTTAATAAAGACAATGTAATTGGTTGTCTAATGTCCTGAGTTCTGCATGACCTTTTAAATCCTGCTAACAACTTTTTGACCAAAAAGGATTCCGTAGCATTCTGCCAACCATGTAAATTTACAACAAAACTCAAACCAGCCATATAAAATTTTGCTGTTGAAAATGCAAATCCAGATTCCTTCATATAAGCAATAAACATTACTATATGATCTATAGGTGGTGGCCACAAATGCTCAAAGGAAGCTTGAACTCTGAAATCAAAAAATGCTTGGATGCCTTGTTTATAAACTTTACTTGAGTTTTCAGATATACTGGCTTCTAACAGTTAATCTATAGTTGATGAATAATCTCCCAAAATGGAGCAGGAATATGACATGGAAAATTGTCTGCTGTAGGAGCCAACTGTCGGAATCTTGACCACTGAAAGCGAGAAATAGCATCTGCTATATTGTTATTTTTTCCCGGAACATGTATAGCTCTAACCTGGATATTATAACTAAGGGTATACAATACCAACGCTCGAATTAAAACCATGACCCTGTTATTTTTTGAAGACTTTTGATTAATGATAAGAACTAATGAGAGATTGTCAATATGTAACCATAACTTTTTTGCATAGAGTTGTTCTGCCCAAATAAAAACTCCCAAAACAATAGGCACAAGTTCAAGAAAAGTAATATCTTTTGTTGTCTCATAAAACCAATGTGAAGGCCAAGCCAAATAACACCATTGACTGCCAAATATAACCCCACACCCTTTTGAACCTGAGCTATCTGTATAAAATTTTAGTGTCTCATCATCTTGCCATGTCATAGATGGAAAAGGGTTTAAGCCATTAAACTTTGTAAGAAATTCTACCCACATTTCTAAATCCAATCTGATTTCTTTTGAAATTCTTATGAAATGGAAAGATTTTTTACCTCCTGCTAAAGCCGCATATACACGACGACAAAATGCTCTTCCTGAGGGCAAAGCTTTAACCACAAATGCAAGTGACCCTGCTAATGACTGTAATTTTTTAACGGTGACCTTTTTACAACTTAAAGCATCATTAATTTTTTCCAAAAGTTCAGTAACTTTATTTTTTGGAATGAAAATAGTTCTTGAAACTGTATCAATGCCTAATCCTAAGAAACAAATAGATGTACATGGACCTTCTGTTTTTTCTGGAGCTAATGGGATCCCTAAAATTTCAGATAACTTTATCATATGAGCCATTAACATCTCACAATCAGCTGTGTTTGCTCTACCTATAAATAAAAAATCATCTAAATAATGAATGATCCCCCTTGAATTTGACCTTTGCTGCAGCTCCCAGTGAAGGAAGGAAGAGAACATCTCAAATAATGAACATGAAATTGAGCAACCCATTGGCAAGCATTTGTCCACATAATATGAATTTAAAAACTTGAAACCTAGCAAGCAGAAATCTTCAGGACAGACTGGCAACAATCGAAAAGCACTTGAAATGTCAATTTTGGCCATTAATGCACCCTCCCCCATCTTCTGAATCAGTGACAAGGCTTGATCAAATGTAGAGTACGACACTGAACAATATTGCTGATCAATGTGATCATTGATACTATTACCCACTGGGTGTGATAAATTAGAAATCATACGCCACCCCCCTTGCTTTTTGGGGAGGATACCAATAGGATTACACCGCAAATTTGAAATAGGTGGACAGGGAAAGGGGCCTAAAATTCTACCCAATTTTATTTATTTATTTTTTCATGTAACTCAACAGCATGTTCCTCTGCAGATATCATGTTTTTAAATTCAACCTTTTTTCTAATGCCTGTATATTGAAGTGAAAACCCATTTTTAAACCCATTTGATAGAACTGTTGCTATTTCTTTGTTTGGGTAATTTACCAGTAAAGAATCGAAGTTATATGTATTGATTGGAGTGCTGCCAATATCCCATAATTTATGTAACAAGTTACATGTAGGTTTGCCGTCCTGTGGTTTGTTGTCGATTCCTGAAAAATTTGTTGTTGGAATTAAAATTTTCCGAACGAGCAGGTGCATTTTTGGGAATTTGATTAGATTGATTATTTTTGAAGCAGTTAATGGAGGGATGATATGCATTACATGTGATGCACTGATGCAAATACTTGCAATATTGTTTCTGATAAACACCTTCATAATTGTAGGCATAACATTTCAAATACCTACGAGTTGACTGATTTGACAATTGGGTTTTATTAACTGTTTGCATGTAAAACAACCATAGTTCAGCATCAATAGATCCCCAGTTTAAAGAGGAGTCTACAGACTTCTTTAAGCGAAATTGCACATCATAATCCAACCAACCTGAATTGTTACTAGCAGCCCCCCTTTTAATTGTTGACATATACCTCAAGAGTGAAATGGCTTGTAGTGGATGTTTTTCTAAGTATATAGAAGCATATATGAAAAATGCATCCATCCATTGCGAGAAGTTTGTAATTTTTGTTTCTTTATTTTTTGGTTTGACCTGAAAAACACCCCCCTCGAAAACAATTTGATTTTGCATTTCTGTGCAAGGCTCTTGAAGCAACAATTTGTTTAAATGAACAAATTCGCCATTCCAAATTTTATCTTTGAGAGCTTGGGATACATGGGATCCCAGTATAGAAGTAACACTGTTAAATGGGTTTGGCGTGTCAATATTCTTTTCCAAATAATTTTCTGTACCTTGATTCATGGGAACATGTGACGACAACGCACTTGGTGCGTCAGGGGTGGGGTTAACTATGGGCGGCATGTTGTGAGGAATCATCCCAATCATCCCGCTCCGTGACATTCCCTGGCCTGCTTCATTTGACGCCTGTGACGCTGGTGTCGTCGGAGCCGCAGGTGTTGGAGGAGTCGCTTGTGTCGGAGGAACGGGCTGTCTCACTTGACCTCCTCGACGATTTCCGCGACGACCTCGTGCCAATACACTACTCGAGCCAACTGTATTTGTTCCATTTGGCACGGCTGCGTATGGGCTTCTCGCCTTAGATGCCCTTTGGTTTCTTACCCTCAGCATGATGTTGTAATAATATGCCGGTATAAAGTAATAAAACTCGCCGATTAAAACGATAAAACTTGATTATTTCTCTAGTTGATTTTTTGTGACCGACTCAGGGAACAGTTGAATATAAAAGGAAGAGCTTAACGCGCAAGCTCCAAGACCAGGAAGTGTAGAGTTATTGCCCTTGAATTAACATTACTAGAGTTATAGTTCTTGCCCCAAACAATATGCTTAACTGCATGAAATAACAGGGTTTATCCATATTTGATAAACCTAAATAACACGGAATAGAATCCATTGCATTTAAATACATTTTTTTCATTTTGAAGATGGCTTTTATTACAGCATATATCATGCCCAACACTCCACACAGTTAGTGAATAAAAAAAGGTCTGTGCAAACTGGTTTTATTGTTAAAATTTAAAAATGTTTCATCAAATTTCTCCCATTCGCTGATAAAAGAGCTAATTTTGATTTGAGTATATCATCACGTTTACCCGATACTGTTCATTCTTGAAATAGAAGATGAAATGTTTCACATCGGATATAAAACTCGCACTATCTATTCTGCAAAATAAATAACCCATCTGCTAGACCCTTTGGACCGTGATTGGTGCTTTCTCACAGAGTACAAACACTTTTTGGCTTATAACTTTTACATATTTTTTTCGTATCTCTTCTTGTGCAAAAACATACTGACACAATAAAATACTGCTCATGCTCCACGTTATATTTTCGAACTGCAGTTTGCCAACAAGGGAATCGATGCCGTTAATATATGCAAATTTCCTAATCAAAAAAGTTCAGTCCAGCATTCCTCCATATTTCAAGATAAAGTCAACCCCTTGTATTTCCTACAATTATACTTCAACCATTGCTTCCAAACATTTCAATTAAAAACAAACTCTACAAGACCTTAACATCGAACATCTGAAAGATAATCCTCCGTGCTCATGTTCTTCTTCGCCCAACAACTATAGTCCTGCCGGTCACGTCTTAGTCTGAATTTAATCTGAAAAAGAACTGGATACCTTGTCAGAGTGGGTTAGAAGCATCAGATGTATATTAAAATCTCGTATTAAACGACTGAGAGGTCACATGAAAATAAAGCAGAAGTGAGAAAAGAACTAAATAAATTGCACGATCAGTATGTACTAATCCCAGCTGATAAGGCAAGTGACAACAGTGTCTTTGTTTGTAAGGCACATTATATTAGTTGCATTTTCAAAGAACTAGGTTTTGATTCTACACATATACTTGCTGTGGCCTTCAACTCAACATTCAGGTATATCGACGACGTATTATCAATTAACAATTGTTATTTCCATACTTGCGTTGTCTCGATATATCCTAGTGAACTTGAAATAAAAGATACCACAGTCTGCATCACCTGTTTCATATTTGGATATTTTACTGGACATGGACATTGATGGTAACCTAACTACAAAAGTTTATAATAAACGCGATGACTTCAATTTTTCTATAGTCAACTTACCTTACTTATGTTGCAATATATCTTCATCACCTGCATATAGTGTTTTTGTCTCTCAGTTGATTCGATCGCAAGGGCATGCTCTTCGTATGAACAGTTTCTATGACGTGACAAGCTACTTACAAACAAGTTGATAATAAAGGACCATCAACAGTCTCGCTTGAAGTCATCTTTTCGTAAGTTCTATGGTCGATACAACGACCTTGTCAGCAAATACAATCTTCCACTGGGTCGCATGCTAACTGGCGTTTTTCATACTAATTGTTGGACCATAATTAATTACCTAATTGTCTCAGGACATTTTCGACCCCCCCCCCCCCCGATTACGAAAAAGAGCACACGGTGGGTGTGACCTGTCAGCAGAGGATGCTCACTCCTCCTAGGCACCTGATCCTACCTCTACCTATTTGGAGGTCCGTGGTGCTCTGCTTTGAATTTGTATTTCGTTTTATGGATTTTTGAGATGGTTTGTTATTGTCATTTTTTCATGAGTCAAAAGCATAATCATAAACTATTTGTTTCTCGGAAACAAAGTGTGCAAATATACGTACATTTGAAATATGGCGATTTTTATTTATAAGTTTTAAATGTTATGTACGTATATTTAATGTTATATACGTATATTATATATTTAAGAATCCTAAACTCGGAATGAATATCTAATGATATTAATTCTTTGCAGAATGTATGACAGAGAACTTTATAAACAGTGTATTTATTGTGTCGTGACTGCTTAATTAAAGAACTGTAAAAACTGAAACGGGATCAAAGAAGTTAATTTAATTTAATAAGTATTTTATTCAAGTATATAAATACATTGAAATGGATTGAACAGCAGGCACAATGCCTATTTATGTTCTCTCCTGTAGTCAAGGTATAATATGAGTAATTATATAATTATATATAATATATATATACATATATATTGCCATGGAATTTTGTATAATAGATTAATATTGTAAATAGTATTGGAAGGAGGTACAGTGCAAAAAAATAAACAAAACAAATAGCTTATGATAGGAAAATGAAAATAAAAAAAATAGAAAAATAATGGTTAATTGCTAAGGTTGGAAATAAAAAAGTATATGTAATGTAGGGAAAAAATGAGAAAGAAAAGAAAAAACATGTAATAAAAACAAAACAAAAATTAATAACATAGTAGAAAAAAATGGAAAGTTTGGGGGGATGGGGTGGGAGGGGGAGGGGGAGAACAAATAAGCAATAAAAAATGAAAAGAAAGGAGTGTAAGGAAAGTCAGTGGTACCCATTTTGATACATTTTTTATACAATGTGTACATTTTTACCTATGCATTTACTTAAATCTGTTTGTACTTTTTATGTAAAAATGAATTTTATCAAATAATAGTAAGTTATTTTGAAATGTTAGTTTATCACTTCCAAAAAGTAGATTCTTAATTGTGATTGGTATGGAATTGTCGTTCATATAATCAAATAGAGATTTTCTTTGGGAGGCATATGATGGACAGTGTAAGAAATAATGTTAAGAGTCTTCCACTTCAAGAAAGCACTTCTGACATAGTGGAGAAGCAATAAGGTGGTGTGAATAAAGGTCAGCATTTAAGTTACTACTGTTATTTCTCAGCTGACAATGCCAAATATTTTCTAATCTTTTGCCATGGTTAAATAATTTATGCATATACAGTTTTTTACTATTAATATTTTTGAGGCTGTTCTTAAATGCTGAAACTGTAGTTATATTTTTTGTATTTTGAGGTAGATTGTTCCACAATATAATTGTAGATGGTATAAAACTATTGAAGTAAGATGTTGTTCTTGCAACAGGTGTGCGATAGATGAAATTGTTTCGAAGATTGTAGGTATTATGTGGGGGGAAACATTCACCAACAATATTAGATAAGTATTCAGGGGTATAATTGTTTAATATTTTGAACAATAATATTAATTTATGGTTACTTCTACGTTTCTTAAGTGTTTCCCAGTCTAATTCCTGATATAGGTATTGTTTAGATGAGTTTCGTCTAAGACCAGTAATTATTCGTGCAGCTTCAATCTGTATACTTTCCAATAAATTATTTTGTTCATCTGTGCAATTGTCCCAGACTACATCACCATACTCTAACACAGGGCGAATAAATGCAAAGTAAATTTTAATCAAAGATTCCCTATTTATTTTATATTTGAGTATGCGTAGCATGTTCAATCTTTGGCATGCTTTTTCGTAGATATTTGATATATGATGTGACCATCCCCCATTTGATTGCAAAGTAAGTCCTAAATGACAATGATTATTTTTTTGGATAATATTGTTTATAGTGTTACCAAAAGAGACCTGGGGATGGGTTTTTTCTTTCTGGAAAAGTTAACATTTATTGTTTTGCTTGGATTAAAATCCACCAGCCATTGATTAGACCACTGTTTGATTTTTTCAAGATCAGCTGTTAATGATTTAGCTGAATTATTATCAATATCATCAACTACTACAAAAAGTGATGTGTCATCTGCAAAGAGTCTTATTTGGTTGCATATATTTTCAACAATATCATTAATGTAAATAAGAAAGAGGAAGGGTCCTAACACTGACCCCTGGGGTACTCCTGCATTAGTGGTTTCAATTCCTGAGGAATAGCCCTCGATGACAACCTTTTGTGTTCTATCAGTAATATAGTTTTCTATCCATCAAAGGATTTCTCCTCTGATTCCATATTGTTGTAATTTATAGATGAGACCTTTATGCCAGACCTTATCGAAAGCTTTTGATATATCACAAAATATGAACATAATATCTTTACCTTTATCAAGGTTAAATATTATAATATTATAAATTTCAGTAAGCTGATTAATAGTGGAATCAGAGGGCTGAAATCCTGATTGGTTTTTAAATAAAAGATTGTGGTCCTTCATATAATTGTGCAGGGTTTTTAAAAGAATTTTTTCCAGTATTTTACATAAGGTGCATGTGAGTGCAATTGGTCTATAGTTTGAGGGGTCCTCTGGGTTGCCCTTGTTCTTATATACAGGTGTAATATGTGACAATTTCCATATAAAAGGTAATTCTTGATGTTGAAGTGTAAGGTTAGATAATTTAGCGATAGGATGTTTGATTGAAGGTATGATATTTTTAAGAATCTTAGGTGAGATACCGTCTGGGCCTGGAGGTTTGGTGATATTTAGATTTGATAATTGATCAACAACATCTTGGGCTGTGATGTTAATTCTTTCTATGCTGTGAGGGGGCCCTGGGCCCTGAGGTGGAAGCCTGGGTTCATTAGTTGTTTCTATATGTGATATGCTTGCAAAATGTTTGTTAAGTTCTGATGCTTTATCTACTGGGTGTATATGTATTTTACCATTTGAATTTATTGGAGGTGGTACTTTTTTTTTTATTGTTACACTTTGATAATGATTTCACTATTCGCCACCATTTACCAGGAGGAATTGATTTATCTAGTATTTGTGATGTAAGCTTTTGTTTATACTTGTTTTTTTTTCAGTACGAACCATGTCAATAACCTGATTTCTTAAGCAACGATATTTGTTCCATTGGTAGTCACTATTAGTTTGTTTTGCTTTATAATGGATCCTATTACGTTGGCGCATTTTACGTCTTATGGCATTGGTCATGAATGGTTTATCAGAAGGGCGAATGACAACTACTTTTTTAGGAATGTGTTGGTTCACATGCTGTGTGAATACATCTGTGAAGTTTTTATAGACATCATTAATATTTGTAGAGTTAAATACATCCCTGTCCCAATTGACCTGAAGTAGATCACTATTTAGTGAGGTGTAGTCAGCATGTGCGTAGTCTGTAAGTATTCTTCTATATGCCCTTTGTTTGTAAGTTTTAAAGTGAATTTCAAGGGTTACTGGACTGTGTGTACTACAAAATGGGGTTAATACATCTATGTTCTCAATTCTTTCTACAGCGTTAGTAATAATTAGATCTATACAAGTACCCCTTGTGGTGGTATAATTAGTTGGTTGAGTTATAACATTTGTAAGGGGAAAATTTTGGAGCATATGCTTAAATACATGGTAACCATCAGCTAACATATCAATGTTAAAATCACCCATCAAAAATATGGGTAAGCCAGTGTCTATAGCATTTTCTAGTGATATTGCTAAGTTGTCAAGTACATCAGCCCTGGAATTTGGAGGTCTATACATAACCCCAGTTAAAAATTTGTTATTAACACAATGAATTTCTAACCATATGATTTCAATATTTGGATTACTCAGGTCGTTGCGTATCAAAAACTGCAAGTTGTTCTTAGCATAAATTATAACTCCACCTCCAAATCTATTACGGTCTAATCTGACAGGCTTGTGAAATCCCTCAAATTCAATTTCCTCATCAGAAATCAGAAATCAAAGAAGTTATACTATACCTGAGTTATCCTACCAAAGCACAGCTTACAGTATAATTTTGCACTTTACACACGCAATGAAATGGTTGAAAAGTTAGTTTTACGGTAATCTGCATGCATCAAGGAAAACCACTATTGCTTCTAAAACTACGAAACTATTAATATACATGTATATAATTTGATATGATTTTGATATTTAACTATGCTAAAGGTAAAATATCTATTATATATTGAAAATTAAAATGAATCAATTTAAGTTGTTATGAATGAAAAACTATTTATCCTTTATTGAATTCTAATTCAACATTGTCTTGTTCAACCATGCGCTCTCTCTCTCTCTCTCTCTCTCTCTCTCTCTCTCTCTCTCTCTCTCTCTCTCTCTCTATTACATAGAAAAAAGCTCTGGCTGAACAAAACTAGTTCATACCGGCTCTGCATTAACGCACAGTTACTTAAAACGTTTATAAAATATAACCGTTACGGATCACTTTTTGGTGGCTGGTAATGAAATGATTTGATGGTTTATTTTGGTATTTATTTTGTTTTAAGTACACAAAATTAACTTAACCCGAGAATTGTCTCCCTTATACACATGTTATAGACGCAAATTGAAGTAAGTTATTAACATTGGTTTAGAATAATGTTGTTTTTTTTTTCATTGGAACATTTTAGGAATGATTTTACGAGTTTTCATCCGACTTAAAACTATTGTGGTATCTTATAAGCAACAATAAATATAGGTCATAATCGATTTCTTTGTCAAGCACAAAGTTAACATGACAAGACAAAAACCCTATGATATCAAACAAGGCTTATTTTTATATAACCAAAAGATCGGCTCGTCAATAGACAGTTGTTTTCTATGAACACAATAGAGACTGTTGTTTATTACTTGAATAATCAATATTTTACATTTACACTGCAGTTTTTGTTACAAACTTAAACAGATGTCTATTGAAGTCTGAGCTATATTCGTCCATATTAAAAAAAGATAAACTGTGAATTCTTAAATTAACTGCTATTTACGATTTTTCATAGTGCACAATCCCACCCTTTTCGGATTTTGTTGAGTAAAAATTAAATCAAAACTTTTGGTTTAAAATGTCATTTATTTAATGTGACAAAACTAATGAAAATTGAATATCAAAAAATGATAGGGGATCAGACTAAAAGTATTCTCACAAAATAAAGGCGACTTATCTATATAATGATCCCCTATATTCACAGATAAAAAGCATTTTTCAAAATATATACAATACATTTAGTCTTAGCAAAAAGATATAACCCAAAGCAATAAAATACACCATATTAATTACATATAAATAAGGTGATATTAGAATAAAATCATTGATACAAAAACATATGTGTATGTAAGTAAGGAAGGGAAACAACTGACGATGTAGACTAGAATTATAAAAGGTCATTTCCAAAGGCTATTAAACGTTTCAACTTAATACTAGTAGAACATTCTTACATCATTTAAAATTGTTTGCAATAAACTAATGTAACACAAGTATGCAAATTATGGTTAATTCAGTGACTTTTCGAGTACGTATTGAGTTGTTTTGTAACGCTTTTCATATTTTCTTTGAGACGTAGCATTAACTAATTTATTTCTGATATAACAAAGAACTATAATTCACTCATGGTCCTAAGCTGGTAAATACTTTTTGAGTGGTGTTTCGTCGCTAGTTCTATTTGGACGCTATAATTGATTATGCATCTTTTTATCACATACTGTACGGCTAAATGAAAATTGGACAAATATTTTGATAAAAGTATTTTAAATGTACTCCGAATATTTTATGTCATTCAAAAAAGAGGTTAACATTTTCGTTTCTATAGAGTCCGTGCGCATTCTGAATATGTATCTTTCTTTTTGCTTTGGAAGATAACTCATATTTGATAGTGATTTTCTTTAATTGTGTTCTTCTGACAGCTAAGGTAAGGCGTACATTATATCCAGTAATATTTGTGATGATCGAAAGAACTGGTAACGATAGCATTGCCTAGCGATTTAATGATAAAATTATTTTTATTTGTATGCAATTTTTTAGCGTTACATAAATAAATTTGTGTGGACGATATTGTTCTACCTGTTTCTGATTTATGTATTAAATTTAATTAAAATACCAAAAAAAAAAATAGAGCGGAAATAGAACAGAAAACAGCGCATAATTTCCCGAATGCAGAAAATAATTAAAAATAAAATTATTTCGCGGGGTCCGAAGAACAAGTAAGTATATTGATGTGGCCTTTTGCAAATTATGTGACACAAAAAAAAACCCCCGTAATTAAGGTATATTTTCTAGCAATTGTTATGAAGCATCAACGATAAAGTTGTTCCTTTTTAGATTTCTTTAATGTGTAAGTTCCTTTACTAGACTTTGAACTAAAAATAGTTTTTAACTTTAGCTAAATGCCCTATTTTTATCATCTTAATACCCCATAAAAATATTGACATAGAACTAAAATGTTAAAAGATAAATAGATTCAAATGCACAATTAAGAGGTTAATGTATATCTAATGAAACAATTTTTACACATTTTAGAAGAAATCCGTCTTTCAACTCATAACATTAAACAATCATTTGGATCAAGAAAACAAACTTATAAACTATAAGGGCGATAAATATATGTCTTTCTAACTTTGTCTAAGATCATATAGAAAGAGCATTCGTATTTATCTTTTATCTTCAAAACGCAGTAATGAAATTACGTTTGTTTATAATGGTCATATACATGCACCTAACCACTCAAAAAAGCATTTCATTCTGCGTTTGATTTTTTTTTAACTTTTCACATCTCTGTCACTGTGTATTTTTTCTTCCACGGGTTCAGACTAAATGAAAACCAAAATCGTCCTCTCTGTAAAAAATGATCATATTTTCATTAAAAAGGGTGTAAATAACAAATGAATCAATTTCACAAAGAATTTCAAATCTGCAGCAAGTAAGTCTGTAGAAGCACTTTTATCATTTATCAACATTCATTATATATTGTAAAAATACATAAACACAATAACCTTAGAGTGTTCTCTGTTAGTGCATTAATAACATCATAATTCATTTAACATTTTTAATGTACATGGACTGAAACGAGACTTAAAAATTTCTGAATATTTCAGTTAAAGCTATGTTTAAACTTGTTATTTTAAATTAATATATATGAGCTATACCGTGTTCTCTTCCTCTGATATCAGTTTTAACGTGTTGTTTGTAGATTCATATTCAGACATCACTAAGCTCTGGGGAAAAAGATTCGTTTTGATAATGCCAAAAAATCGTTGAATAATCATAATCTATTTAAATTATAATAATCTTAATAAATTAGTTGAATTTCTCTGTAATTTTTATTTTAAGAGGAAACGAAACTGGCTTACTTTTTCGTGAGAAACACTTGAACAACAATCAGTGGATGTTGTTTTTTCTGTCAAAACTGAGTTCGATTTTTTGACGGTTTTATTTCGAAGTCTTTCAAATATACCCTTTTTCTAAAAGCAAAAAAAATCATAATGAATTATGGCAAAAAACTCTATCCCTAGACATTTTATTTTAAAGAAAGTACAAAACTATAGTAAAAATTACATCATTAGAGTATTTCCTTACTTTCATTGTGAACAACAAAGCATTGGATTTAGATGATGACTGACTGTGCGATACAGAAGTGGTTTCGGTTTTGCTGTGTTCAGTGATACTAATAAGGGTAGTTAAGACTGGATATCTGTTCTTTAAACCCTGCATCACCTAAAAATTATAAGAAATGTTATATGGCTGTGATGAAAAAACAGGAAAATTTATAATCACTTATTTGTATTTTTTGCATTTTTCATACTAAAATGATTTTAAAACTCAAATTGGCAAAATGAAGTTATCCAAAATTCAAATTTAATTAATATTGTTAGATTTTTAGACCCATATTCTAACCTTTTTATTCAACAGCACGTGCGAAACAAATATGAAAAACCCCTGAAAATGTATAAAAATATCTCAATTGATAAAGAGTATATAAAGAAATATTCGATTTTATTAGCATTAATAAAAATGTATGAAAGTCTCACCTGCAATGAATTTGCAATGACAAAAATATACTGAAACACATCAGCCTTTTCGTTAACAGCCAGAATACCGAATAGCCAGGTTACACCTAGCACTGGTAAAAGTGTTCCAAGGGATCGTAAACCGGACCTGTCCATAGAACAAAAAGTGATTAAAGCAAATATTACGTTTATGGTTTCTCTACAAAGATATTAAGCTTCATACTAATTATTGTTTACGTTTTTACTCATTAGCACGATTCGTGTCAAAATCTTTTATTTTTTGAAGTTTATTTGGTTTTGTTAAAATAAAACAATACAACTAATCTGAACTCGATAAATAAAGTGCATTAACAAATATTTACATTTACTTTCTTTCCCTCTATTTAATTGCATTGGTTGATTTGAGTGATATTTACGCATAACACAGAAGACCCAATCACCAAATCTGGTGCGTAGGAATACATTCAGTATTCCTTCAGTATTTCTCGAAGAACATGAACTGACTCTTCTCGCGACTTCAAACCGGATCACGACCTGATATTATACTTACGCTGATTAATATTTCATTGATGTAAATACATTTTGACTGTTAAATAAATTCAATTGATTGATTTCTTAGTGTACCAAAAGTAAGTTCATTAAATCACAGAAAGACAAATAAAATTGTGTTATTAGAAGTAAAACGCTGTGCACTATTTTTGTCAGCATATTTCGGCTGTTCAAAGGGCTCTTCCGTTAATTTCGCATTACTCGTTGAAAAAGTCAGAGCTTTTTATAAACAAATTATATTTGCGGGAAGGAAATAAATGTTTAAAAACGTAAATATTAGCATTGAATCATTATTTTTTGATAGATGTGGTCTCATAACTGCAACGGTGTGTGCAGACAAATTATCATAACGCGCACACACCGTTGCAGTTATGAGACCACATCTTTCAAAAAATAATGATTCAATGCTTAAATAAACGATTGTTCAGTATAGCTATTTATTGGTTTTACTTACGTTGCTTTTTTCTGAAGTGAGGATTTCATCATTGCGCTCGATGCACACAGTACTCTCACCAGTGAAACAATTATCAGTAAGTTAAACTGGAGAAAGACATACATATCGTGTTCTTATAAGTTATAATATTTTCTCCATCTTTACTATCACCTAACCGACTTTTTTATTTTGCAAAATCAGTTACAATTTTTTAAAATAGTCATTGCTGAGTTTTTTTTAAACAGAATTATAACTTGTGAATGAACTGTGCAATTATTTTAATAATAGTTTAAGAAAAACCTACATGTATCTGGATTTACACAACAATATAAACACAAGTGATGAATAACAAACATATCAAAGTAATTATCAAACTTTTGATATATCATTAATAGTATCCAACATTCTACTTACCATGCTAATTAAACAAACGGGAATGATAAACAAGTAGAGGGAACCGCTTTTTGGCGACAGCCAGCAACTAAATAGTAAAAACAAGTCAGTATCTAACAGAATCATAGTGGCAGGAACGCACATTAATCAATTAAATCGTTATACTATCTTACTACAAAGTATTCAAAAGTTTAATCAATTATTGATATAAATACATACTAATATTTAAGGTGATAATCTTTTCCCCAGAACGCTCCAAGAGTTGTTGTTGTAATAATGACAGGAAGACCTGTATGCAATATATATATATATATAGAACTTCAGCAAATGAATTATATTTTTTCACGCACATGTAAATTGAAATAAATATATTTCAAACTGCTAGTAAAAAGGATTCAATACAATATTAAACCACATTCTGAATTCGAATTTTATTTGAAAACAAAGTAAAATATTGATATTCAGATATATGTCTAAACAAATCATAGTATGTTGTAAAAGAAACAATCATGTTGAGTTATAAAATAAAACAACAAATAACAAGGAAAGAGTAAATGCTGTTGTAACGCGAAGTTTTGATTATTATTCAACAAGACAATCAAACTTATTCAATTCCTTTGTTTCCATTAAGTAATGTTTAGGGACAATTCAGTTGTTAATGCTACAGCAAATAACATGCATTGGTGTTTTTAAAAGCAGTTGCTAGATTATCTAGTTTAGATAACGTCTTAATACCATCCATTAATGAATAAATAATTTAACTATTTTTCTATTTAAAAAAACCCATTTTAAATTTGTACGTTAAGATTATGACATTCTGATATTGTTTTAACAAAGCTGTAATAAATTGAATATATGGAGGATTTCGACGGGGTTTTTTTATTTAATACCTCCTGTTTACAAATCTAGAAATCAAATAATTTTAGCTTTATAATATGTTCTGTTATGAAAGTTAAATTTGTATAGCAACATTTTGTAAAATAAATAAAAACAGAGAGTAAAAGCAAACAACTAACATTTATTTAAATTTCAAAACAAAAGCCCATGTAGCATAAATATACATCTCACGCAACGGTGAACGGTTAATTTTTAAAGACCTATAACTCATTTAAAATGTTAACACATATGTGATATAGGCCTAATCATAAGGAACACATCTTAAGGTCAGACGACACTTTCCTTGATTTTATATAATTTTTTCCTTAAATTTGTTATTGATTTACCACTACTTTGACAAGCTTTCTTGGAAAAAAAATGATGCACCTTACCAGGCATTTGTGCAAGATACTAGAATATGCAATTTCCTAGAAAATCTTATTGAAAATACACTTGAGTTGTTGATATAAAAAACACTTACATATATATATAATTTTAATTTTAATTATTTTAAAAATGATAATTAATAATAATGATAATTGTAATTGGTATATTATCAGGTCGTTGAAATTTTGATAAAATAATAATCAGTGTTTGAGAAACGTGTCGTCCGACCTTAAGTACTAAAAGCTAATATGTTATTTCAATTCAAAAATTGTTGCTAAAATTCTTCGCAAAGGGTTATTCAAATCCCTAGAGCAAAAAATATTTTCTTTTACATTTTTAGAAAAGTTTGTGTTTTCTCTTTTATAAGGCGATTATTCGTTTCATAAAACCAAGGGTACAATGACCTTAATCTATGCATCAACGAGTATCTTTAAAAAAAATAATAAATGACTGGACGTAGATTAGTAAGAACGTCTTTAACAGACCAAAAAAAAAAGAAAATCAATACGGATGTTTAAGGCCCCTGATGAATATAAGATGACTGTCTATTGTAAATAAAACAATATGCAGCATACGTCGTAATGCATCAATTAAGGCTTTCTTATTTATTCATCGGTAAGGTGACTGACTGAATTTTGAAGTTAAGTAAGAAATAATTCTTTTTAAGGTAGCTCCATAATCGTAAACTTCTCTGAGGAAAGTTGAAAAACCGAACTGATTTCGACTTAATAGACTTAAATGTCATCAATTGTTAGAAAAAATATACATGTCATCACACTTTTTGAGATGCCAGATAAACATAAACTAAAGCATATTTTAGCATTAGAAAAATGTATTTTTTCTGTTAAAAGTAAAATTTGTTTTTCTTGTTTAATTTTAATGTCAACTTTATCAGAAAACTAAAATTACAAAAATATTTTAAAATGAATTGTTGGAATAAGAAAAACTATAGCATTTAGACATACAACTGAGAGAAAAGTCAGAAAAAGAGTTATTTCCCCTTTGCATAGATAAAATATATTAAAATTTGGAAATTTAGTATAAAATTAAGTGCGAAAACATCTTTAACGTACCAATAATTCTAATTACATCCATGTGATTATATTCACATAAAATAAATAAAACTATTTTGCACATTTTTTAAAGAATTCAAAGTTTTACAAAAAAGTGTGACGTCACAGAACACTGGATCTACTTTAATACGTTTTATACAAAATTGCGCTGTTATCAAATATTTCACCAAAGGTAAAGTTCCTATCGCGAATTTTTCCGTGAAGTTAGCCCAGTAGCATGCTACTCGGCTTTCTACTTAAATACTACCCAACTTTCACGAACGTATCTTGTATTTTATTTGTATTGTAAACTGTAAATTGAAATGTAAAAGTTCTTAAAATCCATATGGTGAATTCAGGGGAAAGCTAAACTCGTTACACTCGCTCAAGTTTAAGCTGAATAAAAAAACTCCAATACGAAACAAAAGTTCAACAAGTTGTATTTAAGTTGGTAAATAAACAATACATGGGATTCCAACGAAAACCGATTCTTGGAGTTCCGAGAGAACAACTTAATAACGTGCGGAGATTCCAGCATGGACAGTTCGATATATTTCTTGGCACAAAATCGACACTAACGTGAGGAAATCCAGCACAGCTACCCCGATATCACACACACTCCACTAACGTACGGGGTTCCAGCACAGTTAGCCCAACATAACACTCTATGCTAACGTGCGGGGTTCAAGCACAGTTAGCCCAACCGTTCTCTTTCAGATCTTAAAACATACTCCTTACAATTAATTTTTTGACAGTCATTGCTTTTTTATGACAAAGGGATAGTAATGGCATGCCAGAAAAGTAGACATTCACATATATAGCTGTTACGATAATTTCACACTTCTATTGTCCAACAATTACTTAATTTGCCTGGAGATTAAGTAAAGAAGATATTAAAGACTAGTATTAGGAGGATTAACATTTTTGTCAAATGATAGCATCTCCGTTTGTTTGGTTATTTCCTCTAGTTTTGTAACAAACTCAATTGCGTAATTAATCTGAGAGAAAAAAACCTTAAGTTATCATACATGTAGCAGATTGTAAATTTTAAATCGATAACCTGTTACATTAAAAGTTTAAAATCGAAGATTTCTAAACTTATCTATAACAATCTCTCTCACAAGATTGTTATAGGAAAGTTTAGAAATCTTCGATTTTAAACTTTTAATGTAACAAATACACAAAATATGCTGAAAAGGAAGGTGTAATGATTTACTTACCATATATAGTTAAGAGAAACCAGTGAACCCTTGATATAGACTTGAAGTTGTTTGCCACGTACATGGCGTAGTACGTGACTGTAATACTCATGAAGTAATAGACTCCCATTCCTAGCATACAGAAGAAGGTGACCAGGAAAAGATAGTGAATTATTGCTGTAATTGCAATGCAGGCACCCTAAAATATTAACAAAATTAAAAAAATATGTTTCTTCTATTATTATTTATACGCTTGTACATTTATGGGCATATATTATATAGATTAAACATAATATTTGTGTTCTTATACTTTAAAATGATGTATATTATCGTGCATTAAAATAATTACACTGTAAGTAATTCAACAGTTACAGTCGGTTCAAGCATATCTTTTACAACATACACCATAGCATTGAAATCTCATAGCATAGCATTGAAATCTCATAGCATAGCATTGGAATCTCATACCATAACATACAATCTCATAGAATCGCATTCGTCATATCATACCATAGCATAGCATACAAAATTCTATTAACTCGGTTTTAAATGTTTTTATTTGAAAAAATAAATGTTTACATCATATATTTGTGGTAAACTTTGGCTTCTTTTTATTTTACTTCAAAATGTTTGGAACTCTTCTGTGTATGGAGCCGTTTTTGTTCAAATCTCATAGCATAGCATAGCATACCATATCATTAAGCCCTTCATTTCAATTTCTCATAGCATGGCATACAAATCTCATAGCATAGCATACAAATCGCATACCATAGCATACAAATCGCATACCATAGCATAGCATAAGTTTGTAAAAGATATGCATGAAATGACTGTACTTAAGGATGTAATATAATTATGTCTTTGAAAACAAACTACTGTGGTTTCATCAATATTCGTTGAATACCAATCTTTCTTCGTGGATTTCGTTAAAAGATGATCCACGAAATTAAATGTTTATTGAAGTGCAATTTCTATTAACATTTTGTATTAATAGGGTCATTGGCCAGGAATTTACGTGTCCTTGAAACTGTGATTTTCACTTTATCAACGAAAATTGATACCCTTGAATATTAATGAAACCACAGTAATCTCTCATATTGTAAATGTTACTGGTAAATTGAACAGATGTTTAAACAAATATATATATATATACCTCATTTCCTGTCTGTTCCACAGCGGATATAAAAATCATGTAGGATACAATCAACGTTCCACAGAGATTTAACAGGAGAATGTTTTGGTCACTTTTGATATATCTGAAGATACATTTAAAATATACTCACTATCTACATGGGTTTTGGATTCTAGATCATGTTTAATCACATTAAATTGATACAAGTAGTTGAGTATAAACTTATCAAATTCACATTTAACATACCTCCACGTCATGATGTAGATAACACAAGTAAGAGCTGTAAAGAATATGGAGAGAATCACTCCAACCAGGGACATCGTTTTCAACGATTGTTTGTCTTCTGTCGCCTTAATAAGAGAAAAATAGTCAGTGTTTACACCAAAAAAACGATCTTACAACTGAACAAAGAAACAAATATCAAAAGAACCAAAGTATCTTACAGGAGAATATGGTCTCATCAAAATGGCAAAGTTAGTTAGATGGTTGCACTGGCAAACTGTTCTTTTATTGTCACTTTGGTTCATTTTACATCCTCTTTCTGTCCATTTGCTAATTAAAACAGTAAGACGTATTACCTAGGGATTTAGTGTGCGATTAACTGCGTATAATTTCGTTTAATCGAGGTTTTAAAGGTAGTAGAAAAGGTAGGTGAATAGGAACGTTTATGTAAATTTGCTAGTCTCATTTTAACTTACTTTTTGGTAAAATCCCAAGAAACACATACCGCTTGCATATTACTAGATTCGTTCTAAAGCAAACACATGAAACCAAATGATAAATGCAAGTGAAAGATATATAATGATGAATTATAAACGCAGTGATTTTTAAAAAAAAAATCATGCAACAGTAGAACAGTTATAATACATCTAATCACCTATACAAATGAAACACTACATACATGTATATACACACAGGTAATTGAAATACTGATTTTTTATCTTACAATATTGACGTGTCCAAACGTAAGATTTAGAGGTGGAATCAAAACCCCTAGATCATTTTGTGTTGTAAGGGACAATATTGGAGAATTGACAAATTCTTCCTTCGTAGTTGTCTGATCCAGGTCCCTTCTGATTTGACCCCTGCTTGATTTAAAATCGATATAAATGATAGCCATGTACCTCTCATTATGATTTTTTGTTCAACAAAACATTCACATAACATTTCCACCTAACTTATAAGTCTGTTAGATATGTAAATTTTTCGAAATATTCTAATGATAGTGTAAATAGATATGTAAGTTGAAAAAAAAGCACTCTTGAAAATTTGACTAGAAGAAATACATGTAGAGTCATAAACTTAATATAGGAAGACTTACCTATCAGAGTCAGATGGCAAAATATTTGACATTGTTTTATATATAACCGCTACATAGTTGATTGCTAATAAAGGAAAAAGCAAGATTGATATATTGTTAAAATGACAATACATGATTATGAATCAGATAATGAGATATTGAATATTTTTTAATTAGTAACTACATTGTATTTTAAAATCTATAAGTAATATATGGACATAAAATTCATTGTATAAACAATTTTGAATTTTCACCACATTCATTATATTGCAGGTTGTATCCAGTTAAATACTATATTTTATACCTTTTTCTGTTTTCGAGTCTTGGTTTGGCAATACGAAGTAAGTCGGAGTTTGTTCGGAACTTCCAGAAAGGTTATTTGTTGATAAATCAGGGAAACGTAGTCCAGATTCATCTATTTTTGTTTGGTTAATCGTAAGCTCTTTTAGAAAGAAAAATGAATACTTTAGTTTATAGTTAATTTGGAAAATAAAACTTGTTTATTAAGTGTTGTTCAGAGATGTACCAAAATTCGAGCCCCTGAACTGTGTTGCCGTAATATTCTCGCTTCGAAATACAACTTCACTAAGCCGTTCCATATTCTTCAGGATAGAGCTTGCGTCTTTTTGGGTCTAAAATAAATGGCGCCAATGTAATAAAATAAATGGCATTAGTTCTGTACAATTTATAACTAAAAACGTAACACTAAAATCATAACAAAATGTTTATAGTTGAATGCAGTAATTATGTAACATTGTTTACTGTAAAAAAAATCTTCAATTGTTTATTATATATTAAAGTCATAAGTATTTTACGGTCATTTAAATATTCAAAATATACAACTGCAAACAAAAACATTTTTCTATCATAGGAAAAATTTGTTGTTTATGCATACTGTTCGAGAAATAGAATAATGTTCGAATAGTAGAATTCATGATTGAATATTATCAACTTTGTTATCATCTTTAAAACATTCTTTGGTTTTAACAGACTCAAATAGAATACAAATACATTCTAAAACTTAGATCTAGATTCTTATACTAATCTTGATATATTCACTGCAGTAATTAATTAATTAATGCAAAATAAACAAAGTGGACACATTTTTTAAATGAGAGAGAGGGAGGAAGGTGGTTTGGAAACGTATTGCCTCCTATATATTTTTAAAACGGAGTTAAGTGTGTAATTTAAAAAAACTTGGTTTAAACTATGTACAAAGATTATGAAACTTACCCTGTATTAGTAAGAAATGTACACTTCTGATTACTACCTACGAACTCAACGAAAATTGAGCCACTACGAAATCTATTAAGTAGTACACCAAATGTCTTAAAAGCAATAAACATTTACCTTTTCACTGACTGTTGTCCACGATTTGGAATTATTAACTGATAAAACGTTGTCAATAACAGCATAAAACACCTTAAAAACCAAAATCATTTCAGTACAATATAAAACATTCAGGTAATGAAGCAAAATCATTATGCAATTAAAAACAAACATTGGATCTCGCTATTTGTATCAATTAATATTTACGAAACACAAATCCACGTCATTACATTTTGCAAATGGAATAGGATCACTTTATTTATTAAAAAACTATATAACATTATATTCAGTAATCAAACTTTCTAATGACTCAAAAATGTATGTTAAAGTAAAAAAAAAACTTTTATGAAAATAAGGTAAAACAAAACACATTGTTGACTACATTGGAGATGGTAAGTTTGGTGTTTAGTTCATCAAGTGCATCTTATTTACAGGTACTTAGTTGAAAACCTAAAACCAACAAACTGACAGTTTTATTTATAACGCTACAATTTAAAAATTATCAATATAATTTGTTTCTGTAGATATACTTTTAGATACCCTATGAATAAGGCTTTTTAAATTTTATTGAACCTGCTAAAGATGGAAATATAAACAAATCGGACCTTTGGAGATCCTAGCATACTGAAAAAAAACTAATACCTCGTCCAATATACTTAATTGTTTATTCCATTTTGAGAATTCATTTCAATAAAAACAAGTTTTAATTCAAATAATCGCTAAATATGGGTAATTTAGCTACTAAATAACCTCTTTCTCGATAGTAGACCCTGTTGTGTTGGAAACGTCAACAATTTTCTCTAAGATGTCCATAGAGGAGCTCAGATCCCCAGCACTGAGTTCATTGGTTGACGATGTAAGGTTTTTCATCATCTGTAAGGTGTTGTTGACTGTCTCTTGCACCTTGTCGGTATTTTGAATACCATCTTCCATTAAACTATCCAACTGGTTTTTACAAGAATTGCTCATAATAAATTAATCAGTCACACCAGATAAAGGAATGAAAATAACATTAATTCATGTAAAGATATTTATATTCATGCTCATATCTTAAGAATATGTATGACAACTTACTTGTAATGATGCGTTCGTTAAAGCTTCCGTTGTGCAATTGATAAGGCTAGGCGATGCCCAAATTCCAAGTGGTTTACAATATCTCGTTGCAGTTCCTTAATTAGAATGGATCACATTATATTTATATATTATATATATCATTACATGTTAAAGACTAGACCAGGTACATGATAGACATTTTCCCCACCCAAAAATACATTTGTGGCTTTACACGTAAAAGTTATATTAATAAATTTGTAATAATTTAGAATAATAAATCAGTGCTACCTTTCTGTTTTGATGGACAAGGTTCCTGTTTAGTTGTTCCAGCAAGTGTAGCATTCCAGAGTACACCTTCTGACCATTCACTTTCACATCTCTTTTGTTCTAAATCATATTATTTAGAAAAAGAGATTTCAACTTAGTGATAAGTTTGTTGGGTTAATTTTTTTACAATAGTATTTTTAAGAAAATAAAAAGTCAGCATTAGCATTGAACATACTATATATTAGAATGTACATGTGGTTTTTAGGGATAAAGTACACAGTTTTTAAACTTAACTTACCAGGTTGAATGACAGTTACATACACAGAAACATTCACAGGAACATGGTAACCAGAGTGTGTGCATGTATATCTTCCAGAATCAACTTCCATTCCTGCATACTTCTTCCATGTTGTTGAAAAATATGAAATATCAACATCTACAAGAATATTGCAAGCGTTAACAGAAATGATTTTATGTTAATGAATCTGTAAATTTGACATAAATAAAGAAGACACGCGAGCTCAAATAGTCACTCGATTATAATTCAGCCTCGTGATTGATCTTTAGAAATGCATCATAATGAGTAAATACCATCCTGTGAATTTTATATGTGGTTTTAATACATAGATAGAAATCTATCTGGTTATGTACATTTATAAGTATATCTAAACAGTATTCATAATGTTTTATATTTTCTGATGAAGCTTGTTTGAGAGTGTAGGTGGGACATTAGATAGGCAATGGATTTTAGAATAAGGGGATGGGTATGTATAGGTTTTCCCCTGAATGCTGGTGTTATAAGAACACAAGTTTGCATCTTGCACGTTATGAAATTGGTCATCATGCATAAATAAAAAATTAAAGATTAATGTAAGAGATCTGAATATTTTTGTGTCCATATGTTCGACAATCTATGAGAAAGTAGTGCTAATAGGAGAGGTTTAGAGGACATGGAAAATGATATGCAGTGGAGCCTCAGTTATCCGGACGCTTTTCTTCCAAAGTCCAAATGTCCTCGTAGGTGAAATGTCCGGATATCTGAAATGTGTCTATTGTTGTCATTAATGATGCTGTATTTGCTGTATGTGTATTTAAAATGGCCCCGTTGTTATAACTGTTACGAATTTCTTCACCTATTACACTATACAGCAACAAATAATAGGTTTTTGTTTTAATTTTTAAATTCAAATTAACCTGCTTTTTATTTTATTTGAACATAAAATATTAACCGATCTATAATACAAATGAAATCTAAATTCATTGTGTCCAGGTGTGATATGTGCTCATTGACGTTATGTTTTTCACTATTGATATCTGCAAATGCTAATTTCAACAATAATTGATGATGTATTTTAAAAATTTATTTATTTTATTCTTAAATAAGTCGATATCATTGATAAAATTAACATATAATTAACATATACTAGCTGGAAAATCGCAAGATCCACCAATGAACTTCCGATAAGTTGACATGCTTTCAGTTGTTTTAGTCATGAACTTCCGGTTTGACTTTATCTAACAAGGCATTAATGAAAGAATTCGTTTTAAAATAACTTTTGAATATAGTAGAACCACAGACACCCCTGCGGATGTAATTGAAATTTAAATTTAGACTACATGGTTTTATTTGACCCTTTCAGTTTCGCAGTAAAAATCGTACCTCTTGTTTATAATCTAATTCATAGAATCTATTGGTACTTGTAGTCAAATATAAAATCAAACTGCTATTGACTTTATCTTCAATAATTGGGGGGTAAAATGAGGTCTAGAAATAAAAATGATAATAAAAATTATAAGTTTTTTCTGCTCTTGCAACAATTAACATGCTCAGTAGCGGTTCCTCTTTCGGGAATAATTTTTGATCCGCGCCTGACCTAGTAATAGCATAAATAGCGAAACAGACTATAATATTTTATGCAAAATGTTCCTTGATATAGCTCGATATACTAAGTTTTATACAAAATAGACACCTGTTCTTTTTTTTAAAGCATGGTATTGCTCGCCAAAACCCTCAAACATGGCTATGATTTAATAAGCAACCCAATGTTTATACTTTCAACCCCGTGTAAAGTGGTTGAACACGAACGATAACTCTGTACTGAATATCATCGTTTAGATATAAGAACCTCTAGATGATAAAATAAGACATATTTCTTACTAATAGATTTTCATGTTTTAACATAAATGAAAGTAGGATATGATATGAAAAACGACCATTACTTACGAATTTTGCGAACACTTAAACTTCCGCTCGAAATTTCACAGAAACTAAGCATATCTCGGTGAATTCTCGTGAACTTTCATTCGAGTACTTCTGGATTTATTTCATACTTAGCAATGATAATAAAAACATTCCGAACACATTCGCAGGGGTGACAGAGCTATGTAAAACTTTCCAGTTTTATTGATTTAGTAAGCACAGTCTTTTTTTGAAATAAAGGGATGTTTAAAAAAGCGATAGGACTTGACAGGTTGAGGTATCCAAGCCATGTGCAGTAATGCGTGATTAACCCTATCTGGCCAGCACTGTCAGCAATTCGAAAGTATTTTATATAGTGTTTATAAAAGCTACTCATGGGGGTCTAGCACGGAAAAAAGGTGTCGAACGCAGTTGACAGGCATTATATATTTATTGATTAAACGGGGTATCATCAAATTTTACCGTCCAATTAAATGAAGCAAAATTTGTAGTGTTTTGTGGTAAATAAGACTGTCCGGATTCGGAACGCAGAATTCCAGATAAATGAGACAAAATAAATTAATAAAAAATCTGTTCTAAAATAAAATCGTCCGTAAATTGAACCTCCGGATATCTGAATCCCCACTGTACCTTATACACAACACTGTGAAAGTCAGCCATGTACTTACATTTAGTTATTTGTCATATTAGTATTTGCTGATAAGAAAAAAACTGTCCATAAATTTACGACCGATTTGACGACTAACGACGCATGACGGAGAATGCATGCAAGGAACAAAAAATCAATTGCACAAGATCATCCGATTCATCTAAGTTTTTTTAAATTGAATATAAATGTTACTTTGTAAAAGAACATTGACCTGGTAATGCAGATCCATCCTTTGTCATAACAAGACTTCCATTGGTGACATCCAACAAAGCCTCTGGATTTGTAACTGTACACTGAAGACTTATTTCCTCACCCCTCAATATTGAGAAGTCGTATTCTGGGTTCATTTTAAGCATCAATTTAGGAATAACTAAACATAAACAATGAAATTAAATTTGCATGGCGATACAACTTGCTACAATGTCGGTTCAAGCTTTAAATCTTACAAAACCATGTTTATATTATTGAGAGAAAAAATCCTTAAGTCTAACACATTTCTTCATATTTAAGTCTATCGAAAAATGGAAAATATTTTCATATTTTCTAGATAAAAAATATAAAAATATCAACAAAATATACTTGAAAATAATTCCGAATTTGTTTTATAACACTTCTTACCTTTAAGAGTCAAATTCCTTGATGAATTTGTCACAGTATTTGACACTGTGATTTTCCATGTTCCTACAATTTTTCGGGTAAAAAAACATTAACCGTATCTACTTTTCCTTAAGAACTACAAAACACCGAAAATAGACGCGCAATTATATATTGTTCAATTACCCATATCTCGCTGTAAAACGTTTGCAATGTGCAATATATGTATTGATGTGTTATTTTCTGTTTCAAGTGACGTCACTTTGTATCTTCTTGATGGATTAGCAATCAAGTATCCAGTATGAAACCATTGGACCTCATACATCGTTTTACTTCTTAATTCTAATTTAAACCAGACAGATTTTCCTTCATGTAATACGTGGCTGCTGCTTTCAAAGTTAAGTACTTGTAGAATATCTAAAGAAGAAAACATGAATTTATTATAACGTAGTGTTCCGATTCACATAAGCGTAGGTCGTCGGACAACATTTTGTGTTTTACAAGGTCAGTTAGTAGTTCTCGTCCTTTGTTAAAATATGGGAATCCTTTTAAATCACATGTTTTTAAATTTGACGACCTTTCCAATCATATTCGTCAGAAGATTGTTGCCTTGATATTTTACTTGGAATCTGGACTTTTTCCAAAAAAAAAAACCACTGCAGGTTCTTTCGGATTCCCAGTGTACCGGTATATAAATCTATATATAAATCTGAAACACCACATACTAGATTATTCTGGAACATTTTCATACATTAAAAGCTGCTATTTGCTCTGAAAGATATTTTCCTCTACTTCCATACGTACAGTTGGACTCCCCAAGTGTGTGTCTCTGTCTTACGACATGATTAAATCTAAACAATCTCTATACTACATTGTATCTTGCTTATGTAATGGTTTGATAAATTGTGCCGTAACGGACTTAAGATTCTTTTAAAAATTGTTTATCTATTTATTTCTTTGAACAATTTTAAAACCCATAAAACTTAAATATTAGAGAACTCATTGCGAAAAATCGTATGAACATCATCTTAAAGAATGCTGTTTCAAAACTGGCTCTAAAATGCAATTAAAATAAATAGCATCATGCAATCTTAAAACTTCTACGGAAATGAGGTCGAGGTGTCAACAAAAGCGCATTTCCTGTTGCACTGTCAATCCGATTTTATTTTGTCTGTTGACTGTACAATTTATTTTTATTCAATTATCATAAAAGTAAAATTTTCCATCCAGTGAAACACTATCACAATTTATAAAACGTAGAAATATTAATTTGAAAACTACATGTATATATTTATCTGAATATATTCGTACTTACATGTATCATTTGCACAGTTCTTCCCAGTAAACCCATTGGTACAAAAACACCGATAACCATTGACAATATCTAGACAAGATCCATTGTTCTGACATGGCTGAGTTGCACACTCATCAATATCTGAATTTATAGAAGTGTTCATTTTAAGACATTTGCTATTGAAGATTTTTTTATTTTCAGTCGCCCATAACAATTATTCTCGTTGTTATATATATATATATATATATATTTGTTTTCCCTCGGACTGAAATGTCACATTTTCATTGGATTAAACATGGCACGTGATTGCCTCATATATGTCTATGTAGTTTCGTTTAGGATTAATATTAGGCAATATGGCCGTCATTGGCCGCCGCCGCACCTACTCATCTCTCGGTTATTGATATTATTAAACACAGAAATCGTGTTCAGTAAGTATTGAAAATATTTAGGGTAGTAGCCCTTTGGAATCATTTTTAAATTAGAGTAGTTGCCCTTTGAATATTGACGTCACATTGTTGTGTCTGGAGCAGAACAAAATGGCAGCGTCTAAATTTGCTCAAATCTCTGCAGAGTTTTAAAATTGAATAGCAACAAAACATTTTAAGTAATATGGGTGAAGCGAAGATTTTTAAAGCGTATTTGAAAGGCGGTATTGATAATTTTGTTTAAATGAGTTTAATTGGACAAGATGTAAGGCATCTTGTACATGGCTTTACGTAGATCACCGCTATTTATCAATGAATATGTCGCTTGATAGTCCTCGGGAAAACAAAACACTTATTAGGTTAGTTACTGACTCACTACGGAAATATATTGAGTTGATCAATCTCATTAGAATATATCAGATATCATATAGAAAAAATCTCTTTAAATGACTTGTTGTGAAGATATTTTGTCTACATCTGAAGAATGAAAGCAATTAAACACATATATAGAATAAAAAATCCGGTTGTCAACCATGTCATTAAATTAATACCAATCCCAACTCTTACATACATGTACTTACCACCAACTAAACGTAATATTTTTAAACTTACCAGTTGTACAGTTCGTTCCATTATATCCATCCGTACAGTAACATTGGTAATTATTAATTAGATCTATACAAGTTCCATTGTTCTGGCATGGTTGAACTTCACACTCATCGATGTCTGTAGTACAAAACATACAAAGCTCTTAACCAAGGTGAACAATCAAAAAGATTTTGATATTTCAAAAGACGTAAAAAGTATGCATTTGTTTTGTGCTTACTGTGTTCACAATTTATTCCATTGTAACCAGAAACGCAATCACATTGGTAGTCGTTGACCAGGTCTGTACAAGATCCATTGTTTTTACAAGGATTGGGTAGGCAGTCATCAATATCTATATTTCAAGTGAAAGATCATCTTTAAATATATAATATGATCAGAAAAAAATTCTTCTTAAACTTGTGAAATGTACAGTCCCAATTAGACCCAACATAACACCAAAGTAAACCCCAACTAAACCCGGCGTTTACTATTGGGATTTACTATTCGAAAATTTGAGTCCACTCGGGGTTTACTTTAGGTTTACATTGGGTTTACTTGAAACTGCTTTTGAGGTCAATTGTACCAACTGAAGTGGGAATTAAGCGTCCCGTCTTTTATCTTAACATCCCACTGCCAGTAATTCCTGTCCCTTGTACTTTCCGATTACATAGTGTCTGCATTCAGGTGTACACTTCTGAACGGGTTTACTCACTGTGTCCACTCTGGGTTACCTTTGGATTTACTCTGGGTTTATTTGGGGTCCACTCTAGTAAACCCGGAGTAAACTCAGAGTAAACCCAGAGAGTAAACCCAGGGTTTAGTCTGGGTTTACTTTCTTTTAGGTTGGGTCTAATTGGTACTTTATGAAGTTCCCTTAATTGTTGGAAGCTCCTTCACCAGTTATGCACATGTTAAACGAGGGGCGTTCAATAAATAATGTTAGTAATCAGATTCCATTAATTACAGGGTTCAATTGACCTTTTACTTTCTTTTCACGCATGATTCAAAAATCTACAAAAATTAAAATGGACGACGTTTATCAAAAATTGTTACAGGTGATGAAACATGGATACATTATTCTGAACCTCAGAGGAAAGTTGATAACAAGATGTAGTTGACTAAAAAGGCAAAACGCCCTGTTACAGCAAAACTAAGCCAAAGTACAAACGAAGTATTATACGCAGTTTTCTGTAATAGTGAAGGTCCTGTAGTGTAAGTTGCTATACCAAAAGGCCGATCATCCTGGGATATGTATATAAAAATAATGTGCTGAAAAAAAGTTAAGACATTACGAAAGGAAGACCAAAGTCTAGAACTCGCAACATTTGACTTCTTCATGGCAACAGACCGGCACATAAATCTAAGTTTGTGAGATAATTTTTGGAAAAAGAAAAGGTTCATGTTTTGTCACATCCTACCTATTCTCCCTGGTTTTTTTTCTTTTTCTAAATTACAAAAAACACTTGTCAGGAAGAAGATATGCTCCAAGAAATGCTTTGGGCTCTGCCATTTATCGGGAAATGGATACCATTCCCCCCAAAACATTATATGAATGCATTCAGAGCTCGGATAAATAAATCATTTGAAATTATGTGTGTCTAATAAAGGAGAGTATTTTAAAGTCAACATTAAAAAAAAAATATTGTTTTATTTTTGTAACAAGGATGATATTATTTATTGAACACCCCTCGTAGATAAATCTGATCTTTTTTTCAATGATTTTTCAACCAATCCAGTAAAACACTGACAAATTCATTTTAGAAAAAAGAATACCAACTGCCATGACTAGTTAAAGTTTGATTTACGTTCAAATTATTAAGAGTATTTGTAAATTAGCGTATCGTGTGCATTAAAAAATTTCACATCAACAGAAAAGATTTGCAGATATAACAAATCAAATCTTTTTTCTAAAGACTTAAATTTAAAAGGTACGAAGTATTCAAACTTTCTATCATTTTTGTTTGCTCCATTAAATACATGTACGTCTGTACCATAACAACGATATTAATTGATTAGAAATAAACATGTGGTATTGTTCTTACAAGTATGTTAGGAATATTCATAGATATCCGAAATGATGAAAGTATAATATATGCACATAACAGATATAAATATTTTCAGAGATGAGAATGGTTTATATTAAAAGTGCTTACTGTTTTCACAATTTGTCCCATTGAATCCCGGCATGCAATTACATTGGTAGTCATTGACAAGATCTGTGCAAGTGCCCTTGTTTTCACAAGGATCTGGTAGACAGTCGTCAATATCTTTATTTAAAAATACAATTTCATTGTAAAAGAATGGAATTGTGATCAGACAGAAATCTAATCAAATACAAATACTTGTCAGAGGTGTAAATGGTTCTATTAATAGCAGTATCTTTTGTACTGCATTTGGAAAAAAAAAATGTTATGAAACTCGAAATATGTGCAATTTAAATAAAATAAAACCCAAAACAACCCCCTTCCTGGAAAGGAACAAATCATTCTGATAGGTACCAATAAACATAGGTACATGTAATCACAGATTACAAAGCTCACCGAGACGAGACATCACCCTTATGAGACTTCACCTTTATGAGACCACCTTTATCATATCAAATGAAAATCATACTTTATGATCTTGGATATTCATGGATACTGTTTTGACACAATATCGTATATCATCTGTTAAAAAATTGTATGATAATCATATGTTAATATGTTAATCAATACAAGAATATAAAATTAAATATTGCATCCTATCATATTCACAACATATATTATATAATACAATAAAATACCATTATAAACAATGATGAGCTATGATATTGTAATGTATGATATGACATTGTATTGTGTTATACGTTATTGTATTTGATCACATAATACAATATCATAATATATAAACAATATAGTATTATATTACAATATCATATTACATAATACATCATAACATTGTAACATATGATATTATATTGTATAATATAGTATGATACTGTATCATTTTTGAAACATATTATGATATTGTATCATATGATACAATATGATTTGATACAAAATTGTACCAAATCAAATGATACCATATTATGTGATAAAGTAAAATATATAATACAACATTATATAATACATATTGTATCATATGATACAATTATATATTTTACAATATCATACAATACAATTTCATGCGATGTTTAATATATCATATTATAAATCAATGTCATATTATTCAATATCGTATGATACGATATTATATAATATTACATTTTCATATTGATATAATTCTATATTATAGAAACTAATATCATATTATACAATATCGTATGATACGTTATTATATAATATTACAATATCATATTGATATAATTCTATATTATAGAAGCTAATATCATATTATACAATATCGTATGATACAATATTATAGAATATACAATATTGTATCATAGGATACAATATTATATTTTGCAAGGTACTATGTAATAGTACTATGTGATAAAATAATAAATTAATAATACAATATTGTATCATAATATACAATACTATACATAACGATATCATGTTACAATTTCATAACATAAAGTATTTAAAAAAATTGATACAATATTATCGTATCATATAACTTTTTATAACATTACATATGATATTATATTGTATCATATTAAACAATATTGTTTCATACCATACAATACTATATCATAGGAATCATGTTTTTTCATTTATCAACAAACACATCTATCTATCGAGCAGGTTTGAGTGAGGTAGGAGATTTCTTTAGCATCCTTGATAATGGAGATCAGGCTCTGCATCTGAAGCAACCTCTGCATTTCATTTATAATATAGTTAAATCAACTATGCAAGCTTTCATCTATAAAACATGTGACCTGTTCCAAAAAAACTAAACCTCGTCCAGCATCCGAAACCTATGGCTCAGATTCAGCATTCAAGCCTGTCAGGTGCATCAGTATACATAAGACGCATCTCCATGCAAGTTTGGTGACGTTCAGACCAGTAATAACTAAGATATCATCATCAGAGGGCACTAGCAATTAAAACCTTAACCTGCTCCAGCATCCGTTACCTATGGCTCAGATTCAACATCCATGCCCTTCAGGTGCATCTGTATCATAAGACACACCATCCATTCAAGTTTGTTGAAGTTAGGGCCTGTAATAACTAAGATGTATTTTTTAACATCCTTGATAACGGAGATCAAGCTCTGCATCTGAAGCTTCCTCTGTGATTCATTCATATTACAGTTTAATCAACTATGCAAGTTTGAAATAGTACTATTATCTATTAAACATGTGACCTGTTCGAAAAAACCTAAACATATCCAGCATCTGAAACCTATGGCTCAGACTCAGCATTCAAGCCCGTCAAGTGCATCAGTATCATAAGACGCACCATCCATGGAAGTCTGGTGTAGTTAGGACAAGTAACAACTAAGATATAATCATCAGAGGGCACCTGTTTCAAAAACGTTAACCAGCTCTAAAAACCTAAACCTCCTTCAGCATCTGTAACCTATAGCTCAGATTCCGCATCCAAGCCTGCCTGGTGCATCAGTATCATAAGACACACCATCAATGCAAGTTTGGTGAGGTACGGACCAGCAGTAACTTAGATATTGCTATCAAAGGGCACCTGCAACAAAAACTTTAACCTGGTCCAACAACCTAAACCTCCTCCAGCATTTGAAATTTAGGACTCAGATTCAGCATCGAAGTCTTTCAAGTCCATAAGTAGGTCCAGGTGCATCATCCATGCAAGTTTGGTGAAGATAGGACAAGTAATAGCTTAGATACAGGACCTGCATCATAACTTTAACCAGGTCCGGACGCCGACGCCGACGCCGAGGGTATAGCATAAGCTCCCCCTGACTTCGTCTCGGTGAGCTTAAAATGTTTTTTTTAATATTGAACCTGTAAGTATTAGTAAGAATGTTTCTTTTATAAATAACACAACATAACCATCACCCACCAACAAAGAAACCAACTGTAATAGTATGAAACTTGCTCAACCGTCAATTTTTGTACACCTTTAATTTTATGTGTGAGTGAGGGGGTAATTGGACAGTGATTAAAATCGATAGAAAATTAAAGGTGATAACGTATATCACACCATTCAAAACATTAGGGAGGCGGGTAAAACATCCAACGAGTGCACTCTGGTATATGGGGTAAATAATAAATTAATACATGTAGCCGCAAAACACAAAGTGCTCTTGTACAAATCTTGAATATATTCGTACCAGACCATCAGGGCATCTGGCTTTTCGGGCCAGAGTCCCTGATTGAGGGAAAAATGGAAGAAATAAATTTGTATAACAAAATAAAAATTACATCATTTTTCATTTCTTTCAATTACACATAATACATCAGTAATCTGTATCTAGTTCGAGATCGCATGTCTTTGGCAAAAATAATTTTTTTTCAAATCAAGTCTACCTTATTCAACCAATACTTGGTTAATGTCTAGTGTAATAAAACAACTATGTTATATGAAATAAAGATAACCAAATTTCATTATAAACTTTTATCAAAAATTAAGATATATCCTACTTACTGTTTTTACAATTTTTCCCATTGAACCCATCTATACAAATACATTGGTAATCATTGATCAGGTCTATACAAGTTCCATTGTTCTGACAAGGTTGTTCTGCACACTCATCGATATCTGAGTGATGAATTCACATATATATGCATTGAATTAATTTACTAAAAAGGAAACAATTTTTGCGACAATAAGATTTTGATAGCTTTGAGAAAGAAAATTGTATGTTTTTATTGTGTTTACTGTTTTCACAGTTTGTCCCGTTGAATCCTGCCACACAATCACAGTGGTAGTCGTTGACTAGGTCTGAACAGGTTGCGTTGTTTTGACAAGGATCGGACATGCAGTCATCTATATCTATATTACAAGTAAGATTTCAAAAATATTTCAAAATGAAATGTGACGAAATAAATACTCCTCAAACTTGTAAAATTCAAGATTTTGTGTAAAATGATTACTTATATTGAGATGGGCATTTTAAGTACTCATCGAAATTCAATTGAATGAAGGATTAGAAAATTGAATGCAAAAAATAAGATTAGAAAGTACCACCATTCCCCTGGTCATTAAACTTATTGAAACATTTAAAGGGTGTGTGCGGCCATCTTGTACATTTAAGGATACGAATGTAAACATTTCTTAGCAAACTTCAAACCTTTTCTCAAGAAATGGTTGTAGAGAGGACACCAAAACACCCCTTTCATATATTTTCAGATTTTTAAAAGGGCATGGTCACGATTTTGGTCAAATTCTATTTTTATTATTTACAATGCTTTAGAAGTGCATTTTTAATGATCAAATGAAATTTTAGAGTCAATCATTAAGTTATAAGCAAGATACAGAGCTCACATTTCTTTATTATGTCAACAAGGCTCGTGCCCTGTTTTTGTTTACATAGGTAAATCTTAAAAATAAGTCTGCACCTGCGCAGATCGACAGCTGTTCTGAGTGATTAAAAAGGCATTGTCCTGTTCTTGTATGCATACTTTTAGAACAAAATGACATGTTAAACTTCATTTTAATATCTTTTATATCTTTTGACAACATTTTTGGCCAGTTTCGTGCAGAAACTAGCCAGTTCAAGAAATGTTTACATTCTTATCCTCAAATGTACAAGATAGCCACACATCCCCTTTAAATAGAATTCATGTTACAGAGAATTTTTTTTTCAACAAATCTTCAATTAATTCAGCACAATAATGACAAATGCGTTATAAGAAAAAAAAAAGATTATCAACTGCCATTACTCGATGAAGTTATAATTATAAAATGTCAAAAAATATATATAAAGAGCCAATCATATACTTAAAAACTTCCGTAGCCAACAGAAAAAAATGTAGATATAAAGAAACCAGATCCCTCTTCTAACAATTCAATTTCAAAAAGCATGACGTATTCAAACTTTCCATTGGTGGAGTGTGCTCAATTAAAGACGTCCATACACTAGATAGCACTGGCTATTTTTTATGCAATTTACTATAACCAATGGATGTGTGTCTTTGGAACTAAATAGAATTTCCTCAGTTCCCATTCAGCACAAATACATAAACCTTTAATTCACTCCTTGCAAGGCCAATCCCAATTTTTCTTTTTAGAAAAAATACTTGTTAGAACGTATAAAAATGTTCACATACTGATTTCTTTAATATATATTACGACGTCTTTATATGTCGCCCATTTTTCATTATTTGTAAGTCTAATTTTATAGATTCCCCTTACAAATTCCCTGCAAAGTGTTGACATGTCGTACCGTGTGCATCTTGCAACATCAGATGTCAGAAACCCATCAATGCATAAATTACTATGTCCCATCCACCTACTTTTCGAGTTATTCAACCTTCCGTATGAAACTGTGTAACGTCAATACAACAGTCATACATGCAAGTTTCGCATTTTACTTCTGATTCTTACATTAGGGGCCTTGATATTGCATACCAATTTCATCGAGAAACATCGCTCTAACCAGACATAATCATTTTAATCATTTCATGAATTTTAGCAACACTCATAAGTCATAAGCCTTAAAGTACGGCAACTTTCGATTTTACAAAAATATTGATCGGATACTTTATCGGAAACCAGTCCCTTGCTTCCTTTAATGAACACTAACACTTTGTCTTAAAATAAAAAAGTTTCTGCTCTTTTGAGAAAAAGTATCCAACATATTGCCAATTCCATTGAGGTATAAGAGATATATGGCCATTAAAGTTCACCTGTCATTCCCACTTTCCTGAATTTAACACAGATTCATAGGACTTCAGTAAAACATAATTATTAACTTAAAGCTGACATGAATTCATAAATACGCATTATTTCCCTTTTATCTCCGACTACCGCCATATTAGTTGTAGATTTTTATTGTTCTGCTCATCGCTACACACCCCCTATATAAGGCCGAGAGTACTATTCATGCTTCACCGCATGCAGGTATTTCATTCACTCGAATACGTTACATTGGACGAAAAGACTTGTAGTAACGCGTTTTGAACAAAAATAATATGACTGCCGTCATGAGAAAAGGGCCCTTATCTTTTGACGTCACAATGCTCAGAAAACGACGTCAAAGTTGCGGCATTGTAATCGCAGTTTTTTTTATTTTCTGTTTCTATTTTATTTCTGCGTCTGTGCTGGGTTTTCTGAATAACTAGAGTCTGGCCTTGTTTTAATGCCGCGATTTATATTTTTTCAGTCAAATATTACATGTTGATTTCAAAAATAAACATTTGATAAATGAAATATACACATGTAACGTCAATATCTACACATTTCGAACGCGTAATATTGCACACAAGTTGATGCTGAGACGTCATAAAATTGCTGCTTTTGCATCCGCTATGAAACTTTAACACCACATTTTACATACTAGTGTGTGATGAAAATATGCCTTATATCATTGGGAAATCACCCTTTTTTTTTTTTTTTTTTTTTTATAAATCATTGTTAGAAACCGAAGACTCATCTCGCATACGCGTATAATTAAATGCGAGACTAGTCGTGGATTTCCGATGATGATTTATAAGATAATCTGAGTAAAAATATACAACTTTTGTTTGCATGAACAATACATGTATAATTTATCAACAAAAAAAAACTACACTGCACACTCGTTGTTGATAAGAGGGGTTGAAGGCTGAGACATACCGATTCGATGCAGAGCAGTATTGTTCAAATCTAACAGTTATCTGTGCAGTAATTACTGTGAAACAATACAAGTCAAATTGTTCAAATCATAAGTTTGGAAGTTTATCTCACGGGAGACGATTCTACACTTTTTAAATTAGTCGGAAGGAACACGAGAGAAGCGGATGTATATGTCTCAATGATAGTGCTACTGCCAACATACAAAATAAATTCTCGCATATTCTATTACAATTTAAGAATTTGCGACCAAATTTTGAAATTTTATAACGAATTAAAAATCTATAACTAACTCAAAACTCTGGCGGCTCAGTTACCAAAAAAACAGCTACGACAAGCCAGGTTCGCGAATCGCACGCGCGCACCGCCGAAGGTTAACGCTGGACTCGATCCCTTTCGGACTCTTACAGGAACTCTGACCACTATTGTGATTTAAGGACTCAGATTATACGGTAAACTAAAACTACCTTAGACTTTTGTTTATTATCGATTGTTTCATGAGTAACATGGCATTGATCAATTTTATATCTATTAATGCAAGAGGTCTTAATACTAAAGAAAAAAGATTAAAGTTCTATAATTGGTTACATGATTCAAAGATAGATATAGCTTTCATCCAAGAGACTCACTTTACCCAAAAGAGCGAGTTTAATTACAATTGTAACTGGCGAGGAAAATCTATTCATTGTTTTTCAGACTCTACTTATAGTAAAGGTGTATCAGTTCTATTTAAGAAAGATTTAGATATAGATATTATTAATAGGCACAGTTCTAATGATGGACGTAAAATCTTGATTAATGTAAAAATAGGCGAAACTGATTTAACTTTGGTAAATATTTATGCCCCTAATAATGAATCACACCGTATTCAATTTTTTAAAAGAATGAAAACATTTATTAATAATAACTCGAATAATATATCAAATACTATCTTGTGTGGTGACTTCAACTGTAAGCTGAATAGTACTACTGATAAGAGTTCAAAACTTTTGAAAGAAATTATTAAGCAAATGAAATGTTTAGATCTATGGGAAGAAAAAAATAAACACTCCGATGGATTTACTTGGTGCGATGCAAATAACACACCAAGAAGTAGGATTGATTTTGTATTTATGAGTGAAAACTTATCTTTAAAAACTAATAATTTAGCATTACAAAAAATTCCCGGCACCCATTCTAACGGCAATAGAATGTCCGATCATAGATCGATACAATTTGATCTAAATATTTTTGATAACAAAAAGGGGGGTGGTTATTGGAAGCTTAACACGTCTCTTTTAGAAAATAAAGAATACAAAGAGCAAATTTCTGAAATCATAAAAAATATTTCCAACACGCATGAAACATTTATACAAAAATGGGAAATTTTGAAGGACGAGGTTAAAAAATTCTCTATAATTTTCTCCGTTAAACAATCAAACAGATTTAAAAAGAAAATATTTAATATAGAAAAAGAAATTGAATATATAGAATCTTTGCCTTACAATGAAATTGATATGAGTAGGAAAAGAAACTTAGAGACTCAGTTAAACGAATTTTATGATTAAAAGTCTAAAGGTGCTCAGATAAGATCACGTGCAAAATGGATTAATGAAGGTGAAAAGAACACGAAATATTTTTTATGTCTAGAAAAAAAACATCAAACACAAAACGTAATTTATGAACTACAGAATGAAAAACAGGAAAACTTAACAACAGATGACGAAATTTTAGGTGAAATGTGTCATTTCTATGAGAATTTATACTATACAAAAAATGTAAACGACGTAGACATTGAAAATTATTTAGAAACTAGTAATATTAAAACGCTTTCTACTACAGCTAAAGACAATTGTGATAAATTTCCAACCTTAAATGAATGTAAAGATACAGTAATGAGTATAAAAAGTAATAAAGCTCCCGGGCTTGATGGATTGCCAGCAGAATTCTATCAATGTTTTTGGGATCAACTATCTTCACTTTTTTTTAATATGTTGAAAGAAATTTTCCAGTTAAATGAAATGTCTTTCTCTCAACGCCTAGCAGTAATCTCTCTTATTCACAAGAAAGGTGAAAAATATCTATTGAAAAATTACAGACCTATCAGCTTGACTAACACGGATTATAAAATCATTGCGTTTATATTTGCACGCAGATTGCAAAAAGTGATAGATGAATATATAAGTAATGAGCAAACAGCGTACATAAAGGGAAGATTTATAGGTAGAAATGCTAGACTAATTCTAGACATTTTTGAATATTGCGAAAACAATAATCAAGAAGGGCTACTCCTCTTTTTAGATTTTGAAAAGGCTTTCGATTCTGTTGAATGGAATTTTTTATTCAAAACGTTAGAGACTTTTAATTTCGGAACTAATTTTATTCACTGGATTAAAATTTTATATAAAAACCCAATATTGCGATTAAAAAATAATGGATGGATTTCAAGAACATGTCAAATGCATAGAGGAATTAGACAAGGCTGTCCTATTTCAGCATTATTATATCTTTTCGTCGCTGAAATCTTATCCGATAAAATAAAAAATAATGGGTTAATAAACGGATTTACAATTAAAAACTCAGAAAAAGAAATTAAAAACATCCAACATGCAGATGATATGACATTATCACTGAAGAATATAGATTCTCTCAAACAAGCCATTAAAACCATTGACATCTTTTGCAAACTCGCGGGATCAAAAATAAATTTATCTAAAACAGAATGCATCCTTCTTGGCACTCTTAAAAACCAATATAACAATGTTGAAGGAATACATGTAACGAACCAATCAGTGAAATGCTTAGGTATACACATTGGTCATGATAAGATTGAGTGTTACAATAAAAACTGGATGAAAATATATCATGAAATGGAAACGTTATTTGAATCTTGGAAAAAAAGAAAACTAACAATATTTGGAAAATGCACAATAATAAACACATTAGCAATCTCTAAACTTATATATGTAGCTAGCATTTTGGAAATACCCGACAATGATTTCATAAAAAATGTTAAAAGGCTTATATTTAATTTCATGTGGAATAAAACTGATAGGATCAAAAGAAATACCATCATAGGTGAAGTATATGAGGGAGGAATAGGTCTTGTTGATATAGAATCTAAATTTACGGCCCTAAAAGCTATGTGGATTCTCCGTTTACTTAGTACAGAACACAATATTAAATATTTTTTTAACAGTTTCTGTAAGGATACAAAAATTGATATTGAATATCTGATGAAAACAAATGAGACGGTTGCCAGAGACTATGGTATAATAAACAACTTCCCAGAGTTCTACAAGCAAGCTTTTGTATGCTATAATTTATGTAAAGATGATACCCAAACCAAAATACCTGCCTTTTCTACCGAAGCTTTTTTATTACAACCTATTTGGTCAAATAAAATATTCAATTTTAAAGGTAAGACAATCTGCTTTGAAAATTGGATTAAAAGCGGAATTCTATATGTAAAAGATATTTTTGAAGAGAATGGAACTTTAAAAAGTTCGTCGGATATATTCGATACATTACGCAAAAGAACAAACTGGTTATGTGAATACAAAATAATAAAACAAATTTTTACCAAATTTGAACTCAAATACGATTTTTCAAAAATTCCATACTTACAAACAAAACAAATACAAATAATTTCCGATCAACACAACACCAAAACTTTTTATTCAAGATTAATAAAACGTAAATTTCAAGCACCTTGTACACAATCTAAATTAGAAAAAGAATTTAAGTTGGAAAGCAAAAATGTATGGAAATCAATATATACACAGAAAATTAAAAATAACAAAGACAAAGCCTTAGCTGAGTTTAATTACAAACTACTGAACAATCTGTTATGTAACAATCTTTTAGTGAGCAAATGGAATAAAAATATCACTGCTAAATGCAAACAATGTAACGAAATTGAAAATTCAAAACATCTTATTTTTGATTGTGTTAATGTAGTAAACATTTGGAAAGTGGCCAGCGAGTGCTTAAATTTTGATATTAATTGGAAGCATGTTGTTTTGGGGTTCTACCTGGAAGAAACACAAGTCACCAAATTATATAGTTATTTTTTGTCATTTATTGCATATAGAATATACAAATGTAAAATGTATTGTAGACTTGAAAATTTACCCGAATCAATTTTATTGATAAAAAACTCATTCAAAGAGTATATTACGACACACTGTGCAGTTCTGAAAATGCTAAAAAATACAAAAGAAAATGAGCTTTTTCAACTGTTGATATCTAAACTTTGATATTTGTTATTCTTTTCAAAACAATAATATACCCGATACACATAGGGACTGTCTATGTGTATTAGCGCTTTACCCGGGGACGTAGTGATGGACTGTATGCATATGTATGTGTTATGTCCACCGGGTAAGCCAGGGGTTCAACTTATTTTTACTACGTATACCAATGAATGTAACATTTCAATATATACATGTATGATTATGTTTTCGGACGATACATTGTATGTTAGTATGTATGTTTTATTATATTTATCACTGTGTGCATAATAATGAATAATGATTTCAATTGAAATTCATATCTATGTATAAGCCATCTTTGACCACAATCTTGTAAATTGTTTTATATAAAATCAATAAAAGAAAAAAAAAAAAAAAAAATCTATAACTAACGGATTAGAAGAGTATTGAGAAATATTTTGACAGCGTAAAAATCTACTCTAATATATCGCATTTGATTTCATGGAAAAATCCGATTCTTAGTGCCATTTCCATGTAAAGTGCCTTTAATGAAACACATAAAGTATATATACCTGTACGAATGAAACACTTGTTTATTATTTGAGCGCAACATATTTTGCTTTCTTGTGCAATTTAACAACCCAAATCCACATGTTGTGTGTATCTTTTGAGCTAACTTACAAGAAAAAAATCAGTCATAACATGCCTGAAAACTCACCACATTTTCATGGATTAATAGCATTTTATATGATTATATTCTTCGCAGTTCAGTTACGTATACGTACATGATTCAAAATTCCTTAAATAAAACAGGTTTGTACACGCAAACAGTACTATACTACTATACTTTTGATACCAAGGCGATAAAATTGCCGTATTACAAATCAATTCATGGTTATCAATAAATATAAACACTACAGGTGCGACATTTACAATTAATAATATGCATGGCCGTACAATTTACTTTTATAGATGATGGTTTCTCATCTTTTCTTTTTTATACAAGAAACAAATTCGATGATACTGAAGTCAGTGTTTATTAAAATGTACAGCAATAAAAAAATCCGAGAATCGCGATATTTCTTAAAACTTTGGAATACCGTTTGCAACTTTATGCACTCTATAAACGTCTATCATTTAATTTGTCATCTTGTTTAAAAATGATAATCACTTGGCCGATATTTGCATTTAATGAGAAAGAGATTGAGAGAGAGAGATTGATTTAATTATTCATCGTGTAAAATCGATAATAAGAAAATTAAATTTAGTCAACACGTAAACATGTTACTGAGTATAAGCTACGTCTATCGGCACTGTACTACCAATTAGTGCAAAAGAATGGACATAATTAATGCAGAAGTCTTTTTGAAATTTACTTGCAGTCTTTCATTTTGAAAAAAAGTGACTAATGCTTATATATAACCACGTATTTCAACGATTATGTTTTATAAAAATGGCATCACAAAAATACATCGGTATGCGTGAACTTACAAAGTGATTGAAAAGAAGTGTAGATTCATCACGTGGGGGTGGCTTTTGTATTTTGTTGGTCTGTCGTATTTGATACGCTTAATTAGGTATGTACGAGTATATTTAAACAATAAACATAAAAAAAAGGTAGCGACCAATACCGAGAAAATTAACGTAACCCGCGTTCTGTAATGTTGGTATCTTTAAAGTCCGCATGCATCACCAAAGAAAGCATTTTATTGTTTATATCTACACCTTTCTTTTATTAAAATAATGGATTGAATTGATCGTAAAAAGTAAGTAAAGGTAATTAAATTATTGTTAATTTACACCAGAACGATAGATGGAAGTTGTAGCCAAAGCGTCTTATATGGGAATTTGAGTTTGGCATCATCATGATTATATAGTTCGTGCAATCCGTGATTTTTCTTAGGTTGTTGAATTTAGATTTCGACCGATCGGTAAACTGCGTGGTTGGAACTGGACCGAGTTGATTTCAGTCCTGTCTGTTTCTATACAGCTGTAATTACAATCAATTTTCGTAAGAAATAGAGGAAATCATACTTAGTGGATGTGAATTTTAACCTATAAATATAAGATGCTATTTCTAAAGAAAATCTTTTCTCTCAAATCAACTGTCCACATTCTTGTAGTTGTAATTTCTTTTTCAGTGAGACAAAGCCGATTTTTTTCTATCGGTAATTTTATAAGAATAAAGTGTTAATAACGTATAAAAGGGAAGAGAAATCATGACAATAATTTAACACCAAAACATCCCAGTTTCAAAAACAGCTATAATTGATTTTAAACTTGCTTCAGAACTATGAAGATACTTAAAAAGTAAAATCAGTAAATATGCGATAAAACTTCCGTGCAAAAAGTTAATTAAAACGAATAAATATTTCTCTTTTTGAAAATAAATCCATGTATGTAATTTGACAATGCCCCGAAATTGTGGAAACATAGACATCGAATTTGACCATCTTTATGTTTGTTAAATGTTTGCTTATTTAATTTGCCTCTCGGCAGCTAACTTGATTTATTTAAAGTTTGGGGATAAGTTTGACATTTGTTTATTTGTTTTCCTTAGATATCCTAAAGGGGGGGGGGGGGGGGGGTTATTGCATGTGGAGTTATCAGAAGTGTGCAAAACTTTAACTATATCTGGATATTCAAAATGTGTTGATCTTTTTTGTTAAATTGAAATCTAGAATTGTAGAAAATTATTAATTAATTTTACTTCAAACAATTAAAGTCGATGAAAGGAACCAAAAAAAAAAAATAAGAAAAAAATTAAAGCAAAAAATTTTTTGACGTTCGTGACGTCGTGACGGGGAGAAGTTTGACATTTGTTTTCCTTAGATATCCTAAGGGGGGGGGGGGGGGGGGGGGTTATTGCATGTGGAGTTTCAGAAGTGTGCAAAACTTTAACTATATCTGGATATTCAAAATGTTTTGATCTTTTTTGTTAAATTGAAATCTAGAATTGTTGAAAATTATTAATTAATTCTACTTCAAACAATTAAAGTCGATGAAAGGAACAAAAAAAAAAAGAAAAAAATTAAAGCAAAACAAATTTTGACGTTAGTGACGTCGTGACGTTTTTTACGAGCTACGTAAAAGTCGTGTTAACATCTATTACTAAAATTGTCATAAAATGCTTAAAACACACAAGATCTTGGATATCTTTGTATATTTGTATTCAGAAAGAGTTGACTAATCAGAATTGACAAAAAAGTGAGTTTGTGAAATTTTAACCCTAAGGGCCCTTTTCTCATGACGGCAGTCATATAACAACCACGGCACTGATAAGGAACATCCAATGAACAACAAAACAAGACAGACTGAAATCCAGGCACACATATTTCAAAAATCCTCAATAATTGTAGAACGTTTACCTGTGTTTGTTACAACATCGCACATGTGCAAACCACACACTGTGGCAGATCGTGCAATGACTGCGTGGATTTTAGAAACGGATTGTTTTTGCAGAAACCGATGGAAACGATGTTACGTTGCTACTTTGTTGGATTTACTATCATTTATCTACTGATTTGGATGTAGTGCCGCCGGGGTCTTCAAAAAGATGCAGACGCTATGCACTCGGTATGAACGACACACGTGTTCGATGTGCATACAAAGTAAGGCGGCATTATCTGTGCAAAATAATACAGATACCTTGGAAATTCTTTAAAAAAAATATAAATATATTTTGTGTTCTATTGTTTGTTGTTTCCTATATTCCTTTTTACAAAAAAAAATAACTACAATGTGTAGTTCAAGCCTTTAGAAGTCCGTGCAACATGAATGCCTCGTCGGAAAGCAACCGACCGTAACTTTCTCGATCGGTATATATACCCTAGCGGCAGTTGAGAAGCTATCGAAACTAATATGGCGACCAAATATTTTTATGAGTTCATGTCAGCTTTAATCTTTTAGAGGTCAATTGTTATTCAACCTTCTTTATTATGAAGCTTTATTGATAATACGCCCATCCTCATGATATTGCATTGTATCATGATAAAATCACCACATCAAATAGAGATAACCTTACACGTACACCTTCCCCATATCTTTTGATAAAAGCATTAGTTTGTAATCTTTTACCTAACATCATGAAACTTGTGGCAATTTTCTTGAGTCATTTCTCACAAACATTTCTCACATACATTGATACAAATATAAATAAAAAGGTAAAAATGTGTTTTTGCTGTTCATTATGAAAAGTTACTATCACAGCAGATTTTTTTTCAAAGTCAAATGTGAATTTACACATTTTACATTTAATGTTCAAGGAGACAACTGAAAAGGGGGGTTTCAACTACGTAAATACATCTAAAATATCAATTTTGACAGGAAGGAGCAAAACCGTGGGTTTTTGACATACATGTATGTTTTGATTTTGTTTACTATGATACATGTAAATGTATTTGTCTTCATATAAACTTCATTACAAAAAAAATGTTTTTTAAGAAACAAATTGGTTGTATAGATCGGGTTGCTTAATGTTATTTCAGGAAATCAGACAGCAAAAGTGCTAACAATTTATAATTTAAATGATAATATTACAACATCCCATTATAAACAAGTCACCCTCTATCAAAAATTAAGATCTATCCCACTTACTATTTGTACAATTTTTCCAATTGAACCCATCTATACAGATACACTGGTAATCATTGATCAGGTCTATACAAGTTCCATTGTTCTGACAAGGTAGTACTGCACACTCATCGATATCTGAATGATTGACGTACATATAAACATCAATTTAACAAAAAAAAAGAAACATTTTGGGAGACAATAAGATTTTGATAGTTTTAAAAAAGAAAAGTGTATGTTTTTATGATGTTTACTATTTTCACAGTTTGTCCCGTTGAAACCTGCCACACAATCGCAGCGGTAGTCGTTGACCAGGTCTGTACAGGTTCCGTTGTTTTGACAAGGATTTGGCATGCAGTCATCTATATCTATATTACAAGTAAGATTTCAAAATATTTCAAAATAAAATATAACGACAGAAATACTTATCAAACTTGTAACATTTATGATTTTTAAGTGAAATGATAATTTCTATTGGGTTAGGGGATTTTAGAACTAAATGTACATAGAAATTCAATTTTAATAGAGGATTAGAAAAAAATGAATGCTAAAAATTAGATTAGAAAGTGCCACCATCCTCCTAAACATTAAAATGTTTGAAACTTTCTATGCAGTTTATTTTACAGGAAAACTGATTTTGGAAAACAAATAAATCTTCAATCAATTCAGTATAACAATGACAAATCCATCTTGTAAGAAAAAATTATCAACTGCTTTAATTAGATAAAGTTTAATTCAAATAGTTAAAAAATATGTTTGAAGATCCAATTGTTTTGAACGCATACCTTATCAACAGAAAAAATGTAGTTAAAAAGAAACCAGATCTTTTTCAAACAATTTAAAACGCATTACGAATTCTAACTTTCGATTGGTTAAGTTTGCTCCATAAATACGTTTGTACACCAAAACTGAAATTTAATGATAAGAAATAATCATGTTTTTGTCCCCCACCAGAATATTAAAGATATTCATCGATATCCGAAATTATACAGAAATAATGCATTTAACCATTCAAGCAAAAAATATATCAAACAAACAAATATCGATATTTTAATAAACAAACTTGGTATGAATTAAAAGTGATTACTGTTTTCACAATTTGTTCCATTGAATCCTGTCACACAATGACAGTGGTAGTCGTTGACAAGATCAATACATGTTCCATTGTTGTGACAAGGATCTGGTAGGCACTCATCAATATCTGTATTTTAAAATACAATTTCATTATGATAGAATTGAAATGTGATCAGATAAAATTAAGTTAACATATAGATTTATTTCTCAATATCTTTGAAATTATGATGCATTTGAAACAAAGATTTATGTTTAACTGCAATATCTTCACATAATTCAATTCGGAATAAAACTAAAAAAAAAGAAGAAAACCCAATAAAATGAAAGAGACACCATTGTAAAAAATATATATATATAATAAATCATCCTTTAAGGTACCAGTAGGAAAAATTCTTTTCTTTTGAACAAATCATGTTTAACTAGGAAATAATATCCTCAGATAATTTTTTTTAATTGATGTGCTATGTATTCAACCTATAGAAGAGTAGAGCATCTAAGAAGATTCAAACTAAAAGAACAATGAATAAATTGCATAAACACAACCATCAGCAACGAACAAAGAAATCAATTTAACAACACATAACAGTACCAGATTATAATGTTCTATATACTTCAAATAAATTATAAGAATATGTTAAAATTAGATAGTTCGATCAACGATATAAAAGTATCCCATTCTTTATGAAATAAAGATAACAATATCCCTACATAAACAAGAGGCCCAGGGACCACATCGCTCACCTGAGCAACGATTGCCATACTTTGATCAAATTAGCGTTACATTATCAAAATCAAAATTTTTTGACAAATAAGTACAGTAGATCTTGCTCAAAACATTTAAAAATCAGCCAATTTCTATCCACATATTTTTATGGTATACATCAAGCCCCTTTTGTTGTTGTAGCTGTAAGAAGATTTTTCTTTATTCCTATACACCCCCCCCCCCACTTTATGGCCCCACTTTTTTTTCTAGGGAATCATGCTTTGATCAAGTTTTAATCTGCACAACCCATGCTTTCACACAAGTTACTGCTTTTTGGACTAAAAACTTTCCCAAAATATTTCTAAGATTTTCTCTATATATTCCTATGTAAAAATGCATCCCCATTGAGATTGCATCCGCCCATCCCCCAAGAACCATGATTTTAACAAACTTGAATCTACACTATCTAAGGGTGCCTCCACTCCAAATTGAGCTTTCCTCGCCTAATAGTTTGTGAGAAGATTTCATATATTCCAATATAAAAATCCATCCCCCTATTGTGGCCTCACCCTACCCCCAGGGACTATGATTTAAACAAATTGCAATCTACACTATCTGAGGATGCTACCACACAAGTTTAAGCTTTCCTGGCCTAATAGTTTTTAAGAAGAAGATTTTTAAAGTTTTTCGTTATACATTCTTATGTACTTATGTAAAAATTCACCCCCCCCCCACCAATTGTGACCTCGCCCTACCCCCGGGGACCATGATTTGAACAAACTTTAATCTACACTATCATTATTATCATAGGATAGTTTTTAAGAATAGGTTTAAGAAGATTGTTAAAGATTGTCTCTTTATATTCCTATGTAGAAATTCACCCCCCCCCCAGTTGTGGCCTCACCCTACCCCCTGGGACCATGATTTAAATAAACTTGAATCTACATTTTATGAGGATGCTTCCACTCAAGTTTACATTTGTGAGCTTTCCTGGCCAAATATTTTAAAACGAAGATTTGTAAAGGTTTTCTCTGTACATTCTTATGTAAAAATTCATCCCCCCCTCTGTGGCTTCGCCCTACTGCCGGGGACGATGATTTGAACAAACTTAAATCTACACTACCTTAGGATGCTTTTACACAAGTTTAAGCTTTTCTGGCTGAATAGTTTTTGAGAAGAAGATTTTTAAATATTTTCTATATGCATTCTTATGTAAAAAATGCATCCCCTCATTGTGGCCCCATCCTACCCTCGGAGACCATGATTTGAACAAACCTGAATCTACACTACCTGAGGATGCCTCCATACAACTTACAGCTTTTTTGGCCAGACAGTTTTTTAGAAGAAAAGTTTTGAAAAATACCAACAAATTTTCAATAATTCTAAATTATCTCCCCTTTTAAGAGGTTGTTGCCCTTCATTTGAACAAACTTGAAATCCCTTTACCCAGTGATGCTTTGTGCGAAGTTTGGATGAAATCTGCCCAGTGCCTCTGGGGAAGAAGATGAAAACGTGAAAAGTTTACAACGACGACAACGCCGCCAACGCCAACGCAAACGACGACAGACAACGGACAAATTTTGATCAGAAAAGCTCACTTGAGCTTTCAGCTCAGGTGAGCTACAAAATCAACATCAATCACAAACTGAGATATATCCAACTTACTATTTGTACATTTTTTACCATCGAACCCATCTATACAGATACACTGGTAATCATTGATCAGGTCTATACAAGTTCCATTATTCTGACAAGGTTGTACTGCACACTCATCGATATCTGAATGATAAATTTACATGTATACATGTATATGCATTGTATCAATTAAAAAAAAAGCATTTTGGGAGACAAAATGCACTCGACACTTTTGAAAACGATGGTGTTTACTGTTTTCACAATTTGTTCCATTGAACCCTGCCACACAATCACAGTGGTAGTCGTTGACCAGGTCTGTACAAGTTCCATTGTTAAGACAATGATTTGGTAGGCAATCATTAATATCTGTATAATGAAAGAGGATTCGATAGTGAAAAATAAAGGAGATCAGAACATTAACACCGATGACATGAAGACTCGTTACCTATCTCAGCTATAATAAAATTCTTAATGGTTGCACTTCTTTTACTATTGTCATTTAGAACAAAATTGTCATTAAGATATGCTGGTGCATTGTCATGATACATATTAAAAGCATGGTTCAGTCTTTTTGAACAACTCTATCTTCAGCGCTTATAATATTTAAATAATTTAGAATGCTACCAAAGATGATGTTCTTGGGACTCAGGCTTAAAATGAATCTCACTTCTTTCTTCTGGGTAACTTGCAATCTATTCTTAAGTTGTTTGTTTATTAAACAATACCAAAAAGAACAAACATAGTCAAAATAACATTGTATAAAGGCAGAACATATAATCTTCCTGGACCGTTTATTTCGACAGGATGCATTTCTGTATAACAATTTAATTAAGTCTAGTATTTACATTTTGTATAATGCATAAAACAATATTTTTAACATAAAAGGAACTTGTCAATACAGATTCCGGAGTATTTGACACTGTCAGAACCTTTGATACATGACCATCACATACAATTTTAAAATGTGTAAAATTTTTAAGTTTACTTGGTGGACCAAATAAGATAATTTATTTCTGTCTTGCCAAGATAAGGTGTTGTCCACTAACCATGAACACTTTGCAAGAACATTACCCAGTTTTTATCATAAAGCATCTCAGATGCATTTGTGATGCTTAACAATACGATTATATCATTCAGTGGCAATATATCATTAACCGTTGGCGATGTCAACTGTTAATGCAATAATTTAAAGCTTTATGTATTGCAAATTCCACGTTTAATTATATATATTTTCATCATTAAACGGTGTTGTATTATTAGCGGTTGCTACAAAACGGCGATATATAAATTGCCACTGGGGATGTAAACTGTTAATGAAAAAATGTATACCATTAGGCGGCGTTGTATCATTAACGTTTGTTACAAGGCATTACTTCATTTAAACAATGTTTGGGGAAAATGTTTTAAAAAGTTTCTTCAAATAAATCTATTTGACTTAATGTTTTGAATTGAATTTGAGTTTAAAGAACTATATATGATATTAGTCAAATTTGGACCCCATTATTAGCTATTTTTAAAGTGAATCGGATACATTAATTTGTTTGTTATTTTATAAAAGAGTTGATATAAAATATGTTTTTTAATGCATTTGATTTATATGCATTCTCTGGCAGTATATGACGTCAGAAGTGATTCTATTTTTATAATTCAATTGAAATCAGTAAAAAAAAATTGACATTTTTTTCATATTTTTCGAATGGGAAATTTAGAGCGACTCTTTGAACATGAACGAACTTTTTGTCAGTTATACGTACTGGGGAGATACAACTTTGTTGAAAATATTTTGTTTCTTCAAGCAGTTGCTCAATGTTTCCTTAAAGAAAAACTGCTTCAAAATAAGCCGTTTTATGCTAAAAAAGCGAAAATAGCGGGAAAAGATAAACTTTATAAAGTCATATATTTCAATTGTGGGCACAAAATAAAAAAAAAATTATGAAAAAACTTCAAATATACATTTTTACAAACAAAACAAAGAATTACAGTAAAATGACGATGTTCATTTAAGGGGGTCATTTTTTGCTCAAACCATATATAGTCTTTTGAACTGTTGATAACTTATTATGCAAAGTCCAATTAAAACGCAATATGTCAGTACTAATAAATGGACCTCAAATATATCGTTCAGCATGAACAAAATGCATTCTAATAATGTGTACAGTAACTTTCATTCAGTCTCTACAAAATAGTTTCAGAGATAACTGGCGGGATCTTTACATAATTTGTTTTGACAAAGATGCGCTGTTTATTGAATTTGAAATGGTGACATACTTGTACAAGGTATTGAGCATTCAAGGAGGACAAACAAAGAAACAATCAAACTTTCTAAAGATAATGATCTTTTACAGGACTTGAATTTAAAATTATCTGTTATCTGTACGACGAAATTTCATTTTAAATCTTTACACTTTATGAAAGATAGCTATAATCGAATGAGGCTTGATCTGTGATGTCAAAATACACATACGTGTGTATTTATAAACTCAACTAAGAAATCGGAATACAACTTCTGGGAAACAAAACATTGTTTTTCTTTACTGGTTTTTCAACTGCAAACTTAAACTACTGAAGTGTATCTTTTTGTGATAGGTTTCAACGGATCACAGTAGTGTCCGTTTAAGACATCCAGCAAATTTTACTAGCGCCTTGCACTATTTTGTTTACTATGTGACAGTGACTGACACATGTAAATTACAGAAAACAATATTCTAATGCGTTTGCCTTAAGATTAAAACATTTGTACAGTTACATGATTCAAATCACGTTTTCCTATACATGCACAATGTATATGCGTAAGAATCTCAATCAAAAGTACACTTCCTCTACTACATGTAAGAGTAAAGTTTATTCATTTCTGCTATTTCGGAAATCAAAAAGGGTGCAATACATATATTGATCCTAATTACTTAACATGAAGTTGACGAATATCCCGTCGATAATTTCTTTCAAAGGAATTCTACTTATACATTATATTTTTTTTTATAGTTACATGATTGATTAGTAATTAGTACGTATTTAAAGGGCTTACTGTTTTCACAAGTCCTTCCATTGAATCCTGCCACACAACCGCATTGGTAATCATTGACCAGGTCTGTACATGTTCCGTTGTTTTTACAAGGATCGGGTAGGCAGTCATCAATATCTGTAATTCAACATAAGAGTTCATTATGAGTAATTAAAAAAATAAGCATCTCCGCGGATAAAGATCTTTTTTGCTAATAATACAAATAATTACATTAAATAAATCATAAATACATCGGAGTACAATCATGTACCCCTAATAACTATATGTCATTGTAGAATTAACAATATTTGAAGTAATAACTTTGATAAATGAAGTGATTTGAAAACGTTTAAATAAAGTAATGTGAAATTTTCAACATCTCGTAATCAATATGTCTCTCAACAATAACGCAAGAAAATAAAACAATACTGATTGAATCAGTTACTATAGTTTGTCCCAAGTTATTGCTTCCATCGCTTTTTTATGATTTTTAATAAAATTACACATACCTGTGAAAGAAATACACTTGAAATCGTTAAAAGGGAATATATCCAAGATATCTTCATTGAACAATTATCCCTTTCCACTCAGAAAAATTCACAGGGACGAAAACAGATTCCTTACGGAGATTTATAATGGGGAATGTTTACATCTTTTCTCCATTCGGAATACACTCGGAATACATCGCGCAATTTTTTAACGTTATCATCCGGGCTTATTAATGGCTGTTGCAATGCAAAATCTCCGTAGACTTTCAATTTCGGGATGTGTATTGAAACCTGAAGCGGTAGAGGGGGCGTTTCAAAAGAGATAATCTGGACATTTTTTATATTAGTGGATGAACGTAATTTGAGCACAAAGGTATTTACTATTATTGAAATATCAAGCAAAAAGTGGTGGAAGCAAAAACTCGGGACAGAGTATTGTCACACATCATATCATATATTGGCGTTTTCCAGCACGTGCTTTATATTAATGGCAACTTTTTTGTGATAAACATTAGCCTTAGATAAATTGCAGAATAAACATTAAGGAGCATACCCGAACCGTTCAAATGTTGGTGTCTGAATTGTTTTTAGACAAGTTGTACTCGCTTTAAATTTACTGTTAATTTCGTCCTAGATATTGATTTAAATCATTGGCTATTCGTAAAAAAGTTATTTTAAGATAAGTTTTCAATGCTATAAGTGTATCGTATTTTTTTCAATAACCAACAACAATTCTAAAACTCTTGGAAAAATTTAAGCAAACCGAAATTAAAGTGTTCTAAATATCTTCAGAGAGGATTTTAGCCACCCCGACGACAAGACAAAGGAATCAGTTAATTAAATATAATCAATACATTACATTGGGTAAACACTTAGAACTTTGTTTTAGTGTACATGTAAAAGGATTCCTCAACATTTTGAAAAAGCAAGATCCCACATCAACCGTTTCATTCTCGAACTAAAATGCATTGTAACTTACTATTTGTACAGTTAGCTCCATTAAACCCGTCCATGCAAATACAATTGTAATCATTAAGCAGATCTATACAAGTTCCATTGTTCTGACATGGTATTTCTGCACAATAGTCGATATCTGAAATGATGAGCAACGATCGATATAAAGAGATAATATATAAATAGTGCCTGTTTGGGAGGGTAACAGTTGAAATTGACACCCCGAGAAAACCATTGTCAACCGACGCGAAGCGGAGGTTGACAATGGTTTTCGAGGGGTGTCAATTTCAACTGTTATCCTCCCAAACAGGCACTATTTATTTTGTTATACTGAATGTCTTTTTAAAAATTTTTAAGAAAATTTTACTGCTTTTATATAGAAATAACGTGAATTCTACAGCGAACCGTACGCGCATAATTTTCGCGCATGTAACATTTTTTAATGTTACCCGTTGCCAAGTGCGTTGCTAACGCTGAGGGTAATAGTAAATATTATTAACTGCGTCTTAACCAATCAGATTTCAGTATTTAACATGAAAGTATAACAATGTATATTGTCACCATAATCATACAATAATACACTTATAAAAATTATTTAGATTCACGAATTACGCATTATATTATTAATCCTTCTATGTGAAATAATTCATCCAAGTTAATCAAACCATTCATTAAAGATACTATAATTTTAATTTTAGGTACATGTAGTCTTTATTTAAAATAGCTTGGTGGTGCTAGGATACACGTATGTTAAATGTTTGATTTGATTTCCCATTTAAGATATTGAATTTCACATTTCAAATCTCGTGTTTTGTATTTTGAATTTCGCATCTCAAATTTTCTTTATCAAAAAAAAATTGATCGCGTTTAATGTATAAGAACATGTTTTAAGTTTTTGAATAAAGATAAGAAAAAATAAACCCAGACCCGTTTTCAATATGCAAAAAATAATGATAAAATACATAGTTAACTAATTCAGTTTCTCGATGCAGTAAATGGAAACAGTTATCGATCTATCAACCAACAGTAATAAACATGCATATTTAACGTTAATGAAATGGCTCCTTAACGTTCAATTGTTTTGGCAACTTTAGAATTTATAGAGATTAAATGAAACCACTTTCTACCAATTATGGCTTATTCGCTAGGTGAAAAATTTAGTACTGTACAGTTTATGATAAAAATCTACTACCCATTGTCTTTTGCTAATAATACCCTAAACGCGTGTGTATTAACTTTTGATTAAACCGGACATTTATCGTGCATAACAAAAGGAAAATCTATATATGCTTTTAGTTTTCCCGGAAATTTCAGCATTTTTCAACATTTGAGACAATTTTTCTTATTTAGCATTCCTCACTAATAAATATTTTATGCGTAATTAAAAGATAACGTCAAAAGGAAATTATTCCTACGAAAAAAATTGTATCTGTTTTAAATTATGACATTTGTTGTGTCAATCATTCCAACAATGCTAAATTTTGCACTAAGTTGGCCAATTTGACACCTAGAATCTTAGCCCACTGTACGGACCCCTATCGACCCAGAACTCATTATACTCTCTAAATTATGAAAGTAGACTTCTTAGACAAGATTTATAGAAAATTTCATCAAAATCTGAAAATGGGCCTTTTTTGGGTGTTCGTGGCTCAAGTCCAATAGACTTATTTCTTTTAAAATTGATTTAAATTAATTTTTTCATTTTATTATTGTGTTGCTATGTTAGCATACATTTAGTTTCAACATTTACTGACTTACCCTGAGGCTTCTGACAGATGTAAGGGTTTGTCGATGCACAGTTTAAATCATTCCACTCATATATATTCTCCAAAATATGCACACAGTCTTCATCTCCTCCGGCATTATTTGGCTCGCCGGTGTTCCAATTTGAGTAGGACACTGGCTGCAATATTTAAGTTGTAAAAATGACCTTATTCATAAACATTAATTAACTGTCGAAAACACTTTCATCAAAATGCAATTAAATAAAATATCCCTACCAAGAAATAAATATCGACTATGGGTTAATTCATTTAATAAATATCGTAATGAAAGTAAAAGTCTTACACATAAATGACAAACTACTAACCGTTGAATCTTTAACCCAGACAAAATCGTTTTCACTTGACATATCGTTCAGTCCAATCCAATGTCTTGTGTTGGGGCAAATTTCTTTTCAATTTAAAAAAAAAGTGACCAACGTCATGATCAGTTATATTTTTAAAGCATCAAAAATAGTTCATTATTCAACCAACAAACACTCGTTGTTTTTGTTAGAGCTGTATATTATGTCAATTTTAACCAAATAATGAAATTTTATTCTAAAACGGCATTATTTGTCTCCTCTTCAAAACAACACTGTTAATTTTTACTTTGAAAAAGTAAAATTCTAAATGCTGTAGAATTATTTTCTGAGACATTCTTATTTAGATGTTTTGTATGAATTTAAAAATTATCAATAGTTGACATTTCATACTTTCTAAAAAGGACTGTGTCCCTGCATTGTTGATAGTAACAAGATCCGCCCCTGATTGCTGACACGATGATCTGGCAGATTGCCAGGAAACTGCATTTGCTATACAACTGTAGCACTGGCGGTCATAAACTGACCATTCTCCATTGCCACTACATCCATTTGCTGGGGAAGGAAAAGGTGAGAATTTTTTTTGGTGTTTCAGTAGCTCAAAAACAAAAATTATATCTTGTACAATTATAGCCTTTTGATGAGTTCAATTCATGGTTTTATAGACCTGGTGAGAGTATCTCGACCGAGGACGAAGGTTTATAAAACCACGTATTTATAATTCTCTTCAACCATATAATAGTGAAACGTTTTGTTCATAATGTATAGGTGTTGATTTCGCTATTATGACTTCACAGTGTTGCACGTGCCAAAACCAGTATTTTGTCATGAAAATCTTTTTTTAGTATAGTGTGGTCCATAAATTTTCTATTTTTATTATAAAAAGGTCCGTAACAGAATTTATAGCACGTTCATGTGACAACAATCGACCAATCATATGCTAGGGAAAATACGATATTATTAGTCCCCTACATGTACAGGTTTCACCGGAGGGGACTATAGCTTTCCTCTGCGTCCGTCAGTCCGTCCGTCTGTCCGTCCGTCCGTCCGTCTGTCTGTCCCACTTCAGTTTTCCACACTTTTTTACTTTATGCATTTGAGGAATACTATGAAACTTGCTGAACAGCTTCAAAATGTCAAACTACAGATCAAGTTTACAATTTTGTAGCGTCTGATTGACATATTTTCGAGAAAATTAATTTTTTATATTCCAATTTTTTAATGTTCGGGTTCGTTATCGGGTTCGGAGTGTATTGAATAAACGAGGCCAGTATGTAGTCAGTAATAATATCGTGCGTTACTTGTACCATTCCTTTTATCATATCTAACAAAAAAAATAAATTCTGTAAAATAGTGTTAAACATTGTGTTGTAAATTTAATCGGCAGGGTTTTTTTTTTGTATTATTACAATCGGGTTCGTTGTCGGGTTGGGCTGTTTAACTGTTTGGTTTGATTCGGAGTACAAAAGACGGTAAGAAATGATATTGTGCATAACAGTGCATTGTTTTCACAAATTTTTACCAGCGAATACAGAATAGACTTGGCGAAATTACAGGAGATGAAATAAAGAGTATTACTTCACCTATTTTGTATTTAATTTCTATATCAACCATATAGTTTTAATTTCCTCTGTTCTTTTTTCTCTGATTAAAGCATGATATCTCGTTTACAGTTTACAATAGCTCTGAAATAGTTGTGTGCTTGGAAGCTTTCATAGAATAATACAAACCGGTAGGGGACGTGTATTGCTTATGCAATACTCTCAGAATGCTTGTTGTAATAGAATTGTTTACTGCCAATGAATATGTAAAAAGCACATATCTGGGCAGGGCATAATTGATTAAAAAGTTTATACAAAAAATAATTCATTTTATAAAACGTACTACCGTACAGAAAGAAATAAGAGAAATACTTGACGCAGTTGTTAGCTTTGTTATACTTATAAGTAAAACGTTGTGGATCCAATACGGTAACTCTTGAACGCAACGTAAACAGTTCGACTTAAATCTGCATTCGATTTACATGAAAAAAAAATCATACTTTTTGGCTTTTAGAATGTATTAAAAAAAGAATTAATTATTGAAGATTATCAAATTATACATCCGATATGCAATAAAAATTTCTTTCAAAATATTTTGAAATATTTTATTATAACGAGTCGTTGGTTGGTAAAACTTCATTAAGCCAATTTAAGTACACTCTGATGTTAAAAAAAAAGAAACGGTGCAGAATATCAGTTTGATGTACTTTAAGTCCTCCTAATTTGAAATAGTTTGAAAAAGCAATGTTTTCCGTGCTACTTTTTTGATTATCGTAAATTCTGCTAAGAAGCTGTTCGGAGTTTTTTTTACCATCGAAGTTGTGCGATTGATTGTAACATTTCCTATTTTTGTGCTCAAAGCTAGGTCTTTGCTTTGAAAATTACATGACTCAAATCCCTTCTGAAACTACCGTTTTTAAACAATATTACCCTTCAATAATACAATAGACTTTTATTTACATATATAAGTTATGTATATGTACTTTATAAACATTTATAGTTCATAATAAGTTCTGCATTGCGAGGAAATTTAGCCAAACAAATACATGTAGTCTAGAACAATGAAATGATTGTTCGAAGCAGACACAATTAATCATAAGTTTGAATCCTGGAAGTGAATACTTATGTTGGCGATCAATAAACTGGTGCATAGTGTAGCCTGGTAAACAGATATATCACAAACTTGCTATATTTATGAAATTAAAGCCTGATACATCTTTGCAATATAAAGTGAACGTGATAGATTGAATACAAATTCGAGAGCCCTTTAAAGCATCATCACCTTCCCAACTGTCTTCTTGCAGATTAAATGTCTGTGTGAATGTGAATACATGTAAGAAGATAACAGATATTTATAATTCTTGATCTTTGAATTTCTTTCTTAGGATGTTGCATTTTCGTATGAAAAACTGAAAAAAAATCAGGCAGTGGAGATAAAAAAAAAACCATGCGGTTTTATGCTACAAAAACTCAAAAGCTCATTCGAGATTCCAGATTCGAAATACGAGATCCAAAATATGAGATTCGAGATTAAAAATACTAGATTTAATAGCTACATTAGCAAAATAAATTATGGATCTGTATACTGTATCTTAGCGAAATCAAACTGTTCTAACTAAATATCATCCGTACATAAAGAGTACTGGTATTTATTTGTACATTAAATACTTAATCAAACTAGTAAGAATGCAGTATGTTTCGCGGAGCTAGACGATTTTGCTCGCCGTGTGTGTATTTCCTCATAATGCATTAAAACCCGGGGCAAAAACTTCACCACCATTAGCTTAAACCCGGTATTTAGTTCACTACCTCCGTGTAAAATGCGGTTATGTGGAAAAATTTATTTTTAGTCTCGCTTACCATGGCAACGGTTACTCCAGCAACAAACTCTTATTGTTTCTTTGCGTTTGACGCCTACATGTAGGTGTGTTCATGCATGAAATAATAAGAACATCTGTGACTAATTCTAATAACACAATTTTTTGAAAGTCCCGGCAGTCGGCAGCCAGGACGGGCGATTATAACATATTTCGGTATTAATAAAGATACTAATCATGTATGTTGGTTGTAATATACACGAATATTTTCCTGTTTATGTGAGCTATTATAAAACTTTTTTGTCGCTATATCCCCCCCCTACGCACACAAACAAGTGTCAATGAAAATAATCACACTAAGAGAAAAAGATCCATGAGTCCGTTTGTCTGTAAACTTTTCACATTTTTTACTCTTTCTCTACAGCCATTAGTCTAAATGTAATCAAACTTAATCCAAGGAATCCTTATGGGAAGGGGACTCTAAATTGATAAAATACAGGGTAAAATCTTGTTATAAGAAGAATAATTGCGCAATAGTAAAAGAAGGGTATGTGTCTTAAAAATGTTCCTTCTCCAGATCTGTATCACCAGAAATACCAATATTTTTAAGCTTGTACATACATGTTTCGTGAAAGTTTTTTGTGAAAATCGTGATTCCCAGACCAACAAGAGAGCCCCAGTACAGTTTAAAGTTTAGCAAAGACATATATAAAGGTAAAATGATAAAAACAAATCTTCCCCTCCAGAACTGCAATGCAACAATCTGTGAGATAACTTTACAAGCACTCTTAGATAGTGTAAATTCTTTTAAATTATTAAAACCATGAACCAACCCTCGAACAATACTGGGGGCCCAGGAGGGGTTCAAAGTGTAACAAAGAAATATAATGGGAACATGTTTAATAATACCCTTCTTAAGAACTACAATGCCGCTATTTGTGAAATTACTATGCAAGTATCCTCAGATAGTGTAGATTCTAAATTGTTTAAACCAGAACCCCACCCCCACCCCCCCCCCCCCCCCCTTGCAGGACCAATGACAGGGTGCTTGAAGGGTTCAAAGTTTAACATAAAAATATATGTTAGTGAAATTGTTTATAAAGCTTAATAAAGCTACAAATTGTGGGATCGCTATGCAAACATCCTAAGATAGTGCAGATTCTTAATTGTTAAAATTGCAACCCCCAGATCCATACTCAAGGCCAATACTGCGGCCTCAAGAGGCTAGGGTTGAAAAGTTCAACATAGAAATACATGTAAATAAAAAAAAATTAAAAATTTTCTTTTAACGATCTAAAATGCTACAATGTGTTACATCATCATGTTACCAAGAACGCATATTTAAATAGTGAAGATTCTGAATTTTTGAAATTGTGTCTCCCGGATCAATACTGGAGCCCCAAAATGGGCTTAAAATTTATTATAGGAGATCAGGCTTGGGGTAATGCTAAATGTAATGGTAATGCATTGCAATGCATTACATGTTTTCAAAGTAATGCTAGTAATGTGTAATGCCACAAAATTAGCATTACAAGTAATGGTAATGTAATTCATTACTTTCCAAAATCTAGTGTAATGCTGGCATTACATGGCATTACTTTGCATTACTATGCTTATTTATGCATGTTCACTTTAAAAAATGTGATGAATAAATGAATAGCTGAAACAGAGTTTGATTAACTTTATTATAAAGAAGAAAGAAATAATTCTTGAAATAAAAATGTTTTAGTTGTATTAAAAAAGATTTCTAAAATTTCATTTTTAAATTGTTCATATTACTAGATATAACAACACAGTTTCATAACATTTTTATGAGTGTTGTTATTAAGAGTTTTAAATCATTTAAACAATTTACTCCTAAATAAAATAAAGATGTGTCAACAGCACACTATGCCCCCAGGATAACCTAAATATCAAACCAATATATTGTTATAAGAAGTGCTAAACACCTCAATCCCCTTCCCTACGCCACGTCCCAATAGAATTGAGGACAGACATGCAACTTTAAGGGTAAGATGAATGCACTGTCAATCCATGATGAAAATCAAAAATCACTTTCAATATTATACACCTGTAACTCATTTGAAAATATTCTCTCTCTCTCTCTCTCTCTCTCTCTTTCTCTCTCTCTCTCTCTCTCTCTCTCTCTCTCTCTCTCTCTCTGTTGTATATTAAGTACATTAGTTTGGACTGATAGAAGATTCATGTATTTTTTCCATTTTGGCACTTTATAATAAGATAACGATTGTCAAACAATCTTTCAGTCCCCGCTTCCACTGCTCATGTACAACGTTTATTTAGTATACAGTGTAGCTGGGAAGATTTTTAATCTAATAGGATGCAGTTAAAATATGAAACCTTTGAAACTTTGATCATAAGGTGCAATCTTTTGTCTTAAAGTGTCCTCAGCATAAAGAAATTCGATTAAAATATATGAAGAAATATAAGGGAAAAACCCTCTGTTTATAAATTAATACAATTAACTGTCCAAAATTATAAAGATTTGTGTTATCTGGGGAAATATCTCTATTTACCTTTTTAATAACCACAACACTATTCCATAAATTGTTTTCTATTATGTATGAATTCTGTGTCTCTATTTTATATCTGATATTGTATCATGCCAAATGTTTATAAATATCTTTTTACTCAAGATGATTATATATTGAGCAAATAAAGAATGACTCTTGTATATATAGTCATTGAATTTGAACCTGATACTAAACATGAACCGGTAGATATGTTAAAGAGTGTTTTATAATTGAAACATTTGCAAAAACTCTTCATTAGCTTTACTTTTTTAAAACAAAGTAATGGTAATGGTAATGCATTACTTTACTCATGTAATGGTAATGTAATGCATTACTTCAAGAAAATCAAGTAATGGTAATGGTAATATAATGCCCAAATTCATGAAGTAATGGTAATGTAATGCATTACTTTACAATGTAATTCGCCCCAAGCCTGTAGGAGATAGAGGGAAAATATTTTAAAATCTTTATCTCAAGAACTACATTGCTACAATTTGTATTTACTAGTCAAGCTTTCTAAGAGTGTAGATTTTTAATAGTTAAAACAGTGACGCCGAAACAATCTGGTAATCCTGGAATCAAAATTTAAATGAAGTTGTAGCGGGGCCTTTTTGTAAATTAAAAAAATCTTTAACTTAAAAACTACTAACAATGCTTAAATAAGTGCGATTATTCTCCAAGAATTGTAAGATGGTAAAGATTTTTAATTGCTAAAACTGTGACCACTAAACCGATGCGCGGGCCGTACGATGGGTTTAAAACTAAGAGTATGTCAATTTATCGAAATGTCATATCTTGGAATTATATATAATTTCATGACTGTATATTACAATAATTTTATAGAGTCTCATGATTAAAAATTTCGAAAAAGATTGATACAGGGAATTGTTCTTCAGATGAGCGATGTTGGCCATAGGCCTCTTGTTGTATATTGATACAGTAGCCTTTTTCCTTTGGTATTTAAACCCTTTTATCGAATGCCTTTTCAAATTAATTTTCCGTTAAAATAATTATAACAATTTTGTCATAATGAATATTAAATCTGTTCAATTTTTCAGTGAAAATCATTTTACTTCTCAGGATACAAATCCAATGTCGATTTGTTTAAAAAAAAATTAAATTATAGTTCTCTAATCAATTTGTCTTACATTTAAAACAACTACTTATTCCACTATACCTATTCTTATAAGGTGGTATGGGCCATCTCCATGTTGTGTCGTATTATTTATCGAAATAAACAATAAAATCAAGTATAATTTTAGAAATAGTTTCTTTCCCTAAATTGTCATCTAACATCGTTGCGCAGCGGATTCGAGGATTCACTACGGAACTACAAATCATGAAATCGGACCCCGCTGGATTTTAATTTTTTTTCCTTTCAAAAAATTGTAAACGTATTTTTTGTTAAATATTGTAAAATTTGAAAATTTTAAACCAGTGGGAGCAATTAAATAAAAATGTACTTTAATTCACATTAATATCGACGGATGTCTTATACCACCTTAACAACGTGCAAAAAAAAGCTTTGTTGGTTTAAACCTGTCAGCCTCATTTGAACGCACTGGTTGATGACTGACATTAGACAGATACAAAATTGAATTCATATTTAAAGAACAAATTGCCGAAATGAAGAAAATTAAAATTTAATCCACAGACACAAATATATGAATTAAAGACATAGCCGAGTTTTTCCATAGAACGTTTTTGATAAATGAGGTAATGATCTAGCTGTATTTATTAAACACTTCTTAAAACCGGGAACAAGGACGTTTATAAAATGTTTCATTTATTTTCCTAACAAACGCTCTTCACTTATCTGTAATAATACACCATTAATACTGTCAGTTTACCTAAACAGGAAAAATTAAAAAGGCTCGCCTTCTTTATGATGTATTCTTTTACATAATACTGATACGCATTAACTACACAGAGCCGTGCCAAATGACGTCATTCTTAACCGGGATAGAAAGGGAATATCGAACCTGTTTTAAGAGACCACTTGTGAGGGAATGACAAACAAGCAAACATAAGACAAGTGGCCTCTAATTCCGAGTTTTATATCAATTAACAAAAAAGCCTATTTTGTTTTTAATTTCAAAATTATTCGACACTACAATTAGCTAAAGGTTATAATTAAGTCACAAGCCTTCTTATCTTGCATACATTTCTGGAAAAATGTCTGATTTTGGTTTTGCATACATTTCTGGAAAAATGTCTGATATTGTTTTTGCGTTAACCGAACACAAATTATCAATTTGAATTTAATCCACGTTTCATAATCTCCGATATAGTTTAAAAGGACACGTCTTGATTGTAAAGCTTAATAGTTCATTGGCCAGAAGTCATGTGAGAAAACAGACGAAATGGTCGTTGAACACAGGGATGTTGATTGCATGGGACCTACAAACACTGGCCGCTGGTCACGTAAGACAGGTGACCAATTAAAACATCTATGTTAAAATGTTGTGAAACACTAAACAGACGGGTTTGAAACTTGCTGCTTATTGCGAGTGACTACTAAGTAAAAGTGGCCGTAACATGAGGTTCGACTGTACATCGCTTTAGTATGAATATGACAAAAAGGCACATGAGCCATATCGCTTACCTTATCAACAATAATTTTAAAAATCGGCTTTATGAAATTATACACAAATACATGTTTTTGGAAAAAGTTGTAAAATAGTAACTTTATCAAAAGATTTTCAAAACAAAACTTCCCCCAGACATTCTGATGTTAAAAAATTAGCACCTTTTGTAACTGGAAAATTTAATAGTCCTAAAGCTTTTTATTGAAGAAAATCTTCAATCTTATATATAAAATAATTAAATCTTATTCATATAAATATAACTTAGTACATAAAACTTTGAACCCCCTGTGGGGTCGGGGAAGTTTCCAATTGTCACAGTTTAAACAGTTGAGATTCAACAAATATCAAGCTGCTTGTATATAACCTACATAATATGTGAAAAATATTTAAGTTTTTAAGAATGATAATATGTCATTTGCGTGAAATATCAACACCTTCCATCTCATTGCGTCCCTATCCTACCCCAGGGGATCATGATTTCAACAAACTTGGCCAAATAGTAGCTTAAGGAGAGGACTTTTCTATGTAAATCTAAAGTAAAAATTGATCCTCTGGTTCATTGATATTTGGATGGGTTTTTTTTTAAATACCAACTTAGTTTCATTGATTTTTATTTATCTCCCATTGAAAAGGGGTAGGGTCCCTCGTTTTAAGAAACACGAACCCATTTCACCAAATACATACATGCTCTGTGGCAACTTTGAAATAAGTTAAGCCCAGTAGTTTTAGAGAAGAAGTCGAAGATTTAAAAAGTTTACGGACATAAAATGGATACGCCGGTCAAAAAGTGGTGATTAAAACTCACTGGATGAGTTAATAAAAACTAAGAAAAAACACCATTTCCCCCAAAAAATAATTCGCCAAGAAACATGAACATGACTTGCAAAGTTGCTAGATATAATTTTTATGCTTTATGTCTATTGATATTGAATGTAAATAAAGGAAAAGGATACTACATGTATATGAAAGTCACATTTTCGGACTTTACACACTTCTTCCTTTTAGCATTTCAATAAGTCAAAGGATTTACTATAGCGCTAGACATTAGAAAATAATTTCCAAAAAATGAGTTACCAATGCCTGACTCTCTGATTACCGAAGGTCTTAGTGATTATCGTAATTTATTACTAAACAGGCATGTAGGTTTCAAGTACAGGCCTATTGTTTTCAAGTTAATAGTATTTCAAAAAGTATTTAAAATCTTAAAACTCACAATTCAATACTTACTTAGGCAAAAACATTCCTTGGAAAAAAATATAACGAATATATACGCACAGACTATCACTTCACTGTGTACATCCATGATATGACAACAGGGAAGAAAATAACAATTGCTTTATATGCAACCTACTACGACTGTGATTTGTATTTACTTGATATTTTCAAGTGTTTGCATAATATCATGTTTATTAGGTAGGCATTTCAAATTACCTTAATTTTGTTCTGGAACATATATAGATAAGAAAATTTTTCTCAATTTCAATACAATTGAAAATAATTGTCACTGTATTATATGATATAAAACAATACTTGGCCCTTATGATGTAATACCATATTGTTTTATTATACTTTAATGTAAAAAAATGAAATCTTATCGGTTTAGACGCAGTTGGTAATCCATTCTATTACCCTCAGCGTTAGCAACATACTAGTCTTTGCAACGGGTAACATTATATAAAATTGTGTCTGTTTGGGAGGGTAACTGTTGAAATTGACACTCCGAGAAAACCATTGTCAACCGACGCGAAGCGGAGGACAATGGTTTTCGAGGGGTGTTAATTTCGAAAGATACCTTCCCAAACTGGCACTATTTATTTTATTATACTGAATGTCTTATTTTTAAAGAAAATTTTATTGCTTTTATATAGAAATGAAGTGAATTTTACGACGAACCATACGCGCATAATTTAGGCGCATGTAACAGTTCGTTGTGTTACCCGTTGCCAAGTGTGTTGCTAACGCTGAGGGTAATAGAACGGATTATCAACTGTATCTAAACCAATCAGATTTCAGTATTTAATATGAAAGTATAATAAAACGAATTGTTACATGCGCGTACGTTTCGCCGTAGAATTCAGTTCATTTTTATATAAAAGCAGTAAAATGTTCTTTAAAATTAAAACTTTCAGTATAATAAAATAAATAGTGCCTGTTTGGGAGGGTACCTGTTGAAAATGACACCCCTCGAAAACCATTGTCAACCTCCGCATCACGTCGGTTAACAATGATTTAATGCAATATTGTATTATATTGTATTGTATCGTTTTATTAATACAATGTTGTATCATATGATAAACTACGGAGAGTTTTTTTTAAGCCCATGGGGCCGGAAAATCCTCACAATTATTATAACGTAACTACATGTCTTACATGAAACTCGATAGAATGAAAGTCAAATAATGTATATTTACATCATCTAGGACCCGTTTTTCAAAATGGCATACATCTAGACGTAAGCTTTGTCCAGACTAAATTAGGGACTTAACTCAAAATAAGACTACGTTGCGTGTACCAAAAAGGCGAAAACTTAGTCCCTGACTAAATTTGGGTTTTTAATTTACGCCTGCTCATTTTTTGGAGTAAATCCTTAGTCTGTACACAAAATTGGCGACTGCCTTGGTTTTAAAACAAAAACACTTTGTAACAATATGTGAGTCTATAAAACGATATATATTTTACAATTTTGAGAATTGATTGAATTTACATAATCAATTCTATGTACAATATTATAGTACATGTATTCACATTCGCAAATCTATACCTTTAATTTCTTTATAAATCCGAATGAAATTTTCAAGTAAAGTTTAATCCATATTATTGTATTAAAGATATATTTTTAAATGCAGAGTTTGTGTCTAGTTTACATCAAGCTTGTCGTGCTTATCATATACACAATATGTTGTCTACTCCCCACCCCCAATGTGATGTAAATACTAGTTCAAAACACAAAGACCTTAGATTCCTGTTTTGGAATGGTGGTGTAGGGATAGTGTTAAAGGTTAATGTGAGGATGTGTGATTATGCATCCTGATGAACTTACATAAATCAACAGAACAAGTATAAAGTTTTTAACAAGATATTTGTATTCACAAAATAAAATAAAAATTAAACAGAAAATTCAACAAGAAAAAAAAACAAAAAAAACAAAAAACAAAAACAAACAAGCAGAAATATACAAATGAAATAACTGAAAAAAAAAGTATATTTGGTCAGCCCGGTTCCGGCACACAGGGTATTGACGAACCTTCAGGTGAACACGTGGTTACAGTCAGGTATATGTATATCGGCAACCACTAGAACTAAGTTGAAGTAGAATGTTCACATGCTGCACAGGTCTATCGAGGCTGCATTAGACGAAAGTTTTTTTTTTGGTAATGTAAATGACCCATGGCCTGGTCCACGCTGATTGGAAGTTTCTTTCAATAAACTCAATATGCAGAATATAAGTTTTCAAATGACACAAATTATATAAATATCAAACGTTCACAATGTTAAGTTAAAGCATGTATCTCATTCTGCAATAACGATAATAAATTGGTAAAACTGCGAGGATCACACTCAGGTATAAATTCATAAGTAGTTTTAGAGATGTGTCAAAAGGACCGCCGTACTTCACTCACTCACTGTAGAACAGCGGTCTCCATAAAATATCCCATGAAAATGGAACCGGCTACTCATAAATACAGGAGTCGGAAATATTTCAGCACCCAAGAACCCTCCTTCTCTGACAGGTATTGACGTTCTCTAGGGAAATTTAACAGCAAAACAAGGCAAAAGAGACCCTGATGGTTTTCTAAAACAGGCCTCTGAGCACTAGACGGGATGATGACCACGTCTATCGGCCGATTTTCCCGGGTACAACCCGTAGTATCAACGAGGGTCTCTCCACAGGATTGATATGTTACCACGGCAACCAAGGGTAAAAGTATTACAACAAGGGCTCGCCAAAGGATAAACCGGAAGGGTGAACTAAGGGGAATTATAATTATACACAAAGAATTTTAGTTCGTTACAGTTAAGATTTTTTAAGTGATTTAAGAGAGTCTTTTTTTATGATTCATTATATCGTCACACTTGATATACTATATCTTTTCCCGTCACTTAGGACTATAAGGGAATTATTTAGAAAATAGAAAAACAGTATCTTGATATTCCATTTGAAATCCTATAAAAACTAACCCTAATATGTAATTTCAAATTTATATTTATTTAAAAACAATGTATATGCCGTTATCACAAAACTCGTGGCATTCTGAATATATTTCTTTTGTAAAAAAAGAAAAAAACATTTAGATTTGCAGCTTGTTTTTTATTACACATATACCTCATTGAAAATAACAGTTTAAAACGCACCTTTAAATCTTGTTTATCTTAAGATTAAGTCTTGGTACATCTAATAAAACCAAGCTATAGTTATGATGTATCATTTTAAGAATTCATATTTCAAATATCAAACATCTGTAGGTTCCTTTCATTTACCAGATTTTGGCCTTAAAAAGGAGTTAGTGATTACCAGTAAGGTAAACCTTTGTTAACTACATAATTCGAATATTTGATGTATGATTATATATGTCGCATTGAAGGCATATTGCCAATATTACCTTGGGTTTACTCTCTCTCTCTCTCTCTCTCTCTCTCTCTCTCTCTCTCTCTCTCTCTCTCTCTCTTTCTCTCTCTCTCTCTGTCTGTCTCTCACTCTCTCTCACTCTCTCTCTCTCTCTCTCTCTCTCTCTCTCTCTCTCAACAATTAAACTATTATGAGTTATAAAACAAGTCATATAATTAAAAAAGCCAAACTCTTTAATCTTTGTCAAACACAATGTTTACACGTGACAAGAAAATAAAAGGCCTTATGAAATCATACGATATCTTTCCATTACAGAAAGATTGATGCGTCAATTGACAGTTTGTATTCATAAACACAAAGAAGACCTTTATCTATTTGTGTACTACAAAAAAAGATTGTTATATAAAATCTACACTGCATCTGCAGTATGGAAAATGTACAATGCTGTTTCACTATGGTAAAAAGAAATGAACATGATTACAAAATGAATATTGATGAAAAAAATTGTGTATGAATCTAGAAATCATCGTTTTAGTTTACCTTGAATATTTTCCATGCCATTATGAACTTTATTATTAGTTGGTCGCTCGAACAGTTAAAGACACACAAGACTTTCCTCAATTCCTTGATATTTTATTCCTTATTTGTGAACATTTAACTTTTAAATGTAAACCATGCTATACACTTGCTGATTTAATCAAACTATACCACCCCTTCCTTTATCAGTTTGCTAAAGTTGTCTCGTGCAATTCATGTATGAATGGGATATATACCTTATAATATCCAAGAAATTGTCTATCACTCAGTTAAATATTAGTACTTGGTTGAATCTTTGAAGATATAAATGTACTTCTATGTTTGTACATGTAAGTCCTTTGAAAATGACACCAATAAGTATCAGTAATATTCTCTTGTTCCATCAATTCTAAAAAATAATGAACATGTACCTACCAATATGATTTAAATTACACTAAAGATACGTTTATCATTTAAATCATTTAAAATAAAAAAATATATATATAAAACCACTTTGTTAAATATTAATGTATTTGATTACATATATCATTTTTACCTTAGCTTCTAAAATATTTTGACTACCAAAAGCATATATTAAAAGAGTGATCTTCGCTTACGGCATTTTAATCATACACAAGTAAGATCATCACAAGCCATATGCATCATCCAAAAGAAACATATACAGAACTAGACACGATCTCGTTGCGAGCAACGAGGAGGTCTTCCGTTCGATTTTTAGAATGAAATATGACATCATCGACTTTGATTTTCGACAACAAAACATGTTATGGAAAAAGGAGTGAAGTACTAATGCTTTATTGTATCGCTTTTTATAAGTTCTCTTGCTTTTTTTAAATACTTGCATTTCTTTCAATTAAGATAGAAAAGATCAAACTTGTTTAGCTCTGGTCCCTCAAAAACCCTAATTGGGTAACGCAAGAGAAAATCATTATATTGTTAGGATATATAAACGTATTATACCTAATCTAGCTTTAATAACCTTTCACAAAATGGCTCTCATTAAAGGGCTATAGATAAAAGATTTTAGAGCTCTTTGATCCCCTAATTTAAGGGGCAATCCCTTTTTCTTGGATTCAAATGAAAGGACATTTAATTCTGAACACATTTTGTCAACAAGTGTTTGGAAATTCGTTACCGTTTTGGAGATATATGAGAAAGAAGGTTTTAGGGGCTGATCCCTGATCTCCTTTTAGGGACCGTTTAACGAAATTTTGAAGGTTGCATTTTGTTGAGAACATCATTATGAACAACTTTTCTTCGTACTGCATTACAAAATATATTTCCTCTCTGAGATATGGCTGATCAAAATTTTGGACTTTTGGCCCCTAAAACCCTTAATTACGTAACACATGATAAAATTATTACATTGCTTGGATACATAACTATAAGATAAACACATTTGCTTCTATAACATTTCACAAAATATCCCTCAATAAAGGGTAATAGATAAAAGACGTTAGAGCCCTTTTGCATCATTTTGAACAACATTTCTTTTGTACTGCATTTCAAAATATTTTACCTTTCTGGGATATGGGTGATCAAAATTTGGGACTTTTGGCCCCTAAAAACCCCTAATTACAAAACACATGACAAAACCAATACATTGCTTTTATACATAACTGCAGGATAAACATATTTGCTTCTATTACTTCCAAAATATCCCTCAATAAAGGGTTATAGATAAAATACTTTAGAGCCCTTCGGTCCCCTAATTTTAAGGGCCAGTCCCTTTTTCTTGATATTAAATGAAAGGTTTTTTAATTCTAAACAAATTTTGTTCAACAAGTGTTTTGAAATTCGTTACCGTTCTGGAGATATATGAGAAAGAAGGTTTTAGGGGCCGATCCCATAACTCCTTATAGGGGCCGTTTAACGAAATTTTGAAAGTTGCATTTTGTTGAGAACATCATTTTGAACAAGTTTTCTTCTGTATTACATTACAAAATATATTTCCTTTCTGAGATATGGGTGATCGAAATTTTGGACTTTTGGCCCCTTAAAACCTTTAATTACGTAACACATCATAAAATCATTACATTGCTTGAATACATAACTATAAGATAAACATATTTGCTTCAATAACATTTCACAAAATATCTCTCAGTAAAGGACTACAAATTAAAGACCTTAGAACCCTTTGGTCCCCTAACTTTAGGGGCCAGCCCCTTTTTCCTGATATTAAATAAAAGGTCATTTCATTCTACACAAATTTTGTTCAACAAGTGTTTAGAAATTTGTTACCGTTCTAGAGATAAATGAGAAAGAAGGTTTTAGGGGCCGGTCCCTTATCTCCTTTTAGGGGGCGTTTAACGAAATTTTGACGGTTGCATTTGGTTGAGAACATCATTTTGAACAACTTATCTTCTGTACTGCATTACAAAATATTTTTCCTTTCTGAGATATGGGTGATCGAAATTTTGGACTTTTGGCCCCTAAAAACCCTTAATTACGTAACACATCATAAAATCATTACATTGCTTGAATACATAACTATAAGATAAACATATTTGCTTCTATAATCTATTACAAAATATCCCTCGGTAAAGAGTTATGGGTAAAAGACTTTAGGACCTTAAGGTCCCTAATATTAGGGGCCAGCCCCTTTTTGTTGGTATCAAATAAAAGGTCATTTGATTATAAAGACATTTTGTTCAACTAGTGTTCAGAAATTCGTTACCATTTTTGAGATATCTGAGACAGAATGTTTTAGTGGCCGGTCCCTTATCTCCTTATTGGGGCCGCTGAACCAAATTTTTTAGGTTGCATGTTGTTAAGTACATCATTTTGAGCATCTTTTCTTTTATACTGCATTTCAAAATATTTTTCCTTTTTGAGATATAGGTGATCAAAGTTTTGGACTTTTGACCCCTAAAAACCCCTAATTACGTAACATATGAGAAAATTGATATACTGCTTGGCTTTATAACTGTAAGATAAACATATTTGCTTCTATAATTTATTACAAAATATCCCTCGGTAAAGAGTTATGGGTAAAAGACTTTAGAGCCTTCTAGGTCCCTAATTTGAGGGGCCAGCCCCTTTTTCTTGATATCAGCAGAAAGGTCTTGTAAATATAAACTTTTTTACGTTACATGTTTTAACAAAATATTTTCCAGAAAAGAGATAAAGAGAGAAAAGCACAAAAATTCACGACGCTTTTTTAATGTCAATTTTCGAGCCATAGCGAGCTTTGGCGCCAGTAGTGCTAAACATACAAAACAACAATCATGCAAAACTTCAATTTTTCCTTTACCTACCGTAAAAATTTGAGCCTAATATCTCTTATAGTTAAGGAGAACAACAGAAGACAAAATACCCATATAAAAATAAGAAAAATCTCAATATCTCAAAAACGAATGTGACGTCATCAATACAAAAAAATTTCCAATCACGTTCAGGCCACTATCTATCACATCCAAAATTTTGATTGAAATCGGCCGAGCCGTTTCTGAGAATTCGCGTGCACAAAAAAAGGCAGAAAAATAATAATAACTAGACACGATCTCGTTGCGAGCAACGAGGAGGTCTTCCGTGCGATTTTTTGAAGGTTATATGGCCTTGACTTTGATATTTGACCCTTTATCTCCTTATTGGGGCAACAACAAAAAAATTGATGGTTGAATTTTATTAGGAACATCATTCTCAGCATTTTATTCTATATTGACTTTCAAAATAATGTTTTTTAAAATATTTGTTCTGTTTGAGGTATGTTATCAAAGTTTGGTACTTCTGGCCCCTTAAAACCCATTAAAACCCCTTAATACGGAACACATGATAAAATAATTATAATATGTTGTTAGATAAATGTGAGATGAACATTTTTGCTTCCTAAACATATAACAAAACATTTTTCAGTAAAGTGCTATGGAAGAAAGACTTTAGAGCCCTTTTGGTCCCTAAATTGAAGGGCCAGCCCCTTTTTCTTGGCATCATATGAAAGTTCTTTTGATATTAAACATATTTTGTTCAACAAGTTTTTAGAAATTCTTTGCCGTTTTTGAGCTATCTGGGATATGACGTTTTAGGGGCCGACCCCTAATCTTCTTATTGGGGCCAGATAACGAAAATTTTATGATTGAATATTGTTTAAAACATCATTCTAAACATCTTTTATTCTATATTGCTTTTCAAAATATTTGTCCTTTTTGAGATATATTCGATCGAAGTTTTGGATTTTTGGCCCCTTAAAACCCCTAATTACGTAACGCATAATAAAAAATTTATAATGTATAGTTTTATTAGTAAAAGATGAACATTTTTGCTTCTTAAACATATTACAAAACATTTCTCAGTAAAGTGCTATAGAAGAAAGACTTTAGAGCCCTTTTGGCCCCTAAATTGAAGGGCCAGCCCCTTTTTGATGGAATCATACGAAAGTTCTTTTAATATTAAACATATTTTGTTTAACAAGTGTTTAGAAATTCTTTGCCGTTTAAGAGCTATCTGGGAAAGGACATTTTAGGGGCCGACCCCTAATCTCCTTATTGGGGCCAGATAACGAAAATTTTATGATTGAATATTGTTTTAAACATCATTCTAAGCATCTTTTATTCTATATTGCTTTTCAAAATATTTGTCCTTTTTGAGATATATTCGATCGAAGTTTTGGATTTTTGGCCCCTTAAAACCCCTAATTACGTAACGCATAATAAAAATTTATAATGTATAGTTTTATTAGTAAAAGATGAACATTTTTGCTTCTTAAACATATTACAAAGTATTTCTCAGTAAAGTGCTATGGGAGCAAGACTTTAGAGCCCTTTTGGCCCCTTATTTAAGGGACCAGCCCCTTTTTCTTGTTATCAAACGGAAGATCCTGTAAATATAAATTTTATTTGCTCTATATATTATGATAAAATATTTTCAGGAACGGAGATAAAGAACGAAAACCATTAAAAATTACGTCGTTTTTTTAAACTCGATTTTCGGGTCCAGGCGAGCTTCGACGCCTTTGAAGCCAGACAACCACAAATGCCTTTAAACACATCTACAATCTTTTGTCTACAATCCCTGAAAATTTAAATTCAATATCTTTTTTCGTTTAGGAGGAGATAGCAGGACAAAATGACCCTCTAAAAATCACTAAAACGTCAATATCTCCCGAACGGAAATGACGTCATTAAAAAAAAATTATATATAAGGTTTTTATCAATATCTACAAGATCTGAAATTTTCACGAAAATCGGTCAAGTCGTTTTCAAAAAATCGCTTGTACAAAAAAGCGTAAGAAAAAAAAAATAAAAGGGAAAAAGAAACAAAGCAATAACAATAAGGTCTTCCGTTGGAAACGGAAGACCTTAATAATAGGGAAAAAGAAACAAAGCAATAACAATAAGGTCTTCCGTTGGAAACGGAAGACCTTAACTAGACACGATCTCGTTGCGAGCAACGAGGAGGTCTTCCGTTCGATTTTTAGAATGAAATATGACATCATCGACTTTGATTTTCGACAGCAATATGTTATGGAAAAGGAGTGAAGTACTAATGCTTTATTGTATTGTTTTTGTATAAGTTCTCTTGCTTTTTTTAACTTAATCTAGCTTTAATAACCTTTCACAAAATGGCTCACATTATAGGGCTATAGATAAAAGATTTTAGAGCTCTTTGATCCCCTAATTTAAGGGGCAAGTCCCTTTTTCTTGGATTCAAATGAAAGGACATTTCATTCTGAACACATTTTGTCAACAAGTGTTTAGAAAATTTTGGGCCCCTAAAAACCTTTAATTACGTAACACATGATAAAATCATTACATTGCTTGAATATATTACTATAAGATAAACACATTTGCTTCTATAACATTTCACAAAATCTTTCTCAGTAAAGGGCTACAGATTAAAGACTTTAGAGCCCTTTGGTCCCCTTTTATTAGGGGCCAGCCCCTTTTTCTTGATATGGAATGAAAGGTCATTAAATTCTAAACAAATTTTGTTCAACAAGTGTTTAGAAATTCGTTACCGTTTTGGAGATATATGAGAAAGAAGGTTTTAGGGGCCGGTCCCTTTTCGCCTTTTAGGGGGCGTTTAACGAAATTTTGACGGTTGCAATTTGTTGAGAACATCATTTTGAACAACTTTTCTTTTATACTGCATTACAAAATATTTTTCCTTTCTGAGATATGGGTGATCAAATTTTTTGACTGTTGGCCCCTAAAAACCCTTAATTACGTAACACATGATAAAATCATTACATTGCTTGAATACATAACTATAAGATTAACTCATTTGCTTCTATAATATTTCACAAAATATCTCTCAGTAAAGGGCTACGGATTAAAGATTTTAGAGCCCTTTGGTCCCCTAATTTGAGGGGCCAGCCCCTTTTTCTTGATTTCAAATAAAAGGTCATTTAATTCTACACCAATTTTGTTCAACAAGTGTTTAGAAATTCGTTACCGTTTTGGAGATATATGAGAAAGAAGGTTTTAGGGGACGGTCCCTTATCTTCTTTTAGGGGCCGTTCAACGAAATTTTGACGGTTGCAATTTGTTGAGAACATCATTTTGAACAACTTTTCTTTTATACTGCATTACAAAATATTTTTCCTTTCTGAGATATGGCTGATCAAATTTTTTGACTTTTGGCCCCTAAAAACCCTTAATTACGTAACACATGATGAAATCATTACATTGCTTGAATACAGAACTATAAGATAAACACATTTGCTTCTATAATATTTCACAAAATATCTCTCAGTAAAGGGCTACAGAGATTTTAGAGCCCTTTGGTCCCCTAAGTTGAGAGGCCAGCCCCTTTTTCTTGATATCAAATAAAAGGTCATTTAATTCTACACCAATTTTGTTCAACAAGTGTTTAGAAATTCGTTACCGTTTTGGAGATATATGATAAAGAAGGTTTTAGGGGCCGGTCCCTTTTCGCCTTTTAGGGGCCGTTTAACGAAATTTTGACGGTTGCATTTTGTTAGGAACATCATTTTGAACAACTTTTCTTCTGTACTGCATTACAAAATATTTTTCCTTTCTGAGATATGGGTGATCGAAATTTTGGACTTTTGGCCCCTAAACACCCTTAATTACGTAGCACATGATAAAATCATTACATTGCTTGAATACATAACTGTGAGATAAACATATTTGCTTCTATAATCTATTACAAAATATCCCTCGGTGAAGAGCTATGGGTAAAAGACTTTAGAGCCTTCTAGGTCCCTAATTTTAGGGGCCAGCCCCTTTTTCCTGATATCAGCCGAAAGGTCTTGTAAATATAAGCCTTTTTACATTACATGTTTTAATAAAATATTTTCCAGAGAAAAGATACAGAGAGAAAAGCGCAAAAATTTACGACGCTTTTTTAATGTCAATTTTCGAGCCCTAGCGAGCTTTGGCGCCAGAAGTGCTAAACTTACAAAACAACAACCATGCAAAACTTCAATCTTTCCTTTACCAACCGTAGAAATTTGAGCTTAATATCTCTTATACTTGAGGAGAACGACAGAAGACAAAATACCCATATAAAACTTAGAAAAATCTCAATATCTCAAAAACGGATGTGACGTCATCAACACAAAATTTTTTTAATCAGGTTCAGACCAATATCTATCATATCTGAAACTTTCATTGAGATCGGCCGAGCCGTTTTTGAGAAATCGCGTGCACAAAAATAGGAAAAAAAAAATAATAATAACTAGACACGATCTCGTTGCGAGCATCGAGGAGGTCTTCCGTTCGATTTTTAGAATGAAATATGACATCATCGACTTTGATTTTCGACAACAAAACATGTTATGGAAAAAGGAGTATTGTATCGCTTTTTATAAGTTCTCTTGCTTTTTTAAATACTTGCATTTCTTTCAATGAAGATAAAAAAGATCAAACTTGTTTACCTCTGGTCCCACAAAAATCCTAATTGGGTAACGCAAGAGATAATCATTATATTGTTAGGATATATAAACGTATTATACCTAATCTAGCTTTAATAACCTTTCACAAAATTGCTTTCATTAAAGAGCTATAGATAAAAGATTTTAGAGCTCTTTGATCCCCTAATTTAAGGGGCAATCCCTTTTCCTTGGATTCAAATGAAAGGACATTTAATTCTGAACACATTTTGTCAACAAGTGTTTAGAAATTCGTTACCGTTTTGGAGATATATGAGAAAGAAGGTTTTAGGGGCCAATCCCTTATCTCCTTTTAGGGGCCGTTTATCGAAATTTTGAAGGTTTGAACAGCTTTCGTCGTACTGCATTTCAAAATATATTTCCTTTCTGAGATATGGGTGATCAAAATTTTGGACTTTTGGCCCCTAAAACCCTTAATTACGTAACACATGATAAAATCATTACATTGCTTTGATACATAACTATAATATAAACACATTTGCTTCTATAACATTTCACAAAATATCCCTCAATAAAGGGTAATAGATAAAAAACTTTAGAGCCCTTTTGCATCATTTTGAACAACTTTTCTTCTGTACTGCATTTAAAAATATTTTACCTTTCTGGGATATGGGTGATCAAAATTTGGGACTTTTGGTCCCTAAAAACCCCAAATTACAAAACACATGCAAAACCAATACATTGCTTTGATACATAACTGCAGGATAAACACATTTTCTTCTATAACATTGCACAAAATATCCCTCAATAAAGGGTTATAGATAAAATACTTTAGAGCCCTTCGGTCCCCTAATTTTAGGGGCCAGTCCCTTTTTCTTGATATTAAATGAAAGGTTATTTAATTCTATACAAATTTTGTTCAACAAGTGTTTAGAAATTCGTTACCGTTCTGGAGATATATGAGAAAGAAGGTTTTAGGGGCCGATCTCATAACTCCTTATAGGGGCCGTTTAACGAAATTTTGAAGGTTGCATTTTGTTGAGAACATCATTTTGAACAACTTTTCTTCTGTATTGCATTACAAAATATATTTCCTCTCTGAGATATGGGTGATCAAAATTTTGGACTTTTGGCCCCTAAAAACCCTTAATTACGTAACACATGATAAAATCATTACATTGCTTGAATACATAACTATAAGATAAACACATTTGCTTCTATAACATTTCACAAAATATTTCTCAGTAAAGGGCTACGGATTAAAGACTTTAGAGCCCTTTGGTCCCCTAATTTTAGGGGCCAGCCCCTTTTTCTTGATATCAAATAAAAGGTCATTTAATTCTACACAAATTTTGTTCAACAAGTGTTTTGAAATTTGTTACCGTTCTAGAGATATATGAGAAAGAAGGTTTTAGGGGCCGGTCCCTTATCTCCTTTTAGGGGGCGTTTAACGAAATTTTGACGGTTGCATTTTGTTAAGAACATCATTTTGAACAACTTTTCTTCTGTACTTCATTACAAAATATATTTTCATTCTGAGATATGGGTGATCAAAATTTTGGACTTTTGGCCCCTAAAAACCCTTAATTATGTAACACATCATAAAATCATTACATTGCTTGAATACATAACTGTGAGATAAACATATTTGCTTCTATAATCTATTACAAAATATCCCTCGGTAAAGAGTTATGGGTGAAAGACTTTAGAGCCCTTTAGGTCCCTAATATTAGGGGCCAGCCCCTTTTTCTTGGTATCAAATGAAAGGTCATTTGATTATAATACATTTTGTTCAAGAAGTGTTCAAATATTCGTTACCATCCTTGAGATATCGGAGACAGAATGTTTTAGGGGCCGGTCCCTTATCTCCTTATTGGGGCCGCTGAACCAATATTTTAGGTTGCAATGTGTTAAGTACATCATTTTGAGCATCTTTTCTTTTATACTGCATTTCAAAATATTTTTCCTTTTTGAGATATAAGTGATCAAAGTTTTGGATTTTGACCCCTAAAAACCCCTAATTACGTAGCATATGAGAATTTCGTTATACTGCTTGGCTTCATAACTGAAAGATAAACATATTTGCTTCTATATTTTATTACAAAATATCCCTCGGTAAAGAGATATGGATAAAAGACTTTAGAGCCTTCTAGGTCGCTAATTTGAGGGGCCAGCCCCTTTTTCTTGATATCAGCAGAAAAGTCTTGTAAATGTAAACGTTTTTTACATTACATGTTTTAACAAAATATTTGCTTTGGCGCAAGTAGTGCTAAACATACAAAACAACAATCATGCAAAACTTCAATCTTTCCTTTACCTACCGTAAAAATTTGAGCTTAATATCTCTTATAGTTTAGGAGAACAACAGAAGACAAAATACCCATATAAAAATTATAAAAATCTCAATATCTCAAAAACGGATGTGACGTCATCAATACAAAAAAATTTCCAATCAAGTTCAGACCACTATCTATCACATCCTAAAATTTGATTGAGATCGGCCGAGCCGTTGCTGAGAAATCGCGTGCACAAAAAAGGGGAAAAAATAAAAATAATAAGAATAGGGAAAAAGAAACCGAAGAAAAACAATAAGGTCTTCCGTTGGAAACGGAAGACCTTAATAAGAATAGGGAAAAAGAAACAAAGCAATAACAATAAGGTCTTCCGTTGGAAACGGAAGACCTTAATAATAGGGTAAGAATCGGCTATGTTCGTTTACTACACCTGTTTAAAACACAAGATAGATCTCTGCCATTCAGTGAACTGAAAAATGCTTAGAAATAAAATATAACCAACTGAGGACTGAACGGCATAGCTATGCCATTAGTCATCTTTACAGTCCTCCGAGTTACCTCAGGTTTCAGTTGACTGAATGACAGAAATTAATTCTGTAAAACAGCAATGTATGGATCAACAGTTTGCTTCAAAGCAAATTAAAACAAACATATAGAATACATGTATCTCTAGTAACTGTGTCTGTGTAACAAGTGTTCGAGTTCCTTAACTCTAACCACACTATAGATAAAATCGGTATAAACAAACGTATAGTAAAAGCAAATCAATCAACATAACCATAAAAATATATATTAAACTCATATCAAGTGCAAGTTGTCATTACGTGCGTACATCATCAATATTTTCACATTTCTGTCACCGTGTACTTTTTCTTCCATGGGTTAAGATTAAATGAAAACCGAAATCGTCTCATCTGTAAAAGAAAATTATATAGCATTGAACAAATTGTAAAAGAGGTAAACAATTAATTATCATAAAAATCAATGAAACAAGCTCAAAAACAAATAAAACCGCAAATATTCAGCCTATGAAACTACAGATAGTTAATATTCAGCCCTTTATGTATTTGAAACACACGCAACAACGCATTTATAAAATGTAAACACATTGATTGGAGTGGACAATAAAAATATAATTGAAAGCACTTAACGACACAGTGACATTTTCTTGACCATCTGCATCTTCTTCAGGCTATAAGCTATTTGTATTCCTTCTAATCCAAGAAAAGCTGAACAGACACTAAAATGTACTAATCAATTTCCCATCTATTCACGATCTCAATTTAAGGGGTCCTGATTAAATGTCTTATAATTAATTTGATTTTATATCCAGGTCTTGAGGAGCACAACCGTTAATTTGTAAAGGAGTTGTGTTATCATACAGTTTATACAATGTCTTATATACCAATTCAATACATTGTTTTGGGTTATTTACAATTAACCGATGAGTGATCTTGTACATGTACTGATTACATTCGTTCCAGCCGAAAAACTTGCTATATTACATGATGTTTTAAAAAAAGAATACCATGTTTCCTTCCTGTGATATCGGTTTCATTGTGTTGTTGGGGGATCATTTTCTGACATCACAAAGCTCTGGAAAAAAAGTGTCTGGTTAGTATTAAAATCGATTTATGATTGTAAATAAGTACGATTAAATTTCTTGGACTTGTATTTAATGTTATTACGGCATTGACCTACCTTTTCATAAGAAACACTTGCAGGGCAATCAGTGGATGCTGTTCTTTCCGTCAAAAATGATTCGGATTTCTTGCTTTATTACGAAGTTTTTCATATATACCCTTTTTCTATAAATAAAATACAAATTGAATTGTTATTATTGATGTGTATTCAGACATTTTATTAAAAAAAATCATATTTTTTTTTAGATTTTTGATTTTTGATTTTAGTTACCTTGGTTTCCACCAACGGAGCAGTGGATTTAGATGCTGACTGACTTCGTGATACAGAAGTGGTTTCCTTTTTACTGTGTTCTGCAATACTTAAGAAAGTACCAACGGCTGGATATTTGTTCTTTAAACCTTGCATCACCTGACAAGTAATACAAAACGTTCATGCATCAGATGTTGATCATAAGTACGAACGCTCAATTATACCAAAACTATTGCAGTTTTTTTGTAGATGGTCTTGAAAGCTAACAGATGCAAAAGGAAGTTTTCTTCAGAAAATAAAGATCAAATCATAGTAGTAAATTTTCTTTCCCGTATTCTCACCTTTTTGTTTACAGTACGTGCGAAACAAATATTAAAAAAAACCTAGAAAATATCAGAAAAAAACCTCAAATAATGAAGACTCATAAATGTTCAATTTCAAAAGCAATTAAAAACACATTGTAAAGAAAATCTTGCCTGTAAGGAATTTGCAATAACAAAAATATATTGAAACACATCTGCTTTTTCATTAACGGCCAGAATTCCGAATAACCAGGTTACTCCTAACACTGGTAGAAGGGTTCCAAGGGACCGTAATCCGGACCTGTTTGTGCATACACAATATTCTTTAAATTAAAAAAAAAATAAACTAATCACTATTTATTATAATGAATTTTTTCTTAATTCTAATCCATTAACTGTTTATGTTCAAGTGATTCTTTTTTTAAAATTTCAGATTAAATGGTTATATTTCTCTTAAAATACTTAATAAATAGTTTGTTAATGCAGGTGATTTAAAAATAAATGGATAAGAGGTATAAAACCGTAAGTGAAGGTACACACAAGCTAAAGATAGAATTACGTACGTCGCCTTTTTCTGCAGCGAGGATTTTGTCATTGCACTGGAGGCACACAGTACCCTTACCAGTGAAATGATTATCAGTATGTTTGACTGAAATAAGATGAAGTACATCGTGTAGCCATTTTTACGTGACAAATGTACCATAAATATATTCTCCATACATATTTTACATTTGTAAAAATATTTTAGACTTTCCTTAATCTCATTGCCAATTTTACATATTGTTTCTGTTTCAAGCACATGTACATGATTTGTTTCTATTATTTCAAAATAACTTAGAAGATTTTTGTTGCAAATTAGTTTAATAGTCATTGATTTGTACTTTGAACTTAATTATGATTAGGGTAACTAAGGTTTAAACATTGCTTTAAAATAACCAAGTAACGAGTAACAACATTATCATGTATCATTTAACTTTATTTTTCCGATATAATCAATATTAACATACGTAGTACTTACAACACTAATTATACAGACTGGAATGATAAACATGTAGAGTGAACCGCTTTCCATGGACAACCAACAACTATACAGACAAACTAATGCGTATATATCTGATAGAATCAAAATAGCGGGCGCGTATATCAATTTCTGAAAAAAAAGTATTTAAAAATTTCGTAATATAAATACATACTAATATTTAAGGTGATAATCTTTTCCCCAGAACGCTCCAAGAGTTGTTGTTGTAATTATAACTGGAATACCTAGAATCAGTGCATATAAAACTTGATATATACTTTTTTTTTTAAAAATAAATGGACATTACTTTGCTTAACCGTGCTTGTAGAAGAGAACTAGAGAACTATTACGAACTAAAATCATGTATTGAAATTACGGAACACATATATACTGATGGTTATTCAAAATCAAGCAATAATTTAAACAGTATTAAAAAACTTCTATGACGTCACCCATTGTATTTGTCAATCGTTTATTTTTACTATTCAATCAACAGTGGTTGGATATATAAATATCCAACTGATGGGCAGTTGGATATTTTTAATATCCAACCGCCCGTCAGTTGGATATTCAAATATCCAACACTGCATAAAACAAATAAAAATGACAAAATGTTAAAACATGCGTTTCCAATATAAATCCAAATTTATAGAATCTTGTCAACCGTAAATGTATATCCGATAAGCCACAAATAAAATTTCAGCAGAAATGTCTCCTTTTCTTAATTTTGATAGATTTGGGATCACATATAAATAACTTCCATAAACACTTTTAGACTTCCTCTTTGAACCTTGAACCATATCACTCCTTTTCCTTAGTTTTAACAATTTAGGGAATATTGTCGCACTTTTACTTCATAAGGCTCCTATAAATTTTTTAACAAATCATCGTCTGTTAATTTTCGTCAAATTTCTGATTTGTCCTTTCTCCTTGCAAGTCTAAAATATCATTCAAACGGTATTCGTGTCTTTCCCGGTAGTGTAGACCTCTAGATCCATATACATTGAATGTACTTTGCGTTAAAAAATTCATCATCTACATTTAAGTCTGCTCAGTACAGCGTAATGGTTTACTATGACATGCGCACCTGTTCACTCGTCCATGAATTAAAGGTGTGTTTGGTTAGGCTATTGTGGATGGTACTATTAGAATCTCAAATGAGCTTGATGCTTTTGTATTACAGCACAGTTTGATATATGAATGGGTCAATGCTTCTGGGAGGTTCAATGGGGGAACTTTTTAAGTAAGATAAATAACGAGATAGTGTTGAATAGTTTATCCATTACATAAACATGAGTAGTTTTAGAACAGTAATACACGTTGATGCAGTGAGTCAACGACAAAAACAAATTGACCTATACATGTATTACAAATTTTGTTAATAATTGATGCTTTTTAATTCAAAATGCCTTTAAAAGTTGAAAACATCCAGGTGGAAATAACATTTCAATACAAACTAAGAATGTAAAACAAAACATTTATCTTTTTAAAAATTGGACAGCAATATCAGCATAAACATACCAGACATGTGTATGACGAATACCTTGATTTATATTCATGACATTTTGATAGTGTTATATCAACAAGAGCACAGAGGGCTCATTTGATATACAATATTTAAAGTACGAGATTTGATGTTTGCAAATATGCGTGATTATGCTATATTTTTACACAATTGTGGGGAATATACCCTGATAATTTACATTTAGAACTGTTAGGTTTCCTAAGAATATTGCCTTCTATATTCTATCACTTCGATATTTGAGTTTGAAATTTTCTTGGCTTTCGTATATACCAGATTTAAATCACATTAACGAGACCGAATCTGATTATTTCTACCCTGTAAATTTTTATAGAATTTCTTGTATGTAGTTTTACTTTGATATAGATATTTTTTACATAAAAAAGTTTATTCTACATCCCGATTTCCCAGGTGGTCGTCTGGAAAGTTAAATATAGATCAAATAATCACATTTCTTATATTCTTAATTTTTATATAAATCTGTCCTAAGGATACATTTTGATTTCAAATCTATAAATAATTTATAAAATAAAACCAGATGATAAACTTTGAAAAAAAAACCTCCTCGATCGTCTTGTTTATGAATAATATCAAATTTAAAGTTGATTTTTTTCAATCTCATGTCTCTCTTAATTTGTCATATATAATGGGCAATAAAAATCAATGATTAAATGAATAACACTATTTTTACTTTTTATATGTTTCTTATTGCGGCCTGTCAATACGTTATATATGTTGGTTTCTCGAAAAATCAGTTGAGCGTGCCATGCCTTATGTAGGCTTTCTGAAGGTTCACAATATCGAAAACGATCCTGTTGTATGTCCTATTTAAGTATTCTAATCGAGCTTGTTCATAAAATCACAATTTCTAAACTTATGAACACAAGAAGAAGGTTAATTTTGTATATAAACACAACAAAAGAAAGTTATATTTTTGCATTTACAACTGCATTAAAATGATTAAATTTTAAAAGTAATACCCGCTCGAATATACTCGGCTACGTTAAAAATACGAAAGATTTGATCAGTTTTTATAATCACAGATACGTTTAGTAAGTTTTCGAAATAAATTCAATTTTGCATCACAAAGAAACATCTATGAACGATAACATACTGTAAACGTACTACAGTTGCCTGTGTATTCTATTTAGCGCTTTCGGCGGAATGCGGCTTCCGCTAAATCAAGTACATCCGCAGGGGTGTTAAGGAAGCATATGGGCAATTTAGCGTCTTATTTTGACTGTTTTATCAAAATCGTGAAATCAAATAACTATTTTGAATTAGATAAAAAACTTAGTATTATCATTTAAAATAGATGTCAGTGCAATAAAATCAGGTAGTACATTACTGCCACATTGGTGCATTATCACGTAACCACTATATAAATAGCTTATGTATATTCCTTAAGATAAATTGAGATAGAACAACAATACACCGCGGTTTCTAAAATAAAAAAAACTTACGAAGTGTAGGCAAAACATCTCAGTTTAATCAAAACTGCTGCTAGAATTCTATGTCCTTTGAATTAAATAGTTATTCATCCGGCTCTCGTAAATCCTTCCTAACTTCTATAAAGTTTGCACGGAAAACGGTATGTTGCATCAAAACAACACACAACATTGGATTCTAGCAGCACTTTTCAATTAAAGCATTAATCAAACTAACGAAACGTATAAAGTTCAATACATACGGGGTAGTGTTGTTCTAGTCGGATTTTTATATCATAAACAACGACAGCGGAAAGCCTGGCCGAGAAATAAAAGTAAATTTACATACCTTTTAGCGAATGATTGTTAAATCTAACATCTCTCCCAGTATTCTTATGTTCAATTCTCAATAAATCACACCACAATACTTTATTAGAGTTCTTAGATTAGTTATATTTTGAATATGTTTACAATGCTTTTCGATCGAATTCACACGACATTCAACTTTTGGTCATGACGTCATCAATTTATCAATCTACGTAATACAAACTTATTTCTGAAATAAATTGTCTTCAGTATTTTTGTTATTTGTTTTTGATCTACGTATCGTTGCTTAGATATTTGAATATGTACATAATAACTAAGATTTGAGATTTCACAGAATTACATGCAACTCAGATTCCGTATGCTTCCTAACACTTAATATATGTTTAAGAATACTAGTCAAATTCAGAAAAGGCTAATTCATATCCACGCCAACTGCTTAAAAAGCTTAATACCGCCAAATACCGTACACGCCAAATATAAAACGTTTACATGCTTGATATTTAGCAGATTGTAAAGGGATGTAATGCATCATAAATTAAAAAAGAAATTCAATGGTTGGATACCAACTGAAGCGCCTTAACCAATCGTTTATATGAACAAGCAAATCTGTAAAAAAAAAAAAAGGGAGGCTATTTGAAAGTGCACAAAAAGTTTGTATAAGTATCCCTCAACAATAAGATTATAAAATGTACCCTACGTCGTAAATTAACAATCAAGGTTGAGTATGCGTACTCACTGTAACACTGTAACTTTTGTTTTGTCCTTACAGAAATTAACAGAGAATAATATACGATCTCCCATGATTTGCGATGATATATGATTTTTATCCAAATACTTGTGTTTTTTTATCCCCAAGCCTTGGTGAAGGGATAGAAAACACACTACGAGTTGGATAAAATCAAAACAAAAACGTACCTTTACACTTTTCACCAAACAATGCCGTTTCTTTTTCATTCTACGTCAATCATCCCCCTTAAGCTATGTCATGTTTAACTATGATGTCATGTGGCGTAAGAACAGGCAGTGTAATATCAAAAATTTATCCCATGAGTGTTATCCACCGTATATTGAGATAAACAGGTGATAAATACTGTCCATTCACTTTTATACAATTAAGCCCGGTTGTGGTTCATATAAAACAAGGAGTGTTCAATCACTTACCCCATATGGCTAACAGAAACCAGTGGACTCTTGATATAGACTTGAAGTTGTTTGCCACGTACATGGCGTAGTACGTGACTATAATACTCATGAAGTAATAAACTCCCATTCCTAGCATACTGAAGCAGCTGACCAGAAAAAAATAATGAATAATGACCGTAGTTGCGATGCAGGCACCCTAAAATATTAGAAATTCAAATAACTTTTTTTCTTTCAACATTTATACGCTTTTACATTTCTGAACACATTTTTTGAGATGAAACATGACATTTGTGTTTTATATTATGCATTATGTAAGTTGTAGTATAATGTTTTCTCGAGCTAACCTTCATATAACTGAACTGGCTGTGGATGCTTTAAAGTTTACCTCATTTCCTGTCTGTTCCACAGCAGATATAAAAATCACGTAGGACAGACTAGAATCAACGATCCACAGAGATTTATCATGATAATGTTCTGGTCACTTTTAATATATCTGAAATTTCTATTATTTTCTGTTTCTTATAGTTCTTAGGCTTTTTTCTCTATCATGTTATTTAGGTTCGTATATTCAAACGAATTATAATAAACTACTAGTATACTTTATACTTTATAAGTACCTCCAAGTCAAGATGTAGATAACACAAGTAAGAGCTGTAAATGATACGGAGAGAATAACACCAACCAGGGACATTGTTTTTAACGATTGTTCGTCTTCTGTCGCCTAAATATAAGAAATCTTGTTGTCACAGATTTTCGAGCGGAATTAACTAAAATTTATATTTACTGTAAGACAAAGACTAAGACAATATTTTTACATTGTTTTTACATATTTAATTTAGTTTGAATTGATACACATTGAAAGTAATTGTCCTAGTATGTCCTAGTATGGGAACTAGTAAGGTCCTCCACTGTTGTCTATTGCCACTTGGTCTTGACAAGAATGGACTGGTGAGGTCCTCCAAGGGACAATGTTCTCTACTGGCCACACAAGACGTCACCAATATTCGGCCACCATCGATGAAAGTGGTTTACACAATAGATGGAACAAGGAACCTGCTTCAACATAGTACACAAACACATTAAGTACATAACAAAAGCAACTGTGGCTTTTACACCAATACGCACCATACCTTACTTACAGGCTATACAGTCATGAATGACACACTTAGCATAGACGCTTATTACACACAAAATACTGATATACAGTCTTCAAGAAGACTTACTATAAAGCATGTTAGCTTTTCCACTCACAAAATACTAACTCAATTACTTAAATGCAGCGGTGCATAATACTACTCATGACTACAAAAGGAGTATGACCAGAATAGTCCGCCATACTTATAATAGATTCAAACACGTGTATCTAAACATAGACATTTAAATTCAAACGTAACAAATAAGCATAAAAACGATTGAAATACCATGACTGGGTGTTTTAGAACAGTAATGAACGAAATGACGATAAAATTGACAATTAATAAACCTCACCTCAGAAAAAGCCAGTACCAGGTTCACTTCAGAGTTAGCACACAGCTATTTCAATTAACAAAATACATAGTGACTGGATGGTATGCACTAGAGAAGTATAAGAACGTCCTTCCCTCTGGACTGCCGCGTCCAAACTGATACTGCACGGACTGGCGGGTTTAAGGCCCGGTGAACTGAGGTTCAATATGGGTATTTACAAATACGTAAAGACTAAAATACTAAGGGGCTCACCACGGGATATGTGGTTGAGTTAAAATACGAAACTAAATATATACAATGATGAATTTTAATGTGACACTTGTATTGCAATTTATTTACATATTATTTAATTTGAAAATCTTATCTCCAACGCCATCTTAAATTTCTTTTTGATCCAAATATTCAAAAGCATTAACTTACAGGAGAATATGGTCTCATCAGAATGGCAAAGTTGGTAAGATGGTTGCACTGACAAACTGTTCTTTTGTGATCACTATGGCTCACTTTACACCCTCTTTCTGTCCATTTGCTACATACATGTAAAACAGCACGACATCATATTTTAGTAATGATTAAGTGATAGGTTGCATTTTGTATCAAAATATATATTGAAAAAAAAATATAATTATAAAAGTAACTGGATAGTGATAGACATGCAAGTGTTATTACAAAAGTTTAAAAAAAAACTCTACCTTAGGGGAAAATCCAAAGAAACACAAACTGCATGCATTTCAGTAGATTCGTTCTTTTCATGTATAACAGGTAACCAATTATACATTGTTGACATATTCAGTATGAAAACAAATTATAAATTGTATTAAAATGAATTTCTTATTCTATTTGGTGCAATATTCGAAATAGTTTTGATATCTTACGTTTTTTATGTGTCCAAACGTTAGATTTAGAGGCGGTATCAATACTCCTAAATCATTTTGTGTTGTAAGGGACAGTATTGGAGAATTTACAAATTCTTTTTTCTTCGATGTCTGTTCTGATTTTCCTTCCATTGGATCCCTGTTATATTTTGGTTAGATCGATATAAATCATAGCTTTGTAACTTATTATATGCACAAAACATTCATCTGTAATGTCACATTTTCCTATGTAGGACACTAGTATAACAACTCAAAAATAATTACTAACATTGATAAAAGAAATAGAAGTTAGAGCAATTTAATGAAGTGATATAAAACACTTGACAACTAATCATTAAGAAATCTGAACTTACCTTACTGATTTAGATGGTGAAATATCTGACATCGTTTTATATATCACAGCTACATAGTTGATTGCTGTACAAAACAGGTTCATTTAGAAAACATATACATGTAGTCAGAAACGAATACACATATTTAAAGTGACAATGCAAATATTAGATAATCGCTTAGAACTCCCAAATTTCATAGATAAGAAATAACTTTAGGATAAACTGTTATAATACAACACTTTTGAATAAACTGCATGTGATTGGGATTTCATGTTTTTTAATAGTCAATCGTATATTCCTTGTAACAAACAGAATTTAATCACCGCAATGTGATTAAAATCAGTTTCTTCTTTTTTCACTACAAGAGGATCTGAAGAAATCCCACTTAAAATCACTTTCTGATGACCTTTGTTTAAGAATAAAATGTCAGCGATCTAGAGACGGTGCATTTGCTGAAAATAGACGCCCTACGGGAATCAAAAGAATGTATTCGAATAACTTCTGAAACAAGTAACTATAAAATGGAACCGATGATTTGATTGGTCAAAACAAATTTTATTAAAAGGTGACCTCAAGTTGGGTTTCTGTAGACCCTAGTGTAGCAATGTATCAACCTCTAATGATAAAACGCCATCTAATGATACAAGTATCAATAAGCGTTGCAATTGTAACCCCTTATGCTATAAATTCTTGCATTAACAGTTGACAGCATCAACCGCTCATGATAAATAGCCGCTTAATGATACAATTTTATCACTAAGCGTCGCAAATGCACAGCAGATCTAACGCTTAATGAAACAAGCCAAAAGCTACATGGTCAACCCCTAATGATAATGATTTATGTCTTTAAGCGTTGCATTTGCACTCTTAATGATATAACAATATATCTAAATGTAGAGCACTGGTCTGCAATGAACGTACGACTTGTTGTGAATGTCTTTAATGGTTATAATACAATATAAGTAAACGTTATATGCATCTATAAAACTCAATCAAAATCGAATTTATATCAAAGAACTCCTCCCTAACTTCTTAATAATACATTACGATGTTACTGCACATACGTGCATGCACGTGTGTATGCGTCCTTGGACTGTTGCCAAAACCTTTAGTAAAGAGAATTTTCCTTAAAAAACAACTACAATGGCACCAGTATGTCATTCATATGCATAAAGGTAGAACATATCTAAGTATGTATAGGTTAACACCATACTTTTCAAAATAGCATTTTTATGTCCCTATGAGAATGCTAAGAGATGTGATTATTTTATACCTGTTAAATGATAGCACCATTGATACATTTAAACCAAATCTGTGTGTTTTAAACATCTTAATAAAAAGAAAAATGCTAGGGCAAGTTACCAAATAGCGATCTATGTTACAGAATAACATACATGTATTTGCTTTGATTTAAAAAATTACAGTAGAAATAAGTGTCATATTCAGAAAAAAAAATATTGTCACCAAGCCCTTTGAAAAAATTATATAAACAGAATTACTTAAAAAATGGTTAAAGAATAAGTCTTACAAAGTCAGTTGGTATTCGACATGGTCAATTCATGGCTAAAATACTTATCTAGAAAAAATAAATTTAAGTCTTAGCTAGATATTCATTTCGTATACACTTTTAATCATATTGCAACCTGAAAGCACTGTCATCATAGAACATTTATCTAATAATATTATAGCATGCAAGTACAGTCTGCTGACATTCATCGTCAAACATTTTAAACATTTGTTATTGATACTTTAGAAAATATTTCTAGTGATCAATTAAATTTAAGTGTCAGTCGTAGAGTTATAAGCAAAATACAGAGCTCACAATGCTTTGTCATGTAAATAAGGCGAATGCCATGCTTTAGTTTACATTCAATATACCGGTAAAAGTTATTTTTCAAGCTGATTTTTCTCTCTTATAACTCGTTTTAGGCAGAAATAAATAGTTCCTAGCGATTATTACATTCAATTTAAGTCTTGTGACTCTGTGAATTGTGAGCTCTGTATCTCGCTTATAAATTGGCGACTAAAACTCAATTTTTGGTTGACTATCTAAATTTCCTTACTGAAAAACTGTAAACATTAAATTCGGAAAAATGATTTTTAACCAAAATCGTAACCATGTGTGTAGCTTGCAGTTAATGGCTATCGACATCGACATATACCGTTAAACATTATTTAATAATATTTAAGCATGTAGTACTGGCTGTAAAATTCACCTTTAAACATTTTGTTAAATATTGTAGCTTGCCGATATTAGCTAATGATATTCACCTTTAAACATTTCCTAATAGTATAGTGTATTACGTTACTGTCATATATGCTCTCTATAAACCGTTCATAGATATTGCAAAAAAAAAAAATAAGAAGCAAAGTCTTCAAGGAAAATCTTTCTTGAATCCAAATGATAGGTATTTATTAGTATTATTTCATAATCTACGATTGTATCTAAAACAAAACGATTAAAGAATATATTAAGAAACAATTTGTTTTGTAATCATTTTCCCCTAAGTAATCGACCGTGAAAAATAACGTTTGCACTTTTTTTCCCATTTATAGACTACCAAACTTAGTGAATGGAATTTGACCTTATACAAAATACTGATACGTTATACCAATAAGCTTATATAACATATAAAGCAAAGGAAACAAATATCTAAGGTTACAAAATTTAGCTCGCTTAAGCCGAAATCTCAAGTTAGTTATTCTGATAACAAGTTGTCCGGTCTCTGCTTTAGTCGTATACTTTTCTTATTTTCCTCTCCTCCTACAGAATCACTAGGTTAATTTCAAACAACTTGGCACAAAGCACTCTTGGGCCAAGAAAATTCAAGTGTGTACAAAAGAAGGACCACACCCTATTTTAAGGGAGATAAATAGGATATAATGGAAATTTATATTCATTTTTTATTAACCATTTGGTCATTTCATGGCCCCCAGGATAGGGTGGGGCCACAAATGTGAGGTGGGGTCGAAGTGTTAAATGGTAGAATATTATAGTGAAAATCTTTAAAAATCTTTTAACCAAGAACCAGATAAAACTTATTTGGAAACAGATTTATGTAGTTTTGATTCTAGTTTATTCAAATCATGACACCCCCCAGCCCCCAGAAGCAGGATAGGGCCACACCGGGGTATCAAAATTTTACATATTTGTTGCTCAGGTGAGTGATATGACCTAAACTTCTTCTTTCGTGATATTATGGGTTTAAAAACTGTTCAAAGTTGTTGAAAAGGATTTTGGTTTTTTGTATAAAATGTCTTTAAAAATCAATTATGTGCAGGAAAAATTTGTGTATTAGTTGGTCAATGATTTAATAAAAAAAAAAACACGCATAAAAAATAGATTTTTGAGATTAACATATAGCAGACTATATCTTTATAATGCACACATTCATTCTGAAATGGCATCAAACCCCCTGACATTGATTAAAAACTAACAACGAGAGAGGCGTGGACCACATTGCTCACCTAATTTCATAAAGCACTGGCCAAAACACATATATACACTGCTTAATAGAAAAGCTATGTATCTTATTCTTTTTCAGCACAGAACACTTTTAACTTTGAATACTTTCCTAGAGGATTTTTTAAATCAATATTTGCTATTTTGATTTACAAATAAGAATGCTTTAAACAAAATTTCATTGAATTTGAATGTTGGTCTCCTTTTGTATAAGTTTTGCAGTAATTTTACTTTTGGAAATAAATTGTTCTTAAATTTAAACAATTAATATATTCATATCTATTACGATGATTTCTACCAAATGTAAGAAGATAGAGGACACTGATCATGTGACTATCATTGCTTTGCTGCTTTGAAGTGCTAACTTTAATTTGTTACATGTAAATCATTAGTGATTTAATTTTATGATGTTTTGAGGGTTTTTTTCCAAGAAAATGAGCAAGTCAACCTTTGCACAATGTAGTCTGCTTCCTCTTTTTTATTAACTATTTCCCCTGCTATACTAAAAATTCTCTCAGAGGGAACTGAGGCTGCTGGTACTGCTAAAAAAAAATTGGCAACCTGTGATAAACGAGGGAAATAACTTTCATTTTTTTTTCACCATTCTAGTAGCGTAAGGTTGAAGTCGGCCTCTATAAGTTTACATCCAAATCTATTCAGTTCCATTTCTGCTGCTGCTGAGTTGTTCATTTTGGTTTCTCCTGTGCAAATAATATCAGCCAGCCAATCACCTGTATCAACAGACTTTTTCTGTATCTTTGAAGGTGGACTATAATCAATTTCCTCAACTGAATCTTCAACTACCAGTGTGGGGAGGGAGGGAAGTCTAGGTTAATTTTCCTCTTGTGGTATGGGGACGGTTTTCTCATCTGGTTTACTAGTATCCGTTTCTTTTTTTTAACATATAAGGTAACATTCAAGGGTATCAAAATGTCACGAAGCAACTTGAGTGCCATGTCTCTGTCTTCTTGACTCAAAAATGTTAGGTCCTTGGCAAAAGAATTCAGTGCAGAACATAGCAATGAGACCGATTCTGGTTTTGTTCTGTTCTTCATCTCAAAGGAAATCTTCTCCTTTACTTTCCTGATAGTAGGAATGGCGTCCTCTTCAATTTCAACTGCACGATATAGTTTTGTTACCATTGGTAGGACTTTCTGAATTGTTGGTGTGGTTTCAGAACATACTATAGTAGTTTCCTTTTCAAACGGGTCCAGAATGTGAACTAGACTTTCTACAACTGCATGTTCATCAAAGGTAAAAACACAATTGTTGATGGTTGTTGACGCTGACTTCGACAGACTTGGTTCATTTGCAAGAGCCATTAGACATGGATATTGCTCAAGAAGTCTGCGCAACATGTAGAGTGTCGAGTTCCACCTTGTGACAACATCAATCACTAACTTGTGACCTACAAGCTTTTCATCTAAGAGTAATCTTTGCTTTGCTTTTAACATTTCAGAAACACTGTTTGACTGATGAAAGAATGTACCAATCTTGCGAGCCTTGCCCAAAATTCTACCAACCTCTGGAAAAGCAAGGACATTTTTTACTATAAGGTTGATTCTGTGTCCATAACAGCCAAAGCGTTGCATTCCTAGGATTTCATATTTCTAGCATTGTCCGTTGTAGCAATTAATTAAGTGATGGACCAGTCTGCATGAACCTTTTTCAACTCCAAAGCAATGTTTTCTGATGTGTGAACATTTCTATCTTTATAGTACCAAGAACTGCATTTTTAGGACCCAATCATGGTCTATGAAATGAACAGTGGTGGTAAAATATGATTCTGTGTTGAGGCTGGTCCATCCATCGTGTGTGATGGCAACATTAGGAGAGTTCTTTAGATTCTATTTTAGCTACACAACCATTTCATCTTTTTTCTTCTGCAAACGGCTAAAGATAGTTTTTCTACTTGGTAGTTTGTATCTAACAATTTGAAAAAATGTTAATTTTATTTTGAATTTTATATGTTTTGATTTGAGTGTTTTGAACTAAAATATTAGTTATTGTAATTTTTCAAATGAATATTTTTTAATAAATTTTCTATTAAATGAGGTAACTGGTAGGTTACAAAAATTACCTTGGATCCAGAAGTCCCACAAACGATGTGAAATAATTATTGTCCACAATACTAACTGGCAACATTTTCCCAGCAACCAGCTTTGCTAGAGCATCATCAATATTTTTTTGCCTCTCGGGAGAAATTTTTCCCTTCGGTGTGGAACCTATATAATTGCTTATGGTTCTTTGGATTGGCGATGATTCTCTAGGGTGTTCAGACTCAATGTGATTTTTAAAGTCCGTTGTGTTTCCTAAGATGAAAATAATACTGTCGTAAGTACCAAATGAATACTAAACAGTTTAAAATACGATTGTTTATTTACCAGCAACGATAGAAATAATTACAGATTTAACATAGTAGGACAAAAATTTCATAGTCACCTTTATTGGCATATTTTTTAAAACATAATCGGCAAACTGCGTAGGTCATATCCAAGTTGGCTTTTGAAGCTGGTCCCTCGTTTTTCTTTAAAAAATCCGAAATACTTCCACACCTTGGAGTTAACGTTTGGATTTGGATATGGAAATATTTCCTGGGTAAGGTTATTGTTTGGATCATGATCTGCGGCATTTGCCTCGCACATGGTGCCGCCATTTTGTTTAACCCTATTTTTGTCTTGATGTTTGAAAAAAGTCAAGTCGTAGGAAGAATTTTCGTAAATTACGTTTTTTTTTTAATTCTTTAAAATTTTCGTAAATATAATCGCTTATAATAGAAGGTGCTATTGTCATTACTGTTTAATTAAGAGGAGATAAATGTGAGGTGATAATCATTCAATCGCCTGCATTGTCCCACGTTTGCTATAACTATGAAACATGCATCTTATTTTTTATATTAACGATGAGAGTCGCCATCTTCGGATACTTATACGTGAAGCGAGCTTCTTACTTTGCAGACTTTGCCATGCCATTTGAAGTAGAGTGGTTCGGAGTGGTATGACAGCCTCCCAACCCTGCTCAAACCTAATCTCCAAAATAGTGCGATACAGCCCGGACATCGTTGTCGTTTGTTTGGGGGTTAACGACCTTTCCAGTGGAGCAGAGCCGTCTACTCTCATTCACTGTCTGACAAGCCTCTTCCACAGAATAAGATATTTCACCCCCCGACAATCCGATATTTTCTACACGCAGATAGTCTGCAAGGGAAAATTTCGTTCTTCTCTACATCAAGAGAAATTTGACGCAAAGAGGAGAACCGTCAACAATAAGATGAAGAAAATCCTTGTCAGAACCTTCATCAGAATAGAGTCAGGTTTCCCAGACACGATCTACCAGACGAAATCCATTTCAACGATGCTGGGTCTGTCATATTCATGCTTTCCATAAACAGACATTAAAGAGTCGCTCCTTTGAGTAGACAATAAACGGCCCTTTTAAGGGCCTTTTACATTTTTCGATAAGCTACCTCATTAAAGCAATCAGAACATGTCTAACAACGGTCCAAAATGGCACACCCATCAAGTTACAACAATCTGAAATTCGTAATGAAAACAAAAATACATTTCATAATATTTAAGACACCAATATCAGCCCTCAGGTCCATGTACATGTACGACGTGATACAGATTTTGTCATACATTAATCTTTATAACTATAAATAGTATTTATTTAAACGTACATTCATGTTGGCGGACTTTTGTCAAGTTTTTTTCACAATGTTTAGCGTAGGCATAATACGATTTCTTTAAAATTCAAATGCGGCGAACGTAATGTTATGATGTAATTTTAGAAACTAGGGAACCTTTTTTATTTGCGGAAATTATGTTTCGATATACAATCAAGTAGGCAGACATTATGCAATGTTCACAATGTTTTGCGTAGTCATAATACGATTTCTCCAAAATTTCAAAGTGGCGGACATAATGTTACGACTATTAAAAAATAACATTTTTTAATGGCGAATATAGTGTTACGCGTTAGCGGATGTTGTGCCATTTTATTTTTCAATTTTAGCTAGGTTATTATATAATCTCTTTAAAAAAGTAACGGCGAACATAATATTACGACTTTTGGAAAATACAATTTTGTATTATACAATTACATCTACAAATAAAATTATATATTTTAATGAAAATAAACACAGATAACTGTAAAAATGTTAACAAAAAACCAAGGGTTTAAAGTATTCGTAAATATCTAGGTACAGTTTAAGTTATATTTTCCTCTGTTAAAAGCGATTCTTAAAAATTTCACACGTAATTCAAATGTAACATTAATTTGCACGAAAATACTCATAAACTAAGAATCTATACAGAGTTTCCGAATTAAACCTTTATAAGTGTGAGTCATAGACAGTACGTTTTCCCGTAATTTTCATAAAACTGAGCAGAAAATACTACTTAATTCATCGGTGTTTTTTTGACAATAGAAAACTGTCTCTGCAGTTGTCGATGAACCTCACATTTTTATTATGTGATATTTCATTAGAACATATTAATTTCATTATTAGCGATGGCTGAAGACACATTTTCCTCTTCAAACAACTACCAGAAAATGCCCCGTTTTCATCACTTTCGTCTTAATCTAGAAAATATGCCGAAATTTTGAAGTCATGATTATTTGCTTGAAACAAGATATAAGTGTATTACTTGGTTCTTTATATACACACATATTCAAGAAAGTTTGTGTGTATTTTTATCAGATTAAAACAACTTTTGAAGTTTAAGGCGAATATTGAAAAACAAACTGTTCATTTTTCTCTCTGTAATAGCTGTGCAAGTCTAATTTTCCTGGCATCAATCTTTGTCTTTCTTTCCTAGACTTAAAAAATTGGCTAGAGTTCTACATTTTGGTATGTTATAAATCATTAAGAGTGCAAATGCAACGCTTAATGATATAAATGTTTATATCATTAGGGGTTGACCATGTAGCTTTTGGCTTGTTTCATTAAGCGTTAGGTCTGCTGTGCATTTGCGACGCTTAATGATAAAATTGTATCATTAAGCGGCTATTTATCATGAGCGGTTGATGTTGTCAACTATTAATACAAAAATTTATAGCTTTAAGGGTTGCAATTGCAATGTTTAATGATATTTGTATCATTAGAGGGCGTTTTATCATTAGAGGTTGATACATAGCAACAATTAAAAAATTGAGCAAATGGAGGATCGATCTGATATTAAACTGACTGTAAATCACCGCAGCGTAATTGTAAATAGGAATAATTTTAATTCGGTAATAATTTTAATTCATACCCTTTTCCGATTTCATGTCTTGTTTTGGTAATTCAAGGAATGTTGGAATTTGTTCGGAATTTCCAGAAACGTTGTTGGTGGATATTTCTGGGAAACATTTCAGTTTCATCTATTTTGGTTTGTTTTATTGTCAGTTTTAGAGGGAAAAAATGAATATTTAAGTTTAAAAAGTTCACTGCAAAAACTATATATTACTTTTTAAACAAATTAATACGCGCAAGATTACCGAAAGTTGAACCACTAAATTGTGTTGTCGATACAGTGTCGCTTTGTATCACAACCTCGCTTAGCCGTTCCATATTCTTTAGGATGGAGCTTGCGTCTTTTCCGGTCTAAAATTAAAACAAAAACAAAAACCAAAATAAAATAAAATAATATAATATTTGAAGACTTCAAATGCTATTTTGTTTATAAATAAAGACAGTTTACATACATACTACAATTATAGTCGATTATGTATGATTGTAGAGACAGTTAATGAACGCATAACATACTATTGAAGACAATATGGGTGTTAACTTCACTGGTTTTGATCATTTCATCCTTTCAAAAAGTTGTTACAAGAGAAAGAATAATAAAGTATTGGTTGAAACATTGATCACACTCTCTTCTTTAAGACCTTGGCAAAAAGAGCTAAGTCCTCTTTTTTTTTAATTCAAACTAGAAATCCTACTTTACTTTCCATTTCTGAATTTTATTGTTGGGTGTGTTAAATGTGTTACTTTTCAAATTGCTCATTCTGCAAGCTAAAATTCGTCTTAATAGACCTCTCTCTTTATGATGTTTAATAAGTTTTTTAATATTTGTATTTACATTTACCTTATCACTGACCGTTGTCCACGATTTAGAGTTGTTAGCTGATAAAACGTTGTCAATAACAGCATAAAACACCTTTTAAATAAAATTCAATAATTTTACAAAATATATATAAAAAGCCATCACAATAAACTACCATAACAACACATTATGGCTCTTTGTTAACGCACGTTTTTGAATAAATTATTATTCACAGTCCATATTGATTTTGTTTGTTAATTGTATGAATAGTTATGAGATTCAAACGTGACAAAAACTGAACGTGTTTTAAACAAATTTTCATAAAACTGCTGTTAATTTAAAGTATTTAGATTTTATGTAAAAAAAAAAAAACCTTTATTGAAAATCGAAAGAATGTCTGAAAACACCACTGAATCGAATTTTTTTTCGCATATACTGGATTGTTCAAGGTAACAGTTGGTAAAGCGCAGATTTGTTCTATAGTCCTTCTACACGCATGTCCTTTAAATGGCTAAATCATGAGCAAAAATTTAGTCTTGTCTCTTTACCAGTTAATTAAAAAGGTTAACATGGTATATTACAGTGCATTGCTTATAACTTTAAGATTATATATAAACAATTGCATTGCAGACTTTAAAGCACCAAAATAGAACATTTATCAAATATACAATGAAATAAAAGTCAAGACGTTCAACAAAAACTATATGTTGGTTTTTTTTAATCTTTGTACAGAACGTAAATAACAAAAAATGAATTAAGAAGCGAACTGAACTTGCTTGCTTGCTCTGAGGTAAATAAAAAAACGTGAAAAAGGCAATGACGATTCTAAACTCATTGCCTAAAGTATAGTTAATGCTAAACAGTTATTACATTAACACTGACAAAAATGTTTACTATATATCAAAAATATCTTGTAGACATAAAAGAATATTAATGACCTCCTTCTCAATAGTCGACCCTGTGACGTCAACAATTTTCTCCAATATGTCAAGAGAGGAGCTCAGATCCCTAGCACTGAGTTCATTGGTAGATGATGTAATGTTCTTCATCATCTGTAAGGTGTTGTTGACCGCCTTTTGAACTTTCTCGGTATTTTGTATTTCATCTTCTATTATATCATCCAACTGTGAATTTAAAATCCGCTTCAAACTGATGGTTCAATCAAACAATAAATGCTTAAAAATTGCCATTTTTGAATTGGCCAATTTTAATTAGCTAATTAACTTAATCAGGCGTGAAGTTGGCAGTCGATTGATTACTTTAGAGCGATCGGCGACAGTAGCAACACCTTCTTTAAGAATGTGAACAAATGTTTATAATGTAGCTGTTCTTTTTTATAGTTTCTTAAGTAGTTTAATAGTAGCTTTAGATTTTGTTTTCTTTGTTTTGTACTCATGTAATTTATTTTTTGGTCCTGAAGAAGGGACTGGTTGTCCCGAAAATTTGACAATTTATATTGTTTTATATATATATATATATATATAAAATAAGGGCAAGTACGTAAATTGAGAACGACAAACCTAATTTGCTAAAACTAAATGAATGATCGCTATGACACAATTTGTTCTACGTCATACATTCGCACTTTATATATGGCATATACTGAAGGCCCCTTCTACTATTAAGCATGCTAAAATACGATTTTCATAATTAACATTATTCAACATGCACACATGTCTTACAAGGATGTCACGGTGCTGTATATTAGCTCGTTATTTAATCTATAACCATTTACATAGATTAAACGCGAAACTTCCGCAAGTAAACGCAAAATGTTCGGGATATAACGGTTTATTTTTGCAAATAAACGCGTAACTTTCACACGTAATTGCGTAACTTTCGCTTTTTAACATATAGTTAAAAGTTGTCTTATAATTCAAGCACGTAATTTACTCATAATTATTTTTTGAAATATTTTTCGAAAACTGAAAATTGTACGTAGTTGTAACGACCGACGTTTGAAAATGACTTATTAAGATAACACACAAAGATGAACAAATACTATTAGCAAATGGACACAAATTGTTACAAATGATTTCGTTTTAGCTAGCCGTGGTGTTTATCTATTGTTATATTAAAACATGTTATACTTTATTTCATCTGGTAACACAGACCCATCCTTTGTGATAACAAGACTTCCGTTGTTGACATCAAACAAAGACTCTGGATTTGTGACTGTACATTGAAGATTTATTTTGTCACCACTCAGTATTGAAAAGTCGTATGTCGGGTTCATATGAAGCACCAATCTAGGAATAACTGCACAAAAACAGTAAAATAAATCTTTGTTCTATATCAACTGCGCTATTACATGTTCAAATATGTTGCTTCAAGCTATGGATATACAGGATATACACCTGTTATAAATTATCTTACAAAACACATAAAATTAGTAAAGTCATTTTGTTCACAAAGAGCAGTGTACCGTAACTACTATTCTAAAGCAAAAGTCTGACACAATAGTTGCAAAACATTGTCTTGTTGTATAAATATGATATTTTTTAAATGCAAGTCATTGTTTTTTTTTTTAACAATTCCAACCTTTAAGTGTCATTTCCCTTGATACATAGGTCACTTTATTAGACACTCTAAATTCCCATGCTCCTACAATTATTAAAGCAAAAATGAATTAAAGTTATATACATTTATTTGTTAAGTGATTACAAATTACAAATTGTAGATGCACTCTTTTTTTACCCATATCATGTACATGTTTAATATTGTGCACGTGACTTTTGTTCATTGTCATTCATTGCATCTTTCAATAAATGACCATTTCTATTCTCTTAAGAGGAGATATGTTAAATATTGATGGTGGTTGGTAAAGCAAGCATACATAAACAATAAATAATTGTTTCATACATTTGCCAAGGAATTAGATGATAGTAAATTTAAATGTATCCTTTTGTAATTACCCATATCTCGCTGTAAAACATTTCTGATATCTAAAGTATGTAATGATGTGTTATTTTCTGCTTTAAGTGACGTTATTTGGTATCTATTTGGTGGATTGTTAATCACGTATCCATTGTGAAACCACTTGATCTCGTACATAGTTTTACTTCTCAATTGAAATTTAAACCAGACAGAGTTTCCTTCATGTAGTACTAAGTTACTGCCTTCAAAGTTGAGTATTTGTAGCACATCTAAAAAAACAAAACAAATAGTTTATAATTATGCTGTGATCTAAAGGATATTAAAGAGTTGGTCGTCGTAAAAATAGTCTTCTGTGTTTTAAAAGGAAAATCAGCCTTTGAATTGCCTCCCATACTGCCAGTCTATTTTTCACAGATATTACAACAAAGAAAACCTTAGTTTTTGTTAATACTAGGTTGCCGTTACAACGATTTTCTTTTTTCAGTATTTTGAAATATTTGAAAAATTTTGAGTATAGTATAATATTATACTTACATGTATCATTTGTACAGTTCATTCCGCTATACCCGTTCGTACAACTACATTTATATTCGTTGATCAAATCTATACAAATCCCATTGTTCTGACATGGTAGAGATTCACACTCGTTAATATCCGTAGGAATAAAAATGTTTTAACATTTATTTATCGGAACTAATAGTAAAAATAACAAAAGGTATATGCTTTTTAGGTTACGTCACACCAGAAAAAATATATGCTTGAATTTAGGTGGGAATGTCAGAATTACGAAATTCATTTATTCGCATTTCAAAGCAAAATCAAGAAAAAGATGGTTGTTCGTCAACTATACACCTATTAACACAAAGATAATCAATAACAATTATCAGCATTGTTCAAATTGCATGTTCACTGTTTTATCCATTTTATTTTAAAATAAAATCGTCTTTTACTCCATGAATTACGTCAAGATATCTGAAACGGAACTTCAAATATGAAAAGATGTTCTGTGACGACCCAGAGGATTTTGCTATGAAAAACAGTAATCCCAACCCTTACATGTAAATTTCCAACTAATCGTAAAGATGCTCAAACTAACCAATTTTACAGTTCGTTCCATTAAATCCATCCGTACAGTGACACTGGTATTCATTAATCAGATCTATACATGTTCCATTGTTCCGACAAGGTTGAACTTCACACTCATCGATATCTGTAATGACGATTATACAAGGCATTTAACCATTCAAGCGAAAAAAAAAGTTTTCTGACAAATAGTTTTTTTTATATTTCCAGAGACAAGAATAGTAAGCATTAATAGTGCTTACCGTTTTCACAATTTGTTCCATTGGATCCTAGCACACAATTACATTTGAAGTCGTTGACCAGGTCTTTACAAGTTCCATTGTTTTGACAAAAATCAGGCATGCAGTCATTGATATCTGTATGCGCAAGCAAAATTTTATTGCTCAAATATGAATAGAATTTGTAAAATTTTAAAAATCTAATACTAAAAATATAAACAGAATGAAATAATGCTCACATTTGGGACCGTGATTAAAACATTGAATGTTATTGACATTTAAATTTGATTTAAATTAAAGATGTTGTTAACTGCAGAATTTCAATCTCCTCGCCCAAGAAAAGATAAATCCGTACTTTTGCCACCCGAAAACTCTCGGGAATCTCTATACGTTCAGTAATGAGAAAAGAAATTTTGGCGGTAAACTAAGTTACTATAAAATGTCTGGAAAAATTTTCGTCCGATTGTAAGAATTATAACATTATTCATTCCAATATATTAAGCATATGCTTTAATTATCATAATTTAATCCACAATTGTTTAAACACATATATATTTCCTTTCATATAGTCTTTTGTAGAAATGCAAATAGTTTGATGTATACAAAACAATGCTATGCTGAAATTCTTAGGCAACGACCCATTAATTTTGAAGGAATGGTGCGCAAATACAATTAATGAATTATGAGTATTTGGATTATTGAATAAAAAGATAATAAAAAAAACTAATATGTCAACATGTTAACACAGTTTTTACCTTAACATTTTAGAGAAGAAAAAAAATATTTAAAATTAATCACTGTTTCAACAGTTTTGATCATCATGAATTGTTTATTTTAAAATTACTAAATACATTTTTTTATTACAAGTCTTTTTTTTCTAAATTCAATGGTATTGCTCTAGCGGTCAGTATGAAGTAATTGCAGTAAAGATCGAACAATTCATTGTCCCCAAACCTCCCATTATGATTTTAAAGACCACAGAATAAATATTCATTGAGACAACAGATCTATATATATATACATACATATATATATATATATATATATATATATATATATATATATATATATATATATATATATATATATATATATAGACATTTTAAACTGAATTCTATTTATTTATTTTAAAATAAGATTGCCAATAATTCAAATTGCTTCCCTTTATATATATATATATATATATATATATATATATATATATATATATATATATATATATATATATATAGAAAATTTGAAAAACGAAAGACAACACAGAGTAAAACGTTAGCGCTTTCATTCAATCTTCAGACGTTTTTAAAATAACAATTACGTTACTTGGTGACGTCTACAATACAATGACGTCATAGTTAAAGTTATGATTTTGGATTTAACTATATATATATATATATATATATATATATATATATATATATATATATATATATATATATATATATATATATATAATTATATATTTATATCTATTTATTTATTTATTTCATAGAGCGGTACAGAGGATTTTAGTTTTTCAAATTTGAATTGTTATAAATAACAATGATATGAGTAAAATAAGTTCTAAAATATTTATAAATAATATTATTATATATATTTATTATATATTAAAGTTTCATTAGATTTTTTTTAAACTACACTCTATATTATAAAATTAGGCTCGAACAAGAATAAACTTTAGCAGAAAAGAAGAAATTCGGACTAAATTTTGTGAATGTTTTCCACTTAAATATTTTTGGTAGCACTTAAATAACAAGATGCCTACGGGCCACATAGCTCACCTGAGCAACAATAGGCATGATATAATCAGCTTCATAGAGTCATAATACCAAATATCTGGACAATGTGGTATAATACATGTAGATCCTGTACAAAAAATCTGTTTTCCCGGAGGATATTATTATATTTATAATCAAGTCATTTTTCTAACAAAATGATTTTATAGTCATACCACATTCAGCATTGCAGTTCTAAAAAAGACCCTTAACAATTGTTTATATACAGGATATAATTATAAACCTACATCAAACTCTGAACCCCTTGTGAAGCCCAATAATCGCCCGGGGGCGATTTTAAAACAATTTTAAAGAATCAGGAATATATAAAAATGATTGCATATAAGTGAAAGCATAAATAATAACATTTCAGTTTTTGTGAATAATTAAAATGTTTTCCTTTGTACAACTGAACCCCCAATGTGGCCCCATTCTACTCCTAAATATTGTGATTTGAATAAATTTGAATCTACACAAACAGAAGTTGCTTTCACTAAAGTTATAGCTTTTCTAGTTCTCAAAAAGACCCTTAACAATTGTTTGTATACAGGATATAAACCTACATCAAACTCTGAACTTCTTGTGAGGCCCAATAATCGTCCAGGGGCTAAAGTTTAAACAATTTTAAAGAATCACAAATATATCAAAATGATTGCATACAAGTAAAGGCATATATAATAACATTTCAGTTTTTGTGAATAATAACAAATGTTTTCCTTTGTACAACGGAATCCCCAATATGGCCCCATCCTACTCCTTGATACTGTGATTTGAACAAATTTGAATCTACACTATCTGAAGTTGCTTTCACTAATGTTACAGCTTTTCTAGGCAAATGTTTTTTTAGAAAAAGATATAAAGATATTTCTCTATATATTCCTATGTAAAAATTCACCCCCACCCCCCCACCCCCCGCCATTGTGGTCCTACCCTACCCCCGAGGGTCATGATTTCACAACTTTGAATCTTCACTACCTGAGGGTTCTACACAAGTTTCAGCTTTCCTGGCCAAATGGTTTCTGTGGAGAAGATTTTAAATATTTACTCTATATATTCATATGTTAAAAAATCCTACCCTCGGGAGTCATTATTTTCAAGCTTTGAATCTACACTACCTGAGAATGCTTCCACACAAGTTTCAGCTTTCCTGGCCAAATGGTTCTTGAGAAGAAAATTTTTAATGATTTAGTCTATATATTCCTATGTAAAAATTTGTCCCCCCTCATTGTTGCCCAAACCCTTCCCAAAGGTCATGATTTTCCCAATCTTGACTCTACGCTACCTAAGAATGCTTCAACATAAGTTTCAACTTTCCTGGTCAAATGGTTCTTGAGATGAAGATTTTTAAAGATTTACTCTAAATATTCTCATGTAAAAAGTTGACCGCCCCCATAATGGTCCCATCGTACCCCCAGGAGTCACGATTTAGGTAGTGTAGATTCAAAGTTGTGAAAATCATGACCCCCGAGGGTAGGGTATGGCCACATTGGTGGTCGAATTTTACATGGGAATATATAGACCAAATCTTTAAAAATCTTCTTCTTAGGAAGCATTCAGCCAGGAAAGCTGAAACTTATGTGACAACATCTTCAGGTAGTGTAGATTCAAAATCTAATTGGTTTAAGGTCATGACATACTTTTAGGTCATAGGCAATTTTCGAGTAAATTAAGATTTTCTAATGTCTCCCCATGAAAAATATATGGACAGACCCGAATTTTGTACATTTTTCCTGCCAGAATGATATTGGTTCAATGTCATGACTCACCTTCTGGTCATAAGCAATTTTTTTGTGAAGTAGGAACTTCTATTGTCTCCCCATAAGAAAGATATGGTCCAGGCACAAATTTTGCACTTTTTCTTCCAGTGACCTTCACAGGATGAACCTCTGCCATTCAATTAACTGAAATGTGACTGAACGGTAGCTGATAGGTGACTGAATGACATATAATTCATCCTGAGATTAACCTTGCCCGGATAACCTTTGTTCAAGGTCACACACTCTCAGGCCATAAGCAATCTTTATGTGAAGAATGAATTTCCAATTTCCAAAGTCTCTTTATTGGAAAGACATGGACGGGACCCTTTCTGCCAGTGAACTTGATAGCCTTTTGTCAAGGTCATGACACACCTTCAGGTCATAAGCAATCTGTGTGTGTAGAAAGAACTTTAAATGTCTCTCCATAAGAAAGATATGGGCCGACCATGAATGATGCACTTTTTCTCCCCGGGACTTAGACCTTGCCCGAATGACCTTTGGTCAAGGTCATGACACATTCTCAGGTCATAAGCAATATTTTTGTAAAGTAAGAACTTCCAATGTTTCTCCATAAGAAAGATATGGACTAGAAAAGAATTATGCACTATTTCTGCCAGTGATCTTGACCTTGCCTTAATAACCTGAGTCAAGGTCATGACATACCCTCAGGTCATAAGCAATATTTGTGTGAAGTAAGAACTTCCAATAAGAAAGATATTGACCGGACACGAATTTTGCACAGACGGACAGACAAAGAAAGTGATTCAAACATATGTACATGTATATACACTCCCCAAACGTATAAGTAGTAGTTAATTAAGTTCTATATACTCTCAATGTTATCCTCATTCAGAATATTTGTTAATTTAAATCAAAATGGGTAGAAATTGAAAAACTGATAGGGAAACCTTGGAGTGAATATCTTTATAAACTGTTGAACCTGTTGCTCAAAACCTAATCTATTTAGCTACAATGCCCTTCATAAACACTTTTCAAAGAGTCATATTTTTATAATGAAAAAGCAATTCTCAATCATATGGTAAAATTGAGGGGTATTTTTCTTAATAAAAAAAATGAAAGACCACTAACAAAAATAGAAGTTTATTAGCCTAGCGTTTTACATTAAAGAAAAAAAACCCCACTATAATCAAAGATCCAAACAAATGTAGCAGTATAGAGAAATAATGACGGACCAGACCGGGATTCAAACCCAGACCCCCGATCCTCCAGCCAGGTGCTCTACCAACTGAGCTCTCTAGCGCCGGTAGTTGAACCGGTCTGCTCGTTACATTTATCCCCCTTAACATGATCTTCCCTTCGAATATCATCCCAGGCTCCTTCTCTAGAAGGGGTTCACCAGTCAGTCCCAATGGTTAGTCACAGCACCAAGTGTAACGGGATGGGAAAAATAATGACTGACTAGACAGGTATTCGAACCAGCCCACTCAAATGAGCTTTTTGGCACCGGTATTCGAACCGGTTTGACCGTCACACCTATAACATCTCAATTTTATAATCATCAGTGGATTTTTTTAATTCGGAGTAAAAGTCATCATTTACTGTAAGACGTATTATAAAAATACCTTATCCCACCTCCACCGTACCCCATTCCGACTCAAAAATGTTTAAATCTTTAAATTGTGCTTACTGTTTTCACAGTTTGTCCCGTTGAATCCTGGCACACAATCACAATGGTAGTCACTGACCAGGTCTGCACAAGTGCCGTTGTTTTCACAAGGATCTGGTTGACAGTCATCAATATCTGTAAATTAATACAAGCATTCGGAGAGTAAGGGTATTACATGATCAATATATGTGACCGTCCGGTACCTCTAAGTTTTGAGATAATTGTCGCTTTTTGTGCTTAACGAAAAAATTCTGCAATGATTATTTAAAGGGCAAACCCGATTGGTAATAAACAAGGAGTAGTTGAAAAATGAATTTCGTCATCATTATTGGGTCCATCTTGGTTTTTCTACATCGAAAAATAACCTTTTTGTATAATGCTTACTAGATGATTGCGACCCTATGCTCCCCAAGGAGCGAACAGGATTAAGTTACTAGATGATTTAGTTGAGGTTGTGTCCTCAAGATCATTTTTTTCCGTGTGGGTTGTAAAAAAATGACCCCGTAGAATAGCAACTCTATATTTGTACATACTTTATATTCACTGATTTGGGGTGCAATATTTTTGGCTTAAGGTGGTTACAGGGGTTCGGGGTGAGTCCCATACTGCCTGTATTGTACTTAATTTATAGAAATATATATTATTTTCGTATCAGCTCGTCCAAATAACTATCTTTAGTGCGCTTTTTTGATCACTTTTTATTGTCTATCATTCTTATCTTAGTCTGTCTTTAAATTGTTATCAGAGTGACTAAGGTGACCTTTTGCTGTTGCTCTTTGTAAGTTGCCGTGGGTCGCCCGTTAACAATTTCATATTTTTAACTCTGTGCCAAATATGCAAAAATGCCGTATTTCCAAAATCTACTCCCACGGATGTAGAACAAAAATTTAGATTATAATGATGTCCATGAAGCCCTTTACCAAAATTGTGAAATTCATGGCCCCTGAAATGGGGTTCAGGCCCTAGGGAGGGCCATTTTGGCCATATGGTGATTATTTGTGAAATCTTTAAAAATCCTCTTCGCGGGTATGTAATGGTTGATTTAACTTCATATGATATGACGACAAAATTAACTTTGACACTACGATATCGATAGTTCTCGGCGAATGTATCGTTCTGTTTAATAGCGAATGTTAACAAAAAGAAAAACGTACGTTTCCTTTACATAAATGCTTCTGTTAACACTGAGTATCAAATAATAAGCATTTTAAAGCTTCACATAAGGTGTATGACTATTTATCAATAAACGGTGGTTTGGAGATTATTCCATCTACGTGTCAACTAATCAGTTGAGATATTTTCGCAAGTAAAGTTTTGCGTGAAGTTACAAAAAACCTTTAAAAAAAAAACAAATAATAAGTTGTATATACATTGACAACGGAAGCTCAAGATATATTTTTGTTTCTTTAATTGAAGCATGTTACTGATAATAAACGATCATTAATCATTGAAAACACCTTATATGGGTGACAATAGCTGTACATTTAAGTTTTCGAGAGACCAGTCATTAATAACCCTCATAATGACATGAAAAATATTTAAGGTGAACTCAAACGGTTTCTAGATTCATAAACAATTTCTTTCATCAATACTCATATTGTAATCATATATCATATTCATTTCTTTTTACTATATTATTGAAACAACATTGTTCATTTTGTTCAATTGCAAATGCAGTGTACATTTTATGTAAAGATCTTATAATTTGTTTTATAGTACACATATAAATAAAGGTCTCCTTTGTGCTTATGAATACAATCTGTCAATTGACATATCGATCTTTTTGTTATGTAAAGATACTGTATGATATCATTAGGCCGTTTTTTTCTTGTAACATTTAAACTTTGTGTTTGACAAAGTTGAAGGAGTTTGATCATTTTACTTTATGACTCACAGTAGTTTAATTGTTTTGTGTGTGTGAGAGAGAGAGAGAGAGAGAGAGAGAGAGAGAGAGAGAGAGAGAGAGGGCAGGAAAGAAAAAGAGAGAAAGGTACGAATGTGCATCATGCCGGGGGAAACTTTCCAGTTGATCCAATTTTGTGTAAATCGCGCTTAAGAAGTAAACATTTGCTTAATTTCGAGGTTAGGGCGATATGATTTAACAATATTTAACATAAACGGAACATTTCTATAAAGCCCTTATAAATATAATTTTGATTTATTGTCATTAATCACTTCGAAACGGTTAACACCTTCACGGTAACTGCGGTACTGCTCTTTTCCAGGGCAAAATGACGTGGTGTTATGAAATATGACGTAGCGTTAATTGTTTTTTTTACGTCATTTAATTATCTACCTACTAAAATTTCGGCAAAGTATTCGGCAAAGTATATCATTTTGCCCTGCAATAGAGCAGTACCGCAGTTATCGTGAAGGGGTCTATTAATTCACCAAAAAGTTCGTCGAAAATAAAAATTAAATCAGATTTTGCTATCACTATTTCAAGCTAAATCAATAAAAATAGGACTCATCCAACTTACTATTAGTGCAATTAGTTCCATTAAACCCGTCCACACAAAGACATTTGTAATCGTTGATCAGATCTACACAAGTTCCATTGTTCTTACAAGGCTGTGATAAACATTCATCGACATCTGAAAAGATGAACGAACAATTCATTTACCAATTTTTGCAAAAACATGAAGAAAAATTTTGAGAGAAACGTAGCTTTCGACATTTCCAGAGATAAGATAAATATGTTCTAATTTTGCTCACTGTTTTCACAATTTTTCTCATTGAATCCTGCCACACAATCACATTGGTAATCATTAACCAGGTCTGTACAAGTTCCATTGTTTCGACAAGGACCTGGCTGGCAGCCATCAATATCTATGTGTTCAAATAAGACTTTATTGAGAAATATATGAGATAAAAATACTTTAACAGACAAAAATTATACGCACCTAGTGGAACATACATGAACTGAAGCATAATGTAAAATCATTCTCCACCTATTTTTATGTCTTTTAAACCCTTTTTATACAAAATAGCATTTGATGGTTCTGACACGATTATCCTTTAAGTATCCCATTTCAATTATGAAATTTTCCTGTTAAGTACCTCATTATTTTCTACCAATTAGATTTAGGTAATTTCCCATCTTTAATGCAGCAAAGTTTATAACTTCCTAGACATCCTCTCCTTTTTCCATTTTTTGGATGATTTAGCATTTATTTTGTGAATATTACATAATTTCAATGTATCCTTGCAGTAATGATGTCTAATTATAGATATTGTCGAATGTTTTTGTGCTTTTTGTGCTACTCTTTATAGCTTTTAACGATGTGTTGTATAGTGGGTACTGTAGTGGGTGCATGTAATGTCAGAACTACAACTGTATGTGTCAAAATAACATCATAAGAAATGAAACTATCAACATAGAATATCTAATTAAGACAAGCAGCTGGCAGTTTTAAAGATGAAGCGTTAAGGAGGCAGAAATGTGAAAGAATCATTATAAACGAAAGATTTTTACAACATATCAGTGTTATGAGACAGAGTATCGGGAAGTAATTTACAACAGGGCTGTTTGCCATATAATGGCGTTAAGACGTTACATGATCATTCCCATCTGACTCCTATTAGAATTCATGTAGTTATTTTACAAACTGACGGTAAACATTTTAGCTTGATTTATAAGTTATATGCTTTATGTTGCAAAAGAAACTTGTTTTTTATCTGTATTGTGTTTCAACTTATGAAATTACTGTTTTGTTTCCAAGTCCTTATTCTAGAGAATCAATGGTATGAGCGAACTTAAACACTATTACTATTCATTTTGTTTAAAACTCTACAGTTATAGTTATTATACTCACTTATTTGCCAATGAAGCCCTTCACTCCTATTATTCTTTTTTTTACTCAGTGATCATCGTATATTTACGATGTAATTAATTTTGAATTAATTGAACAGTATGTAATTCTGATGTAGTCACCTTTGTGTCAGTTTTGTTTTCTTATCATATGTACTTCGATTAATAAAACCTAATCCTTTGTTCGATCAATTTTAAAGCCCATAACTTTAAAATATTTTAGGTCAAAGTCCGATCAAAGTTTTAGATCGCTAGTTTTATTAACATACGAACGGACAGAAAAACAGTTGGCGTAAGACGCATTGTCAGAAAAGATCATTTAAACATTTAATTCATTTGACTGATATGAGATACTGTTGACGTTGATAACTTACGTTTGCATGCAAAGTTATACCAGAGGTATTTGCCAGTTCGAAAGCAAGGATCCCCAAACCAACTGTTAGTAGCACAAATTTCACAAGATTGCTTTCCGGAACATTTCCCGTTCAGAACCTCTACCTCGTTAGATGCATCGCACCAATACTGTACACCGTAATATGCGTATGTGATGTCAATAGATTGGTCACTGCCACAGCTTATAATCTTGCAGTTATTGTTATGTTCGTCAATCGGCTCTGAAAATAAAAACACATTTGCTACGAAGGATAGAAACATTAAGGAGGTTAAAAAACTAGTAATTAATGCTAATCATCCGAAAACTTGAATGAAAAATTTAGAGCGCATGCTTGAACAAAGAAATTTTTTTGTCACTTATTAGCTTTGGCTGGATACATCTATGATTAAAATATTTTTTTGTTCAAGCATGCGCTCTGTGTTTTCTGAAAGAAAAACGGTTTGAAAACAAGCTGTTTTATGATAAAAATGCAAAAAATGGTTGTCTTTACGATGTCATATTTCCAAACTGTGGGCAGTTGAATCAAAATGAACATGATGTAAAACCATCACATATATATCTGTACAAAGAAAACAAAGAATTACAGAAAAATAAGATTTTCCTTTAGGGGGCCATTTTAGGCCCATATCATATATAGTCCTTTGTTTAATATTTTTTATTCTGGCATCGTAAAATATAGATATACGAATATAAATAATATCTGATACAGAAATTTTAGACAAGAGGTGACATTAAATACATGTAGATACCCCAGAGAAGGGGAAGGAGCCTCTATAAGCAGCATAGTTGCAATCTGATTTCAGACTTATACTAATTTTTATATATATTAAGTTTGTTTTAAATGTTGACCTTTTTTTTAAGTGATTTGTTATAGATAATTATAGTTTTAAAGTCAGTTTGAATATGCGAAATTATTATTGATAAACTACATGTACTGACACATTACTTTTTCAACTAACATTATTTTTTGATTGAAAACAATGTTTACTTAAAAGTTGCTGAATCTGAAATATCAAACTATCAAAAATAGCAGAAACTGTTAAAAAATAGTCATTCAGCAAATAAAATACAACTTATCAAACTGAAACTTCAACCATCCATTTGTATAACTCTTAAAAAAAATAACAAGAGTTGTTTTCACGTAACAAGAAATTGAGAGCTCTTTTTCTGGACTCAACAATTTACATATACATTTTGGTTGACTCATTTAAGAACGTGTGTAAAAAACGTCGCCGTCGACACTGACAAAAGTAATTACTAGTAATCTGCTAGGTATACCTTGAAGTTGAGAACCTTTAAAATGTTAGCAGCGGGCCATATTTCAAGACATTACATAAAAAGGCTAACTATCAAACTTTTTTAATAATAGACTTATTTGTGTTTCTTATTACAATCGTTTTCTCATTATTTTGCATTTAACTCAGACGTCCATTAGTAAGTATAGTTGCATCCTGGACGAAAAAGGTCTAGTAGAAGTCATTATACACCCTCTCTCTGTAAGTTTGTACGCGTGTTCGACAGCTCTCTCTCTCTCTCTTTCTCTCTCTCTCTCTCTCTCTCTCTCTCTCTCTCTCTCTCTCTCTCTCTCTCTCTCTCTCTTTCCCTCTGCAAAAATGTTTCTGACCTATAAAAGTTCCCAACGGTCATTTCCTTCAGATCCCCAAGACAAAGAACAATATCATTGTGTAGTACTAACAATAAATTAATTTTTCTTGACGTGTTGCAAAGTATGAAATTATGGATTAAGTGGTTCATATGTAATGAATAATTTTATCCATCCCTCTTCAGAGATTATTTAATAAACACGGTTCTCGACGATGTCGCTTCTGAAATTATAATATGTTAATCATTTCTTTTTGTTATTTGTGACATCTGATTAGAAAATTTTGGTGTACAAATTGTTTAACGATATCCAAATACTGTGTTACTTCGTTCATATACTCTATCAACCGGGAACAAGGACATTTTAAATACTTTTGTGTACTTGTTATTTTCAATTTACACAGATAAGAAAACACCCATGACATATTAGTAGATAAGATGTGTCTAGTACAACAATGATTTTTTTATGTAGTTAAGTTACTGTAGTAAATTGTTGCGATTTCAACAGTGTAAAATATCACTTATAGGCTTCAAATATCAGGAAATCTTCGCTAGAGCTATTTAGTTACTGGATGTTAAGTAAGTATTCCTTTTTACAATCTACACTATATAAATTGTGCCTGTTTGGGAGGGTAACAGTTTCAACTGTTATCCTCCCAAACAGGCACTATTTATTTTATTATACTGAATGTCTTAATATTAGAGAAAATTTCACTGCTTTTTACGGTGAACCGTACGCGCATAATTTACGCGAATGTAACAATGTGTTGTGTTACCCGTTGCCAAGTGTGTTGCTACATGTAACGCTGAGGGTAATAGAACGGATTATCAACTGCGTCTAAACCAATCAAATTTCAGTATTTAACATGAAAGTATTATAATATATAATGTATTTGCAAGTCATACAGCGAGAGTAAATGGGCATAAATCTTCACAGTGTAGTATTAATTTAGTTATTTGTTCTTTTGACACAGATACAGAATGTGAAATAAAAATACATGCTATGAAATTCATCTTCACTACAAAGAAAATCTAGGTCATTTGTCATTTGATTTTACTGTGAGAATAGTTTCATCGATAATTTACGTCAATTACAGTTTACACAGGTTAACTCACTCGTTAACTCGAAGCTATCTGATTTCAAAAAGTAGTATGTGTTCCTTAACAAAAATATGTTGAACCACATTTGAGTTTATGGGTTTATTCTGATAATCTTTGGCATATTTTTATGTTTTAAAGCGTAATGCAAACCCAACGCTTAAATAAGATTAAGAACTTTTCAAGCATGCATATAATGCTTAATAACGTTTCAGGTAAGGTCTTATAAATAGTTAATATAATACTTACCAAAGCAAATGCAATTCCTTAAAAAATATAAAAGGAATATATATACAAACATTTTCATTTCACCCTGTGTATTCATTTTTTGCAACTGGGAAGTACTTGTGATTTTTATCTCATATTCTGATTGTTTTTTTTTCTTAAACTTGTCTGCATATATTATATCATAAGTATATCGCTTTAGTGAAACTGCTTTAAAAATAACTTATATATTTCTATTAAAACAAACTTAAGAAAACTGATCTTTATTTTATTCTGTTTACGTCGACTGATACAATGCGTTTACAACTTTTTGACACTGTCTTAATTTTCAATAGAACATGTGAAATCGTGTTTTTTGGAGTGAAAAAGTATCACACCAAGTATTAGATGTTTTACAATCATTTAATAGCTCTCTACAGATGAAATCGGCATAATTAATAAATAGGCACCATATTATCACTACCTTTGATTGTATAGAATATGTATCCTTTTATAGGTTGGTGGTATCGGGAAAGGGGGGGGGGGGCATGCCCAACTTTTTCTCACAGCATAAATTTTTCTGAGGTATAAAAAGTAAACTAAGGAGTTGGACCATCAATTATTGGGGAGGGGGGGGAGTAAATTAATGGAGTGAAAATAAGGATACTTAAGTTATAGGTATACTACCCCCTCCCCCTCCTTTCTAAAAAATAAAGCATGTCCAATGCTTTTTTTTTAATCTTTAAAACCGGACTAATAATTCTTATTTAATAGACTTTTTTGGGGATCATTTTGACATCTTTAAGCGCAAATTTTAAGGCGAATGGAACCAGTGAGTCTGGTAACCCCTTTTCTCGAAAAATTTAAAGCTTATTTGATTTAATTAGTAACCTTACTGAAAAAAAGGCCGAGGGCCCCTCCCCTCCCCGAAAAAAAACATATGGATCCGCTTATGAAGTTTTCTACCATAGCTGTATTTATACACAATAGAGGTGAATAAAAGATGGAGTTAAAATGTTGATGGTGAAATTTATCAAGATTTAAACACGTCAGATGGGAATTCACAGGGGGGCAAGCAAAACCACATAGATCCACGAAACACACTGCATCATTAGGCCTGCTATATTCTGTTCCGGGTTTTTGCTTCCACCCTTTTTTCGCTTGATATTTCGATAACCATAAATACCTTTGTGCTCAACCTACGTTAATCCACTAATATGAAAAAATTCAGATTATCTGTTTTGATAACCCACCTCTGCTTCAGGTTTTAAAACACATCCCAAAAAGAAAGTCTTCGGGGATTTGCTTTGCATCAGCCATTTTTAAGCACGGGTGATAACGTTGAAAAATTGTTCCATCTATTCCGAGTGAGTTCCGAATAGAGAAAAGATGTCAACATTTCCCATTATAAATCTCCGTAAGAAATTTGTTTTCGTTCCTGTAAACTTTCATGGGTAAAGATTATATAATTTGCCAATTTCCCTTTAATCAATTTCATTCACAGGCATGTGTATTTTTACTAAAAAAATCATTAACAAGTGATGGAAGCAAAAACTTGGGACAGATTGTAGTCTAATTACAAATTACGTGTAAAAACAAATACAAATAACTATTTATTTAGGGAAAACGTGGCATTTATTTGGTTTTAGATGACAATATAGGAATGCTGCAAGCCAATTGTTCTGCTTTATTCTCCCTAAGCAAAACGTGAGGGCTCAAAGAAAGGAAGCGTTGAATCTTCATCATATGGAACAACTACTTTACAAAAAAACAAAAATAAAAGTGTTCGAGTCATCATGTCAAGGCACCGTTAAGGGGAAAATGCATTGCACTTTCACACATTAAATGTGTTATAAATAAAACACTTGGACTCAAACAAAAACGAGTAATTTTGTTCTACGAGAAAATACATACATAAAAAACAACAAAATTGAGCACCGCCTCATGGTGGCTCGTTATAGTAAAAAAATATGTTTTAGCTGATGTTTTTGTTCTTCCTTTTGTTTAAATAGATCAGGATTTTGTATTTGTTTTTAATTTTAGAACGTATAATCTTTAGAACCCGAGAAATGTGTTCCGTCTCTTCTGTACATGTTTAGAAGCAAAGGTAAGTAAGTTTTACAGATAATAGTGTACTTCTTTGTCTTCCCGGATAATGTCACCATTTTAAAACAACAAATGACATGTCAAAGAGAAATGGTTATATTTAAATTAGAAACAAATTAATATTGAATTTTGAAACAAATATAACATCTTACGTTATAAAATATTACAATAATGTTGTTTTCTTTTTCATCGAAACATTTTATGACTAATTTGACAAGGGATTTTCATCCGACTTGATAATGTTATAAGCCACATTAATATAGGTCAGATTCAATCTTAGAATCAAACACAAAGTTAACATGAAAAGGAAAAAAAATCCTATAGAAGTAGATTATGTTTTTCTTCATAAAACATGAAGATGGCTAGTCAATAGCCGATTTGTCTTTTTTTTTAAAGACAAAATGACCGTTTACTTATATACATGAAAAGTCCTTATTTTAATTCACACGGCATTTTTTGAAGTTTGAGTTATATTCGTCCACATTAGAAAAATCAAATTCTAAAAGTAACTGCTAAATACGTTCTTTATACTGCAGAAATCACCGCTGCTCATTTCTTGCTTAGTAAAAATTTGATCAACACCTATGGGTTTATTTGTCATTTATTAAACATGAAAATAAATATATTCAGTGATAGGGGGTCACACAAAAAGGTATTCTTACAATACAATAACGACTTATCCATATGTTGATCCTCTAAATTTACAGATCAAAAATACTTGTCAAAATATATCAAATAATAGCAAAAAGTCGGCAATAAAAATGCATGATATTATTTGCAAACAAAAAGGTGACTTAATTTATCAAATTTTCATTTATACAAAAACATTTGTACATGCAAGTAATGTAGGAAAGCTGGATTGGAATGAGTGTGCCAACAATTTTTCTGCTTTTAATAAGAATGTGCAGAGAAAACTGATCCGTTATAGACTGCATTAAAACAATGCTGCTTTTTTGATTGGCTGCCACATGTAGAATACTAATGTAAACGATTCCTTCATGGAACATTTAAGGCCTACGTGATAGTCTACACAGAGTTAGGAGAAATTACATAACTTGCCACCTTAAACCAGCAAGGCGTGGGGAAAAATCCACTGGCCATAGATAAGGAATTCAAAAGCAATGAGTTATGAAAAATACAGCCCTGGTATACAACAGCACATCATTTAGCATTGCAATTATCAAAAACAAATTGTTTATAATACTGACTCGTTTTAAACTTTAAAACTAAACTCAATATTTTCAAGAACAAGTTAAAAATAACTTATTCATAAAAAGCAATATTTAATGATTAAGGATCAAGTCTTACCATCGTCATACTTAAGTGAAATAAGTTTTTCAGACTTTTTACAACAATAGTAACATATCTCTATATATTTGTATATACGAAAGTGTATATATCATATATTTCATATTATCTTTAAAAAAAAAAAGAATGGTTATTGTAAAAATGATACTTCTTCACAAAATAAATCCCGGCCAGTCAATGTAATTATGGACAGAAAATTATATCACTTTAAGATTGTTGAATGTTGCCTGTCCTGAATAATTAAAAGCAAATAATAGAAATCAAACTTAATTATCTTTTTATAATTTAAAAGTTAGATATATTGGCGGCTTTTTAAAGTACAGAAAAATCTAACATTCTGTATTGAAAAGTAAACTTTTAAGATACAAAGGGGTTATTGAAGATTGATATTTATAAGAAAACTGGCAATGTAGGACTAGATTTATGAATAATCATTTTCAAAGACTATTAAACGAGGCTTGTATATTTCTTGTTATATAAGTCGGAAATAAATTCTAACTGATTTTAATTTTTTTGACAAATTGCGGTTGTAATTTTCGAGAACTCTTCGTTACTTTGTTGATCAATAAACATTTCTAGTTTACAGGCGTATCATACATGAATCAGTTTCCGCGCAATAAATGTTACTTTTTTCAGAAAAATGAATGAATAAAACATCGTATTTCAAAATGCATATACGTTTATTTTTATTTATACCTATATTAGGTTTTCATTACTTTGTGATTCAGCATAAGGTGGAAGGCTACATCGTCAAAACATGTCTGACTTCCGTTCGAAACGCCATTGTGTTCCGGATTGATAACATTATGTCGTGGTACAAAATAGCTATACACCGTTTAATTGAACTCTTCTAACTAAGGAGGTGAGATAGGAATGAAATCACCAAAACGCTTAGAAAATATGTCAATTTTCTTCCTGTTTAAAGCTTTTAACTAACATTGATTATCAGCTGTTTTTACGGAAAACGTGGAATCTAAATAATATACCGTTTCTCTGCTCTGCTGCTATTGGCAACACATTTTTGTCATGTCATCTGCAACAGACGATCATACAATCGATATAGGTAAGCAGATGTCAAATTTTCATTTAAACTATATATGTATGATGAATATAAAACGAAAGTACCGTAGTACGATCTCTTGAATTGATCCTAACTTCCCAAATTAAAAAAAAAACATTTGCAGTAAAAGACTTTCACTGAAACTTTGACATTAAACTAATGTATTTTGATTTAAATAGATACAACTAGGTAGCAATAGCAGTGGAAGCCCGGATTTGCAAGCCAAATGAGGGAAAGACAGAATTCTGAAAAGGAGCATGTTTTTCATTTCCACACATGCATGTGTATCACTATGGACATCTAATGTATGTATTAATATGCGTATGGTTGTTGTTTATAATTGCTATTGTATATAAAAAAGGCAATTTATAATATAATTAACTACTAATATTTTGTTCTGAAGAGTTAAATATATATAATGCATTCATCAATAATATGATTTTTCAGCTTCAAACATTATCATAAGCACTAATTATCTTATATCTACATATTTAGCATAAACTTGTTCCTTTTTTAATTTTTCTTCGTGATTTTTATTAATTAAAAAATTGATCCCAAGATATTTGAGACCATGTAAAATAAAGAAAGACAACTCTTAAACAGGATCTTTCATACCAAGATTTTTGCAATAATTAAGTATTTCCTTTAATTTTTCAATTTCATTCAATTTCTTTTCTTCATCCCATTCACCAACGAATATTGTTTATATTTTCAGGTTTTTGTGGGATTTTGTCCAGCAGTTTGCCTTAAAAGAATTTTTTTATATTTTAGTTACATATTTATGTGGATTCCAATAAAAATCATACAAACTTCATTCATGATTTTTTTGTTTTTCATTCCTAAACTAAATAATTTCACTTTCATAAGAGTTTTAAGACAGGAATGTTTAAAAATTTGATGAATAAGGGGTTATCTGGAACCAGACTGATATTTTAAAAATTCTCTAGAAAATAGTGTATTGTATTTTGAGGTATATTATTGTTGAATACTGTGCCTAGTATTGGTAACAAATGCATGCAACAAAAATCTCCTACACTTATTTGGTGTAGAGATCCACCATAAGTCTGTTAGTAATTATTTTGAGAACAAAGAAAAAGTACTGATCTAGATTATTCATGCGCTACTTTGACCTCTTCACCCATAATGATGTTATGCAGAAATAGCAGTGGATTGCACAAACAGTGTTATATAAAGGAAAACATTTGCAAGAGCAAATATTGTAAGTCACTGTAAGTAAAATGTAATCCAAAGTTTTAATGTAATTCAGAGAAGAGGTCAATTTTTTCGATTTATAGAGACTGCAAGCATTTTAGATATAGCTTTCTTTAGGCTGGGGAAAAACCTTATATTTGTTAGTGATTTTCTCATATTTATTCGAAATGGGGATTTCTGGACACAGTTTTTAATTGTGTTCATATGATCTGGTAGCTGATGTTGGGTTGGGTTGGGGTTTTTAAGCTATAATTGATATAATGCGTCAATTAAAATTTTATCAAGTCTTATTTCAAAATTTGCGACATATGTCTATGATTTATAATTTAAGGTGGTATGGGACATATATCGATATCAATGTAGATTACAATACATTATCATTAAAGTACCTCACCGGTTTAGAATTTGCAAATTTCACTATATTTCACCAAAAATACATTTTAAAATTTTTTGAAAAGGTAAAAATTTTAAAATCCATGTCGAGATTCAAACTTATGACTAATAAATTCGTAGAGAAACTTCTAAACCACTGCGCTATGCTGTTAGTTGACAATGTTGGGAAACAAACTATTTATACAGTTACACCTGATTTTATTGATTATTTCGATATATAGTACGTCATAACATAGATGTGTCTTTTACCACTTTAATCAAAAGAAATGAAACATTAGTTTTCTTATTGTTTCTACGGATAATAATTGAAGACAAATTGAGTCAGCATTGATCAGCAGTAATTGTTAAAATTGATTTAATCTTAAGCAACTCTTATCTTATTGTCCTCAAAATGGTTTGTTTTACATAAAGTTTCTATTGAACCTATGTCCATAACAACTAAAATGTTATGAGTCATAACATAAAGAGGCAAAAGTCCTAAATTTTTGTTAAACATTGTACATGTAAAAATGTGAGAAGAATATAAAAAGCCTATTTGATATCATACAATATCTTTACATTACATAGAGATTGGTGGGCAATTGACAAATGATATTCAGAAACACATTACTTCTTAAGAATACTTTTATTTATTTGTGTACTTAAAAAATGTATAATATCTACATTGCATTTTCGGTAAGACAAAATGTTCAATATTGTTACAATAATATAGTGAATAAGTGAACATGATTACAATAAGTATAGTGATGAAAGAAAAAAAAAAGAAACTGTATACTATTCTAAACATTATCGCTTCGTTTCACCTTATATAAATACACATTTTATGTCATAATGAGAGTCATTATTAAGAGTCGCTTGATCAATAAATGATAAATAGTTGTTGTCATCCATAAAAGGTATTTTAGATGATTGAGGATCGTTTTTTATTAGTAACATGCATCAATAAAATCAAAATAGATTTTCAAACTTCCATTGTCAAGGTAAACGGCTTAATTTTTTTAACGGTTTTTGTAATAGATAAAATCATTCCCATCGTGAATTGAGACTCAAGTGTCTTTAAAAAGTGAACCATGCTATTGATACATTTGCTGATTTATTTAAAATATACAACTTCTTTCTTTATCTGTATACTATGGTTGCCTCGTGCAATATGAATGGAATATACACATTATAATATATAAGAGCATACAAATATTACTCATTTAGAAATTAGTCTTTTGGTTGAATCTTTTAAAGATATAAATGTTCTTCAATGTAAATAAGTCCTTTGAAACTGACACCAATAATTATCAATAACATTCACATGTTATATCGTTTATGATAAAAAACCCAAATACTTTTGATTTGTAAAAACGTAGCTTGCTTTTATTATTATAATAATTTGAGAACTCTTGGTAACATATTGAACATGTACATGTTAATGTGATTTAATTTTCACTAAAGATAGGTTTATATTCAACACATATTTAAGGCTACAATGGATTAATAGAATCGCTTGATAAAAACTCCGTCATTTAAAATAAAAAAATAATAATAATAAATATATAAAACTGCTTTGTTAACTATTTATGTATTTGATTACATATATCATTTTTACCTAAGCTTCTAAATTATTTTGACTACAAAAGCATACATTAAAAGAGTGATCTTCGCTTACAGTATTTTAATCATACACAAGTAAGTATGACTATGTCATCATCCAAAAGAGACATATACAGAATAATATAATCGGCTATGTTTGTTTACTATACCTATTTGAAACACAAGAGAGAGATCTGGCATTCAATTAACTGAAAAATGATTGAAAAATAAAATATAACTAACAGAGGACTAAACTGCATAGCTATGCCATTTAGTCACCTTTCCAGGCCTTAGAGACCTTTCCAGAGAGTTACATTAACTCTCAGTTGACTGAATTAGAAAAATTAATTCTGAAAGCAGCAATGTATGGATTAAACGTATCAACAGTTTGCTTCAAAGGAAATAAAAAAAAAACATTTAGAATATCTCTAGTAGCTGTGTCTGTGTAACAATTGTTCAAGTTCCTTAACTCTAACTCCAAAATAGAAATAGTCAGTGTAAACAGACGTATGATAAAAACAAATCAATCAACATAACCATAAAAAATAATAAAGTCATTTCAAGTACAAGTTGTCTTTACGTGCGTACATCATAAACATTTTCACATTTCTGTCACCGTGTACTTTTTCTTCCATGGGTTAATATTAAATGAAAATCGAAATCGTCTCATCTGTAAACGAAAATTGTATGGCATGGAACAAATTGTAAAAGAGATAAAAAAATCAATTATCATAAAATTCAATGAAAAATTAAAAACCGCAACTACTTAGCCCATGAAACTACAGATAGTTTAAATTCAAAACACACGCGATAACACATTCATAAAATGTAAACAGACTTGATTGGAATGGAAGATAAAAATAAATAGAAAGCACTTAAGTACGTAATGACATTTTCTTGACAACCTGCACCTTCTCTAAGGCCAAGAAAAGCCGAACAGACACTAAAACGGTACTGACCAATTTCCTATCGATTCACGACCTCAATTCAAAGGCCTTGATAAATTGTCTCATAATTAATTTGATTTTATGTCAAGGTTTTGAGGAACACAAACTTTTATTTGTAAAGGAGTTGTGTTGTTAATAGTTTATACAATATCTTATATACCAATACATTGTATTTGGGTTATTTACGACTAACCGATGAGTGATCTTGTACATGTTCTGATTACATTCGTTTTAGCCGAAACCTTATTATATTGCAAGATGTTTTAAAAGAGGAATACCATGTTTCCTTCTTGTGATGTCAGTTTCATTGTGTTGTTTGTAGAATCATTTTCTGACATCACAAAGCTCTGAAATAAGTGTCTGATTAGTATTAAAATCGATTCATGATTAAGAATAAATAAGATTCGTTTTCTGTGACTTGTATTTAGAATTATTACGGCATTGGCCTACTTTTTCATAAGAAACACTTGCAGGGCAATCAGTGGATGCTGTTCTTTCTGTCATAAATGACTCGGATTTCTTGACTTTATTATTACGAAGTTTTTCAAATAAACCCTTTTTCTAAAAAAAAAATACAAATTGAGTTGTTAATATTAATATGTTTTCAGCCATTTCATTAAAATAAATATATAAAGTAAAGCATATATTTTAGATTCTATCATTTGTGATTTTCGTTACCTTGGTTTCCACCAAAGGAGCATTGGATTTAGATGTTGACTGACTTCGTGATACCGATGTAGTTTCCTTTTTACTGTGTTCTGCAATACTAATGAAAGTACCAACGGCTGGATATTTGTTCTTTAAACCTTGCATCACCTGACAAGTAATACAAAATGTTCATCAGATGTTGATCAGAAGTACGAACGCTCAATAATAGCAAAACTATTGCAGTTTTTTGTTGATGGTCTTGAAAACTAACAAAGGCGAAATGAAGTTTATCAGAAAGTAAAGATCAAATTCATACTAGTTACTTTTCTTTTTCGTATTCTCACCTTTTTGTTTAACAGTACGTGCGATACAAATATGAAGAACCCCTAAAAAATATCAGGAAAAAAATCTCAAATATGAAGACTTATAAATGTTCAATTTCAAAAGCAATTAAAAACACATTGTAAAGAAAATCTTGCCTGTAGGGAATTTGCAATAACAAAAATATATTGAAACACATCTGCATTTTCATTAACGGCCAGAATTCCGAATAACCAGGTAACTCCTAGCACTGGTAGAAGGGTTCCAAGGGACCGTAATCCGGACCTGTTCATGCATACACAATCTCGTTTTAAATAAAATTGTTAAATCAAACTAATCACTATTTATAAAAATGATTTTTTTTTCTTAATTCTAATTCATAAAAAGTTAATGTTCAAGTGATTTTTTTTTCAAATTTCAGATTAAATGGCTACAATAAATGTTCTTTTTTTATGCAGGTGATTTAAAAATAAATAGATAAGAGGTATAAAACCGTAAGTGAAGGTACACAAAAACTTAAGTTAGTATAACTTACGTTGCTTTTTTCTGCAGCGAGGATTTCGTCATTGCACTGGAGGCACACAATACCCTTACCAGTGAAATGATTATCAGTACGTTTGACTGAAATAAGATTAAGTGGACATTTTTACGTGACAAATGTACCATAAATATATTCTCCATACATATTTTACATTTGTAATAATATTGTTGACTTTTCTTAATCTCATTGCCAATTTTAGATTTTGTTTTCTTTTCAAGCAATTGTACATAGGTTTTTTTCTATTATTTAAAAAACAATTAGATGATTTTTGTTTCAAATTATCTTGATAGTCATTGAATTGAACAAACTTTTTTATGACAAAGGTAATTACAAGATGTATTTAGGTTTAAACATTTGCATTAAAGTAACCTAGTAACGCGTAGCAACATTATCAAGAATCATTTAACTTTATTTTTCCGGTAGCTATATCAATTCCGGTATAATCAATACAATCATACAAGTTACTTACGACACTTATCATACAGACTGGGATGATAAACATGTAGAGAGAACCGCTTTCCATGGACAACCAACAACTAAACAGTCAAGCTAATGAGTAAATATCTGATAAAATTCAAAATAGCGGGAGCGTATTTCAATTTCTAACAAAAGATTGACAAAGCTTTACGAAGTATTTTAAAGTTTCATCAATTCATAATTAAAATACATACTAATATTTAAGGTGATAATCTTTTCCCCAGAACGCTCCAAGAGTTGTTGTTGTAATAATTACGGGTATACCTAGAATCAATGCATATAAAACTTGAATATATAATATATTTTTTTTACATGAATGAACATTATTTAACCTTATTGAGCTGGTAAAGCAGAAGAGATACGAACTTTAATCATGTATTACGGAACACATATATACTAATGGTTCATCAAAATCAAGCAAAAATTTAAAGTATAATAAACATGTATCGGGTAAGAACAGTGATATACATTGATAAAGTGACTGTGCTTTTATCAGTAATGTCAATGACAAAAACGAAGTGACTTATATTAAAAATTCTAAAAAATAATTTGTTTTTTAATTAAAAGTGCATTTTGTAGTTGCCAGACATCCAGGTGGAAATGACGTTTAAATACAAAATCAGGATATAAAACAAAATAAGTATTTAAAACAAGAGGCCCATGGGCCACATCGCTCACCTGAGGAACAATAGGTATGATAAAGTCAGCTTATTGGAGTAATAATACAAACAATCTGGACAATGTACAATAATACATGTAGATCCTGTATAAATAAAATCCATTTTTCCCCCTTGGAACTCGGATAGCCCTGATTGCTGCCAATATTTACAAGAGCAGACTTTAGTTACCGCTCCTGCACATGTATAGGGACTCAACGTAACGCAGGCAGGGATGTCCGCACACCTACGCAACTCAACAGGTACCAACATTAACGCAAGCAGGGATAACGCAAGCAGGAATGACCGCACACTTGCGCCAACAGCTCAACATAACGCAAGCAGGGAGTGCCACACACTTGCGCTAGAAAGGCCAGAACACCAGCAGAGATGACCATTTACTAGTGCTCCACCACAACCACCACAAGCAAGTATGACCGCACATTTGTATTAATGCTATACAGGGCAGGAAAGAGCGCACACTCTGTATCATAGGTTAGAAAACACGAAGATTATATCCGTACCTGTTTAAGTTTAACCCCAAACAGTCACACATTGTTATGCAAGAGACACTGTCCCTATATATGTGCCAGCCTAAAATAATTCATAGTCTCTAAAAATTGGAAATCAAAAATAAACAAACTAATCCGGCCTAACCCAAAACTACTTATGCAGAACAACTTATATACATTGAATATTTATTATTGTATAAAAATATTCATCACAATAATTGGTTAACAGTGGATGCATTAATTAAAATAATCAAGAATCAATAAATCAAGGGCAATAACTCAATACAGAAATACAAAAAGATTTTAATGAAGAAATAGCTGCCTGCCTCAATTTTATAGTCATATCACATGTTGAGTATTGCAGTTTTCAAAAAGATCTTTTTCAATTGTTTATATATGGGATATTTAGCTGCATCAAACTCTGAACCTTCTTGTGAGGCCGAAGAATTGTCCTGGAGCCAAAGTCTTAACAATTATAAAGTATCATCTTGCTGATCCGTTTCAAAGAAGATTTTTAAAGATTTGCTCTATATATTCCTATGTAAAACTTTAACACCCCCCCCCTATGTGGCCTCACCCCACCCCCAGGGATCATGATTTTCACAACTTTGAATCTACACTACCTGAGGATACTTCCACACAAGTTTCAGCTTTCCTGGCTGATTAGTTTCTGAGAAGAAGATTTTTAAATATTTACTCTATAAATTCCTATGTAAAACTTTGACCCCCCATTGTGGGCCCACCCTACCCCCGGGAGTCATGATTTTCACAACTTTGAATCTACACTACCTGAGGATGCTTTCACACAAGTTTCAGCTTTCCTGGCTGATTAGTTTTTGAGAAGAAGATTTTTAAAGATTTACTCTATATTTTCCTATGTAAAACTTCGACCCCCATTGTGGCCCCATCCTACCCCCGGGGGTCATGAATTTCACAACTTTGAATCTACACTACCTGAGGATGCTTCCACACAAGTTTCAGCTTTCCTGGCTGTTTAGTTTCTGAGAAGAAGATTTTTAAAGATTTACTCTAAATATTCCTATGTAAAATTTCGACCCCCATTGTGGCCCCATCCTACCCCCGGGGGTCATGAATTTCACAACTTTGAATCTACACTACCTGAGGATGCTTCCACACAAGTTTCAGCTTTCCTGGCTGTTTAGTTTCTGAGAAGAAGATTTTTAAAGATTTACTCTATATATTCCTATGTAAAACTTCGACCCCCCATTGTGGCCCCACCCTACCCCCAGGGGTCATGATTTTCACAACTTTGAATCTACACTACCTGAGGATGCTTCCACACAAGTTTCAGCTTTCCTGGCTGTTTAGTTTCTGAGAAGAAGATTTTTAAAGATTTACTCTATATATACCTATGTAGAACTTTGACCCCCCATTGTGGGCCCACCCTACCCCCGGGAGTCATGATTTTCACAACTTTGAATCTACACTAACTGAGGATGCTTCCACACAAGTTTCAGCTTTCCTGGCTGTTTAGTTTCTGAGAAGAAGATTTTTAAAGATTTACTCTATATATTCCTATGTAAAACTTCGACCCCCCATTGTGGCCCCACCCTACCCCCAGGGGTCATGAATTTCACAACTTTGAATCTACACTACCTGAGAATGCTTTCACACAAGTTTCAGCTTTCCTGGCTGTTTAGTTTCTGAGAAGAAGATTTTTAAAGATTTACTCTATATATTCCTATGTTAAACTTCGACCCCCCATTGTGGCCCCATCCTACCCCCGGGGTTCATGAATTTCACAACTTTGAATCTACACTACCTGAGGATGCTTCCACACAAGTTTCAGCTTTCCTGGCTTTCTGGTTCTTGAGAAGAAGATTTTTGAAAATTTCTCGAAATTTTTCATTATTTTCTAATTATCTCCCCTTGAAAACGGGTGTGGCCCTTAATTTTCACAACTTTGAATCCCCTTTGCCTAAGGATGATTTGTGCCAAGTTTGGTTGAAATTGGCCTAGTAGTTCTTGAGAAGATGTTGAAAATGTGAAAAGTTTACAGACAGACGGACGGACAGACGGACGGACAGACGGACGACAGACAAAATGTGATCAGAATAGCTCACTTGAGCTTTCAGCTCAGGTGAGCTAAAAAAAACTGAAAAGCAATGTCAGCATAAAGATACCAGACGTGTAGGAAAAATATCTCGATTCACATTAATAACATTTTGATAGTGTTATACCAACAAAAGCACAGAAGGCTTATTTTATATTCGAGTTTTAAAATACGAGATCTAATGTTTGCAAATCTGCATAATTTTGCTAGATTTTTACAAAGTTGCGGCGAAAACATTCTGATGATTTATTTAGAACTGTTTGTTGTCCCTAGCACATTGCTTTCATATTCATTATTTAATTGGTTAACTTAAATATTTGAGTTTGAAACTTTCTTATTCATCAAATTTAAATTGCATTAACCTGACCGAATCTGGTTATTTCTACCCGATAAATTTTGGTAGAATTTCTTGTATATAGTAAAACTTTGATATAAATTAATTTTACATTAAAAATAGTTTACTTTACCCCCTGATTTCCAAAGTGGTCGTCTGGAATGTTAAATATAGACCAAAGAATCACATTTCTTATTATTTTCCTATCATTTGTTGTTGTATCCCTGTCACAGGGATTTTGTTTTTATTTGATTTCAAATCTAGGTAAACTATTGTAAATTGGACATTAGTTGATAGAATTTTTTACAAAAAAGTTGACCTTCTCGTCTCTTCCATGGATTATATCAAGGTGACTTTTTTTCAATGTCAAGACTCTCTTAATTTGTGATATTACGTTATATAATAGATAATTAGAATAAATATGAAATAAATAACACTAGTTAAACTCCTTATATGTTCTTATTGCGGTCTGTCAATGCATCGTCTCGAAAAATCAAATGAGCGTGCCACGCCTTATGTAGGCTTTCTGAAAGTTCACAATATTGAGAAAAGATCCTGTTGTATGCCCTATTTTAGTATTCTACTCAAGCTTGGGCATAAAAGTATAATTTCTAAACTCATGAACACAAGGAGAAGGTTAATTTTGTATTTAAACACAATACAAAAAATGTTATATTTTTTCATTTACAACTGCATTAAAAATATACGCGCTCAAACCTTACCTAGCTACGTTTATTATACGAAAGATTTGATTAGTTTTTATGATCACAGATTTGTCAAATTTGAAGGTATAGAAATAAATTTAATTTTGTATTTATAATGAAACATTCGGGAATGATAGCATATTTGTAAAAAGATGTCATGTATCATAAATAAAACAATAATTAGATACTAACTGAAGCGCGTTTACCAATTTTTTTTATGAACAAGTAAATCTGTAAAACGCAAAATATTGTAAAAAAAAATCTGTGCACTTAGTCAACTGTAACGTGTCTGGCTAAGTTTTGTTATGTCCTAACTGAAATTAACAGAGATTAATATATGATCTCCCATCATTTGCGATGGTATATGAGTTTTATTCAACAAGTTGTGTGTTTTCTATTCCCGAGCTTTGGTGAAGGGATAGAAAACAGACTACGAGTTGGATATCAAATAAAAACGTAAGTTCACACTTTTCAATCAAACGTTTTTCATTTTACGTCAATCACCCCCCTAAAGCTATGTCATGTTTAACAATTATGTCGCGTGACTAAGAACAGTTGAATATCAAAGATTTATCCCATGATTGATATCCACCGTTTATTGAGATAAACATGTGATAAATACTGTTCATACTGTTTTATACAAATTAGCAGAGTTGTGATTCATTTAAAACAGAGAGTGTTTCACCACTTACCCCATATGGCTAACAGAAACCAGTGAACTCGTGATATAGACTTGAAGTTGTTTGCCACGTACATGGCGTAGTACGTGACTGTAATACTCATGAAGTAATAGACTCCCATTCCTAGCATACTGAAGAAGGTGACCAGGAAAAGATAGTGAATAATGGCCGTAGTTGCGATGCAGCCACCCTAAAATATCAAAAATTGAAATAACTTTTTTTTCTTTTCAACATTTATACGCTTGTACATTTTTGAATGCATTTCTTGAGATGAAACATGACAATTTTGTTTTATATTATAAATGAATTATCATAATGTTGTAGTATAATGTTTTCTCGAGCTAACCTTCATATAACTGAACTGGCTGTGGATGCTTTAAAGTTTACCTCATTTCCTGTCTGTTCCACAGCAGATATAAAAATCACGTAGGACAGAATCAACGATCCACAAAGATTCATCATGATAATGTTCTGGTCACTTTTAATATATCTGAAACATACATATACTTGTAGGCTGTAAGTATTTAGTTATTGGCTAAATTCTAATAGTTTTCGTTCCTTATAGTTCTAAGGCTTTTTCTTTTTCGTGCCATTTAGGTACATATATTGATATAAATTCTAATAAACTACTAGTTTACTTTCTAAGTACCTCCAAGTCAAGATGTAGATAACGCAAGTAAGAGCTGTAAATGATATGGAGAGAATCACGCCAACCAGGGACATTGTTTTTAACGATTGCTTGTCTTCTGTCGCCTAAACATAAGAAATCTTGCATTGCAATTTTTTTTACATATCAATTAATTTGAAAATTTTATATCCAGCGCCTTATTTCTTTAACTTCTTTTTATGAAACTCTAAATATTTAAAAAGCATTATCTTACAGGAGAATATGGTCTCATCAAAATGGCAAAGTTGGTAAGATGGTTGCACTGACAAACTGTTCTTTTAAAATCACTATCGCTCACTTTACACCCTCTTTCTGTCCATTTGCTAGATTCGTGTAAAACAGCACGACAGCATATCTTAGTAATAATTAGGTGATATGATGCACATTTTGCATCAAAATATATATTGAAACAATATGATCATAAAAGTAACTGGATAATGATAGGCATGCAAGTGTTACTACAAAAGTTAAAAAAAACCTCTACCTTAAGGAAAAATCCCAAGAAACACAAACTGCATGCATTTCAGTAGATTCATTCTGTTCATATATATCAGATAACCAATCACTACTGGTGACATATTCAGTATGAAAACAAGTTATAAATTGTATCAGAATAAAATACTAATTCTATTTGGTGCAATATCTAAAATATTTTTAATATCTTACATTTTGTATGTGTCCAAACGTTAGATTTAGAGGCGGCATCAATACTCCTAAATCATTTTGTGTTGTAAGGGACAGTATTGGAGAATTTACAAATTCTTTTTTCTTCAATGTCTGTTCTGATTTTCCTTCCATTGGATCCCTGTTAATTTTGGTTAAATCGATATAAATTATAGCTTTGTAATTTATTATATGCACAAAGCATTCATCTGTAATGTCGCATTTTCCTATGAAAGACACTTGTATCACAACTCAAAAATAATTACTAACATTGATAAAAAAAGAAGAGCAATTTAATGAAGTGATGTAAAACACTTAGCAACTTATCATTAAGAAAGCTAAACTTACCTTACTGATTGAGATGGTAAAATATCTGACATCGTTTTATATATCACAGCTACATAGTTGATTGCTTTACAATAAAACAGGTTGATTTAAAAAACATATAGTCAGAAACGAATACCTATATTTAAGTGACAATGCGTACATTAGGAAATCGCTTAGAATTTCCGAATTTCATAGATAAGAAATAACTTTAGGATATACTGTTATTATACAACACTTTTGAATAAACTGCATGTGATTGGATGGATTTCTTTTTATTTTTAAAGTCAATCATCTATTTCTTGTAGAAACAGAATTTTATCACCGCAATGTGATTAAAATCAGTTTCTTTTTTTTCACTATACGAGGATCTGAAGAAATCCCGTTTGAAATCACTTCCTGATCACATTTGTTTAACAATATAATGTCAGCGATCAAGAGACGGTGCATTAGTAGAAAATAGACGCCCTATGGGAATCAAAAGATTGTATTTGCATAACGTAACTTTAGAATGGAACCGATGATTTGATTGGTCAAAACAAAGTTCACCAAAAGGTGACCTCAAGTGGGTTTGTTTTTAGATCCAAGTGTAGCAACAATTAAAAAATGAGCGGATCGAGGATCTGATTTTGATCAGACTGTAAATTACCGCAGTGTAATTGTGAATAGGTAATAATTTTAATCCATACCCTTTTCCGATTTCGTATCTTGTTTTGGTAATTCAAGAAATGTTGGAATTTGTTCGGAATTTTCAGAAACGTTGTTGTTGGATATTTCTGGGAAACGTATTCCAGTGTCATCTAATTTGGTTTGGTTTATTGTCAGTTCTAGAGGGAAAACAATGAATATTTAAGTATTGAAAATTCACTACAAAAAGTATTTATTACTTTTAAAACAAAACAATACGTGCAAAATTACCAAAATTTGAACCACTAAATTGTGTTGTTGATAAATTGTCGCTCTGCATTACAACCTCGCTTAGCCGTTCCATATTCTTTAGGATTGAGCTTGCGTCTTTTCCAGTCTAAAATTAAAAAAAAGAAAAACAAATAATATTATATTTGAAGACTTCAGATGCTTATGTTTTAAAAAATAAAGACAATGCTTATAGGGGTTTTTGGGAGTTGATTTTAATAATATGCAGTCACTCTGGCAAACCGAAAGTGAAACAGTATTTTGACTTAAGCACAAATCATTACCGCTTACAAGTCTTAGTTCTTGAATATAATAAAAAAATTCGATGTAATGTATGCTGAAGCATTGTTTTTCAAGGAAACTTATCTATAAACGCTTTGAAAATAATAAGATTTTATATAATACGAACAATTTAGATATTTATGTAGTCTAATGTATTCCTACGCCAGAGTTTAATATAACGTCGTTCAACCAAAAGCTCGGCTGTCTCCGTAAATCTCTGACAAACAGAGAGGCTCTCTTGCTTATAGTCTATCATGTTTAACTGTTAATAAAGTTAATGAACGCATAAATAACAATAACAAAATCTGGGTGTTAACATCACTGGCTTTGGTAATTTCATCCTTTCAAAATGATTGTTACTAGAAAGAATAAAGTATTGTTAAGAAAAATTAATCACATTCTCTTCTTTAAGACATTAACATAAAGAGCTAGGACCTTTTTTATACTTCAAACTGGAAATCCTACCATTTTCTGCATTTTTGAATTTTATTGTGTGTTACATATAATTGTGTTAAATGTGTTATTATTCAAATTGCTCATTCTGCAAGCTGAAATTTGTCTTAATAGACCTCTTTAATATGTTTAATAAGTTTTATCATATTTCTACAGTATGTGTTTATATTTACCTTATCACTGACTGTTGTCCACGATTTGGAATTATTAGTTGATAAAACGTTGTCAATAACAGCATAAAACACCTTTGAAATAAAATAAAATAATTTTACAAAATGTTTATAAAAAGCTATCACAACAAACTACAATAACAAAACAATATGAGGGTTTGTTAACACACGTTTTTGAATAAATTATTAGCCAGGTCCATATAGATTTTGATTGTTGATTGTATCAACAGTTATGAGATTCAAAACTATATTACTCAGACAGGATGTTTAGAGGTTATAAGATTTTTTACGTGACAAAAACTGAACGTGTTTTAAACAGTTTTTCAGAAAACTGTCGTTTATTTAAAGTTTTTTAATTTCAGGTCACAAAGAAAACACTACTGAAAATCGAAAGAGTGTCAAAAAGCAACACTGAATCGAAATTGTTTCGTATATACTGAATTGTTAAAGGTAACAATTAGTAAAGAGCAAAGTTGTTTTATTGTCCTTCTGAACGCATGTACTGTGAATGACTTAATCATGAGGAAAATTTTAGCATTGTCTCTTTACCAATTAACTAAAAAAAATTAACATGATATATTAAAGTGCATTGCTTATAACTCTAAGATTATCTATAAACAATTTCACTGCAGACTTTAACGTATACCAAAATCCATTTCATACAATGATTAAAAGTAATGAAGTCGAACAAAAAGTATATGTTGTTTTCTTTTGAGTCTTTGTACAGGACATTAACAACATAAAAATGAATAAAGAAACAACTGATCTTACTTGAGAAAAAATGTCTCTGGGGTAAATAAAAATCGTGAATAAAAGCAATGACGATTCTAAACCAATTACCTAAACCATATTTAATGTTAAACTGTTATTACATTAACACTGAAAAAAATTTATTTATAAATTATTTAAAATATCTTATAGACATAACAGTATATTATTGACCTCCTTCTCAATAGTCGACCCTGTGGAGTTAGTAACGTCGACAATTTTCTCCAATATGTCCAGAGAGGAGCTCAGATCCCCAGCACTGAGTTCATTGGTCGTCGATGTAAGGTTCTTCATCATTTGTAAGGTTCTGTTGACCGTCTCTTGAACTTTCTCGGTATTTTGTATTCCATCTTCTATTATACCATCCAACTGTGAATTTAAAATCCGCTTCAAACACAGGACTCACTCAAACAATATATGCTTAAAAATTACTATTTTTAATGTTTATGTTAATATATTTTTATCCAATTATAATATAGTATATTTACAGTGTATAACTTACTTTTAAAATCTGTTTCAAAGAAATGACTCAAACAAACAAATTATTGTTTAAAGTCACTTTATATTTTTTAAATACATGTTAATATAGTTTCTATTCATACAGTATATAACTTACTTGTGATGATGCGTCTGTGAAAGCTTCACTTGTGCAGTTGATAAGGCTAGGAGATGCCCACATTCCATTTTGTTCACAATATCTTGTTGCAAATCCTAAATTCGGAATTATTAAATTTTAAATGTTGATATTATCAAAGAAAGAAAGATTCATATTGACTTGATCAAGTTATTACTATGAATTATCTCCTCGCACTCTTATTAATGACTTGGATTTGTGTTTTATTAGTGAATTGTAAATAATGTTCACATATACAACACTGCCACCTTTCTGTTTTGCTGGACAAGGTTCCTGTTTAATTGTTCCTGCCAATGTAGCATTCCACAGTACACCTTCTGACCATTCACTATCACATCTCTTTTGCTCTACAAAAATGAGCATTGTATGTTACATGAAATTTCCTTAAATATATAAAATATAATATACAATTTGTTCCTTCAGACTATTTAATTTTTTATAGTTTACTCAACAGCAAATCTGAATGCAACCATATTATCTTTGAGTATAGACGTGAGGTTTTAATGAAGTAGTTTTACGTGTTGTTTTTTTTAAACTAAACTTACCTGGTTGAATGACAGTAACATACACAGACACACTCACAGGAACATGGTAACCAGAGTGTGTGCATGTATATCTACCAGAATCAGCTTCCATTGCTGAATACTTGTTCCATGTTGTGGAAAAAGTTGAACTACTAACATCTACAAAATGATGTAGAACATTAAGGGAAAACTAAAAATTTGCAAATTGGATATGTATCAAATACAGACAAGTACGTAGATGTAAGTTTAGGACGACGATCCTAATTTGCAAAAACTAAATGGAAAATCGCTATGACGCAATTCATTCTACGTCATCGTTTCGCACTTTATATATAGTGCATGTACTGAAGGCCCTTGTTATTTTTTAGCATGCTAAAAAACGATTTTAAACGTTAACATTACTTAACATGCACACATTTCTAACGAGAATGTCATGTCGTTGTTTATTAGCCCGTTACTTATAACTATCTACATAGATAAGTTAACTTTAAAAAACTTTTAAAAACTTTTTTAAAAAAAGCCCATTGAGCTCATTTTCGTAAGTAAATGCTTTTTCGCGAATAAACGCGAAACTTTCGCGATATAAAAGGTAACTTTCGCAAATAAACGCGTTACTTCTGCAAATAAACGCGTTATTTCGCGAATTAATGTGTTACTTTCGGGAATAAACGCGTAACTTTCGCTTATCAATCAATGTACAACGGATCTGATTTGCAAAAGTGCAATGGGAATGTATTTGGAATAAATAAAAAATAATATACTTTAATATTTAGGTATCAATACAAAGGTTAGCTACTTCTTTTATTTTTTAATACAGACGCAATAGTAGTGTAACGTATCAAGGTTATCTAATACAATGCAACTACAAGGAGCTGTAAGTGAAAGAATCATATATTTCTGTTAAAAGTTGTCTTTTAAATCAAGCACGTTTTTTTCACAGTTTTAAGTTATAGTTTCTAGTTAACAGGTTTTTATGTTAAATTGTTTGCAGCGAAAACTGTAATTATACATAGTTTTTAATGAACAACGTTTGAGAAATTACTTATTTTTTTTTAGCTAGCTGGGGTGTCAATCCATTGTTATATTTAAACATATTATACTTTATTTCACCTTGTAACACAGACCCATCCTTTGTGATAACGAGACTTTCGTTGTTGACATCAAACAAAGACTCTGGATTTGTGACTGTACATTGAAGATTTATTTTGTCACCCCTTAGTATTGAAAAGTCGTATGTCGGGTTCATATGAAGCACCAATCTAGGAATAACTGAACACAAAGCAATAAAAACATTATTAGTATCAAACGTGATAATTGTGCTATTTCATGTTCATTTATTTTCAAGCTATGAATTCACAGGATTATAAAAGCGTGTTATAATTTATTTTACAAAACTGCAGTTAACTCATTTTGTTCACAAAGAGCAGTGTACAGAAGTTAAGTTCCTAAAGCAGAAGTCTGATCAAATAGTTGCAAAAAGTTGTCTTGTTGTATAAATATGATAACTTGAAAATCCAAGTCATTTTTTTTAAACAATTCTTACCTTTAAGTGTCATTTCCCTTGATACATGGGTCACTTGATTAGAAACTGTAATTTTCCATGCTCCTACAATTATTCGATAGCAATGAATAACTGTTTCAAATGTGTCGTGACACTTTTGGATTTGTGATGTATTCATCAAATATTGTCTACCTTAGTAAGGTGGGGTTAACGCCCCCTTTTTCTCCAGATTTGCACCATTTATGAGACTCATTTAATTTTGGCTATAGATATTTTTAGGTCAATTATGCCACAATTGTATTCGATAGTCTGTTGATGAAACTCAATGTTGCTCTCATGCACAAACTTGAATTGTTATGATCCATTTCCTTACCTTTGATATTAATGTATATACATGTAACTTATTTAACTTTGTACATGTTTAATGGTGTGCCTTTTGTTCACTGCCATTTATTGCATTTTAAAAAAATATATATTTTCTAAAGAGGAATATTTAGTTTAGTATTGATAGTGGTTGGTGAGTCTGGCAGACATAAACAATGAATAAATGTTTCATACATTTACTAAAGAACTACATGATACTAAATTCAAATGTATCCTTTTTTAATTACCCATATCTCGCTGTAAAACATTTTGGATATCTAAAGTACGTAATGATGTGTCATTTTCCGTTTTATGTGACGTCATTTTATATCTTCTTGGTGGATTGTTAATCACGTATCCATTGTGAAACCACTTAACCTCGTACATCGTTTTACTTCTCAATTGTAATGTAACCCTGACAGATTTTCCTTCATGTACATGTAGTACTAAGTTGCTGCTTTCAAAGTTGAGTATGTGTAGTACATCTAAAATACAACACAAATAGGTTATTATTCTGATGTGATCCGAATGACCTTATAGAGTTGATCGTCATAAAAAAGTCTTCCGTGTTAAAAAAAACAATCCCTTTTCTAACACGGATAATTCTTTTAATCACATTTTCTTTAATTGGGTGCTGTTCCAAAAATAAGATGCATAATCCGAAGAATAATAGTTGTCTGTAAGAAACTTATTACGATAAACTTATATGTTAATTAAGATTATCATCCAACTGTATTACCGTCGAAATTAGTAGATACAGTAATATTCCATTAGAAAGACGCTTAGACTTCATGTACTTCAGAGAAGGAAGATAAACATATTATACTGAAATGTCCCATTTATTTACATTTAAAAGAAAATTTCCTTCCGAAGTTTTTCTATACCAAACTCCATGTCTTTAAACTAATTCAACCATTGTCATCACAAAATGTAAAAGAATTGTGCAATTTAGGTAAATATATTCAGAATATTTTTGTCAATTGTTTTGTTTATATTCATGAGATGTATAGCTGTTGACAAATAAATAATACAATATTTTTTCTTAACATTTTTAATATCTCCCTAATTATAAACTCCTTCATACTACAAGTTTATGTTTTGAAAATGATGTGTATATGGTATGATATCAGTACTTACATGTATCATTTGTACAGTTTTTTCCACTATACCCGTTTGTACAACTACATTTGTATTCGTTGATCAGATCTATACAAGTCCCATTGTTCTGACATGGTTGAGATGCACATTCGTTAATATCTGTAGGATATGTTTAAATATTTATTTATCAGAACAAATAATAAATATAACAAAACGTCTTGTCTTTCTAGGTTACATCACACCAGAAAAAATTATGCTCAACTTTCGTTAGAAATTTCACACTGACTAAACGTATTTTAACGGATTTAAAAGCAAAAGCAAGAAATAATAGGCTTTTTTTTTTATCAAGTATTCAACTTTTAACCACACTGATTATCAAAATCAATTATATGTATTGTTCAAATTGTATTTTTGTTGTTTTATCTAATTTGTTTTTCAATACAATCATCCTTCTTAAATAACTCTTAACTTTAAGTACAAGAACATTATTAAGAGATTTTTAAAAAAAAATTAAGTTGTTTATTTATTAAATATCTTCAAAATCTATAAAACGGAACTTTCAACATGAAAACGATAAAAAGAGTAATCCTAACCTTACATGTAAATCATCAATAAATCTTGAAGGTGCTCAAACTTACCAATTGCACAGTTCATTCCATTAAATCCATCTATACAGGAACACTGGTATTCATTAATCAGATCTATACATGTTCCATTGTTCTGACATGGTTTAACTTCACACTCATCGATATCTGTAGTGATGAACATACAAAACTTTTAACCATTTAAGTATTATAATCGAGAAACAATATCGAAACAAATATCCTTTGAAGTTTCCAAAGATAAGATTTGTTAAAGTGACAGTTCTTACTATTTTCACAGTTTGTCCCATTGAATCCTACCACACAATCACAGTGGTAGTCATTGACCAGGTCTGTACAGGTTCCATTGTTTAGACAAGGATTTGGTAGGCAGTCATCAATGTCTGTAAATCCAAGTAATTTAAGGAAAATATCATTATTAAATATACAATATTTTCAGATATAGATGTTACTCACACTTGTGAAAACTCGTTTTCATGTTGATTGGCTCTCTTTGCTGCCAGTGGGACAGAAATGTCAAGAACTACATACTAATTCAATGAATATAAACGTAAAGGAAATGAAAGGCTAGACATCCTCCCTCTTATTTTAAATCAAAACAATACTTTTAACCTCACCGCACACTAAAAGAATTTGTAAATCCCTATACTCATATTAAATGTATTACCAAAGCAAAACTCTCAATCAGGCATTGTAGTTTGAAAAAAAGATTTTATGAAATTATATATTGTTACAAATGACTTAATTTCAAAAATGTGATATCTCCTCTAACAGATGAATGCTCTCCTAATCAACAGAAAAGATTCGAAGAAGTAAAAAACACCAAGTTTTATTTTTAACGATTATTCCATAAACTTAATGTCTAATTTTTCTCAACTTACTATTTGTACAGGTTGTTCCATTTAACCCATGTTTACAATCACACTGATAATCATTGATCAGATCTATACAAGTTCCATTGTTCTGACAAGGCTCTGGTTCACAGTCATTAATGTCTAAAAATTTAGAAAGTGCAAGGTATCTGACAATCTAGGCGCAATCTATTTCTAAAATCAGGATTGTATAAATTCATAGTGCCTACTGTTTTCACAGTTTGTCCCATTGAATCCTACCATACAATCACATTGGTAGTCATTGACCAGGTCTGTACAAATTCCGTTGTGTTGACAAGGATCAGATAGGCAGTCATCAATGTCTGTATATTTCAAAAAATATAATTATTAAAAATGTGATTAAGTAAAAATTGTATGGTCACATCTCGATCGTGTGTGAAATCAATAATTCTTACTATTTATTGTCAAATCATTATTACTTATAATTTGGCAGATAATTAAATAAATACATGCATGTATGCTTCAATAAATGTTGAGAAAATTTTATAAAATCACCACCATACTACTCCGTAAAAATTATTTCTTTTTGAATTTATTTAACATGAATCAAATCTAAACAACAACAAAAATCCCAACAAAACACCATTTGTAATATTAACCAAAAAAATTGGCCTACAATGTAAATACGTATTTTTGAAATAAACAAGATTCTAGCTAGTATATGTAACATCCACTTTAAGAAATATAATCATCGGGGATTCATTCCAAAATGTTTATATCATATATCGATATACTGGCAATGAGGACGAGAGCAAGTTTATTGTCCCACGAGGTTGCAACTATTTCAGAAGGCGGACCAATTGCAAGGGAAATAGTTGCTACCTCGGGGGACAATAAACTTGCTATCGTCCTCATTGCCAGAGAATAGTTATTTTATTACACCAAAGAAAACTTAATTAATATGCAATGCAGATTTCCTTGATGGTTAACAATCTAAAACGTTATCGGACTTTCACTTTAACAAATGTCTTATTCATCTCAACTTACTATTTGTACAGGTTGTTCCATTAAACCCCTGTGTACAATTACACTGATAATCATTGATCAGATCTATACAAGTTCCATTGTTCTTACAAGGCTCTGGTATACAGTCATTAATGTCTAAAAATTTAGAAAGTACAAGGTATCTGACAATCTAAGTGCAATGATAAAGAGACATATCAAAGACAAAGCAATATATTTCTGAAACCAGAAATGTATAAATTCATAGTGCTTACTATTTTCACAGTTTGTCCCATTGAATCCTACCATACAATCACATTGGTAATCATTGACCAGGTCTGTACAGGTTCCGTTATTTTGACAAGGATCGGTTAGGCAGTCATCAATGTCTGTATATTTAAGAAAAATATCATTGTTAATAATATGATTAAATCGAACAGAACCTATAGTCACACTCATCACGTTTGCTGAATGTAAATATTTTTCTATATTAATTTCCAAATCATTATTACTTATTACCTGACCGGGATCTACATAATTACATATGATTCAATAAATTAAGGTTAAGAAAATCATAAACAAAAAATACAAATGCCCAGAAAACTAAATTTAGACAAAATCACCACCATACTATTCCTCAAGTCCCCCCCCCCCCCCCAATATTCCCTTTTAATTTAATCAACAAGAAACAAATCGATACAATTTTTTAAAAAAAACGGCAATTCCCTTAAGTCTCAATGATAACGAGGGCAGTATAGTTCAAATAATAAAAGACTATATTTGGTATTGTCAAATATATGCCCCCAATTTTAACCAATTTTTGAATCTTCATAAATCATTGTACAGAGGATACCTCTCATATTAATCTTGATTTCAGTCATTATTGCTGCTCATTCGCTGTTTATTTATGACGTCACCTAAATGACCTAATTCCCGCAAACTTGTAAACAAATAACAATATTTTCATTTTTTCTTCATATTTTGCATTCGGAAGTATAGAGCGCAAATCTGCTGAAGTATGATTTTAACATATGTTTTTCTTCAGATAGTTATACACATTATACTAAAAACTGTACTTGAGCATGCCTGCACTCGATGTACCATCAGAAAACACACCTATTTTGTTACAAAACATCAATTTATCAAAATAAGGCAATCTTCATGAAGTCGTTTTTGGGAGTTGATTTTAATCAACTCTCCTATGCAGTACTCTGGCAAACCGGAAGTGAAACAGTGTTTGGACCTAAGCACAAATCACCACTGCTGACAAGACTTAGTTCTTGAAAATAATAGAAAAATCCGATGTAATGTATGCAAAAGCATTGTTTTTCATGGAAACTTATCTATAAACACTTTTAAAATAGTCAGATTTTATATAATACGAACAAGTTAGATATTTTTGTAGTCTCATGTATTCCTACGCCAGAGTTTAATATAGTCTCGTTCAACCAAACGCTCGGCTGCCTCCGTAAATCTCCGACAAGCAGAAAGGCTCTCTTGCTTGTCGGAGATTAAATGAGAGAGCTGAACGTCTGGTTGAACGAGACTAGAGTTCGATATCAACAGGTCGAGACCACTACATTTTGTGACGTCGGCATAAATTTGCATACTAAATTAGGCATCTGTTTTCTTTTATCGACAAACCAATCAGGTGAATGAGTTGCATGGCATTGTGGGCTACTACAAGTTTCAGTGTATACAAAGCGTATTGAAAATATATACCATTTTGAATTGTCTTTTGGAAACTCATTTTGAATGATTTTTCAGAATTTATGAAAGTAATATGGACAATTATGTCTGAACTTCAATTTCTATGCTCACATTTAAAAAATATTGCACATGAAGACTTATATCAACCTATTTAAATACCCCATTGTCAATGTTCAAAAGAGAGGCACGTCCTATTGAATTAAAAGCAGTGAGTACTGTTTTTTTCACGTGATACCCCATATTTGGGACAACATTAGTAGAACGCGCGTTGATATTTTCTTCGGGGACATTAATCAGAATGCTTAACAGACAAACTTCTTTATGCTGCATATAGCTTGCGCGTCTGCGTTTGTATATGTGTGCATTTCTACTACCGTGGCTATTCACGTATGTTAAAAATGTACAGTTACCTGTATTTATTTCTAGTGAACAATGATAAAGTCACCAATACACAAATGTGATGTTTTTTTCTTATCAAAATATGTTTGTACTTGTATGCGTATGTTTGTCAGTCGTTTGATACTGATCATTTTTGAAGCCACAATTAATCAACTAAAACAACAGTATTTTTTAATGTGAGTATGGAACAAAGTTAATGGTACGTAATCTTTCCTTTTTTACCTTCTAAAGTAAAAATCAAGATGTACAAACATTCCAGCAAGCAATTAAATATTGTGTATAAAACAGACAAATACCACGTGCGTTTGTTGAATCGTAAACACGTTATAGACCGTCATGCGTTGCAACTCATTCACTGGATTGGAGAATCTGTTTGCCAAAAATACTGTCACGTGTTAAATAATGCTATCCATATAAGGTAGTGTACCCGACCTGATCAATAGTGCTTGGATCCATACAATTTTTAGAATCGTTTCGATTACTAACACATCGTTTAAAATCCATCTTTAAATATTACACAACATGATTTATATGGGTTTTCTCGAAATTCTCGTCCGAAAAGTCAAAAATCCATATTATAAAAAAGTGCGCAATTTAAATACAGACTAGAAACTAATTGCCATGCAAGATAATAAATGATAAACGATAAAAATCAACCCCCGTCAGTACTTCAGTACTTTGATTACATTATAACGCCACTGTGATGATAACCTTTTACACCCTTGTTTTCGATATGATTTTAACTACCGTCAATTCTATTTGTAAAGCTCTTTATAAAACTTTAAATTGGGTGCAAAAAATGCATATGCATATACTAGTATATTACCACACATAGTCCTTTGCGATTCAATTTGCCTATACACAACACAAATGAAACTGGTTAGTGTTTAAATCAAAAATGATTCACAGTGTGTCCAAAATCAATATTAATGTAAACAAAATCTGAAAAGTTTTCAAAATCTCGGTTCGGTTTAAGTTATAACTTACGAGGCTCCTTTTGGCGTCTTTTTTTCTTATTTAGATAACAAGTCGATCAAATCATGTTTCAGTTATAATTGCAATCTTGAAACTATGTATTGTAGCGATGAGGAAATAAAATGAAAAACAAGGAAGGGTTAGAAATCATGCTTTATATTTGTAAATAATGTTTTTGGTCTACATTATTTGAGATGCTGCCGCGAGAAAAATAAGTGTGGTCTCAAGATGATTATATGCCAAACTCAAATTCCAATGAAATATTATTACATTACACAACTCTACCTATATACGTGAATGTTATGAAACAATATAACTTAAAGAAGAACTATGACACCACCTGATCCTACCTCTATCTTTTTTTAGGTCCGTGTAGCTTTGCTTTGAATTTAATTTGTATTTCGTTTTATGGATTTTTGAGATTGTTGACGGTTTGTTATTGTCATTTTTTCATGGTATGTTTAACTCAAGCAAGTATTGTACAAACTTTGGGCACAGTATTACAATCATCTTTTCAACCATAATCTCCGTTCTTTATTATTAAGCAATCAGTCAAGCAGTTTATGAAAAAGGTACGCTTTTGGCAAAATTTCATACGCTTTTTGTATTGTCTCGGGCTGGGACCTTGCATAAAATCTCATTGCATGCTATCAGAATTATACCTTTTTGTGAATGAAATGGGACAATTTCTGTACCGTTACGTTCGATTTGTAGACGGAACGGTTCAATTCTTCTTAAGAACGTGATTTTGTGCACGTGATATTACGGTTTATTTTTAAGGGGTAATAGCACATTTTGGGCTCTACAATAGGACACTTATCTCAACTTACTATTTGTGCAGTTCTTGTCATTAAATCCATCTATACAGTAACACTGATATTCATTAATCAGATCTACACAAGTTCCATTGTTCTGACATGGTTGAACTTCACACTCATCGATATCTAAATAATGATCGTAATTTGCATTTACTAAATCAAACGAAAAATACAGAAACAAAATTGAGAAACAATTATTATAATTGATTACACAATTACAAAAGAGGTAAAAGAAACTATGCATTAAAAGTATTTACTGTTTTCACATATTGTCCCATTGAATCCTGCCACACAATCACATCGGTAATCATTGACAAGGTCTATGCATGTTCCATTGTTTTCACAAAAATCTGGCTGGCAGTCGTTAATATCTGTATATGAGAAAAATTTGGTTGTAAAAAAAGATGAGTTTTTATTGAAACGTTTACTCATTTTGGTTAGAAATAAACTATATTTCATTGTAAACATCTTTGATTGAAGCATCTCTAATACTAAATACTTAAAGGACATTGTATCCCGACTCTCAACTTACTGTTTGTACAGTCTGTTCCATTAAATCCATCCATACAATTACATGTGTAATCATTCATCAGGTCTACACAAGTCCCATTGTTCTGGCATGGTTGTTCTGCACACTCATCGATGGCTAAAATGGTGCATTAGTAAGAGATTTAACTGCTGAAGTGAAACAAAACCATTTTCAACAAAACAAGGTTTTAATATTTTGAGTGAGCTTATTGCACATCTATGCGCTAATTACAATGTATTCACAATTTGTTACATTGTATCATATCACACAATCACATTGGCAGTCATTGATAAGATTTACACGTGTCATTGATTTAACAAGTATGTGTATCTGGTATGCACTCATTAATATATGTTTGTTCAAGTAATATGCTATTGTGAAAGAAAGAGTCTGTCAAATAACAAAGTTTATACTGATATTGATTGAAAGAATAATTAATTTTGTTATACTTTCATGTTAAATACTGAAATCTGATTGGTTTAACGCAGTTCATAATCTGTTCTCTTACCCTCAGCGTTAGCAACGCACTTAGCAACGGGTAACATTGCGAATTGTTACATGCGCGAAAATCATGCGCGTACGGTTCGCCTTAGAATTCACGTTATTCCTTTCTAAAAGCAGTGATGTTTTTTTTAAAATTTAGACATTCAGTCGCGAAGCGTCGGTTGACAATGGTTTTCGAGGGGTGTCAATTTCAACTGTTACCCTCCCAAACAGGCACTATTTATATAATGTTAACTTCTTTATTTCTGATATCTTTTAAACTGCATATATAACAAAAATGAGTTTTAGAACTGGCAAAGAGTTGTTAAAACCATCTTAAAATATATAGTAAATAGTGTGTGGATGCTATTCTAAAAGTTTTAGGACTTGCTATTTGACACCACTCACGCATTATGTTTTATTATAACTTTAAGTGTTGATATTTATATTTTTTAGTGTTTATATATAAACACAGCTCTAATAATGAATAATAGTGAAGAAAACATAATAATCTTCTTAAATTTTATTTTATATATTTTGTCTTTTTATTTAATACATGTACTACATGTATGCATGCTTTTCTTGTTATAGAGTAGATTCGTTCCTGTATTGATAATGGGTGAGCAAGCCGTATACAAAATCAAAAACGGAACCCCAATCCCCCAACCCCAACCCCCACAAAGAATGATAATAATCATCACTGCTATATTGAGTTCAAGTATACACATGATGAACAAGTGGAATTTAGTCAACTGAATGTAAACTAAAAGGTCTGAAACGGTGACGGAATGACACATTTCTATACCTTTCAGTCACATTTCCCGTGGCTGAATCGTAACGATTCATCAAGTGCTGGTTATAAAAAATGTGCTTGATTATGATCACTAGCGAAATTGATTAGAAGAGACTTGTGTATGTTTGAAAATACATAACTTCAACGGCGGTGAAGAAGGATACAGATTTTAGAAAAAAATTAGCTCTGAGTTATAATTATAAAACATTTTGTAACTCAATTTTCGTGAGAAACATACATGTAATTGATCTTTGATAAAAAGCGTTATTTAAAGAAAACACGCCACACTTTGTTTGAGTTAATGATATAGTTTGTTTGCAACATTCAACGCTTTGTTTTGCATCTCTTTTCAAAAACCAATGAATGGAGTGGTATCTATTTTTATGATATCAAGATGATTTCAACATTTGTGTTAACTATATATATGGGTATAACTACTCTACAGCAAGATTTTTTTAATGGGAAAAAAATAAAACAGTGTAATGAGTTTGATTTCATGTCCTATCATTGTTGATGTTGATGCAAGGCTTTGTTTTTAATTTTGTTATGAACACCATATATCGATAGTTATTTGCATGGATGGTTCTTTTACGTGTTGCACCTCTTATACATGTACATGTTTACAACGTACGGTACGAAGTAAGTCTTAGTTTAATAGTTTTCATTTCATTTTGCCCACGAGTTGTAATGGACGATCACACTTATACACTAACACACACACGCACATAAACGATGTTGTACCCTCTTTGCAATGAGTGGCCAGAGGGAAAGTAAATTATACATTTTTAAGTTCATTATTTTATACAAGAATTTATTTTGAACACATATCATAATGATATTATCTTAGAATAGATACATTCATCATATGCGTAGTCTAATAAAAGATTGCTTTATTTGACAGAAATATAATTATTGTTTTGGCTTAAAAATATTTCGTTGAATACATTAAATGATATATAATTCGATAAATATTAAATTGTAGCCTTACCACTATTACATTTAACATATATGTCGAAATAATGATAACAATGGTAACTGTAAAATCCATCGTCATACTGCCAACATTCCGTTAGATCTGTTTCTGTACCATTGCATCGCACAGTGCAAATATGAATCGGACCTGACCCTGGTTGGTATAACCGATAGACGGTAGCATTATCCCTGAAATTAATGATCAAAAGGATTGTAAAATACAATGTTAGGCAATTGAGTAAAATCAAAATAAGTTTCAGATATGCATATTTATTTCAAAGGATAAATTAATTTAATTATAAAAATTTTAACTGCCAATAGAAATGAAGGTTGATCCAATTCAAAATAACGATTCATATTTCCAACAGTTAATGTATATAATGTATAGAACACTGTGCCGGATAATTATGCCAGTGCCAAGGTGGCATTTTTGCACCCGTCTAAGCTTCATATATCGAAAACTTCAAATATGCCATATGATAGACCATTGCTTAAAGAGTTAGCAACCACCTTTTTTATCATTGTATCTCACCAAAAAATCAAAATACTTGCATTCTTTAGAACATATTTTCTTCTTCTAACAAGTTTATATCATTATATACAAGTTGATAACCAGATGCAAGTGTAATTTCTAATTAGGACTATATTTTGGCTTGAAACTTGTGTGGGATAATTTTACACCTCTCGCTTTTTGAAATAGCTAATTGTTTATATATAGAATTATAAATCACATTGGTTCGGAGTTTTAGAAAGTTAAAAACCTTTTTTTTCAAATAAAATGAAAGCAATGTCTAGGACTCTGTTTTAAACATGATAATACGCGAATAAATAAGATTTTAATTTCAACAAACGTTAAATATACATTTATGGTGTGCAAGATTTTGTAAAGCCTACAGTCTAAAATTGTTTTTTAATGATTATACATGTACATGTATCTACGCGATAATTTAGAGGTTTAAATAAGGAATAAGGAATCATTCTTTGAGTATTATGAGGTGATAATTTCGGTTGGGGCGTGATCAAATCCAATAAAGCCCGAAGGGCTTTATGATAGATTTGATCACGCCCTGACCGAAATTATCACCTCATAATATTCAAAGAATGATTCCTTATTACTTATGTTTATATTATTTAAAACCATCGTACGATTAAATATTTAAATATAAATAAGCAAACCCCGCTGGCGCCTCAATTTGGCTTTATGAGTTATAGAGTACAAAATCAATACATAGTGTTATCACAGGCAACGACACTGGAAAATGTAAATATTGTGGAATAACTACATTAACGGCTAACCTTGATTAACAAAAAGCTTAGGAATTTAGAAAATGTATTACAAATTATTATAACATTTAGAGCTTTGGGATTTAAAGTTAAATGCTAGACTAGGTCAAATATTTATCGCCACATCATTGTACATGTATTAATTTTATGCAAAAAAGGGAATCAACGAATTGTCACAATGATTGGTGTGTGCGTGCGAGTGCTTGCATGCGTGCTTGATCGCGGGCGTGTAGACTACACACTTAAATGGATAATTTCAAGTAAGATTGACTCATCGACATGAGTAATTCACTAGCATACGAGGGTTGTTCGGAAATTATTGAGACAAATCGATTATTTTCTTTTCTAAGTGACGAATTTTGGTGAAAATTGGCATAGACACTGAAGAAACACCAACAAATAATAAAACAAAGTAATATTAAAAGAATATTTAATATTTTGTTTACGACAGTAAATAAACAAGTCGGTGGTCGGGGTACCCGGCGCAGCCATGAACTCGGAGATTAAACAACTTGAACATCTACTTTATAAGTGTCCGTAGAATTACAGTTAATGATAAAAGAAATCAAATTAAATATGTTCATTTGGTATTCTTTGCGACTAACTGTTGATCAAGTTTCACTGATGTTCGAGTTGAAACACGGATATGGTACACATATATTTACCAAACAATAAAAATCTAACAACGACTTGACATTGAATTTTGACGTCAAGGCGGCGCAACGAAAACCATTAAACTGGTGGATATCTCAGAAGAAGACCTTTTAAAGCCACGCGATTGCGTAAAAAAACTATACGATGACAAGACAAGGTATAGAACTTCAGTTCATCATATTTTTTTTCACTGATTGTTTAACTAGAATTAGGCCAAAGGGATAAATTAACAACTTTTGACACACTAACTGTTGTCAACAGTTCTAAAATATGTAAAAAAAAAAAAAAAATGACTGCAGGAGACATTCACAGTAATTAGACTTTCGGGTAAAAATATTTCGATTTTTTCTCTAAAAAAAAAACAAGAATGAGAGAAAATATAAATGATGACATCTTGAAATTAAAACAAAAGATGAGAAATAAAGAATAATTCTTATTTCAGTTCGTTTGTAAGGTGTTCAAAACACGGAAGCAATAAGAAGCGTTAACATGACGTTGCGAAAAGTTTGCGGTTGCGCCGGGTTACAGGACGATGGCACGTTGATCAGCTTACTAGGAATGATCTATTCATGCCATGAACAGGAAACTTTTCACATTGATAAACTCTATCCTGATTTACGTTTTGGTGAAATTTCAAGAGTTTATCTTTTTTACTAAAAGAATAAGAGAAAATGTCTCAATAATTTCCGAACAACCCTCGTACATGCATTTTAATTAGGTCTGTATAGGGACATCATCGTAAATAATTAAATCATAAAAAAATCATATATAGTTATAATCCGAAATCAAAAATCATATAAATCAATACATTTCAAAGTGATAAAAATCAAAACATACCGAGAGTACCCGAGAGATCTACAAACGACTGTGGTGCTTGCGTCATTCCCAATCCAATGTCTATCAGAGACAGTTCCCCATGACCCATTTCTATATACCTCTACTCTGCCCTCGTAAGGAGTTGGACCTCCTGCTAGCCGTGTTGTTTCGCCTACAAAATATCGTATTCATATAATGGACCCTCTTCCAAGCATCCTTTAGGATGTAAAGGACGAGGGTCATTTTATGTAATGAGCCTGAGGCTCAAGAGGGTATCATGTAGCATTATCTCCGACTGCAGCAAGGCGTTACTCAATTCAAAGAAGTTAAAAAATGACGTGTGTGACGTAAACATACCTGTAGTCTGTGATATATAAAGCACAGCTTCACGTGCCGAAATCATTCTTGAAAGCTTGTTTGTGACAACCAAAAATATAAATTGGGAGGGTAATTTCCCTCAATTTTTATAATCAATTCGGGTTGGGTACATGATACCCTCTTGAGCCTCAGGTTCATAACATAGAATGACCCTTATCCTTTACATCCTAAAGGATGCTTGGAGGAGGGTCCTTTCTATTACATATCGCCTTTCGGCTCTACGAGGGTATCATGTAGCATATGCCATTAAAGAGTTGGTCACAAACAAAAAATTTAGAATGAAGACATCATTGTTAGACCATGTGCTTTATTCAACTAGTTTACTAAAAGTAACTTTACAGGATGAAGAGCTCCCTTAGGGGGAGATAAGTAAAACATAAACAAGAGTTACTTCTCTTGTCATTGCATATTAAGTAAACTAACATTAATTATACTTTTCTCTTTTTTTTTAGCATAATGTACAGGTAAACAAAACTAAAAATGACAAAAGTTCAGAATTAATTAGAATGTGTCTGGCTTAAGAATAACAGTAATTCTGTCCATTTAAAACACAAAGTCTGGCAACATCCGTCCTGTCTGAAGAATCTTCAAAACGCATAAACCATTTGCTCCTGCTTTTGTTAAGCAATTTGCAAGCTGTTTTTGTCCAGAACACCACTGAATTTTCCTCACATCTCCTTGAGTAACTGCTTCAGTCAATGCAGCGATATCTATACGAAGTCTTCTGTCCTCCACCAGTTTTGTCGAATGCACAGATTCTATCACACTCTTATTGTCTACAAATGCATAAATTTCAATCGATTTGCTGGGGACTCCTAAAATTTCCTCTAACATGTGACGATAGTAAAAACTTGCCTCCAGTCCTTCTTGTAGACTAAGCGCCTCTGCTGCTAGCGTGGAGCGGACAGCTCTTCTTATCTTTTTAGCCTGCCAGAAAAGGGGACAGCATTTCCCTTGTCTATCCATAATCCAGATTATGACTCCTTGAGTACTTCCCACTCCATCATTCAGAAATCTCAGAATACTTTTGAAGTCTTTCAGCCTATTTATGGTTTTTGTTGCTCTGGTTAAGTCTGCCATGGTTCCACTTCTCAGCTTAGTGCTCATGTCTATCATTTCAAATGCAATGTCTGGTCTTGACCCCTGCACTGCCCAATTGATCTGCCCTATGATCTGTGTGTATGCAGTCTGTTCTTCAGTGCTTAGCTGACTTTCCTTCTGATATGCTCTCAGGGGATCAATCTCTATACTTTGTAACTTCTCCATGTAACTAGTGTGATCCAGTTCTATCCCTTCCTGAGTTTGCTTAACGTAGAAACCAATATATGGAAATTGGCATTCAGCAACTTTTCCTGCTGAAAACCTCTTTCGAAACCTGCAAATCTGCCCCTCAAAGATTTCGTCCTCAGCATGGAGAAAATCATCAACATGAGAGCAGATGATTCCATGAAGCCTTCCATCCTTTCTATAGCAAAAGAGAGCCGGGTCTACGCTACACTGTTCAAAGCCGAGTTTATCAAGTTCTTCTTTAACACTTAAGTAAAACTGTCTGGCACCATCTTTCAGTCCATAAAGACAGTGTTTTAACTTCCATATCATTCCTACAGGAGTGATACTTTCCTTTGGAGGTTGAAGATAAACATCTCTATCAAGTTTTTTTCCTTGTAAAAATGCTGACTTAATGTCTGTGGTTTTGACATCCCAGAATTTACTTGCTGTTATTGTCAAAAATATCTTAAGACCCCCTTTTCCAACTGTCGGACTGTCTCTTGGAATATCAAATTCCTCCTCAAATCCACGTGCTACAAGTCTTGCTCTTACTTGTTCTTCTTTTGAAGTGATAACCCATCTTGTAGATAGTCTATTTTGTCCTTCATTTAGAACTTCAGTGTATGTGTCAAAGTGTTTGAGCTTCTCTAGTTCATTTTGTTTAGCTAGGGATATATTGTCACAGTTTGTATTTTCACATGTTGTAGAATTAACACATTCATCGCTGATTCTTTCCCAAGGGAGCCTACTTAGGTCTATGCTCTTTTGTTCTTCACTCTCAACATCTTTTACATTATACCAATTTCTGTTATTACCAGAAGCTTTGCCTGCTCTGCCAAGAATTGTTGCCTTTATCCAATTTTCATCCTCCGATCCCATCTTATACTGAATGTTGTCATTTGTTTTTAGTGCAAAATTGCGTTGAGGAGGTAAAAGGTAACTTCTGTTCCTCCTTGTTCTCTGACAGGTATTCAGAAACTGTACACTTTTTAAGTTGCTTTTCACTTGCTTTTCCTTGTTGTGGTGTTCTTTCTTTATTTGTGCCTGTAGTTTCAGTGTCTGATATCTTCTCTTCTACTTGAGTACAGCCTGCGGTTGCTTTTTGTAATCTGTTAGGGGACACTCGAACAACCCCCCCCCCCCATGGCGAACAAAAACAATTTTTCCATCCTAAAACACAATTCTACCAGGTCCAAACCATCTGTCTCTACCCTCACGATTGTAGTACACCAAATCTCCATTCTCATAACATTGTTCAGCTGCCCTCACTTTGTTCAGTAATGCCCGTCTGATTCTCTCATCAGCTTCTGCCTCTATGTATGCTCGTCTGGTGCTGTGCAGTAAATTCAGATATTTAGCAAAAGTCTCATTCACTGTACGGCCTTCTAAAGCTGGTAGCTTGTCTGTCATAATGTTGGGTAGATTGCGGTTCCATCCAAACACAAGCTGGTGGCTACTAAAGCCGTTCCACATCTGTAATACATTCCTTGCCATGTTAGCCCAGCACAACAAGCTCTGCTCATTTACATCTTTGTAGTCCTGTTCCAATTTTGTTAGCATCATATCCGTTACGGAGTGCACTCGTTCACACAAGCCGTTCTGAAATGGGCTTTCACCTGCGGATGTGCACACTTTGACGTTCAAAATTGATGCCACTTCTCGCATTTCGTAAGAGTTAAATTCTCCTCCATTATCTGTCATAATTGCACCCATAACACCAAATATCCCTATCCAGTGAGACATGATTTTATCAATGACATCAGTTGTCTTTTTCCTCTGAATAAAAATGGAAATTGTGTATCTGGACCACATGTCAATCAAATGTAAGATCCACTTTCCTCTCCAGTACTTCAGATCCATGGCCACCTTCTCATTAAAGTAAGTCGCCATTGGAAATGACACAACAGGCCGTGAAGGGGTTCTTGCATAGGTCTTGCACACATCACATCTCTCTTCTATTTTTTCAAGATCCTCGTCAAAGTTGTCTCGCCAACCACCCGCATCCTGTAAGAGGGATACTAGTCGTTTCTATGGTTGGTGTGCAAACTGTCGGTGCAGTTTTGACAGGGTTGGGTATCTCTTTTTTGGGTCTACATCATCAATCCTGACTGAGCAAACTTCCTCAACAGGTATCATTTCTGCTTTATCTATGGGAATACAATAATGTCCAGAAGAGGTCACATTAAGGTTCATTGTTTTCCCTAAAATCTCCGCTGTGTCATCCTCTAAGTTCAACTTCACACCAGCAGTTTTCATAGCCGTTCTTGACAACAGCAACGGAATGTCTGAATCAACAACATCAGTTATTATGGTCACATCTTTCCCTGCTATACGAGCTGGAATTGCAAATTCTCCTTCAGATTTCAGACGAGCCCCCCCCCCTCAAAACTTAAACATTTTTCTGCCTTCAGTTTTCTTACTCTATTTTTGTCCAAATCATTGAGTGAATCGATGTATGTGTTGATCCATGCACTACTACACACAGTACTACTGCAGGCACTGTCTAGGACTGCACAATTTCTAGCTTCCATCCCCAGGTGTCTTATTACCTTTGGTTGGTAACCTGTAAACAGTACGAATTCTTCTTCTTCAGTTGAACATGCATTTACTTTTGCCATATTTTCCCAACTATGAGGACATGCTGCCATCAGATGTCTATATGACCCGCAAGACTTGCACGTCAACACATTTCCATCTGGTACTGTTGGATTCATACTCTTTTTAACTGCTGAACTGCCTGCTCGTGATTGTCCCCCATGCTGACCTCGATAAAAGCCTCTACTTTGGCCACTTTGAAATCCTCTGCCCCGCATCTGCTCACTTCTTCCCCCTCCTCGATAAAATTTGTTATTCCTCATTCTAGCATATCCAGCTGCCATCAGCGCTTCTTCGTTCTCTGCAAAGAATGCCGGTTCAAGTTTAATGGACATTGGTGTAGTAGAAGAATGTCCTTCACAAGTTTCACCTTTGAATTTTTTAAGGGATTTCTTAGCTTCCTCATACAGAGTTTCTTTATTTTCAAAATTCATTCCTGTCAAAACAATCATTCTTTCTTCTTTGCTAATTTGTGATCTTTTGAGTAATTTGAATGCTAAAATCTCTGGAGGTAATTTCATATTTTTCTTCTCAATTTTTCTGTATTTAGCATCAAAAATGGAAATGTATTCATTGACAGATTGTCCATCAGACCTTTTAAAATCTTCAGAGTCTTCAAATTTCTCTAAGCTATCTGCTAAATCATCTTTGGCCAAATGTTTGTCCAAAAATTCTATCAATGTTTTTAAACTGTCTCTTTTTTGAGATCCTCCAAATTCAGCTGATCAAACACTTTTTCTCTTATCTGGGACTCATCATTTTCAGGAAGAGACAATGCTATAGCAACACCTTGTTTCTTTTCATCTAACTCAGTGACCTCTTTCCATGCTAAAAGTTCTTGCTTGAAGAGTTCATAACTTTTGATTTTAGAATTGTACAAAGGGGGGTTGATTTTTGTTGACATTTTCTCAGTACACTAACACCACTGTTTTTCACATTTATCAAACTCTGAATAACAAGTAATTAATTGTCACACCTCGCTTACACTGTTTCTAACACTAGGAATCACCAATTTTCTTTCAACCACGCTCTGCTACCATTGTTAGACTATGTGCTTTATTCAACTAGTTTGCTAAAAGTAACTTTACAGGATGAAGAGTTCCCTTAGGGGGAGATAAGTAAAACATAAACAAGAGTTACTTCTCTTGTCATTGCATATTAAGTAAACTAACAATCATTCCGAAAAATTTAATAATTTTTTCAACATAGAATAAAGAGTCGAAAGAAACCACATTTTATTCAATATCAAAATTCATAGATATCATAACATTACAATGAGTAATTTTTTATTTCAATTTTAATCAATTTTATCAACAATGTAAAAAGAGTACACCATCACCAAACAGTCAATTGTTTATCCATTTAACACTGTATTTGCAAAATGTCCATCAGTATCACATCCAGCTATATTCACATCTTTATAGTAAAACTTAAAGAATGTCTTTGATGAGGACCAATTTGCTGCATCCACAATTTCTTTTATCGATACACCTGACGAATAAGCCACCGAAGCGGAAGTTCCACGGAAGGAATGTGCAGTAAAGTTCTTGATTCCTGACAGTTCTGGGACATTTTTCAGCCATCTTGCTGGCGTACATGTTGAAACAGGATTGAATGTTTTGTAGGAAACAAACAATGTCGATGATTTTTTATTGTTTTTGGTTCTTTTTAGATATTCATGTAACATGGAAACAACACAGAGTATGTTATCAGAAAATTTATGTAAAAGAACTCTAGTCCCAGGTTTACATGTCTTCAATAACTTCTGAATTTGAAAAATAACCTTATCAGCAAACACTGACATATATCTCAAATCAAGAGCCAAAAGTTTCTGGGCCCTGGTAGGTGTTGTAAGCGCAATAAGAGCTATTAACTTAAAAGTTAACAAACTTAAAGATATTTCATGTTCTGGCATTAAATTGCGCAAAAAGCATAAAACCTTTGATACATCCCATGATGTTCTCACTTTTGGTCTACTTGGATTCAAATTAAAATATCCTTTCATTAATTTCTGAAGTAATAATGGTTCCTTAACCCATAAAACACCTATATATGGTAAAGTGTTAATCAACATTGACTTATGAGTATTCACAACAGAATATGAAACTTTATTACTCATTAAAGAAATCAAAAATTTCACAACTTATTCTTCAGAGGCTGAACAGGGATTGGTTTTCCATTTAGAACACCAAAGTGTATCAATTTTTGCCAGCAACATTGGTATTGTTTGTTTGTGGCCGGACGTAAGAAAGCAAGGATGATGTCACTATCGAATCTTGCCAGTCCTTTGTCATTGAGGGATCTCCTGATACAAGACATGCGATTAAAGTTATCTTGCGGAGTAGATGTAGCTCTCCCGAGTGTAGCATCACTAAGAGATCCTTGTGTCGAGGAATTCTAACAGGAATAGAAACCAAAATAGACATAAATTGCGGAAACCAAGTTTGAGTTTTCCATAACGGAGCATTAATTGTTGCCTGTCTAACTCTATCTTCTAAAATCTTATTAATTATCCTATCAATTAATTTAAAAGGTGGAAAAATATATGGACATAAGTTTAACCAAGATAAAGTGAAAGCATCAATATATAAAATCGTCAGGATCAAAACTCCTGGAAACAAATTTTCTCATTTGTCTATTTATACGAGAAGCAAAAAGATCTATGTCTGGATTAAAAAATTGTTTACAAATTCTCACGAAAAAATCATGTTTTAACATCCATGCTGTAGAATCAGCAAATTGCCTAGAAAGTTAATCAGCATAAATATTTTCACATCCGGGCAAATATTGGGCAGAAATGAAGATTTCTCTTTTTATGCACCAATTCCAAATTTTTACTGAAAGATCATCAAGTTGTTTTGAATGCATGCCACCCTTTGCGTTAATGTAAGAAACGACAGTTGTATTGTCCGTTTTGAAACAAATATGTATTGAACTGTATTCTTTAAAAAAATATTTTAGTGCAAAATACACGGCCATTAATTCTAAAATATTGATATGATATGATGATTCCGAATATGTCCATCTACCTCCTGTCATTTTGTTTTCAAATCTAGCACCCCAACCTTGCAAGGATGCATCAATTTCAACCCAAAAATTCATTGGTCTTGATCTAATATCTTTTCCATTTAGAGATTGTATATTTCTACACCACCATTTTATCTCATTAATACTTTCAACAGAACAAGTCATGAAAGAATTATAATCATCATTATTCAATTTTAGATTTTGATCTTTATCTCTTTCTAAAGTCCTGTAATGCAAAGGTCCTTCGAAAACTGCATTACAAGCATGAACCAATAAATCTATCAATGAGGCCAATTGCCGGATTTGAATTCTTGGATTAGACAACATTTTGTCTTAAAATCTTTTCAACTTTTTCATCTGTCAAATAAACTTTGAATTCAACTGAATCAATTATAACTCCAAAGAAAACAATTCTCTGTAAAGGAATAGTTATAGATTTTTTTATCATTTATTGTGAAGCCAAGATTGTTTAATTCTGACATAACTATATTTGTTTGTTCTTGACATGTAGAAACTGTTTGATTCATGATCAGGGAATCATCAATATAATAGCAACATCTTATGGCATTTTCCCTAAAAAATGCATATACAGGTTCCAATATCTTTGTAAATTTTCTCGGACATGATGTTAATCCGAAAGGAAGTACTACAAATCTCTAAAATTTTCATTCCAAGAAAAAGTTTGAAAGAAATTTCTTGTAGTCTGGGTGAACACTGACACTAAAATATGCATCCTTCAAATCAACTGAAGTAAGATAATCATTTTTCTGAATCAGTTCTAAAGCATATGTCAAATTTTCCTGTTTGAAATGATAATTATCAATAAATTCATTTAAATATTTCAGGTTTATGATTGGCCTGAGATTACCATCTTTTTTCGGTAAAAGGAAAATATTTGAAAAAAGCATCTGAAATATCTTTAACTTCTTCAATTGCACCTTTATCAACCAACTGTTTTACTTCTTTTGATACCATTTCAGATTCTACTGCATTTAATTGAATTTGTTTCGGAAAGAATGTTTGAAAAGGTTGTTGAAAAAATTCAATTTTATAACCTGGTTCAATTATATTTAATATCCATGCGTCTTTTGTAATTTTTTTCCAGTAAGGTTTATTCAGTTTTCTCACCTTTACTTGTTGTAACTGTACTGCTTTTTCATTGCACTTCTGTACTGGAATTGTCCCCTTTGACCTCTGCCTCTCTGGGAAGGGTATGATAATACTGGCGATGTTTGCATGGGTTTTGGATGGGTTGCTACCCTTGGTTTGACATGTAGTTTTTTGCTTGAGTTGTATTTTTAAATTTTGCATCATAGTTCGATTTCATTCCAATTGGTTGCTTAGTAATATCACCCATTTCTTTTAGTTTGGAGACACAATTGTCTCCAAACAAGTGATCAGTAACCGGGATTTCAGAAGAAGCAATTTTGCGATGTCGAAAATTCAAAACATTTTTGATTTCATTTCTTCTTTTCATAGAGACATTGTAGAAAGCATTGCCAAGCATACATATTGAATCAGCCAACATCTTTTCACAAATCTTGGGTTCAAGTTCTTTTTTATTTACAAGCATATCAGCCATCTGTACTAAAGGTATCATACCCGTGGCTAAAGATTTTTGTATTACTGGCAAAGTGAGATCATCTGAATGGACCTGCTTGTTCATGGCATCACATATTTGTATTTATGTGCAGCATAAAGGAATTTATACCATCTCGAGTATTTTTGTACCTTATATATTGTTTTGTTATTTGTCCGGATTATCATTAACTGTTAAGTATTCGGTTTTCTTTTTAGTTTCCGGAATTTTTTGAGCCACATACATTTAATTGTTTACTACTCGCCATTTAATATTTCAAACAAGCATGCTTTAATTTACTAAGGAAAAATTGTTGATTGTACGGCCCAGTCGATTATTTGTTGTGACTGACAACAGACAAACTGACTTTTCGCTCTTTAATCTTCAATTAATGTAAGTTTGTTTATGCAATCGCATAGCAGTTGAATACAAAGCGCAAGCGGATGGAACTCTTTAACTTTTACCCAGATAGCAAGCTTACGTTGGCCCAACGTTGGCTTATGGTTGTAAGGTTGGCTACATATCGCTGTTGGTAGAACGACGTTGGACCAACATTGGACCAACCTTGTATTTATCACTGTTGGTGCATTGGCATCGTTCCAATATTGGATCAACGTAGTTCATCCAACGTGGGTACATAAACATTGTACCAACGTTGGGCCAATATCAAATTGATCTCGGTGGGCGCGAATACACTGCACCAATGTCGGGCCGACAGACTAAAATTTGTGTTTTGAATTTTTATATATATAAATGATTATAATCTATTTTACAGATAAACAAAGTATATAATTTTAAAACTGGCGTGTCTTTGAAAAAACTATTGACTAAAAGTCTTTTTTTAATTAAAAATCTTTAGATTAATTTAGATTTATATTATATTGAATACATTATAAATATATAATGGTTACTATAAATATAAATGTATTTAAATTAATTTCAGATTTAGAATTTTAGTTGTTTAATTTTTTTTAATATGTACATGACTATATAATGTGTGTCCATCATGAAGCATTTTACTTGTCTACACTTTGAATGAAATACAGTATCAATGCATAGTAACTTTTCTGCACTCGTGAATGAAACATTACCGCCAATATAGAACTGTGATGTCATGTTTGACAAATCCATTAGAGTAACTTGATCTTATGCTATCATCATGGCTGCCTGCAGGAATAATGTAAGTATGCAGATGTTCTTTTACAGATTGTTATTATATATGGGTGATTATTATACAATAATGTTCTCAAAACTTTGAAATGAAAATTTGAAAGCAAATTAATGGCAATTTCCTTGTACTACAGACATCCTCCTGCTGATGTTCTAACTCCATGATATGGCTGTCTCCTATATTATTTGTGAAGATGAATAGAACCATGCAGTTTATCGGCTCAAGTTAAGGAACATCTGAGGTAACTGAATTTAATATTATGATAGGCCCAATATTCAATATTTAGGGTAGGAATTAAAGACAAAATTTTTTATCATTGATGTGAGATGATCAGAATGTTAGGGCAAACTGATATAATTGTCCTCAATGCAGCTTTAATAAATACATCTGTCGTTTGTTTTTATGATAAATCATCGGCATGATATATGCTGATAATATTAGATCAGAAGCTGTGGGTCTTGCACGGATCTAGAGAAGGTCGGATATAAACAGACCCCCCGCGCCCCTAGCCTCCTCCCCGGAAAATTCAAATTGACTTATTCACAGTAAAAAAGCTGTAATATTGCATATTGAAACTTTGCACGGTAAAATAGGCCCCCTTCCCGCAAACAAATTAATTGTTGGATTGAAAACTAAATTTAATAAGACACAATAATGTATTACATTTTTTTAAATCGTTATATATTGAAGATTTTTTCTGCAATATTATTTTCATAATGTAAATGCAATTCTATTTATATCAATTTATTTTTTCCATTTTATATGATTATTATTTTAATTTACAGCAGCATTTTGCGAAAACGGGCTTTTGAAGTTATCAACGAGGTCAGAACTAGAGAACTAAACTGGAACTGAACTAAAGATAGTGACCAAACGCATTTATTGTGATTCGTTCTTCATCTGAGTTGGAAAGGGGATGAATATAGGAGTAAAGAAAACAAATGAAGAAGTTTGAAGGGATGTGGAAGTATATAGATAGACTATAAAAAACATTTGAAAATTTGAATATTAATTATATTTCTGTGAGAAAACAATAAAGATTAGACTTACTGTTAATCTTTGTGGGATTGTTTTATAAGGACAAAGTTTGGGGAATATTGGTTGGATTAAATCGTTGCTCCAACATTGGGCCAACATTAAAACTGTCAATCTACTGACAATGGGCCAACGTCCCGCCAGCGTGTTGGTGCAATGTTGCGCCGATGAGCAAAATTACATTGGGCCGATGTTATTTTCCGACATTGGGCCCACATAAATGATAACATCGGGCCAACGCTGGGCCAATATAAGCTTGCTATCTGGGTACCCCCCCCCCCCGCAGAGACCGCTGCCAGCATTCTGTTTCCAAGATGCCGCATTGTGTTATAATTCTTTGACATTCATTTGTTTGCCGTTTGGAGCAGTTTATCGCGAGGAGTAATGACCATCGTGTATCTTATAACTTTAATTTAAGCCCAGATGAAGTTGCTGTCCATTTCGTGGTTAAAAGAGGAGCATCCCTTCAGCAGATTCGCGCGCTTGGCCTAGATTACGTCACTCAACTACAGACCAGTGTTGTTTTGATACAAGGGGTATCGAATGACTTATGTGATGGGAATAAATCTGTGAATGACATATTTAGGGAGCTTGTGGACTTTGTAATTACCCTGAGATATGGAAAATCTGTTTAAAAAGTGGTAGTGTTACAAACACTGTATAGGCTACCTCCTACCTTTCGAGTACGTTACAAGGTGGATACAACATGGTTCAATTCTAAGGTGGACGAATTAAACCAAAGAATGTCAATCTACCTTATGAATGTAGATGGCACATTTATCTTTCGTCTGACTGGTTTTTGATCTAAAGAGAGCCAGCAGCTGATTTTTCTCCCAGATGGGGTCCATTTGAATGACAAGGGGAACATAAAGTATTATAACAATTTGCGGGCCAGTATTGTGTCTTGCCTAAAATCCATAGACAATGGTGGGTAGTTAGGTTATGTAATGTACATGACCTGAGGCTTATAGATCGAGAGTAAATACTGTTGCTGATTTGTTTGTTTACGAATGAATGAAACAATTAAATTTGTTAGGCCTTCTAGCATATATTTATGTTTTAACATTGTCCTATAACAAGTCACCAAAACGGGTCCGGTCCCCTAAATGGTTTAACCAAGACTGTTAGTCCCCTAAATGGTTGGGGCATGACGCTTAAAGTCCCCTAAATGGTTGGGGCATGATTGTTAAAGTCCCCTTAATGGTTGGGGCATTATTGTTAAAGTCCCCTAAATGGTTGGGGCATGACTGTTAAAGGTCCCTAAATGGTTGGGGCATGACTGTTTAAGTCCCCTAAATGGTTGGGGCATGGCTATTAAAGTCCCCTAAATGGTTGGGGCATAACTGTTAAATTAACATGCAACAAACCAGATTTGTAAATCAATTAATGTTTAGACTCTGAAATACATTCTTATATTGCGTAATACATAGTTTGCACTGGCAAATTCCTCTATTAGCAGGAATTCATAAGACATCAGAGTAAATTTGTGTTATGTCATGCCATATTTATTGACAGGATAGCAATTCTATGATAATCAGTTTAATGTTTGCACGTTTATTACATTTTTATTTGAACTTGGTGAAGTACATGCAATTATTTGAGAAACTGTAATAGTTTATGCATTTGTTTATTCATGGCAACATAAAATAAGTTATACGCTAAATACTGATTCTTTCAAGTGTCTGGCACATGGTTTATATTGCTTTTTATTAATTGCATTCGAATATACTAGTGTGTACATAATGCATTTTAGATAACTGTCCCATCCGGCGGAAGGCATCCGAGGGGAAGGAGAGCGAACAACGCGGAAGCTGCAGTTGGATCCGCAAAACAGGCAGCACCAAATCAGGCGAAGACGATTCAACCCCAGCTGGTAGCAGCAGTAACAGAGCACGTACTGCAAGCTTTGAGAGAAGAGAGGAGAAATGAGGAGGAGAAAAATGAAGAGCCACCCACTGAGGAACGGAGTCGCAGTCGCCAGAGAGGCCGTAAGCGGAAAAGGGACAGTGTACGATCAGTCTCATCAGGTACCTCCTCGGGTGAAAGTGAATCTGGCTGAGATAGTTCAGATTCCAGTGATAGTGATGAGGTAGATTCAGACGATGAACAGCAATTGTTATCATCTCCTATAGCGGCTCAGATTAATGTAAAGATAAAAAACAAGATATGGCAAAACATGTACATAGAATTTGAAAAACTATTGTCCAAGGAAGAGTAAGGTTTTGAGAACATGTCAGTGCACCTACAAAGCTCAGGGAAATCAGAGTTCAAATTGGTTAAGTTCAAAAAAAAGAACAGCATAAAATCAATTGATCAATGGACCTCGGCTTTTCTGAAATTTTTAGCTGTATATTCCGAGAAATTCCCAAAATTGGTATCAGCTGTAATTAAACATGGGGATATTGTCAGGGAACTCGCAAGTAGGCGCACTGGCATGCCAAGGTATTTGTATGACAAACAAGTCAGAAAAGATATTGAGGCAAGAGCCATACCATGTGGAAAGTTACACTATGAGTATTGGGTGTTGGCCACTACATCTAAGCAATCAGCTAATGTGCAGAATTTTCGTGCCAAATCACAATTTCAAAACAAAGGAGGGTCATACATCAGTAAAAAAAATTCCAAGGGGGTTCTGTTTTGCATTTCACAGATCAGGTAGATGCACAACCCAGAAGTGCCAATTTAAGCGAAGTTGCTATCAATGTGGAAAGTCACACTCAGTTTTTTAGTGCTCAAAAGGGGAGCAGCCCCTTGGTAGTTTCGGAAATACACAATCAAAGCCAGCAGGGCAGTTTCCCACACAACAATAATTTGTTAGTTACACCCGTCAGAGTAAATATTTTGAAACAGTTTTAGAAGGTTATGATAGTAATTTGGCAACTTTTTGTGTGAAGGTTTTGAACAAGGTTTTCATTTAAGGTACAAAGGGCCTAGAATTCCACGGTTTTGTTCTAATCTGCAGTCAGTTAGGCAACATGTGGACATTGCATTTGAGAAGCTACGAAAAGAAATATCCATAAACAGAATTGCAGGCTCCTTTGATGTTCCTCCTTTCAAAAATCTTCAGTGTTCGCCAATTGGTTTAGTTCCTTAAAAAGGGGTAAATGAATTTCGTTTGATTCATCATTTGTCTTATCCGGAGGGCAGATCTATAAATGATTTTATACCAGATGATTTATGTTCAGTGTTTTATACAACTGTTGATGATGCAATTAGTATTATTAAAACAATGGGAAGAGAATGTTTGCTAGCAAAAACGGATATTGCATCAGCATATCGAATATTACCCGTTCATCCAGATGACCATGAACTTCTAGGAATTCAGTTTCAAGACCAGTTTTTTTTGACAAGTGTCTCCCAATGGGGTGTTTTATATCATGCTCCATATTTGAATCCTTTAGCACAGCTTTAGAGTGGATTGCTTGTAAAAAGTTTGGGATACCTCCGATGTTACACATTTTGGACGATTTTTTGTTTATTGGGCCCCCAAATTCTTCTATATGTGATTCATCCTTGAAACAGTTTATATCAATGTGTGACGTCTTAGGCATTCCTATCAAGTCAGAAAAAAACAGAAGGTCCTGCTACTACTATAGTTTTTCTGGGTATAGAATTGAATACTTGCTTCATGGAAGCCAGGTTGCCTGATGACAAGATACAAAAAATTAAATTAGCATTGGCAGCTGTTAGAAAAAAGAAGAAAATCAAATTACGTGACCTTCAATCTTTGATAGGCCTTCTCAATTTTGCTTGTTATGTAGTTGTACCAAGTAGGGCATTTTTACGGCGTCTTATCAATTTGACGATAGGCGTCAGTAAGCCATATCATAAGATTCGTTTGAATAAACAAGCTAGGTTGGACCTAAAGGCATGGGCAGAATTCATAGATAATTTCAATGGGAGATCAATTTTTCTGGATGAAGTCTGGAAGGATTCAGAAAAACTGCAGATATATACTGATGCTGCTGGTAGCTTAGGTTATGGAGCTGTTTTTGGTTCAAAATGGTTTTATGGCAAGTGGGTTGATATAAACATGCAGGAATTAAGTATCACAGTAAAGGAACTCTTTCCAATAGTAGTTGCCATTGAAATATGGGGACAAAATTTATCTAATTGTTCCATAATGTTCTTCTCGGACAATCTGGCAGTTGTTCACATTATCAATAAGATGTCTTCTAAAGATTCAGTGGTTATGTCATTAGTAAGAAGACTAGTTCTTGCTTGTCTGGAGTATAATATTTTATTCCGAGCAGAACATATTCCTGGCAAACAAAATATTTTACCAGATTTACTTTCACGTTTGCAGGTAGAGAAATTCAGCAAATTAGTCCCACATATGGACAGGAACCACACCATTATACCTCCCAAGTACCTTCATATTTGACAAAAACAGTATCTAAGATATTGGATGCTGCAGTATCTAAAAACACTCAAAATATCTTACAAAACTTACAAAACCGCCCTGTCAGTGTTCGAAAAATATTTTTTGAAAATATATTATTCCTCTCCCATATACCCTTCATCAGTAATGCACATGTTATATTTTGTGGCTTGGTTACATGACCAAAAGAAATCACATAATACTATAAGCACTTATTTGGCAGGAATCTCTTATCATCATCGTATTCGAGAACTCCCTGATCCTACTCAGTTTTTCATAATTAAAAAGCTCATAAAAGGGGCACAACGGTTATCCGGCACTCCATATGTCCGTCTGCCTATTACACCAAATATATTGCATGAATTGGTCAAATCATTACATTTTACAGCGTCATGGAAATATACTAAGAGGCTTTTGTGTGTCATGTTTACTCTTAGCTTCTTTGCCTTTTTACGCATAGGGGAAATATCTGCAAAATCTTCGAAAACACACAAAAACATCATTCAATTCAATAAACTCACTGTTGATGAGTCTTTTGGGCAGAAAAAATCTCTAACATTGACACTTCGTCATTTTAAGCATCATGACTCTTGCAGACCTGTATGTTTACAAATATCTCCCCAAAAGTAGTAAGCACATATGCCCTGTAAGAGCTATGGTGATATATCTGGAAGTTAGAGGAAACTCTCAAGGCCCTCTTTTTACATTTGATGGATTATCACCAATTCATCAGTCTTTTTATACATCACAACTCAAAAATGTCATTTCATTTGTTGGTTTGGATTGCAAAAATTACAAATCGCACAGTTTTCGGATAGGGGCAGCTTCCTATGCATTTCAGTGTAAAACTTCTGAAGATCAAATAAGGTTAATGGGCAGATGGAACTCAAGTGCAGTTAAACGGTGTTTCGGAATTCCGGTTTTTAATGCAATAGATGTTTCGCCTGAAGTCAGACTGTCTGAGGCAGCTGACAAAGTTTGAATTATAACTATTCTCAAATAGTTTTACATGTTATCAGACTGTCTGAGGCAGCTGATATTTATATATTTCTTCTGTCACTTATCATATACAAGGGCCAACACCTAGTACTCATGAAAGAAAAGGAATTTATGTTTGCGTATGAATTGAGGTATTGTGGACGATGCTCACTTAAAGTTACTGTCTGAGGTAGCATTTTAAAGTATGGTATTATTGCATTTGGGAAAATATTTCAAAGGACTTATGAATGTGCATGTCTTTTAGTTTTAGTACATGTATATAGTGGTAGTTAGTGTAAGTAGTATTTTGTTGAATAAAATGTAAATGTGGTTACCTTGGTAAAACCCCCTTTTAATTTCCATTTCGTCTTCTCTGGATGGGGCACTTGCCCATAATCTTAATAGCTATTGGAAAGTTTGTGGCATTTTTTACACATAAATACCCCCATCTTTTTTGTCATTTCTAGTCAATTATATGTTGTACATGTATATGCTTTCATATCCATTATTTTGTGATATGCCTAAGAAGATAGATAAGGGTGGTTTGTTATTTTTTACTTTTTATTTTTTAATTTTTATTTTTTATTGGTAGCAGATGCTGTATAATTTTTTCTACCAAGTGTGACCATTGTATAATTTCAATACGTTTGGCATTTTTTAATAAATGCTATTTTTCAACACAATCTGTTTTAAGTTTTATATTTGCAAAAAAACACAGCAGGGTAGACTCATGGAGAATTTGGGATATGCAATATTAAGAGGATGGTATATTTCTTTATTGACCCGGGGAACTTTCAATAAATTACAGTTCTCTGGTCTGTCATATTTTTTCTCTAAATCAACCATGCTTTCTTTGCTACTCTTAATAGAGATGGCTGCATTTACAGCTTTTCCAAGTGCCTCGTTTACTTTTGGACCAGTTTTTTCATTTGCATTTAATTGTGGGATATCCAAATCATTGTTATCAATTGTTATCCGAATGGATTCATTATTCAAAATCCCCTTAACACTTTCTTGGGGATCAACACCTTCAAAAGAAGGAGAAACCTTATCATTCAAATAAGAAAAATCAAAGTCAAAATTATTAGGGGTTTCATCAAGAGTCTGTCGTGAGTCATAATCAGGTATGTTTACCAAATTTCTTAGGGGTCTATTAGGTACATTTTGTGTGAAATTACCGGGAGAATTATTACCCGAAGTTCGCACCGTAGTTTCGGTGGACCGCATGTCATTTACATTGCACGTATTACGTGCCATACTATTGGAACTACCCAACTGTTTTACAGTGAGGGAGGAAATAGATTGTAAAATTTTATCTATCCCTTATTGATTTTTGAGCTCTTTTTTTAAAAACTATTCTTTAAAATTAAAATAAAAAATCCAAACCATGGCTGAATATTTAGAGGAGCTGGCAGGGTTTTACAAAATCCACACTGAAATGGATGATATATTCAATTTGTTCCAATGTCAAATTTCTCTATATTTTTCATTACTGTCCCAAATAAGAATTTAAAGCAATTGGGGAGCAAAATTAAAAAGCAGTTGGGGAGAGAGGGGGTTGTCTCATTCAACTTTCCTTTTTCTGCATTCATCATTTATTCGTAAAGACGTAGAAGTAAAAACTGAAGTCTTTCTCTAATGGAAAAGAATCGATATGTCTCTTTTTCTTAAAGTTATGTTGAACTAGCACAAATGACCAAAGCACCCATCAGGACATAATTACAGGTCACAGACAATCTTTGAGTCAAATTTTAGCTTAAAAAATATTAATAATTTCCCATTACAAGATATGGCCCAATCGGTGAAAAAACGGCGCGTAGTTGAAATTTCATTTGTGTAACATGTTGTTACATAAAATTCATTAAGTGTATCAATTATGAACATACTTAGTATCATTTGGGTATTTCAAAGTTCATTGGGGTATCATTGGGGTATCATTGGGGTTCATTGGGGTAAAAAGACGCACCCCTCGTCAACATTAAACGCTTGAAGACATTCAGACTGACTTTTTTACTTTTTAGATTGTTTTGTACCCGTGGTGGCGGTGCACTTGCACTCGCTGAACATGAGGTCTGCGCTCTGTGTTTCATTCCTTTGTTGCATTAGTTATTGTGTCCTCCGTAACACTTCGTGTCCGGGGTTTATCGCCAAACAATTCATCTATATCTGAGTAATTCTCATGGTCGCTTCCCATGAACGACAGGACATCGTCCTGATTTTCCGTCATTACGGTAAAGTATACAACTTTATATCAACTTACCTTACCAATATAACGTTACGTAAAATTAAATAAGGTAGCTGTTTTACACCAGAAACAATACAAGAAAACTTGAACAGCGTTCTAAGTTTTAATACACACCGCTATAAGATATTCACCTGTTGTACAGGTATAAACACACGCCGCTCAGAGAAAAAGAATGATTTCGGCACGTGGAGCTGTGCTTTATATACCACTGACCACAGGTTTGTTTACGCCACACAGGTCATTTTTTAACTTCTTTGAATTGAGTAACGCCTCGCTGCACTCGGAGACAAGTATTCCTTTTAAAGGAATGCTCGGCAATAATGATATATAGATAGCTAGAAGCAATCAACATGATCAGTTTGATGTAAAATAATTTAAAAAGTGCTGTATTTTTACAAAATATAGAATATTTTGGATCTGTACACCATAATTTCATCATTATAAGTGGTCATCAAATTTAAATTTGAAATAAATTTGGGTAAAGCCGTTCGTAAACTCCTTGTCTAGTTTTATATTTTTAACGTAATTATTAAATGTTAATATATCTTCTTCTTCTTCAGAATTATCTTCAAAGAGCATTAACACGAATGCAAAGAAAGAGATGTATTAAAATAATTTAATGCGACTGAAAAACATTGAATGCCATCATAACTTGCTATTGGGGTCGCATTATAACGTAACCTTGTTAATAAACCAAGCCGTCTTCCTAGCTACTATTATGCAACATCAATAGATCGAGGTCAGTTCATGGAGCATCCTCTTATGATCGAGGTCAGTTCATCGAGGTCAACTGCATTACTGAATGAATCTATCGATCGAAATTCTTACGCATGAGACAAAATGTGCATTCTTGATTTAATAGTTGGAACTGTATTAAATGTATGTTTGCATCTCTTAAGGTAAATGAATTGAAATAAAACTAAGTAAAATGTCATATAAATACTAAACCAAAGCTTCAAGTTTTTATAAGAACTACTTATGCAAGGGGAATGTGTGCGCACGAGGAAGCATTTGCCGGATGCCTCATATGGACACAACAGTGATCGGCCGAAGCCGATCACAATAATACGAAAGCCGAGAAGGATCATTCGAGATACGAGATTCGAAATACGAGATTCGAAATTCGAGATTCAAGATTCGAAATTCGAGATTCAATATCTAATTAACCAATCAAATCAAGGATCTGAAAACACGTATCCTAGCGACATCAAACTGTTCTAAATAAAGATTATTAGTACATCCTCTTATATACAAATAAATGCTATGTTCACTTCTCCCTAGCTAACTAAATAATTGTTTGTATTTAGTTTTACACGGAATATTCAAGTAGACTAATAATAATGCAGTGTGTTTCGCAGATTTAAGTGATTTTGTTTGCCCTGGTGCATTTCTACCTGATGCGTTTGAACCCTGGGGTATTTCACAACCAATAGTTTAAACCCCGGCTTTATTCACCCTTTTTGTGTAAAAATGCGGTTATGGTAGAGAGCTTCATAAGCGGAGCCATTTTTTTCGGTAGGGGGGTCCTAGGCCAATTTTCAATAATTTTACTATGTAAATTAAATAAGCTTCAATTTTCCCTAGGAAAGTCCAGACCCCCTGACCCCCTCCTTTATAGACCCCCTCTGTGCATGAAGATTAGTATCTAAAATATGTTTTAATCTAAATATTAATAAATAATCAGTCCAGGTTTCACCAATAAATATAAGCATTACTTATCGTTTTTTATGTATACAGGCATACACTAGTACTGTGATTATAAACTAATCATTGAAATATTATCACATTATACGGAATTATTAATTAATACAATTTGTTTCCCTTTTCTTGAGTAAACAACTTCTTATGAGTCTTACTTTTGGCATTGTTTTCAATATAGAAGGATACATATTCTTTACAATTAAAGGTAGGGATAATAGGGTGCCAATTTGTTCACATTGCCGATATCTTGTGCAGAGAACAGTAAAATTTTAAAAATTTGATTGTGCATGAATTTTTCAAAATCTATTGTTGTAGTTTGTTATAATTCATTCATTGATATATCAACAAGAAAGAATAGAAGGTATAGACAGGCATATGTATCACACCCAAGTTGAGTGTCTCTGTAGTTTCCCACCACCACCACCCCCCCCCCCCCCCCCACGCATCAAAATTGACAATAATTGTATATAAATCATACCAAAGTTTACTATGTATGTAAGTAACTCTCTAAAGATGTAAATAAGCACAGCAAAGATGTGTGTACTTAATATACTACTACATTACACTTAGCCAGATAAAATGTAATCAGGGTGAAGCTACAAGGGGCGAGAAGTGCAAATTTACCAATTTGTCGCCATACACACAGAACACCAAATAAAGAAACTGTATGTGGTGTGGGGAATGCATAGAAGATGGCGGCAAATTATCTCAAATAACCAGTGCGGAGACCACCAAATAGGCTGTTGTTTGTTACCTATCCTGCAAATACATTGATAAAAAATGTTATCGTCACATAACATAGCCAATTAAGTTAACGTTTACATATGGTCAACGTACATGTAATTCTAATGTACATGGAGGCGGACGTATCAGGCGGGGATCCAGAAAAACTATTTCCAAAAAAGATCGGTTGAATTACATTAAATGCTTTGAAAATTGTTTTAAACTATCGCGCGGGTCAATATGCATGATAGAAGCTATGTACAGTGTAATTGAAACTTGCATTTTATATCAATATGTAGTTTTACCTATTATAACAAATGAGCCCAACTGCCACAAACAATACATGTCTTTTACTGGCACCACCCCCTCCCCATAAAAAATGAAACAATTCTCGTTTTATTTCCTAAAAATGTGTGTGGTCAAGATTTTTCTAAAGGACATACCCGATTAGAATTGAAAAATGAGTCGTTTTAAACTAATTTTGTCAAATTTGTTTAGATACATTTAGTTATATTTTGGTCCTTTTGGGTAAATAGATGCACCAGCGCAGCTCTAATTTATATATAATCAGGCCATACATTCGAAATATTTTCATAAATTAATAGCTTTAAAACCAGTGGATAAAAAATTGAAAGTCGAACTCGATGAGTGCTAATACATGTGTTGAATAAATGGTACAGTAGGATATGCGCAAAAAAGTCCCGTCTACTCTTTCCTATCCTATATTTATTGGAACATTAAATCCGATTACAAGAGTCATATTTAATCAAGTACGGATATATATATATATATATATATATATATATATATATATATATATATATATATATATATATATATATATACCTGTTTATCAAAAGTAAAACTACTCATAATTTATCTATAGTGCATCGTTATGGAGCTACACAGAAAGTTTGAAATTAATTTGCCGAGCCAAAAAAAAAGGATGGAAAACGAAGAGAGAACGAAGTAGGGACAGAATAACTGACAAATTAAATAAGGACTATATAGCCCCACCCACCCCCCCCCCCCCCCCCCCCGAAATTTATATACTGAAAACAGATTATTGAGTACAACATCTGCACACAATTTAAAGAAACTTTCATGGGTTTTTTTTATATCATTTTCGCTAGCTAATGTAAGACATGACATTCACCCCAAACCACTCCACGGAAAAGGAAATGCTAGGTGAAATGAGAGAGATAGAGAGAGAGAGAAAGAGAAAGAGAGAGAGATAGAGATAGAGAGAGAGTCGATGTAAATCACACGTGCGCTAACATCGTTCAAATTAAAGCTTGCTAGTTGGTCTGCCCTACCCTAGCTACCTCCTCTCTTTTCTCCTTTGAGAGGCTTCATTGTCTGTATATGCTTGTATCAAATCAAACAATTTCAAATATTAAATCAAAATTGAATATGACACTACAAACCTCCCTCTCTCTCTCTCTCTCTCTCTCTCTCTCTCACTCTCTCTCTCTCTCTCTCTCTCTCTCTCTCTCTCTCTCTCTCTCTCTCTCTCTCTCTCTCTCTCTCTCTCTCTCTCTCTCTTATATCAACAAAGACATTGATACCCTACACTACACTATTCCTATCTGGATTGTTGTCGTTGAGGTTGTAAATCATTATATCTTCTATGGTTTAAAACTTTATCATAACCTATATTTTGACATGTCGATTATTTCATTGAATTTTGTTTCATTGCTAAAACCACACTCAGTTTTAATCATTTAGATTAAACAGATCTTTTTTCGCGAGCCGATTTTTACACAGTTGGGGCGAATACACAACGGGTTAAAATGGTTCGGGGGGAAACTACATACAGGACAAACAAAATCACATAGATTTGCAAAACCACAGTGTTACCACTAATTTAATTGTTTATATTGTGTGGAGTTAATTCATCAATGTTAATTTAACCATTTTATAACCATTACATAAGAGCTATTAAGACATTTATTTGTAGGAAAGAGCATGTATGAATGATCTTTATTTAGAACAGTTTGATGTTGCTAGGATACAGGTTTCAGATCCATTATTTGATTGGTTTATTTAGATATTGAATCTCGAATTTCGAATCTTGAATCTCGTATTTCGAATCTCGTATTTTGAATCTCGAATCTCGAATGATCCTTCTCGGTTTTCGTACAATAATTCTACATGATACCCTCGTAGAGCCGAAAGGCGATATGTAATAGAATGTCAACCTGAACAGGAACACACTTGTTAGGCGTAAGGCAGGAACGTAGCATCGTCTTTGGAATGTATGTGTGTGTGTGTGGTGGTGGGGGGGGGGGGCAAACGTATTCAAATTATTGTTTTTAACAAATAAAATGTACAACATATCCGTTCTGAAATTTCCGTAAGGATTTTGCCAGTAATGTATACTCCAGAAAGATTTGGGACGAGAACTGACATAAAATAAGCACCACTGTAAAACTCGATCGACACACGGGTGGTGGTCCTCTCTATGATAAAATTAATCGCGTAAAGTCCTGTCAGCGTTTCAAAAATTGTTAACGACCTAACAGAATTTGATAAAGATCGGAACGGCTGTCCGATAACGACGGATGTACAGTATATAAAACAAAAATTATATAACATGTGTAAAATGACAAATGAATAATAGCCCAGACCTTGACACCTGAGTAAATCCCTAAGTAAATTACATCTGCCAATTAATCCCCTTTGAACTCTTTAATGTCTGTAAGTGATTTTAACGGGTGCGTCTTTTTACCCCAATGAACCCCAATGATACCCCAATGAACCATAATGATACCACAATGAGCCCTAATGATACCCCAATGAACCCCAATGAACTTTGAAATACCCAAATGATTCTAAGTATGTTCAAAATTGATACACTTAATGAATTTTATGTAACAACATGTTACACAAATGAAATTTCAACTACGTGACGTTTTTTCACCGATTGGGCCATATCTTGGATTATTATACCTTCATGTTTAATACTGAAATCTGATTGGTTTAATTAAACGCAGATTGTAATCCGATCTAATACCCTCAGCGTTAGCAACACACTTGGGATAACCCCTCTTACCCCAATTGCTTTTTACTTTTGCTCCCCAGTTGCTTTAAATAAGGTCTTTCCAACTTTCAGGTGAAAGACTTTTTGTACATGTATTTCTTATGTTTTTATTATTATTAGGTCTTTCCACCTTTCAGGTGAAAGACCTTTTGTATTTCTTATGTTTTTTATTATTTTTTTTTTCTTCTCTTTTTTTCCAGGGACAGCTTTTTTATTTCAAGAGATATTGAAACAATTTTTTCTTTATGTTATTGGCCATTAAAAGTTATGGTAACAAACGACCCTTTACTCCCAGAACTTACAAAGTTATTGCCCTTGTGTACGAAAAGCTTGTTATCGCTACTCCTCTGAAACCATAAGAGATAGAAACTTGGAACTTTTACCAATGTCCTCAGTACACTTAGAGGGTTCTCCAATCTATTCATACCGAAAGGATTTGAGCCCCCCTTCTAGTAGTTATTGCCCCTGAAAGTATTTACATTTCTATAAAATCACTTCCAACTTTTTTATTATTTGTCATAGAGACTTCGGACCACTTGGGATTGAAGCGTCTACCTTGGCCGAACAAAATGACATAAAGGTCAAAGGTCAAGGTCATTTGAAAATCTGTTAATTAATGAGTTTTTAGATCTCTTTTGTTTAGGATGGTACAGAAAAAAATTTAAGGGATGTTGTAGGAATTCTTGGGATATTTCAAAATTTAACCCTTCAGCCCCTACCTTGAAACAGTTATAGAGTTATTGTCCTTATTGTACAAAGAGATTGTTTTCGCTATTTAGCAGTTATTGCCCCTGAAAGTTTCTTTAGTTTTTAAAAACACTTACAACTTTTGAACCTTACATCGTAGGGTCATCAAACCTCTTTAAACTAAATGTTGACCTTTACCAGTCAATGTGACATAGAGGTCAAAAGTCAAGGTCAAACCAAAAAAAAATCCCATATTTAAGTTTTTGATTTGTTTTTACAAAGTTACGCAGAGAAAATGTTCGTTTAGTTACATTGCAACAAAACATAAAAAATAATGAGGTGGAAAGACCTCTAATTGTTCGAGAACAATTAGTCTACTAGTTCTTATTTGGGACAGTAATAAAAATTATAGAGAAATTTGACCTTGGAACAAATTGTATATATCATCCATTTCAGTGTGGATTTTTTAAAACCCCGCCAGCTCCTCTAAATATTTAGCCATGGTTTGGATTTTTTATTTTAATTTTAAAGAATATTTTAAAAAAAAGAATTAAGAAAACTTTCGGTCAAAAATGAACAAAAACAAAAAGGAAAAAAAAAACCTTGAAATTAATTATATACATGTACGGCGTTTATTCACACTCTTGCGCGGAAGATCTTTTAACTATGCACACATTTAGTTTTATTGGGATATTAATATTTCAAAGTTCATTAGGGTATTATTGGGGTTCATTGGGATATCGTTTGGTATCATCGGGGTATCATTAGGTGTATTTGGGTATCATTGGGGTAACATTGGGGTTCATTGGGGTATCATTGGGGTTCATTGGGGGTATCATTGGGGTTCATTGGGGTAAAAAGACGCACCGGATTTGAACAATATAAAGATGACAGGTTAGAAAATTCAATTATTTTACAATCATGAAATTAGATACGCAACTAAATGAGATTACCCAACACTTGAACTTAACAAAGGCGTTTCATATTCATAATCAAACCTTGAGGAAATATTTTGTTTGAAATTTCTCTTAAATTTTGTAGAAAGATGAATATATAAAAGTAAAATCTTTGAAACGACCATCTGCCTTTATAAACATTTAGATTATTGGGAATCAAAATTTGTACATGACAATATCTTGAAAAACAAAAATAAATTTTCTTTTAGCCAATCTTCAAAATCCTAGTCCGTGGAGGTGGCAGGGGGGTTAGCGAAATACCCCACAATTTTGTTTTAAGATTGATTTTGTAAATTTCCGTATACTGATGTTCGTACTTTTCGTACTTCCCAAACAGTGCAGAGGGGGCACCTACATAATAAACTCAATTTTCTATCCGTAAATTTGAGACAGTGGTGTGTTGCCAAAAAAAGTGGTGGGCAGTTCCCCTCTCCACGCTTGTGCTACATGCTTGTTAACGTTGCAAATAAAAAAAAGTAAATGTAAAACATACTTCTAAAAGATGTGCAATTTACAGATACATCTCTAGAGTGGTCACAATCCTGATTTTCCCATCCGCGGTGGTTACACTGCAAAATACTACTTTCATTTCCCTGACATTCAACACCATTCATATGAACTGGTCCTGTTCCTCGCCCAAAGGGTTGACCATACATAGCCTGAGCTCCCTCCCTAGCATTGATAAAATGAATTATTTTTAAAATAAATAGAAGTTGCGCTCGCAAAAAACCCCAGGACTGACGGACTGTCTGACTGACAGTCTAACTGACTGAAAGTCTAACTGACTGATTGACTGACAGTCTGACTGATTGACTGACTGACTAACTAACTGACTGATTGACTGACTGACTGACTGACAGTCTGACTGATTATTGACTGACGGTTGGGTCAAAAACATCATCAAGTTCATGTTCCCCTTAAAAATTCGTTGCTTGGGGTATAGCTACTCTCTGAGACAATAAGAGCTGGTTACTTTCCTTGGTCTTTTGAAATATAGAAATAAGTTTTATTTTACAGTACGGAGTTTATATAGCCAATTTTTTTATATCAATTATGTTGCTTTAATTATTATTTTTTTTATTTCATTAAACAAATCGTTAAAAGATTCTAATCGAAATTATTGTCAATGTTTAATCGTACATTTTTATTTGATAGCAAGTAATTTAAAAGATAAAAGATGTCTTGTGAAAATGCATAATAATAAGGAATTTGTAATTCTATTGTTCAAACAATCATACTTAAGACAAGAGAAAAACCACTCACGATGAGAACCCCATAGATGTACAAACAACAGCTGAGTTTTGGTCATCCCATAATTCGTCACACACAGTCCCCCACACTCCATTACGATACACCTCTACTCTTCCCTCGTACTCTGTCGAACCTCCTACTAGTCGCATCGGGTCTATAAATTAAAATGAAAGTAATGAAAATTTTAAAAAGATACGTCTATACTAATACAAAACAAATATGTACTCGATTTTCTTATTTTTATTGTACTTTTTAGTTTATAACATTCTCACGAGATACAGATATGACTACTTTTGGAAGTAATAAACATCACATACATGTACAAAAAAATCCTTATTTTGTCTATCTTAAAAATCCTCGTATTATCAGTTTTAAGTCAAAGATAAGTATTTTTTTCTCATGTTTAAAAGTCATGAAATACATTGTGCAATGAATTTGACCGCCATAGAAATCATCAGAGTACTGCAAGTGTCGAGAGTTTTTTTTTCTTTGAAACACCTAGGAACATAATTCAACTGACTTTTCGCAACCTAACTCCAGGTCTGTATAGCTCTCGGTCAAAAAAATATCGGATGAACGACCTGCTGGGAGCTACAGTACCACCCATTGAAGTCTCAGACTTTCTCCGGAACACGCTACTGACCTCGGAAAATAAGGTTTTTAAATTCACATCATGATCGAGAATCGCCATTTGTACATGTAAACAATCTGCACCACTTCACTAAATGGAGCTAGTGATGGTGTTTAAAATACTATAAAAGACAAGAAGGCTTCAGCCTTTGTTTACAATTTGTATTCGTTTAAATCGTTTTGAATTAACACTACACTTTAAATAAACTAGTCCATGCGTTAGCAGTAGAGCTGTAAGAATGCGTACAGGGTTACATTTATGAAACATACACGTAACACTGTTTCATGCATAGGCACAGTAGATTTTGTGCTGATTACACTATGATATAGGCATAGTTTGTATCCTACTATCAGTGGTACTTGGACATATTTATCTTTTTGATTTTCTGGTAAGAATTATAATAAAATAAAAGTACTTATACTGTAGTTTGCCATAAATGAGTTCACAAAATGACTGACGTTTACTTAGATCTCGTCATCACCTGAATTCTTTTGAGCAGTTATTTCCAACAACAATGTGAAATGACTATGCAGACATATATAGTCCTTTGTATTTATATATTTGGTTATAGAATAGTATATCTTTGAATTCAGTATAAAGAGAGACTACTCGAAATGTCAACAAAATCTCTTCCAAGGTCATGAAAAATTCGGTTTTCAATTTTGGACATTTGTACCATTGTAACATTTGTCATATGCTATTGATGATAATAATGTCTGAACGTTATGTATGCAAAAACAGCGTTGATACTTTTTTCCTGCTTTGTTTGATTGGACATAGAATTCATGTTCTTTCTTACAAACCATCGGCGATCTGTAAAGTGATAAACAGTTATTTCTGAGAAGCAGTCTACTGACGGTTTTACTCAACACATTAGGCTTTGTTTTTGCAATAAATTAAGTTTTTCGATTCTTAAAAGCATGTTTTCTGTTATTTTGGGGGACTCTAAAATGGAAAAAAGGAAAAGGGTATTTAGTCATTTTGCGGAGCCTTTTTCAAAGACTTTCACGTCGAGTTACGATTTAAGCATACATGTAACTCGTTCTTAATAACGTTGTTTACTCATGGTTTAGGTTCTCAAATTTGAATTGTTATATAGTTCAATGTCATGAGTAAAATTTGTTCTAAACATTAAAAATATTCATAAAATGAATTATCATTGACATACCATTCGATTTTTTTTTATTGTATTATGGAATTAGGCTCAAATAAAGTTGGACTTTTAGCAAAACAGAGGAAATCCGGACTAAAAATTTCAGATTTTGTTTTTCACTGAAATATATTTGGTGGTACTGTAATAAGTAAAGTTCAGATTTTATTTGTTAGTCTACATAATTTTGCATATTTCTCTGTTGGTTTTATCTCACTTTTTCATTTGCATTATCAAATGGCACACACAACAAAAATATTGAAAAGCTTCAAAACGATAAAAGACACCATATCTCAAGATTTTGATCATTGACCTCATAATTATACAATTTACCCCTGCAGAGTTAAATCATTATACTAAGTTTACAGCAATGTTTTAGTATTATCATCATTCAGTTTTTAGTTAAATTGAATAAAAAATGGGTAGAAATTTGAAAATTGATAGAGGAAATTCGGACTGGAATGTAAATGAAAAGAAAAATAGCACTTCCATGATAGATCTTTAACACACAATAGTTGGTTTTTCATTATCATCAGTGGATTTGTTTTTCATTCTGAGTATATGTATATCTTAAGTATCTTTAAAAACGTTGCCTCATAGTTTTTGTTGTTTATTCCGATCGTTCTTCCAGTTTTATACATGTAAAATCAAACATTTTACATTTGTATGACTATGACGACATATTTCTGCCTCCCCATGCATTTTGCTCCTGTTCGTGCTATTTTGGTTTGCAGACGATAGTTGTTTACCATAGGGGATAATACAAAATCAACAAAAGCAGAAAATGTCTGAAAATCATCAGACGAATTCTAATTCTGGTTATCGTAGAAAATGGGCGTTATTTCTTTTTTTTAATCCTACCTTACAAAAAGAATGTTATGGCGGCCATTTTTAGAACTCATTTATGGCACGCAACTGTATGATGTGTTTTTAAATTATCCTGAATTGATATAACAGTGAAATAAGTTAAACGGACAACGTGCCTTGTAGAAAAACAATACTATGAAAGTGAGCCTTGTTTTAGAGCTTCGGAGTTCACTTTTGTTAAATTGACAATCCATTCTGATAAAAAATCACCTCCTTCTCCTTACACTCGTCAGGGTCTGATAGTAAAACAAGCATTCTGAGAGTATTGCATAAGCAATACACGTCCCCTACCGGTTTGTGGAAATTGAGAAAACAATGCACTGTTATGCAGAATATCGAACCCGACGTTAAAAAATTGGATTATAAAAAAATTAATTTTCTTGAAAATATGTCAACCAGACGCTACAAAAGTGTAAACTTGATCTGTAGTTTGAGATTTTGAAGCTGTTCAGCAAATTTCATATTATTCCTCAAACGCATATAGAAAAAAAATGTGGAAAACTAAAGTGGGACAGACAGACGGACGGACTGACGGACAGACATACGGACGGGCGGACGGACAGACAGACTGACGGACGCAGAGGAGAGCTAAAGTCCCCTCCGGTGAAAACCGGTAGAGGACTAATAAAAGGGCATTTTCATATGAACTCTACAATTTATTCAATCTAGATATACCCCAACCTATCACAGACATGCCTTAATCTGTTTAATGAGATGAAAAACAGGCATGAATTAATTGTCTGTCCCCCTCTGGTTTTCATAAGCCCTGATTGGTCAGAAAAAATTGTTAGGTGAGGATGACCCCCTAAGACCTTGACAAGTGTAAGGATAATGGAGTTGGTTTAATCAGACATGAAGCTGTAACGAAAGATATCCTTGTTGCTTTGCAATGAGCTCGGCTCTAGTTAGTACATATATTTCTTTTCTCACCATATGTTTTTTCCGTTAATGAAACACCATACACATAATATTCTTACTTGTATTTGGCAAGCAGTTAATGGATGCGTCCAAATATTGGTACCAGTAGCCAGAATTCCAGCCGTTGTGAATACACTCTTCTATTTTAGACTCATTTCCAAGACACTCCACATTTTTAAGCCAGTGTTTACCAGAGCCATTTCCGTAACGCGAACAGCAATATCCATTTGATGCAATCCTAAGTTCATGTTTGTCATTATTACTTTGATTTTAATTAGTAGTTGGTTAGATTATGTTTAAAAGTATTCTTTAATCAATAAAAGACTCGACATAATGTTTTTTAAAGTTAATTCATATTAATAATCCTTACCAAGGTAATCCTAAGGATCGACACACAACTGAAGCCAGGTTATTATACACGTCTTTATTATAATATGCATTCTGATTGACTGTTCCCCAAGATCCTTTGGAGTAAACTTCCAATCTACCTTGGTATTCAGTCAATCCCCCGACAAGTCGAACTGTTGGTTCTAAATTATGTATAAACGGTAATCACTATATGTTAATGAAGACTGCCATGATAGCTGTTAATTGGTTATCCATATTTTTATGAGTGTATTATTTGTTTACTGTATTTCAATTATAATATACATGTACAGATTACAAAGAAGAGTATATCAATAATTTTAAGGATTTTTTTAGCAAACCCTATTTACCTTTTCAAACTGGAAAAAAAATATTTTTTTATAAACTTTTTAAGTCTTATGTTTTATTTCATTGGTAATTTGCTTACACATGAAATATTATGGAATAAGATTAGAAAGAGATAAACCTTTTTCAATTTAAAAAAATCCTCATTTTTTGAGATGTTGATATATAAGTATTTGCTTAAATTTGACGGATTTGTTTCTTTTCCCCTCACTTGTAAAACAATTTTTTAACTAAACCAAACATTTATGTGAGTAGACATATTTTAAAATACTTTGTTCAAATGAATGGTCATGCCATTCTGAATGTAGGGGTTAGGGTTTAAAAAAATAATAAAAATAAGTTAAAAATTTATCCAAAGATTCTTAGATTTAAATTATGAAATCAAAATCATTGTGAGGATCTTAGTAGAACGGTAGAACGGTAGTATTGCTAAGTAAAGTGGTGAGTACGGTATCTGTAGTTGTTATTGTATATATTTATTATGGTGTATCCTGAATTATTTGGACAAAGGAAGACGACAAGTGCGAGGCAAAGTCTCCATCCTTCCTCCACATAATTCAGGATACACCATTATAAATATACAATAACACCTATTTGCAAAAGTAAATAAATACATCATGACACATTTTAAAACTAATGCATTTTCACAAGAACAATTGGGAGGTTGAAATTGTGTAGAGCGTAAGAAAAATGGGTAGTGCAGTCTTTTAAAGTATAAATGCTTTGTAACTAAAAATAAATAGGAATCCCTAACATCCAGGGCAATGCTCTGTTCACAAATCGTTCATTTTTGGGGAAAATTGCTAAATTTAAATTGATGGAGGATTCTTTGCTCATCCTCAACACGTTTCCATTTTTTTCTTCTAGATGTTTAATCAACAAAACAGATGACTTTTAAACAGTTATAGAAAGTGTATATGCACATGCAGTGATCTTTAAAGTTGTTTGTACATATAAGAGGAAACCTGATGAAACTGTACAAAGGTAATGTTCAAAGAGATATTTTTGTGTATATAAAACACATGTACATACAGATGACATAGCAAAGTCAGTTAGCGTCTTGGCTAACAATTCGCTGAGTACTTTAAACTTAAACTGTCTTCAAAAATGTTCACTTGATAACGATGTTATAATGGAAGACGTTGTTGTTATTTTGAATATTGAACACGTCATTATCGTTGTTGTATTTTGCATAGAAGGAGAATGTATGCCTGCTATTTGTTTACATGATATTAAGCATGTTAATTGACTTTTTATTTGATACTTAACACTGTGCCGGATAATTATGCCAGTGCCAAGGTGGCATAATTCAAATATGCCATACGATAGACCATTGCTTAAAGAGTTAACAACCACCTTTGTTATCATTGTATTTCACCTGTCAGGTGAGAAATTTACCTTTCAAAAATAAATTCCTATAGGAAAATAATTTTTCCCGTAGGAAAAACAATATTCCTATAGGTAATTTGAAATTTCCTATCAGAATACAAGAAATTCCTATAGGAATTTCAATTCCGGTAGGATTTGATAAAATCCGATGGGAAAACTTAATATCCTATTGGAAAACTACATGTTTAAATCAAATTCCTATAGGAAATACCATTCTCCTATAAGAAATATAATTCCTATAGGACTTTTTAAAAGTCTTATAGGATTGTCAATTTTTCCTGCAGGAGAATCATTTCTCCTATGGGAATTATCATTTTCCGATGGGATATTAATATTTAAAGGTAAATATCCCACCTGTCAGGTGAAACACACTTTAAACAAAAGTGGTTATATACTCTCTAGACAATGGTCTATCATTTGGTATACATGGATTTTTCCGAAACTGCATCTTAAGCGGGTGCAAAAAATGCCACCTTGGCACTGGCATAATTATCCGGCACAGTGTTACTTACTCAACTCTAAAAGATTGATAAATAGCCCGAGCATATGATAGTGAAATTGCAGGGTTAAACTAAACAAATGATTTGGTTTTATTTGGGGGTTGAGAATGTTTATACATAAATTGATAAATATTTAATATGATAATTTTTCCTCATCATTTGAAACTCAACAAAGTCAGCATCATAAACGACCTTGATAGACAATAACATGCATGTCATGTTATGTATTTAAGTAGCCTTGATATTATTTTTATAGAAATGAGGTTTGAATAAATTAAAACCATACATATACATGTATAATCCTTTTTATCAATTGTACAATTAAGTCTTTACGACCAGCCAATCAGTTATTAAAGAAACTAGAGGTACTGTGAGCAAGCTCACAATTGATACCCCCCGCTAAGATAAAAATCATAATGCGTGTATTTTTCTAATTATAGAAAATATTGGATGAATCTATTTCACCGTCCATTTTCTATAAATAACAACTGCTCTATTTTTTTTTAAAACTATTGGTCATAAGCAATATTTGTGTGAAGTAAGAACATTCAATGCTTCTCCATAAGAAAAATTATGACCGGACACAAATTTTGCACTTTTTCTGCCAGTGACCTTGACCTTGCCCAAATGACCTTGGGTCAAGGTCAGGACACACCTTTTGGTCCTAAGCAATATTTGTGTGAAGTTAGAACATTCAATGCTTCTCCATAAGAAAGATAATGACCGGACACGAATTTTGCACAATTTTTCCTAACGACCTTGACCTTGCCCAAATGACCTTGGATAAAAGTCATGGCACAACCTTAGGTCATAAGCAATCTTTGTGGGAATAAAGGACTGGCAATGTTTCTCAATAAGAAAGATATGGACCAGACACAAATTTTGCACTTTTTCTGCCAGTGACCTTGACCTTGCCCAAATGACCTTGGGTCAAGGTCATGACACACCTTTAGGTCATAAGCAATCTGTGTGAAGTAAGAACTTCCAATAATTCTCCATAACAAAGATATGGACCGAACACGAATTTTGTATTTTTTCTGCCAGTGACCTTGACCTTGCCCAAATGACCTTGGATCAAGGTCATGACACACCCTTGGGTCATAAGCAATCTTTGTGTGAAGTTAGAACTTCCAATGTTTCTCTATAAGAAAGATATGGACCGGACACGGATTTTGTATTTTTTCTGCCAGTGACCTTGACCTTGCCCAAATGACATTGGGTCAAGGTCATGACACATCCTTTGGTCATAAGCAATCTTTTTGTGAAGTAAGAACTTCCAATGTTTCTCTATAAGAAAGATATGGACCGGACACGATTGCATATACAGACGGACAGACGGACGGACAGACGGAGGACAGGCGGACGGACAGACGGACAATGTGATTCCTATATACCCCCCCCCCAAACTTCGTTTGCGGGGGGTATAAAAATATCATTGTCCTTTTTAAATGATAAAACTGACTATTGCGTATACATGAAGATCATTACTCTGCTCCATCGTTCCAGTGTTTCATGAACTAGTATTATACCCTTAAAATACACCAGTTATTACAAAATGCACTTGGCATTTTCTTTGAGTAGTTTTAGATATTTTATTGAATATCCAAAAGTTTTTCAAAAGACTTTTTAGTATATTAAGCTATGGCAATATTTTAATTCAATGAAGACTGTTTTGCTTAGTTGTTTAGTACTAAATAAGGTTAAGTGTTATTAATTGCTGATAATGATTATAAATAAAATAATTTGTCATACCATCTAATAAATCTATTGTTCTCAGTTTTAAATTCCTGAGCCAAAACACATAAACTAGCTAATTTTGGTAACAAAAACAATGATACAACAGGAGTATGTAGCATAAGCATTCCTTAAGCGATACTCAGATCATGTTTTGGCGCCGAGGCCTGGGTCTCTATACAAACAGACTTGATAGTCGTTGACTCAGTGTTCCTTTGCATCAAGTATGATTATAAAATTCGCTGATTGAATAAAGAGAAAATTAACATTGCAAACGCCGACTAAAGACACCGGACATAATTTGATTATTTACATCAGGTGTTAAATAATAAACTGAGCGAGAGGTTGTTCCGCATCTCTTAATACAGGGAACAAGGAAATGTTAAATGCCTTGTTTCGTTACGATAAATTGAGTTTTTTACTAACAACGTAGAAATGAAAATGCACTTTTCATTCTCTACTACGAGGTGGGTAAACATCGATATACATAGGCAGGACATTTCTTTTTAAAAAGCAACTTATTTTAAAAACCAACAGTTCTCCGTGACTTTATATGCTTATATGATGATTGGTTGTAACACATTATCCTTATTACATGACACATGGAGCCTTGCTAAACAAATATCATACTTTATCAGGCTTATGGTAGAATATCCAGCATCGCTTTTATTTAGATATAACGCTATACAAATTTTAATTCATAATATCATAATCCTTTTTTATTTTAGAAAAAAAATATTAATTATTCAGCAATATTATCTTGATGTTCTGTTAAGAGACCGGTTCCAAACGAAAAACTGAATTTGCATTTAATGGAGAAATATATTTAATAAAAATTTAGATTCATATTTGTGATTTGTTTCATAATTATATACATGTACATTGAATTGTATACGAACGAGAGCAGTCCAATCACATTGATAATGTGTTTCAAATTATAAATATTTGATTAATTTATCTTTACAATTAGCAAACTGCTTATAATTTTATGATGGGATTGATAAGACATACTTTCAGTGCAGTTTACACCGGTAAACCTGTCTAAGCAGGAAAAACAGCTCCCAGTGGACATGTTGCAGCGAGCATCTGCGCATGTTGAGGGACAAGTCAAACAATAGTCTCCATACTGAGAAATCCCCTGGCATCCTTTAAAAATCAATAAAGTGTACATCAATACCAAAGACAAACTCATATTAAAAATGATAATTTTTTTTTTACTTTTTATTATCATTTGGCATTTACCGTAGACCTCCACCTCACAAAGTTCTAGTTCTGCAGTACTGGAGTAATAATCAGGATAGGTTTGTTCGGGAAGTCTTTCGTTGTAAATGGTGACGAATCTACCTATCATCTCGCACTGAATAGACATAACCGAGGGAGGAGAGTTTGTTCCGTTTTGAAGTCGATGATAGCAAAGGGATTCATTGTTTAGGTTGGTACCGTTAGAAATATATAGCGAAAATCCAGCAAAGAATTTCCTGTACGTAGATTCTGAAAGAGATTTAACGATGTGTGTAATATTAGTATGTAAAATATGCTGCTATCATTTAATAATAATCCTAGAATACAAGGTTTTAATTCAATCTTATCTCCACAAAGATCTATAAATTTGGACATTGTGCAACGTTTGGTACATTATGAAACATCAACTGGAAGGCCTAGAAAGGTTGAAAAGAAGAGCTCTGAATTTCATTAATTATTTCGTAACTTCTAAAATGATATTTCATAGGAACAATTTTGGTAGAATGTTAAACTTAATCCTTTAAGAAATATAGAATCTGACAAAAGGTTTTAAATTCATTTTTTTTTCTTTCGGAGAATATTAATATTAAGATATTAGGTAATTTGTTTGTGTTTAAATGTAATCTAATCTAATAGAAAAATCATATCTAAATAGTATTGTATCGCCTTTTTTATATATTATCTGTTTCTCATAATAGATACAAATTAAAATAACCAAAAAAAAAAGATAAAGCAAATGTGTTGCATTTGTTTTACTTTCTTTTAGTTCTTGTAGTTATTTCCTTGAGTATGTTGTTGTAAATACGAGTAGATCCGTTTTTCATGAAATTGTATAGGTGCAAAAAATGCACGGTAAGAAAACCAGGTATCCACAAAACGTATCTCTATCGGAAGCCCCCCCCCCCTCCCCAAAATTCAAAATTTGTTTCTCAAGCTCGTTTGGAACGTGTCTCAGTCTATGAGGGCTAAAGTGGCCAGTTGTCAAATTTGCTTATCACCGAACGAAAGGTTCGATATAGATATATCATATAAATATTGATTAGGGTTGATGTCAACATAGATGATATTTGCCCTGGAGGGATGAATATTGCCCAACGCAAGGTTAAACATTTAAATTTTTTTACAAAAATGTTTTGATTTCTTTTTTCTTCATTGCGAAATAAAGTTTATCGCTACAGAAATCATTTCTATTAAGCAAACGTCATTGATTATTTGTAGACTACTAGCCTCATTTAGGTAATAAATACGTATTTTGTATTTTGTCATTCTTAATGTAATGCTTGAAATATTTTTAAAACAATTTCTTTTATTGCTTACCATACGCGCTGTCGCTTTCCTTCCTGTAGTAAATATCCACATGATGTATACTCATGATCTTTCCGAGATCTACATACCATGAAGCAGTTTTCTGACCTACACCAGTTTTAGCACATGAGGACGATGAAAATAATTCCTGCCTTGTGTCTCCATCAACAGCTCTTGCAGCATCCCACGAATTGGAATAGAACGAAGATTGGTTTGCCAACTTTCCCAACGCTAAATTTTCTGATTAAAAAAAAAACTTTAGAATTATTTTTACATAATTTTATAGTTTATTCTTTACATTAAAATACCTTATTTTAATTTAGCTTAATAAATTTTGAGGTTAACAAACATATTTGTGTGACTGAATAGTTTTTGTATGTATAGCATTCGAGAAAAGTGCATAATACTTTTAAAAAATTTTAAAAATGAAATTAATTTTCATTTATCAATAGGTGAATGTAAATATTTGATTAATAAAATACCTACCAAAGCATGCATATTCATTGAAAGACCATACTACGAATAGAGAGACATAGACCGTCACTTTGCTGTGCACTTCCATATTTTGACAACTGGGAAGTAAAACATCTGTTTAAATGTAACGTGTTCTCATTTGCATGAATACTCGTGATTTATCTTACCATAAGTATTTGAAATATTGAAATATAAAATAACTGAAGAGCTTTAAAATGTTTTTGTGAATGTTCATTTGTTTTTTATACAAAATCTTACGTTTCAATTTATACTTATGTTTCTGTTAACCGTTTGACATAGAATTAGCAATTTTTATCCCTTTATCGCTATTTGGGGCAAAGTTTATAAAACCGATACAAATCAGTAAATTATAAGAGAATATATTGCTACTAGAATGGTTAAGACCTTTTTTCGTTGCCTTATTTTAGTAACATTTAACAATTTATGTTATCTCTTTGTAAAAAAAAACTACAATTTCAATTAAATTCTAAATCATTTTCAAATATATCTTTTGGTCCTTTTTTGCATGTTATTCATTTTTAGATATTTAAAAAACTACGTAAATTTTATTAAAATGCGATTCTTTGTAATGCAATAATTTATACGCTAATGATATTATGTTTCAATGACAACCTGACTGATTTAACAAATAATTACCGAATAAAATGAAGACAACACTATTATAAAATCAATAACAAAAAAAACTCGAATATATAAAAAAAAAAGAAGGAAAAAAAAATGTGGCAATGCCTCTTTAATTGTTTCTGAATGTATATAATTTTGCCATAAAACGATGAAACCGGAGGGGACCATCGTCTTTATCGCTGTTGGTCATTTGGTCCAGACATTTTTTTACATTATTGTTTTGAGAAAAAACTTGTTTGAATAATAATGTGTAGCTTTGTAATGAGAAACTTTGAGTTTTGTTTAGATCGTTCTACGGTTGGTAAAGTAATCGGTTTAAACGACTCCTTTTCACTAATAGGGCTCGTGATTTAAAAGAAACCTCACACTGATTATTTTCGAAAGCTATTTGACACATTAAACAACAATTATCTTTTAAAATCGGGGGGGGGGGCAGTTAGGACATGTACTGTACTGCTCATGTAAAACTTTCCAAATGCTTGTTATACATGTACTGGGGCACACCTATAAATGTTAGAGTTCTTTGTAAGACATGTACATTTGTCGTTTAAACATCCTTGGTGGGGGAAATGTACACCTCTGTCCTTTATTTTCTTAAAAATTCTAAGTTAGGAAACTGTCAAAAAACGCTTTTTAAATTTTTTTTTAACTTAACCTTATGAATTTTAAAATGGATTTACACGATCTTTATCATGAGTATTGCAACAAAAACCAAAGTTTATAAACAATAACAGTTATTAAATATTTTGTTTAATATCACGTTTTTCCTAGGAATGCTAATTTTTTTTACCATGATTTATCCAGTAGAATGTTTGGCATTGAATGTTTGAGAAATTAACTGTTAGGTTAATCCTTTATTTTCAAAAACATTATCAACATGTTTATTCAATATTCTTAGTCAGATTAAATTTTTTGTTTTGATATATTTAATCATGTATTCTGAAAAGTGCCCAAGTTGTATTGCAAAAACTGTCATTTTCCCACACTAATCTAATTGGGAGGTTTAAAAAAATACTACTTAGCACTTTTGGTACTTATTCACTAGTGCTGTGTATGAAGCACATCACATGATGTGCTTTATATTCTTTTAAGTGTGCAACAAACACTATATTGTCTAACTGATGACAGAAAACTGTAAAAATAACTTTAAGAGCAATGCAGTTATATAGCGAGTACGTTTGAACGAGAAAATAACAAATGCATTGCTAAGCAAACTAAACAAACATATAAAGTTTTTGGTTTGACATATTGATGTAAAAGGTTAAACAAGCGAACATCATTTAATAAAGACTACCGGGATAGATCACAGTAATATTATGTAAATAACAAATATTATGTAAAAGTCAAACACTGTTTAAAAAACAAATTTACGCAATGCAGGAAGCTTTACATGACTATTTGTGAGTGGCTGTTTTAAAACCGAATTATGTTTAAAAAACTATCAAGTTACATGTAATGGTTAAGGATCTTTTTTACGTCGTGTTTTAAAAAACAAGTAAGTGGCGCTTAGTGAGGTTCATACATATACATGTATCGAGGTGATTAGGTACACCAACAGCTAGTTTTATGGATTGTCCGTTAAACTTAAGTATCATGTAAAATCACACTTAAGAATTGTTTCGTAAACGGTAAATACAATATAATGTTGGTTTAGCAATCCTCCTTAAAGCTGAGCACGACCCGTAAAAAAGGGTTGTCTGCCATGTTTCAAAATCCCGACCGCTACTTTCCTATAATTCATGCCACAATATGACTTATTCACAGTTTGAAGTTTGTATAGATACGATACAACCTTCTTTGACGCACATTTATTTTACTATAGAAAAAAAACGGATATCAAAGTTCAACAAACAAACAGAAAATTCACGCAAAAACAAAACAATATGCAGACACTAGGAAAACTTACACACGTATGTGATGCAACGCGTCCACAATAAGTTACAGTTTAAGCATTGTTTAACGAATGTGAATGTTTTGTATACTCCCATGATGATATCCAAAGTAAAAAAAAAACCAAATGTTTCTTTTAAAGGAATGGTCGGCATGTAATATGATTTTGACCAGCTCTCTTAATGTATTGTGAAAGAATTACAGGATAGGATATATTCCACCGTTGTGTCGATTTCCGAAATAGTAAGGCATTAATAAACTTTACTCTTATTAGGTGAATTGTACTTCCGGTTAATATTCCCCATCATGTAAGTGCATAGATGTTTACTATCAAGGCATTAACACATTAAAAACGTAAGAATACTGTTTTAAAGTAATAGTAAATAAGCAAAGTAAGTAACGTAGTGCAGGAGCAATGCGTGCGCTGTTAGATAAATTTGCCAGATGCCTCATATGGACACAACAGTGATCGGCCGAAGCCGATCAAACCTAGTATTGGGTATGGCTTTGATACGTTGAGTTCAGTAATCATCAAATATAATCAAGTGCATAATTTTTACATGACACAATTATAAATAAAATGGTAAAGTCGATTCTTTTACGATCGAGAAATTAAGAATGATATGTCTTCTAAGATATACATTTGATGTCGAATCATTTTTTTTTTTAAATTAATTAAAACAGATATTTTCAGAAGAAATGCAACATTATGCAGCCCAATACACATTAAAATAGTAAATAGTTGATTATAAGCCTAAGTTACTACCAACGTATTGCCAAATTCTTTATCTTTACCTAGTAAACACTTCGTTTTCTATGGAGCACTCTGTCAATCATTGCACAATAAACTACAGTCAATGTATCCGCATGCGTCACAAGATAACAAAACAACGCTAACACAAAAGGATTAAAGGAAACAAAAAATGTGCCGCTCCCTCCGATTCTTTGCTTATATATGTAACGTTTTCAGACAAATAAAAAAAGTCTTAATACAGTGAACATGATTATTTCATTTACCTTTATATACTAGTAGCCGTTATATAGCAGATGTATATTAACCAACTTGTTTAAAAGTTTCCATACCAGTGTACCTGTGTAATGGCCATAGAGAATACGTATCCATGGGTTCAGCTATTTTTCTTTAAATTTACAATATTTTTTTTTTCAAAATGAATCGACGAAAGAACAATCATGATCTATTTTCTGTGCATTTTCTCAGAGACTATTTTGATGATGTCACAATGATCGCTTTATAAGCTTATGGTTTGCTTGATATTTTCATATCTATAATGAAAACATGCCCCTCTTTGATAACCGTAAATAATAAGGGGGAAAAATGTGGACTTGGTTAGCACGTGGTGTGATAATGGCACAAAAACACACACTTCCGCTTATCCATCCTCTATGATCTCCAGGAAGCAAGGTCTATTCTTCTTTGAGCAAATTTTAATATAAAAATTAAAAACGTTAAAAGTGTTCACTCAAGGGCAGCTTGTGATCGAAGACTCGTTGTAGCAACCTCTTATGATACACCGTCCACTAATGATATAATGTTGCATTAGTGGTCAGGATGTTGACCACTTATGATATAATTTTATCATTAACGAACAACCTAACCGTCCACTAATAATATAATTTCAAATTTATATAATTAGCGGTCAAAAATCGTAACCTCTAATGATATGGCAAAAAAAAGTGAAATAAGTACTACCTTGACCACTAATAATATTCATTTGCACACATTTACAATTGCATTAGTGGATTTGCAACCTTTAATGATATAATATGATATAATATACCCGCGCTCTATACTTACGAAGGCAAAATATCAAGGAAAAAATAACGACATTTACATTTACAAACAAAATCTACGTAAGTGACGTCATAGATGGATAGGTCATGGACAAAAGGGACCAATGTTGAGTCTAATATGTAAGACAACCTCTGTATAATGTTGGATAAAGATTTGATTTTGATACGATACTACATAAAAATTGGTTAAGTTTGGGGAAAAGGGGGGGGGGGGCAAGTTATATATATATATATATATATATATATATATATATATATATATATATATATATATATATATATATATATACACAGCAAAACTCGGTTATAATGAAGTCACTCGGACCTAAGAAATTACTTCGTTATATCCGTAATTCGTTATAATCGTATAAGAAATTTATTAAATTTACATAGCTGGGGATCCATGATGAATTCGCTATATCCGTGATTTCGAAATATTCGTATTCGTACTCAACGAGTTTTACTGTATATATATATATATACATACACTAGTTCTTTACTGTATTATACACCATTCTGATATTGCCCCTAACATTATGCCGTTTAACTTGAAACGTAATAGCTGCATACAGACAAAATGCATAAAATTTATGACTTCGTTAGTTTACTTCAAAATAAACAAAATGAGTTGTGCTAGATATTTTTAGTAGAGGAAAATTTTGAAGAGAAACAATTTTACGATATTAAAAAAATTATTGTAAAACTTTAGGAGTACTTTCATTTACATAAAAAGGTCCAATTGATAAGACAATTTGCTATTGTGGTCTGTAGTAAAACTGAATCACTAATCTGTTGTTAAGTTGAATATGTGGGTTTGTTAATTATAGATTAGAACAACAAAGAATATCAGTTAAAGTTGGTTGAATTAAAACTATAGCTACTTAAACAATAGTGCTCATATCGGTGTCACAAAGACTATTGACCCGGGTTGAAAATTGACCCGGGATAAATTTTTATCATAAGTGGTCAACATCCTGACCATTAATGCAACATTATATCATTAGTGGACGGTGCATCATTAGAAATTGCTACACACCACATTTTCAGTCTATTGAAAAATTAAATGATTGAAGTAGGAAAAATCAACCTTTGAAATGTCAAATCACCCAAGTCGGCAAATATAGCGCTGAGTATGAAAGATTTATAGTTTTAAAACTGCAACTATTAAGTACATTAATGTACAGTTAACCCGTGAAGAGCAAGTTACACATCTGTTCAAAGACAGTTTAAAACTCTGAAATCGGAGTCAATTTTCAACAAGGTCAATTTTCAACGTGTCGATGTCATAAGAGGTTTGACATTTATATTTCAAACTGTTAAAAATGACTACGGGTATAAATTTCATGACTTTTGGTCTCAATTTTCGAAGTTTTACAATAATTGTTTAATATTGTAAAATTGCTTTCTTCAAATTTTTCTTCTACTAAAAATATCTGGCACAACTCCTTTTTGTTTAATGATGCAATTTGGATTTTGAAGTAAACAGACGAAGTCATAAATTGTATGTATTAAGATCTGTATGCAATTATTTCATTTCAAGTAAAACAGCATAATGTCAGGGGCAATGTTCAAATAACTTGCCCCCCCCCCCCCCCCCCAATTTTCACCAATTCTTATGTAGTATCGTATCAAAATCAAATCTTTATCCAACATTATACAGAGGTTGTCTAACATATTAGACTCAACATTAGTCACCATTGTCCATGACATTTCAATCTATGACATCAATTAAGTAGATTTTGTTTGCAAGTGTAAATGTCGTCATTTTTCCTTGATATTTTTCCTTTGTAAGTGTAGAGCGCAGTTATACTCAAATACGATTTTAAAATTCGACACTATATATATATTCCCTGCTACACAATGCGTATAAAGAAACTATTAATCTTAGTCTGTCCAATGTTAACTCTTGGTACAAAAGCGTAGTCTATTTTACTAAGAAAATTAACACTTCACTGTCTATATGAATAAAGTACAAAACCACATGTTTTAACAATAAGTTAAGAAAAATTTAAGAAAACATTTTTTTTAAATTTCTGGACATTAAAACGTGACAAGGGCTTAAATTTTGGAAAACTTGATATTTATTTTTTGTAGAAAGAAAATTTTACAATAGAATCACATTTGTTTATCCAATCTCATAAAATAAGAAAAACGCTTTGTAGATTCTGAATAAGTGCACACAACTGACGAGTTGAAAGAGGCAGATATGAATTTACAAAACATAATACTGGTCAGAGAAATCCTTTAGAAAGAAACAAAAGGACATGTTTATTATGTAACCAAAATAATTATTGTGTAGAAGATGAATGTCATTTTTCCATTATATCTCAATACTCAACACAAAACTTTATACCTTTACCAAAGAAAGGCAAATTATCTGGTAAGTGTCCGAGACAAAACGATACTTACAAAGTGAAGTGAATTTTTGATTAATGCTTTCAAAAAAAGACAGAGTACTTTGAAATCTAAATGAACCGGTGAAATACTTATACAAATCATGATACTATCTTTATATTTGTATAAACTACTTTTTTGACTACATATTATATGCACATTGTTAATATGTTTTGACATACTGGTGTACATTTGCCCGGCTGTTACAAATTCATGTATGTGTATGGACTTTTTATATGTAGAATCTCTCTTTTAGGCATTTCTGTCTAATATCTTTAATCATGTATGCTCTCCGGGCCCAAAATTGGAAATAAAATATTATTATTAATTCAAACGGAAGACCTTATTGTTTTCGTACTGTTTCTTCTTATTATTTTTTTCCACAAATTTTGTGCATGCGATTTCTCAGAAACTATTCAGCCGATTTTGACCATTTTTTTACAGATGATTGCCAGAGGTCATAATTCTAGATGTTATTTAAAATTTTGAAATCGTCACTTCCGGTACCGAGTTACGGCGGATTTTCTATTTTTTTACGACCTATTTTGTGCAGAGCTGATCTCAGAAACTATTAAAGATATGAATACGAAATAGGTAGTCTATAGTTTGAAGTTGTGCACTACCATATTGTTTTACGCCAGTGGCGCTATTTCAATGAGCTCGCCTAGGCACGAAAATTAGGTACGAGTTTTCATTCAAAATTTTTATACGTTTTGATCTGTATCTTTTTATCAGTTGATATTTTGTTAAATAATATATAACAAAAGTGGTTGAAAATCAAAAGTTCTTCCCAATCAATTCAAGAAAAAGGGACTGGCCCCTTTAATTGGGGACCAAGAGACTCGTAAAGTCTATTACGAATAACTTGAAAACGATAAATATTTTGTTATGCATTATAGAATCAAAGTTGTTGAACACTACATTATCAGTTTGAAAAAAAGTCATCGTCAGGTCCATGTTTGACGTAATTAAGGATCTTTATTCAATATTTTAATTTTTTTTCTGGGGGGGTGTTAATTATGAAATTGTATCAATATTTCATGGTATCATTTAAAATAAAAAATCGGACGGAAGACCTACTCGTTACTCATAACGAGGTCGTATCTAGTTATTTTTTTTTCCACAAATTTTGTGCACGCAATTTCTCGGAAACTATCCAACCGATGTACACAATTTTATCACAGATGATAGAAAGTGATTTGAATTTATTTTGCATTTAGTATTGCCGTCGTCACTTCCGGTACCGATTAATTGCTGATTTTGTCACTTTTTCGACCCATTTTGTGCAAGCTTCATCTCCAAACTATCAGAGATATGAATATGAAACTTTTAGGATAGGTAGACCATAGTCTGAAGTTGTGCATATTGTTTTTGTTTTACGCCATTGGCGCCGTTCTTAACAGCTCACTATAGCTCAAAAATTTGGTACGAATTTTGTTCCCCTTCTTTGTACACACGATTTCTCAGAGATGGCTCGATTAATTTTCTTGAAATTTTTAGGAGTGATAGAAATAAATTATATATCGAATATCCAATTTTTAATTTTTTCAAAGTTCATTTCCTGTCGTCCGTTTCCTGTCCCGCGACAAAAAGCTTGTGACATTGAGATCTCAAAAATGATAAGGACTCGAGCATTCAGACTTAGTTGTAGATGTCTTTAAACTATTTTATTTTGTTCGTCATAACTTCCGGTCGTCACCGGAAGCACTTCAAAAATTATTTTTTATTTTGCATTTAATTTGTTTCATATAGAATTGAAATATAAGTAATAATCCTTACATTTGTCATGTATCCGATGTTAAATAAAAACAAAAAAATCTACTTCCGGTGAGATATCTCAAATATCTCAGAAAGCGTTTTTGAATAAATGTTTTACCCACGAAATCTCAGAAAGTCAAGTGATCAATACACGAAACTTATATAGATAATAGACATTCGATAGAAAATGCGTTTAATCGCTTTCATTTTGTCAACCATCACTTCCGGTCCTCCCCGGAAGGATTAAAACAAATCAAGCTGTTTGAACTGTTTTCCTTCGACAATTTTAGTACAATTGATAAACAATAAAGTACACGTGTCTAATGTTTAAGAAATACTAACTTTTCATTTTCACTGAACATTTCCGTTTGTCCGTTTCCTGTCAAGAGACAAAAAAAATGACTCCACGAGATCTCAAAAACGGTGATGACTTGAACAACCAAACTTTGTGGGATGACAGCCCTAGGCATGTATCCATGTTTACATTCTTTTGTTTGAATCGTCGTCACTTTCGGTCGCCACCGGAAGCACTTTAAAATATTTTTTTCCTTATTTTTTTTTTACATTGAATGAATTCAGGTTATCATTACACGATCTTATATATGTTAAATAAGCAAACATATTCTACTTCCGGTGAGTTATATCAAATATCTTAGGTACCTATCCTTTTTACAAATTTGATACCCGCGAGATTTTAGTCACTGTAAGTGATTGAGACAAGAACATTTATGAATGATAGACAATTGATTGAAGATGTGTTAAACGGGTTTCTTTTGTCAAACGTCACTTCCGGTACTCACGAGAAGAGATCATACAATTCATGTTTTTAACAAGTTTAACCGATTGCCTTTTGTGTTTCATCTAGGATAATTAACAGTGATGTACACTAGGCAAATGTATAATAAAAAAACCTAGCTTTTATTTTCATTAATCACTTCCGTTCGTCCGTCTTTGGTCTCGAGACAAAAAACCTAGTTTCACCAGAATCTCAGATTTGGCTGAGAGTATCGATTTACATCGTATCGTATCGTATAAAACAAAATCGGACGGAAGACTTACTCGTTACTCGTAACGAAATCTAGTCTAAATATATTTTCCTACAAAGTCAGAAAAGGTTGCGCCCACTTGTCAGAAGGGCTTCTCAGAAGATTTGATCACGTACCAACCAAGTTCATATCCCTGTGAACTTTTTAACATTGCTGTTTATTACTTATATTAATTTTACGTTTGAGAATGGCAAACCGTTCAGAATCATTAATATAACGGTGTTTTACGTTTACAATAATCCAAGCGACATTCGATATGCGTTTACAGTTATCATTGTGACGTCACGAAAAAGTTCATACAGAATTGAACGTTTTCGCTTTTCTATCGGTACATATAAGGAAGCATTATATGCAAATGTAAATATATAACATTGAACAATTGTTTTCTGTAAAACAGTGAATTATTATATTTTGACAACATTTTGGCATCAGCTCAGTCACACAGGTGATTTTGTTTTCTGTAAAGGGGGAGGGGAGCAAGTCAAAAAATATTGATATATATTTGAACACATGCAACGACGCTTGAAAATTTTATAGTTAAGGTTGATAAATAATGTATTAAATTGTGATTGCCTAAGTATGAAACACAAGTTCTATAAAATTAGACTGCCGACTGCCCTTTAATATATTCATTATCTATTATCTATATTCATTTTTTTTAAAAGATTTAAAATTAATGGTTTCTAAAATAATTTAATTAACTACCTTTTATGCTCAACTGAGCTTTTCTGATCGCTATTTGTTCAGCGTCCGTCTGTCTGCCTTTCTGTAAAGTTCTTACATCGACTTCCTTTCCAGAACCACTGAGTCAATTTTAACCAAACCTAGCTCAAAATTATTCAATGTTTAGGATTCCAAGTTGTTAAAATGAAGGGTTAGCCCACTTTCAAAGAGAGATAATTTTAAAGAATAATCTAAAATGTTGGTATTTTGAAACTTATGATGAAGCATTCTCAGGTAGTGTGATTCAAGTTCGTTAAATATCACGATTCTCGGGGCAATGTTGGGTCACAATGGAGTCGAATTTTATACGAAGTATTTTTTTTTAAAATCTTCTAAACATCTTATGGTCAGAAAAGATGTAACTTGTGTGCAACGTATGTGGAGTATAATCATATTTATCCATAGAGTAAATCTCAAAGTTTTCTTCTCATGTGGAAACATCCTCAGGTAGTGTTGAATCAAGATTGATCAAATCATGATCACTGGGAGTGAATAGGGTCACAATCGGGTGGTCGAATTTTTACATAGAAATATATATTGTAATCTTTTTGGAAATCTTGTCAAAATCATTAGGCCAGCAAAGCAGTGACGTATTTAGAATAAAAAAAGAATGTGCATTTTTGACAAAATTAACAATAAACTTTAGACCTTTCACGACCTTTCACGTAAAAAACATCAATAAAACAGCTTCAACTTCAACTAATTTAATTAAAACATATAACTTCTTGCTCATCGTAACCTTGTAACCTTGAAGTTAATTCACCCGTTAAATTGAAAGTTGAAATATGAGAAAACTACCACAGAACTCTTAACTAAAAAAGAATTTTCAGATTTTGGTAAAGCTTGGGATTCATTTGTGATTGCTTCTTTGGCAGCTTGTCAAGTTATTTTGGGTTCATGCTCCCACCCTTACTTTTTATGAAACAATTCTAAAACGATGTGACATGCCTGTGGTCTGGCAGCTTAATGTTAAGGTTTATTGAGAAATATACATACTTTTACAGAGTTAATTTACCAACATGTATCAACTAAATGATAAAACGAGTCCCGCCCTTCCACAAGATTTAGTTATTCAATGGTAAAGAAATTTCGAATTTCAAACAGAACATAGGTATGCATCAAAACATACCTAAGTTTGTTACGTGCACAATAAATCCAAGTGTTATGAGACTTAAATGAAACCATGTGTTTTCATTTATTATAATATGATCAACATCGACACAATCTATCACAGAACTCTCGTACACAATCGCATAATCACAAAATTTTAGCAAAATATCTGTGCTGATTCTAACAAAGCACTTTGCCACGTAGATATATAGGAAGAAAAGAGTTATCAAAGTATTAATAAATATTTATAACATGATCAATACAGCGCCGCCTTACCACAACACCCCAGATTACTAGTAATGGATCGCCAAAAGAATATCATGACAAATAAGCATCATTGTCAAAGTATGGTTACATCAACTTGTAACAGTATATAATAGTAAAAAAAATTCCCCCAATTCTCACTGAACAGAAATTGTCATCAAATTTTATCTTCATTCAAAACTTCGTGTTTATGACAAATAACAACAGTATTATGAGCGGCGAATTTCAAATGATGATAAGATATTGTTAATTCTTATAGACACTTTCACGGTAACTGCGGTACTGCTCTTTTGCAGGGCAAAACGCCATAGTTTCGTTATATATGACGTAACGTCAATTGTTTCAATTACGTCATTTAATTATCTATCTACTAAAACTTCGGCAAAGTATAACAATTTGCCCTGCATGAGAGCAGTACTGCAGTTTTCGTGAAAAGTTCAATTTCAATTTTAAAGATTTAGGTAATAAATTGAAGGAACAAATATTTAAAAAAAAAAAGGTCATAATATACAAATAACATGTCTTATGAGCAACAAAAATTGGTAACTTAGCAATGTAGAGTTAAGGTATTCTACGCATACATCTAAGCCTTGTTTTATGCTACATCAACAATTCATTTTTATTAGTTTGATGGTTTCGTAAAAGGCTGGATTTTCATTTAAAACATTAGAGTCTAAGTGAGTTTCTGTAAAACACAAAATATCAAAATCGTGCACTTAATACATTAGAGAGTCAATCTTGTTCCTGATGCTTCGAATATTAAGATGTAATATATCAAGAGATTTTTCGACAGAAGGATCTACTATCATCAGATAGTAGAAGAATAAAAAAAACATGAACAGCTGTGGAAAAAATTAATTCTAAGAGGCTTAAGACGCCAAAATTTTGCATCGTTGTTTAAAGACATTATACATAAACGGCAGAGAGTCTTACATGTTATCAGATTTTGAAAATCTGAGAACAGACTTCGGGAGTATATTATGACATCGTGTATAAAAAAAAACAACAGCGGCACGATATTGTTCAAGAGAGTTACCCATTGTCTAAAATGTAAATTAAATAGAGTCCAGAGCTTAATATACATCTGTACCGCCAACATATAGGGTATAAAGACTTTGTAAGTATTTGGCAATATACAAAGTGTAGATAAAATGCGTAAAAATATAAAGAAAAGTGAATTAACTCCCATAATAACATGGTGGAACTGGGAGATAAATTGAATGGAGAGCATGGAAAGCGGGTTGCAAACTACCGCTGTATCTACATCTGTAATATTTACATACACATACATGTATGCATAACGTGCATGCAATGCATGAAAGAAAAATTAACATCTAACTATAATATGTAGATCGTGAAGACAGTGTGACAATAACAAGTTGGAAGATAATAACAAAAAACAGAAAAACATATTTGCAAAAAAATACAGATAAATCTATTGTGATTTTAAAAATATTTTCACCCCCTAGCTTTAACGAGATATCTTAGCATATTTATTTATGAATTCCTGTTGTTAAAAGCATTGTTTAATCAAATTGAGAATTTATTACAAGCTTCAATTCAAATGCTTATAACGAATTAGGTCACATCTTTCATTAATGATTTGCTATATACCTTTAATGTCGATGTTTGAGTGGTATTTGAACAAAATTTTAGCTTTATCGAAAGCACAGACTGCGCGGACTGACGTATCGCCAGTGGAAATTAAATTTAACAAATATGGAAAATGAGCTGTTCCTGCTTTGTTATGTTATTACATGTACCCCGTGTCAAACTTGCTTCATGCATATTTTGGGCGATGCTAGCTACCTTCACATTTGCATTGTTTAAATAAATACTGTCTGCTTGAGAAACAATAACAATTCTTGTCAAATGACAAAAAAGAACCAATGCACATAGACCTTAAAAGAATCATCATGCGCGGATCTAGAGGGGGGGTCGGGGGGGTCCCGACCCCCCCTGGAAAATGAAAATTTATTAAATTTACATAGTAAAATATGCCTCGGACCCCCCTGGCAAACACAATTATCCTTCGGACCCCCCCTGGAAAAATTTTCTGGATCCGCGCATGTGAATCTATAAATATCTGTGGTTGTCACGCATATCAATAATATTCAAGTTTTTGACATTACGATTTTCATCACAATAGTTATTTAAAGCTTTGAGTTTTACACCGATTCTTCCTTTTTTGCCTTTAAATGTTAGAGTCCGATCGTAAGGGCATCTGAAAGGAAAAAGGTATTAGTTAAACTTCCCAGTTTGACATAGGCTAAGTTCAATGCAGTATTTTATTTAGAGTTGTACCTTTTCCTCCAGAACTGAACGTGAATTGTCGGTAGTCCTCTCTGTAGAGAACGAGTCAAAAGTCTTAAGTTTGTTGGCACCCTCTTGTTTTCTCTTGTTCAATCTACGACACTTTGAGAAAAAACCTTTTTTCTGCAAAACAAATCAAATAAAATCATCAAGTCTTTAAAATTTCTTTGAATGATAAGAAAAAGAGATTCTTTATGCATTTTGTTTAAGTATAGTAACTTTTTTCTATAGCTTAGTTTAAAATGTAGGAAAATCTTTATGTATTTGTTTTAGAATAGTAACTTTTTTTAGTTTAGTTTAGTTTAAAATGTAGGAAACCTGGAACTTTTTAACTCAGTTAAAGTTTTCGGACAGAAAAAATGCTTTGAATCTTATTAGTCTGCGGTGATTTATTTGATGACCAAACTTTTTTCGGTGGATTTTGTTGTTTTAGATCTAGATTAAAACAACGCAGTTCGAAGAGTTGTTTTTCATTAATGGTGCATTTTATCATTTATGGTGCATTTTTTAAGGTGCAGTATTTTCCTTGAAAAATGTTTTTTGAAATAAGAAAATTGTTAATCATGCCCGATCTATTTAAGCAATTTCTTAAAAAGAGCAAACGGTATGATATATGATTTTGATTACCTTGTATTGTTTCATAAGAGTGTCAGACGCAGTGGATTGAGAACGGGACACAGTAGTGTCTTTTCTGCTTGTTTCTGCAAACGATGTCAGTGCTCCAAGGGATGGATACTGAGTTCTCAAACTCAACATCAACTAATAAAAGAAAGAAAAAAAAGTCATATTGACACAATGGAAAAAATTATTGCATTGCAATTTTGAAGAATTTTGTTTGTCATGATATATAGACGATACTAGTATCTATATTGTGTGATTTTTATATCTGCTTTATCCAACAAGTTGAAATGGTGTGTATATTTGCTAGACAACCCTCGCGAATATGTAATGGATAAATAACGAGATGGTGTTGAATAGTTCAGAGAAAACATTCCCTCCGAGGGCCGAAGGCCCGAGAAGGGGGTGTTTTCTCTAAAATATTCAACACTATCGAATTGTTTATCTTACTTAAAAATATTCCCCCATTGAGCCCCTAAGAAGCATTGACCCATTCATATATCAAACTGTGATGCAGCAGTACCATACACAATAGCCTAACCAAACACACCTTTTTATTCATGGACTAGTGAACAGGTTTGCATGTTATAGAAAACCATATCGCTGTACTGAGCAGAAATAGATTTAGAAGGTGAATTTTTTAACGCAAAGTACACACTTGCACAATGTATATAGAGGTCCACAGTTCCGGGAAAGACATTTTGAATGATATTTTAGACTTAGTCAATTAACAGACGATGACTATCTAAAAAATTTGATAGGAGTCTTATGAAGTCATAGTGCGACAATATCCCCTATATTGTTAAAACTAATGAAAAGGAGTGATATGGTTCAAGGTTTAAAGAGGAAGTCTAAAAGTGTTTATGTAAGTGTTATCAAAATTAAGAAAGAGAGATATTTCTGCAGAAATTTTATTCGTGGCTTATCGGATATACATGTACGGATGACAAGATTCTGTTTTTAAAATTTGGATTTATGTTGGAAATACGTGTTTCAACATTTTGTCATTTTTCTTTGTTTTATGCACTGTTGGATATTTGAATATCCAATTGATTGATCATCAGTTGGATATTTATATATCCAACAACTGCTGATTGAATAGTGAAAATGAAAGTTGACTAAATACAATGGGTGACGTCATAGAAGTTTTTAAAGCAATTATACAGCATTCAAACTCGTTGGATAAACCAAATAAAAAAATCACACAAGTATAAATGTTTAATTTATCACAAATGATTTTATTTCCATAAAGCTATGATTTTATATATAATTGATATATTAATATTATATAATTAACTGGGAGAGCCTCTAAAATGGCAGTGTTTTAACCAAATTGATGATGCAACATTGTGTAATCTGAATATTGTGATCTTGTGCAATACAATTTAGTTCGTAATTTCGGAGATAAATCTAGCTGTTTCAATTTAAAGCATTACTGAAACAGATTTTGAAATAATTTGTTTATCTCTAAATTAGTTTTTCTAAGAAAAAAAATCCCTTAAAACGTAATAATAAAGACTCGAGTTGTCAATTCTGCTGACATGCAGAAAGTTGCGAATACTCGTTAGTTTTAATTGACTCGAACAGTTGTTATTGTTTATTAAAACAAATACTTCTTCTTTGGATTTTAGATATTGAATAAAAATAGTTACTGATGGTGAGATAGGTCTTTAGAGGCTTTTTTGAAAAGAGTTTAAATAAAAACACAACCAAAGCGTTTTCTTTTCGTCGCGTTGACAGAGTAGTTACTTCTTGACAGCTAACGTTTAATTAACTACATTCCTGTGTGTTTTCTTTCATATTTGTGTAAATCATTCTGAAACCATTTTTGTAATGCATAAAGAAATATCGGTTTTGAATTTTATACAAAAATATCATTGAAAACTAGGTCCCTAGAGCATTGAGGCGAAGGCCTGTGTCAAAAATAGTTCTTCCCATAATTATTTGATAAAGGATCACCCGTTAATATCGCAAAGGTTTAGGAGGGGGTAGTATACACTAAATGTATTAAATAAACATGCATATCGATCTTATTCTTACCTTTTTGTTTAACACAACGTGTGACACAAAAATAAAAAAGCCCTGGAATATAGAAATATACCTTTGAAAGAAATGCGTACAAGTTATTATTTTTAAATGTTTCTATGTGAAAATTAAAGTAAAATGCATACTTAATAGTTTCTTTAAAATATTTATCAAATTATATATTCTTAATCATATATAAATAACAGAAAACACTTACTTGTAACGAATTAGCAATTATAAATAAATATTGAAAAAAGTCTGCATTTTTGTTAACGGCTAGAATTCCAAATAACCACGTGACTCCTAGGACAGGCAGTAATGTTCCAAGTGATCTCAAGCCGGATCTGTACAAAATAAATTCAGTTTAATACAATGAATTTTAATTCAATAAACTTTTTTTTTAATTCATAATAAAGTTCTATGCTTAATTATTATATACATACGCGGCTTTTTTCTTCAGTGATGATTTCATCATTACACTTGAAGCTAACAAAACTCGTATTAAGGAAATAATCACAACAAGGTTCAACTGAAACAAAAGAACCAAAACAATTTTCAATGCTAATAAATATTTTAAAAAATGTAAATCTATTCTTATTTTAATGTTTCAATGTCGCTTTCTATCAATGAAATCCTTTTACTTTCTAAAACAATTAGTTCGTAAAATCTTTTGTTACATGTATAACCAATGATATTTAAAACACATATTTATTTGAGCAATATTGCACACATTTGCATATGTTAATAATCATTATCATTGTTTTCAAATAGTGGTAATTTTAAATTTTACTTTATAGAAATTAATTATGTTACTACCCACAGCCTTTAATGAGTACAGTATTAAATACTTTCATTTTGATATTTCCTACAAAGCATGTAAACGTTTATAATGTTATTGACGATATATCAAATTCAATATGTTTCATCTTTTGTTTTACCCTTTCATAACAACAAAACAATCTGTAGTATAAACTATGGGTATATTATCAAACACAATTACGTAAAATGTTATTCATATCAAATACGTTTTATCATAACATGTAGGGGTTTAAAAACAAACTTTCACTTTAATTTCTCCAAAAACGTTAATATTTACTCAGAAAAGGCTAACTCGTATATCACATGAACAAATTTTGAAGGTGGATATTTTTACGAACAAAATATTACCTTGATTTCCATTACCTTGTATTCTACTACATGCATAAATATATTACATTTGGCTGTGTACTCTTTTTAGAATTTTTGGCGGAAAGCCATCTCTTCTAAATCAAGTACATCGCTAAATACCTTTCATATAGGTATAGGGATATGTATATTCAGATACACGTTGATTCGAATCGTCGCTAACTTGTTAAAAATCATTTTCCGCTAAATATCGTACCCGCTAAATATGATAAATTTACAGTAATACTTACAACTATTGTGCAGCAAACAGGAACAATGAAGAGAAACAATGAGCCACTCTCTACAGATAACCAACAGCTAAATAAAATAAAGTTGTCTCTGATATCAATAGTAATACACCCAGTAGTTCATTACAATATCTTTTAGAAATATAATGATATTCAAAAAAGACACATTTAAATTATCTGTATCGCTATTCTCTTCACACTCGCAATTCGTCCTCTTTTATTTCAAACTTTCTAGAACTTTTTTTTATTTTACGACCCATCTTTTAAAATGTGCGATTTTTCACTTTATTTACAAGTTTTCTATAGTTATCGTTTCTGAAAGCGACGTCGATTCATATTTTAAGAATTGTGCCATTTTTACCTGATTACTTATAATTCAAACACTTACTAATGTTTAAGGTGGTATCCTTTCTTCCAGAAACCAGCCAATGTGGATACAGAAATAACCAATGGAATACCTGTAAATTGTCATTACATTTTCTTTATCAAACTACACATATTTCACATAAAAAGTGAGACTGATTTTTTAAATTCTAGACTGACTTGTATTTACGTTGTATAAATTTCTACAATAACGATACAAATTAGATTTGAAATTGTAGTTTTCATCAATTGCTATACATGTTGAATAAGTAATTCCTAAATGAGTTATTTTAATTTCTTACCTGCAATATGAGAAAACATGTTTCATTTAACTACACTTCACAATGGTGGGGTTCTGATACTTTTTTTCAAAAAATTCATTAACTAGGTTGATTTCATAACGTAATATGAAAGTTTAAACAAGAGGCCCATGGGCCACATCGCTCACCTGAGGAACAATAGGTATGATAAAGTCAGCTTAATGGAGTCATAATACAAGCAATCTGGACAATGTACAATAATACACGTAGATCCTGTATAAATAAAATCCATTTTCCCCCTTGGAACTCGGATAGCCCTGATTGCTGCCAATATTTACAAGAGCAGACTTTAATCACCGCTCCTGCACATATATAGGAACTCAACGTTACGCAGGCAGGGATGACCGCACACCTACGCAACTCAACAGGTACCAACGTTTCCGCCAACAGCTCAACCTAACGCAAGCAGGGAGTGCCGCACATTTGCGCTAGAAAGGCCTGAACACCTGCAGGGATGACCATACACTAGTGCTCCGCCTCAACCACCACCAATACAAGCAGGTATGACTATACACTTGTATTAATGCGATATAGAGCAGGAATGACCACACACTTTGTATCGAAGGTTAGAAAACACGGATGTTCACACACTCAATCTACCCATACCTGTTCAAGTTTAACCCCAAACAGTCGCTCATCATAATGCAATAGACACTGTCCCTATATATGTGCCGGCCGAAAATAATTCATAGTATCTAAAAATTGGAAATCAAAAATAAACAAACTAATCCGGCCTAACCCAAAACTTCTGATGCAGAACAACTTATATACATTGAATATTTATTATTGTATAAAAATAATCATCACAATAATTGGTTAACAGTGGATGCATTAATTAAAATAATCAAGAATCAATAAATCAAGGGCAACAACTCAATACAGTAATACAAAAAGATTCTAATGAAAAAATAGCTGCCTGTTTCAATTTTATAGTCACATCACATGTTGAGTATTGCAGTTCTCAAAAAAATCCTTTACAATTGCTTATATATGGGATATTTAGCTACATCAAACTCTGAACCTTCTTGTGAGGCCGAAGAATTGTCCTGGAGCCAAAGTTTTAACAATTATAAAGAATCATGCTGATTAGTTTCTGAGAAGAAGATTTTTAAAGATTTACTCTATATATTCCTATGTAAAACTTTAACACCCCCCCCCCATGTCACCCTACCCCCAGGGATCATGATTTTCACAACTTTGAATCTACACTACCTGAGGATACTTCCACACAAGTTTCAGCTTTCCTGGCTGATTAGTTTCTGAGAAAAAGATTTTTAAAGATTAACGCTATATATTTCTATGTAAAATGTTAACACCCCCCCCTCCCCAATGTGGCCTCACCCTACCCCCAGGGATCATGATTTTTACAACTTTGAATCTACACTACCTGAGAATGCTTCCACACAAGTTTCAGCTTTCCTGGCTGATTAGTTTCTGAGAAGAAGATTTTTAAAGATTAACCCTATATATTTCTATGTAAAATGTTAACACCCCCCCCCCAATGTGGCCTCACCCTACCCCCAGGGATCATGATTTTTACAACTTTGAATCTACACTACCTGAGGATGCTTCCACACAAGTTTCAGCTTTCCTGGCTGATTAGTTTCTGAGAAGAAGATTTTTAAAGATTTACTCTATATATTCCTATGTAAAACTTCGACCCCCCATTGTGGCCCCACCCTACCCCCGGGGGTCATGATTTTCACAACTTTGAATCTACACTACCTGAGGATGCTTTCACACAAGTTTCAGCTTTCCTGGCTGTTTAGTTTCTGAGAAGAAGATTTTTAAAGATTTACTCTATATATTCCTATGTAAAATTTCGACCCCCCATTGTGGCCCCACCCTACCCTGGGGGTCATGAATTTCACAACTTTTAATCAACACTACCTGAGGATGCTTCCACACAAGTTTCAGCTTTCCTGGCTGATTAGTTTCTGAGAAGAAGATTTTTAAAGATTTACTCTATATATTCCTATGTAAAACTTCGACCCCCCATTGTGGCCCCACCCTACCCCCGGGGGTCATGAATTTCACAACTTTAAATCTACACTACCTGAGGATGCTTCCACACAAGTTTCAGCTTTCCTGGCTGTTTAGTTTCTGAGAAGAAGATTTTTAAAGATTTACTCTATATATTCCTATGTAAAACTTCGACCCCCCATTGTGGCCCCACCCTACCCCCGGGGGTCATGAATTTCACAACTTTGAATCTACACTACCTGAAGATGCTTCCTCACAAGTTTCAGCTTTCCTGGCTTTCTGGTTCTTGAGAAGAAGATTTTTGAAAATTTCTCGAAATTTTTCATTATTTTTCTAATTATCTCCCCTTTTAAACGGGTGTGGCCCTTAATTTTCACAACTTTAAATCCCCTTTGTCTAAGGATGATTTGTGCCAAGTTTGGTTGAAATTGGCCTAGTAGTTCTTGAGAAGATGTTGAAAATGTGAAAAGTTTACGGACAGACAGACAGACGGACAGACAGACAGACGGACAGACGGACGACAGACACAATGTGATCAGAATAGCTCACTTGAGCTTTCAGCTCAGGTGAGCTAAAAAAAACCCTGGAATATACCAGAAGGAACATTCACCAAACCCCAAATTGCATTGTACAATAGCTTACCCCAGGCTCCCAAGAGAAACCAGTGGACTCTGGATCTAGACTTGAAGTTATTTGCAACGTACATGGCGTAGTACGTGACTGTAATACTCATGAAGTAATAGACTCCCATTCCTAGCATACTGAAGAAGGTGACCAGGAAAAGATAGTGAATGATGGCCGTGACAGCGCTGCATAATATCTAAGGACAAAATTTGCAGTAATCAAATATCAGCGTTCATTTTCAGTATCACTATTTTTTGTGATGATAAATAAATTCTTGATTTTTAAAGGTTTAAAAATATTATTCTAGTCATGAATTAGCTCCTAGTGAAATTTTATGTAGATTTTTAATTTGCCAATGTGCTGTTTGTAAATGTTATATTCATTTGTTACTTAAAACTTTGAATAATGGAACCCGACGTTATAATATGAAGAGTGTACCTCATTGTCAGTTTTCTCCACAGCCGTGATGAATACAATGTACGACAAAACCAAGGACACACAGAGGTTCAACAGCATTGTATTTTGATCATTCTTCATTTGTCTAAAGTATATCAAATTATGTTTAAGAAAACTTGATTGATATTGGTGAAAATAATGTTAAGATGATTCGCATTTACCTTGTTTAAAATATTTCACTTACTTCCAAGTTACTGTGAAAATCGTAAATGTCAATACAATAAAAGCAATGGAGATCACGACACCAACAAATGACAGCGTTTTCAATGACGATTCATCCTCTGTCTCCTAGAAAAGTAAAGTATAAATTAAAAATAGACATGTACTAATGATTTCAATCATAGTCCTGTTGTTTATTGAATTACATGTGTCCTTAAAAACATTCACGGTCGAATTATATTAAAGGCATTTGATTGCTGTGATGAAACATCAGAAGGAGAATGCATTAAAAAATCATATTTATAAGTATAATTGTAACTATTTTGATGACTGGCGTGAGTCCGTACAGCATGTGTATGCAATGTAGTCAATTCATTCAATTGATGATATATAATACGCAAACTAAAGTTCACTAAGCCGAGCGCACATATTGTTATCTCGAAGTTTTCCCCCTGTGAATGTTTCCTTAAATATATAGCGTATTTGTTTACTGTGGTTTCATTACTATTCAAGAGTATCAATTTTCGTGGATAAAGTAAAAATAACAGTTTCAAGGATACGTAAATTCGTGACCAATGACCTCATCAATACAAATTATGAGTAGAGATTGCACTTCAATGAACATTTAATTTCATGGATAAACTTAACAACGAAATCCACGAATATTGGTATTCAATAAATATATATGAAACCACAGTAATACATGTTAGAAAACCTTCAGAGGGTCGGTCGCAGAGTTTATTAACCTTAAACTTATTTTCTATAATCGATTGCAAAATGATACCTTCGCATATATAGTGATATCATGATATTGTTCGTACGAGTTTGTTCCTGTGTAAAATAAAATTGTGGCTTCATTGAGTTACCCGCAAATTAAAATCCTTTATAAATTTTCAAAATAATTTCTCAGATTATACAACATGTGGAAACAATTGCAACATTAAACATCAAATTCTGGCATTTACCAGTTTTTATTTCAAGCATTTAAAAGCTTCTTACTGGTATATATGGTCTCATTAAGATGGCAAAGTTCGTAAGGTGATTACATAGACAACTTGTGCTTTTTCCGCTAGTAGAAAACTTCTGACAGCCCTTCTCTGACCACCTCCTAAATGAGTTTCATTGTAATTTAATATATTGCGATAAACATTTACATAACATATACTAATGAAGTCAGCCTCACAACTGAAGAAGACATGATTGGTGAACAAGCAAAGTTACCGTAATTTCATACCCATAAAATCACTGCAAATAACTTTACATTGTTTTCGACAACCTTTTTGGACAACTATATAAATTCTAAGCACCAAATATGCTTCATTTCTAGTTACCTTTCGCTTTAATTCAAAATAAAATCTAATTTTAAAAAATGTTCAAAGAAATTGCTTTCAACTGTGCTTTTAAATGAATTACAACTCACTTTGTGGTAAAATTCCATGAAACGCAAACTGGTTTAAGCTCATTACTTTGATTTTGATTCTGAAAGTATGAAAATTGATTCTTATTTATCAAACATTTAAATTTTAGCAACTCAAAGTATTTCCTCATTTACACTATAAATAAAATTATTTTAGAGATGTCTTTTTAAAAGAATTTACCTTGTGATAGAATGTAAGGTTGAGCGGAGGATTTAATTCCCCGAGGTCCCTCTGGGTTGTCAAGGACAAGATGTCTGAGTTTACATATTCCTTAACAGTCTTTTTTACTTCCGTCCGGGTATTGAGGTTTTCTCTTGAAATTTAAAATAAAGTAAAATCAAACTTAATACAGTAAAACACGGTTAAACATTAAACGCCCCACAAAATCCTAAATGAAAAATTGAACCTTGTCAGCATTTTAATGAATTCATTTTTTTTGGATCATAGAAATTTGCAATTTTTTCGAAAACAATTTTGACTATGACATTAAAAGGAGAACAATTTTCTCTAACTCGAATGTCATTATGCATCAAAGATGTCGTTCGTAAAATGATGCATACACACTTAGATTGTGAGACATATGTGTAGGTACAGGAATTTGACGTCAAGAAACATGTCTATTGCTTACAATTGTATATTATATATAGGAACACGGGTGGGCTTTAACAAGGTTAAATCCCTATTCAAGTTTAAAGAAATACTAGTATGTACATGTGTACAAAATAAAAAGCTTTACTAATATAACAATGTAAAACATTGCTTACAGTATTATGGGAACCTTTTTCAATTTAAAACATTTTATGTCTACATTAAATCTTTGGCGAAACGAACTGGCCAAATAACGATTTGTAATCACATAGTACAAAATACAAAACGTTTTAAAATTAAATCGGCATCAATGCAAAACCGACCGATATTTTGGACTTTATTGTGATGAACTACTTTCTGTAATTTTTTTACCCAATAAAAATGCATCTAAAAAGTACATGCACATCGAATACCAATTTTCTATACGACAGGAGTCTCATGTGTAAATAGAGACCCTAGAATTTTTTTTTATCCATTTGAATTGCACTTCTTCCACAGGAATGTGTAATTTTTTTTAAAAAAATCAATATCGCCTAAATGTGCCGCATAAATAATTTTGGACATACTATGATAAATATAAACTTACATCCTTGCAAGCCCACACCGGAGTGGAGCAAAACACCCATTTGCTTGGGGATCATAAAATGTTGAAATATTATTAGGAAAAACGTAAACATACATGTACCATGGATTTATATATCATGTCAATTTTACCTCTTTGAGTTGGTATCTGTTGGAAGAATGTCTGATATTGTTTTATAGATGACTGCTACATAGTTCATTTCTAAAGAAAAACACAATTACATGTCAAAATTAAGGAGCAAATTTTAATTCAAAAAAATTACAAACTGAAGTAAAATGTTAAAATGTTTCCATGTTCTTGTTGAATTCAAACAGATAACATCCTTCCTACCTGTAGTTGTCTTGCTAGTCTGTTTAGGGAGTTCAAGAAATGTTGCAGGATTCTCAGTAATATCAGAGTTATCATTCTTGGTCGGAAACTTTATTCCCTCTTCTTCAACATTGACTTGGTCTATACTCAACTCTGCAAGGTAAAATAGTCAATGTAACATTTATAGTATTTTTACGCTAGTCAACAACAACAACTTGAAAAAGGAAACAAAAGTATATGTACCAAAGTTTGCGCCGCTGAAATTGAATTTCGTATCGTTCTTTTTTAAAATTTGTTCACTTAGCTTGTCCATGTTCTTCATAATTGCACTTGCATCTTTCGTTGTCTAAAAGGAATTTTAAAAATGGATAGTTCATAATCATTTTAAGCATCGTGATTCACAAATGAAAATAAAATCGGTTCATGATACTATGATTCAAGAATGGCACCTCTGTGTTTACTGCACTCCAGGATTCTGAATTATTCTTTGATAGGACGTTATCCACCACTTCGAAAAATACCTATAACAGACACTGTATTTAACGTTGATGAATATCTGGAGAGATAGATAGATAGATAAAAAAAGAAATCATGGTTTCATAATTTCGAGTGAAGTTTCACTCGCATGTTATGTATTTTAATTTCTATTTACACATTGTATCCTTATTACACGACCATACCTGTTTCTCTACTGTTGCCCCTGAAAGTGATGTGACGTCGACAACTGCCTCTATAATGTCCATAGAAGACTGGATGTCTCCTGCACTCATTTCTGCTGTCGTAGATGTAAGGTTTTTCATTGTCTGTAGGGTATTGGTGACTGCCTTTTCTACTTCCTCTGTGTTGTTCACACCATCTTCTCGTAGAGCAGTTAACTAATAAGTGTATTTTTTCCATCAAACATGAATACTAATATATGTTTGAGATAGCGGTTGATGAATAGACATATCAGAACACATTTTTTCTTTTACCCTTTAAATGTTTTTATTTGCAAAACGTTAAATTATATTAAGCATTGATACGAAAAGTTTTCTGTAGTTATTCACTTACATAACGTGCACATTATGTTAACTTTTATTTTTCAGACTCAAGAGCTTTTTCACAAATATATCTATGTCTTTCTCTAATTCACGGATAATCAAACTTAACATCAGGATAACGTGAATATAGCAAACTTAGTAGACGTGGAGAGGAGAAAAAGGTGGTTAAATATTGCATTTTCTCTATACATTTAGGATCAACACGATCAACTCCATCACCATTTTGATTATGCTCTTGCAATTCCTTTCCATTACGATAAACTAAACATGATTTAAGATCATTCCGTACAATTTTAATTCTTTTTAAATACGTTGTGTGTTTATCTACATATTAAAATACCTTCAATGATGCTTCATGAAAAACTTTATCAGTACAGTTCACAAGGTTGGGATTTCTCCACTTGCCTTCAGAATCACATAATCTTGTTGCAGTTCCTTAACAATAATATTGCGAAAAAAAGTTATAAGCTTAATATATGACGTTAACATCTACGAAAAGCACATACATAAGCTTACTGATGAAGAAACAGTAATAAATGGCATGCAGATGGATTTTGGGATACGATACCTATCTGATCTTTAGAGCAAGAGGTTTTGCTTATTGTGCCTGCAATCGTTGAACTCCATGAAATGCCTTCTGCAGTACCGTTAGGACACATTTTTTGTTCTACAAATAACGTTTATGTTTGTAATTATCTACAACTGCTGTGGTGTTGATAATACTAATGACAAAAAAATTTTATTGCTGATTTTGGCTTCATAATTGAGATTTTCTTTTAGATATGATCTGTTTACTTTATTTGTATTTATGATAGCTTTTTAATTATTCATTTAAAATGCTTACCTTTTTCAGTGACGTTGACACGAATGAAAACTCTTACTGGATCAGGGTAGCTTGAATAGTAACAGGTATAAATTCCAGAATTACCAGGTATCGTAGAGGAACTTTCTAAAGTCGAGGTTGTGTTGGTATTGCTAATTTGATATCCAGCAGCTACAGCAGTATTTTATAAAACGGTTTAGAGTTACAAGAGGACCCATATGCATGCGAAACAACACTGGACATTGTCTGATACAAATCAAGTAAAAGTGTTATCAATCAGAATCAATTCTGGGCGTGATTCGTAATTATAAAAAAACAATCATATAAATATTCCTACTTCTAGTAAATCATTTATTTGAGAACACGGAATATATGAAATGCAGGATGGGTATAAGGGAACTTAATCTTATTCTTTATCTATCATTTTTTTTTTGAATGCACGGCATCATATTTAAGGAAAGACATAAATGACTCCGATCAAAAGAATTACAAAATTAATTTCTCCCAAAACTGTGACATTTTCTGTCGAGATACCCAGATCATATAATTTAAAACAATTTTAAATCTTAGCAACCGAGAATCTTGACAAAAGTGTTATAGAATTCCATTTTTGTTTTAAAAAAATGCAAATGTATCGGGATCAGTTCAAATTTAAATATGTTTGTATCATTTCGTTATTTCGTAGTTTTTAATTTCTTTAAAAACTAAGACTGTTTGATAATTGTTTTATTCCACTGATTAGTATGTCGTAGATTGTATCCATATATCAACATTTTACATTATTTTTGCTTGTTAAGTGTGTTGAAAGCTACGGCAGTTAAAACACTGTACTCAAAGGTTAAAATGAAGAGTTTTATTATGACGTCACAAACGTTGAATGCTGTAAACTGAAACGTCACAAGCGAAAATCAAAGTTCACACTTAGGGCTGTTACTGCGGCTTTTCCATTATTATGAACTTACCCTTTGAATAAGATAGGAATTTCAAGGTATAAATCACATTTGCAGACAAAGCCAGAAGTTAAAAAAAAATGTAAATATAAGCATTAAATCATGATTTTTTTAAGTATACAGTCTCATAACTGCAGCGATGTGTGCATACAAATTTTCATAACGCACGTTACCCAATTTGTATGCACACACCGTTGCAGATATGAGACTGTATACTTAAAAAACATCAAGAATCAATTCTATAATACATACAAAATATTAGCGAATAACGATTTTTTAAAGCATTAAAACAAGTATTGTGCAGAATTTATTTTATTTCATATCTATTTATTTATTTATTTATTTATTTATTTGGGAGGGCTGGACTTTTTTATGTTACAATGTAACAGAATTTGCAAGATTGTCATCTCGAAAATGTAAGGAACCAATTATAATGGCATAGATCATTGATGGAACCAAGTTAATTAAAATAGTAGTCAATGGGTTAGTAAGATTACGTCTTTGTTTAAAACGGATGGGGGACGACAAGAAAGAAATCGGTCGCTATTGCAAAACCCTCGAGAAGATATTTCTTGTCAAACTATTTATGATTTAATTTTTAAATACACATTGCATGGATTTACAAAATGGCCAATTGGTAAAAATCATTATGAAATAAAGCAAACTGAAATCTATTGTATAATAACAAAAAATGAAATCCTATCTGAATAGTTATCAATCTAATTTATGAAATTCCGATGGGTAAAATGATCGCTTTTGAAACTATAGTTATTTAGGTGGGTTTTTTTTCTATTTTAAAGATAATGACATTAAATAATAAGCAGATTATAGATATTAGTTATACATTGTAATAATATATTATGCATAAAAAATTAAAATATTATCTACACAGAGGTTGGCTATGCCAGTGTTTCCTCTTCTAGATATTCAACCATAAATATGAAATATATTTTCGAAATACCTTTCAAATTGTTTTGATTGTCTTTCAACCAGACTAAACTTCCATGAGACAAACCGGACAATGATATAGGATTTACAACGCTGCATTTAAGATTCAAAATATCTCCACTTCGTATTGAAAAGTCATATTGAGGTAACATTGCAAGCTGTAGTCTTGGAAGTACTAAATAAAAAATGTTTCTCATTATCAAAAGTAATGACGTTTAAATAATAGTTTAATTACTTGTTGAATATAAAAAACGTTCCTATAAGAGTTTTGATTGAATGTAAATGGTATGTATATTTTGATTAATGAATTTGTTATAGATGACTGGAATTTAGACCCTTTGTGTTTAATAATTTCAAACAATTTCAGATTATCGTTAAAGTATGATTTTAAATTTACATGTAACGAATGAAAAAGTAATTACTAGTAAAAGATGGATTGAAAATGAAAACGACATTTGTAAATCAATGTAGAGTAAAGAAATGCAAAACGATGGATCAAAATTCGCAATATGATTGTCCAAAGTATATTTTATCATTTTCCATCGCAATTTGACGTATGTTTAAGATGTTTCAATCTTTTTTACATATACTTACTTTTAATAGTCAATTGTCTTTCAATACTTGTCACCCCGTTTGATGCTCTAATCGTCCAGTTTCCTTTGGAAAAAGAAAAAGAATATAAATTTGATAAATTTTATTGTACTCGTATATTAAACGCTTAAACCTTCATTTAAGTATAGTATGTTTTCCTAAACCCCGTAGAGTGGCTAAGGGCGTTGTCGAATAAGTAAATGGCTCTTCTATGAAAGCAATGAAGTAAGAAATGAATAGGAAGTCCATGTAGTGTTTTTGTCATTGCCAATATAAGCTTGTTCCATTCACAATTTTCTGTACAAATGCAGGACTCAAACTTTAAAGAAATCATTGACATCATAGAATACTTTTATAACATTACCTTCATCACGATTGTAAGCTCTAGATATGTTGAGGGTATTAATTGTTGTGCCGTTTGTAGTTGCAGATGACGTCATTTTATATCTCGTTGCAGCATCCGTAACCATTATACCATTCCGAAACCACTGAATTTCATACCTGTAGGCGTCGGTTGTTTCAGCAGTGAACCAAACAGGATTTTCTTCACGTATTATCTGATTGCTGACGTTCATGAATAAAATTTCGATTGATTCTTCAAAACAAAGAATTGAACTCGTTTAGCAAGATATGTGTGTCAGTTACTAATTTCTGGTTTTAATTGTTCTTTTTACGTGTCCTTATTTATTCAGTATACTTTGATTTAAGTTTAAGAAAAAATCAAAAGGCTGCATGTGTTTACTATTTCATTCATGAAGAGGATTTTAAACCGTTGTTTAAATTGCAAAATGTTATAACAAAAATAAAATATGAAACTTATTTTTATTATCAAAATGTATAACATTTGTATAGAACAAACCCTTTTCGCAATATTCGCCTTTATATCCCATAGAACAAAGGCAGGTCTCATTCTTACATGTTCCTCCGTGTTGACAAAGGCATGGTTTAGCTATGTCTGAAAAAATGTGAATAATAACATAGTGTAACAAGTCGAGCGGTCCTTGCCACAAAAGAAAAACACCGTTTTTCTAACACACAACAATTTATTCAGGATGGCATAATATCAATATCACAACACAGACTAAGATGCTGACCATTTCAAACAATACAACCTGAAACCCGGGGCTATCACCGTTTTAAAAACTACTCGTCATAAAAATAAAGAAAATGTTACTAGTTCTCGTATCTGCAGGATTTGTCGTTCTCAAGCTCAATATCAACAATAAACAGCGTATAAGAATTGTACTGAATAATAAATATTAAATGCTTAAACTTGCGCCGATCCGGACAGCTAAACTCGACACAGGCAGTCTAATTCTATCTGGTAAAATCACACCCCCTCCCCAACTGTACTAGGTATGCTAATTAAGTCCTCATAATTTCCAGTAAACTGTAAATAACCTAGTGTCAGCCTTATCCGGACTCCCGGACAACTCGTTATAAAAATGAATAACCTATTTGAACTAATGAACTAAGAAAATCCGAACAACAATAATGCGGATTCCGAACAATCCGGACAACTCGTAATTCTAAAATTGAAACAGTTCAAATAAATATAGCAGTTCCTTTTATAGACCATAACTAATAACTGGAACTATAAACTCTGGAAAGACTGGTCTACATGGTTGTTATACTGTACGGATTCTGTCCGGGCGACGAAGTCCTTATAAAAATTAGCATCGTCTACGACCAGGTTCATCTTGGTTATCTACCTTATATGGAGTTCTCAGAGGAGTGCTCAACTGAACGGGATGTGATCGAGTGATCAAGTGATACTGCTGCTGGAACTAGCCTATATTTATAAACTTCTCCAACCAATGAGTACTTGTCCTTTTCTGTCCGGACACTAACAACCAATCAAATATCTGTACGGATTTTGGACATTCCGGACAAGTTTCCTAATTTCCGAACAAGCATATTTAAATAATAAATAAACATTTTATTCCTATACAAAGCCTTGTCCGGATTAATTTATTTACACGGACACATATTTCTAAGTCAAAATACGCATATAGCTTTAATACACATCCTTGCGATATTTTACACTAAAGGAATTTTGAAATTAATCGCCTTCTGAAGTAGTGCGCGTAGCGATACACTTGAATACGGAAGTTCGCTACGAAGACATAGTTCATCAATCGAGGTGACAGATAAAAGCAATCACCGATCATACTGAGGTAAAAATACGGAACAATAGTGATCAGCATCTAAATACAATAATACATGATATAATAAGGCATACAACAATGTTGATAACACAAAAATAAGTGTCAGAATAACGTTTGCATGTCGATGAGTGAAGCGGTCCGTCAAACAGCATGTTCCGTACAGAGAAGTTTGTGAGCGGTAAAATGACGATTATCTCGCGGAAAGAGCATTAAAATGGCATGAAACTGAACAGGGTGATTAATCTGGTAAATATAAACATGTTTAAAACAGTTATCATGTATTTACTCGATCTAATTACGGGTCAAAGCAGATAATTCGATCTCGTAAAAATGTAAACAAAGTACGGGGGTAGTGTCAAAACACGAACGATAATTCAGAACATGTAAACATTGGTATTTTGATAAATCACGCCTATAACAGGTCTTTGACAGGTTAACAATAAATAACTGAACTTGATACGAGGCATTTTAACTACAATTGCATGTCTGATGAAATACACAATCAAATATTAATAGAAATACTTAATTGATCATAGATGATCATATTACAATAGAAACACTTTTAGGGTACAATTAAGCATAAAAATAAAAGCAAGACAAATATCAATATTTGATCATTAATTTTTTTTTAAAGTGATATGTAGCTTAATACATTTATTCATGAATATAAATACAATTTTAAATATAAATATATGTAAATGCAAACCTTCAATATAAAAGGACAGTACAAATCCGCTCTCACTGAATCCAAAATCACTGACAAAGGTCACTTTTGTTTCTGTGTTTTCCGTATACATCTTTTCGGAAGGTTGAAAAATTTTATCTCTGTCAGTCTCACAGAACTCTTTATTAAAGAAAATACAGTTTGAGAAGTATTGCAACTATTTACTTGGTATGTATTACATAATACGCTTCGAATGGAATGATGGACCCTGGTACTCAAAAGATTGAATTACACTCTTTATATAGCGTGCTAATGAAATCACATTAAATTAGAAATCGCTCATCATTTCTAGCCTCTGAGGGATATCAAGAGAGGACAAACAAATCTGTCAAACCCAAAATATCCAACGAATTAACTTGAGTACACCATTCTATTTGTTCACTCTAGTAACTTAGTCTGACCTCATTATAAAGGAGAGAACACAGCACCATACATTCACTTTGTAGTCACATATTGAAACAATTGTATAAAGATACCTCCAAGTCCCTCTATGGTCACATAATCAGTGCATTTTGTCATAACACCTTTCTCCAGACTCTGGGATTGGAACTGAAATACTAAACGAGTATTGTCGTCCTGGATAACAGGCTCTATCAACCACAGGCAATTCTTTTCACTAAAGAAAAAAAGTAATTAATGTTATTTTGGATAAAGAAACCTGCTTAAATGTCTTAAGTTGAGAACCATCAACATCAATTTACCTCGGATAGGCTTCAGGAAAATTAGGCGATGCGATATAGTTTGGCGTCCTATCAGCTTGCATTATCATACCGACACTTGAGCAGCCATCAACTAAGATAAAGGTTTCCTTAACAGGTTATAATTTCATCTCTCTAGATATATACATATATACATTGTATATCTCGAATAATATTTGATTTTCTGTCCAAGCGGCAATGTAATAAAAATATGTCCAAATATCGATTCATATCTATTTATTAAAGATAACATTAACAACATAGAAGCTGAAACTTATTTATTGTGAGCACTGACAAACTTGTAATAAGAATCAATTTCTCGCATGAAATTTATAGTGCAATATAATTTCTTTTATATACAAATATGAAAAATGAAACTGTTAAAAACAAGTTTCAATAACCTTGTGTCTGGAGGATTTCAAGTATACATATACCGAATTTGCAATGTTCAAAAGTAATTATATGATTGTTGGAATGGGGACGAAATTTGAAGGAATTACGGTCAAGGGGGATAATAGCAGCCTACATTACATCCATCTTCAATTTTGATATCATTTATAATATAGATACGAATTATATTTAACGCTTAAACTTTACTTGAAAACATTTATCTCATGTCTATTTTTCTTATAAACCAGTTCATTTTAATTACAAATTCTAAATGTAAATTGTTCATGCGTATCATTAACATGAATATTTTTTACATAAGAATGAGGACATCTTTTGATTAAATCATCTTTATAATTAACAATGAATTACCTAGTGCAGTTGCATTTATTGCCATAAATCGGAAATCAAAACCCCCTTTTGCGTCATTAGAATACGTGATTAGTTCCAAAACAGCGTCTGATGATCTCGTCTGTATAATATTTGGACAAAAACCTTTTTCAGAAGGGCATATGACACAATCATCAATTTCTGCCATTTCCGAAAGACCTGTAATTACAATAAAAGTGAGGGACCATTGTATATGCATGCCGACAACAAACTAAAGACACTCGTTGTTTTAAAGTTGTAATGTAAAGAAGAAATGTAGTGGTAATTTACAAATTTTATAACGTGAGGTATAAAGTGTTACATTTTTATACGGATTAGATGGGTATTTTGCTGAATTTTTATCAATGAGAAGTATGGTTAAAACTTGTATTATATTCTAAGAAAAACATATTTGGTATGTGCAATTTGTTTTTTATCGTCAATTTTTTTTATTGTTTATTTTATTTGATCATATTTCTTTTTATATTTTATAAAAATCAATGCTCTTAACTTTGTTTTTCTTCCATAAAATTTTGCTAATAACGGCATCTGTGAATTACACACTAAAAATGTTTTTTATATTATAACGATAATCTTCTGAAAATAAGCCAGCCATTTCCCTTGTCATTCCACAAACTTTAGCTGCACTTATAAAAGCAAGAGATACACGTAGGGTCGTACTAAACAAAAACCAATTTATAAAAATAAACCAATGTTTTAAAAATTATATCGGGATACGGATGGTAAAATACTTTGACATATAATTTTGTCAAGTTTTTCGAGTATTTTCTGGAAAAAAATCATTGAATTACATTGATAATAATATATAGATTATCAAATTATAATATTAAATATTCAAATTTAAGGCAGCATTCATTAATTTTAATAACACAACACATATTGAACCTAAGTATAATTGAAGTGTTCCTATCTTCAAATCCTTCAAGGATATAACACTGTGCCGGATAATCATGCCAGTGCCAAGGTGGCAATTGTGCACCCGTCTAAGCTGCATGTATCGAAAAATTCAAATGTCATATGATAGGCCATTGCCTAAGGGGTTTATAACCACCTTTGTTATTTATGTATCTCACCTGTCAGGTGAGATAATCACCTTTGAAAAATAAATTCCTATAGGAAAATATATTTTCCTTAGGAAAAACAATTTTCCTTTGAGGTATTTGGAATTTCCTACCAGAATAAAAGAACTTCCAATAAGAACTTCAATTCAGATAGGATTTGAACAAAACTCACATAAGATTTTAAAACTCCGATAAAAAATCTTATTTTCTTATAGGAAAACTACCTGTCTGATGCAGTTCCTGCAGGAAATACTTTTCTCCTTTAAGAAATTTAATTCCAATGGGATTTTTAGAAAATCCTACAAGATTTTCAATATTTCCTGTAGGACAGTTATATTTCCTATGTGAATTATTGTTTTCCTCTGGGATTTTATTTTTTAATATCTCACCTGTCAGGTGAAATACACTAAAAACAAAAGTGGTTATAAACTCTCTAGAGAATGGTCTATCATTTGGTATATATGGATTTTTACGAAACTGTAGCTTAAGCGCGTCCAAAAATGTAAAAAAAAAAAATTGGCACTGGCATAATTATCCAGCACAGAGTTATATGTTCTAATTGTACGTATCTTGATATCAATTATGTCCATCTTTAAATTAATTATACCTATCTTCAAATGATTAATAGGGCTGTATAATTCAATTGAATCTATCTTTAAATGAATTGAAGATTTATATTTGTAAACCCATTAATGATAGGTGTAATTTATTTATACCTACGTTTATTTAAACCTATCTTCAATTCATTTGACGAAAGGTATAATTAATTGAAGATAAATACATCTATTTGCAGATATGTACAAAAATTTGAATATATGTTAATTTGATGGTCCATATAGATATGCATTATGAGGTTTTAACACACTTTTTTAAATTTTAATTTAATCCAGTGTCACCATTGCCAGGAACACAACACCATTTAACCTTTTTTTGTATATGCATGTATTAGTGTTAAGCATTTTACCATAGAAGAGGTTCAGAACAGTCATATCACCGCAGGTCCAAGTCCGAGGATATACCATTATTCTAAATTTGCTCTCTGTGAGTATTTCCCACACGCAGGTTAGATTTCTGTTTTAGAAAAAAAGGTTGTTTCAATGACAATCTAGTGTTGCGTTTTTTAAGTAAAAGCTTTATCATTGTATTATTATAATAATTGTGTACTCACCCAGCGTATCCTTTCTGTACTGGAAATTGTTGCGGGAAAACTACCTTTGTACTTTGATACGAATCAAGATGTATTCTCTGACGTCTTTCACAATGTTGCACATAAGCGGGGGACACTGAATAGGATTTCAAGTACATATTTTTTTTACCATGATAAAAAATATAATAATGCCTCTTAGAACTAATTGATTTTTGTACAGATTTTTTTAACCAGATCTAGATTATACCTAATACAGCAAGGAGTAGTATTGTCAGCGTTGTATTCATTTTCGAAGTTGATTGACCTATAAAAATATGAAGTTAAGAACATATTGCAAATCAATAGGAAATAATGAATTGACTTGTAAGATTGTCTAAATTATGTACGCGTTTTAAAACTTCAAATCTTCATCCCATGTATCCCTTGCATTTGTCTTATTTTTTTCATTATTTTATTTCATTTTGAGAGCTTTTGTTTAGTTCTTCCTCATCCTCATTTACAGCACTCATCAAAATAAACTTCTATCCTGGTTAAACCCTGGCCTAAATCTGTGTACTTGTCTACTACTTATCACGTCCGTATGTACTTTATAATATTGTGTGTGTTATTCTAAAATACATGTACTGGCAACATTTATGTCTAATTTAATCGAGAATTTTGGCAATATTTTTTATCAGAACGCCTAATTAAGACAAAGACTAAATGAAAGTAAGTACATAAAACACAATAACACTTTAAGATCAGTATACATGTACGATGGCATAATTTTAGTTTGTAAATAGTAGTTAAAAGAGATCAAGTTTATTCAAGGAATAAGGAATCATTCTTTGAGTATTATGAGGTGATACCTTCGGTTGGGACGTGGTCAAATCCATTAAAGCCTGAAGGGCTGAAGATTTAAACACGCTCCGACCGCATTTATCACCTTTTAATTTTCAAAGAATGATTTCTTATTACTTATATTTATATCATTTCCGATTTGTACACTTTAAAACAACATTATAACCCTTTGTTAAACAAGTAAAACAAAATTAGACAAACTCTATATAGCAAAGCAATACTTTCGGATGGAATGATATTAATAAAGATAAAAAATAAACCAGCGAGAGTTCCATCATACACAACTTTTATTTTGATTAAACTTAATAAAAACAATTATTTCTATAAATCCCAATAATATATGTCTGATATAGAATTAGCCTATTCCCTTTTGTGATTATACATTCAAAATTTAAAAATCTTTTTAAAAATCATTTTAACTGATATTTTAGGCCAGATTTATATGATTCAAATAATATCATGAAACAAATCCACAGTTTTCAATGAGCTACTTACGTATTTGGTTCAGAACGTAAAACGACCAACGAATAATTTACATAAATGTAAGTTCTAACTTTTCCGATGTTTTGGACACGATTCGCAGATATTCATGTACATGTATCAGTAGATTTCTCTGTCACTAACGCAGGATATCAAATGTTAACTTATGGCAAAATTGTTACATGCGAAAGCTGAAACATTAAATATATATTTCTGGCTACGTTAAAATGTCTTACCTCCTTCCTGTCGACAGAAAAAGATTATAGATGCGAGTTGTTTCCTGCTTCGATTCTTTCTTGGCAAAACAGAACTCTAAGATTAGCTTGTTTCGGTGTACAACTAGGGCGCCATGAAACCGTGAGATAATGGAGATGACACAGCCCTGTTACCACTTATATATTTTCAACGTTTTCCTCTTCATAAATTTCTGACAAACATTAGTATCAACTTACTGAGTGTGTGCACTTGTAGAATGAAAAAAGATTGTACTTATAAAACCTCAAAAATCAAGAAGGAGAAAAGGCTTGTGTTTAACTTTTTTCCATACAAGGAAGAGATGAATACTTGCAAATTTGTTACACCTAGAAATATGAAATCCTCTACATAGGAATAATTCATTAGGTGTTTTTATAAGAATCCACTACATATATCATTATATTAGAAATAAATCAGTCATGTTTACCTAACGTTCTCTAATTTTTCTGATTTAAGTTTAAAGAGGATGTATGACAAAAAATTATATGTTCGATGATAAATGTAATACTGTTTAAGTACAGGCTCAACTTTTTTGCACCACTTTACAGTTCAATAATAGTATTGGGTACATATTATTAATTTTTTTCAGTAACTGATAACAACTGTTGAGATTGTGATTTATAGACAAGAATAAACAAAACTCTATTTATGTGCTTACCAATATTGCTAAAATCTATATTTCATTGTGTTTTACACAAAAATGCCTCCTTAAATGGTGTCTTTATAGTAATTACCCTCATATGTTCTTTCCAAAACATCCCACATTCAAAAGGAGGCCCATAGATTACTTCGCTTACCTGTGGATTTCTCTTAATCCACTGCTAAAATGTTTTAAAATGAAACCCCAATGGGACCAATTAAACCCTTGCTCCAAAGATCGGGGGTCTAATCCAATTAAATTTACGAAATTTAAGAATGATTCCGTCTAAAATAACAAGTTTTAAGGGACCTTGACCCCGGTGACGTTTACTTCTTATGACAGTGCGTCACAACATCAGAGTTTCCACCAATTGTGAAACTATTTTTAACGCCGTGTTTTGGTGTCTACTTGTATTTCTGTAGCAAAATGAATTATAACAGCTTCTATTAGCCTAAACACAGCAGAGAATTCTTTTCTTAAAAATAGCGAGAAATTATCTTTTCAGAGTACCATTTTTTCAAAATTTGAACATTTTAGTCAAAACATGTTCAAATTCCATATCTTAAAAAAAAAATGTTCAGGCGCCTATGCAAATTTTTCCAAAAGGTATGAAGGACCATTTATCCATTTTTTTTTCACTTGTAGCTTCACCGATTCAATGAAAACAAAATACACTATCGTTGATTTGAGACCAAAAAAACTTTGAAAAAACACCAATCCAAATTTGAAGATGGGTGGATAAGGCGTGTAAAATGCCCATACGCGGTTGGACAGGCTACTGAAAAATTAAAGTATCAATAAATCTGATGGGTTTTTTTTTAAATCATTTAAAACAATATATATTTAACGAATCATTGATTTTTAACCTAAAGGTATGTTCAATACTTGGAATTTGTTGACTCAAACAGGCGTATACGGATCAAAACCTGCAAATACTGTCATTTTTTAGAACTTCAAGGCATTTTCTTTTATAGAGTGGGTCTGTGCTCCATATTTTTCTCATAGTCTAATTAAGGTCTGTTGGAGAACAAACCGATTTCAATCAACAAAAACGTGGAGAGATGACCCACTATACTCAAAAATTATCATTTTGTATCCCAACAATTGAACGTTTTGAAAAAATAATACAAGTCCGGTAGTTCGTGGCCTTTGTCACACATAATATTTAAAAAGCCCACTTTGTTGTGTCTGAAATGGCTCAGTGGTTAGAGTACCTGGCATAAGCTAACCTTATATATCAAGGGGTTTTTATGTTACGGGCTCGATACCACCAAAATTTCCGACAATATTTTTTTTCTTGTTTTTTGTTAAATACAGTTGTATATTAAAAACTGACTATAGTTAGAAATTTTGCTTTTGCAAAGTTGTATTATAATGTATTTGAATATATTTAATTGGGGGAAAATAAATTCAAAAGTGTATTTCACTACTAAACCGAATGGGCATTTGCGCCATCTTATTCCCCCATCTTCTTTCATCAAGAAAGCTGCATTTAAGCATCACCTAAATTGTTCCATTGAAGTGCTTGTGATGAATGTTTTAAATATTTTACGTATAATTAGCTGAAATAAAAAATTGATCAAAGGTACACAAAGTCAATATGTTTACAAAAGGATATAAGAACGATTGTTAAAGTACTATCAGTTTTTATTGATTTGAGGGTTTTGTTGAGGGTTTTTTTTAAATTTCCTTTAATACGGTATGTTTTAAATACACTTCTATCCGTCTGAAATACTTATCCTTTGGAATAGTGACGGGTCTAGCTTATCCTTTTTTTTTATATTTCACATAAAACTGTGTGAGCATCCAGGGCAATCAGTTTTTGGAACGCAGTTCAGTTCGCAATTCAAAATATAGGATATCCAGTACGTTTTTCCGGTCCCGCGATAAAACGATCGCAGATCTTTTACTCCCCGCAGAAATTAAACTTCTGGCCTTAGATAAAGGGGACAGGGGGACAGGCCGCTTACTTACATGGCGTGACGCATATATTGCCCCGTAGCCCGCATCCGATTCCTATTACACTACAAACTTGCATGCATGTAGCAAAATCCAACGGTGCATTTATATATTATTTTCGCTGACTTCAAATTATTACAACAATCACAAATAATCTGATATCTAAAAATGACTACAACATTAGCCTTGAATATTTCAAACAGACTTACTTGAGTCAAACCACATTCGGATTTAAACAGAAGGATATGTATTTATCCTTTCGTTTTCTTAAGATTTCTTCCGCCTTAAATCTAGGTCATCCATTCATGTGGTAAACAAATTAGTAACGTGTACAGCGATTACGAGTGGGTGTAATCGTGTTCTTATTATCAACGGATTCTGCGACGTTGATTCATAATGCTGAAATCAAATGATATTTTGTGATGTAAAGAAGGTTTCTTAAACTGAGGAACACACGACGTCTTAGGAAATCGATTGTACATTTTCTCAATAATAACTATTTAAACAACTTTGGCTAACAAAAGTGGGTCACAAAATAATGCAATGTTCGACAAAATGCACAATGTATGAAAAGGATACAATGAATGGCAATATATGTGAAGCTTTTTGTATTTTAATATTTAACGTATATGTATCACAATTGTACTTCACATTAGTTCTTAATGAAGAGCATTACATTTGTGATCATATATGGTAAGCAAGGAAAGATTTGTTACTAATCCCGAAAAAAGTTCCGTCAAAACTTTACCATTACTTTAAAACATTGAGAACTGAAGACCTTCCTAGCGTTTGCATACTTCAATGGAATAGCAGCTCTTGCAAGAAGGGTACACGGTTTTCAGTCACATTTGTTGTAACTGTTTCGACAGTTTATTATGTTCCTTGATTTTGGCAACGTTGTCGTTAATCTCCTGTACCTGACTGATAGATTTATGTAAGGTGGGTTTTTGGTTTGCTTCATCTTCCTTGTTTCAAATATGGAAATGTACCTTCGCCTTGCGAATTTCAATCAGTTCTAATATCTGCAACTTGTGTCAAGTTCAAGTCAATCGGAGACCTCTTCGCTTTGTTTCACGACAGTTGGACGAGCAAGTATAAACTTCCCTTTCATATAATCCTAAGGCATGTACTCGGCGGGCAGTGCATGTAAATAAGAGACTAAATATGCTGTAACCAAGCAGAGATGGGAACGTCAGTAGCCAATTACTAACTACAACTTAAAAAGTAGAGAAATGGAGATGGGAATGCCAGCTACTGTTTTCACTACAACTTCAAATAAAACATACTAAGGACAACTTATAATATAAATATAAGGAATATAAAGTAAGCTAAATAAAAGTTATCTCTTAAATCTTGCAGCACGAACACATTATTTTTAATGACGCTTTTGAAAATGCTCGGAAACTTTTTTATTTACCAACGAAAGGTTAACTTCATCAACATTTTAGTATGTTATGAAATAAGAATTTTTCCTAAGTAATATCTTAATTTTTTTTTCTTTTTGTAAGGTTAAAAAAGCCTACAATAAAGATATATGTAAAGATAATGTCAAAATTAGCTTCCCATCTGTTTCTCTAGGATAAATAACGAACATACATGCCATAGAGGTACAATGCTTGCTTACAAAAAATTGCAAGTAACGGCGCACATAAACTTTCGTTAGTTTTTTTGTGATTACAGTGTAACCTTATTTCCTAATAAATTAAGTACAAACATTCATTTTCAAAAAGTTTTTACATTCTAATATACATGTTAATGTCATCACTTTTCTTGCAATAAAATCAAACCACAATAAATTTACGGGAATGGTAAAATTTAAGAAACAAGAAAAGTGATGACATTTAAGGAGCATGCTGGGTTAAACCGCAGTCATGCTACCAACAACTGTCAGCAATAACTTATTGTACCTGATAAATATAAATCTTAATATTAACTTAATGTTTCAATAAATTGATTTTGTTAAGAATTAAGAGTCTATTGTAAATCAAACCACAATAGCTTTTCAACATACCAACAGCATGGTCCAAACTTTGGAATTAAAAGTAAGTAGTTCTAGACCATTTCACTGGAGCAAGCCGGAGTACAAATTCATAACCAATGTGTCTTTATTCTGGTTGTCCGAAATGAACAAAACCCCAAACGAAGCAGAACTCTTTTTTAATGACGATGGACCTAGCTGTTCAACGTCATCAATACACACTTAAATATAACTTATTAGGTTTGTTACTGACTATTTACACAAATTTCTGTAAACAGTCTGTAACAAATCAAACAAGTGTTTTGTTTTGTCGAGGACCTAAAGTTTGACATGTAAACAAACACAAGATAAAATACAACAATTAAATTCATAGCTTAGTTCTCTAATTTTTTACCTTCCTCGTCAGTCGTCTGTGCAAACCTGACTGCAATTGTAGGATCGTAATATTATGTCACGGGCAAAGGGGGTTACTCTAAATATTTTAGGGCTTAAAAAATTAAAGGTAAGGTTGAACGTTTGTGTAAATAATGTTGCCGTATAAATTTTGACGCTCGTCGAGTAAAGTTTAAAAGGCAATCAAGTGACGCGATTCATCCAATGACGTCGAGACATTCTAGTTCGAAGTAAAAACAATATTGCATGTAGTTAAGGACCTTGCTATTATTTAACATGTTGAAATACGCTTTTCAACATTATTCATTAAGCATACACAAATTTTGTTTGGCAATATCAAAGTTCTGTAGTGAGTTTTTTTATCAGTTCACGATATTTGTAAGCATCTTCATAGTTTATTTAAGAGTTTGCACCAGTGAACAAATCATTTACATTCCGATCAGTATCAATACTCGTATCAAAAAATATAGTATCTTATCTTTAAAACTGTATAGCAAATTCTAAAAGTTATTTCCTTTCATTAATCATTTTTGAAATGATGCACCGAGACTTTTTTTTAGAGTTTGCGCAGTAATTTTTATGAATAATTGAAGAAAAATAACGTCACATCGTACTTTGACATGTGCCACGTAAAAACAAATTCGATGACATGGTCATTTTTTAAAAATGATATTAATTCAAAGCCATCGTAGAAGTTTTATATTTCAATTTGATTAAAAAAATCTTACAATAACGCTTTTCCCCATTATGTTCAATTGAAAAAGAAAAGTAATACACCCAAATTTTGTAATGGTCCCTAAAAAATCTAATTCGGTTTTCATGTTATAAATTTATATTTCTTCAGAAACTCTAACTCATATAAAAATTTCATAAAAAACACTATTGTAGAAGTGAATTGGGTCCGCAATCCTTAAGTATTATGCAAAATGGGTAGGATTTGGGTGGAAATAAAAAGTAAAATCATCAACTTTTACCAAGCTCACTGAAGCTGGTCATAATAGTAAACGAAGTATCAACAATAACCTAAAAGTATTTCAGGAATGCCAACACAGCTCAGAAAATCACAACGGTAGATTTTGAGAAACATATTATACATGAAAGTTAGTATAGGTTTGTAAATCAAACTCTCTTTGATAGCGGCACATATTGACAGACAGGCTTTAATATGTGCAATTATCAAACTTAAGACCACTGAAAACTGCTATTTAAAATAAAGAAATTAATTTAATTTAAAATAAAATTCAATTTTATACCATTACGCTATAGACTCAATTTTTTTCAAATGATTGCAAAAGTTGGCTTCAATGATTTTCATAATATTTCAATTTAACATATATAAAACAATGGAACTTCCAAAGAACTGGATCGTCCCAAACCACAACATTTTCATCTGTTGTCCCTGACGTGTTGCTGGTAATCGTGCAACAATCATGCTATCAATACAATTACAGCAATAAACTTTATATTTATATGATAAATATTAAATATATAAATCAATTCTATGTCTTAATAGATTGATATTATTGAAGAATTGCTAGTCTATCTCATATTAGGGATTACGTTTACAGAGAATGAAAAAAAAATCCACTGATGTTAATAAAAATCCATCTATTGTGTGTTATAGATCATTCATTGGAATGGTAATTTTCACTTTTAAAAAATAACGTCAATTACCTTCTTTTTGGGTTAATGGCCATTGAATATATTTTGAATTTTGGAATGGCAGCGGCACTAATCAGATACAAAGCATTAAGTTTTCATAGACAATGTTTATAAATATTCCAGTACGGATGTCCTCTATAGTTTTCAAATCTCTTCCTATTTTTGATTTAAGAAACGCATTTAATAATTTTCTATTGATTGACGTATCGAAGACCGGAAAATTTCATCAATGCGCGTGTACGTAGCGCATTGTTGAAAAAGGTTTCCGGTCAATTTTTCGTCAATCAATAGAAAAATTATTAAATTCATTTCTTTTCATTTAATCAAACATTTTCAAATCATAAGATGTGAAGTGTCATTGACCAAAAATTAAAAATATATATGACGCGGCGCGTGTGAATACAAAACAACAACAACAACAATATTTAAAATAGGTGTGCCCTCTGCTGAGCAGAGCTGAATTAAATGGATTATAAACAAGTAAGGCAATCGTAAATTAACAGGTTGGGACCAATCGCCCAAATGGGATATAATAGCCCAAATGGGATTTAAATTTAAAGTGCAAAAAATAAACATTTTTGATTTTGAAATTTTTTATATACATGTAAATCCGCATAAGAATAGATGAAAAATAACAACTTTTGGTGAACAACTTTTTCTGCAACTGTACTATTATTGAGATTGATCCCTCAGTATTTCCAAAACCTCTTGGGGATTAATCTTACAAACTAAAAACATATAGAGCCACTTCTTAACCAAACGTTGTTGCATTTGATTCACATTAATTCACATTAATGCGGATTTATATCAAATCTTTTAAAATAAATTTTTAGACGGAGGCTGTTTAACAGCCTCCGTATATTGTGATTGTCTTGCCGGTGACGTCAATAATGAGGATTCCTTAAGCACCATCTAGCGGTGGAAGAAATAATGAATAATTATGAGATTCAATGAATAAACATGGGGTGCTTCTTTGTCTCTGTCGTATATCGTTCGCATATTATCAATTAATTTCCCGCGGAGACGTATCTCTCTTTACAGCCCCCCCCCCTCCCCGCAACTAATTTGAGAAGTCGGTGTATTTTAAGCTGATAAGAGTGTCGCGCGTGAAAAAAAATAGATAAAATATCTTATATGATGCAAACAATAGCCATATTATATATCATTAAAACTGGTACCATATAACTGAACTTGAATTATCAGCAAATTCAAAATAAATAGCAAAATTAAGTTCATGTGTTTATTGTATCCATAGTCTTAACGATAGAGAGAGAGAGAGAGAGAGAGAGAGAGAGAGAAAATTTCTTTTGAGAAAAAAAGAAGTATACGATTTAAACTTCACAAAACAGAGAATATCAATCTATATTTACATTTTCCAGTGTCTTTGCCTATGATAACACTACGTATCGATTTTGTACTATATAACTCATAATACAAATGACGCCAAATTGAGGCGCCAGCGGGGTTTACTTATTTATATTTAAATATTTAATCGTACGATGGCTTAAAATTATATAAATATAAGTAATAAGGAATAATTCTTTGAATATTATGAGGTGATAATTTCGGTCGGGGCGTGATCAAATCTATCATAAAGCCCTTCGGGCTTTATTGGATTTGTTCCACGCCCCGACCAAAATTATCACCTCATAATACTCAAAGAATGATTCCTTATTCCTTATTTAAATCAAACATAACAGTGTATAATATTTCATTGTTACAGTAAGTATGCTTCTTTTCTCTTTACTTGAAATCAAACAGCACAAACAGTGTAATAATACTTCATTGTTAAAGGGGCATGGTCACGATTTTGGTAAAATATTATTTTTTCGATTTTAATATTTACAATGCTTCAGTAAGGCATTCGCAATAGGCAACCAAAATTTTGTTGTCATTCGTTGACTTATAAGCTAGTAACAGAGCTTGCAATTCTTTGCAAAGCTTTTGTTTACATTTTGAACGTTGAAATAAAAATGTCCGTTTTAGATCTAAAATGAATGTGTTACACGCCAGAAAGTGTTTCTTTATGCTTAAAATGAATAGAAAGCTAGACAAATCAGCTTGAAAAAGATTTTTTTGGTGTATTGATCCTTTGTAAACAAAAACAGGGCACGAGTCACATGACAAAGAATTGTGAGCCCAGTATCTTGCTTATTACTCAACGACTGACCCTCAAATTTTATTTGATTATTAAAAATGCATTCCTAAAGCATTGTTAATAATAAAAACAGAAAAATAGAATTTGACCAAAATCGTGGCCATGCCCCTTTAAGTATGCTTCCTTTCTCTTTACTTAAAACCAAACATCACAAACAATGTAGAATACATGTACTTCATTGTTAGACATACTTTTTTTCTTTTTGCTAGGAATCAAAACATCACAAACAGTTTAGAATACATGAACTTCATTGTTAAACATACTTTTTTTTTCTTTGCTAGAAATCAAAACATCACAAACAGTGTAGAATACTTTATCGATAGGCATGTTTCCTTTCTCTTTACTTGAAATCAAAACATCACAAACAGTGTATAATACTTCATTGTTAAGTATGCTTCTGTTCTCCTTACTTGAAATGAAAACTATTAGAACGAAACTGTTTTCCCTTATCTTGGAAGGAACACGTGGTGCATCTCGCGCGTTGATTTGATTAACAGGTCTGGGGTAACACGTGGACTTGGACTAAAACCGCAAGCTGGATTTAATCACAATGTACTATATTCTTTTGTGGATACTAATTTTATGAATATCTAATATTAGTATATTTCAAATGAATGTACGTAAAATTACGCCTAAAACGCTCTCTCTCTCTCTCTCTCTCTCTCTCTCTCTCTCTCTCTCTCTCTCTCATAACGATCATAATAAGAGAATATCTGGATCGACGACACTCATTAATCAAGAAACCCCTTTAGCAAGATAGAAAAAGGGGGGATTGTAGTTTGACAAAGTAGTTTGCAATTTAGAGGTTGTCTTGAACAGGTGTAGAAAACCTAGGATATGCCGTTTTCTACCTTGGGTTTGCAAATCACTATACACAGGAAATAATATCGACTTAAACTTAAAGAGACAGTACGGCGCATCTTATCAAAAAACCGACTTGAAAAAATTTTCCGATCGGGTTCGATATTTTTGTACTACTCATGAATGTATAAACTTTCAGAAAATTACAAAGTTCTCCATTAAATAAATCTAATTATTTCATTAAAATTAATAATTATGTATCACCTATCACATACATACATCGCATGTGTTACGGGGTCAGCCTTCTATACTATTACGCATGCGTATTTACTGTACACAAAACACATGCAGAGCTCGCGAAGATTCTCCTGTACATGTTTGTTGATAAAAATATGTCTTTTCTACTTCTCCAAGGTAATAGTTGTTCAAAGTTTTTAAAATAACCACAATTATTATTTTGTAAGCATGTATTTTGCATGCTTATCATAGGAGTTGACTACAAGCTAAATTTATTTTTGTAAGTCAGGCCCCTTGAGGGGTTATTTGACTCATTTATGTCTGTTCATTTTAAAATGAACCGAAATTGGAAAACCATTAATAGATTATCGAGAAAGTGATCATGTGTTCCGTTTAGAGAATCCTTTTTACCTCGTATATACCACGATGATCGGAGTCGGGCGAATATCTTGTAGTTTTCAGCACGTGTCAATTACTGTCAATCAAAATCCACGTGGTACAAATAAACGATAAGATTTTTTCCGGTTTGTACGACTCTTAAATTTCCGGAAGCTCATAATTACATTAATTAGGTACGTAAAAGGGATTTTTATCTATTTCAACTGTTACAATCAACGTTATTTCTTATTTCCTAACGAAGCAATGGGTAAATCTGAAGTTATTCACACATGTGTTTTCAGCTGTACTGTCTCTTTAATATACACAAGAAAAGAAATGTATACATAAATAGTTTGCATTGTATTTTTCGAGTTTGAGTTGTATGCATTTAATAACATGTACTGTTTCCCATGTTGTTTTGTGATGCAAAAGAATTTCATCCTTCCTTTTTTGTAAAGAATAAACACCTTTAAGTAGTAATATAACAAGCTTATAAGGTTAAAATAAGAGTACAGCACTAATTATTTTGATATTATCTACCTAACTCTGATGTCAACCTGAAAAATATCCTCGCGACTTTAAATTGCCATACTACTTAACCGCTTCGCAAATATTCTAGCATGATAAGCGGTAAGCGCGCTTTTTTCCATAAATAAAAAAAACATATAAATTTTCATTAGTTTAATTTCTCCTAAATGATGCCTCCGTCTATCAGTACTTTTAGTACTTTGATTGTGATCGGCTTCGGCCGATCACTGTTGTGTCCATATGAGGCATCCGGCAAATGCTTCCACGTGCGCACACATTCCGCTTGCATTAGTAGTTCTTATAAAAACTTGAAGTTTGGTTTAGTAGTAATATAACATTTTACTCATTTTTATTTCAATTCATTTACCTTAAGAGATGCAAACATAAATAAAATACAGTTCGACCTGTTAATTCAAGAATGCACATTTTGTCTCACACGTAAGGATTCATTCAGTAATTCAGTTGACCTCGATGAACTTACCTCAATCATAAGAAGATGCTCCGTGAACTGACCTCAATGTTGCATAATAGTAGCTAGAAAGACGGCTTGATATATAACCAAGGTTTCAGTCGCATTAAATTATTTTAATACAACTCTTTCTTTGTATAAGTGTTAATGTTCTTTGAAGAGCCCTACTCAGTATTCTGAAGAAGAAGAAGAAGAAGAAGAAGATACATTAACATTTAATAATTACGTTAAAAATATAAAACTAGACAAGGAGTTTACGAACGGCTTTCCCCAAATTTATTTCAAAATTAAATTTGTTGACGGTTTATAATGATGAAATTATGGTGTACAGATTCAAAATATTCTATGTTTTGTAAAAATACAGCATACTTTTTTTGTTGATTGTTCCGTGATTCCATGTTGATTGCTTCTAGCTATCAATGAATCATTATTGCCGATCATTCCTTTCAAAGGAATACTTGTTTTTATTATTGCACTTTAAAGCTGACATGAATTCATAAATACGCATTATTTCCCTTTTATCTCCAACTACCTCCATATTAGTTGTCGATTTCTATTGTTCTGCTCATCGCTACACACCCCTTATATAAGGCCGAAAGCACTATTCATGCTTCACCGCATTCAGGAATTAACACACGTTACCTTGGACTAAAAGACATGGAGAAACGCGTTTTGAAGAAAAATATAACAACCATTGCACTGGCAAGATATATCCAAAAAACGACGAAACAAGACAGACAGAAATCCAGCTAGGCACAGATACTTTAAAAATTCGCTGATAATTGTAGATTTTGTTATTTTCCTGTATATATTATAACATCGCACATGCGCAAACCACACACTGTGGCAGATCGAGCAATGTCAATTATCGCATGGATTTTAGAAATGGTGCGTTTTTGTAAGAACGGATAGTTACTGTAACGATGTTACGTTGTTACTTTCTTCGATTTGCTATCATTTAGCTACTGTGTTGGATGTAGTACCGCCGGGTTTTTCAAGAAGATGCAGACGCTACGCATTCTGTATGAACAACACACGTGTTCGATGTGCATGCGAAGTAATGCAACCCTGTCTGTGCAAAATAATACGGATACCTCGGAAATCCTTTCAAAGAATCAATATATTTTGTATTTCATTGATTGTTGTTTTCTATAATCTTTATTATAACATTTTACTACAATGTGTAGTTCATGCATTTAGAAGTCCGTGCAACCTGAATGCCTCGATCGGAAAGCAATCGACCGTAACTTTCTCAACCGGTATATATACCCCAGTGGCAGTAGAAGAGCGATCGAAACTAATATGGCGACCGAATGCTTTTATGAATTCATGCCAGCTTTACATTAATATCCCAATTGGGCTATTATATCCCATTTCGGCAATTGGTCCCAACCTGTTTAATCTCTGGAATATGCAATTGGGCAAAACATACCACGAGACGTTCTCGGGGACGAAAATAGTTGATATGTCGACAGTTAATAGTACGTATTTGCGACTTTTGTAGATGTTGTGGTAATTAAAAAGCCTGTGAGGTATATATGCCTGAATGATACATGTATATCTGCCGCTTTGCTTTACGATGCTTATTCTGAGAACCGATCATGTACGTCTGTTAATTTAAAATTCATCGTTAAAAAATTTGAACAGCAGTGTTACCATGAAAGTGTATACATGTATGCCTATATGTTTGTTAGAATCATTCCTGGAATTGGAACAACCAGCCTCGCCGTAAATGTTGATCGTTGATTTAAACCAGACGAAATCGTGAGAAGACGCTGAATTTTCTATTTAGTGAATTAAATAATGTGTATTGTTTATTTCTGAAGGTTAACATTTTAATTTTTTCTTTTATAAAGTTGCATTTATTTGCTGACAATTAAACAGACACAAATTTACATTTTGTTGACTGTGTTTATCATTGAAATTCACGTTCTATAGTGTTAAATTAAAACAGACGAGTAAAGTAGATCCTGCAAAAATTTTATTGATGCAGGTATATATCAAAGAAATTTTTCGACCATCCAGAAGCGCCAATATCATATCAAAGTTTTAAATATTGAATGATTCACTTTTAACAAAAATTGAGTGATGATAATACTAAAACATTTATAGTATTAAACTAACTTTATTGACCTCAATCTGCCAGCATATCGATTGGTTTGTCAATTATTGTTCATTTCAATAGTTCTTTATGTGTTTAGTACAAATTTCATTCATTACATTGGACTTTATTACAATCAAAATTTGAGATCTTAAACCTTGAGTAAACAGCGTCCTTAAACCAAAAAAATATCAACAATATCATTGGAAACTGAAGCTGACGATGTCATCACTTGCACTTCATGAATGAATGTGTAGATATGAATAAACAATATTAAGGCAGCTTACCGCCACGTGCTGATGGGGGGGGGGAGAAACTTTCAATTTTAAACCACTGTAGCTGTAACGCCTACGAAGAGATGTTCATTTTCTTAATTTGACATAATTTGACTTTGAGGTGGTATGGGACACTTGTCGATATTGATGTGGATAAAATAATATTTTAATCAAGTTACTTAATTTTTTTGAAGTTTTAAAATTTTACAATATAAGACCAAATAATATGTTTTAAATAATTTGAAAAGGTCACATTTATAAAATTCTCAGTGCAGTTGATCTCATGACATATAAATTTGTAGTTAACGCTCTAACACTCTGCGCTTTGCTGTTAGGTTACTATTTTGAAAAATAAAAAAGTTAATTCGCCAATAAACTGGGGGTGTCTCAGTTTTCTCCTCCCACAAGATACACTTTCCAAGATGACCGCCTTAAAAAATTAATGCTTATCATCAATAAAATCTTATTTTACAGTTACAAATTTCGGGGGTTTTTTGTCACCAACGAGCCGCAGTAGGCTTAATATATCATTTGTAAACCGGAATTAGTCATAACCTCTGTTATTTTTACATCGTCAATGTAACAACAACATGGGAGGAAAGGACAGACAACTCACTCTCGAGGAGAATAAAGCAAAATTTTACCTATTGAAAGTGGATTAAAGTCGGCAAAAAATAGCAGATATTCTGCATTTGACTTCTTCAACCATCAGTAGGTTTTTGAAGCGCCTTCGTAGACGAGGTAGTGTCGAGAGTTAGCATCGAAGTGGGCGAATACGATTTATGACAGTTTGCAACCAAAGAGCACTATCAAAGATTGTAAAGAAGACTGGAGGAAAACTTTAACAGATATTACTATGGATTTTCAATAGATCAGTGCCTAAACCTGTTTCATGTGGAACTATCCAGCGAAAATAACATCGTCAAAAATATTGAAGGGGGACTGTAGCAAAGATATTGGGGGTCCGGTAAGTTTACAGGAAAAAAAGACTTAAATATTACAGGGGGAAATTAACTTGGAAGGTTGAGCAACACTGGAAAAATGTGAGTTTCAGCGATGAGATATCAAACCTGAGGGATAGCTCAAACTTTGGAGAAAAGCAGAAAAAAATTGGAAAGGCTTTTGTTTGGGATACCTGGGACAGGGTCTAGCAAGTAGTTTAAAACTGATGGTTTGGGGACAATACAATGGAATGGGTATTTTGGCTTTTGCTGAAGGTAGTATGGACTCTCAAAAAAAGATCAGTGTTTAAGATGAACATCTATGTCCTGTAATTGTGAAATACTTCGGAAAGTCATCTAAGTATGCCATGGACAACTATTTTTCCGTTCATTGCTCCCGAGAGACGGAAGACTGGAAACTAAGAAACAATATCCCATCTTTCTTTTGGCCCCCACAATCCCCTTATTTAACTATAGTTGAAAATGTTTGACTTATTTTGAAAAACCATGTAAAACCGTATTTTTCTACATCCGTATCATCGATGACTTAAAACAGGAATTGCTGTGTGCTTGGAATAATATTTTCAAAAACTTACCTCCGATCCCTGTATTCTGTCTTTTCGAAAATATGTCGGAGAGTGATTGCGTCAAAGGACTCATCACAAAATATTAAGTCAAAATACAAAGGAATTAGGTCTAAGCTTCACTTTTATTCATGAATTTAAGGACCATCTTTTGACTTATTAAAACAAAAATTTCAACGGCCATCTTGGAAAAAATTGACATATTTTTTGGCACGCAAATCTGAAACTTCCTTTGCAGCCAAACTCTTGACTTTTTTCTAGCATGTTCCATTGACCTTGGATTCTGCGAGTACTTCCATGCAAGCTGATAATCAGGGAAACGGATGCCATAAATCTGATGTCCCACTTAATTCTGTATAATAATTTACACAATGTAGTTCGACCAAAATTGTTGCTTCTACAATGAACAATAACTAAACAACTTTGAGATGGTGACCATCTCAAAGGTCCCCGCTTAAATAATGCACAATAGGATGAAAAGAATTTTGCACAATTTTGCTCTGACTTTGACCTAAAACTTTCCAGCTAACATAGAACTTTTTTTCTCATTACCCTTTACATACAGGCATTTTTGTTCAACTTAAGCTAGAGTAGGCAAATGGGAAATATTCTACGGTCTAAAACTGATCATAATCAACTATGACCTTGACTTGATTTAATGTCACTGCACTCCATTAATTAAACAGCTCTGTCTTTTTAAAGTATTAGCCAAAAAAGACTAAGTGGAGAGTATATATGCTCTTAAAAAAGGTTTTTTGCATGGTTTATTATGACCTTGTCACTTGACCTACTAACATAATTGGGGTCACACATTCTTTGATCAAAGGCACCGTGTGGATGAAATATGAGTAAGACTGCACAAAGAGAGAGAATATATGCTCCGGACAAGGATTTTTCATAAAATTCTGCTTAGACCTTCACATTTGACCTTTAAATTTGGTTCAAGGTCACTACAAATACATTACCCAAAAGCTCTGTGTATTCAAAGTATGAGCCATACAGGAATAAGTGGGAAGTAAACATGCTCTGTAAAAAGGATTTTCGCTCGGTCCGATACGACCTTGGCCCTTCACCTTTATTCACGAACTTTATTCAAGATCACTGCATACCCTTTGACTATAAACAGTATGTGAGTAAGTATGAACCAGATTGGACCATGGGGTAAAAGATATGTGCCGGGCAAGGATTTTATATATAATTCCGCCATGACCTTAATCTTATATCTTATAAGATTATATCTTATATCTAGAAACTTGGTTCAAGGTCACTGCACATTCTTTACTCAAAAGCACTCTGTGGGTAAAGTATGAGGCATATTAGGCCAAGGGAAGAGAAGATATGCTCTGGACAGGCTATCCCGGACGGACAGACAGACTGGCGGACGGACGAAGAGACTGATCACTACAGGGCACCCGCAGAGCGGGGCTCTAATAAATAGAGAAGATTCTTGCTAGATACGATAACTTCTATGTCATTTCTGCAAATTTTAAACTCCATACCTCTGCCATAATAACCCAATCCCAATGATTTTCAGTCCAAACTTGTTCCCCCGATCTTACTCTTGCTTCAAAGGCTACATGCAATATGATTGATGAAACAACTTGCCAAACACTTATAAGATGAAGCTCTACTAACACTGCAATAGGATTTTTTGGAATATATAAATGTATAAAGCTCATCGTTCTGCAGCAAAAGGTATCCGCCTTTTAACATTTGAAAGTCGAAATGCAAGGACCATGTTTTGACTTTGTTTTTAAAGTTTAAACTAATCTCTTATTCTGCCCCTTCACATGAAGCGTTACGTCCCTTGTTACATTGTTTGCATTTCTTTTTTTCCATTGTTTTTGTGTTTTTAAGATTCTTCTTAGGAAGGGATTTTCGAGCATTGACGAAAAAATAAATTCTTTGATATAATCCGTAGACATTTGTTCAAAATTTGCTACTCAAATGTTATAGTGGTATAACTTTAGCCCAGAAATTACATTCAAATGTCTAAGGTAAATATAATTGTTTGTACTTAAAGAGACAGTACAGCTTAAAACGTGTGAATAACTTCAGATTTACCTATTGTGTCGTTAGGAAATAAGAAATAACGTTGATTGTTATAGTTGAAATACATAAAAATCTTTTCCACATACTTAATTAACGTAATTATGAGCTTCCGGAAATTTAAGAATCGTACAAACCGGAATAATCTTATATCGTTTATTTGTACCACGTGGACTTTGATTGACAGTAATTGACACGTGCTGAAAACTACAAGATCTTCGTCCAATTACGGTCATTATGGTATACGAGGTTAAGGGGACTCTCTAAACGGAACACATCCTCACTTACCCGATATTTAATAAATGGTTTACCAATTTCGGTTCATTTTTAAAATGAACAGACATAATCATGCCAAATAACCCCCTCCCCCCCGGGGGGGGGGGGGGCTCATTTACAAAAATATTAATTAGTTTTAGTTGTAGCAACTCCTATGATAAAAACGAAAAATACAAAATAATAATTGTGGTTTTTTAAAAACTTTTTAACAATTATTCCCTGTGAGAAGTAGAAAAGACATATTTTTATTTTTGTATCAGCAAACATGTCAAGGAGAGTCTTCGCAAGCCCTGCATGTGTTTTGTTTACAGTAAATACGCATGCGTAATAGTATACATACATGCCAACTATCCCGATTTTTGCGGGATTCTCCCGATTTTACGTCGTCAAAAATACAAATCCCGATATCCCGATCGGGATTGTCAAAATACCCCGAAATCCCGATTCTCAAAAAATCCAACCCGTTTTACGACAGTAACTCTCGATTTCCATCTAAAATTTCAAATCCCGCGCTGCTTGTCTTACGCTAACCAATCAAAAAGCGGGATTATGACAGACATTGCTGTTTACCTGTATCGCGTGTGTGTATATCGGGATGTGTAAAATGGTGTAATTACCTGTACGCTACCTGTGTCTGGGTGTTTGCAAACCTAATGAGGAGCATGTTTTGATAGTAATTAATCGGGAAGTATCGGGATTGATAGCAAAATGCTACACTATTTACACAAACTTCGACAAGAATGGGGTTACACCACCAAAGAAAACGAAACTTTTATCCCGATATCGGGAGGCAGATTTCCGATTTTCGGGATGACTATCAGGATTGACAACCATGTATATTGCCGTGCAATAGGTATGTTTAACTTATATATAGTACAACTGAATATATTTATTGACAGGGTACTTTCTATTGTGTACACATGACACAAGGAGAGATTGACAGCTAATACATTATCTACAAGAAGAATAGATGTGTGAAACTTTATGAGTAATATTTTTTTTTTATTTTGAGGGATTTTAGGGAAGACCATGGTGGAATGAATGATGTTACCAAGAACAGGAAAACAGCCATCCATCAAGCCACCTGCTGCTACCAACTTCTTTGTGAAATCAAAATTGGAGCAAGATGAAGGTATAAACTAAATTTTTTGTAAGCTAGTACATAATATCTCTTAAGAATTTTAAGCCAGGAAACAATTATAAATACTTTCTTTCACTTTTTTTAGCAACTTTACCCATAAATGCTTTTTTGATATTTAATTTATTTAATTATTCATTTTATTTTGTAGATGTCACAAGAGCAGAGGTCCTGTTTGCCAACTGCGTTGCAGAACTTAGTGCTTTTTGAACTGCTATACCATACTATTTATTGTTTGTTGAGATTTTAAAGATTGATTTAATATATAAAAATAAAGTTTGTACTTTATTTATGATTTCATTTGAAAGAGGAGATTGTTTGATAAACACATTAGGATAATGATGAATAGATAAAAAAAAAACAGATGAATTTCTAAAAGTTCAATTGTTTATACAAGGCAATTACACCACAAAATGCCGCGAAATTTCCTTCTAGGAAATTGTCGTCGCGCGTAAAATCCCCCATGGAGATTTTCTAAAGTTGGCATGTATGAGTATAGAAGGCTGAACCCCGTAACACGTTGCGATGTAAATATGTGATAGGTTATACGTAATTATTGATTTTAATGAAATAATATGATTTATTTCATGGAGAACTTTTTAATTTTCTGAAAGTTTAATATACATTCATGAGTAGTACAATAATACCGAACCCGATCGGAAAATGTTTTCAAGTCGGCTCTTTAGCTCTGCCTCGTTAACAGCTATTCCTTATAATATATCATAGGTGTAACAGGTATAAATATAGCATTATTAAAAGCTGTATTGCTATCATTTGCTTTCTCTAATTTCATTAATTCATCTGAATTTAAATGCACTTGTGCAATATCCATTGATAGAGTCTTGAGAAAAAATATATAAGGACAATCTATCTGTTTATTCATTGACAATATTTACTACAAAAATGTAGTTATTAAGCATGATAATTTGTGAGCAAAACTATCAACAGTATAAGTGTTGACAATGTTATAGCAATCATGTACACCATGAAAAAGAATTTGTCTAACATCAAGGACAGATCGTGGTATGTCAGCGTTTTAGCCTCGGGGGTTTGGGTTATTTTCATGACTTTTCCGTCTATATTGTTGCCATTTTCTTCATTTAAGCATGGCACAATTTTGTTTTCTTCTCCGTCACACGTGCATTTCCGTCTCATTATTGTGAGGATCCAAGTAGGAGCAGCCGTTTCACCTTGAAAGTAGGCATACAGGGTTAGGATGACGAGGTTCACTGATATTGTACTGAACGCCAAAGTCAGTCCGAGGTAGATTGCTGAAACATAACGACAACAATGAGATCCTGGACAGTGATTCAGACATGGCTGTGTAAACTAACAAAACACGATAGCAGTGAAAGTCGTGTATATTATAAAACAAATTGTGTATGGTTTATTTTAAAGTAACTAACATATTATATAAACTTACACAAAAAACATACACTCTTTGAGGTACTTGGGATGTTATCGGAGATAATGGACATATACACTGCGTAAGCCAGCAGCACTGTTAAACAGTACCCCATCTTCTCTCCGGATTCTGACGGTAGCTTGTACACCATGGGTATGAGAAACGCCATCAAAACCACAGGAAATATAGTGTTTATTATATGGAATAATGGTTTTCTTTTAAAAGTCATTTGAAAATACAACGTAGAAAAAGACAATCCTCTTTCGTATCTGTTGCTTGCGTAGTACGCGGATGACGAATGCAATTCCCATTCACCATTTTGATTGTAGTAATCGAAGTTTATTGGTTTATCTTCATCCAGCTGCAACAGAATTTCACCTTGTGTATATCCCCAGGTGGTGATTCTTATGATGCATGTCTGTGAGTCTAAGGGATAATACCTAATATCAGACTCGCATGCCACCTTAAAGATCCCTGAGAGGCTCCAGTATACTGCTCCGTCACTTGTAATTCGTAGAGGAATGTTAGTATCAGCCATGGTCGACACATCATCCACTCTAAAGTAAATACAGTTTACTACTTTGATGATAGGGGACCTTCGTTTTTTTAATGACTTAGTACTATTTTATCAAGACATTGTACTTTCGGTTGGACGTTATCTATTTCTAGCGTCAAAACAAGTTAAAATGACGCGATTTCAAGCGAAATATATACCAATTGCGAAGTCTTAGCTCAAAAGCCAGACAAATCTTGTTGATTTCAAAGAGCCATGGCTGAGTGGCTAGCAATGAAATTGACAGGCCTACGTCACATTGTTGTTTGACACAACTACCCAAAGTCCAAGCTCTGGTTAAAATGGTACTATTTTATGTATTACTGTATACAGGGAAATATTCACCCCGTTTTACTTTCGCCTTCATTATCAATGGACTGGATGATTTATAATGGCTCAAATTACCTCTCTTAAAGAAAATTTATGTCAGGACACAACCGTTTGCAAATGGATAACGGCGAAAATAACACGGGGCGAAAAGAAGAAGAGACAAGGATAATTTAAGTATGCACAGTATTTGTTTTGTTTTGAGTAAATTGTAATATTTGTTTGGGTTTTTTTTCAGTTCTCTCTCTCTTTCTCAACACTATGCTACTTTTAGACCAAGAACTGTAGCTCCATGAAAAATTCATGTTGATGAACAAAAGAGCTATAGTTTTTCATCCATACAAAAAACCTGTAGATTCATTGCGCAAAATATAAACTAAATTAGAAATATTTTGTAAATATTTGTAGATCAAAAGAATTCTTCGATATTTTACTACTGATTCATCACTTTACCTGCCTAAACATTTTCCTTTTCCTATCCTCAGAAAATGGTGTATGTTAAATTCACTTTGAGATAGAGAGACAAACCACATTATTCACTTAACGAGACTGGTGGGTGTCTAAAATATATTCAAAGACAGATAAAGAAATGAAAATTTTAAAAATGTGTCAGAAATGCATTGGCATTAAATTTAAACAGAATATTTTCCTAAATTAGTAATGTGAAATCGGCGCAACGTTTTGAGCGCAAAAAAGGTTTTTTCATATGGACGGAACTGTAGCTCCACGGTCCGTCAGCCCGAATTTCCCGTAGAGCTATACAATTTTGCAGCTATGTCACTCTATTCTTCAACGACTAATGAATATTGCTAATACCAATAAATGAATCGATACACACCATGTTCAATCTTTTCTGAGTGGCAACTAGTCTACACTATGATAAAGATTACTTAGAGAACACGTATTGTTATTCAAAACGTTGAAACTTTACTGAAAAACAAATACACTGCCATGAAGACACCCTAAAACCTATAGCTCGCATAAGTACTTATCCCTAATTTCAAACAAAAGATATATAAAAACATGGTGCCATCGTTTATCGCCAAATATACTACGAAAAAGTAACACTATCATACCTGCATACATGCAGTACTAGTCGAAGTGATTGTAGATATAGGAAAAGTAAGTTGCAAAGTACATGTAATACGCGATATATGGTACATGTAGTTAAATGTTCTACTTACGAATTCTCAATGATGATCGTAGGGGTCCATAGATATTTTGCCGCGCTGAAGAGGTACACCACATTGGTATAATCTTGTGACGTTTTGGATGGATTGTTCCACGATAGCCGGTTATCTTCCCATGCCTTAGGAAAGACAGGAAGTTTATGGAAATAAATTTTCAGAAATTAAGTGTTGTGTTCGTGAAATTACGTTGAGTATATTGGAAGTCTTACTATTGTAAGGTAACCAGAAATCGAAAGATACTGGTCTTTGATGTTCTGTAAAATATAAAATATTAGTGTTAGTGTTTTTATTTGATTCTCAGTACCTAGTGTATGTAAAATCATTTCAAAAAGTTATTTTTTTTACTTTTGTTAAACACTAGATCCCCAATAACTAATGATCTTGTCTACATGTTAATTAAACACAATAATAAATCTATTACTTTAAATTTTATTATTCGTATTTTTTTAGCAGTTTATTCTCTTATTAATTTTATTTCTACGAGCATAAATGAAAGCATTTACCTAGTATTTTGATAATAAGGGTCTGTATCTAATTTACCAAATGGATCAAATTTACAAGCTACCCGGTAAAAGATTTCACTTATTACTATCATTCAACAAGTAAATGCGGAATAAAGATACGCAGGAGTATTGAAAACTAGCTTCGTAAGTATCAATGGATGGCACTTACAAGTTCATTCACAGTGAGTATAGTTAAGGACACATTTGTTGTCACCCTTAAAACAGGACGCTGGAGTGGCGAATACTGGTTCGTCTCAAACAATTCGGTGCGGAGATCAGTCTCCAAAGAAAGTGAGTAAAATGGACGAGAAGGTTTCCCCTCTGTTTGACCAAGGTGAAACATATGCACCACTGAAAGCATACGATATCATATTATTAAAATTTGTGAGTGAGTGGATCCGGTTTGAGGCTTCCGCTGACAGATAGCTAAAAGACGGTGCCCCGTGGTCTTTTTTTTTTACTAACAACATGTAACCCTTTAACTGACTGACTTTTATCGGTTAGAATTTAATATTTCTGTATTGCTTTATCTATAATGATAAAAATAACGGCAATCAGGGCAATTAGGAAAGATCTGCCTCAGAGTTTGACGTAAATTATTCTTTTCCGGGCTCCTTTTTCTAGTTTTATCAATATGGGAACCAGTAGGCTAAATTCGGGGCATATTTCTTAATGAAGAAAACGATGTATCATCAATTCATGTGGATGATGCAAAAGTTTACACAGAAAGTAGTAGGTAGCGAACATATTTTTTTGAAATAAAAAAAAGATAACCCATGGGATATTTTTTAAGGTTAATCTTGTAAAACGGATATCGAGTTAAGGGATTTTCCATCGATTGCATTATTAAAGAAATCTAATAATAATCTAGCTAAATGAGTATAAATGATTTGATTTTTTCGATAACTTGTAGTTTTCTCGTGTTATCTCTTAGGACTTATTAAAACTGTCTTACTAATGCATTGTAAACAATAATCGGAAAAATAATTTTTGACCAATATCGTGACCATGCCCCTTTTAAAATAATTTGCTTTTTATTTTAAATAATATTGACAAACATTATTTTGCATTGATCAAGTTTTCTTTTAAAATCAATGTTTTAAAAGTAGATTTCTTGTACTTACTCTGTATATTGCAAAAAATTATGCCCAAGATCTTCATCTCAAAATCTGCTGAAACGGAAGCTGTTTAGACTGGTTTCCTTGGGATTACTAAAGTCCAAAGATCTACATATACCTGTCTACATTTATATGGTATTCTCGTCAAATGATCTGATCAAATTAGCTACCTGACAAGACACCAATCCATGACGCATGCTCTGAATACATTTGTTTTATTGATAACAATTCCAACGAGAAAAATAACCGATTTTAAACCAGTTCTCTTCAGTTGTCGGTTATTATTACATGTAACTGCTGACTTGGTTAGATTTTATATCATACTTAATTTACGGAAGTTTGAGAGACTATGGATGTTAAATAGCCTTAAACAAAACTGTATATCAGGCCAAAATCATGAATTTATTCCTTTTCCAAATCACCGCAAGCATGTAACATTGTACTTCTTAAGCTGCTTTATCTCAAACGCTTTTTAAATATATGCCCTCTTTGTTTATTCTGACTCAAATTTTATCAACAGTTTCTTTGATCAAAGGATGTGCAAAGACCTGAACAAAGTTATAACCCAAACGTCAGCCCTTGTTAAATGTTTTGTATGGTTCATGTGTTCTCTCCGCTTACCGTTTTGACCTGGTTCTTTACCAAAAGAGTCCTTTTGATCACAAAAATGCAGCAACATTTAACCGCGTCTTGAGAATAAATGTTAAAGCACATCTCTTTAACTCCAGTTTTTTTGTCACACTCCCTTTGACTTAATCTTGCTCAAATTTGCTTGTATATAATAAAAGGGTTTGCAGGGATTTAGGTCAAATTCAAACTTTTTAAAGCCAGATGATTAAATCAAAGTAAATTAACTAATTTTAATCTTTGTGACAATGTAGACATAATGATATCGGTGCACTTTATCGGGGTTGGCATACTGTAATGTTAATGCCCAGTTTTAATGAATGAATTTGTAAGTGTGGGGAAATTGAGTGACTGAGAACCTTTGAATTAGTCTACACCAAGGGTATATCAACAGCTGTGCTGTAGACATTAGGGAATGGCACATGTAATAGAACAGCACGAGCGATATCATGAAAGAGAAGAATGGTAGAAATTGTTAAATATTAGACAGAAGAGATAGGAATGGCAAGCAACCCAGGGAATTAAAGTGAGGTGCTTAGTACACAGAAAGAATAATCTTACCGTGACCAGGCTACGCTCAGGTCACAGTAAGAATTCGTCCCAAATACTTGCAATGAAGCAGCCGCGATGCGAATCAGCTTCGCTTCGATTTTAAGTATGTTAAAAATAATCTGCAGGGGAAAGAAAAACTACAATTTATATATTACAAACCTTTTTAAACAAGCATATGTAGTTTAGTCCACAAAATATCCATTTAATGAGTCGTACCAAGGCATTTTGTTAAAATACACGTTTGAATTTAACTGCCATTTTGTCGGAAATCGCACTCTGAATGTCTCGGATTTTATCATTAACATGGCGACCATAGACAGCCAATTTTCAAACGTGATGTTAAAAGTGGTAGTGATTTCGTTGTAAAAACAGTTAATATGGTAATATGGGAATATAACAGAGCAACATTGTAGGTATTTGAGACCAATTATATGAAAATTTAGGCGAGATACAGCGCGATATATTTTTTTTCATTTGCTACGAAGCGAGTATATGGGACGAATTTTATCGTTAAACCGGGTCCGTAAGACTTCTGTCATTTTAACGATAGAACATTCTATCTACTTAGTACAGTAAATCTGACAACAAAGACTCCAAGTGCTTCTCTCAAAAGAAACAGGGTGCAGGAACACGATTAATATAATTTTTATTAAAGACCCCACATTGTGTCCCCATTGATTTCAACATTATCCAATTAGAGTAAAAATATTACTATACCAATCATTCTTAATCCATGTAGAGTTAGAGGAACATCGTCATAGGATACACTTGGAACCCAGGTCAAAACACGTAATAATTAAATAAAATAATTGAAAAACACTACCTACCGCATCAAGAGAAATGGAGTACCTTAATATATGCAATATTTTGCCCAAAAATGACGAAGTTCAAAAGCTGGTATTTTTTCCATTAATTATCAGAAATTAAAAGCCTAGCAATTTGCACACCTCTGATATATGTACAATTGATCTGCAAAACAACAGTTTCCTATCTTTAAAAATGTAGCAAGAGTTATCCGTACAATTAGGGTACCCGTCTTGCAACCGTCCGCCATTTTCACCATTTCAATAACCGGATTTTTCCGTTGGAAACCCTGATTAAAAATGAAACAGGTTCTTGAAATTCTATATCAAATTCTATATCAAATAATGGGAAAAGTTATATTTAAATGAATGAGGAGGTCAAAAGCTTGTTTAATGCTAGTTAAAGATAAAACTCTGAGGTGTGATTCTCATTTCCTTCATATTTAATACAAAATGACAGTTCAAAACAAAATATGTCATTGGGTTTTCCATACACAATATCAAACAAAGCTTTTGTTATCAAGCATCGTTAAAAGAATTTATGTCTGGAATTTTATAAACCTGTAGACACCTTTCATTTACTACTAGTATATCTTGACCTTAAGAAATATTAAAACAAACGTTCATCAGGATTGATCACGTGATTACATCCTGTGAATCCAAAAGGTTTTCTCAGAAGATTTGATCACCTACCAATCAAGTTCATATCCCAAAGAACTTTTTAACATTGCTGTTGTTAGGTCTTGAGACACGGGTAAAGAAAGTGATGTCTACAGGGATTTTGTATTGCAGCATGCCCGGATGATAAAGTTGAAACATTTTGCTAGGTATTCCTAATGACTTCCGAATTGAGAAAAGATGTAAACATTCCCCATTATAAATCTCCGTAAGAAATCTGGTTTTGTTCCTGTGATATTTTTATGGAGTGAAAATTGATAACGTGTCAATTAAGATATCTTGAAAATATTTACCTTTCATGCATTTTAATTGCACTTCTTTCACAGCCTCAGACACAGGTGTGTATTTTTATGAGAAAAAAAAAACTTCCAAATGTGCTACATAAATATCTTGGGACAGACTATAACTGAAATGAGCGTACAATGAACAACAATTATTCAGATACTTAAAAAATAAAGAATCAATTGTTTTCATTCATCGACGTAGAAGCTTTCAGTTTAGGAAATCCAGGGTATTATTATAATGTGCATTAATAATTGATAGCGCATTCATGTTTCTGCTAGGGATAAGAAAAACTGCTCAGTTATGTATGAAAAGCAGAATTTTTTTCTTACTAACATCTGATAAACTAAATGTTAATATGAACTTAAGGAACTTGAAGTTTCCAACTGTATAAAGAATGTAATGAATGTATTCATATAAGAATACGAACGTATAATATTCAAAACTTTGATGGGACAACACGCAAATTAATGTACTACTAGTAAAAAATTATATATGCATGCGCAGATCTAGAAAAAATTCTATGCGGAGAAAAAGGTCATAGGGGTTATTTTGTTTGCAGGGCTGAGGTATCCAATATCTTGTTTTGGTAAATTTACCATAATTATGTGATTTCAATATTCGGCCCCCTCCCCTTTAGATCCACGTATGATACATTTGTGTAGACATTGATTGTTTGTTTAAAGAAAAAGATGGACATAAAAAACCTAATTGATCTAAAAGATAAAACATTTTATGCCGCTGTGCGGTGGAGGGGATCAATTAATGCGACCACACAATCACAAAAACAAGAGAGAGTACTTTTCGTCATTGTTTTATATCTAATGTTGTTAACGCCTTTATCTTTTACAGGATTGGAGTACTTTGTTAAATTCTATAACGTGTTGAAAGGAGTCATCTATACTCTACACATGTTGAAAGATAAGGAATATGCATAATGCCAAAACGCACAAGGGAACACCCCACCCCCCTTGACCCTTAACCATAAAACATTCACCAGTAATCTTGAAGAATGAAGGAGAATAAATTAAAAACTTTCAAGGAACATGCAACAAGGTTCAAAGTCGCTTCTAGTACCGGTAATCCCACAGATGAATAGCCATTTTCCACCAAACCTTTTAGAAGCTGTTAGTAGAATATGCAATCGATTTTGAAGTCGACTTCCGCACGTTATCACTCTGATCGACCTGTGCGTTTGCTTAAGTGGACAATGTCTTTGCTCCGTTGGCTTGTCAATTAACGGAGATTGATCGTATAGAAGTAACGCTTACTCTTGTAATGTTCTTCCCGTTTTGCATGTATTTAATTATGATTTATTGCGGAAACGAAAATGGAAGGTGTGTACATTAGTTTGAATCTTTTATAAGATGAACGATTAATTACAAAGCCATATCGCCACCATTAAGGTGGCTCTATACACCACTTTTTGATGACGCAGTACGCAAAAAAGTAAATCGGGAAACATGCATTTCCGGTACTGGCTGATTTAAACTGAGGTGAATTGTATGGGAACCGCTATTTTGAAAAAATTGTTAAATGGATAGATTTAATTTGATAATTGGAAAATTCATTACTTACAAGTAATGTGGTATGTGACACCTTCACGTTGTGTGGCATTATTTATCGAAATAAACAATAAAATCAAGTATAAATTTTTAAAGAGTTTCTTTAGCATCATCGATATGTTACACCGTAGCGCAGTGGGTTAGTGGGTTCACTGCAAACCAGTAGGTCATGAGTTCGATTCCCGTTGAGAACAATAAATTTTTTAACTTTCCAAAAATTTCTAAAACGTAATTTTGGGTTGAATACCGTGAAAGAAAATTCTAAACAGGTGAAAATATTTCAATTATAATATACTTTAATGCACATTAATATCGACACCTAACGGGGATGAGAGGGTTGCTTTGAATTTCTCTCAGGTTGGGATACATAAATCCTATTAGCCTAGTCAATGTTCCCCTTTTATTTATTTGACTTAGTTTTGCACTAAAGCGAATATATTCACTTATACAGGGCAAAGTCTATAATGAAATATGCATGTATTTATCATCCCAACATTATATTTAGGAAATTTTCTTCAACTCAGAAATGAAAAGTCCCCAAGGTGTTTGGGCCTTGGGATTTAGGAACGATAACCCTTACATGAGGAACTTTCATACCAAATAAAATTTAAAATATTTTTTGTGTTTATTTGCAATTGTTTTCATTCAATTTTTTATTTCACATTTATTAAAATACATTTTTCTTATAACATCAAGCAACTTTTTCAGATGATTTGTCAACAGAGTAAGAAAATATGAAAAAATATGTTTTGGGGAAATACTAAAAATATTTGCGATAATAACATTTTTGAATGTTTTGAAGTGTTATATTTTTTTTATGTGTCCGAAGGAAATATCCATCATATGACATAATAATTTCTCTCAATTTGTTGATAGCTGTCTTTTTAAAAAATATTTAACAAAAACACGAAAAAACATTAAAAAATTCTTTAAAAATACCTATGGTATACCTATCGTCATTTTAATATTTGATAAGTTTATGTTTTGTGGTCTTCTATTGAAAATTGGAATAAACTGTGGGTGTATAGAGCCACCTTAAGGCAACAGAGAGCAATCTTTACAGATTTTATATAATTATATCTATTAAATGTATCAGATGCATTATACCATTCAGATTTTACTTAGTCTCATAAATTTATCCTTTTTATTGTCGACTTTGATTTATTTTGATGTGACCTCTAACCGATCGAGGTTAAGGGTGATTTATCTCAAAGTCGTAGAATATCCATGAACCCATTCTACACCAACATATGGGTATCCATCCAGGTATATTGAAAGTTTCTGTACCTAAAATGATCTTCCTAGAACCCTTTCCGTCTAACTATCTGCTGTAATGGTGTACAGATGCGGATACCTTAGACCTTATCGTGATCTAAACGGACTTGTTTCGCCCGTGTAGTCAAAACTGCTGTCAAAGTATTTCCCTTGGTGCTAAAAAGTTGGTGCGCGAAAGGTCTGTGGTCTGAGAGTTCTGTGGATGGCTTTCGCTACATCTGATACATTTATGAATGCATTCATTGAATGTACAGCAAAACTTGTCATACTGTAGCTGCTTTGAAATAATAAAAAAAAAGAATTATTTGTTGTGAAGAAAGTGGTATAATAAGTGGTTTGGTATTGGGGTTGACCATTCGGCTGTATAAACATTAGTTATTATACTTTCATGTTTTAAGAATACTGAAATCTGTTTGGTTGAGACGAAGTTTAAAATCCGTTCTATTACCTTTAGCGTTAGCAACACACTTGGCAACGGGTAACTCAACGAATTGTTACATGCGCGTAAGTTATGCGAGTACGGTTCGCTGTAAAATTCACGTCATTCTTAAAGAAGTCAGTTATGTATTTCAAATAAAGCGATTTGATTATTTAAAAAAAGACTGTGATTATAGCCTCCGATAACACAGGGTTTTGGTGTTGTTTTTTTTTGGGGGGGGGGGGGGAGGTATATAGGAATTACCTTGTCTTCCGCCCGTTTGTGCAAAATTCGTATCCGGTCCATATCTTCCTTATGGGGAAACATTGGAAGTTCTTACTTCTCACAATAATTTTTATCCCCTGAGGATGTGTTATGACCTTGACCCAAGGTCTTTCGGGCAAGGTCACTGACATGAAAAGTACAAAATTCGTGTTCGGTCCATATCTTCCTTATAGTGAAACATTAGAAATTCTTACTTCACACAAAGATTGCTCATGAAATGAGGATGTGTTACGACCTTGACCGAAGTGAAAGTGGATATTGCAGGGTAGGGGTTATTGTAGGGGCCATATCGCAGCCCCCTCTCGGTTGATTTTCCTGTACTTTGGAAATGTTGTTGGACTAATGTTTGTCTGTCATTAGGCCAAATTTGAATAGATTTGAGCCTGTAAAATATTTTATATGAATTTTTGTGTTATAAAGGAATAAGAGGGAAAAATAATTGTGGTCTGTGTCCAAATGGCTGGTTTCCATGTAGATTATCTTTTGATTCCTGTCCTGTTTGTTATTATAAGGATGCAATTGTCTTCAGGCATTTACAGTTAAAGGAAGTGAACATGAAAAAATTATCTAGGGCTTAAATTTGTCTGTTTGATGTGTATAATGATATCTGAAAACCGTTTAGACAGAGCTTTCCTCAGTAAAAAGATATACCACTTAGAATAACTAATTCTTGCAATCAATGAGCGCTGCCATATTGTTAAAATCATTACCTCCCTGCTGGGTTATCTCTAAGCATCTAAGAGAGGGCAGCACTGATGCTGCCGTCAGTGAGACACATTGCATTTTTACACACGTTTAGTAACAGAGATAAAATGCCATCATCAAAATGTGAATGGAAACTTGAAAGGAATGTAAAGAGTTGTCATTTTAAACAGTGTTTATGGAGGAAGATTTTGGATCTCAGAATGATGCATTCCCACCAGCAGTTAATGTGACATGTAACTAGAATGGAATGTCCGTGGATCAGTGTTATTGTGACCTATTTTTTCTTGCACTCGGGAATTTCTTGTTTATGAGTTTGAACATTATGTGTGCTACATAAATGAGCACACAAGGTGCATTGCACAGCATCCTGACTTTTAAAAAGTGACTTAGTCCTGTTATTCTTCTGACAGCATAAACAGAACCAGCGTACATATCATCAAGATCTTATGTATAAAAAAAAAACAAATCAGAAAAATTTCCAGGGCATTTAAATAAAAAGTAACGGTAAGAAACCCCAAAAAGAAAATGAAATTACAATTTGATATTAATTTAAATTGAAATCTAAAAACAACATTTTATTTATATAAACACTGACTGCCACATCTCCGTACAAACATCTGGAATGCGATGGTCTTGTAATTTCACAAATTAATTTATCTATTCATTTTATGTACAAATCATAAATAGTTATCTGAGGTTCATTTATAGAAATGTACTAAATCCTTGTCTTCTCATGACAGTACACAAAAATTTTCTTCACATCAAGGCATATTTTTTCTCCGTAACTTTTATAAACTCTGTACATTAACACTGGCCTAGTTCCAACATTGACCCAGTCAACAGCAGCAATGTGGCTTATCTACGTCAGAGAACAGATGCATGCTGGGGAATAATGGATTACCTCCATAAACCTTTCACTGAGAGTGTTAAATTGATAAAATCTCTTGATAGAAATAAACAAAAAAGTAACAGACCTCATTTTTAAGTTTCAAAAGGCTTTTAAAATTTATTAAGCAACAATTATATTTTTCATGTTCACTTCCTTTAAGTTGATTAAGATATGGATTTTTTAGAATTAAAATTGGTTTGTTTACTCGTATTAGCATTAACAATTTGAAAATACTGTGAAATAATGCTTGATCTGCAAGAAAGCTTTCAATTGGCAAAGAACAGTTTTATGGAGTATTATGGTGGGTACAGACATTAATACACGTACGTGTGCAAGGTCCTTTTCCTGGTTGTACATGTATGATGATGTTTTTGAATAGGTTTTTAAATTGCCGCTTGTAATTCTCATCTCCCTGGGCAAAAGGAATTTCCTGTTGCATCTAACTTCTCGTACATGTATGTCCCTCCTCCGTCCTATTCCTGACTTTAGTCCTCGTGGATCCTGTCAGTCCGGCTACTCCCCCCCCCCCTTTTAGGTGGCATTTCTTGCTCAAACAAACAGACATGTTTAAATGATATTGTAACGTGTAATGTGAGTTCAAACCACGGATAATAATTTTCCCTAAACGTTTCCTACTTTTCTAAATGATTGGAATAAAATCAACTCTTAAACACTGTCATCAAATTAAATAAACACGATGATTCTAACTGATTTATAACGTATAATTTTCCTTCAGCTAATCTGTACAACACTTGGTCTGAAACCACTGTTTCAGACAACCGTTTCAGACCCTGTTCTGAACCTAGTCCGAACTTATTTATTTCTGAGCCTATGCTCCCGGACTATATGATATAATCTAATGTTTCAAATGGTCCACCCGCTCCCGGACTATATGATATACTCTTATAATGTTTCAAATGGTCCACCCGCAGTATTTTGGGGTCCCGCAAATGAAACATAAACCGTACCTACTATTATCGCTGTAACTCTGCTCTCTGAATGAGGTCTTCTCTCCTCTGCGTCTATCAGTAGACTAACAACTATGCGCAGGCGCGCTTCCTATTTATACCCTACACTGTACGTCAATTCTGCTGACTCATCGCATGGTCATCAAAACGTTTGAGACAGTAACCCACGCCCAAGGAATAGCTTATGATTGAATATATTTGATTGACCCTGATTGCTCTATTTACATAATCAAAGGAATTTTCATTACGATATTATTTAACAGTAATATTATAAATGTGTTGGTTCATATACAATTATTGACATGAGCGAGCAAACTCTAATTTAAGTTTGAATAATCCAAACCATCCATGTAAAAAACTTGCCTAACCTATAGTATTTGATGGTATAGAGATAACAATAAGATTTCTTTGAAATTTTTATCATTAAATCTTTTGGACATATGCATAAAACAACAGTATTTTTGAAAATAGTTAAAGAAACTTTTTTTATGCTTCCTTCTACTTCAATATGCAAGTCCAAATTAAAGATTTAGTAATTAAATACTGATCATAAAACTAGTAAGTGCTGTAATACACCTCAAGGCCGACTTAATTTTCCTTATATACAAACTACTTTTTGATAAAAAAAATATATTATATGTGAAATAAGGATATTTATTGTATGTGAAACTAAAGAGAATTAAAGTTAATGTTTTCTTCGGATTATCACTAAACGATATGGGTGAGTTTGTTGATTTCTTAATTCTGAGGCAAAACATCAAAACATTTTAAAACAGATTTCTTGTTTTAAATACATCAGAATCTCGTTATAACTACCAGCCAATAAGAAAATGAAACTAGTCTGTATGCCGTTATATTGTGGGGGATTTCTACATTTACCACTAAAATGACAATTTGATACATTCTGGGTTGTCTGTTGAATTACAGTATACACATAAAAAACAAGATATCTGTGAGCCAATGTTCACTAGTGATACCCCCGCTCTGATGTGAATATGCAAAATAAGCAAAGTCGACATTTAACAGAAAGCTGGCATCCGATTGGTACAGAAATATATCCAACAATATGGCATGCCTAAACAAATAGTGTTTTAAAATTTCAAGCATCTGCGATAAATAGCTGCTGAGAAATCTTTGAGGAAAATTTGTTTGAAAATTTTGGCTAAAATAAACAAAGTACTCATTAAACAGGAAGTTGACGTCCGATTGGTACAAAAATACATCCCACGATATTGCATGCCTATAAAAATACTGTGTAAAAATTTCAAGCATCTGCGATAAACAGTTGCTGAGAATTCTTTGACGGAAATTTGTTTGAAGTTTTTGGTTAAAAAATAAGCAAAGTCGTCATTTAACAGGAAGTTGACGTCCGATTGGTACTATATATCCCACGATATGGCATCCCTTAACAAACACTGTGTAAAAATTTCAAGCATCTGCGATATATAGTTGCTGAGATAAATGCGACAGACATTTTTGTTACGGACGGACAGACAGACGGACAGACGGACGGACAGACCGACAGACAGACAGACAGACAGACACACAAGGGTAAAACAGTATACCCCCTCTCCTTCGGAGCGGGGGTATAAAAAATTATACATCATCAAAACAGTTAGGATAAGTGATCAATGCCAGCCATTAACAAGGCAACCTGAGTCATTTTCTTATCGATTTTATACAGTTATATAATTAAATCTCGTTTTGAGTTTAAAGTTTTAAATTAGCATTTCATAAAAAAAGAACGACAGCTTCTTTAATTTGCTTTCTATTGATTACGACCCACATCTTCGTCTCAAGCTAGCTATGGAAGAGGACTGTACATATTAGTCTTGGTTTGTGACGATAAAGGCACAAAAATTGGTATAAATAAAGCACGATATATTTGATTTGTATAGCTTTAGGTATTGGCAATTAGGAAACAGCATTTTTAGGGCGGCTAGCTAGATGATTGTGGTCATTCTATGATATATATTAACAAAGAATGAGACTGAAATATCTCCAATGTAAATATACAGATATACTGGTTGTCAACCACGATGCCTTTTAAAGGCGGTTTCAAATGCATGCTTCAATATACAAACTTAATTTTAAATATTTGGAATGTTGCTGTTGTTCGATAACGGGAAACTAAGCGGAAATGGTGGGGTATCGCCAGGCATTAAAGCGATTTTCATGAGCACTTTACAAACAACGTTAATGAGATCTTTCCACTACATGTACGTTCAGTAATTGAATGCAATCAATTAAACTTTAGAACAGTACATTGTGACCAGCAGATATTGGGTGGGTTTTTTTTTTTTAAATATTACAAAGTAATATATTAAGGCAAATGGGAGAGGTGAAATATCTGTTTTTCAAGCAGGAATTGAATTAATTAAAGCAATATGAGCTGTATTTTTTATAATTTTATTTCGCTGCAAAAACCTGCTAGTATAAGTCTGCATATAATTTAAACTTTTATGATAAATAAGATTTGAAAAAATCATGAATTTTTGTCAAAAGAAATATTACTCTTCTAAGGAATATATACATGTAGCAAATCAATTTTTGTACAGGACGACAATAATTCAATTTTGCTCCAAATAAGGCTTTTATCGGCCTTTTCCATGAAAATATGGCTAACAGAAATTTAAAAACCATGATATTTTTGTCATTTTAGTAGAAAAGAACATTTTAGTAAGAAAAAAATTAAACATGAAAAATGCAGCTCATATTGCTTTAAAATAAACTCGGTTAGTGTGAGATATAAATCTCCCCTTTTTTTGTGAAAATATGCATATTTCTACAATAGAGCTTTGTCAAAACAGGTTCTCATCACATTTGGTGTGTTCACTATGAGAATGAGTGTTAATTTTGTAAGAATGAGAAAATTCGTGTAAAATGTATAAATACTTAGAAATGACCAATCATGGTTTAATCCTTTTCAAACTGAAACAATGCTGTATCACAATAACACTGTCAAATCAGACGATACATGTATGTGTAATCTTAAGCATTCTGATTCTGACAGCTGACGGATTCAAAAGAAGACGATATTCAAAGCCAGAAAAAGGACAGTCAAGACCGCAGAGGGAGTTGCGCTGGCACTGAGCCAGCAAGCCCACGATACCTTGGAGATTGACATCTGAAACATACCCATGTTGTTTGACACCATTGTGTCCTCATCCAACTTCATGTGGTTGGTGGTAAATATGAGAACACCGACCACGATGCTACTGACTGGAATATAAAAAGGAGTAGCATTGTACTGAATGACATCATGGTATAATGCATAGATGATGAATTAATGTGAATGCTTTCATTTCAAAGAAACAGAAGACGAAAGGCACGCTTTTTTGGAGCGATGTTTATTACATGTATCAGATTGTGATTAAGGTGGCTCTATACTTCCACAGTTTATTCCAATTTTTAAAAGAAGAACACAAAACATAAAGTTATCAAATATCAAAATGATGATAGTGATACTACATGTACAGGTATTATTAAAGAAAATTTACATGCGAATTCGTGTTTTTGTGAAATAATTTTTAAAAAATTTACTTTTAACAAATTGAAAGTAATTTTTGTCAAATGATGGATATTTCATTCAGACACATTAAAAAAAAAATATAACACTTCATAACATTCAAAAATATTATTATTGCAATTCTTATTAGTATTTCCTTAAAACATATAATTTTCATATCTTCTTACTCTGTTGACGAATCATCTGAAAAAGCCGCTTGGTATTTTATGAAAATGTATTTTAATAAATGTGACATTAAAAAAATGAATGAAAATCATAACAAATAAACACAATTTTAACTTCATTTGGTATGAAAAGTCCTTAGGTAAGCGTGCGTTATCTTTCGGAAATTCCTTAGTCCCATGGTCCAAATACCTTGGGGACACCCAAACACCTTGGGGACTTTTCAATTTCTGAGTTAAAGAAAATTTCCTAAATATTGTTTTGGAATGATAACTACTCACATATTCCATTATAGGCCTATATAAGTAAATATATTCGTCTTAATGTAAAACTAGGTCAAACAAATAAAGGAGAAAATTAATTCATATGATCTATGTATCCAATCCTGAGAGATTTATAACTACATGAATGATATACAAATTATATCCTTAAAAATAATAAATCGGTTTCTACAAGTGTTATTGTATTTTAAACATCGTACTTTAATTAAAAATTATCCAAGTATCAAAATGTGTTCAAATATAACAAAATTTGCAAAAGAGCGGTTCCCGTACAATAGGCGTCAGTTTAGGTCAGCCAGTACCGGAAGTACATGCTTCCATATTTACTTTTTTGCGTACTGCTTCCACAGAAAATGGTGTATAGAGCCACCTTAAATGACTTTTTAAATAGTTTATAAATAATGAGTCTTTTGCTTAAAGGAAACAACCTTGTAGAAAGATTAAACCACTTACATTATATGATAAGTACTAGTATAATAAAAACTGATTCATTTGGTGCTTTAGAGTAGGTTACCTGAGATGACACTGGTCAGGAGAGTCATCACATGGGTGAGTAACATGTCTGCCGCGATGGACAGGAGTAGGCACATAAGGATCAGGATCACTGTAAGGAGGGACATTCCTAGGGCCAGGATACAGAAGCCTCGGGAGCGGCGGATCCAAGTGTACCCTATGAAAAACATCAAAGTACTTATTTAAGTCAAAACCAGACCTCAGGCAGGAAAAACCATCGAATTCGAAAGAGTTGGTTCCAATTGTATCTTTAACATGTAAATAAAACAATTTTCAAATAATATACATGTAATTAGCATCTTACTGTTAATCATTTATTACTCTTATATGTTACTGGCAATTAAATATAATTAGCTTCTTAGTGGAAATCAATTTTTATCTCAATATGCAAATGATACAATTTAATAAATATACTCGTAATGAACACATCAAGGGCTGTCCAAGAAGGTTTTGGTTAATCGAGTTTTAGTCATTTTAAATATGTTTATATACATGTATCATAACCGGTATGTTTGTTATGAAATTTAATTCAAACTAGAGTGGTTTGGGGTGTTTTCCCATGAAATTAGTCTAAAACGTTGCTGTATTACATGGCAATCGGTTTTTTGGCACTTAAAGGGGCATGGTCACGATATTGGTCAAAAATTATTTTCCAAATTTTAATGTCTACAATGCTTCAGTAAGGCATTTTTAATAGGCAACTGAAATTCAAGTGTCATTCGTTGAGTTATAAGCGAGTTACAGAGCTTACAATTCTTTGCTATGTAAACAAAGTTTTTGTTTACATTTTGGATGTTGAAGTGAAAACTCCAGTTTTAGACCAAAAATGAATGTGATAAACGTTAAGATCTGTTTATTGATGCTTAAAATGAATAAGATGAAAAAATCAGCTTGAAAAAGACCTTTAACCGGTATACAGAACTAATGTAAACAAAAACAGGACACGAGTCTTGTTTACATGACAAAGAATTATGAGCCCTGTAACTTGCTTATAACTTCACTAATGACTCTCCAATTTCATTTGGTCATTGGAAATGCATTCCTAAAGCATTGTAAATGATAAAAACAGAAAAATAGAATTTGACCAAAATCGTGACCATGCCCCTTTAAGGGTCCTCCACACACCTGAGAAAATTTCTGCCTACAAGCCATTTCTTTTAAATTACTAAAAGATATGGATTTTTAGCCTGTGTCCGACTTGAAAATGACCCTAAAAATGTCAAAAAAAAAATTGTTGGGGGGGGGGGGTCAACTTTTTAATTTTACCGCTGTTCATGAAAATAAAAACCCCTGCAGTATTCGAACTCGGGGCCTGCGAGTTTGTATACTGAAGGAAAACCCACTGCGCCACAGAGATATACAACATATATTGCCATCTTATGACGTACTGTCATAAAAAGTAGAAGTTAATGGGTGTCAAGGATCCTTAAATTGTGGTTGCCTATTCAAAATACCTTAGCTTATCTTGCGGGTTTTCTGACGTAACAATAGAGCTTAACGTAAAGTGTTGACCGTCAATCGGTCATAGCAAACCCATCCTTTTTTGTAATTGACAAATGATCTTTAGAAACATAGAAGGACCTTACATACAGTTTATGTAAACATTTATAATTATCAAGTGCTCACACTTTAAGGAGGTGTCAAACATTGTTACATTTTGTTTAATAAGGTACGATTGTGCGTTGGAACTCTTCTATTTCAAATCATGTGTAGACAAGAAAATAAACTGCATCGTATGTATTTGCTTCACTTTTTTTACAATGAGAACTTCAACCAACGATCTAACTATTAAAATTTATTTGGCTTTAGCTTATCATCGTATACGATTACAAACTGATTATGACAATAGTTGTATGGTAATTAATTTTGCATTTATTGACTCAGTGTTTCATGAAAAGAAAAAATGGCCATTGTTCTTCTCTTCACAACCTTACATTTAATATAAATTATATAAATTATTGCACATGTGCAATCATAAAAATGTCTAATTAGTATTTATATGTTCTAACGATGAGTAAATAAGCTAGTCTTCTCAATCAACGAATTTTTATTTTTTGGTTCTCAGACGTAAAAAAAATGATGACGTCGTGCTAACGTAATAATTAAACTAAAGGTTTTGCGAAATCTTTTTAAATTTTTAAAGTTGTTTTGCAAAAAATTGGCCGAAAACACATATTGATTATTTTTATGAATTGATTCAATATTATCTCTTCAGCTATTGTGTTGAGAGATATTAATTAGGATCTTTTAAATCGTTTAAAAGTTTGAATCATAGTTCTAAAATGCGTTTTCCGATTAAGATATGCATTTTTTGCTTGATTTTATCAGCGACACTGTGCTTGAAACACGATAACATTATTACTACGCACACGAATCTCAAATAAAATTTAGAAATAAAACTCTGAAACCTATGGATCACGCGGACAAATTTTCAGGGTAGGTTTTCTCGCAAGCAAGCAAGCAAGCGAGCCACCTTAAAGGGTTGGGGAAAGTACGTAAGGCTCAGAGTAAAAAAAATTCCAACGTCGGTAACGGAGGTTTTAGAAATGAATATTTACAGTTTAAAAAAACATGTCAAAACATCTGGATCTTCAATTGTGAAGTAGTTAGTATCGTGTACGTCGTTTTCCTAGGTTATTGAAGCTGTTTTCAAATGGGCAGAGAATTTTCAAAGATATGAAGGCAAGAACATGCCTTTGAAACGCCAAAAAAAGTTACGTTGGCTAACCTCATGGAGCACCGCCTCATCTTAAAATTCTGCATCGGCTTGGGTAACACATTGATAAAATACATAGTGTTGGGTTTTTTTCATTTGTTTACTTTTAATAACTAAAATTATATACCTTTTTATGTGTGCAATATTGAGATGATTGGTCGGAAATATTATTTATTAATATTGTACCAAATTATAAGTAAGGTAAAAAAAAAATCAAATCAGCTATTCATAATTGTATGTGTCTTTGATTTCAACGGTTATTTCAACATTAATATTAATTGTTACTTAATGTATACAGAAAAATATTTGCCTCCGTTTTAGTTTTGCCACTTTCGCCAACGTTGTTAGATGGCGAATTTAAAACTGGGCAAATTCCAATGTCTCAGATTATCTTTCTCAAAATACAAAAGTGTCTGGGCGAATTTAAGACGGGGTGAAATTGTTTGCAAGTGTACAAGGGCGAAATTTACATGGGGCGAAAAAAAACCTGTATGCATTATATAATAAATATGGGTTCACAAAAGTAAAAGCGTTCAACATACATCTACTATTTCTTTCTCTGCGAAGTATTAACATGTATACTATTGAGGGCTCAGGTGGTTGATCATGAAGGTCCTTTTAATGTAAAGATAATAATCATGGTAAAATAGATTATTGGAATATTATACTCCATGGAGAATAAGTCAGGGTTGGACATTATCAATTATGCGTAAGTAAAAGCACGCACACATAGATAGCATTTGTTCTGTAAATGCATTTGAATCAAACATGGGTTAAGCCAGTGCAGTAAACAATACATCAGTTAAAGCGATTCCAATGGTATATTTGGAATCTTATCGCGGAAATGTCAATACCAGTCGCTTGTAATTCTCTGTGTGTGTATGTAAACCATGGCTTGATGTAAAATAAGAATAAACCTTGCTTTAAATTATCATTAAGGAGACTATTTTATGCAGTTCAGTTTATATCAATAAGGTTCATATCCGTGTTGTATGGTAAGAATGTGTCGTCACACATACTAATATGATTATAGATACATGTACGATGTAATTACATGGGTTAGAATTGAATTCCATTTTTATAAATTAAATATTATCATCTGATAAAGCAATGTATGCCAGTTTTCTATTCTTCCAATATTAGAGCAGTTGTAACTCTAATCAATTAGCATACAAAAGCATAAAACAGTCTCAGTAATTAATATATTCAAACCAAGAATAATTCTATTTGTACACACTATTTTTAAATACATCTGAAAATGGTAGGATGATAAGAATACCACAAAATAAAATATTATTCTATCTTTTTCAGCATGTCCATTTTGTCAATGAAACATTCCATTTTATTTGATTCAATACAGTTAAGACATTATCCATACTACATGTACCAAGTACGAAGCAGTTACATTTACCTTGAGTTTTAAACGGCGGTATGCAGTTTTCATCGGTGAGGAATTTGGTGCACACTTTGGTCTCCCACAATCCCACTACAACATAGGCTGTGAATAAATCAGAGGCATCATAAGCAGGGTACAACAAGGAGCTGTCGTTTAAACTGTCCGACAGATTGGCAGTGTGAAGAACATGGTCTGCAAAATCTTGCGTTTCTAAATATGAGAAATTGAATTCCTGCGCCCAGTCTTCATACAACATCATGGACATGTTACCATCGGGATCCATACCATCAGAAATTATTTGAGACTCGTCAAATATGGATGGGTTACTCGCAGCTAAGTTGTTAAAGTCCAGGTTAAACTCCAGATATTTCCAAGAAGGGATAAGGAAACCAGTGAGAAATATAATCAAGGTAGCACTAGAAGAAAGGAATCTGATGCGCAGAAATATTGTTGATTCGTAAAACGCATCGTTCCATTTTTCCACCATGATCTTTTGGCCTCCAGTTTCTTCGCTCATCATGTCAAAAACATAAGGTGAGCAACAAACACTGCTGACCAGTCTTGTGTATCCTTACTCTAATCAATAAAATAGCGCCGGTTGGTCTGATTAGAATAGCGTGCTGCCCCTTTTGACATCAAGACACCTATAGTCATAGTGAACACAATACCTCATAAAATAATTCCGTGCGCTTACATGTTTTTTTTAATTCCATGTTGCAATCAATTTTTGTGAAGACTTTCAGGAACATTTTTTTCTGAGACATTTCATTAACTTAAAAAAGGATTTTATTTTAGATCAATATCGTCGCTAAATCACGGGAAAATGCATTCGGAGGTGTTCCAATACTGCTGATAACACGGCGGTGAACCCGTTTTTCTCAAAGAAAGCCGTTAGTGACAAGCTTTAATACTGCTTTACTACTTGGTTTGCTTCCCCTATCGTCCATCATCAACCTTGAATTTGTAAAACTGCTTGATTGCTCTTGACGGGGCGAAATCATTATTCTCTTTCAAACTTTATTTCTGCACGATGAATTATTTCTTATACCTTTATGGTATAATTAAGTTATATTCATTCTACCATATCCATCACGATAATAAAACGAAATGCTTACCAGAATGACAAATACCCTCATAAAAGCAGACGTATTCCGAATTTTGTATTTATAAATTGGACGATGCTCACATTTTTGTATAAATACCAATATTTATCAATATTGATGATAGATAATATAACATGTATCGTAATATATTTCAAACCTTTTTTCTCTTGGGATATTAATTTGACTTCATGTCATCTGTTAATTAGCGAGGAAAGAACAGGTGAAATATACATGTAATAGATCCTTTCGCATTGTCTTTCCTTTTTTAAAAACAAGCAAGTTCAGCTGTTGTTTCACTGCGAAAAGTCGCATCTGGTTCCGATATTCCATCTATGTAATTGTTAATCAATTTCAGTGTACACCAGAGACTCACGATACATGATAATTTGATTAGCTACTTGACCAGGCAGAATCATTTATTTACACACAGCGTTATAGGTTTGCTACTACCTTATTTTGATTTCACATTTTAATAGTACTATCTAAGAAAGGAAAACCAAATTTATTGTCAACACCCAATCCATATTGTTATAGTGTGTAAAGGTAAGCATATCATTTTATCATAGTGACATGTGTTTCATAAACAATTACAGAGACATTTATATTTTTTTTTATTTATTTAAACATATTTTATTGATAATTCAAAAGGATAAGGTATCAAGCAATGTCAACCCTCTCCAAAATACAAAGTCAAGCAGTGATTCAAATAAATAATCTATAGAATATAGTATTACAAGGGAAAAGAACCTTGACTTTTTCCATACACGAATAGTAATATAATTTAATGGTTAACATATATGTTTCATACATTTACAAACCAACCACCCCATTCATACCCGCAGACAAACAAACATAAGAATGAAATGTTCATGATCTAGCCCTTTTGAAAAGAAAAGTAAGTAAAAATACAAATAAAAAATATAATAAGAGTACTAATGAATAGCAAATGTATATTGTATAATAATGTAAGGAAGAAAAACCCGGCCCTTTGGATCTGTATGTCACTTAATTAATAAACATAAATATACAAATAATTGGTCTACGTATGAAGCGCACTTTTGATCTTACACCGGAAAAATAATTGACATCCACAGATGCGGCCTTTCTTAAATGAAATATTTGTGAAGTAAATAAAACTGAGGTAAAAGACCTACTTTTTCGATGAAATATTTGGGTGATTGGGATAACATAAGATAAAAGCTTACCCTACAAGAAAACCGGTTTAAATAAAAATTATTCCAAAATTAGCTAGGTGGGTTGAGTGCACGTGGTTGTGGCCAACTTTTAGGGTACATTGTATATTGATCTTCTTGGGAAGAAAATTTCTGTATCAAAATATAAGAAAATGGTTTTATTTATTTAAATATAAAAAAAAATGGTTATAACTACAGCTAAAATATATGCATATGGAATTTTTCTTTACACAAATTTAAAAGATCATATCTAAAACATTGAAGTCCGGTCTGATGGTTAACTCATTAACCATCCGGTGTCTGAAAATGATAAAAATTCCAGGGTCTAGTGCTTTTTTATAATGTATATCACAGAACATGTCTCTCATAGACATTCCATATTCGGAATCTCTGAAGACTTGCATCATTTGAAAGAAATTATTTGTATTTTACAATTTGCAAAAGGTCAAGTCATAATGATTTTTTAATTATTTGTTGTTTCTGTAGATTATGAAAAATATTTATCCATTCTTATGATTTCATTTTTAGCTCACCTGAACCGAAGGTTCAAGTGAGCTTTTCTGATCACCTGTTGTCCGTCGTCCGTCCGTCCGTCCGTCCGTCCGTCTGTCCGTCCGTCTGTAAACTTTTCACATTTTCAACTTCTTCTCAAAAACCACTGGGCCAAATTTAACCAAATTTGGTACAAAGCATCCTTATGGAAAGGGGATTATAAATTGTTAAAATAAAGGGTACAGCCCTTTTCAAAAGGGAGATAATTGCGAAACAGTGAGTATAGGGTGCGTGTCTTTAAAAATCTTCTTCTCAAGAACCACTGCACCAGAAATGCCAATTTTTACACAAAAGCTTGTATATATAGTTAAAATTCTAAATTGTAAAAATTGTGGCCCTCAGATTAAAACTGGGGCCTCAGGAGGGGTTCAAAGTTTAACATAGAAATACATAGGAAAATGTTTTAAAAATCTTCTTCTCAAGAACCACTGCACCAGAAATGCTAATATTAACACAAAAGCTTTTATATAAAGTGAAGATTCTATATTGTAAAAATCGTGACCCCCGGACCAAAATTGGGGCCCCAGGCGGGGTTCAAAGTTTAACATACAAATACATAGGAAAAATGTTTACATGACTTTTGTTCCATTTATTCAACTAAATTGTGCACCAAAAAACCCAACTGTGTCCCTGATTATTGACAACTCATTGCATAAGCATAAAAGGTTGTTTAAATAAGAAATGACGGATGAATACGATAAGGTGTAAAAATTCACTAAATATTATTTTAGTTCATCGCTTACATTTTAATTGGATACCGTACCCGATAAACATATAAATTGATGTATAAAATTATTATTTATCGGGCACGGTCTCCAAGATAATTATAAGCGATAAATTTATCTTCTGATTTTGTTGCAAGATTGCAGCTAGTTTGGTTGAGCATTGGCAGATCAACGCACGTGGTGTGGATTTATTTGTAAACAACCATACCATAGATAATCTTGTTTTACACGGGAATTCAATTTAAAAACAAGTATGTTTTATTATAATTAGGGAAACACTGTTTATGGGTTACCCTCGTATACAAATGATGAACCAGTAAAATTTGTTCAAAGAATGTTTAAAGCAGAAAGAAGATAATTTATTTATATTATGAACTTTAAAATTTCTTCGGTTTTTGTGACCATGATGAGTTATGATTCATTGTATTACAAATGCACACTACGTATTTTATAAGGAAATGTACTGAGTATACAGTCACATGGTGATGTTAAAATTGCATATAAAAATATAGTTGCATATTGTGGTATTTATGGACTTATTGTACGTACGACCTAACTCAGACAGCGCGTGCAGGTGTCATAACAGTATTTCACTGACATGGCTGAGGCAAAATAATTCCCGAATTTTCCTTTGAATTCGGGGCGTTTCCGCACGCAACAGGAGCTGATTTTTTATAAGATAAAAAACAATGTGTAAGAGGTCTAACTATCCCTGTTTTGTAATAATGCGAGGTCATTTGAATTTTTGATGCGTGTTGTTTCCGGAGGGGGGGGGGGGGGTCAAAGGCCTGGGCTTGATTTTCAAACACATGTGTAACTTGGAGGTAAACAAAGTCTCACGCCTTGCTGGATGCACGTGTGTATTTTGCTAGAAAATTGTAAATGAAGCGTTGTTTAAAAATATGTCAAGAGGATTTTTTCCAGAAGTTCGTTTTGAATTTTTAATCTGTATGTAAAGTTGTGCAACTTTGGTAAGAATATATAGTAAAATTTAATACTGTAGTGACACCTGCACGGATCTCCGCGAGCTCCCTGGTCGAGGACGGATGTGTCCCGGTGCACGGCGAGGGCTTTTGTTAACTCTTGTTGATGAACCCATGTTTTATGTGTATTTGTATGTTGTCTGCTTGGCAAAAAATACTATAATATGTACGAATTTAGTTACACAAAATATTTTTATTCTGATATTAATTGATATACGACTATTGGTACAGAAATTTAAATTAATGATACCTATCTTAAAGAAAATGTCAGCTCGAGGCCTTTGTGGGCGTTCCGGCCTTTGATATGTATAGTGAAGACTCTAAATTGAAAATCTAAATCTAAATCTAAATTGAAACCCCAGGCGGGGTTCAAAATTTAACATAGAACTACATGTACATAGAAAAAATGTTTAAAATTTTTCTTCTCAATAACTACTGCACCAAAAATGCAAATATTTACACAAAAGTTGTATATATAGTGAAGATTCTAAATTGTATAGATCGTGACCTCCGGACAAAAAGTGGGGCCCCAGGAGGGGTTTAAATTTTAACATATATAGGAAAATGTTTTAAAATCTTCTTCTCAAGAACTATAATGCAACAGTTTGGGATATTACTATGCATACATGAACATCCTTAAATAATGTAGATTCTAATTTGAAAAATCGTGACTCCCGGACAAATAATGGGGCACCAAGGGGGGTTCAAAATTCAAACATTTTAAAAAATATAAAGGAAACGTTTAAAAATGTTCTTCTTAAGAACTACAATGTTATAGTTTGTGGAATTACTATGCATGCATCCCTGGCTTATGTAGATTCTTAATTGGTAAAATCATGACCCCCAGACCGATGCTGGAGCCCCAAGAGGTGTCAAAGTTTATTATAGAAATATAAAGGTAACACATTTTGAAAATTCTTCTTTTTAAGAATTACAATGCTTAAATTTGTGAGTTTACTAGCATGCATAACACCTTGGATAATGTAGGTTTGATAGTTTTAAAATAGTGACCCCTGGACTAATTCTGGGGACCCAAGCTGGATTAAAAGTTAAACGTAGAAGTATAAATGGAAAATGTTTTAAAATCTTCTTTTCAAGAACTACAATGCTTCAATTTGTCAGATAACTACGTAAGCATTCTCAAATAGTGTAGATTCGAAATTATAAAAGCCGTGACCCTCGATCTAATACTGGGCCCCAAGAGGTGTTCAAAGTTTAGCATAGAAATATAGAGGGAAAATGTTTAAAAATCTTTTTCTAGGTAACTATAATGCTTCAGCTTGTGAGATTACTATGCAAGCATCCTTAAATAATGTAGATTCCAAATAAATAAAGCTTTAGCACTTGACTAATACTGGGGCCCCAAGATGGGTTCAAAGTTTAACCTAGAAAGATATATTGAAAATGTTTTTAAAAGTTTTTCTCGAGAACTATAATGCTACAATTTGTGAGATTACTATGCAAGGATCCTCAAATTGTGTAAACTCTAATGTAGTGGAACCAAAAGTTATCTTTCTTGATGTTGTTCTGTACAGTCTGAGAGTTATTCCTCTTGATGTGGAACTCTTCTACGTTCATTTTTTCAGGCTTTGTACGTGCGGTCCCGCCACAGTGCTACACATTTTCATTCCTATGTTACTATTTATGTTGTTAAAGCCAACTATAAACCTCGGACCAATACTGGGGCCCCATAAAGGGTTCAATGTTTAAAAATAGAAAAAAGCATATGCTACGAAATAGAATGTCACAAGGAACTGCTGTTCAGGTGAGCGATGTGGCCCATGGGCCTCTTGTTTTATTTTTTACAATGAATACTCACTAAGAGAAAAGTGTATCAGATTTTTAAAGTAGCTCATTTTGAATAAGAGTTTCCGATTATTCTTAATAAACGGACAAGCGATATTACTAGCTTTTTCGGTTATACATGAGAAATAAAGTTTGATAAGACATACATTGACTCTGTCGCCGTAATAACCAATATGAAACTTTTACAAATAACAATGTCAGTAAAAAGATGTCATTATTATACTTTCAAACAATACATAATTATACAATATTCAAGTACACGGTGTTATTAGTAAAGAAATTTTAAAATAATATTCACTTTTTTTCTTTTCATTAGAAATGCTAATACTTACGAAATAGTTAATATTTAAAGGGACATGAGTACGATTTTGGTCATATTCTATTTTTCTGTTTTTATTATTTACAATGCTTTAGATATGCATTTCTAATGATCAAATGAAATTTGAGAGTCATTCATTAGTTAATAAGCAATATACAGAGCTAACAATTCTTTGTTACGCAAACAAGGCCCGTGCCCTGTTTTTGTTTACATAGGTTCAATATACCAGTAAACAATCTTTTTCAAGCTGATTTGTCTATCATCTTTTTCATTTTAAGCACAAATGAACAGTTCCTAATGTTTAATACATTCAATTTAGGTCTAAAATTGGACTTTTTACTTCAACACTCAAAATCTTAACAAACTTAAGGTATTGTTTAAATAGTGAAGAATCGTGAGCTCTCTAACTCGCTTATAACTCAACGAATGGCACTCAATTTTTCGTTGCATATTAAAAATGCCTTACTCGCGGAATTATAATTTTTGACCAAAATCGTGGTAATGCTCCGTTAGATTTGGTGGCCAATATTTGTTTTCTTATTTGAATGAACTAAAGTATTCTGAAGTTCGTGCAAATTTAAATACACAAAAAAAGAAAGATTGTTGCAAAGATGGAATAACTTTGTATTACAATAAATGAATACTTTCTGCGGAAGTAATCTCTCTCTATCTCTTTCCTACTCTCCCTCCAAAAGATTGTTACTAATAAAATTCTATTGTTTATAAAATCGGACTTTAAGGGAGGAAAAAATATTAATTGTCGCAATCGATTAGTGTATTTAACTATTCAATTTTGTTTAGATATGATAACAGCATTACTTGATTTGTGACACGCACGATTATATGTATTAATTTCACCGAATAGCTGCAAATTACATAATGCGCAACGGGAGGTAAACTGCGATATTCGAAGACTTTGATCGACTGTTCTGTATGTCAAACATTGTGTCGGCTTAACCTACGTGGCTCTTGTAAGCACATTCTTGATAACAACTATAAATATGCCCAGAATATTTGTCTTATTCTCTTATCAGTCATCCTGAAACTCATATTCTAGTCATAAAGAGTTGTTTTTATACTGTATACACTCCTCCGTTTGGGAGCATTGTAAATAAAAGTTTAACATAGAACCATTTTAGAAAAACCTTGAACTTTGGTGGGACGTAACTATCTTCTTCTTGCGTCAAAACAAGATAAAATGACGCTGGTTTCAAGCGAAATATGCACCAATTGCGTAGTCTTACCTCAAAAGCTAGACAAATCTTGTTGATTTCAAAGAGCCATGACTGATTACACAGCAATGAAATAGACAGGCCTTCGTCACGTTGCTGTTTGACACAACTACCATAACTCTAAGCTCTTGTTAAAATGGTTCTAATCTGAACACCTCGGGTGTCTTGAGTGTGCGAAACAAGAGGACCACAGGCTCACCTGAATACAGTAGCTCGTAGATGAACCTGTCAAATTGTCTTGTGCTTGCATTTTAATCTTCATTTTTGGAGTGTAAACTATATACCCTTATCCGAGACTCCTCTGACTGTTACCCTGCTCTTGCTCTTTGATGTTTGAAAACATCAAGTCATAAGAGGCGGACGGGTAAGAGTTGTATTGATACAATAGTAACTAAAGTGACCTAAAAAAAGAGTCTGAACCCCCGCCCCAGGGACAGTGAATTTTACTATTTAGAAAGAATTCATGTTTTACTTGCGCTTGAAGACAGAACCGACCACCCACCCACTCCTTCCATCCCAAACCCCAGGTACCTATACCCCATGGACTTTGCTCATTTTTTAAAAATATATTATCCTTTTTATGACATACTTATAAACTAATGTATACATTCATTGCATAAAATTGTCTTAAAACAAACATTTTGAAAAAAAAATCATATCCCCTATATATAATACAAGAAATTGCTAACTTTTCTGCCAGCCGAGAGGTACTGCCGATGAATATTTGTTGAAATGTAATCTCGAACTGCATATCTGAAGAACCTTCGATCTATTTCATCTGCAAAAAAAGTGTATTATTCTCATTAGTATTTCATAATGCATAATGGGAGTATGGTGAATACCAATTCTGCATAATCATCGAGGCAAAGTTTTTGCCTTGTAAAATACCCATTCTATAGAAAAATTTAAGTTGTCTTCCTTTGCTTGTCCGTACAAGACACAGAGTTACCAAAGTAAAATTGTATTGATTGAATTGTAACTTTTTTTGTAAAAGAAGTATAAATGACTACCTAAGTAATATGGTGTGGGTATTTAATGACATGTACGTTTAAATTATCATGGAAATAATCTATTGTTTAAAATCTACTACATGAAATTTATACTGTTTGAATTAAAAGATTAATTTTATGACAACCTTTACCAATGTGTAAAATATCAAGGTCACTACGGCCTTAAACTGTTACTAATTATACATGCCCTTCACCATTGAATGAATTGTCAATTATGGTAATCATAATAGTGAATAAAGATGACTGTGAAGCAAAATTGAGAGAACATATGAAATACAATATAATTTTTATCTTATTATGTTGCTCACATTTCATTTACACGCATTTGAGTTGACCGAGTTTGATATATAACACACTGTAGACTGCAGTTTACTCTATTTTACATTAAATGGCAGATCACAAATTTATGTGTACTTTGGAGTTATAACTTTTCAGTGTAAGACATGAAGAGGGTCCATAAAATGCTTATTATCATTTTTTAGGAGGACACAAGACATATAACAAAAAACCAAATGTGAATGAAGTATACCGTTATTAGACATCTCTTTCTGCGAAACTGTTTCTCTTGTTTTAAACGTATTGGATAAGAGTTGCGTAGTCTTTAAAATGTAAATAAAAAATCAAATAATTATATGGTAATAAAATTTGTCTAGTGTCATCATTTAATATCAATGCTTGAATAATTAATAATCAATGTTTTAGCTATATTCAAGGCAATTTCATGGAGGTTAAGACCTCTTTATGGAATGAGAGTACCAATGCACCGGATGTTGACATCAGAGAAGTGTTAATACAAGATTGAGCCGCGCAGAAAAAGGTATGGCTAAGGTGATTGGCTGAATTAATTGCTGAAATAATCATGATTATTTCAAAGTGAATTTATCACTGTTTTCCTTATTATACCGCTTTAACGAGGCTGGGGGTGGCTGCCATATTTTCCAAATTTTCTTTTGAAAAAATTAATATGATGGTAATGAAGCATTATTTAGAAAGTCAATTGATGGTAACAAAGGGATACAAAACGCCAAAAAATCATTTTAGCTGTCTTCAGCACCTTTTAACTATTCAAAGGGAGGTAACTTGTAAAACTCCAAATATTTTGTTCAAATATTTTCTTTCTTTCTTTTTTTTTTTAATTTTACCATCGAGAATCTTTTTTAATGCTCAATCTTTATTACACATGTATTGATTATTATCATGTTAAAATTTTGAAATAATTTTGTGACTACTTTTTTTTTCTTTGCATATTTGCATTTGTGAGACAAATATATTTTTGGTAAAATTGTGATATTTTTCTTTATAACAAATAATGTTAAGTTTTTGTTATGAAAGGAGAAAAAGGGAGCACTCAAAGCTTTGGTTACCCTGTCTTAATATTTAGATGGTTAAAAATATTCTGAACCTTTGGCAAAAGAACTAGTTTTTCATCTTTGTCGTAGTTTTATGTGAATATACGGTTTTTTGTGGAATGGAATCTGTTTTCCTCTTTGAATTAGACTCCATATTTTTAAAATAGATTATGTTGGGTTTCCGTAATGCTATTTTTAAACAGAGGAAGAAAGTAAATAAAAGCAGATTGGAGGCAAGATTGATGGCTATCTGTTTTTGTCCGTCGTTCGTCGTACTTCGGTTGTAAACTTTTAGATTCTTCACTGGAACCACTAAACCAATTTCAAACAAATTTTCATCTTTGGGTAAATGGGAGTAAAAATTGTGAAATGCATGGTGCTTGCCACCAAGGGCCTGGGGAATAGGGCTAAAATGAGCGGGGCTCTAATGATTATATATTGAAAATCTTCTCCTCTGTTCCTGGATATTAAGACAATAAACTAAGAGCATGGTAATGATGAGAAAGAGTGTCACTTCCAAAATTGTAATTTTCATGGTCCCTGGGTCAGAGGTTCTTGTGTTACAGGTAGGGCGGGGTTTTGTTGATTATATAGTGAAAAAACAGATATCAAGCGGATAAACTTACAGTAATGAAGAAGAAGAAACCCTCTTCCAAAAGTTCATGGCCTCTGGGTCAGGGGTTCTGGTATTATGTTTAGGCTCAAATAATTATATAGGGAAAATAGATTAATTATTTTAGAATCATCTCCTTTGCTCCTGGGTATTGAGCCCAATACCTAGGTACAAAGTTATGATTAGAAAGAGTGCCTCTTCCAAAATTATGAATTTCATGGCCGTCCCCTGAGTCAGAGGCTCTGGTGCTAATGTGGGATTCTAAATGAAAGCAGTAATTCTTTGAAAATCTTCGCTCCTGAATATCAAGCATATGAACTAAAGTATACATTTGTGATGAGGGAGAGTGCCTCTTCAAAAACTATTAATTTCATGGCTCCTGGGTCAGGGGTTCTGGTGTCATGGCAGAGCTTAATTTTATGTAGGGAAGAGTGGTTTCATTTCGACTGATTATCTTTTTCGTACTTAAGATTTGCTCAGTTATGTCATCGTATGTTATGCAACAATTTTCAAAAAAAAAATTTAAACGAAAGTTTTTTTGGAATAAACTCCATGAATAATAAAAATGATTTCATTAGCCTTGTAATTGTAATGCACATAAATATACATTGTAAAAGCCACACTGCATTTACTCAGGTGACCAATAAGACCCATGGGCCTCTTATAAAATGTAACATGAAAGCAAAGACATGAAATTCTTGTAACACCCGATATCGTATTAATAGATTTAATAATTATATTTTGGCTATATTTAGAGCATCAAATCGCGTTAAACCTACTTATATATTCATATTAATAGTTAATGTCAAGTTTTTGAAAGCCAATACATTCTGATAAAATACTTTCTCCTTTAATCGCAATGTTTGAAGTGGCGATGGTTTGGGGCTAGTAGCTTTGTTTATAATCAATTATTCTTGTCGTTGTTCTGGTAATGTACATATTTTTGACGTAAGTCGTTTAAGAATAAATGTCAAAGGTTTGAAATAGCTGATGGTGAATTTTTCAGCCACTATAATCACGACTAAATCACCTTTAATTGATACTAGGAGTACAAATATCCACGACCACTGTGTCAAGGATTTTGAATACCAACAGGAAATGGTCACACGGCTCCCACCTCCTCCAATTTACTGGTCGGCAAAACTTTTCCCCAATGTTCTTTTATTTCTTCATCGTGTTGTTTTTTCTTTCTTTTTGTTTCGCTTTTAGGGGCGTTTCGTTGAAGAAGCATCATTACCCGTAGTAGGTAGCTGGACTTTTAGACCCAAAGCTGTTTAGACCCTTAATTGATATGACGTTTAGGCTTCAGGATGTTTAGGCACCAATTTTAAGATGCTTTGACCCCAACATACATTTCCACTATGATTATATTATAACTAAACACAATCTACAAATTATTTTAAAAAAGTCTAATCTTCATCTTATGCATATTTTATTATTCTATTTAATTAGGCCTATATAACCTACACTGTTACTTTAAGCACTGGGTATTTAAATATTGCATATTTATTGTAAATCCAAGAAATAGTAATCAATGATTTCTGTCTACATTGTTTAATTAAATTGTTAAAAAACCCAACACCCCGACCCCGGCCATTTTTTGCTCTTTCTAGATAGGTGCAGGGGAATATAATGAAGAGATCCTGCAATACACTGCGGGTTTGACTCCTCACTTTGGAAGTAAACTATGAAGAGACTGGTCTCTAGAAGAAATTTATTATTATATCTTTGCAACATTATGTGATATTACCTGTTGTTAAGCGGTGTATTGTGTTCTAAATACATGAATATTTTACATGATTGATCGCCTGTTTAATCTGTTAATGCATCCACATAAGTTCCCACCCAAATACAAGTTAAGAGTTAAGCTTAATTAATAGCATTATATAATTTTAGGAGATGTCGTTCTACTGAATGAACGACTAATGATGACGAAAAGAACGTTGGGTAGTAAATTGCTTTCAGGATATTTTTTTTTAAATATTATACTCAGTTCATATAATAAGCCAATTGAAGAATATGGTCGACCTTTTATATGTATAGCTTTTAAAAATGTACGCAAATGTGCTTCAACGATCGATATATGGTGTTAAGGTATACATTAATATGAAGAACAGGTTCCTTAATATCTTAAAATTATAGTTGCCTTAACATTTTGGGGCCTATACATTTTAGTTGGGGCCTAAACTTCTTGACTTGGGCCTAAACGTATGTAATTCCTTGGGATATCTTAGCTTACTGCAATTTTATAAAATTGATTTTGATATTAATTACGCACCCTTCAAGCTTAAATACATGTTTGTTATTGGAGAGTGGTGTAAAGTTATTTGAATGACAAAGGAAATTTGTTTTTAATATGAGAGCAATACAGACAGGAAATTTTTTATTAATATGACATTAAAACGGGTAAAAAATTATTTGAAATATACCATCATCTGCACAATATAACGTTACAAAAGAGTACATACGTATTTTTTAATATGCATAAGGTCTAGATTCTAATAAATGATTTGCAAAGTAGAACAAAACATATCAAACGATACAAATAAAACTGGTGGCCTGTATATAATTTTTAGTTAATCGTGATGAAACAATTTCACAGTCCTTTCAATTGCCAGTTGCAGAAGACCTTCACAGGAAGCTTACAGTCATCAGAGCTGACACCTCACGCTTCGATAAAAGGCATTACTTGGCGCATTATGCGACTTATACGGGGAGCAAATGAGGAGATTTAACTTCAAAGAGGGAGCGTTTTATGATTTTTATCCGCAAGTTGAAATTAAATTTTGCAACAGCCTTGAAGCACATTTGAATTAGATAATTTCCGGATTTAGAGGTACAGATTTATCAAGCATTAAAGAAAAGCACACATTGCCAATCGTTACATTTTTAACCGATTTAAACAAAAACAGCGGGGGTTTTTTGACATCTTTATTTCTAGAGCATGTGCATTTTCTACGTCTCGATCTAAATCATATTTGTATTGGTCCTGTATGTATGACAATGTTGAAATAGGATGTAAATATATATTAAATGTAATTACTAATTATCCATGTTTTGAACAATGGTCATTTGAAAGGATGGAATACAGAGACCCACTATATCGATCATCATTCTGCATCTCAACAACATACAGTAAATCTGTCACAACATATAGTCCATGGACTTAGTCCACAGTGGCAAAAATTTCTCCGGCAAGGTATTGCGTTAGATTTATTTTTTTGCGCTCAAACGCTGAGAGGGTCATTGTTCTCCTTCTTCCTCTGACACCTTCTCTTGTCAACGTTCTCTGCTGAAGCCGAGATGGTATGCGAGTCAAAATTTGAAAGGTGTCAAAATCTAGAAAAATTGTTGCACAATGCTTTCTTATAACTATAAATGGACTGTCACAAGATTTTCTAAAAGATGATAACGATGTTTAATATTTAAACAACCGATAGATTAAATACAAGTTTCTCCTATGAATTATGGTCCATAACAAATAAGTCGCGATTGCCTATGAGGGGCACAGCGCAAGGGAAATTAAGAATTGAAAATTTTAATTTTGCCATCATACAGGTTTTTACGTCATAACTATGGGAAGGATGCATGTAGATTTGAGATTCATTTTATACTGAAATCCAAAAATATCATTTGCGTCAAACAAAAAAAGTATTTATTTGATATGTCTGTAAGATTTCATTGACCAATAAATATGAAACTTCGTCAGTCGAGACGTTGCATGAATAGAAATGAGTGACAATTGTCTCCTTGCAGATAAACTCGATAAAGGGGCTTTTGGTATCTGAGAGCAATAGCTTAATTGGTCGGCTTTCTCCTACTTCACTCCCCCGATGTTAATACTAATGGTCAAGAGCGATAAAAGAGGCCAAATGACGGAGAACCGTGATAAACTTTGATGCTAAAATCAAAATCGTTAGCAGTCTTAATGAAGAAAAATGAATCTCAATTAATTCCCTAATATTTATAGCTTTAATTTTGTCGGCGCCCTTGTTTTTATAGAATTTGAGCATTCAAGCGAGAATAATGCCTGCTTTTGAATGCATTTATAAATAAATCATACATGATCAAAATTCGCTTCTCCGCAGGAAAATGGAAACTTGTCTAACAAAGCGCAAAGACTTCTGAAACAAAATTCTCATGCAAAGCTAGCATACGACGAACGGGAAGTCTCGACCGAGATTTTACCAACAAATAGTTTTAATTGGAACAAATCATTTTAATGATGACATTTCCTGATTTTACAAAAAGCAAATTTGAAGCAATTAAAATAAACTCACTAGGTTTGAAAATTATAGTGTCAGCTAAAATATTTAGCAGACTTGATATGTTATTCATATCCAAGACTCTAAATTGTGATGGAAAGCTAAAATTCAAAGAAACACATTGTCAAATATATCATTGTAAAGACCTTTAATTGAAAACTATTTTATAGATACCGAAATAATTTATCATAATACAGACTAAACGACGGAAAGGATAGATATAACATCTAGGAATTGTTGATACACAAATACAAAGCAAGAACTTTTATTCAGATTCGGCTTGCCTTATATTCTTAAGCTAAAATATATATAAAAATTTGCTAATATTTTTTCAATTTGACTTAACACGAATCACAGCATGAATTTAATTTTTCTAATTTGAAATAACTTTTATTACACCGATAATATCTTTGTTGGATTACTACTTATATAGATAGCATTATCATTATAAGAGAAAATAATATGCTTAATTAAATGATACTGAAGACAATTCAATCTCTTTTTCTTTTAAGCATTTTATGTTAACAAATAAATAATAATTGTTTAATTTTGTAAATTGAGGTAACTTTTATTTATTGATAAAAATGATGCATCATAATTTGGATTTTTTTATCCCGAAACCTTATCCAAAGTTCGGCATTGCGCAAGATTTAAAAGTAATGATAATCAATTCATAAATTTCAGCTAATTGATACGGGAGAGAAAAAAATTAGATAGAAATCGGAAACGGGGAAAGTTACAATTGCCACAATCTTGGGTAATTCTGTGTTTCGTGTTACTCAAGTATGGACATAAAAGGCGCTAAATAAAAGGTGGGTATCGAAAGTCAATAAATCGCATTATGTAACAACTCCGAGGCGAGCCCTGTTACTTTCTAATTAATCAGGCACTGAAGCGCGAATATTTGACGTTTTGCCATTGGGATCCAGTAAAATGTCCACAAAAAAGTCTTTGAAGTGACGTGTGCCGATTTAAAACAAATACGTTTTTCAGTCTAAATTTAAAACCTTTTTAAAGTTGAATAATGACTATTGCTGAAGAAGGAAATGTGAAATTTGATACAAGACTCTGTGAGCGATTTTTATCTCAATAACCAGCAATTTTTTTACGGATAAGCAAACATATCTCCTTCTGGTACCTTTAACATTTACAATATTCTTTTTAAATTAAACAATTAGAATTTGTCTGTGGATTTAACTCTTCATAAATGAAGTGTCATCAATGCTTATTGAAAAACCGCTGATAAAATGTTAGTCTTATTTTTGATTTTGTATTGTCTCTTGACTTGTATTAAAAGCTAGTTTTATTTTTTATATATTTTTTTGCTTTTTTGTATTTTTTTCCCAATAGAATGTACACGTGCTATAAGTAAGTATGTTAGTAAGCGTGACATTGATCATTATCCGTACGTTTTGTAATTTATAACGTTAACAAAATAAACTTTAGATTAAACTTCATCCGGCCAATTAAAACTCTAAGTCACTCTTTTCTACATCTATGTAATATGATTGAATTTGATTGATTCCCAACTATTAAAAAATAATTGAAACTAGTACCTTGTTGAAATTAGTGTGTTAGGGTGCGAAGGGATCTAAGAATGCACAGAAATGCCTCTATATTGTGTTGTGTAATAATTCTGATGGTTTGGAGGGACAAGAGACCAAGGTACCACATCACTGATCAGAAAAGCTTACACCATCTTTAGAGTATCAAATACTAAATAGCTTGACAACTAAGTAGATTATATCTTAAAAAGATTTTCAATTTTTTTTTACACATATTCTGAAGTTAAACATTAATGTTGTTTTGATGTTTCTGTTTTTGATAAAAATTTTCTCAAATTAAAAATTCTTAAAGGATTCACTTTTTATTCCAGTGTAAGAATTCCAGCCCCCCCCCCCCCCCCAATAGTGGCTCTAACCTTCACCCGGGATCATGATTAAACAATATTATATCTACATTACCTAAGGATGCTTCCACAAACGATAAAGTTACAGCTTCTCAGGCCTAATGGTTTTTTAAAAGATATTTCTAAACATATATCTCTCTTTTTTTATCCTATATAAAATTTTGACCCCCCCCCCAATTGTGGCTCCACCTTACATCCAGGGATCATGATTTGAACAAACTTGAATCTTCACTACATGAGGATGCTTCCATATACGTTGCAGATTTCCTGGCCAAATGGTTTTTGTGAAGAAAGTTTTCAAAGATTTTCTCTATAATATATATCCACATGTAAAACTTTGAACCCCTATTGGGGCTTCACCCTACAACCAGGGGTCATAGTTTGGATAAATTGAATGAACACTAACTGATAATGTTTTCGCAAAAGTCTTAGCTCTTCTGCCCAAACGATTCTTGCGAAGGAAATTTTTGAAAAATACCAACGAATTTTCAATAGTTATTCTAGTGTGTTCAACACGCATTGCAACTATTCTTCTCTTTCGGCAGCAGAGATGAAAGTAGCGGGTCATTTTGATTAAGATATTTATACACTGTATATTGTCGTAATCAAATTAAATCATCAATACATTAAGAATTACATGTCATCATGTTCTTTTCACGAAAAGCACATGTTTACAGTTTGTATATTCTTTACTATTTTTGATTGTTAATATTATTTTCTACTTTCATTTCTACTAATAATAACAGTAAAAATCTGTAAATGAAATTTAATATGATATATAAAATCGTGATTTGAAAAAAATTCATCTTGTTTTTATGAATCCCTTCTACATTAATACAAATGTTGAGTGAAAGTTTATTTAAAAAATCTATGAAAATGATGTAAAGTGATTTATTATTATAAATCATTGTAAAATATAAAATATCTCTCAACTACCACTACCGAGAAAAAATCTGACTTCTAGTAGGGAACTCATAAAAGGGAGAAAAAGGACTGTAATACTGGTACAATGCCTCCAAATTAAGGCAGCAAATAGATCTATATGTAAATATTGAACAATTAATGTAAAATTAGAATTATGTTAACTATATAAAATATTTCAATACCTGTTGTGAAATTATTTTCAAGATCCTGTGATATTTTTTTGCACTAACTGTATCTCTTGCTCATTTACTTATATTCTACAAACTTAAAACAAATATTATCGGATATGTTTAGGGCTCATGTATGTAAATATCGATCTAGATGTAAAGAATTCATTTTTTTGCTAGAATAAATAACATTCTATGATATGTTTTAATGACAAAATGTATGTCATAGAAGGAGTTTAGTCAGGGCCCCATCCCTGACAACTGCCTTTCTTTTTTGTTATTTTGGAATGTTAAGGATTTTTACTATGATTTAGACTAGGAATCTGGGAAATAGAATTTGGAAAAAAATATAAATAAAAGACAGAAAAAGTACTTTGGTAAAAATTATTGAATACTTAATTTCAGGCAGCTTTGATTCTGTTATTTTTAGGCATAATTGGTTATGTTCAAATGTTGTTTACATACACCAATTCAGTAAAAAAACAAAATAATATATAATCCAAAATCTACGCGAACCATTCTAAGGATGTGGTCCGATGCTTTTTCTTGTTCAGATGCCCCAGGCGCGGGAAGAAATAAACAACTTCGTGGTTTGTTGACAATATTCACAGTGTAAATGTTTCCTTATTTAGTGGCAGAGATGATCATACCCGTGACTTCTTCACTGCAACCACTCATCGTTCTAAAGTACGAACTTGTTGTAAGTGATTCTCCGTTAGTACTCATTTCCTGTTTATTGTTTTGAGACTACTCAACCTTTCCCAATTCATTGCTGACAATATCGATTTCAATTTATCTGGCTCAAGATAATACTTTTCTAAATCTGAACATGTATTTGTTCACCATTCCCTCAACACTAAACGTTTGTAGAAACAAATTATATGTTTCACTAATGCTAACAGGGTTTTTCAAATTTAATAGTAATCAGCCATGCGTTCTTTAATTCAATAACAAAAGAAGGGCATTTCAAAAGAATTCCGGTTTGTAATGCTAGATCTCATCCCAAAAAGATGCAAATTTACTTGCGTCGTTGGTACTCCAGGTAGGATAATGTAATTCATCTTAATGCTAATTTGTATCTTAATTTTTTTACCATGACTTTTCCGTACTGTTGCATCTGTATAAGCACTAATTTTCGTACTCCGAGAAATACCAAGGATAAGCACTATTCTCTTATATATCACAATATTCAAATGAATGCAGTAAAGCCTTTCGGTGTATTTCTTAGTAATATGAATAAAATGACAATGCCCTCCAAGCAAATATCTTAGCTAAGTAAAATCCATGATACATATTTAAGAGTACTTTCATCTTTATAGGAAACTAAACTACAGTTTCCTTATCTTAATCTACATTTGCTGTTGTAAATAAAAGACTTACTGGTGGCAATATTTCTTTCGTTCGACATTAAGATGAAGCATCTACTTCTACAAAAACAGACAAATCTTCTCTAATCGTAAATTCATAAGACAATAAACATAAAAGTCCTGGAAATAGCTAGGTATGACCGGGCGTTCCCATTTCTGTCTAAATCAGATTTGTCAACAAACAAGTATGAATGGTTCAGACAATTCTGTACAACAACCTTCAGACTGTTGATAGAATTTACTGTAAATATTTTCCCAATGATCATTGTTTAGTGGACAATCTTGCTACTGTACAGTTTAAGAATTCTAATCACTATTTACTAATACAATAATACTATACCAGTGTATGTAAAAGTTGTGTTCATCGTTGGTTTGAACATATTTTATTGTATATATAATTAATAAACAAAGGGTTCGAACACAAGTTCTTGCAACTTACTAAGTTCTAACCCTAATACAAGAAGCAATTGTCATAAAGCATGATATATACATATATATATATCGAAAAGAGTTAAAGAACAAAATAGTATACCTTTATAAATCTGCAAGAATTGGTTATAAAGTTCTGCACAGCAGTGAAAATTCTAACATTAGTTTTATAATCTAGGTTGTCATTACCCCATAGTAAAGTATGCGAATATATAAATAAATACCTAAATTTCGTATTTGGAATAGTTCATTAAATAAGGTATTTTTGCATTAGAAAATAGTTTGCAAACAAATAAAAAATCATATACATCTTCTTTTTTTCCACATATGCAATTAAGAGAATCAACAATATTTATTCTGTTTAAATCATAATTTAGTACAAAATTGTGTCTTAATATTGTATGAATGATGTTAGCTACTCTTTTACCATGAAGAAAATATTTAGGAACTTTTGAAGCACTGGTATTATTAGAGATACTTCTTTGAAACTGGCGGAATGATGTTCATCGTTAGAACTCTAGACCTCTCGATCTCGCTTTCTCTTAACCTCTTGATTTCTCTCTCTTATTATAGCATAACATATACCTCATTGTTTAATGATTGAAACACGAATAAAGTGTGAATGTGTAATTGCTTGCTTGTTATGCCTTGATGTCTCCTAAAGTTATGTTAATTTTAGTTCTTCTCAGTATCGTATAGGGCAAATATTTAACATTTTTAAAATGTTTGTCATTTTACATTAAAACAAATGTCTATGGAAATTGTTTTATTGTGACTAAATTGCTATATTGGCAAAGTATTTTATTCTATACAAACATTTTTAGAATGATTCAGAAACTATTTTTGGAGTTGTTGTGCAATATGTTAAGAATTTGATTTTAAAAACATAAATATGAAATATTTATAGAATCCACTGGGGGTATATTTTTTCTATTCGCTTTTTTTACTTAAATATATATATTTCTTGTAAATTACGTGTAATTAAAACTCAATACATTTAAAGTAACAATAATAGTAAATAGAGAAGCAATTGCACTTTTTCCGTAATAGGGTGTTAATAGTTCATTATATCGATGTTGATAAAAAAAAACATTGTTTTTAATATCATGACCTTGTTTAACTCTACTGTACCAAAACACTTACATTGTAATTCATCCCGTACTTTAATATCGGTGAAACAGTAGTCCTGTCTGTTCCTCTGTATACGCACGTGTCTACAGTCGGTAACCATTCACTGACGTTTGTAGTGATGAGGAACTAGACCCCGGGGTATCCTCCTTAGATCTGTGTTCTATTTTGCAGGAAATGCATCTATATTCTCTTGTCAAACATAGCACTAAATCAATATTTTCGATTATCTGCACCTATATTCGTAAGAATAAAATTTGCACTTTAAAGTCATAACTAATCTTTTAATTGAGATAAATTGTGTGATTACTTTATTATGCGTCATAAAATAAAGACAGTGTATATCCAAACAGATTTAAAGTGTTGCAGAAGTCTAGATCAATGGCGCTCTTCATGTACAAACGCTAGTTTCTTATTTTTGTGAATTAAATTATCAAACAAAAATTAATTAAACACCTACTTTTCAGCGCACTTGCCTGTCTGTACCAGTAGAAAAAACTACCGGTAGACCTTCAAGGTATGCTTTAACCTTTTCATCAGCTGTCAATTTCGTCAGAAAATGCCATTATAAAATTCTCTGTTAAATATTTACTTTCATTATAGTATTTCAAAGCACACTTGCAATTGGCATTGACGTTCAGCAAAACACCATTTTACAAGTACGTAAGAGTCATAGGTTAATGTGATGGGGTTAAAACCATTTCTATATACCTACACGTCTTTAAACTTTACATTTATTTACATTGTGACAAATCCTTACGTATTTTGCAATGCATGGAAAATACACCAGTGTTTTTGGTACGCATCAAGTAGGAGCTTACCATCCCAACATTTTAGAATATAAAAACAGTTGTGATATTTCAACTTTTTAATTTGAATTCAAATTATTTCAACATTATTCCTATTTTTGTTTCGCGCAAAATGCCTCAAACTTATCGAATGGTTTGGCACTTTGCATTAATAATTCAATTATGGGTTTTAATCAGCCACTTCCCTTAATAACCATACCAAGTGTTATCTAGCAGTTGATTTAAAAAGTTCTTTCAAAATAAAATATATCAATTTCAAATTTATACAGCTCATAATTTTATCACAAAACTTTAATTTAAATCCTAGATAATTAATATGCCATAAAGACTTATTTTCATATAGAAATCAAGTTTATAATACATTTTTTGGTTAAGAAATCATATAAGAAACAGTTAATAGTTATTAACACTAAGTCTTGTTAGTTGTTATATGATATACTTTTCATTTATTTAAAGGAATAAGTCTTTCTAATAGGCGTTGAACTACTTCAACGTTGCATTGATGAAAATTACTAATCATTTCATACTTATCAGACTTATCAGACTTATCAATATCTCATTTCTGTTACTATGTTTGAAATAACAGTTGAATCATTTCTAAAATCCGAAATGATATTGTTGAAGGGATAAACTAGCAATCTTATGAGTTGGCTAGCAATTTTTAAAAAATCTAATTTCATTCATTGGTGATGTTTGGTTCAAGAAGATGCCATCGACTTACTCATTTATAAATGTATTAATCTGCGTTAATTAAGGCCCCTGCTTATTCTGATTTCGAGTTTCGTGTAAATATCAGTTTGATCAAAATCCACGATTCTGGGATCGCGAAAATTCCAAAATAAATACCGTTTTTCTGATAATATTTGAGATTTTTGAAGACTTAATTCTAATGACAACATTTAAAGGAACGTTCCTTTTATAGAAAAGTTTGAAGAAAGGGTAATCTTAAGACCGAAGCCATGACTAACGCTTTTGTGGTACTTTTTTCAAAGCAATAATTGAGGCAAAATCGTAAAAATACTTTGAGGTCTTTTATGTTGTGAATCAATTAAATTGGCCTTATGTTATGGCTATCCTCTATGTATCTCTAAGCTAGCTTGCTTGACAACATATTTGATCGCTGGTTTCTGTGTGAAAAGTTTTACTTTCGCTACATGTCCCAAAATCATTAAAGCCGTGATTACGTTTGGTTAACCAATTCTACTGCGATGTTTGAAAAAAAAATCCAACTTTCTCTTACACACATTGACCCACTGAAAATATGTGACATTCTGAAATTAAGCTTTGCCATTTGTCAAACAAGTTATTCTACTTTTTGATATTTTTCTGCCTTTTATACACAGGAATATTTGGCTTCATGAAATAATTGCAAGTAGATGGCCACAACTTTTGCTGAAAGATTAGACAATGGTTATCTCCTTGATCATCCCTTTCTTCTTTATTGAAATGAAACGTCTCAATTTAAAACCTAATCAAGTGATTCTTCAATCTTCATTATGGTATCTTAAGTTTTACTTTATCATTTTATTGCAATTCACAACTCTACCGTTCAAAATTTTTATTCAAACAACGAAAAGGAATAAAAGTATCACGATTCATTATACAATGTACCAATATCCCATCTTGTAGTTAATGTGTGAAAGCAGTAATACTGCATGAAGTTTAATAAAGGAATAATACACAATATAATTAAAGACATTCATGCCTTACCACATGTCCTTGCTATCACATCCTTGAAATTTGAATGTCAGCGGAAGTCGTTGCATTGCCAAGATGTTGGATCCAAAGGTACCGCTGATCAAGATGTCCTACTTCCTTAATAACTTGCATTAGATGACAGATGATAGGAGATTATTTGTGCCCCGAAACCGGTGTCCGAGGCAGATGAAAGAACGGCATGTTGGAAACATGATGTGTAGGTGTACATTTACAAAGAATTCTGAAAATGCACCATTTTGCTTCTCAGGCAATGATAGAACTTTGATCTGATGTGTGTAAATATTCTGATTCTTAAGCACTTGTGTTTAAACTAAGTGGAATGGGATATTTTATTGGATTTTGAATTATGTTCATATTTTTTTTAAATTTTAGAATATACTTTGAAATTATATGTCAATTTTTTCCATTGTTAAAGAGTGACAATCTTTCTTCATATTTATTTTCATATGTATGAAATACGACTAACTTCATTTCATGACGTACAATGTAATCGGTAAAACAAATATATCTAACTTTAACAAACAACAAACTCGCTTCTTACAATGTATCTCAAGTTGCTTTAAGCGTACTGATAAGAAGGAAAAGTGTTCGAGAATAGCTGGATTTATTTTCTCACGTTTTGTTTTCTTCGTAGTTTTTTTTAAATTTTTTTTTACAATATTTTGGTTCTTTTATCTGCGATTGTTTTTGTGTTGTTAGTTTCTATTGTTTTTAATGATTTTTGAACAAATTTTGCGTTATTAAGTATTTGAAGAAACGTTTCAGGCCAAATAATGTATATAAAAATTCTAATGTGAAAGTTATGTCTAGAATAACATTTTCTCTATCCTATTAATATCTTAAAGTTCCTGTTCCATCGTAATTAAAGTAAATTGACCAATAAATTTTTCAAAAACTTGACATGATTGTAATTTTCATCACAAATTGACTTGAGTATCCTTGAAGTAAAACAGTCCTCAATACAAACGGAAACTATATATATATATATGAATTATAACTTAGTCATTCAGCTAGTGTAGATATGCCTGCAGTCAAAAACACGGTCTTGCATACTAATACATGTTGTAACATTTGTTGAAATAAATTAATAAAATTTAATGAATTTGGATTTTTAATTGAATCATTTTATAGCATCCGCATCTCCTATGTTACGTATATGACAATACGTATGACTTTTAAGACCTAGTAGATAAAAAAATTAATATAATGGATTTTTTTTTCATTTTTAACGAGTTGGGAAGGATGCTATTTGTTGTGGGGTTTTATTTGTTTTTAATTTGTTTTGGGTTGGGGTTTTTTTTTTTGGGGGGGGGGGGGGGGCAAAAATAGTTTTTTTTCAATTTGAACGATCTTTAAGAGGTAACCATACATAAAAGAAGATATAATGAACCCAGATACAGACTGCCATATACATTCATATTTCTGGGGCTGAGGTCAATATTAAATACGAAATAAATATTACTCAACGATGAGAGTAGGGGGGAAATAGAAATATTGATCATGAAAATAAATTGATGTATTTTCAACAGTTTAGTGTAGAATCTACGAGTTTGTGAAAGTTCATCGCATCCAAGGAATAGATTCAAATATCTACTTTTTTCATTTGTATAGAAAGACTTGTTTAAAAAACATATCATATTGCGAACTTAATCATTGATGGTTTGAGATGTGATAAAAATAGTGTCATGTGTCAAATAATATTTAATTTGTTGATATCTTTAATATTGAATTGTACTATACGATTGGATTATTTAAAAAAAAAACATGCATTATATCTTGCTTTGGGATAGAATTTTAAAATTCAATGTTTAATACAAATATTATTTGATCATTAATATATTCTTATAAATATTCATTACAGGAATTTATATCTGTAAATTCATTCAAGGTCCCAGCGCATTATTGACACATGAAACTAATTTTTTAAATGGTTTTTTTTTTTGTTATAGATGATTATTAAAACTGACTGTTATAGAATGTTATTAAAGCATTAAAAATGAGAGATCGTTCTTCTTGATCGTAGCTGAACGACTAACTGCATCTAGCCGTCGAAAGGAGTCTCAAATTGGTTCAGTTTATATTTTGATTTAATTCGTGTTGTTATACCTCTTTTGAATATTTGCTCAATATTATATCAACTATGTTTTCAAATGTTTTTGTTAATTTAAAAATCAATATGTCAAGCAAGACTCTTGTAAAGCAAAGGTTTTGTGAATTTAATGTCGAATTATTGTTGTGGTACTACCTGAACTTTAACCAAAACACTCCGTACACATATCCAATACAATTAATATTTTCGTCAATAATGTTTCACCTTGTTCCGCGATCCATGACTTAAAAGGAGTGTACAAACATTAAACAAGGAAAAAATATCAATCTTGGGGGCTTAATTGAGTCATTAGAGGCGCCTCAATTCTAAATAAAACGGAATACCTCTCCCTATGTGTCAATTGATTTCCAGAATTTGAGAACCTTAAATTATCAAGTGCTTCACTAAAATTCAAAAGTTTCTTCTTGGAGCAACATATGCATTACATGGCTATTCCACGTGGCGTCACCTTTTTTGGACGTTAAACGAACTTCCCACAAGCTAGAAATGATACAATGACTACCTTTTAGTTCTTACTCTCCATTTATAACTTCCGGTATTAATGGCATATATATGATATGTTATCATTTTTTTTTATCTGGATTAGTAATTAAAAAATGAATGTTGTGCAAAAATAAAGTAATTTCTTAATTTGAGATTCCCAATGTTTGTTTATCCTTTTACATGGAGAGGTTTTGTTGTCTTAGAAGATTTAGTCATCCTCCCTTGCCATATTGATACATGTATGTACTGACAAGGTGTACAGTTAAATCCACTGTTTCAGTGGGATATTAACCGCTTTTCTATACAAAAATGATACACTGATTGGTCGATCAAATATATTCGTAAACCGGACCATTGCAACTGACGTTCGTTTTACAAGTTTAAATACCATATATCTAAAAAAGAACATTGTAAGAATTGTAAAAATTGGTCCATTAACAGTTGTTATCCATGTATTACTACAAAATACATACATGTATGCTTAAATCTGTTCTGTATCTGTGTATTCGTGACAATTTTAAAGGTGCTTACAACTGAGTGATTGAAGAATCTATCACACCTGCTGATGAAATAAATCGTGAATAAATATGCTATTGTCACCTTCCAAAGGTCAAGTACCTGCACCTGGAGATATTGAAAAAATATGTATATTTCAGCACGATCGAGGTAGATGTTAAAGTCAAGCATACTGATTTCCATTGGCATCGCTATCACTAAGGGAAACACATTCAAATTGTACATTTTTATACAAGTTTTGTATAGTACGCGTACCTCGTAGACCACTAGCATTTGCATAAGACCTGTAAAACCAAAGTCTGATCCACCGTTACTATCTCCTCAACGTCAAGCCTTTCTTCCCAAACCTTTGGCAGATCTACTTAGATCAAACTTATGGTGAAATGTTTACTGGGTGCGCTTTCAGGAACAATGCATATTGGTGAACATTTGGCGCTTGTTTCATAACGTAATTTTTCTAGATCAACCTGTGAAGCGTGAGAAGATGAGTGAATCAAAGGCTTTAGACTTAATTGGGAATGTTTCTCACAAGTCATAATAATTTTTTAACAAAAGGTGAAAATTTGATTTCCTCATCGTCATCAGTGACATCATGAATGACACCTATCATACTCATTCCGGTTTGTCTTCTTTCTGTTTAACATGTCATCATTTTTACTCAGTGAAATCGAAAAAAACAAAGTAGATTTCTGTCATCTATTTGGAAGTTCTTGGACTATCGCGCAAAAATGCACGTTTGCAATGCAAAGTTCTGTTTACGTCAGACCCTTTAGTCGTATTCTTCAACCAAACAAATAAAAGGGACAATACCAATTCTTTTGGATATAAGATTGTTTACTAGAACATGGCTCTTTTTAATAAACATAGAAAGACACATAAGAATAAAATAGGTACAATAAAATTAGGAAGGATTTTTGTTAACCATGTGGTTTACATGAAAGTGTTTTTTGTCTGATCTATTCAATCTATGTCTGAGGGTCCATTCAACATTTTTAGATAAAAAAAAAAAAAAAGGAGAACGTTTAGTTAGTAAAAAATTCAAAATTTCATGAACTATTCAAGTGAACGTCTGTAACTTGCCGATTTCTGATTGTTACTGTTAACTTGCAGTTTGCATGTTTGTTTCAATGATACGGCTTTGTCGTTTGTTCGCCGTTGTCTTGAAAAGGTTCTCTTAAAATAAAGGAGCGACCTTTTTCCAACCAACTGAAAATAGTTTTCTAATTCTGTACGAGCATCAATATAGCTAACAAAATTGGTCGTTAATGGTACTTGAGTCTACCTATCTATGGTTGATACGTGACCAAATAGACCGAGAAGCGTCAGGCTTTACAGGATTTGATCACGTGGCCAACTTACTTCATATACAACGAAATATTCAAAACTTAGAATGATTTCTTAGATAAATCGTTAAGAACGTCTATAAAATAATAGGAATGCTATGTTTATTTTGATTAAATTATTTCATTATTAAAGTTCAGCATAGTAATAAAAATCAAAGTACTGATGTACTGAGGGGAGTAGATTTTATCGATTATCATTTATTTTAAAATTAACTTATCTTGCATGGCAATTAGTTTCTAGTCTGTATTTGAATTCCGCACTTTTTTATTATATGAATATTTAGACTTTTCCGATAAGAATTTCGAGAAACCCCATATGAATCATGTTGTGTAATATTTAAAGATAGATTTCAAACTATGTATTAGTAATCGAAACAATTCTAAAAATCGTATGGATCCAAGCAGTATTGATATCGAACTCTAGTCTCGTTCAACCAGACGCTCGGCTGTTCTGTTAATCTCCAAGCAAGAGAGCCTATCGCAAATTCTCGGGCCTTTCCGGCAGGCTCGGAAAAACACCTCGAATGTATTAATATCACCGAATGCTAGGATTTTATACAAAATGGAGTCGCTTCCCATTAAAATAAGTATCGGCTAGACAGTCTTGTATGTCGCTTCTGTGTTATATTTTAGTGTATATCGTTTACTTTAATGAAGTATAGCTCACATCTCAACAGATCATGAAATGTGTTGTTTTTATATCAAGTTCTATAAAAAGGGGGGTTGTCATGGACGCCTAGGTAATACATTCGAGGTGTTTTTCCGAGCCTGCCGGAAAGGCCCGAGAAGTTGCGATTGGCACGAGAGCCTCTCTGCTTGTCGGAGATTTACGGAGACAGCCGAGCGTCTGGTTGAACGAGACTTTATTACACTCTGGCGTAGGAACAAATGAGACTACAAAAATATCTAAATTGTTCGTATTATATAAAATCTGACTATTTTCAAAGTGTCTATAGATAAGTTTCCTTGAAATACAATGCTTCAGCATACTTTACATGGAATTTTTCCTTTATTCTCAAGAACTAAGTCTTGTCAGCGGCGATGATTTGTGCATAGGTCCAAACACTGTTTCACTTTCGGTTTGCCAGAGTAACTGTATAGGAGAGTTGATTAAAATCAACTCCCAACAACTTTAAATTGGACCGATTTTTACTTAATTTTTTTTTTTGGGGGGGGGGGGGGGGGGCAAGATTCCCAATACATGTATTTGACGCAAATATACAGTATGTACTGTGATATATAACTATCCCATTGTCTTCTTCTCTATTTCTATAAAGAATCGATTTCAGTAAATTCGTCAACATTCTCTTTAATCTTTTGATATTGCTTAATTCATTGAATCGTCTTCGATCTAAGCTTGATTATCAGTAAATGATACGGATATAAATTCAGTGCTTGTTAGTGTATTCCAAAAATGTAAATTCAGCAGTTATTAGCTGCAAAGGTTATTTTGTTTCATACTGACAACAAAACTGTCGGTGCTGTCAAATATTGATCTATGTATAAACGGCTTCTCTCTAATAAACGCATGTCTATTATTAATAATATCACCATCAGCTGTCTCTTTAAGACGTTTCTCAATGATGTTTCATCCCTGGTTCTAATAAATCTTCTTTGATACCGATGATTCGGTGGTAATTGATAATGAAAGTATCGGTTGTATTAGAAAGGGTTTTAAAATCACCTAAGAATCGGACAAAATACTACAAGTTTGTGTCCAGAAGTTGCGGGGACTTAGCGGAGATAAAAACAGTTCTATTCTTTAATGTCCTATCGGATATGTCTAAGATGTAACTACCTTATATGCATGTACTTTTTTCACTGTCTAATATTGTGTGTCGTGGATATCGAAAATATATATACAGGTAGATGCGATCTCAAAGCGAGCAAAGAGTGGGTCGCCAGTAGTATTATCGATAAGATCAGATGAAGATATCAATAAGATCCGTCAATCCATCTGAGCCTATTTAAGACGCGATATGCAACCATTTATCACAACTGCAAATGTCACCAATCGAATTTTTAGAATAACAAAAGTTGAGCTCCATACAGACGATAGAATAAAAATGAGAAAGAGGGCCATTTTAACAAACCTTGGACTTAAGTTAGTTGTGTCGAACAGAAATGTGACGTAGGTTTGTCTACTTCATTGTTGGCCCCTCAGTCATGTCTCTTTGAAGTCAAAGAGTATGTCAAAGCAAGACTTGGGCTGCGCATACATGTAGATGTGGTTGTTTCGCTTGAAAATAAAAGCGTCATTTTCAACTTGGTTTGATTCCAGAAGTAGACAGTTTCATTGTGACATAGTCCACTGTCTCGTGAAAAAGACTCTATATTGGTAAACTGGGGACAGATAATATCATATTATCTGTTTTAGGTCTCCTACATTCAAAAATATTGTTTTTAGAACATTGTTTCTCGTTGCAGAATCATTGCATAGAATTCAGTAAATACCAATATTAACTTTATTGAATCTAATTTTAATTATACGACCCTGCAACAATACTAAGAGTAAGCCTTCTTTCTGTTTTATTTTTTTTCTTCTTTAGTTGTTTTGTGATATTTGTTTTTTGGTTGATTTTTAGTTCCTTTTCTCTTGCTTCAAAGCTTCAGACCTGTTTTCCTGTGTGCAATGAGACGAACTGCGATTTGTGGTTCTTTAGATGATTTGTTTTTGATAAGCATACATTAGGCTAACTAAACATTGCTCATTTTTTCAGCATATATAAAGGAACAGACAAACAACTCATATAGAGTTAACATTCCCATTTGGTGTTACCCTTTAATGTAACATGTACATGATTCGCTGACTTGCCGTTTCCTTAGTTTTAGATCTTCAGACGCACACTTTTGATAATTTATTATTCAGAAAAACGCCTCCATTGATGTGCTTTTGTGTTTCTATTTTGAAATTATATTAGACGTAGTATTAATAAAAGTAGACCTTGATGCATGCTTTCGGCTAGAAGTGATGAATGGGGGAAACCCACTGAAAAAAAACCTGTGTGTGTACTTGACAAGTCATTCTTTTTCTTTCCGAAGTCAACGAAATAGGGTAAAACTATCTACATGTAGTTGATCATTTAACGATGAAATGCTTACATGTCTAATTTTGTGTTTATTGTATTGCGTTATGCATGCGTCTATATGAATGACACCTCTAGCGAGATAAAGCATTGCCTAGTAGATTAAGTGTAGCAGAAAGATAGCGGGGGTTGGGGGTTAAAATGGACAAAAAGATTCTAGTAGTCGGCAATACCAGTAATTAAAACATCATAATAAATGCGATACAAGAAATAGTATCTGGTTCTTCTGACCGAGAGTGATACTGTCCTCAAATATTATCAAACCTTCGGGGTACCCCCCCCCCCCCCAACCTTCATGCACTTCTATAAAATACACCAGCTTTTGACTGACATTGACTTCTTTCACCTTTCCCCTGCTACCCACGCATGGTTCATTGCTCTTTCTTTGTGACGTAGATACCACATGTTCATTAGCTCTGTCCGATATAGGCCTATATGATGAATATATGATGCTAGATAAATATAAAGATATATATTCTGTTAGAAGTGCCATGGCATGACTCTGCGAAATTTCTGATTCTTGCTGGTAAACCATAATAAACATGCAACGTTTGTTTAATATCGAAAAGAAAAACTAATGCTGCCAAATTATACTTATAATTCATAAGGTAAATATTCCACTCATTATCAATAATTCACTACTGCGTTTGTATTTCATTTGTCCCACACTTTATTATTTTATTTTACTCATCGCTAATGCAATGAGAAAACTAATTCATAGTTTCAAATCTATTTCATTTCCTATTCTCTCAAAACCAGGTCACAGATGTATGAGATACATGTCACGAAAACATGTAGGATCGAAAGTATGTATCAGGAGAAACCGCTACTACACTATTTAAAGTACAATCAGCTCTAAATTTAAAAGTTTTAGAACGTATCTGCGGATTTTGACAGTTTTAATCGTTTTTGTTATTATGGTCAGTTATCAAATCTTCAGCGGAACCGAATTAGCAGACATTTCATTAACCTAAATGCACTTCAGAGCAATTAAGAAGACACAGTGCTTATTTCATGTTGCTATTTTAAAGAGATTCAAGGGCTACGGTGATATGATACAGTCGTTTTGCACATGTAATTATACGAGAAGAGAATGTCGTAGTTTCTAGTTTTCTGAATAACACACTTTTAAAACAGTCTTATATTTCATATCATGAAATTGTAAGAAAATATGCTGTATCTTATCCATCCATTGCAAATGACTTGAATTAACAATATTTCCGGGGTTTACGATTTCATCACAATAAAGCTTACTATACAGATTTATAGACACGTGCTTATTTTATTTTTCGAGTCGGTATCATCGAGTATTTAATAACCTCAATCTGTAATAAAATATTTTTGCTTGAAATTAATGGAAAATGATGATATACACATGGTAGGTAACCTTGTTTTCAACTACACAACAGGCACGTAGCATCAGGGAGGGGGGGGGGGGGGGCTGGCAGCCCCCCCCCCCCCCCCACTTTTTCTCGCAGCAACTAATTTATAAAATTTACATAGGCCTATGAGAAATTGAATTATCATGGAGTTGCCCCCCCCCCCCCCCCACTTCTTTGGGAGCATGTAAAAAATTAATATGAAAATAAGGAAATTAGGATTGAAATTGATGTTATATACTACGCCAGCCCCCCCCCCCTTTTCTCGCAGCAACTAATTTTTTAAAATTTACATATGAGAAATTGAAATATCATGGAGTTGCCCCCCCCCCCCCCACTTTTTTGGGAGCATATAATAAAATTAATATGAAAATAAGGAAATTAGGATTGAAATTTGAAATTGAAGATATATACTACGCCAGCCCCCCCCCCCCCCCTCCAACCCACAGATTAGGATTTTGAAGATTTTGGGAAAGTCCTAATTTCCTGTTTTTTTTGCTTGTCAAGATTTTTTGGAGGAGTCTTGCCCCCCCCCCCCCCCCCACTTTCAAAAACGATGCTACGTGCCTGCACAAATACATATGTTCTTTTGCCGTGTCATCGTTTTTCACTGAGTATTTGGTCTTCATTTTGCGCTCTGTATCTTCAGGGGGTAAAGTGAAAAATTCACGGAAGAAGCGCTCCATGCGAGATAATGATATCGCACGATCTGGGGTAGTTTGTTATACTAAAAAGGAATGACTGCAACCACTTCTTATCATGCTGCGAAATGTAAAGGTTAGAAATCAATCGAGAAACGTTTTCTGGATTAAACGTGGCAAGGAAATTAGCAATAAATTAAGAAGATGTTTTGATGTGAAATTTTTTTTTATCAAAAAGTGCAGCAAGATTTAGTTTAACGAGCTATAGATTTTTTTTTCATTGCCTTTTAATGTTAAGCACAATTCCGAAATATTCTTTAACATTTCTATATGGACTATAAATGTCGTCTTTGATTTTTTTTGTGTCGTTCTGGGAAAGATTTAAAAATCACATGCGCATTTTCTCACGTCTGGACGTGAATCAGTGTTTAACGTATTACTGCTGAAGTACACTTGATTCTATTAATTGAATTTTATATGCCGAATGATTATTCCGCCTACAACGTTTTAGTGTTATAATCCTTGGGGTACAGCAGCGGATTGCGTTAAGTCCAACTATTTACCGTCGCCACCGCCCCTTGTATTCATTCATTTAATCAGCATTAAGATGAAAGAGGAATCAACGGGTCAAGATCAATAAAAAATATAACTTTAGACAAAACTTCTCGTCAAAACGCTAATTACTATGACGCGCAATTTTTTGGAATGCCACTGTAGGGGCAGAAGAGGGGAAATGGACGTAAAGTCGATAGAACGTCTGCGCGCGAAAGGCGGAGCTAAGCAAGGCAGCAACTGATAGTGATAAAATATGGTTTATTCAATGAATCAATTCAGTCCTATCATGACGTCACGGCCACTACCATATACACATAATAACTTGTTATAAATTGGCATCAAACTTGATTTACTCACGAAAGAAGACAAACGATCCCCAAGACATAGACCAATCTCTTCTTTGATATTATCTACCTTTTGGACGCCAGAAAGATTCATTTACTCAAAAAGAACTTTTGGAAAAAAAACTTTTTCTCTTTGGACAGTTTATTTTGAGATTTGCTATATTCAGCACTAGATATGAAATATTCTGTTCACTTTATTTTGCTGCTTCAGTTTCTACAGATGGTATGGGGTGAGTACTTTTAAATCATTATTATTCTATTTAAAATATAATTGAGTTAATGCATTTGTGATATCATCATAATAAAGTTAAGCAATATTTACGTTAACGCTATAAACGCATGTAACTTTACTATTTCAAAACGCTATCAACAATGCATAAACCTCGATCGAATAGCTTTATTATTTGATATTAAACATCCTCATTAGATATATTATAAGACCATTTACAATTTCTATCAGCCAGTTGTCGAAATGTTCTTTTTTTTTTTTTTTAAACTTTCCTTTTGATACTTTTTTTCCTAAAGCGTATGTGTAATTCCCGCTTATGATGATCACTTTATTCTCGTGTGTGGCAAATAATTGATTCCTAAATTAGATTTCTAGTTTTCAAATCTAAATCGATGTCTGGTTTTGCTTTTAGGGCATTTAACTATTTTAAACAGTTTAACAAACCCCGTTTTTTTTAAGAACGAGGAGATCCTACTTTTACACTAATTACTTTCAAGTTTAGCCAAATACAGCTACAGTGCCGCTATGCTTGTCTAAGATATTAAATTGCCATGCCGGGCTGTATTCTTATTTTTTGTCAATTTATCAAAATCTGTGATACAAAAAACCGCGAAAACGCGATCCAAACTGACAAGTTCTTTATCTTCTCAGGAAAGATATTGATGCTAGCAACCGTGGCAATGAATTCTTAATCATTTTGTCCAGGCAAAATTTGTGAATTTTCATTCAGACGTCTTGAATGATAAATTTCCATTTGAATAACTTTCTTTGAAATTTTTCATAACACTGTTTCTACTAGGCAAATAAAATCAAGAAAAGTAATTTTCTTTCTTCGAAGAGCGCTCACGATCCTCCAATAGTCAATGACTTGTCATAGATTTATCGTATTGAGCAGACATACATAATACATTTTTAGGACCAATAACATGCACGTTTTACACAAATTTTAAAAATAGACCAGTTTCTATCAAGATTTATACTTCCCGATGGAATTGATTAATTAGATTCTCATTCTTGTTTATCTTAACTTTCGTACCTATTCCCTATTAAATTACATTCAATGACTTATGTTGCTGCGTTATAGCTTTTTTTCATTGGAATATTCGATGCGATTTTTAAGCATCAATCTAAAATCAATGAATCTTTATTTTACCTCCTCTTATATCTAAAATTTAAAAGGTTTAAAACGTCTATAACGATATGTCGATATGAGAAGTGAAACAAATGTCATAAATGGAACTCCCATTTGTTTTTAAATTAATGATAACATTTTTGCCGTTATCATCGACTTTTGAAATTAAACCTCTGATTGCGGCATCAAGAGATGTTTGCAGGGCGTGCAGGCACTATTGTGAAACGTGGATTAAATAATTCGCCCTGTTCATTTTGCTCCATCACCTCAATCCAACAAAGCCGAGATTAAAACCCCAAGAATGTGCCAGCATGATATTTGATTTAAATCATATATGCTATTAAAATCCACCTTATTTTTTGGTTTTTACTCATACAACGACAATTCAAAATATTCACTTTGCACTGATGGCATTCTCGAGAGACGACAAACCTATTTTGAAGTTTGAGATTTTCAATCAGTGTCAAAAAAAAATAGATAGATGGAAACAACAATGCGGGTGCTTGCATGTTAAAGTAAAGGCCTTATCGTCCACAGTTGAGCCTGAGTTTTCTCAACCATAAAAGTCGTCGATAACCACAGTATGACGTTTGTTAATTGTACTTGTATTTGCAATAAATTTTAAAATGCTACATGTATAGTAAATCCATTCATTCGTCTATTGGATGAAATCAGCTAACAGTATTACCAAGTTCAATCTTTAAACTAAAAAAAACCCACGTGATTCTTCAAATTTTTTTTCCCGCGAGCATTTTCCCTAGTGAAGACGCTGAATTGGCGATGTCAGTAGGCGCTATGGTTTCGGTTAAATTAACGACACGGATAGGGACCAGGGAGTAAATACTCGGTTTCCGCAGGCACCTAGACGACTATCTATTTCTGTTCAATGTGTTGCATTTTTAATGGGCCTTTCTATTATAAAACCATCTCTGATGGCTGTCAATACCATCTTATTAATGTTCTCCTTTGTAATTTACCTTGCCGTTTTGTGATCTTGAAATTGCTAAATTGTTGCCCAAAATTTCTTTCTGAGAGGTGATTTGCGTAAATATAGGTTTTTATATCCTAAGGGTAACGTGCATTTACAGTTTATATGTACATTTCTTATTAAATTTCTCGAAACGAAGATATAGAAGGTCATTTGCGATCTTCATTTACACATTTCGTTTAAAGCAGGCAATGATTGGAAGGCGTTTAAAACGTATACAATTCAACTGAAAACCTTCCTCTCTTTAAGGGCGATATTGCAACTTTTTGTGTTTCTGTATAAATTAAACAAAAAATAAACATGATAAATTGAAAGAATATTGTCACTTATTGTATATGAAGCAAAAATTTAACACAACGTTAAAAATAAAAAAAAATAACAGCTTAGAGGCCTACTAAAATGAACGGAAATTTGATGATACACTGAACAGATAGTTGAATTAAAAAATCAAAGCATAAAACAGCCGGATCGTAAATCTGTTTAAATCAAATCTTAAATATACCACATTAATTATGGAACAAGGAATCATTCCTTGATTATTATGAGGTGATCAAATACGGTTTGGGTGATCAAATCCAATAACGCCCGGAGGGCTTATAATAGATTTGATCACGCCCAACCGAATTTGATCACCTCATTATATTTAAAGATGATTCATTATGATTACTTATAATAAAATAAATACAAGCAATTGTAAGATTAAATTAGTCATTGGTGAAATGTATTGGATTATACATTACAAAATCGATTCGTGGTGTTATCACAGACAAATTTAATACACTGGAATATGTAAATATTATTCACTAAAAAGAAAATGAGAAATCATTTATAACGTTATTGCAGTAAGTTTCTCGCTTTAATTTTTTTTACAAGTAGCGATTTTTCACAATAGCTGTTTGTCATTATCAAACTAACAATCAGATATGTTCTCAGTGCTTAATTTCAATAAAAGTAACACAACATCACAGAACATTTCATTTCGTTTTTTTATGTGCAAGTATTCATAAATTGATGCATCTTTCCATCGTCTCGGAACTTAAAACAGTTAGAGAGAGACCTGAGATGCTTTTGTGTCTTCTGGAGAGGTATTATTTCGGATCAAAGCTCCTGACTTCTAAGAAGTGTGACCTTTCCTGGGACATGATGATATGTGCTTAGTCGAATCCTCTCTCATCAAAGTAATTCACTCGTCGATACCTTCCCTGTGATGTGTGTAATTTGTTCTGTTGGTCGAGTAGATTCTTTTCTTTGTGATAAAAAAACATTTTCTACATCGTTATATCCAAGTTTCTCTTTCTTTTGAACAGTGTAATAATCGTCATGTTTATAATATTTACACATTTACGAACGAAAAAGGTATTTTTAATTCTTCTTAACCTTATGAGGAATATAATGACAGTCACAAAAAGGGGGATTTAGGTCGGTTTTTAACATCTATTGAATAATTTCCATAAACATATTAACTGGGTTTGAATTCGGAAAAAATAATCATCAATCAATTGTTTGGGGGAAAAGGCACAAAAGTACATAAGGTATCAATCAAGCGATCGAAATTCATAGCATTTCTTTCGCTGGCCTGAGAAAACGCGAAAGAAAAAAGTGCCAGCGTTATTATGAATTACTTTTCCTGGAAATGGCGTGTGACAGTATAACAATTAAAAATAATAGTGAAAGTGCTAGCCCGGTGTTCTTTTCATCTGAAACTTTTCAAAGACCGCACTAATAACGATATCGATACCAAAAGATAGGAAGTTATTTGCACTCGCTTCCGGTTGCGTCATAAAATAGTCCCAAACCCAATGGAAGAACGGCATTTCTCGACAAAAATACCGTTAATTTGAACACTTACTGTCAAAATCCTATCAGATAAAGTGTTAATTATTGATTAAGCTATTTTGTGTCAATTGAAGTTTGATAGCCATAAACAATATCAATTGGGGCCCTACTTTTGTGACTCAAATTTACTCCGCTGTTCATGCATGTGACAAATAAACAGCAATCGATGTAGAATAGTAATGCGATTTACTGCCATTTAAATTCAATATAATGCTAACTAGTCTTGCTGGACAAGTTCCTCTTTTTTCTATTAATTTTAATCTATTTTTTCTTCATAACCTTCGTGCATCATGTAATATAACATTGTGGAGCTGGGTGAAACTTTTGAAGTCGCGATATGATATATGACAAAGATAGAAAAATAAAGCTGTGTTGCGACCGCTTAATTGGCTCTCTCCGATAACAAATTTTCAGGTTTTACCATGACCATCGCGCGGTAAGAGTCCTCTTTAGCAAATTAAAGGTAAACTATCTTCAATATTTTCTTTCAACCAAAAGAGAAATATTTCCATGCTATTTATTTTTCTCTTCTGCAATGCTCACAATGCTCAAGAGTTTCGAAGAGTTTATTTGGAAAACACTTGTGATATTTTACCTGCGCATTAATCCCTTTTGTGCTTAAAGAATTCTACAAATAGTTCACTACCGTGAGAAAGCATCAAAGCTGATGGCAGGGATTAAGTCATTATTTTCTCATTTTTCTCATTTTTTTTTTTCATTTTTTATAACTTGTCCAGGAAATAATGACAGTCAGATTACTTCAGTTTCCTTTAAACTATTTTTTTTAGTTGGTCTTCGCTTGCAAGTCTTGGGTTAAGATTTCTGAGTATCATTGTATCTTCATTTCAATATTGACTTTATTTTTCTCGAAATCTTTGATATCAGATATATCTCTTTTTATATCTGATACAATGGTCAGTGAAAATATGAAATGTCGATGATATGCAATTTAAAACGCAATAAAATGCATGAATAGAAATAAACAGCCCAACCAATTCATTAACTGCCAATAACGAAGAATACAATGACAAGTGAATGAAACCAATTTATCAAAATTAATTTGATTTTGAAGAAAGAGAGAGAGAGAAAGAGAGAGAGATGGTGAGATTTTTAAAATAATAAGATTTTGGTCACCTCTTGTCTTGTTTAAGTGTTTGTTTTAATAAAAAGCCCCCTGCCGACATTGGATCTTTGTTTTCCTCATCATGGTCGATTAGAACGGAAGTCGACGGACAGTTAATTGTAGATCATTATTCTTCCAACTTTTGATCTGTCACTGAAGTTGCAGTTGCCATCCTTTAATTAGATTCGAGAGAGTCATCTTTGCAACATTCTACAGCACAAAGAGATAACATTTTTTTCATGCTTTAACACAAATACATCAAAACCAGTAAAGAAACAAAGCTTTTTTCCCCCCAAACGTGAAATGAAATAGGTTGCTCAAAATTGCTACAAGAATAGCTTTGAGGATAACTGCAACGTCTAATTGTCGTGTAGATTCAATAAAACAAGCAAACGTATACTTATGGAATGTCACATATTTCTAAAGCAAACAAATATTAGTTTCACACTATAAACCATTGATGATACAATTAACGCAGGAGAGTTTTAAAGAAATTGCATATTTGATAAGAATTATAAAACAAAATTTCTTCTGTTATGATTTAAAATGCGCAAGTATTGCAAGCTTTTATAAATAGATTCTAATAAATATAATATGAAATCAGCGGCAATTTACGGAGAAAAAAAATCTAGTCAGTTATTTACTCACAGTGACGTCAGGGAGAGTGACCCTGAAATAAAACAGCTGATTATTAAATATCTATTAGAATTATACCGGAAGTTCGTTCCGCTAGTGTGAAGAGCTGAATGGCCGAAGTAGCGGGCTTGATAGCGACTGTGACATAAGAAAGTTTTATTGCATTTTCATCATTTCCCGAACAAGTTCACACGACAGTCACTTTATTGTCTTTAATTGACGTTAATGTGTTAATTGCCGATTTCGAGTCGCTTTGTCAGTACCCAACACATTTCTGCTTTGACATCTTCCATTTTCTCTCTACCGGCATTGCGTGACGCGGCATCGCACGTCTATAATAAGAGCGTTTTTCGCAGTTCTACATTAGGCGTAATAGGAACGAATTGTCTATTTTATTACTGTTCACAGAATAATTCCTGGCGACGATAAATCTTTTGCCATTTCATGAAATGTTAAACATTAGCTCTGATTTTTCATGGGAAAGGTTTTAGTTTGAGTTATTTTTCCCTCCCATAATACTATAGTTCACTTCCTGTCTGGGTTCTGCTAATGTATTCGGTATTGCTGCGTGCTACTCCTTTAGTCCATTACCCAAAGAATTCTTCTTTTTTAAACTTTTATAAACAATAAATATTTAGAATTTCGCTAATCAATCATCATCTGTAAAAGGGAAATAAACAAGGTTTTCCAATCTAAGTGCCATTAAAAGAAAAAAAAACGACCTTAAACTTTTTGAGATTAATTTGATTAAGGTGAAAAAAGCCATAACGGTTTTCAATTAGGGATCTTTGATAGTGGGCTGGATTTTTACTCTCGTGGAATCTGAACTTGACAAATGCGGTGTGGGAAGTCCGGTGTTGAATTCCACCTGTAAATATTTGCTAAGCCCTTCATCATTCCTGATGTTGTGCAATTTATGATCAATTACATCTGCAAGAAAAACACCTAAACGTGCTTTTTTGTCATGCTCCCTGCAGTGTGCCCAAAGGATTTTGTGTTTTCCGAGAGGATATGAAAGTTTTTAATTAAGTTTGAAAAATGATAAATGTGCAAATGTTTCAAGTTATAGTTTCATAATATCAACACAAAGCTTGACGATTCAAAAACTGTCTGATTAAGTTTTTTAAAATCAATCAACATATTTTCTCAGAATTTTTCAGTGACATTGGTTTTAGAGCGAAAAAGCACGTACACTATCAAAATTTGTGACACTATTCATAATTAGTCCTTCCAACGGTGTGCTCAACAGACATAATTCAATTTTTCTCTCGTTAATAAGACCAAAGAACTTCGTACTAGACTCCCAGTAGAATCTTAAACTTTCTATTTTATTCCATCGTGCTCTATAGTGATATAGCTGATAATGATGGAAACGGTTTAGCGTCAGAAAAACATCGATGTTGCGTTCAGTTACTCGGTGATGAACTGAGATTTTATTGAAGTCGTATAAATAACCTTAAGACACTCTTCCTCAACTCTGTCACATGTAAATCCTTCAATCGACTTGACATGCAAATATAGGAATCATAAATTTTCTTATTCTGAAGCGAAAACATCTTGATATTCTCATCGAAATCTTAAGCGGCTGGTAGCGCTCAGTTAGGACACCCGCCATCTTTCCGCCTAATTTCCTCTTTACATTAATAAACGTTCTATATAAGATAAGGCAATCCTAGCTCAAACGCTCTCCTGCTCTTATTCCAGATAAAGTATGCTATTCTAAATGTTTAATTTCGATTTGGTAATTAGGAAACATGGAAAATTGATGGAGACTCCGATTGGGAGCTTGGCACAGATGATGTGATAAATGATCGCACTGTATTGAATACTAATTGACACTTTGGTACCATAACCGCTGCTTACACTTTTTGTACTTGTGCATGGGAGTGAATTTGTTACAATTTGTTGCAACCGACACAATATATGGAATTTGTTTGCGTGTAGTTGTATCAAGCATTGTATCCGTAGTACACAACAAAAAGTCGATGTGTTTGGGGGAAAGGGGGTGGTGAAATATATCATATATAGATTTTATTACCTTCTGACTTAAACAGTTTTACGTGAAAAAGTACACGACTGTGTATGCAAGTATCGCATGATTAATTTTGTTTTCAAGTACATTTCTATGTTGGGTAAAATCAATCTGAGCAAAAAATAATTTCACAATTCATTAACCATTAAATGGTACAACAGGCTCTGATAACCAACAAATGACAGATTTAACTTCAATCAAACGTAAGACATGTACACACAAACCACTTAATGTAAAACTGCCCTTAAGTTAGAATGTAAAATTTATTTTACTTCCGATACAATTCTCGGTTTATTAGGCATTTTGGAGACAAATATATTTTAGACTTTTGAGAATTTATCTCTGAGTTTTGTTTTTTTATGAATGAATAAAATGTCAACTAATCATAAAACTTTAAACAACAGTGATAATCATACATCGACAAAAGTTACAATAAAACTATTTTTAGACGGTTTTCGGAAATACTGTAGATTATTTAACATGAATTCAAAAAAAATAGCTTGAAAAAAAAGGAAATAGGTTGGATTACCATGTAATTCAGAATAAAAAATTACGCGTATTTATTTTGTCAAACTGGTATTAAACACTGTAGTGGTTTGTATTTAAGATAAAAAAAAAAAGAGGAATATTTATCATATACATATCCATCATATGATACATGTATTTTGAGATTCTAATATCCTAAATTGATACAAATAATCAATAAAAATCCCATTCAATGACTTTAAAAAATAGTTCGTTGAAAGTGCACGCCTTTAAATCATCTGCATGGTCCTATCAGTGTTTGATGAAGTTTATTTTCAATCATATATATTGAACGTTGGAAAGGTTGGCAATACAAGTTAAGCAATACTTCATAGCTTTTTCTATCCCGATCGACTATGATACTTACAATCAAAGAACTGACGAGAGCTCGTCCAATCTCTGCATAAAGCGATACCGTAAACGGACCATCGTTATATTCGGCTCGAAATACATCGCTCCGGAAACATTAATATTGTTGACCAAATAGTTCATTTATGGTCGAAATTGTAAGAAAATGTGTGAAAATTTGGCAATTAGTTCGATTATTTCTGATGTCGCAGAACAAACGGTGTCACTGAACTCGGTATGCGGTGATAGCGCAGGGCCAATACTCATCAAAATAACTGAAGTCTAGCAGATAGGATTAACTCAGATTTGCAAAAAATGCCGTTGTTTACATCCATGGCTCTTTAATTTAAGAGCGGTAAAGCTGATAATTTCCGAATTATACAAATAGCACGACGTTTAAAATAGCCATTTACATTTATCAAAAGAATTATCAAAGACACTCTGCTTTTATCGGTTATTCCTAAAGGAAAGAAAAAAAACGGAACTCAGTTTTCAATCACAGCATGCTGTTTGAAACGACAAGATTATTCTTTGTATAAGGTTAAATACCCATCTATTTTGTTATGCATTACTAATGTTTCTTTCGTTGATTTCAGGATCCGCAGACTCAATAGATGAATCCCATTCCAGAGTAAGGCGAGGCGGTCTGAGCATGCTCAGACTAGGGCGCGGGTTACAAATGTTACGACTAGGCAAACGAGGCATGCCAATGCTACGGTTAGGTCGTTCTAATGGACTGAGTGAAACTGACGAGGATTTTATGTACCCGGATGAAAGCGAATTAGACGAAGGCAGACGACAGGTTCCCCTGCCAAGATATGGTAAAGATTTGCAGCAACAGTTACAACTCGAATGGTTACAAAGCGTCTTAGACAGTGACCTGGAAAACAATGGTGTCAGGATTATTCGCCCTGCTGGTCGCCCGGGCCGTTTTAGGAGATCTCTGAAAGAAGACAACAGCGAGGAGAAAGACAGCGAGGAAAGACATATCCCTCATCCACGTATTGGCCGCCTGATACAACTTGACGACCTCAAATATCCAACGTCAAACCTTGGAAGTTACTACTTAACAGATTCTAATATATATACGGATAAACGGGGTATGCCTATGTTACGACTTGGACGTGGAATGCCCATGCTTCGTTTGGGAAAGAGGCTACAGGCCGATGACTCAAAACGAGGCATGCCCATGTTAAGACTGGGCAAGCGCACAAATGTTCAGGCAGATTCTGCGTCACAGCAAGAGACAAATCAAAATAAACGTGGCATGCCGATGCTTCGTTTAGGAAGAAATGCAAACTAAAGGTTTAACATACTCTTACCATAAACCAAATATACTTTATCTCCTAGCAAAAAACTAATTTAAAACAATGCGGTTATGACATTCCGAAAACTGTACAAGCAAACAAGAAATGGATTCATTATTTTTTAGTACCATTATGTGTGTAAATTGTTTTGATGTTGATGATGAAATTTTGATTGACATATTAAATAATTGTGGCAAGTATTAGAGAATTATTTTTGATGATTGTTTGAAAACATAAAAACTCTGTGATCATTATGACTTTATTTTGAATCATTTTGTATATTTAATTAAAGATGTTGTTAAACTTTGTTGGAATGGCATTTGGTTTTTATTTAAAATAAAAGGAATAACAGCAGGTCGATAATAAAAGCATTTTGTTCGTGACACCCCCATCTATTAAATCAATTATAACGCAGTCAAATTTTCCCTGAAAAACGTTTTTTGTTTTCCAAACTCTCCAACTTTGGTGCCAAGTCAATGAAGTTATTTCATCATTATGTCTACTTCTTTTCCTTGCATCATATCTCAGTATTCTGTTTGACTGGATCGTATAAAACCCATCAAATTATTTTTGTATTGAGTTCAGTAACATCAAATAGTCTTAGCATTGGTACCGAAATGTTCAACATGCATTCAGTGTTATATCATATAACATCGATATCTAGTAAACTATGGAATAAGGCCAACAAATACACGAAATAATTGCCAAGTTCTCTTAGTTCCTTGTTTCCCGTACATGCATAAATTGTATGAACACGAGAAGCATCTTTATTGAGTATATTGAGACCAAATAATCATAAAGTCAGTCGGTTTCTTTCGGTGCTTTTCACTGTACATGCGTGTGTTGTATGAACACGAGAAGCATCATTGATAAGTATCTAGTATACTAAGACCGAAACGTCGGCAATAACCACAGTTACTTAATACAGCAAAATAATGCAATGCAACCCAAATGAGCAACCGTTTTAACCAATCAGCAGGCGTTTTTTTTATACCAAATTTCTCAACAAGGCGACAAAGAGATTATTGCTCAAGTATAAGCGTTTTATAATGCCGTGTTCGGCACATTCCTGTTCTGTGACACACTGACTATTTAAACCTATTAAACGACAATTTTCATGTACGTGTAATTATTTGACCATTGCGTGGAAACTATCAAAGAGAATGTTTGGGTAGGATGGTGCAAATCGCGTTGTTTCCATTTCTTAATTTCTAAATCGCTCTTGTTTATATAGTTCAAACCCATTTGGCCTGTAATAAGGAAGAACTAAATCATTAGCAATGCCACCTTTTCACCTCTAATTATTTTTTAAGCCATAGCGTCTTTTTTTTCTTGGTTAACTCTCCTTCTTTTAAAATAAGATTAGTAGTTTTTAATCAAATAAGTGCATGAAATCAATAGCTCTTGTAGTATAAATGTTCGCCAAATTCGAAATAAATACGATGTAAATTAGTTTCAGACCAAATACTTAAAAATGGTGTATTCAAACTTCCGCCTTTTTAAAGTTAGTTATTTATAAATAGACAACTTAACTATATAAGAAAAAGAATCTTAACACATTATTTGTGATGTGAACTATCACAATTTCTCGGTGCAGAATTTAAATCATATGCTAGACCTTGATAAATAAAGTGATTTGGTACTGTTATCAAAAAATAACCTTTGTCTTTTAAAACAAAAACCTTGCTGGTGCATGCTTAACCTGAATATTATGGATGTATTTCGAAGTCAATTGTACATACATGTAGTTCGAACCAGCTGATCGGAAGTGAATTTTGCCGTGAGCCTTCATCCTACAACTTATTTTCTTATGTAGTACATACAGGACCACCAGTAATGTTGCAATGTCAGTATTAAATGAGTAGCTTTTAGCTAAGTGAATCGAAATACACCGAGGAATGTGATAGTCTGCCTAATTAATGGCAAAGAAATTAACGTTGTAAATCGCATCTTGATTGTCTTCGACGGATAATATCAGTTTATGAATTAAACATTAAGGTCATATCAAGTTACTGACTTTTAGCTACATCTGTTGTTACATATATAGATAAGAATTGCACCAGTGCAAATGACAATCAAATTACGAATATTCTAAACATGAAAAAGTTCTATACCCAAAAATATGATTGAAAAGATAATATTCTGTATGATTTTTTTAAATATTAACGTTTAAAATAGGTTTAAGTAGTAATTCTTAATTCTATACGTTCAAAAATTAAATGTACTCTTTTTTGTTTAGCTTAAACAATTTAAAAAAGAAAATCAGATATTATTTTCCTTTCCAAAAAGTTTAAATGATCATGATTACGTGTACACACAACTGATAACCTGTAGGCATAGATTAACAGAAATTTTATAATTTAAAAAAAAAATAATAGGAAATCGAAGAAATATGTCAGCGCGCTGACTTTTGAAGCTATTTGCCTCGAAATAGTTTATATAAAACAGACGCCAAATCACCATTCCTTAGACATTTTTTTTCATATTCTAAATGCACTCAATTTATGAATGAACATTTATCACTTAATAAAAGCGTCGGTATTTTTATGGTGGTATTTAAGCATAGGGCTTGCTTTTCTTTTTTCTCTCGAAACGATTACACGCGATTTATACCCTTAAAAACACGGGGAGGTGTATTAATTACGTCGCCAGGGGGCTTTATTGTTTCCAAAATGATTCTCAGCCACAGAGAGACAAGGATATTATTGGAATAACATTTGGTAAGCGCTTCACCCGGTGTGCCTGAAGAGCTGGTCGCTGTTCCAATTAAAGGTGAGCACAACCAATACGAAGGGGAGGCTCCATTGTCCGCTCAAGGGTAATTCCGGTTCTTACTAAGTGACTACTTGCATCAAACGGTTTTCGGAGGCCCATTACATCTCGTTATACCCCAGCAATCGATGGAGACCCTAATGTTACTTAATCGACGACCATATTCGCGGAACACAAACATCGGGTAAAAGATGTATCGGGGGCCATTTTGTTTGGTCACAAATAACTCCAAAAATTATTAGACATATATAGTGAAGTTGAGTGTTCCGGAACAACAGGAATTGCCGTTAACGGATGACAAATTGAATTACGATATCTTATACAAAAATACAACCGGACACACACTTCCGGTTTTTTGATAAAAATAACCCAATATCCACGTCCAAAAGAGGCACCATCACGCCTTATAATTTTGTTTACAAGAAAGTTTTGAACAAAATTGCTAAATATCGATGTTATTGACCGGGGTATTTGCATTTCGTATTCTTAACGTTATCTGCTTAGCTACAAGTTGTGAAAGAAGATTATCTCTTAATGTATACGTCGATTTAGTTCTTTAAACTACCCTTTTTTGAAACTGTTTTGGGTGGTTTAATATTTCCTCAATAAAGATATAAGAAACTTTACTTAAAGCAATAAACTGGACCACAAAAAGCATAAAATTATATTTTGGTCATAGAGATGAAATGAAATGCAGAGTATTGCAATGAAAAAATGATAAGAAAAACAATATAGTGTTCTTTTGAAAGACCTACAGCGATAAACAATGCATGTCACTGTTAAAGCATGTACATGTGCCAATAAATGCGGACAAAGATATCTGTGACAGTGCATGCTGTGTTAGGATGGATACAACATTATATAAATAGTGCCTGGTTTCCCTCCCAAACAGGCACTGTTTATTTATTATATACTGAATGTCTTACTTTTTTAAGAAAAGAAGATGGGGGAATAAGATGGCGCAAATGCCCATTCGGTTTAGTAGTGAAATACAATTTTGAATTTATGTTTCCCCAATTAAATCTATTCAAATATATTATAATAAAACTTTGCAAAAGCAAAATTTCTAACTATAGTCAGTTTTTAATATATTTAACAAAAAGTAAGAAAAACAAAAATTGTCGGAAATTATGGTGGTATCGAACCCGTAACATTAAAACCCTAGATATATAAGGTTAGCTTATGCCAGGTGCTCTAACCACTGAGCCATTTCAGACACAACAAAGTGGGCTTTTTAAATATTATGTGTGACTAAGGTCACGAACTACCGCACTTGTATTATTTTTTCAAAACGTTCAATTGTTGGGATACAAAATGATATTTTTAATGTAAAGTGGGTCATCTCTCCACGTTTTTGTTGATTGAAATCGGTTTGTTTTCCAATCGACCTTAATTAGACTATGAGAAAAATATGGAGCAAAGACCCACTCTATAAAAGAAAATGCCCTGAAGTTCTAAAAAATGACAGTATTTGCAGGTTTTGATACGTACACGCCTGTTTGAGTCAACATATTCCAAGTATTGAACATACCTATAGGTTAAAAATCAATAATTCGTTAAATATATATTGTTTTCAATGATTTAAAAAAAAAACATCAGATTTATTGATACTTTAATTTTTCAGTAGCCTGTCCGACCGCGTATGGGCATTTTACACGCCTTATCCACCCATCTTCTTTACTGCTTTTATATAGAAATGATGTGAATTCTACGGCGAACCGTGCGCGCATAATTTACGCGCATGTAACAATTCGTTTTATAATTTTACTTTCATGTTAAATACTGAAATCTGATTGGTTTAGACGCAGTTGGTAATCCGTTCTATTACACTCAGCGTTAGCAACACACTTGGCAACGGGTAACACAACAAATTGTTACATGCGCGTAAATTATGCGCGTACGGTTTGCCGTAGAATTCACTTCATTTATATAGAAAAGCAATAAGGTTTTCTTTAAAAATAAGACATTCAGTATAATAAAATAAATAGTGACTGTTTGGGAGGGTAACTGTTGAAATTGACACCCCTCGAAAACCATTGTCAACCTCCGCTTCGCGTCGGTTGACAATGGTTTTCTCGGGGGTGTCAATTTCAACAGTTACCCTCCCAAACAGGCACTATTTATATAGCGTTACCCGTTGCCAAGTGTGTTGCTAACGCTGAGGGTAATAGATTTCCAACTACGTCTTAACCAATCAGATTTCAGTATTTAACATGAAAGTATAATAAAAAAAAAAAAACAACCTTACAACCATAGCAGCGTACAATGTAAATAATAGGAAAGAATTGCAAGACTTTGGACTGTTGTTTCTATTATTTTCAATATTTAATACTCTTAAATTTGATGCATTACATGCATATCTTAATCTTTTAGAATTGATTTATTTAATAAAATGAAGGAGAAGATCTCGTAAGTTGTACTAATCCCTTTTGTATGTGATGAATACAAATACAAGTATGTTTAATTCATTAAGCAGTGTTCTTTACATATTTATTAAAATTTCTATAAAGTAAATAATAATTACATTATTAAATGGTGTCTTCTTTTATATTTTTGAGGTTACTTTGCATTCTATAATACGCGATTTATCAAAACCTTTTGCTACATTTGAAACACGAGTAAAAAAAAACATTGACTTCCATTTTTTTTTTATATATAATTAGCTATTCTTTCTGTGTAACGTTCTAATTGACAGTTACAATTATTTTAGTATTTTAACTCGCTATTCGCTGACGCGGTGTATGCATTTATTTTCTGCAATGTTAGTAACTGTCATAGCCGTATGAACCCCAAAGAAAAAAAAGAATTTTGTTTCTTTTATAAATTTAACACAAAAATATTTGAAGACTGGTGCACAATACCAACAAGAATATTTTTCTTTGATTAATGTTATTTCAAACCAAATAATTTGTAAACCTCGGGATGATGGATCGTTTGTTCTGTAAAAGAGAAATGTTTCGCGATGGATAATGCAACACCTCCACCAAATCTGTATTGATCTTTCTGGAGGAGAGGGGGGGGGGGGGTGTAAAATCATCTAATGCCATGGAATCTTTATCAATACAGTACTATACCTATAATATCAAAATTTCATAGTTCCGTAGAAACAATATCGAGGAATCGATTAAGTTATCTAATGACAACCTTTTGGGTCTTTTTTTAGGGGGAGGGGTATTCATTTAACATATTATTATTTATATGATATACATGTATGTTATGGCATTTTGACGATGTCATTTTGAATGCCATGTAGTAGGAATTTTTTTTTTGAATTGCCCGCTACTCTCTAACCGCATTCAGGTTTCTGGTCAGTAATTGAGATTTTGAGTCAGATTTAAAAAAAATATCGTATATGTATTTACAAGATTTAATGATATCCAAAAAAAATCACCTTGTTTGATTCCTTTTATGCCTGTATGACGATCGAAATAGTGGAGAAAATAATAAGTGGACATACAAATTTCCTTTTTTCCAAATGCATTTCTGATTCCAAATAGCTGGCTCTTTGCAGATCTGTACCAATATGGTCGTTTATCACTACATGTACCAACAGCTAATCATCCTCCTGTTGTGGTCGGTCATAGAGTTCGATCTTCCAACCTCCAATTGCACCAGGAAATAGTACATTTTCACATTTTGTTGTACATCACACTTCTTTCTGTATAACTGCAAGAAACTACTTAGGCAACTTACTCGATCACTATATCTAATGTGACAATGTCATTGAACTTCGCCATTTTGATTATCTGCTTTTTTTTCTTCTTTCTTCGTAAGGTACCAGATGATATTCTCATATTCAGTGGTGTATCAGAATACCCTTGTCTTTCGTCCTAACTAACATTTAACACCTCAATTAATATTTACCAATAATAGATAACGTTATGGCAGAAGCATGCGTATAACAGAGGATTCCATCTTTCTTTCAGGCCAAAATTGTCTTTGATCTTTGGTCCAATTTTGCATTTAAAGTAAAAATTGATTATAAATTACAGATACTAATCTTCATACATATAATGTCATTGGAAACGCACCCTATTCAAGGCCCTGTTACATAAAGTCAAGGTCGGCTAACAAGATATATCAACGAAATTAGCGTAAAAACAGCGAGAACGTTTGGAGCATGGCTTTACAATCGAGTTTTGCGGGCGCTTAATTCTTCAAATCACGGTCAAAATGTCGACCAAGAACATAAATTCAGAATCCCTTCCTCCCCCGATCCGATCGACAATTAAGATAAATACTTAAAAAAAAACGTACGCATAATTCAATGTGAAAAATATTAAGAACGAAAATATATGTATATATTTTTGAAATGGCTTTATTTGAATGAGCTGATATTGATATTGGTGAAACCTTAAAGTCACAACAAAAAGTACTCATGACAAAGTACTTTTAATTAGTTTTTCATTCTTTCAATTTCTTCATGTCCTTTTACTGCAAGTGCAGGAGCCGATTTAACGGATTATCAAAGCCATTGCTCGAAGGTTCTGATACGCTATGTTGCCCATCTTTGTGTAATTAAAAGCTTAATTAATCACACAGTTCTGAAAAGATGGCATTGATGCACACCGCCTGCTGCAGCAAAGTATGGGTGTTCTGTAATTGTGCAGAAAACGCCCGAAGTCAGACACCTTCCTACATCCTCATCAATGAACAAACTCTCTTTTTATTTTCATTTCCTCCATTGAAAATTTGTTGTTTTAGATTATCGTGTTCAGTTCGACACTCTTGAGTCGTCTGCTATGAGTCCGTGCCAATCACGTCGAGTCATGTGACCTATGACGCGTGTTCTTGTGGTAATTAATCACGAGGCTCTGCCCTTACTCTAGGACTTGTGTGCTGACATCATTTCCTTGTACTTCTACAGCGAGTCTCTTTGAACTTTACATCAGCAGCCGTTTACATATAATCCGATTGCTTAAAAAATCCCAAATCATGTGTCCAATTTACAGTTGGCATGCATTTTCTCAGAGATCTTACATTCTAAATTAAGAATCATGAGTCAACATATCAACCAAAGCCCTAATTGCAGGCCAAAAACTTTAACTTTCCATGAACAAAGCAAACATTTGTCTTTCAACATTACAATACGTATTAGCCCGGATATATAATATTTCTTATTCAGCAATGTCGTTCTGTTGGGTAATATATATTTAACTGATATACAAGTTATGAGGTCAACATCTTTTGGGCATTTTTGAAAACTTTTGCATAAAAATCATTCTTTGACTAAAATTGTAGTTTTTGAAAAAAAATTTAAAACAGTTACTTTTCGTCATGTATATTAATTATCTGATTTTCTTTGGTCAAAATATTCTGAAATAATTCAAAATGCCCATTCTAACCTCAACTAAATAATCTAGTACTTATTTATTTTGAGCTAGGCATGCCTAATGCTAAGTTTAAATCTTTCAACATCAACTCAACCAGTAGAATTGTTTATCGAGTTTTATTGTACCATCTACATGCTGTACATCAATCATTGTTGAAATGTACTTCAATTTTTTAAACAAACTCAAAATAATTCAAAACAAAAGAAATCAACAAATGTACATAAATAAACATTCACAAGACAAAAACAGTTTTTTACACATAGCACATTGTAATTTATAACAGGCAGAAAGACAAGTCAACATGGAAATCTACTTTGTTTGAAAAAAAAATTTAAAACCTCAATCTAATTCCTGTGGAATACCGTAATAAGGCTATGGTGCACAAGAGTCTTTTTGCAAAATCAGGTTGGTTTTGTATTGACCTTCTGATGGTTAAGATTTTAAACACAACTTCCAAGTTTTCCTCTAAAGTATATTTCTACATCCACAGGTTTTCATTAGCACATTCATTTTTAAATTTTATTAAACAAAAAAATGTTCAATGGTTGTCATATTGCATGTAACCATGTAAAAAAAAATTTTACTCATTTGTAAATACATGTATGTCTTTTCTTGTACATGTACAACTGTATTTCACAGTACAATATAGATTACAAAAACAACATGTAATAAGTAATCTGCCACTCAGAACATCTTCATTCATGGCCACAAGAAGACACTGATATTATCCATATAAAAAGCTACAGCTCAGCATCTTCTCTTAATGCAATGTAACATACATTAAAAAATACCTGTAATAAGTAAGTAGTCCACCTTTAAATCTCACTCTCCTTTCCTATGTATCGGTTACTTTTAAACTTGCTAATTTGCTAGAATATAAGATATTAAAGATGCCATCACAAACCACGATACAAAACTAAATCAAAATCTACAAATAAATAACTAAATCTAAGTACATGTATATATACCGATAAAAGATAAATGTAACAATGGTTTTTGACAACATTAAATATTCTGACTGGGAGTTAGTTTTTACCTTATTACGTTTTTCAAAACCTGTAGCTTGCTCATTCCTTTTCCTGCCTTGTTCATGTACAATAATATTTCATTTATAACTATAAAAGGAACTATACTATTGAATATAAGGTTACTAGGTTACTTGTAACTTTAATATGTACTCGTACTCTCTCTCTCTCTCTCTCTCTCTCTCTCTCCTCTCTCTCTCTCCTCCCACTGGTAGTTATGGCTTATGGAAAAGATGAAGTTCTAACAATGCTCCTAGCATAATCAATCATTAGTATCTCATCATCTGTTCTTCCACAAGCAATCCTCACAAATTCTGTATTCAACTGAAAATAATACAAAAATAATAATGAAAACTTGTAACCAGATAGCCGTATATATATGAAATATAATTTTATGATTGTATTCTGCTTTACGTTAATTAGTCGTTAGCTTGTTGTGCACTTGATACGAGATAAGTGTATAGTGAACAATGTTAAAGGTCATTGACCGAGAGGGACAACTGCGTAGTTAGAATTCGTGGTGTTAGCGGAATGACCAGGAAGAATAAAACTCTCAATGATGATTGGACTTTGGAAAGCGGTCAACGGATGCAAGACTCTTAATTGTAATTAACCTTTAACAATGGACTTCGTTGATAAGTCAGTAGTCACTTATGAACTGTGACCCGAAAGGATGTACTAACAATTGCTTATTCTATTTTACTGATTTTTATGCTCATGATTTGATTAATAATTGGTAGACTGATTTTAGACCACTATACGATTACAGTGCTTAATAAATATCATAAAACATGAACTGACTTATGATTTCAAAAGTCTAAAGAATAACAACAGAAGGATCACAAACTGCTAATTAGTAATCAGAGTTAATTATTGCTCTATGAAAACAATATGTAATAATACCAAATATTGATGCCCTTATTTGTTTCAATGTGTTCCAATAAGACTCCAAATGAAAAATTACATATGCAAATTTGAAATTAACATTCCATATAAAGAAAATGAAAATTCCTGTAGTGATATTGCTTACTTTTGTTATGTCCTGTGGCTCAGGTTCTGCAAACTGAATTTTTCTGCTGGACTTTCTAACCAGAATATTCTAAAAAAAAATCCTGCTGTATACAATTCGTGCTTGACCAGAGGCATGCAAGAGTTATCAAAGTTTATGTTAAAATTGATATATCAAACCCTCATAACCAGAGAGCTTAAGATTACAGGGGGGGAAAACACATTTATTTCTATATGCATGTTGAATGGTTTGGCTTTAGAGCTTGTTTTGTTGTTGTTGCGCTTTTTCTTTGGGGGGGGGGGGGGGGGTTCAGTCTTACAGCATACCTTATTTTTCTGTTTGGGAGGCGATTTCATTTCTTCCAATATTTCCTCTGGTAATGTGTCCTTGATGATAGAAGGAGGTGAAAACAGCACACTGGCATCATTTTGTAAAGATTTACTCTGAAAAGTAGATACAATGAAAATGATTGCTGTAAAAAAATCAAATCTTAAAAAAAAAAAACAGTTTTGTTTGACACTGCATTCTTTCTCAAAGACAAGAAATCCAGACTAGGTGCAGGTGATTTGATAAAAAATAGTTCTGTACATTACCGTACATATGTACATACAATGCGATAAACAAGTAACATTTGGCAGTGTGTTCTAATTAGATTTTTTGGCAGAAGACTAAACCAACTAAATGAAGTACATTAAAGCAATTTTCATGATATGCTGGTATATATGATAGATATCATATAAAGAATAATGTGCTAAATCCTTTATAGGCTTACTTATTGATAAATCAATTTCCACAAAATATGAAATATGAAATAAATGTTAGGTTTTAAATTACATTTGCCCCTAATTCTAATTTTGGTATTGACATTTTGAGAAAATCAAATTATGTAACAAAGGAATGGACAAAAAAACCACACCCATATTACATACAATGTACATGTACTTCAAAACCTGTTTATCCAACAATGTCACAGAGACCTTCATTAACCTGAATTTCCCCTTCGAATCATAGATTTTTTTTTTTTCAAACATAACCCCTAAACTCCTTGACCCACTTACAGGTGTTTCTGGAGACATCACCACAGGTTTCTCTCCTTGGAAACTTGTCTCTCTCCTTGGTGACAGCCATCTTGTGGCTAGACATTTTCTCATTCTATGTTTAGGCTGTGCCTGTGATATATATTCCAAAATCAAAACACTACGAAACAGCTTCATAGTTAGGGCTTAGAAGAAAAGTTAAGTCTGCATTATTAATCAATCAACAGGATCTGACATCTAACATTTTTAATTTGTAACAAGTGCAGAGACTTTCATGGAATGAAAATAAATTTTAAACATTTGAATTGGAGGTGACCTCCAAACCTCCATCACATATAAATTTAATTTTTAGCTTTACCTGAACTGAAGGCAACCTCTAAACAAATGTTCAACAGAAGGAAAGTCTTAAAAATCTTCTCAATAAGTACACTGCTACAATCTTGTTTCACTAATACTAGCATACTATACATACATCCAGATAGAGTGTGTATGTTAATCTGTTGAATTGCTACCTCCATGACCATTAACAGGGTAAAATTTTAAAGGAGAAAAATCCATGGTATGATAGTGAGATACCTTTTGAAGGGTTGCTGGTGCTTGTTTTCTGAGTTCCAGTTGAAGGTTTTCTGGTGTATATGTCAGCTTATTGTCTTCTCTGTTTAAAATACATGCATCCTCTGGCTATATACAAGAAACAATTATGTAAAAATTGCAGTATTGAGAAAAGTTCATGCAAATGTTCATGCAGTTTTTCTGGCACAAGATGGCAAACAAATCATGAAATGGTACATTCAACTGTCTTCAATTCTATCAAATTTACTTATTACAATACGGGTACGTGCAGTGACAGTTTGGCGCATAATTTAATCATTGCATTTCATCAAGTTCACATATTGGCTACCAAGCATTATCAGTTTTCTTTGAATGGAGGTAGAAAATACTAAATACTTGGCACAACCATCTACCCTCCTTTTACTAGGAATAAAAAACAACCAAAAATCCTTTCCAAAAAGCATGTCAATAAATTTCAAATTTTCGTAAAATATTCGACATTTATGACATAAAGAAACTGTCTATCACAGGGATTGAACCAAGTTGCAGTGGTGATAAGCAAGCGTATTGTTCACTGTGCTACTTGGACACCCCACTTGATAGCATGATATTCTCTGTATTTTCACAGGTTTAATACCAGGATATAACCTCATGTAGTGGCTTGTACAAATAATGTTTAAGGGCTGTGTTGTTTAAGAATTCATTGAGACAGTAAATTTCTTGGCAAAGAGTACCCACACAACCCACAGAAATTCAGCCCTCACAAATTCTGATTATTCAGACGATCATTAACACCCACACATACAGAAATGAAGACTTACCACTTCACTGATTTTGTTCTTTTTGTCGGCCATGGCATCCTTGAAAGGAGTGGGTGTTCTGGGGGAGGCATTCAGTAGTGTTCGTCTAATTCTTGGGGTGCAGTTGGCAGACCTACAACAGACATTTATATATGCATGCATATAGAGATCCTACCAAAGCTGTCACAATTACTACAAATACAAGGAGACAGATTTTTAAATAAGTATTTTTTTGTGCCTGTGACAGAATAAACCTCATTAACTTCACAAAATTTTCTCACACAAGAATATGAATTGATTTATCCTACATATACCTATTTAATTATAGGAGTTTTTACCTGGTTTGGACTGTGCAGGCAGCAATACCCTGGGACATACAGGTGGGGGTGGCGGCCTCACGCTGGGTGCACACCGGTGTAGAAGTTACACGTCCAATCGGAATGTCAGGACTGTTGAGGAACTGAGAATAAACATAAATCTGGATGTATTCAAAATCACCATTCGCACAGCCATCAAAGAGGACAGACAATACCCTTATATAATGTTTGATGGAACTGTATACAGGGATTTTTTTATTGAATGTTGATATATCATTCATAGCATACTTATATTTTTTTTATAAATATGTTATGTTATGTTTTATTAAATCTTAATAGAATTTTCACCTATGAAGCTTGTGTTTCCAAACAACAAAGAACGAAAATTAAAATCTGACCCAATTTCAGTTTCCAAAACCATGAATCATTAAAAACCTTTAAAAAAAGAATGAAAATGATGAATTTTTACCACGGAAGGAGAAAACGGTAAACTTTTTATTGGAGTTCCATTTGGAGTAAGGGCCTCTAACAAGGAGTCATTTCCTTTCCCCGGGTCATTATCAATGTCTTCTGGATTGATTTCTGTCAGAATAACTCCTTGTTCTAATTCTACGATGTCTTTGGGCTGCTCCTTGTAAGACATGAACGGGAGACTGATTGGCTCAATGTTTTCTGTGTCACTCGTCTCTGTCTCATCGCGGAAGGCTGTATCTAGGTCATTCGTTTGCAGAAAGTGTCTCTTGGTAATGTTTATGATATTTCTCTTCTTTAGAGCCCGATTCTGAAAGATTCATATACAATGTAATTATTTATACAATGTTAATTCTAAAATCTAAACTCCATTCCTATAAACAGTCAAGTTTAAGAAAATGGGTCATTTTTGTATGCAATGAACATTTAACAGATTATGCAATGAACATTTGACAGAGTTACAGTTGAGAAAGAAAAATGTAATGAGAAAGAGGATTTGTTTGGAAGATATTCTATTTATTGTATTAGCATATTGTAGATGTATAAGTAAATTAATATGAAAAACCAAAATATATGCAGGGCAATTTGAAGATGATTCAGACAAAAAATTGATATAATCATTTCAATAAATAGGTTGATATGCATGTTAATAGATAACCATGACAGGATTAACAATTACTGGCATAATCAAATGCCAGCTAATGGTTTATATTTAAATACATGCATTTACAAAGACTTCCATAATTATGGGTTGTGACATTTCAAACCTGTGCTATAACCGTTAAAATAATTCAACTTTTTTAAAAAAAATCTGTCATGTTTAACTTTAGGTCAGTAATCATGTTAATGAAACAACTTTTTCCCATTGTGGATGCAATTTCTTTGAAAGTAAATGGTAGTCAATAGGTAATTCATTTTAGTCATCGCTTCCTTGCAGAGAGAAAAATCAGACATAATATTACTCAATACTCCGAGTTACAAAGAATTATATATGATAGTAGTCAAATTTGGCCCCAATAATTCGCCATTTTTTGAAGTGTTTCAGGAAAATTGAATTGTTGTGTTATTTTTTAGAAGAGTTGATACAAAATATATTTTTTATCGAATCATTTGATATAGTCACTGGCAGTATATGATGTCAGAAGTGAAGCTATTTTTATAATTCAATCAAAACAGTCAAAATTTGACATTTTTCTTATCTTTTTTTTTTGAATGGGAAATATAAAGCGACGATTTGAACAAGAACTAACTTTTTGTCACTTATAAGTACTGAATAGATACATCTTTGATGAAAATATTTTGTTTGTTCAAGCAATCGCTCAATGTTTTCTTAAAGAAAAACTGCTAGAAAAACCAGCCTTGTTATGCTAAAATGCAAAAAATAGCAGGAAAGGGTAATCTTTATGATGTCATATTTTTAAATTGTGGGCACGTTAGTCAAGATAAAAGTTATGAAAAAACTGTATATCTGTACAAAGAATTACATTAAAATGACCATGTTCATTTAAGGGGGCTATTTTAGGCTCAAACCATATATTTAGTTCTTTCACTCAGCTTCCCAATAAAGGGCTTCATTGACTCAATCATCATTTTCAAACACATAAAACATCAAAGTTTCAATCATATCAAAATTAACCTTGTCAATCAAATTCTTCCTTGTTCCTTTTAATGAAACATACTGTTTGACAATATCTAATTTATGTACTTTTAATCATTTTATAAAGGGTTTTAAAATATAAACCTACAACATTTAAAGGTTATTTGTTTTTAATTCATTGGTTTGATTTGAATGAATATAATTAATGAATTGGATATTATAGGCTAGCTAAATCAAAATTACAACATTACTTATATGTTTTGTGAGATATGCTTGCCTTTGTGTGAGGTCTACCATGATCTTTTCAAACATGAGCAAATATAATTTTATTTTGAATATGGCCTTTTCTATTAAAAAAAGATGCAAATTCTCCTGTACTTTAATACCTCTCAGTTGAAAGAATTTCAATCTAATTCATTTTTTTTGGCCAGTTAAGATTATCATAAAATTCAATGTTTATAAAGACTACTAGTGAATCATAAACAATTTACTGCAACAGTAAATCAGAAATCAACATTCCATCAGTACCCACCATTTTGACAGGTCTCTTGCGTCTTGATCGCCCCCGTCTTAAAATGGACGGAACAGCGGAAAACTTGGAGGTGACAGAGGAAGGGATGGGAATCAGACGCCCGGGACTCTTCAACTTCTTGATTGCTTTCCCATCAAATCTGTACTCTATAATACAGCATTAACTGATTTATTTAATTTAGAGGTAAATGAGAGCAAGGTGTATTCATCACTCAATCATGTAAACAATTGTCTTTATTGTAGGAATTTAATAAGGATGTGTTTGTCAAGCACTTCAAACATATGATCAAACATAGACAAATTGAAAATACATGTACCAGTATATCAAACCATATTGGTCAGTTTGCCTGTAAACTTGTTGAATGACCTTGTCAATAATCTTTGACCTACACCTTTGAGGTCATATGTATGAACATATGACAACTCTATCTTGATAATTCAATTGTTAGAAGATAAATAGAGCTGTAAGCAGATATGTGTGTGTGTGTGAGAGAGAGAGAGAGAGAGAGAGAGAGAGAGAGAGAGAGAGAGAGAGAGAGAGAGAGAGAGAAAGTGCCATCAGATATTTTCTACAAGAGTTAAAAGATTTTACAGATATGTCCAGAAAAAATTACTTACTAGAACAAAACTAAATGTGTTGACTCTATTTCAAAGTACCGGGTATGTTATATACATTACAATACATTTATATACATTACAAAACTGCTTTAAGATATCTTTAAAAAGATTTTTAATTAAAATTGTCTTTGCACCTTTTGAATATAGTGAAGTAAACTTGGATGGAGTCTTTCTATTTGATCCATTCCGTCCATTCGGAACAACTTTCAACACTGCCATCTGCGGTACATCTTGTCTAATGAAAACAAACACTTACAATTACAAAATGCTCATACATTAAACAAATTTCCATAATGTGAGAGAAATGACATTTATCCAAAAGGTCGTGTGATTTCTATTGTCAGGAAATCTTCGATATCATAGATTACAAATAAGTTTGATTAAATGAAATTTGATAAATTCATAACATGTTTTTTTGTGAATTTCATTTTGTCTCTTATCTTACAACATTTTTAGTTTTTAACAGGACAGTACATTGTACAGCAAAGTAATACACATTGCAATACATGCATTAAAATCTTATACAATTGCTGATTCAACAAATATTCAGGCAGACACATGAATAAAACATTCACCATTAATAATAAGCCTACATAAGGAATTAGTGTAAGAGTAAATACACAGTTAATGTCACCTGTACCTACCCAGACACAAGAGCAGTAACTGCGTCCTGGCCGACCTTTGAGTTTGGGAACAGCTGTACGGGCTGGAGTGAGGGCACAGCAGAATTACTGGGGGTGCAGGGCTGCCCACTGACCACAGGACCAGGGTATGTCCCGGTAAAGTCAGGGGGTGGGATCCTCTCCTCATACTTCCTCTTCATTGTAGAGTTCCAGTGATTCTTTATTGCATTATCAGTTCTACAGAAAACATCAGGCGCTCTGAATACATGAACGCATGATTAATTGTTGGTTTTGATCATTAAATGACAGAAATCTTTCCTATCTTATATCAGTAGGAGAATTGTATCAAAGATCTATGTACCCAGTACATAAATGCAGTTAAGTCGTGTTCATTTGCTCTTAATTAAGACTCAAGGTAAATGTAGACATTGGTGCTAAGTTAACCAAGATGTAATGAAAATGAAATTGGGCACTTCCTAACAAAATACAAATCCACCCATATTACCTTATTTTACTTATTGGTTATACACAACATACTATATATTAGAGAGAGAATCTGATTATGCACATTTTTTCTACTTCCGGGAAAAATTGAATTATTGTTCGCAATTAAATTCCCATCCCTAAATTGAACAACAGTTCCATTTTCACCACAGAAATTCTTGTTTTCATAATATCAGTCAGCAATTATGCTATTAGAGAGATTCCAGCAAGCTTGACAATGAAAGACAAATATATCCTCTATTTACAGCTGTTGTTGTAAATTCTACTGGAGACAGTAATCTACTGTGTCTCATACTATGACTATGGAACAAATTGTTTCTCCATGCAGAGTCCAGAAGCATTTTAAATAAGTCACATACTTGGCCCTTCCCTTTTTCCTTAGGGCTATATAAAAAAAATGTCACCTCTTGCCAAATCAAAATAAAGTCTATGACAATTCACAAATGGCATCTGTATCATTTAGCAAATACGATATTAACTCTTAGACAATGAAAGTCTCTGAAATATTGCAGCATTGCTACTTTCCACTTTACATAACAATTGACAAGTCTAAAGAGAGAATAATGTACTTGGTGTCACTGGTATGCAATATATCAAATCAAAAATTCACTGCAAGATCATTTGATGAAATTACTTTCTGATCATTTGTCTTGCAGCCAAAACTCTGAATATAATAAGATAAAACAATCATGTTTCACACTGTGAAACATGACCCTATTAATCACTAGCATTGAAAAGGGACTTTTAATCTGGCATATAAAAGAACAATAGAAATCTGATTACAACCTTAAATAAGACAAATTATGCTAAATACTGCTGGAGTACTAATTCACATTCAGATGAAGAAAACCCTGTGCTTGTATGAGGAGACACAGCTGCTATGGCTGTTGAATTTACCTTCCAGGTAAATACTTGGCTATTTCTGCCCATCTGTTGCCCAAGGACCTATGAAGTTGGTATATTAGTATGTCCTCTTCTCTAGTCCAGGCTGACTTCTTGATTTCTGGATTTAAATGATTATGCCACCTACAAGATAGACCCCACAGCTGTGGTTATTAAACACACTGGCTGCAATTTGCCACCTAAAGCTTGAATCCAATTTAGTGATAATAAACCAGTGGTACTGTCAATGAAGATGTCTTTGGCATCTTACCTCTCTCGACACTGTTTTCCAGTTCTACCCTGAAGATGCTTAGAGATCTGGGTCCAATGCTTTGCTCCAATTTCTCTCACAAGCTTAATTACTTTTTCATCTTCCTGCCAAGGTTAGCACCGTTTCATTAGCAGTATAACTGTTTCAATGTCAGTGAATGAGCAAGGGAAATGTTTAGTCTTAAAATCTAACCCTTAAATTTATTATCTCATTTCTCTTTTCATTTTAACAAAACAATTAATAAATAACAAAATTCTAAAGGATTGTGGGCACACACACACTCTCATGCTTACTTCTTTGGTCCAGGCACCTTTGACGAGATTTGGGTTGAGTACTTTACACCACCTGTGTTGGCACTGGATGTCTGACCGATCAAAAAAATAGTTGGCTACTAGCTTCCAGTCAGAGTCCCCTTTTACCTCCACTAAGTTACGCAATTTTTCGTCCTACAACACATTTATGACACATCATTTAAACAGCTATAAAGACATTATAATTCAAAACATAATGCAAAAAATATTCACAGTTTAAAATTAAAGTTGCACTTTTATTTTCAATTTTTCAGTATAGAAAAGGAATATTTGCTCTTTTTGCTAATCAATATGCAAAACTCATAGATTTTAGGAAGCAAATAATGTTTTAACAAAAAAAAAAAAAAAAAAAAAAAAACTTTTTTATAAGACATTCATATATTTTCTTAAGAGTGCTAACTAATGACTTATGCAAGAGAAACTTTCAGGTATTGTACAGGAAAACAATGAAAATAAAATAACTTTAGGGCACCTGTGACCCATACCAAATAGGAAACATAGTTATATTTATCCTACATTTAACTCAATGATAGAACATTTAACCATTCATGTCAATAAATTTACATAACCTACAACCAAGGGCATGATTAGGTGGGATTCCATTCATAAGATGGCTTTCTTAGCCTAAAGTCAAGATTCTTTTAAGGCGAGAGAAATTTAATTTTCAGTTTTACGGATCCGCCGACCCAATTTTTCCGATTTTGTAAAAAAATAATAATGAAAAAAAAAATCGCATCTTCGGAAATTTTTCCGGAATTTTCAAGTTTGACCGATCTTGGTTTTAAAATTACTTTATTTTATTTGAAATCTGCAAAACGTTTGACAAAGGGAGCTTTTAAAATCAAGTGTAAGCATCTCTATAACATGAAGTATTTAAGATGGAGGTCAGCCATGCATGGTTTGGCTTAAAAGTTTTTATGAAAAGCAAAGAAAATGTTATCCTGAACAAATTTAGTAAGGTTACTACCAATGAACTTGAAACAAACACAAAGTACACAGTGGATAGTGGACAAATTAAACTTAATATTATAAGTTCAAGCAAATAATATGTAATTTTGAATAATAAAAGTTTGCCCACTGTTTTTTTTTTTTTTTTTATTTTCCCTCCTCCGACCCAAATTTTTTACAACAAAATCCATAAAACTTATTAGTTTAAATTTCTCTCGCCTAATTCGACTATATTTGACTCCTCCTTCATTGCTACTTACCTCCTCTGTTGACCACCTTCCTTTATTAATTACTTTCTTAGCTGCAAAGATGTGACTGTTGTAGTCGTGATCAACTAACTCCGAATCGCTTGAATCTTCTCCACTGCTGAAGGATTGTCTACTGGAACTATAAACAGCATACAGAATAAATTTATGGTATTAACTAAAGAAGGTGGGTGGATAAGGCATGTAAAATGCCCATACACTGTCAGACAAGCTACTGAAAAACTAAAGTATCAATACGATATTTTTTTTTTAAATAATTTAAAACAATATACATTTTACATATCATTGATTTTTAACTTATAAACATTTTCAATTGGAATATGTTGACTCAAACAGGCGTATACGAATCAAAACCTGCAAATACTGGCATTTTTTAGAACTTCAAGGCATTTTCTTTTATAGAGTGGGCCTGTGCTCCATATTTTTCTCATAGTCTGAATAAGGTCTATTGGAAAGCAAACCAATTTCAGTCAACAAAAACGTGGAGAGATGACCCACTATACATAAAAAATATCATTATGTATCCAAACAACTGAATGTTTTGAACAAATAAAACAAGACCGTAAATTCATGGTCAAAGTCACACATAATATTAAACAGCCTGCTTTGTTGTGTCTTAAAATGGCTCAGTGGTTAGTGTACCTCTTATAAACTAACCTTATATATTTAGGGTTTTTATGTTATGGGTTCGAGAAAAAATTTCTGGCAATATTTTTTTTCTTATCTTTTGTTAAATATATTAAAAACTGAATATAGTTAGAAATTGTGCTTTTGCAAACTAGTATAATAATATATTTGAATAGATTTAATTGGAAAAAATAAATTCAATTGTATTGTATTTTACTACTAAACCGAATGGGCATTTGCGCCATCTTACCCCCCCCCCCCCCCCCAAACCCATCTTCTTTGTCAATAAAATGTGTCTAGCATTTTCTTTTATACGTCAGATTAGTCACAATATTGATCACAAACACTTTTAAACATTTACCTCATTATCTTTCTTATACAGTGTCAATTTTCTATCATAATGATGCATGTAATGAACAATTTGCATCAGTGATTAGGTATTACCATATATTTTTTATTATGAAAATCTGTATGATGCTATCATTCCAAAATGAAATGAAATTGAGCTTTCGATAGAGGGTTTAAACAAGATATTTAAAAACACAGCATTTCTAAATTCTACTTGTTTTTAAACTAACAATTCTCTTTACCTCTGGTAAGATTTTTAAACTTTGTAATGACCAACTAATCCATTGACTAAAAATTAAAAATCATTACTGATCTTATCACTCTTTTTAGCATTTTTGACTATCATGTCAACGAAGCCCTAAGGTACACAATTACATATTTTGTTTTTCACTTCACGGTACAAGTGCATGATGCCATGATCCCCATACAGTCAAATCACAAAAGAAAACATAATTAGTTAACCTGACATAAATTCGAGTTCCATATCTAAAAGAGGGCAACAGCGCCATAACCTTTCCTTCACAAAAAGTGCTTCCTCATCAATACTATTGATCATCACGCGATGACATTCTATAAATCAGCTGTTGCAACGCATTCAAAATGACGTCACAATTAATATACAATAACCATCTTAGCGCCAAAATGTTCTTGTAAACGAGTAAGTATTTTCCGTCTATAAATCATATACACAAGGATCGTAATCATACTCTTAGAGGGTTACATAGAGTCACGCAAGGGTCCGTGGCCCCCTAACAATCTAATAATTTCGGCTTCATAGCATGCGTCTACGGCACCACTTTACCTGTCAGACAGATCACTCATGTCTACTTGGTGTAGACACTTCTAATCTAGCCATCACTTCTTTGGGTTTATAAAACTTCACATATGACTGTCCAGTTTTTCATTAGTTCTAATGAAATGTGAAAATTCTGTACAAAGCAGTGTACACAAACACCAAATTGCGCGCGGTAGATCAGCGATTGGTCCTGTAAACCGGAACTGGATTGGAAATGACTATACACCCAAAAATACCATAAGTACTTGTAAAAACTGTTTAAATGTAGCTCTCTTTATAGTTTACTGTAGACGTGTGTAGATTGTAATCACTGAATGAATCAAAATTTTTTCATGCGTTTTATTTTAAATTTCATTAAAATTTGAAGCGTGTTTGTTGTTTAAACAATTTACACATTCATCAATTTATTTGTAATACAACGAGAGATAACTCTGATAAGTTATAAAAACAAAAATTGCTTTGGTCTTTGCACCCATACCCATTCACACCAACGACTTCATTTTTTAGAGTAAGGATCAATGGTTCATTAATTAATTCAATGAACAATGCATGTATATATACGCACAGTAAATCAAAGCGGACTCTTTATTCCACGAAACTACAAAAGCGATTGGTTTACAAAAAGTCATTTATTCAGAAAAATATATTAGCACCCCGTATAAAAAATAAACAGGTAAGAATATATATTTTATTTGTTACCATCCAATTCATATACAACTAATTGATCTGTGAAATTAGATTCGGTCTTACATAAAAAAGGATAATATTTTCTTTGTATTTACTTTCATTTATTTTTGCATTAATGTGTGGTGCCTTTGAAAATAAAATAAAAATAAAATGATAAACAATTAAATAAACAGATAAAAGGGGGATTAAATGTCAAATAATTTTAAATGAACAGTTATAAAATTGCTTGTTTAATGTCGTTTTCATTAAACTTAGTTTTAAAAAGTATATAAAATACAGTTGAATTTTTCTCATTTCGATTTGAAAAATACTTATTCCTTTTTTCTATGCATTTTTGGGGTCTATTCTGTAACATATATTGTTCAACAGTTATACACCTTATGTCACGTTATAATAACCATAAAAGATATAAACAAAAAACATTGCGAATCTGATACCATGTGTTATTAATTGTACTGTCCCAGCAATTCAGACCTAAATAACTCAAATCTATCACACGTGTTACATTCTACAGAAGTTTTGTGAGTGACCATAGACATAACCAAATACATAGGGACAACGCGTAACTACTTTAGGTAAGAAACCCAAGTGCACTTGGACTGTATATGAAGAAAGGGTTCGAAAATGAAGAAATAACCTTCTTACACAAATACACTTCGCTAGCTGTATTTTTTTTTTAAAAAAGAGGTAGAAATATTTCATGTATATGTATCTAAAACGGAAAAATTAGTTGTTGTCTTAATTCTTTTACTCATTTTTTTTAGGGGGGGGGGAGTTGGGGGGATGTACTGATTAAATTACATCATTGTTTTTTTTTCTAAAGATGGCCTGTCACAATTACTTTTTTCCTTAAAGTTATGTTCAAATTACTCAACACGTGCAAGATAAGAAAGACACTACGATGGTATATATTGAATTCAATCTACTTGCTTCAATTTGGTCAGTATTTTGCATTTATAAGTGAATTTAGCATACATGTATATCTATAGGTACCAAGAAAATTGTTTTAAAATTGTTTTAAAATTTATCGATTGTTTAACCTGGCTACTCGATTTCCCCAAAAATAGATATCTTAAACCCATTTATTGAGAATTATTATTATATAGGTAGAACGGAACACACCGTTCTGATGTACAATGTACTTCAGTGAATTCAAACATTTACCAGAAAAATGTCAAGCACTTACTCTGCGAGTATTTCACGGAAACATTCATGATAGAATATTACCAACTCTGTCAGTCACCTGCTTGCCTTTATGGAACTACGGTATACAAGTGATTTTAAAAGAAACTATGTAGGTGCATTGTTCATTGTTTTCACCACAATTTATCAAAGAGCATATATTACTTACGTAGTCCATGTTATAATAAAACAAAAGCTCATTAGGTACGGATAATTTATATATATAACTATCATCGACATAGTTCGATTTATTTCCAAATCAAGACTGATCTGATATATAAAACACTATGTTTTATTTCAGTAAAATTTGCCCCGCTTTGTTGCTTTCACAGAAACATATATGACATTACAGCGCTTCAATACCCTAACATAAAAGCAAACATACATGTATCACAATGTGTGATTTTATTCAGCCAACACCTTTCCACAACGGCTACAAGAATGACATTTTGTATCGTTTTAAAAAGTCATGTACCGGTATATCACTCGTATCGTCCAAATGCCTTCTTGGAAACGTAAAGGTTTCTGGAATTAATTGGAGATGGACCACCGGTTCCCACTGTATGAGTAACATGTCTGTGTTGTCGGAAAACACTTCTTATGCCTGGATTACCTTGGCCTTGCACTCCAAGGAAACTGTTATTATTCTGTAAAACATTGGAGTTACGCCTCAAGTTAAAAATCGCTGACAAGGGACCACCTCGTACAGTGTTAACTGGTGGATTAATCGGTCGTTGTATGCCACCGACAGCACCAGATGATGCTGGAATATTCGGCGCTGTTTGGGAATGGACAATTGAATTACCCAAATTCAACAGGTGCCGGACATTCGGGATATTGTTGGAGGATATCTGCGAACTTCCAAGTCTAGGCTGATTGAACTCGAAACCGCCTTGAGGAAAAGGTACCACGGGTTCGGAAGTCAGACCCGGCTGTCGTCGATTGAATGCGTCGTTGATATCAATGTTTGGCATTGGGCCATCAAACTGCCCCTGTACGGCGGCTGTCAGGAAGGGTTGGTTTCTGGGACCGTCTGGGTCAGGAATAGCCAATCCAAAAGGTTGTGGCGGAGGTCTTGTTTGTCGCACTGGTTGTTCGGGCATAGGTTGAGGTCGTCTAAAAAACGGTCTATTTGTATCTATTGGTCGACGAAATTGCGAGAGGGGTCGAGTCTGAAAAGAATTATCAGGTACTTGTGGTGAAATACGAGATGGTGAAGAAGGTGCCATCGGTGATGCGAAGGGAGTTCTTGGCATCATGTCTCTTGGGTTAAAAGGCCTTTCTGCTCTCTCGTTTATTCCATCATTTCTTCCTGGAAATCGTCCTGATGGAACTATAGGCAATGGGTTGCCAAAATTATTGCGGGCATTTCTTCGATCATTTTCAAATATATCTCTTTCTTCTAGTCTATTAATGTCTTCGCCCATTGGACCGTTTACTCTAAATGGTGACGATGGGTCTCTAGGAATAAATCTATTTTGGAATCCTCGAGGTACGCCTCGGTTCACATCAAACCCAACTTCATCCGAAGCACTTGTCACATCATCGATATTTACGAGGAAAGATATCAGAAAAGACCCCCGAGGCCTTCTTACTGGGGAACGCTGAAAAAATCGTGTCATTTCTCTAGAAACCGGTGATACTGAAAATTGAGACCCAGAGCTAGATCTCACTAAAGGAGGAAACCTTGGCTGAAAGAAAGGCGTGAAAGACCTATCATTTTCTTCATCAAAAAAGTCAACTATATCACCAAAAGGATCATCGCTTCTTCTATCATCAAATGGTGTTCTATCATCAAATGGTGTTCTATCATCCAATGGTCTTCTGTCATCAAATGGACCTCTATCATCAAATCTTCTATCTGGATTGAATGCACCAGCTCGTGAATCAAAACGATCAATATCTCTATCAAATATATTATTGAATTCAAATCGCCCGTCCCGGGGATCATCAAAACGTGTATTCAATCTGTTGAGTGGATCAAATCTACTAAAAGGACTGCTGATACTATCTCTTCTGTCGCCAAATCTATTATCTGGTTCCATCCTTAAATCGTCAAAATCTTGATCATTAAACCTTGGAAATTGACCTACACCAGGACGTGTGCTAAACATTGGCTGAACTGTTGCACGGTTTGAAGGTACAGCGATTCCAATTGGTCTAGGGACGTCGTTTATACCGTTACCCATAAAGGGTGCGTTGCTAACACGGTTCTGAAACCTGGGATCTTCACTGAATGGAGGTTGTAATACTCTTGATGGAATAAAAGGGGGAGATGATAAATCGTTTGGGGGTAAAAATCTATTTTCTGGACCAAATCCGAAATTCTGGGGGTCAGCAATGCGATTTTCTCTCACATCATTAAAATCGCGTCCATTGAATGGAACATTTCTTTCAAATGAACCTGTGTTAAATGGTTCCACAATTCTTTGCCTAGGTACAGCTATACCTATGGGTCTTGGAGAAGAGAGACTGGTGGCACGAGTAGGTGTTCGGAATCGTCGGTCGTCAATTACAGGTGATTGAGGCCTCCTAGATGTAAAGACGTTCGGTCTAGACGATACTCTTGGTGTTACAAACCTATTCTCAGGACTGAATCTACTGTTTCGATCATCAAATAAACGCCGATTATCAAATGATGGGCTACTGAATGGAATACCTCTTCTAAAAGTATCAACATTTGAATCAATTCGATCTCTCGTTACCTGGTTAGGAGGTATTGCTATACCGATAGGTCTGGGGAAATCGTTAGCGGGTTCTCTTGATCGAGGAGCTTGGGATCTACGATCGCTTACGAAAGATGGTTGGAAAACTCGAGATGGGATGTCAGTATTTGTTAAAGGACGACCCCTAGATCTACGGAAAGTTGTTGAGTCTTGATCTTCGGTTAAAGGTTGTGGAAATCTTGCTGGAATAAATCTAGGTGCGGTACCCCTACGTAGAGGTTGCATGTTCTCCGGTCTTTGGTCGGTAAAACGGGGATTTACATTTATTGAATCGGATCCTAAATTACCTGAATCAAATGGCCTGGAGAAATCAGGGTCAAATTGTCTCGGAAGGGCAAAATTATCTCTCATGAAATCTTGTTGTATACGTTCATCAACCGTCGAAGGTAAATCGATATTTGACAAAGGTTGTGGACTTCTATCTCTGGTAAAGTCACGTCTACTATCAAATGGTAAATTTTCTCTTCTGTTAAATTGATCTGTAGGCAAATTTATTTGGTTAAATCTAGTACTGGGACGTCTAAAGTTGGGATCTGAAAAACCACCTCTGCTCACGGGTGACCTGCGAGATTCAACAAATCTCGACTCTTGCGTTTGGTCTTCAAAGATCTGCCTATCCCCATTTACAGATGATGATCTAGGAACGAAGTCATCAAAACTTGATCGTCGAACAAAGTTATGTATTCTGTTAACTGAAAGTCTTGGATCAATGTTAGGATTTGGTGAAACTCTATTCCTTCCTTCTGGTCCAGGAGTTCTAGGAAGGATTCTTCTATTAGCGGTCAGGGGAATGTTTGATGCTGGTCCAAATGATACTGGCGTGCGTTGACCATTTCTTTGTCTAGGTATTGGTTGAATATTACCACCTGAACCTGATCTAGTGGAAGAACCACGACTTGAAGGAAAGATACCTGATGATACCGGGTTAATTCCAGAGACTAAGTTTGGTACTTGTGCAAATCTGCTTTGGTGATGAACGAAGCTTGTTGTTGAAGACGAATGTACTCCTCCATCATTAAATCTATGCAGTCTGTTTAACCCTGGAAGTCGCGCATTTGAACCCATTGTTTGAGGTGCAACGGCATTTAATATAGATGCAGGATGAAATGGGACACGCGGCAATGATGGTGCTGAATTTGACAGCGAACGTAAAATGGCGGGATGTAATGGTCCAGTCAGAGGACTAGAACCAGACAAGGATTGACGAATGGCATTTGCATTGTGTTGTTGGGCAAGTCTGGCAGCAACGGGATGTATGGAACCAGGAAAAGAATTGAAACTCGTCGGCATCCCTCCAAACTGGTTACCAAATATAGCTGATGGATGCTGTCTTGCGCCAGGCTGTGGTATAACACGCCTTGACAGAGCATGGGCTTGGTGAAGGGCAGCAATTGGATGAAGTGGGACACCGGGCGTTCGATTGATGTTGGAAAGTGCCGAACTCAACGAACCTAGAGAGGGAGTTTGAGATAGGGATGGGATCTGAGCCTGGCCGACTGATTGCCTTCCACGAACAATATGCGTACTTTCGTGGGAGACAGCTGTACCAGAATTTCCTCTGAGATACTGTGGTAAAGAATTACTAGGTATGGCAACTTCTGGTGCATTCGGAATAAGAGACCCAAGATTGACGTAAGTAAGGTCCCGACCAGCACCGAAGGGGCCCGATCCTGAGTGAGTGACGGTACCTTGTCGAATCAACGATATGAAATCGTTGAAGTTAATGACCGGAACCCCTGTTGCCTGTGTCCCTCCTGTGGCGGGGTGGATTCTTTGTAGTCCCCCGGGGAATGGTACATTTGGCCCATTTGGTAACTGCATGAGATTTCGAGGAGCATTTCCTCTGTTTCTATGGAGATTTAAAGGACCAATGAAAGGTTCTATGCTCTGTGAGACGGGGGTCTCGGCGACAGGGATATATATCGGGTTAAATGGCACTTGGTTTCCTATCCCAGGCCCTAGTCTGCGTGGGCTTGGTTCTGGTACTGGCCCAAGTGATCCTGCAGAATTGCTGGCGAGGCATCCTTAAAAAGAAATGATGTTAATAAATAATTATTTTAAAACTGACATTCTAAGTTATTACTTAAATGGACTGAGTACAATATTTACTTTAAATACTAGAACTTTACAAAATCTACTTAATTCGTAGTATCAACTTTTATTATAGATGACTTGTTCAAATTCATATTTTGAAAAAAGGCACGATTTTCTTAAACAAAAAATACTGAGTATGAAGCTTTTGGTTGTTACGTCAACATTTTAAAATTCTGTCAGGTAAATTTTCAGTTCAATAAAATAGAAGCAAAACGTCTCTGTTGAATATTTAACACCTAGTCTATATTGAAATAAATTGAAATCTCGATTCCTATAATACCACATGCGGGCGTATTATGTATTGGAAATTTTTTTTTTAAAATACGGGCTTTAAAGATATCTTTAATTCAAACACAAAAATAAATGGGATATGGAAATTTTTGGATACAATTTATTCATTATTATTATAATACATGTACATTTATATTCAACTTTAAGCACACTAGTTCTATCTTATCGGTACGTTGTCGTTACAATCCAATTCTTTAAAAACGTATTTGTATCTAGTTAATGAATGGAATTCATAATTAAAAACTTTAATTTTTTTATTTTAAGTTATTTATTTATTTATTTATTTATTTATTTATTTTTTGATTCCAAATACAATACTTTGGTTTACAATTTTTCAATTTACGATGCACAGTTTAGTGTAAAGGATGGAAGAAAAATAAACATATGTGTTTGTGACTTCCTTTACATAAGAAAGTTCGTTTTAAAAATAATATGGCGCAGATTCCAATATTGGTCTATGTTCTATACTGTAAAGAAGCAATTACACATAAAAGAAAAACTAACTTAACGCGATACTTTTATGTAAATATGGAATGATAAACAAACATTTCTTTACAGCTGTTGAAAAAAGTTTGTTCTATAGCTCCCCTTCTTACCAGAAACACATAGAATAAGAATTCCAAGACGTATCATCATGCCTCCGTGAGCTGGCATATCATTCTGCAAAAACTGGAATCGGATAGGGGGCCTAGAATTTATAAGCGCGACTTTGTCTTTCGTCATTTAGTGGTCGCCATGTCCAGTTACAGATTCTTATTTTTTCGTTGTACATATTTGACTGTTGTTTTTTCCTTGTAAAAGTTTTGATGTTTCATAAAAAATCAAAAATGACAACGGATCGAAGCCGTTTCTTGTATCTCGATTAATGTCATTTGGGCTTCATCGCTGCACCTGAACATGAAAAGTGAACTTGAAACAAGAGAGTCACTTCCGCATGTTACTGTGTTGTCTATTTCTCATGGTTGTTCATTTGTTTAAACTGATTTATTGACAATCGATTTTTAGTTTGGGGTTGCTGCTTAGTTCGCCTCGGACATTTGTTACTCGTGGAAGACGAATTTCGTGTTCAAAAAACTTGAAAATTTATCACACATTTCTACAATTCTTTTAAAATCGGAAGTGTGTTTACAAACAAACATCCATATGTATTTTTTGTTAATCGGCAAAACTTATCAATTTACCAGGTTAAAAGTCAGGAAAATAACAAAATTTATTAGAGAACAAAATTATTAGTGTCTAATCTATAAAAAATTATGATTGGTTTGATCTGACAATGTTTGTTACGAATTTATCATGTTTCTTATCATTTAACCAACAAGAAAAATCGCAGCTTCAAAGATTAGTATATGGCATTGGTTTAAGATTTTGTTTACAACTACGTATAGATGATGTACACAATGCATACATTGAAAAAAAATGGCGTTCTCATCGTTTTTTTGATAATAATTGTGTGGATACATGAATTCGGAATGCATTTTACAAGATTTATCTCTCGTTGACCTTGCAAAAATGAAAGAAAGAGACGGGGATGGGGGTGGAATATGATTTAATGGTGCATTAATGATTGACTCGGCTGTTATCTAACACGTTTTAAAATATATGCACTTCATAATTTTGTGAAAATTTTTTTTAGAAAAAGACAATTGGTAAAGGATAAATACCACCTGTGTTAAACGCAAAAAAAATATATGCTTTAATTATCAATGTATAATAAATTGGATTTGTACATGAATCATATGCGGCGGATACACACGATGATATGTAGATTTGAATTAGCTCCCTTTTACCATGATTCTATATATCATATCGCTATTAATGTAATAATTAATAATAAATGTAAATAAGTGTTCATTACTAATTAACACTTTTTGTTGTCAATTTGTCATGGTAATGGACTCAATGGCAATAAAAAAAATATTGTTAATTAGTAAAAGGACATTAATTCTGATAATTATTTCACAAGCAAGATCATCAAATCCAACGCTAACAAGTCTTTAAACGTTGTGATAAAAAGTAAGCAATCTGTTACATTTGAATGTGTTAAACATAGATATCATGACATAAAACACAAGTAGCTCTAAATAAAATGCCATTTACTTCCCCAATGATATTAACATCACTATGTTTTATTTACAATTTATAGCATCGACCTTCGACACGTGTCTCTGTTGCAAAATGGCCACGTGCTGTTTTAGAGGAGAAACTCCGTAAAACTCAATGCAGTTAAATCAGTCAGCCCTAACTGGCACAAATCAACTCATTCCGATCTCACTGACCACTTCCTGGATAAGGGACTGGAGATAATCGCCGATTATCTGCCTAAGGATCCCCCGATGAGTTTTCCTCACGACCCTCTCAACTGCCGTCCAGCAACTCGACTGGATACTTGAATGTTGGTGGTTCCCCGTAAAAATGCCTTCACACTCCTTTTTGCGGTAATCAGTCTAATGAAGTCCAGCGGTCGTTAAGATCTTAAATCAGGGCGAAAAATCGCGAAGTTTCGAGAGCAAAAATTGAGAAAATGTGTGCTGTGTACGCGAGGAAAGCTTAAAATGACCTTTTAACTTAAACCAAAAGAAAGACGCATCCCTTGTCAATTTGAGAGACACAAATAAACACTCTTATTTGTTTACATTAAAAAAGTATAATGGACAAGGTGCTAATAAAAACACCAAAAGTTAATTAGCACCGCGTGTTAAGGGTTATAAACGTGTGTTTAAGCAATTTGTTCTTTGCAATTTACTAATCCAGAAGGAATATCATAGCGTACTTTAATCCTACATTCGAATGGTGTATTTAAAATGAGGATTAAAAATTTATACTACATGTACTTCTTTATAATACTGAATCGCTAAAACGTCAATCAATGAATAGATTATTGTTCTCCTCATCACAAAAAGCAAAAACCGAACCTGATTTACCGGGATGTGAAACTTTCAATACTTAATGGGAAGTAATGGTTAATGATTGCCGTATTCTACAGCTAGCTTTGTTCAAACAATATTAAAAGCAAGATTCCTTTCAATTGTTTTGGAAAAGAGTAGTTTTGATTTATGTCTCCATCTATATTTTTTTTCAGGTCCGCCTCCGAATCGCTAGGTTACTGGATGGTTAAAGACCATACGGAGATTCACAATAACAAAATACCAATGATAAACTTTTCCGACCTTTTAATGTTTCATTGCGATTCGATTAACCACAGAACCAGATACGTCAATGAAATATTAAACCTTTTTGAGGGTCTTTGTATTTTTCGTTTCGGGAATTCCGCTCTAGCTGATCCATAAATCCGACTAAAACATTTCAGTTAAATCGAAAGTTCGCGACCATCAAATATTCCGGAATAAAAATCAAACATCTATTGAAACTGTCGATACGAATCGTTCGGGTTACAATAAATTTATATGTACTATGTTGTAAATTTGAGACACTTTTGTTTATTTTATAGGAATATTGATTCACAGATTTGGTCATTATGTGGTAACAAATCACAGTTTGACATTAATCATCCCCAACTAAAACGTATCCTTTTGTTTTTATTCATTCTGTTATTAACAACTCTTAATTTGATTTGAAATAAAGTAACTTAATTGTAAAAGATAAAAAAAGAGACTAAAATGACAATAAATTTATTTTCATCAATTTTTATTACCATGTAATATGTGGCATTGACAGGGATCCTATTCTGGTTTTTTGGTTTTTTTTATTGTTTATATTATTTTTGTTTGGTAAAGATGGCCTTAATACCAATAACCAAGCCAATATTTCGAGAAAGAGACAGTTCAGCAATGTATTTCGATCATGGATGAATAAAGAAAACCATGCACTGCTTTTCGGTCACCGGGGGGGGGGGGGGGATACAGAGAAATGCAAATAATGCATTCAGACCTGATACGAGAGACCCAGACCGAGTTGTGTCGTATGCACAATTTGTGTGAAAAAAAGAAATACTTTTAGATTATCTTGTAAGAATATTGCTTTGGATAACTGTAAAGAGCAAACTTTTTCCAAGGTCCCATGTGGTATGACATTTTCAAATGTTTACACACTGCCGTTTAATACGCTTCTTTTAATTCTCAAATCTGTATAATCAGTGTGTTTACATTTACCTTAAGCAAACTTTTTACATGTAATTCCATACATTTAATCGTAAATACACACCATTCGTTATGAAGGTAACGAAATTGCATTAGGCTAAAGCAACCAAATAAACGAAGTTAAAAAGCTGCATTGATTTCCCAATCGCACTGATTCCAAAATCAACAAATTACGAAAAAAATATATAAAATATTAAAAATAAATCCAAAATTCGTTTTTTAAGATCGTGTTGACAGAATTCACAAAACACTAATGACCTTGACATGCACCATTCAGGTCATCACTAGGAATATCCAGCCACCCACGCGGCTTTCAGATTCACGGGATGGAACTAATTGCACGGGCTACTTTTGCATAATTCGTTAATTGATACCCTTGAGCCTAGAAAGTATTTCTCGGCATTCGTAACAAGCCTATCTTGCCAGGCGATCCCATTTGCCTGCTAGATCCATTCACATAGATATAGAATAATAAGAAAGTAGGTACTGGATAAATTGATTGTTCGTTCGTTATAAGATTTCCACTCTGCTTGACCATCTACTAGCGGAATAGAATAAACAAAAATCACCAGACATAACAAATGTTTTGCAAAAATAATGCAAAACCTTCAAGGGCAGGAGTGTGAGAAAAGCCGAAACCACAGTATCGAACACCAATTTATTCCAACATTTTTTACTTGTTGATCTTTTAGTCCATGTTTTTGTTTGACATCCCGTACCCCTTACGATTAACGCATGAAATACAATTTCCATTTCCTCACGTTTATTCTGATTATATTTTTTAAGAGTATATTTTTAATTTTAAGTTTTAAAAAATCAATGATAACCTGAAAAGATGCCAAAAGAGATATATTTCCGGGGGGAGATCGAAAATGTACTCTTACAAATTAATTAGGAAATGCAATTAATTTGAAAGCCTTTATAAATCTCATGCTTACAATTACATGTAGAACTTGCCTAAGATTCCTATAATGTGACATTCCTGTTGCCACAGTTTACAAACTCTGGTTATTTTTTTTTTGGACCAGCTACATACATTTTCCAAAATAAATCACGAAATATCTGAGGTTGTCATCCTCATATTATACCAGCGGTTTCCATTAACAAAATCATTGGCTGCAGATGCCATGGGTAGCAATTACTCAGGTCCCTTTGGCATTTACATATTGCTTGAATGAATGTTTGCATAACGAAGCAAAGGTTCGCGACCATAAATTTGGTGGGTAGAATGTATCTATCTGCAAATAAAATAGCCCCCTGAAGTTTCAGCTCATTCCTGAATGTTCTGCTGTATTTATTGGGGGTTTTTCTGGTTGATACTTATTGGTTTTTCATTTTGGGAGGTGACATGAATGTTGCCCTTTCTTCATTACTAGTATTATGAAAAAAATATTTTACTAGTAATTACTGTAAATGCTGTAACTTGAACTGCACGTGATCTCTCTCTCTCTCGATCTCTCTCTCTCTCTCTCTCTCTCTCTCTGTATATATCTAATCGACTATAAAATCCCGATTTAAACATGCTTTCGTGAGAAAAAACAAACTTGTATTTCTGACGTCATGAAGGAAATAACAAATGGATATTTATCATACTTTAAATACACATCTTATCTTCATACATTCGTGTCAGCTTCTGTTTTTATTCGATTTTTCTATAATTTCTCTGTAATTGTTATAAAACAAAAATATTCTCGTCTGCTCCGAGACATAAAACCACGCGCAGTGCGCGCCACTTCACCCATCTTGTGTTATGAGGTTATCTCCATCAAATGCAAAACGTTAACCAGTTACAAATTTCCTTATCAAGGGTAAATTAAACAGAAAACGATCGAATTATATTCTAAAGACCCAAATTATTGCAGTTGATGCCATAACACAGTATATTGCCGATCGCTTTGAAGTTGGAGAAGTCTGTATACTGGAAAATTTTTAATGTGTTCTAAAACATTCTCTCTCGGTGTTCAAGACAATGCATATGGCCCCTAAAAGTCTATATCGATTAAACAGATACACACTTTAAGGTGTAGAAAACACAGCATTCTGTGTGTGTTCTGGTCTCCTATATTTCTATTGCTGTAAACTTTTTTTTATTATGCATGACGTCCATTGTTTTTGAGAAATTCCGATCCATGGAAAGCTTGAACAATTGAGAAAATACATGTACAAAAGCGATTTTTAAAGAAATATTCTCAATATAAAAAAAAATAACTTTTAATGGTATGATTGCTAGCAAAGCTGGTTTTTTTGCAAATCAACAGTTCAATATAAGCTAAACAGCAATTGAAAACTTTTGCACATCAAGGCAAAATGCCTTAGTGCGTCCCAATTCCTTGAAATTTCTAAGATAATCCTCAAAGCCCGCAGTTGTCTCCCATCATTACTATTCTGAAAAGACAATAGGTTGTCAAGGTGTATCAAGAATGTAAACAGACTTTCCTCACGCAGAGCATCGCGTCTAATCAGGCCTGATTAATCAGTCAACTGCGATAGCATCTAAATCTCGCCGAAATCTCGAACAGAATCTCACGCGAGACAATTGAACACGACATTTAAAATGGACGACATACCTCTTCTGCATTTCGTCGGCGAATAAACGAACTACTGTGGACGTAAATGACGGTTTACGTCAAAACCTTACCTGTCTCCAAGATAAAGGTCTGATCAAAGGCGAAGGAAAGCGCTGATGCTGACCCCAAACCGTAGAGTCCCAGATGAAAACAGCATGTAGACGAGCTCAAGCAGCCCACCCTAATTTTGGTACAATTTGTGACCGCGACCAGAATTCTACTAACAAGATTCATACTGACCAAGCAGGATTTGGTGACCTACATCTATCAGTACTTTAACCCAAGATGTAAACTACAACGGTTATCTAAATATGTTTGAGAGAGAGGTTTCTTCCGTCATGTTTACAAAATTGTAAATGTGAATTCAATTATTTTTTCAAATACGCATTAGTAAACATGCATTATGGTATGCATGTATTTTCATAATGCATTGTCCGAGAAAAATAAATATAAAAGTTGTAGATTTCTGAATCGATTTGAAATAAGGGTTTTCCTAGAAATAAGTTTAAAATCTAATGCACTAAAATACCGAAATATTCAATGTACGACTAATCTTATTATTGCATTTTACCAAATTAATTCAAACTGAGACTGATTGCTTAATTTTGTTGTAAATGAATGTGACTTTGCTACTGTATTGTTCCTCACAACATTTATCAAGACATGCTCAGTATATAAGAGCAGGGAGAACACATTTTGGCAACAAGTTGTTAAGACCGATTATTTCGCGCAATAAACCTCCAGATCTGTTTCGAATATAATAATTAGAATGGGTAATTACTGTTTTCTTTTGCAGGCCTCTCGAAGACCGGGGGTAATTTTAACACGTCTAGTTCAACTCCACGGCAAATTAACACTTCCACTGTACTCGCTAATAGAATTTTCCGACACATTTTGTTTGAAGTCGCGCGAAACACTCTCTTGAAATCTCGTCAGGTTATCTGAAATGCAACTTTTGTTTGAAATTCATGTAAGTGCAGAACGGTAAGATGTAGCAGGCGACAGGGAAGTGGGGCTTGTCCCACAATTCCATCTGTTGAAATATGGCGAAAACTGACATATATGACTCAAAGACTGTTAATTTTAATGTTGCATTTCAAAACAATTGCTTGCATTTATCAATTCAACGATCATAGTTAAAACAAATTCTGGTAATCAATTTTCATAAAGGAGATGGGTGAATAAGGCGTGTAAACTGCCTATATGGGGATAGATAAGATAGTATAAAATTAAAACAGGAACAAATCTCATAATTTCTTTCTAAATTATTGAAAACAATGTATATTTTCCATGACATCGATTTATAGCCTTTAAATATGTTAAATATTTAGCATTGGTTGATTCAAACTGGCGTATGCGTGTCGAAACCTCCAAATAGTGTCATTTTTAGAACTTCAGTGCCTTTTCTTTTATAGAGTGGGTCTCGGCTCCATATTTTTGTCATAGTCTATATAAGGTTTAAAGGATATCAAACCGATTTCAATCAACAAAAACGAGGAGAGATGACCCACAATACTTTAAAAATGTCATTTTGTATCCCAACAATTGAGCGTTTTAGAGAAATACTACAAGTCCCTAAATTCGTGGTTTAAGTTGCATTTAGTAATTTAACAATGAAGTTTGTTGTGACTGAAATGGCTCAGTGATAGAGCACAAGACATTAGGTAACATTTTAGAGCTAGGGTTTTTAGGTTGTGGGTTCGATACCACCAAAACTTTAGAATTTATTTTTTTTCTTATCGTTTGTTAAAATATTCAAAACTGAATATAGTTAGAAATTGTGCTTTTGTAAACTTGTAATATAACATCATCTAGTATATTTGGTTGGAAAAAAATTAATTTGAAATTGTTTTTTAACGACAAAATCAAATGGGCATTTGCGCAATCTTGTTCCCCCATCTTCAAAATTTTGAAAATTCTAAGACTAAATCATTAAATTCTTGTAATAATTTTCAGACACCGCTATTACAAAACGTAATGTAATAAATGTGCATAAACACAATATATAATAATCAGGATAATTAATAATTAATCTTAATGCAAATTCAAAGACTATGAAAGTCTAAACAAAAACGACCCACGAAAGAAGTGCCAGTTTAAACGATTGTAAAAATTAAACTTTAATTTGAAAGGTCAATATGAAGCACAAAGTAAATAAGCGAAAAAATGTGTAAAATGAAAAGACAAAACATAAAAAATGAATATTTGATGCCCAGTGAATGTAATTGTTTTCAAGCATTCCTCCCCGGAATTTCCACTTTGTTTTCAAAGTATCATGATGCAATTTTTCCCAGTCGACTCGTTAATGCGTGTGTCACTGATCAACAAATTGAACTAATTAAAAGTACATCAATTTGACCTTAAATTTTCGAAATTGTCCCCAAAATATTAAAAAAACATATTATGGATTTTAGGAAGACAAAAATCTTTTCTAAAGCTTATCTTTCAATTTATCTCCAGCATGACGAAGTGTATGTAACCAAATATTGCTGTATCGTCAATCATTAATCCGAATTATTTTAATAATGACTTATTCATTTTATCATAACCCAATTTTTGTTATCGCACAATGCATGGACTCTACACAAGTGTATTGTTCTGATTGCAAAACCCGATACTGGTTACATTTGGCCACTTTTTGACGGTAATTCTGAGATCTAGACCAGATTCCCGTCTACAAAGAACAAAAAGATGGCCTCCCTAGGTGTCCAGTGTGCGTGACTCTCCGTGATAAATGTTACCAATTCCTGCAGAAAAAAGATCTCCATCTGACAGGAGTTGTCACCCCTGTTATAGATGGCGCTGATAGTTGGCCATGTGTATCGAGCTGACAAATCACACTGAATCCAAATAAGGTTTTATCTGATTTAAAGCCATGGCGAATAATTTTGAATTAAGCTGCTACATTTTTTGCATGTCATCAACAATTATCCACCAGAGACATAAAATGGTTAACCTTTTGGACAAACACATTTAAAATGTAAATTCAAGGATTTTTTCATCAATTGCATTGATAAATCACGGGTGCATTTTGACAGTGTTTAAGCGTGTTTCTTTTTAAACGAGGGTTTAAAAAAAATTAAAAAAGTATCAAATGATTTGTAATGAGATATGACGAAGCACCTGTTACATTAAACCAGACCCCCACGGAGCACTAGCGGAGACTTCTCCCCAAGTGGTGGGCGTGTCTTCGGAATAGGCAGCTTACATTTTTGTACCCCTTACAAAGAGACACTTGTACTGACTTTCGATGGACTCTGTTACGTAATATAAGTGTCATTTTGATTACTTTGGTGCGCAATTATACAAACACTCTCTTTCATTCTTTCCGTCTTACAACTAATAACCTGTTTGGCTCTAATAGTTGTATATCCAATTTTACAATATGAAACAAATATAACACAACTCATTTGCGAAACGGATTGTTTAACTAAGACTGATAACAAATTAAGATACACCATTATTCGTGAAATGACACGTTATAGTCATGTATTAAATCAAGAAAGGTGGAACAAGGACTTTTGTATAAGATGGGTGCTCTTCTAGAAACAAAAATAAACACCAAGATTTATGATACACAATGATAGCAACTTGGACCAAGAGTACTTTACTGGCGTTCTTACCAATATTTCAGCGTTATAAGGTCTAAAACAATATCACACATACATGTACAGGACTCGCATGAAAATAAAGTGTATTCCATTGTTCTTTGAAAATACTACCTTTTTGACAGTCTTCCTGCCTTTTTTCGAGCGCTTAAGATGAGTTTGTCACGACTTCTGGGTAGTTAGCTTGGTAAAAATGCAAATTGTGTTGATGAAAGAGAACACTGTACCGGTGTGATAGCGTGGTTTGCTGAGTTTTTACACCCGCAAATTAAAAAAAATATATAACTATACAAACTATTTTTCAAGTTTTGTACCATTGTGTATTAAAGCCGATGTTTCAACTTCAAAACCAATCAAAAAATCTTTTTTTTAAGAATGTAAAATGATTTAAAAGATTTTGAGGATTTGGGGTTAGTCATAATAAAATGATTCTGTCACCCTTTTGCGCTACGCTACACAATAGCTAAATGAACAGAGATCGATCGATGAAGTTGATAAGGGTAGCCGTTAGATATTTATCTCCCCTTGATACTTAAGGCGTTCAACCCTACCGAAGGCATAAACATCGCTAAAACCAAACGATTAAAGGGTAAATATGGTATCTGTTTGTGGCACATTCTTTTTTTATGTTTGAGGCTTCGTATTTTTTTTATTCTACAGATAGCCATCGATTTGTTGACGGCCGTTATATCTATCAATTTTGTCCTCCAATGGTTCGATGGTGGATGACTTTTTTTCAAACAATGGCAAAGTTTATCCTCTATTGTTGACTTTTTAATCAGAAGTTCCCGAGGGGTTCCGGGTTAATGCCGCTGAATACGCCGGTAGTTAGAAAAATGGCCGTCTTTCTTTTGAGTATCGACAGGTTTCCAAAACAAAACAAATCGTAAATCAGCGGAGGACTTCATTAGTTTTTCGGTTCATGCACTAAAAAAAGTTATTTAATGAGCAATGACCACATTAGATGGTCATAGAAGGAATTCTCTGCTGAATTCATTAGAAGAATGTTTTTAAATAACTGCAGTGATTCTGACAACCAGTTTTTGTCGCAAACCCCCAAGCACCTCTTCAGTCAATACAAAACAGAATACTTTCATTATTATTTCCCTAACTAACAATGATACAGGTTCATCAAAATTGTTTTGCGATCGAGTAATATCAAAAGTACTTTGTTTGCAATGTGAGCAATTGTTTCAAAACATGGGGATAAAAAATGGTTATCTAACAGTTAAAACTCAAATAAACACACTTAACAGCTAAACGAATGCGAACGTATTGCATATCTTTGACAAAGTTTTTAACACATGTCAATCAAAAAATACAAATCTTTAAATTTGGACCGTGTGTCCAATTTGTTGAATTTATCGAAAATTTCCGGGAATTGTTGTCTCTCTTTTTCTCGCATTGGGTAAAAGTTTGACGTTAGATTACTTTAAAATTTCAACAAGCATTTTTTTCTAAATTTAATACTGATGTATGTATATCATTAACAACATTAGATTTCTCTCAAAGGAATCATCTGGCATGAAAATACATATATGGTAAATAAAAAATCTAAAGATTCATTTGTCCCGGCCGCTTTTGCAAAACTGAGCTGCAAATGAATTGTAAAAAGGATGTATTACGTTTTATGATGTTTTAATTAAATTTGAATTAACAACAACATTTTAACAACAATAATTTAACAGCAAAAACTCCCAATGAAATCAGACGAGAGAGAGAGAGAGAGAGAGAGAGAGAGAGAGAGAGAGAGAGAGAGAGAGAGAGATGTTCACATCTTTAATTATTTGTATTCAAACATATGAAAAAAACTTGACTAGAAAAAAAGCAACAATACATGATGCGCAAAGGTGGTCTTAATTGTCATAATTCGTGATTTATTCATCAACTCGAACAAACAAACAGCTCTAGATGGGGATTTTTTTTTTGGACTGCCGACACCATTGTTAGTGCTTGTCTGTTGTTTTTATGTGTAAACTTCGTCGCGTGGGTGTCGTCTGCAAGGATTCAACGACCACGTGAGAACTTGAATAGTTTGTTGATAAGATATTTTCTTTCCTTTTCTTGCTTCAATTTCATTTGTGTAATTATGAAAAAAATGCAGCAAATACGCTGAATATTAAACACAGACTTTTCAAAGTCATTACACTGGTTTTCGTGGTTTTGTATTTTTCGAAGATCTGCACGGACGATGTAGTGACTGCAAAATGCATAAATCGAAATGTGAGGTTTATAAAACTCTCAAAGTAAAGAATACATTGTGTTCGATACTACATGTGATAATTTAGTGAGAAACTAGAAAACGCATTTTTAAGTCAAGCAAGTAAATTTATATTATTTTGACTGCTATATGATATACAGGAATACACATTTACAATTTTTATCTATTCCTTAAGGTACTTTTATTTTCTTTCTGTTCTATAAAACCGCAACCACTAGGTTGGGATCTTTGAGATTTTTTTTATCATTTGGGGTTATTAGTACAACCCATTTCCCGGTGACTCCTCTTTTCGTCATCCTTGCATACAAGTATTATTGCACTTTTTATGAAGAGTTGGCGGAGAGAAAGGCGCAAAACTCTGTTTAATGTTTAAGTACTTCGTCTCAATCATCAACATCTGTTGAAAAGTTGGTATGCAAAGCTATTTAGACAGTCTGGGATTTCAAAATGATAAAAGACAACGAGAGAAATTGTCAATTGTGAACTGGTATATTTCATGTTATAAGCAATTCCCTCATTTCCAAAGAGTCATTGTTTGATTCATAATTGAGACTGTCTCCTATAATGCTGTACAAAACTAAAGATGCTTTGTGAAAATGCAATAAACGTAGACAAGTTCAATAGTTAATATTTCTGATAGGTTTTCGTCTTTTTAAATATCTAAATATCAATCTCCTTTCATTATTAATTAAGAAATAGATCGTACATTGTTCATCTAATACAAACATGTACTATTGGTCCCATTATGTTCATATTATTTATAATATTACCTTTTTTTCTTTTTACTTTTTCCTATATATTTTTGGTAAAAGAAAATATAAATTCGTTAATCACAATAATTTTATATCTTATTATTATAGTATATATAGGACGTCTAGAAGTTACTGCGTTAGTATAATTGTATGTAATTTGTATGGTACCAAATGAATTAGATGTACTAAATGTGAAAACTGATATTAGATCATTATTTAAAGATCAGTCTCAACTGGGAAAAACAAGAGAATTTTTTATTAAAAGTGGGAGATTTTTCAATGTATAGAACTATGATATTTATTTCAAAACATTTATGCTTGATAGTCAAATCTGAAAATTCTATATATATGAGCATGATTGCATGATCATATAAATTTGTTCCAAATTGTCTTAAAATTCAGGCATGCTTAATGCAACACGCAGGAACTTGAATATGTCTAGCATCCGGTGAGTGTCTCTGCGGAGAGACATGTTGGCAATCTTATAATCTAAAATTGTTATTTTCAATGCAATACGCAACTTGATCTATGTGGCCTATGAATTGTGAACAATTACCAAAGTACATAAAAATCTAATTGCTAAGGTTTATTCCTCCCTCACCTGAAGAATCAATGGATTATCTGCAAAGAGGGAGATGTTTGAATAGTCATTGAAAAGGGGGACATATTACATAATGGAAACCCAATCTGGGTGACGTTGAATACAATTTTATATATATATTCTTGAAAGGGTTAAAGTTCATTAAAATAAAACCAGTTTTCACTAAATAGAGATCCACAACACTTAATGCCACTGATTTAAGTGGGGGCATGTATATAAAGAAAATAATTTATATTCATGCATTACTTTATTTACACTTATTATCGCCCAATGAACTGAGTACATGTATCGTTTTTAATGAATCCAATTGTATTCTGTATCCGAATAATTATTGCCACAGAAAATTGTCCGTAAACTATGCCGCATAAAGGCACGCAGAATTAAATGAAAATTTGAACGATTTAAAATTCCAATAATTTTCTTTGACCATTTTTTCACGAAAATATCATTTTAGAAAAGAATGATATTTGAAAAGATCTCTTTACAAACAATTGCAACATGCAGCACAGCCAACCAAGATATAGTTCATATACAGGTAGATTGATGAATTACCTATACATTGTAATTATAATTTGAGAAAAAAGCGGTTATTTTGTATGGATCAACAATACGTGTATAATAAAGTAATTTCGATTTAAATACAACCATACTTTTTGGGTCATTTTCTGGCACAAAAAGTAAAAATGTCTTTCAGGAAACAGTACCTTTCAACCGCTAAACTGACCACTTTAATGTGGGTCAACTTTAGGTCACACAATCACATGGTCATGTTTTAAAAATATTTGTGTTAAAATATATTGTGATAAAAGTTCATTCTACATGAGTAGTACTTCATTAAAGATCTGAGGCTAAATGGAAATACCTAGATCAAAGCAAATATAAACAGTTATGAACCACGATTAACCCGGCGAAGACAAAGAAAATGCATTAATCCTTGATCAAATAAAACAATATTTAAGTATGTGTCAGTTTGTTGTTTTCTGTATCGGAGAAACTGAGCCCTTTGCGAGAGTTCGTTACTTCAGTCGTTTCCTTACACAATCGAGAAGAAACGCTTTGTATCGGTGCAATATTTGTCTTCACACTTTTATTCAAATGTAAAACCAATACTTTTAATGGGCCTCTTGAAAAAAATATTTTACGCCTTTTTGTTATTAAATCACCCTTAAAGTCTTGCCCAATTTCAGTTCTAAGCTTGCGACAGATACGATTTAGTACCGGCTACATTACGTTGACCTAATGAACTGAATATCCTTTCATCCACTGCCAAAATTTGTTCGTTGTCCTACAGACGAATCATTTTCTTCCTTGAAAATGAAGTCCACAGTCTTCGTCAGCGGGACGTTTGTAAGCAGTGGTATGGATAAACAGACATTGATGGTGCCAGTGTGCATGTCCTGTAAATTTTTCTCTGCTGTCATGGAGCCTTCGGTAGATCATTGTAAATTCTAAACCGACATTTTCAACACCCGGTAATTAAGTACATGTAACATGCACTTTATGTTGCAAGGAGAACAATAACGAGTACACATTTGTAAAATTATTTTCAGGTAATACACATGAATCATGTGTAATGAACCTTACAACAAAATAATTTTCTCTTTTAAAAAAAATCTTAGGCTTTGGAAAATATGTTAGAACCAGCGTCTGGAAAATTAATCAAAAACCAAACTGAGAAGGGTATCATTTGGACCAGTATTTAAGGAAGTCAATTATAGCGATAGTTTTATAATACAAATAATTATAAACGATAACATATTGTAGATTACTCAATGTAGTACATGTACGTCATAGTTATGGCCACATTAACATTCCTATACCATATGATGACGTCACAAAATGACTTTCAACGAACTCTACCCATAAAACAACGATTCTTACAGGTATTAATTTTGTCTTTTATGATATCATTTTTACTTTTATTCTGCAAAGAGGTGTTGCAACAAAAGAAACATCTAGTTTTGCTTATAATAACATTTTATTACATAACTTGTGCATGTATGACTGAATTTTGGTTTTTATGTATTTCATGATAAAATAATTTTTAGATAAAATTATGTTACAAAAGTACTCCGATGAAAAGTTGTAGGCTAAACAAAAGAATACAATTAGCGCTTTTTATAAAACTCCTGCGCTTTTTTCCAAATTAACCTTCAAATCATCATAGTTTGGTGTTTAATACCAAGATCGTTGTAGGCTTTTTAATTACTTTACTTGCATGGTGCATGTACAATGTAGTTGTGTTTGTATACAAAAGACCATGCTTTTTAAGCGAAAGTCTTTAATAATCTTACACAAAAAGATTATCAAAAATTTTCAATGATTTTAGAAGAAGCCTTATCTTAAAAACGCCATCTCAGGCAATTTATTTCATAGTGCATTGAAAGATTTGTCGAGACCCTTTGAAAGTTCACTGCAATAATTCCTATCAATAAACACACAGAAAACATATTCATATGAGTAGTAGTTACCAAGAATAGAGATATTATTAGAATTTCACCGGCACTGTGGGAGAGATTAGCACAATCTCCCAGCCAGATATTCCTCGATCGCGCTGAATACCGGGGTAGACCCTACAGCACCGACGAACAAAACTTTGTTTGGGCAAAAGGCAAAATTAATCAAACAAGCAACGATAGGAAGGTCCGAGCGATAATTGTGGCATAAAAACAAATCCTTCTGGGTCAATTTGGGTCACATTTCTTTTTTATCACAACGAACTGGCAGTGAAAGTTCTGTGGGACAGATAGGCGAAATCTGGCTTCCTGGCTACAGCATGAATGGATCTGATATATAGAAGCTATACTGTATATGGTATTCCAAGCATAATAGATGATCAGTAATATAAATTAAACGACGACAACTGCCTTATAAGTTCAAGAATGTTTGACAGTGAATACATTTTGCTAAAACATGATGTATAATGTATTTTGATTTCTAAAATATGTTTCTCATTGAGTTTCAAGCAAAAAGAAATAAATAAAGGGAACTTGTAGATAAATTCTTGAAGCCATTTCCCCAAAGTCTGTAAAACCGATTAAGGTTAGAAATGAATGGAAGCTTCAGATATCCGTATCAAATTCTTACAGCAATTCTGTTTACGTCATGAACAATCCATGTGAGTAAAAACTGATTAGAAAGCAGCTGCTGTCGATAAAAGGTGCCATAACGGAACCTAAATGTGCAGCAACTGCAGTGCAAGTTTGCACACGAATGGACTCCGAGTTTTGGCTTGACTTGTTTTTATAGTAAGTAAGGTGATTTGAAATCGAGATTGGCATTGGACTATTACAGTAATATTACATCATAATCAAAAACGTCATAATTGCAGTCACATATTTGGGTTACAAATTTTGTGCAGATTGATATAAAAAATATCATCTGTGAATATACACATACAATTCTATACTTAAAGGTTTTGCGTTATGTAATGCATGTTGTAAAAACTGCATGTTTTAAAAGGTGTGATTTACCATGGATCAAATTGGCGTCGACTGATGTGTCCCTAGCTGTCATCGCAAATTGCTATACTAAAAAACACTTCATTGAAACGTTTTAATCTTCCATTCTGTGCTTTTCCAATGTAGTTCGGTTTAAAGTGGAAGGTCTATATTTATTTTACATTGCGGTTTGAGTTTTACAAGAGCGGCGTATTACAACGAGAGACACTTTACTGTAGAATATTACAAGTTTAATTCATTTTTTCCATTATTGTGTGATGATATCATCAGTACCGAAGTTAATGAGAGGTTTTCAATCAATGGTCGTTACTTTCACTTGTTCCCTTTTGAGTAGACGACAGTGAAATCATTAACCACCTCAAATATTGTCCATGTTAATTGATACTCAAGCTAAATATGTCAAATTACTTCTCTTGATATTCTCTCGCGGGTATTTAAGAAAGGCTAGATCTATATCATATTAGAAAATTTTTTCTTGACAAGTGGTTCGATCTCTTAGCACGTAACGTTACGCGGAATCCCAATATTTACATTGCTATAAAAAGTTTCACCTTAAGATAATAAAACGGGAGTATGTATTGCCCGAAATGCGATCCATACCCAGACAGGAACTACTTGAAATTTGAAAAGCCATGAATGGCTAGTGTTTGCTTCGATCGAAAAATACCAATATCAATAGAGAATCGCATACGGACTTCGTGTGTATAGAATTCTCCGTCCTGCCTATGCTATAGGCTAGAACTATACCTACCTCCTGATAAAGCCCACAACAGTAAGAATTAATTAATAAATTATGAACCTTAACAGAAGAAGACTATGGTACTAATTTCACTTATTTACTGTTTTATATACAGAAAGCCTATTAACCTTGTTTCGCTGATGACAATTAAGGTGAGGTTAATTTCGATGATTCATATAACTATATGTCCTTCAAAACTATGGATCTCATAGTACGTGGTCATGTTCAAAACTTTAACTTGGCCTAAATTAAATCCCTTGACCATTACCTTATAATTAGGAGTCTGCATGTTGTACGTGTTATTTCAGGATAAGTACAGACAAAGAAAATAGTAAATGAACCAACTTAAATATTGTTTGATTGACATACAGAATTAATAGGGTTGGATGGCCGTGGCCATTTTTAAACTTAATTCATCTCCTTTCAATGAAGAACTCTGTATGAAGATGTAGGAAAATGTTCAAATTTTTAAGTTAAAATATTAGTTTTTTTTAACTTAATAATAGTTTATCGACTTAATATCATATTTCAAAATTTAAAGAACATCTGATGGTTAATTTGTAAACCACCCAACCTCCTTAAACAAAAAGCAATCCATCTTAAACACTTAGTATTATTTTAGACTAAGGCATTCCCTTGCTATTTTTTTTTGTTTATTTGATACCCAAACATCGTCCAATGGCATCAAAGAAGTGGTCTGTTTGATTCATTTACGAATATGTTTGGAAATTTGAGCTATCACAGTTTCATCATTTCGCCCCTAAAAAGTAGCCAGAACGAAACCAAAAAAAAGAAAAAGTTACGAAAGTTGGGCATCTGAGATCAAGGTTTTTAGAGCCATTCACCTCCTACCATATGGAACGTGAGACCATTTCACAGAGGTAACAGTCATACTATATGTATTCTTTGGCTGTTTTTATGAGGATGATAACGACATTTCCATTCTGCAATGTTTTAAGGAACCACAGTACACGGATTTTTAGACAATTTCTTTGCGCATCACTTCTTATTGTTTACAGCCCCAGCGTGTTCTTAACCTTGTAAAACGAACATTACCGTAACCAACTGCCAACTAAAATATGTCTTCGCCTCGACAACGACACTCTGTGTATGCCAGATAGATTATCTCCGAAATCCGGGAATTCTACTAAAATTTGTGGTTGAATTAAGTTTGCAAAGGCAACTGTGGCTCTTGTGCAAGAACGACAGTCTATAATCTACCAGCATACCATTACGGTAATGTCGTCTGCGTATGAAGTCGATTTCAATCATGTCTTTTAGTTGTTTGGTTCTTGTAATTCTAAACTTGTTTTTCTACATCTGAAGATTGTCCTTAATTGAATTATTACAAGGGGACATAGTTTTTGCATGCAAAAAATATAACAGTAGATTTTTTAGCATCCGAAAATTTAGTGCCCGCTGAGTGGAACAAACTGAACATAATAAAGTTGGGATCAAATAACTTTGGGCACGAAAAACCGAGCACCTACAAGAATTCAGAAGAACACAATCAATAATGGGCAATTTTTCGTCATCAAAAGCTTTGAAAAGTGCATGAAATATTTTCTGAAAGTACATTTTTTAAAGTAAGCTTTTCCTTATTAATAAATCATTAATTGATAGAAAACTTTCCATATTGTATACCTATGTTTTTGTCATAGAATACTGAGTAATAATGGTTGTTTTCATACATGGCTATCTTGTAAGTTCAAAAGCTTTGAAATAAGAAGACTAAAATAAATACGTCGTTTAGAATTATTATGAGACTGACATTAATCAAATTCAAAGGAATTCGTAACGGGCTTCATTTTCGTGGATTTTCTTGATACCTCTTCAACGAATCACGAAACCAAAATTTTTTATCCACATTTTACAGTTTAAACTCATGAATGTCCCGGAACGTGTTAAAATGTGGTAATTTACTACTAAAGTTGGTCTCCCTGACTTTCCCAGGGTACAGTTTATGACTGGCTGTTCATATATGTATAAACAACCAAACAAAACAAAGCTTTTATATAGTAATATATACAACGTTCACATTGTATAATAAAACAGAAAAGCGACAAATAATGAATGACTTTTCCTCACCTTTGTTCTTCGCTTGGTATGTACTATATAAGTAACAGTACCGCCTACACACACTTGTATCCACTTAGTCAAAGTACCGAGGAAGGACTATTAGGACCTATTGACGGTGCTTGCATGCTTTGAATTTCGGAAATAATTCGACGATGCTATTGAGTATATAAGATACGTCTTCATCTCATGTCTATAACGTATATCGGAATCTGTGTGGTAAGAATTGCTTTTATTGATGTTGTAATAATAAAGATTGTTTTTTGCAAAAACCAAATAAAACAATACAATAACTATGTTGATGATCTTGGGTTTGTTCATTATTTATTACATGAAGAAGTTTTAGAAATCACGTTTGCTGATGAGATATTTTTACACGTTTAGGTAACTTTAGGAATATACATGTACCTTTATCTTATTTCATACATTGGACAACGAATATAGACGAACGCACAAATGTGTAATTACAGAATTAAAGTTTTTTCCAATTTCACATTTTGGTGGACCAAAGAGGTCCTTCTTTAATAATACTTATCACAAGTAATACTAAAGGCATGTATTATTTCGTCAAAGCCTATGATAAGTTGAATGTTTTGGATATCATTTGATATGACTGTGAAGCAATACTACTGTGAATATATAGTGTTAGAGTGTACGACATATTTTAGTTTAATTTCAATTCACTGAATTTTTCATAGGATTGGAAACCCAGCTGTTATTCTAAAAACACTACTATAATATATGTCAATGCTACTGTAACTACTTGTAAATTATATGTAGTAATAGACAATTTGTTTATGAGAAATTGCATGTCTAATATATAGTGGATGAGAATGCAGTATATAAAACGCTCTATGTGGGAAGGAACGTGTTCAACATCAATGAAGTTTTGGGAAATTAAGCACAGGATATATACCTCGTGCAGAGTTTGTATCAGTCATGAATAATAAAAAAAATATTTATATATTTTACTATCAATTTATTGAAATAAAATGCCCGAGTACGCATGGAATATATTGCAAATCAAAAGGCGGGAAAATTTGTCGTCTGCTTTGATCTGATAAGAAACAATTGGCTTGTTGGGTTGAAGCGAGGGAGAAATAACCATCTCCGCATTTAAGCAAACATATTCTAACACCATGTACCCACTTGTGATGAGAGGGTGTCTCATTCAAAATGCAATATCGGATATCTAAGCAAATAAACTTAGAATAGACCAAGAACAAAGGGTATTGCATAGTCTGTGACATAGGTTTTGCATAGAGACAATCATCCAACAATGTAATTGCATGTCTTTCAATGAAGACCATATGGGAATTCTTTGACTGACAGTTCCAGTTGTTTTTGTTGCGACATTTAAAATTATCCCCGAGATTGACTGAAGAAAACCACCTTATGACCACATGTTGAAGAAGAGTCAATATGGGTGTTTTGAGAAGATATTTGTTTTGTCTGGTCTCGCACAGAGTACTCTTTAAGAGACTTCACAGCTAATGAAGAGTATATTTTGGCTTGGAGACAGTTTCATGCTTCATTCTAATTCAAGCAACTGTTCATATAATCACTGTTTCACGCATTAAGACAATTGTTTTCTGTGTAAAAGAAGATTGGTTTCTGACTATAAATAAATCTTTCGTAATCATTATGTATTGTATTAAGTGTGAGTCATTGGGTTTCTTAAGGCTTTAAAATTGATATATGTTATATAGAAAAGACATTACTTTGAATCTGAATTTTCAATTTTTTTTTCAAATGGTCATATTGCATATGACGTAAACCAAATTAGTTAATGCGTGTGTAATTATATAGTCTGATGGGTAAAAAAATAATTTGAGACAGGCATCTAGCACTTTTAAAGATGAAGCGTTAACTAGGACGAAATGGCAGTGACCGAAATGTGCAGTAGATTAGAAAGATATGCCGTGCCTGTCATTATGTGCAGCTTTGTCATGCCTTTAGTTCAGTCGTCACATCGTTGCCATAGAAATCAGAAAAATGTAATCACTGCAAGATGGATCATGAAACAAGATTAAGAATACTTCTTGCGATTTGTGTGAAATACTCTAGATCGGTACCTATTCTGTACCAAACGCAAGGATTATGCAATCTTGGTAGTCGATGTTTGTCTTTGGCGCAATGTGGTTCAAGGTTTCTTTTTATTTTATTTTCGTCCTAGTCATCCTTACGGATTGTCACGTGACACATCTAATACGCATGCTTCGTTGACCCATCAAAGATGAGGTTTTCTGATTAGCTTTAAAAAATACGATCAGATTGCTACACAACAATAATTCCGTAGCTAAACGTTTGTTAGATATATTTGATAGCACTGTAAAGATTCAGTGGTTTCCAATGGGTCACCGTTATATTGCATGTGATCAATTAGTCAGATAATTGTGCGATATCATTCAAAATCTTCTTTCTAGTCACTTCGTGGGAAAAACACAGATAAGATTATGCGTTGCTGTCGAGCTTTGTTTTGACACTGTATCAAGTCCTGGTCTCAAGATTCAGAAATGTGTTACAATTAGTTCATCAAATTACACAAAGCACTCGTACTAGCATTCTCCACATAATGTTCCCTCCTCCATCCTGCTATTTTTCTATTACTTGCGTGTTTTTGTATATAACAGTACTGTTTATTCCCTGCCAAGTTCTGTGCTATTCGGTTAATGAATTAGAGGACATATTGGCTGGACAGTAAGTGATGATCTGGGAGAAAAGAAAGCATTCCATTGATCACAAGTCAATCTACCTATACCCACAATTCTTTATTTTTTTTTTAATAAAAAGGTTAATTGTTAGGTCACCAGAAAGAAATCTTAATTTAGGCAACATTTTTTTTTATCTTTTGTCTTTAACGAAATATCAAAAGAAACAAAAAAAAATGAATATTCCTGCGAACTGATAACAGCAAAACATAAAGCTCTTTCTAACTTTCACAGTGCGATTTCAAATGCATGTCTGTCTAGTTATGCCTTTGATTGCTGTTCACCGCTGGGACTTGAACCCAGAACCATCCACAATGGGACCGCTCTACATTGAGCTACGGTAAATTCAGGTATTTGTAAGGCAAACTTGACACTTTAATTTTTATTTTCATGATTTACTGTTCAATTGAATCATGTAGGCTATACATTTCATAATCTTCAGGTAACAATTCATTATTAATGTAACAGACTGATATCAAAATATTTGTGAGTTTGTCCGTATTTTTACAATGTTGTGTAATGCCTAAATAATACTAGCTGTGATCATTAAAGTTAGAAAAAGATAAAAGCATTTGATACGTATTACATTTTTACTGCCTAAATATTCAACTTAATTAATCTAAGGCGATTAAAATCAAATCCGTACAGCGTTTGTACGTACGGATGGGTGACTCGTATTAATACAATATCAATACGCAAACTATAAATATATAACAAATGGATTAAGTCTGTCTTCTGGCCCAGATTAATTTCTTGAGATTAGGGTGTATGCCAGAAATCGGGTACATATGTTTAATCCTATTAAATAACTAATTTCATTTAGAAAGAGATTAGGCTCTGCTTTTTCCATTGTTCTATTGTATAACTTTATGGGTATGAAAACTAAGTAAAGTTTTGTAGACAAAGTAATAAATACATTCCACATTACAAACGTGGAATATTTTTAATTCGGGTTGTCTTCTTAATTTGGGTAGAAGAGTCTACATTTTTATTATCTTTGCCAATCCATTTCTCAGCTCAGGTCCTTTGTCTGTGTGTATTTGTTTAACATGTTTACTATTCCTTAAAGGTAAATAGTCCCAGAATCTGTCTGCTGTTAACAAAAATGGTAAAAATAAATAAAAGAAAAAAATAAAATAAAACTCCTGCAAATCTAACAGGCAGGAACATGTCGAAGTTTTATCTTTAATCGTCGTCCTAATCTGCATTAAATAATTATTTCGACATTTAATTCACCCGTAGCACTGTATGTCTGACATATCTATAGCTGTGATATATACCTCATGAAAAATCCGAGTTTTGGCCTGTTTTAAGTGATCAAGATAGAAAAATTAAAACTCATAAAATATCAATATCTGAATATGACAAAGTAAACTGTTGGCTTGTATTGTAGAAAGATTTTCAACATGGCCTTGAGTAGGTTAGACTTATTGTATGAATTCTAATTAAAAATGAATGTCATTTTCATCAGAAAATACGTCTCAGCAATAACGCATACAAAGGCATTCTTGTGTACCTGTAATCTGTAATGACACGCGAGCCATGTCTCTGCTTTCTGATTTCTACTGAGTGCACCACAACAACGTGTAATTAATGCCCAAATCTGATGTTAACATGTATTTATTAGATAAAAATATTTGAATTTGTTATACACTAAATTTCAACAGCTTATAAAATTTCATTTTTTTAAATCAAAGAGATTTCCAAGTGCTTTATATGACATACCAGATATGAGCTTGTCATTATTTTGCCATTATTTTCTGTTATGGGACGTAGAACTACTAGAGAGGTATAATTGAAGACTATAGGAATATACGATTGCAATTTAAGGCCCAGAGAACACTTGATGGTCTGTATTAACCGTCAAAAAACAGCACCATTGAGCACACGAATGACGAAGCAATATAAATGAAATGCATGGTACTTATTTTTCTTGAAGATTAAAAGCCATCAACAATTTGAAAATCGCTAAAAAGCTAATTCAAAGAGATGAATGTAAGCAGAATGGGAAAGGCCTGGCGTTCAGAAATACATTGTACATGTATATAAATCTAGACAGATTCGATTGCATCTTTCTCTTGTTTCAAATCTCGCATCTTTCTCTTGTTCAAAATCAACCGGGAACATTCCTGTTCGGATGTTTACGGAACATTATAAAATCAACGCGACAAACAAAGCCAACGAAAAAACTTTTGTGATTTTCTGCTCGACACGACACCTCTTTTGCAGTAAAGAATATTGACCTCGGAATATGAAAAAAAAAATTAAAATAAGAGCAAGGTGTATTTTTTAATACAAAAGACGATATACATCGACAAGATAGCAATCTAGTCCATGGGTTCTCGTAAAATCTGATAAGTTATCTTCTGGTGAGATATTGAATAGACCAGAGAAGTCCGCATAATAAATTCAATGGCAGTTTGCTGTTATGATGTGCATTATATAAAATATGTGACTACAAAAAATGACACACAAAAGTGCATTCATTAAAGCGGGGTCAATTTATAAAGAATCGGTTTTTCTTTTTGAACAGTTTTTTTGAAAGGTGTAAGCCAGTTAGAATAAATGTCCTTGTTGTCGGGTTAAGCATGTGTTTCGTTAAAAGCCTTTTCAAAATGTAGCTTTAAACCTTAAAAAATCCCAAGACCAAACTTTGTCGTCATGCAATTACATCCTTGACAAAATGTTTTCTACTGAAAAAGAAATGATTTCGACCTTAAGTGTGATTTTTGGGGTGATCTGATTTCAAGGACGTATTCCTAAGTCAGCTGTAAAACTTCTGTCCCAGGGTAAATGTTCCTACGAAAGAAAGCGTGGGGTCATGAAGAAACAGTCATTGAATACTGAAGGACGACGAAATCGTTTGATGAATATGAACTTTGAGTATTTCTGATTTCTGGTGTCAGATGAATGGAAGATACTCATATCTATCTGCCAAATTTGCGAGAGAAATTCTAAGGCGTTTGTTGACAGAATGCATCAGTGACTGTAATTACCGTGAAATCGACATTTTTATCACATGTGTGAAACAATGGGTTTGTATCTAGAAAATTGAATGATTTTGTCAATGAATCGGCGGCAATTCAAGGCAGCAAAACGCAGAACAAAAGAATACTGACCCCAGAGAGAATAAGAAAACACGTTATACTGATGGGTGAAAGAAGCATGCGCTCAAAAGGCCACAATGTGTTAAACGAAATGCAGAAACACCTAAAAGTTTAATGAAGCGTATAGAAACATGTTTTGCAATCATTATAAATCTAGCACAACGGATGGGATATGGTAATAGGAAATTTGGGATTTTTCTAATAACTGATACAATTTCTAGGTAATCGTTAAAATTCAGAGATAAAAGAGATAAAGTGTGTTACAATATAAAATGATCATAAAAAGAAAAACAAATTTGACTTTACTTATTTAACTTATTCATATACGTGTACCATCAAAAATATTCGGCCATTCCCAAGAATTAAATTAAAGTCAATCCAAGCAGTGCAAATTAAAACCAAATACAAACCACCTTTTAAAACACTTTCTTAAAAATATGATGGGAATTTGTCAATTAGAGCTAGATTTTAGTGCAAGGGCTAGTCCTTCTCTTGTGATTTTTTTCACGTAGACATCCATTGCACAAGTAGATTATGTCATTCAAAGACTGCAAAAGCCCTACAGGACATATCTCTCTCAGTGGGGAGGGGGGGGGGAGGGGTTCGGGGGTCAAGGATAAACAACAATAACCAAAAAGCCCTATATACAAATCAAATCAAACAGAAAAAGAACAATCTCAAGGTGTGACTTCCAGCTTGTCTTAGACTATTTGTGAAATAAAATCCTAGACTGGGTAAACACTGAAATGGTGATCAATTAATGATAAGTAAATCAGCAAGGGTCTTGCTTTGTGTGGGACCGAGATAGCACGTCAGAGGGCCAGAAAAACCTTAACACGGGTCAAAAATACGACAAGGAAATCACAACATGTAAGAATTGATCTCAGTTTGACAAATTCCTTGCTTATCGGTCATTCCAAAATAGACGTGAGAGTTGCATTCGTTATCTGACTTCATTAAAATTTAAAGTTAACAATTTTGTTCCTTGCCTTTTACGTGCATCGACCTTAATCTTGGGCTGCACTTATTGTCCCTTTCCGCCATGGCACCCTGAACTGTTTCTTAATACGTGAAAATCTTCAATTCCTTCAACTGCATTTAGAAGACATTGGTGTCTTCTTGTAACGTTTACGTTTGTTGTTATACTTGTATATGTTGGAGCAAATTTCAATATTTATTCTGTATTTGATTAGTCAAAGATCTCTTTCGTCCTTGTGTATTTCTATTACTTGTGTAAGTAGATATCTGTTTACGCGTGCATTGTGATGCCTTACGATATCTAGTTACGATGTTGACACAGATGCAGCCATTTTTATAGAGCCAAATATTGGGCAGGTGTCCCTCAATCTCGGTATCCTGAATATAATACAAACAGTTGAAATTCTAATATCGAATACTTGTTACATGCACAAATTTTTAAATTTAGCAACGTACGATTTGTTAGAAAAGAGGCAGGTTTGCAAACTTTTAAATTCAGCACCATATAATTATGATAAAGAAAAGATCGAGGCAGAATTGCTGATTGAAAATTCAAATCGTTTTGTTTGCTTTTCAGTCTAAACAGGGTTTTGAGGGGGGAAGATAATTGGATTTTGATACTTTTGAGTTTGTTTCCCTCCCCTAATTCAAACTGAAAACAAAGCACGTATTCTCAGACAGTGTGAGCCAACCCCGGAGTGTGTGGACAATATAATATCTAAAACAAATTATCAACATATATATCCCATTCAAGAGTGTTGTGAACAAACAGTTCTTATCTCTTATTATAAATCTTAACTTGATATATCTGTCTGCTTCAACTAGATTTAATATGACTCTTCGAAATTTTCTAAACATATCCTCAGGATAAACATGTATATTACACATGGTATATTTGTGTGTGTATCCGCCTTAAATCTACTGAAAGACATTTAGAATGATTTAAAACTAATCCTTCTAGCGTTTAGACTGGATAATAAATCCTTTAGTAAACTACCGCAAAAGCTTCTCGGCACTGAAAGAAGATTTGATTTTAATCTTTAACAAAACATAAGACTAGGGTATTTTTCTTTCGATCTGTAACGACAGGGTTCAAATTCTGATTCATATCGTTCAATAATTATCTAATAAATAGAGTCGACATTCTTGCAACGTCATTTTTTTTTACAGTCTGGTCCATTCAATATAATACGCTTTTACCCCCTTTCTCTAATTTGATATATCTATGAATCATTTTACATGATATCGTTAATTTTCAGAACATAATTGGTGGTTCAATAATTTTAACTACTTGCATTTGACAAGTTGCGTCACCGCTTTAGTAAAGACCAAACACAAAGGGTATGCAACCAATGATATATTGCTAATCACTTTAGGTTTATTTCTAACTTTCACCGACAGACAAAAATATGCAGGGGGGGGGGGTGTAAAAGATATAAGAATTTTTTTTCATTTTTGGATTTTATCAATCGCTAATTAATTTTCTGAAAGAATGTCTAAATATAGAAACGCATCGAAATACATACATTAAAAAGATCTTAAATATGATTCATCAAACGAGAGATCAATGCTTTTGTTATAATATAGCGACAATCTTTCGTTAACTTGACAAATCTCGAACAATACGAGATTAGATTTCACCACGTGACCAGAAGAGTACATATGGCAAACTCCGCTCTTTGTTCTTTTGGTAATGAATTGTGACTACATAAAGAAATCGGCGATTGGAAGATTGTACTTGTGGATTTTAAACACCAAAGCAACGACATTCAACACCAAAAGTTATGAAGCGTGCACGAGTACCAATTATACATAGAATATTACTCTAAACCAAAACAAACAAAGTCTTACATATATATTTGTTATTGTGAAATTTATGAAAGGACTATATATGATAAGGGCCTAAAATGGCCCCCTAAAATGAACATCATCATTTTACTATCATTCTTTGTTTTTTTTATACAGATATGTATGTGATGTATTTACATAATATTCATTTTGGTTCAAGTGCCCACAGTTTAGAAATATGACATTGTAAAGAAACCTTTTCCCGCCATTTTTGCATTTTAAGCGTAAAACAGCTTGTTTTCAAGCAGTGTTTCCTTCCAAAAACATAGAGCGCATTCTTGAACAAATAAAATATTTTAATCAGAGATGTATCTAGCCAAGACTAATAAGTGACAAAAAATTTTTCTTTGTTCAAGCATGCGCTCTATATTCCCCATTCGTAAATATATAAGAAAAATGTCAATTTTTGGCCGATTTTTATTGAATTATAGAAATGGCGTCACTTCTGACGCCATATACTGCCAGTGAGTGCAAATAAATCAAATAAATAGATGAAAAATATATTTTATATCAACTCTTCTAAAAAATTAGTTAACATTTTATTGTACCCGAAACACTTAAAAAATGGCGAATTATGGGGGCCAAATTTAACTCTTATCATATATAGTTCTTTATATTGTGGGTAGCTATTAAAATTCAATTAATTATACTTCTAACACATTGAATGAAAAAATCTCTCTCTCTCTCTCTCTCTCTCTCTCTCTCTCTCTCTCTCTCTCTCTCTCTCTCTCTCTCTCTCTTAATTGATTAAACAAGATTATTTTTCAGACAGGATTAATGGAGTTTTTTCTGAAATTTTTCAAATTCAAGCATTGTCCATGATATCAATATTTTACTCTGTCTGAATGGAAGAGCATGCCTCTCAAGGAACATGGACATTCGGATACATCAGTTACATCTTGCTTGGGGGGGGGGGGGGATAAGTAAGCTAACTTTATAAGACAAGATTTTGTACGTTAAAAAGTGATTTTAAAAAATGAAATAGATATTGACATTATTTTCCGGTAAATAAGAAGTTAAGTTTTAACAAACAGTTTTAAAATAAGTATAACTAACCTTTCATAACTGAGATAATAATTTATAATATATATAATAATAATATATTTTTTTTCTTGAATCAACATACATTTTGCAAACACAATGGGTTTAAACTTGAAATGTGCTATGTTACCATTCAAAACGTCATTAAAAAGACAAATTTTCGCTTAAAAGATATTGTCAGCTTGAGACATTCATTCATATATTTGGATTATGTTCATCAAAACTTTTTATGCGTCTGATTATCGTATATATAATCAACTGAATGGTATATCTCTGGGTGGGACAGGTTAAGCATTCATTTGACAAATTTATGTGAACGTGGAAGACACAAAGGACTGAGAATATTTATTTTGGGGGGTTAGGAATTTTTGGTTAATAAATTCAAGCTGTAAGAGAACAAAGAATAAACCTCGTGTCCTCGGCTTGCTACATTCTTACGCATTATCTCAGAGAACTATGCATTAATGAATAGCAATTAATGAAACGTATAACGGTATTTTGGATACAGAGTGAAATAAAGATTGTAATTACACCACAGACGTCACACAAAAAAATAAACCTGTTTTAGCAGCTTTTGATCAGTGTATATTTCTCTTTGACAAAGACCTTGCCGGATCTTTTATATTTTGCTGTGTTTTAGTTTTCTGGTATCATCTTTCGGAGAAAATTAGCATATCTATAGACATTTTGCTATGAAGAAAGACACATCCAGTGTCATCTGAAGCGAACTCGGATCATTTTGAGGGTAAATGTATCAAAGTTTAAATGTGTCGCAAATTTTATTTTATTTTATTCGAAATTGACATGTCTGAGCAGGCGTCTTGCGACGTGACACGCGCTCCGCGTGTGGCTGTTGAAATAAACAGCAGCAGGAAGTATACGAATATAGCCTGCATTGTTCGATGTGCATATATTTTTCTACAAAGAAATAAAAAAAATGCTTAAACTTATTTAAAACATGAATTTATTTACATGAAATATCACGTAGTCAAAAAGGGTCCTTTTTCAATTATTTGTAGAATCGGAAGAAAATAGTTCCTTAGGTACATATTTGCAAACTGTGCATTTTTTGAATGAGTATGCAATAATGTCTGTGACCGATAGTATTCTTTGGTTTGCGGATAGTAATGTGTTGGTAATGCATCAATTTTTTGTGAATTCATGATGAAGATGGATGCATCTGGTGATGTGCACATGCATATGGCACACTCTGGACTCTCCTCTGATATGTCTGTTACCAAAGATCTTTCATCAGTAGCTTATGAAGATGCTGAATGTGATAGCATCCACCGCAACAGTGTTACTTACCATGCACGCGTCGAGCGTAATTTATATTAATGGCCTACAGTCATCTAGGAACTTTTTGCTTTACACAAAAATCGAGATCAAGTTTCTCCTTTATTTACCAACCGGGGCCCGTTTACATGTTCAAGACCCTTATCCCAAATGTACGGACGTTGCCTGTTGTCATTTAGCCACATGTATCTGGTTTGAATAGACAAAAGGTCTCTAATTTGCGTACATAACGCGATTAGCAGGAGGAAACATTCGTACTTTGCCGTTGGCATCCATCCCATATGGTTCCAATGCTTCTCTTCCTAACTGCAGCGCTTATCAAAACTCTGTGACATCGTCGGCAGTAGCTTAACTCAATTATAGCTTTATATATTACAGTTAACAAATTACAATAAACAGAGAAGGGAATCAAAAAATCTGTTTCGTGTCTTAAATGAGTACTAAAGTTGATTTTGTCTTTCCTTGTATATATCGTTATACTTTAAGAATGTATTCTATGGATATTCCTTTCGCAATACAGAAAACAGTGCCTTCAGATTATGAAGCTTGCATTACAATTATTTCTTGTTTTTTTGTTTTTTAACAGAGCAAGGTTCACTCGTCATATATAGGGATCAGAGAAACAGAAGTCATCCCCGTTTGTTATGTAAAACTTTGAAGAAAAAGGAAAAGTGTTGACAGGGTTAAATGCTGGATATATGGAGACATTTCTCCTTTGTTTCCATTTTAAGAAGTGAACATATCGCTCGAATGATTCATCAAAGCTTTTGTGATCATTTCATAAACCGTCCCCAAACGCTTATGTTCTTACAAGAACAGTATCGTTCCAAAAATCAGCTCAAATACTTAGAGACACAATATACGGATTTATCTTGTTCAAATGCATGACTTCTCCCTTGAAAACCGATTAAACTTATTAGTGTTTGTTCCCTCTCCGCACTATTCTCCTTTTACTTTTTAAATATTCACCTCTTTGGTCGGAATTTAAGATAATTCCGTTTGAAGGTTGTCGTCTAAACGTTCTCTCTTTGTTCCCAAGTTTCAATTACACAGTTATCTGTAGGCATGCTCTTTAAAACGATAATTGTTAAAACATATCTACTTTTTCCCTCTTTCATAAATCTTCAATGGAGTGTAAAATCATAATCGTTACTTTTGAATGTCATAATGGTACAAACTTGATATGTGCTCGGTTTAAAGATTTTAAGTATCGTTCATTTCACTCTTTTAGCGACCTCGACTCCATTTAGTGCACTGAGATTTAAGATATTAAGAAAATAATAGTGGAACCCAACTTTTATAATTTGCACAAAATTTGAACATTCAAGGCCTTAAAAATCGAAAGCTTTATACCATGATATTGCGAAGATTTTTTTTTCAAAAAAAAATCTTTCTCATAAAACACAAGAGTTCATCAAAATTGTAACTAATATTCAACAATATTGCTTAATGCATGCATGGAACAGTGAGTTTAAAAAAAATGAAACAGAGTTCCCAGAACAAAAGTTTCAGAACAAATAACTATTGATGAATTTTGTAGGAAAAATCGTTCATTATGAACCAGAAGAGCCACAAATTGAAAACTTATTATTCTAACAGTTTGGCGCAAAACACATTTCAGAACAAAAAAGAACTATTGATGACTTGTGTTTCTGAATTAAAAACACCGATGTTTATGGAGCAGAAAATCTCAAATCCCTTCACATTTTTTTCAACATGACTAATTTCTTTCGGAACATGCCGTCTCTCAGAAAAACTAAATTAATTATTGATGCGGACTTTGGGAAAGCTTAGAAGCCAGAATTATGATGTCTGTCAGTCGTTTTAATAATAAATTGTACCAGGGAACGGTCACAATGGACGGCCAAGCGCCTTGACACGAAATTTTTAATTTTCACTCACCACATGTTTGGCTACCTTCTATTGAATTTTGTCGAAATCAGGGTTAATTTTCTTGTCAGACAGTATATATTGATAACTTTCATAAACTATTTATGTTTGCCTCATGAATTTTTTCTTCTTCTTAGAATAAGACCAAACGACAAAGTTATCAAAATAGAAGTTCAAAGAGGTTAGAATGTTCTCTTGTTTTCCCGATTGTTAAAGATATTTTTTCCTGTTTGTTTTAATGCCAAGTATGATAGAGTTACTTCGCCCTCAGTTTGAGAAACCGTCTGTTTCTAGACTGGTAACGGCGCCTGACTTGGTTGCTCCGAAATTTCGGTGCAATGAAATCTCTGAGGGTCAGTCTTGTTTGTATTTTTTAATCGTCGTTATTTCACGCAGAGGAAAAATGAATTTGCCTTAGTGGAATGTTACCTGTGTGGTAATGCTATGAAGGAGATAGGGTCGAGTCTTTAGAACGTTTTGATTCTTGGTCAAAAATATGTATAAAGATACAGGCTAATGTGAAACATATGTAACACCTCCCGAACGAAATGGTCATGACCCCGTTAGACTCGATGTGGTCAGCTCGGACAAATTTATAGGGAAAATGTCGGTGTAAATATATTCTGTAACTTTTCCCCCAACCTTTAGATACCGAAGCCATATTGAACAAGAAAACTTGTGTACACATATAATTTAGAATTTTGTCAGATAAACTTTAAATTCATTCTGTTATCTTTACATTTAGTTCACGAATTAAAGAAATGAATTTTAGTCCATTATTTCTTATATTTACTTTGCCAACCCTCTGACAACTCGGTTCAGAACTCGAACTTCAAAGGCGGTCAGCTGTTTGCCTATTGACTTGAACTCAGTAGGCTTTAAAAGGATATAATTATTCATTGGAAATATTTGTTTGTATGTGTGACCAGCGCAGACAAAACAAACGAATACAGGGGTTAGCAGGTTAACATAATGTAGAAATGTATATTCAGTGTAAGAAAAAATGCATTACAATTCTCTCTCTCTCTCTCTCTCTCTCTCTCTCCCAAAATGCTAGACGACAACCCATACCCCAACAAAGAATCCAGACCCTGACATAACAATTAGGTATCCTTTATTTCAAAGACGACTGCTGAACAGTCGATACGATCTGGTCTTTTGTTTTAACTATTTTTTTATGGGACATAGACACCTGAAGAGATGGTATCTGGGTAATTAGAGCCGTCTTTGCCAGTTGGAGATCCCGCTCGGGCTGGACGTGTTAAAACATAGGGACACACTTAATCTTAAGCCCGGGTCACAAGAACCAGAACATTTATCCTAATCTCAGACCAATAATCTGTTTTTACGTACGTAGCTCCCTTAAGTTTATAGGCAGCTTAAAATGTGAAATATAGTGCAAATCTTAATACGAAAAAAATATCCCCAACTTTCTCGATTAAGTATGAGATAAATTTCATTTCAATAACTAAACTTGCATGACAAGACTACGACTTTTAATAATCAATAAATTTTAATTTACTACATCACTTAGATTGCTTTTAGTGGATGTTGTGGCTTTCCTGAAACATTAAATGCTTTTTAATTTTCATATGCTGTTTACTTTCAATTTCATTGCATAATTATGTATTACATATTCAAGTTCTGAAGATTTAAATAAATCTCGATATCAAACATATAGAAAGCGTTTGGTCGGGGGTCTGTACGCGATCAATTTGTCGCTGTCATCCAGGTTTATAATGCAGTGCATATTACATAATTTAATGTTGTCAACAGACAGGTATAAAGTACCAAGCGGTTAACCAGGGGATCATACAAATTATACATTGTCACCATCAAGTTCTACATGTAGCTACCATTAAGAAAACCCAAGAATATCTTGTAGAAAGAGAGAAAGAAGAAACGACAGAAAGAATCTTAAGAGAAAAAGAATAAAAAAGGACGAACAAGAGAAAAAAAGAGAACAAAAGAATTCACAAAAATAATAAAAGGGAAGGTAAATTGACAGAAAAGGAGAAAGGATATTCTAAACACATAAACTGGTGGCCCCCTGATGATAGAGAAGACTGTACACACTGGGAATGGTCAACGCCACATGGCCCTGTCCCGGCCGTGTGATGTCCGGCTTATGACACAATCCATGGGTGGGTGTTTACGGATTAATTAATCCCCAGTATGAGAAAGGGAGGGGATGTAATTTGGTGATTGTTCGTTATAATTGAATAAAAGGATTGCAGCCCTGCTGTGTACCTTGATAAAACAAGTACCACACAGGCAACAGTAAAACTGGAGAGATATTGAAATCATACTACATCAAAGATATTACCCCCTGTAACAATGAACTCTACAGCGGGCAGCCACTAGTCTTCTATCAGAATATAGACTACCAGTGTCTTGGTCACAATGTGAACTTAACAAAGACCCTAAAGATCGTGGGTAGGGCGCTGAGCTGATGTGCTCATCTCTGTACTTTTATCATTAAAACGTCAGATTGTACGAAAGAGTATTCAAATGTGCTCTTGCACTTTATTCATAATGATCAAGTATAAGAAAAGATACGTGAAAAATTGAGCATGAATTTATTAAGTCCCCTCTTAGTAACAAGCCCATCCTATATATGAACCCCAAGGTAAATGCACAGAAATACAATATGCAGACGATGGCCCATTTTCTGTCAAAAGAGTATATTGTACAGCTTTATTGGACGATTAAAATAAGAATTAAAATAATTAACAGAAAAAATAACTAGTAGTAAAGAAATCAATATGACAAAAGTCGTTATTATGCCTTTTTGTGCTTCATGGTGCTAATATGCTAATTACAAATCGACGACCGGCTTCTGACAACTGGTGAAATAAACGAGTCCTGGACAGCTGTATTTGTTTTCTTAGGGGTGAGAAAACTCACCGCTGTTACAACGAAATTTCTTACAGTTTATTTCCGATTCTTCTTGGCCCTGTATCCTGCTATGGCATTGTCAAATTTTATTGTGACTTTTCTAAAGTTCTTGTTGGTTTTTCAGACAAAATAAAAAGAACTGTATCGAACGCGCACCTATATACAGGCAAAACATTGTTCTGCCCTTGCAACGTGTATAACTAGCTGCATTTAGAATTAAAAAGAGCTTTTTACGAGAAAATTTCCAAAGTAAACACATTAACAATAGTTGATTCATATACACAGTTAAACTATGGTCTTTATAATTTTTTCGAAACTAGGGCACAGACAATTTGAGGGGAGAACTACTGGAAAAAGAATAAAGGCAGTTGTGGAAGAGACGTTCGCGTCAAGATTCCCACGAATAATAAATCATACGCATGTTTAATAACTTTTATGTATCTTATCAATTATCTTTAGAAGCAACCAGTTTTGTATTTCCTTTGTCTTATTTCTAGTCTATGCATCTATAGCTAAGTATCAGATTTATTTTGGAGAGTTTATCCCTTTCAGTTTCTATGCCCTACCCTGCCATTTTCCTCCACAAATCACGTTATAAATCAGCGATACACGTTTTCCCTATCCTGACACTACAGAATGGTTCCAATCTGGACAATGTTCTGTAATCGGTACACCCAGTTTTTTCTGATAAACTCAAAAACCCAAGAAGCCCCTATTACCTAACATTCGCCCCTTGATTTGTTTTCCAAATGCTGGTGAACCACGTCCATATTTAATGCTTCATTTTCAACGGATTTTATATCAAAAGCTGCACCGAAAATACTTGGTATTTTACTTACATATCAGCTTTTGAAGTCCTTCAAGTTTAAGTCTTTTCATATAAAATTACTTTAACCTTGAGGAAATTGATATCCTTTGAGTTTTGCTAGTTAGGGTTTGAAAAGAGTTGTCATATCATAACGGAGTCATACCTTAAGAAGCAGAGAGTTTTATCTTCTTTACTTGTGAATATAAGGATAGGACATAAATTTATCTATATAATTGGATGACACGGCCTTGGATTTAGTGTTTATGAGAGTCTGTGTATTCGTATTCCGTACGAAGTTGTTTGTCAGGTTTGCATCATCAGTAACTGATAACATATGCAGTTTTCTGTTTTCGAAGGCGAGGTTTGTCAGTACTGTGTTCAAGCCGAGGACACTAAGAATGTGATAAAAATAAAAGTCAGACAACAAACTGCAAACTCACACCACACCAAACGATGTAAAAATGAAAAGTAAGCGCCAAAACCCGTACAAGTTCCCTCAAAAATCCGATTCGGATCTGAAGGAGCAATAGGGTTAATATTTTCGTATTTATTTTGCTTCGGGGAGTTTTGTGGAAGGAAGCAAAGTAGAGTGGGGGAGGGAAGGGTGTGTTTGTTCTTGTGGTAGTCGTCTTTAGATAGATCTCCCGGAGCACTCCAATAAAAAAACACACACACAAAAAGAGAAAAAGCACACACAAATCTAATGAGTAAATATTTTATTTCAAACAAAACAGCAGCATCCCGAAGATTTTTTTTTGTTCTGTGGTCCGATCAGATATAGCGGCTACTAGGGAACGAGAGAAGAATTTTTGACAGAAGTAATTCATTTTTTTTTTTAAGAAAAGGGCACAATTTTTCTATTTTCTAAGAGAAATGTTAGTATATGAATAAAAAAATATAATAAACAACTGGCACAGCAAATCTAGGCCAAATTCAAACCACACAATGCCGCCTACCTTACATTTTTCCTCATGTAAAAGTAAGTCCAAAAAAGAAAGGGAGCAAAGTAACACAGATTGCGAATCTGATGCGTGCCATCAGGGGGACCCCTAACGAATCTGAAGATGCAACATAACTTTTTGTCGTAAGGTATCGAATCGGAACACTGATTTCGACTTGAACTGACTTTGGAACTTCGTCCTCATTCGTCCACGAAGCTAATCAAAACCCTTTGTTACCGTTGCTACAACAACGGGGCCATTTCTATCTCCCGCGTAGAAGAGGTTACTTCATCTGTCAGTTATGCAAATTAGTTTTTATTGCGACGACATTAAATGGATAATCAGTATTATTACTCGGATTAGAGCAGGATTTGTCCCTTTAAACAGCTTACTGCGGTAACAAAGACTTACTTAGTCAGAGATATGGTCTTTAAATCCTGTGATGGTGTGCTTTGAAATTCCGTGATTTCATGCTATAAACTGTTCGAGATCGATCGGTAGTAGACAGAAATAAACAGATTTAAACATATGTAAAATGACAGTTCAGAAGGCTGGACAAACGCCAAAGATTTATAAAAAAAAAAAAAGAATTATCCCGTCCAAAGAGACACGACCACGAGGTAAAAACAAGAATAGCCAAGAAAATGAAGCCCGGATAACTCTACAATAATAAATCCTGTCCTCGTCTGATAAAAAGCAGTTGTGTGCATCATTTCTTACATTCATTAGCTATCGAAATCTAAATAAAACATTAGCTTGATCGGTAATATCAAAATTACAAACTACCCTGTGCAATCTGGCATAACGTGATCAGATAAGACACGCTAACGGGCGAGGGGCGCAGGGGGAGGTCGGAAGGCGTCGATGGGGGCGGAGCTAACGGTTCTTTCACGTGGCTCATTAAACCATGCATGTGGGCGGAGCTTACTGCTTTCTTTATTCTAAACACATTGCAAAAGATATAGTTCCACACAGAAGTACGAGAGTGCCAAATATACAGATCTGCTGTTACTGCTGCACACTATTGATATTTCACCTCTAGTCCGTGTGTGCCGTAGTCTTTTTTAGACATTTGCAGGCTGAAGTTGTTACTTGTGGAATTCCCCTGCACGTGTTTGTGTGTGATTTTCTTAGGGCTTCTTTAATTTATTCTTTTGCTGATTCTTTCCTTTAAACATCCCATCGAGATGGCCAACACAATTACTCAGAAGGACACAACATTTACTAAAATCTTTGTTGGGGGACTACCTTACCATACCACTGACAAATCGCTACGAGAATTCTTTGACAAGTTTGGAGAAATCGAGGAAGCTGTTGTCATCACAGACAGACAGACCGGCAAAAGCCGTGGCTATGGATTTGTAAGTATATATTTTTTCACATTTGTCACGGCATGTGCTTGTTCAATTGACATTTCATTGCTACCTATATGTTATTCTTTTACCTTCTATTTATTTGACTTCTGAAAGATAAGGTCTTAAAAAATTGGGTGTTATCAAATTGTTTATCTCTCCCTATCGGCTGCTATCGCGTGTATTCCCTCTCCATTCAATTCATCATCTTGTTAACTCGGCCTTGGGATTTTTTATTTACTCTCCCTCATTCTTCGGGCATTCGATTCTTGAGCACAGAAACTCTCAGTCCACTATACAGCCGTACATTTTGTAATAAAGTAAACACAAATCCTCACAATTTCTCGTTTCGTTTTAAATGGCCTTAGATGGGCTTTTTGTAATATTTTCAACTATCAGACCATAAGTATACAGTAGGGTCTGATTGAGCGAAACTTGATTACAGAGCCCATGCACTGATTGCTCCAACCAGAAACGCGGGTTAACGTCTAATCACCGTATAGGTTTTCTTGTCAATTTATTAATTTAAATGCCTGGCTCTTTGTGATAAAAGTCTTTCAAGAAAAAATGCGTGGCCTTACACAAATAAATCTATTGGCAAAATTACTAAGACCCGTCTGTTTCTCTCTCGTCTATTCTTCAGTAACCACGATTGTGTTGTGTAGCTTTTACCAAAGGAATTGATTTTATATATTTGTTGTCTGTGAGGTCTGAGAATACATATGTAATGTTTGATGCTTTTTGCAGGTAACAATGGCCAATAGAGAGGCAGCAGAAAGAGCATGCAAAGATCCTAACCCCATCATTGACGGCAGGAAAGCCAACGTGAACTTGGCCTACCTAGGGGCTAAACCAAGAGGTATTCAGTCAGGTACAATATCCGGTACCGATCTCTGCAACGATTTTCAAAGTAAATGCTGGCATCAGAGACCAAGATTTGAAATCAATGGTCGCCATTTTAAAAACTAGTTCTAACTTACTTCTCCATAATGAATAGTCACTCTTGGACTTTGCTCCTCTCCATGGTCTGTGTTCCGAAGCACTTAATTTGAAAATCGTTGTAAAGCACTGTGTATTTTGCTGCCCTGCACTGATGCATTTGAGTATGTTGTCAATCGAAGAGGCGCCTCCATATCAGATTTGACCTTGTGACGTAACATGAATATCTTTTTTAATTTATTACTTGTAAATCGATTAGGGGTTTTAAATAATTCATCGTTTTCTTTCGGGGAACGGTTCGTAAAGGTGAGCTGCAAAGTTTTCGTTTTTTGATGAACAGTTACTCAATAAATCTTTATTCCTTACTTCAATATTAGTTCCCAACATATCATATGCTCTGTGGTTTACCAGCAGACCTCATAAAATAATCAAATCCTAGGATTATACGCATAGTTTCCTGTTATAGATTTCATTGTTGTGAAAATGGATTTTAATTCCACATTTATGCAAGTCTCAGTCAATACATCAAAACTAAACAAACACAGCCAAGTTTGAATCGTTTTCTTAAAAGCATTGGTTTGTTAAATGGCCGACATTTTATTAATATTAATTTCATAGAGCACAATGGCATCTTTTGGAGTTTCTTTGTTCATTTGACTTGTCACTCAAACTCGTGGAAATATGTCAAACACAAACAATAGCTGTTTTTTAGAGATACCATATATGAATGTGTACAACAATACATATTGTTGCATGCTCGAACACGTCTAATTGCTAAGTTTGATTTTAATCGCATAATTTCCTCCCAAATATCAAGTTCTTACAATTTACTGAAACCAGTTTCAAATCGAGCAAACATAATTTGTTTAATAAATGTATAACCCCAGTATTTTTCTTAAAGTTGATAGAAAATTATCAGTGCAGAAAAGGGGGTCACAATTCCGCTGTTAAACAAAGCTAAGCAAGAACAATACACGAAAATGCCGTGAAGGTATTACTGGTATACTGCTGTCATAATGGAATTATTGTGTTAAACTCATTAACTATCGGACACTCTTACAGAGAAAACAAAACAAACACCCCTCGATAGGGACCGTGGACACTCCGCCGAACCGTGACCAGTAGAAAGTTCACACGTCATTACACGTGCGAGCACATGTCACTCAGAGATTCCAAATATACACAGCGTGCAGTGGCAATTTCCTGTTAATTGGTAGTACTCATGAAGTAACATGTCCTAATTAGAGTGATATTTCTACTAATTATTAGCACCACATGTAATGTACTAATCAAGTCCCAAAGTGAGACCATCAGACAAACGCCTAAATAATTGTATTTTATTGCAAGATCTCAGCAACTCAGACTAAAAACGTAAATATTACTCGTGGGGCTTTCTTTTATGATCTGTGAAGTTTAACAAAAATTAATAATTGAAGTATTTGTCCCTTTTTATCTTTTGATTAGTAATTCATCAAAGCGGTAAAACTTAGTAGAGCAAACAGAGAGAACACTCAACACTATAGGGGAGTGTTCATTGGAAGTAAACGAAATTGAAAACGAAGGGGAGAGGCGGTTGTCTGGGGTTTCCCCTCGGTCAGTGATTAGAACAACTTTCCGTCCTGCTGTCTGACAGTAGAAGTATGACGACACAAAATGTCATGGCCTAACTATGAGACTGGAGATAGAGAGACAAAATTCATTTCTATCTTTTATTCACTACACCATCTCTCCAAAATCCAAGCAGGCACTTGGGTAGTTGTAGATGTAGTCTAGTGGCTACTAGGTAGAAATGTTTTGTTAAAATCTATTACGGGATAAAGTGTGTGATGTAGTGGTTTATTAAATATCTTAATCCTGTCTCTAATCCCCGATTTAAACTCTAATCCACAAATCCCCCTTTAATATAGCACAAATGTCATTTAATACATTGCACTCCAAAGTTCGTTTGAATTAAAACAAAACTGGAATACTTTAACGTTGTTGCTCTGACGATAATAAATACGTAGATACTGCAGAAAATGTGCACAGTTTGTGCATGAAAGTTAATAAAAATTTCATGAAGGACAAAGATGAAAACAGGTGAACCTGTTGAAGAAGAACAACGCACCTGTGAGGGAATACTCTTATCTTCGAAAATTTTATTGCATTTATTTAATCAAACAAGAAAACAATTACCAAATTCTTTCACCACATTTTTTGCACGTTAGCGTATTATTGGCAGATATTAGACACGATCGGTTCCATATCTCGGGAGGCCATGTTGTAGCTCACGAGATCTCGTTTCGAGAGATCTTCAGAACCTCGTAAAATTTGTTTTCAATTAGATAACAAAAAATATATATTAATAAATCTTTGAGTTTGAAGCCTTCCACAACACACAAAAATCCACGAACGACACGTAGAAGCGGATAGATAGTTGTCAACAAGAGAACGTTACAATCTTCTTTTCTTTCCCTCATATTTTTGTTCATCCTGGAAAGAATTTTTGGACACCCCTTTCTTTTCATCTATACCATTGCGATGGCGTGTTATTATACAAACACATCAAAACAAAAAGAGAGTGATTTATTAACAAATAGCCCCATCTTCTCTCACCTCGCTACAAACGGAAGCCTGTCCTAGTTCCAAGATATTTGTTTACTTTTCTAATGAGATTTGTCTGCTTGCAACCTGTATTCCAAGAAAGTGACTCGTTGCTACTCCAAAAACACCGTGTATTCTTGGATCCCTATTGGCCAATGTTATTACGTACATTTATATATGTACTGCAAAACTAAATTTCAAGTTCCTTCTTTGCATTCGCTGTCATTTATTTCTCAGGCTATTGACACCTATTCTTCATTGTTTCTAGGTATTCCTCTAGCCATAAAAGGTGTACCAGGTCTCCTGCCAGGCCAATTTGGGTAAGTTTTTGTCTCCACTAAGTACCACATAAATCAAGCGATAAAATTATTAGTAATGTAAGGTGAAGCATTCAAAATTGAACGAGTCTTGAAGGTGTTTTGTTCACAAATGAAGTTGCATAGTTCTGTTCATTTCATCTAGTGACTTGTCAAGAGACTTTTACAAATTGTATGCAAGTCAAGATTCATAATCCTCAATCCATTCATGTTTTACCAATTTTAGAGGATAGCCGATTTTGTTACCATGAGGCGAAGTCTTTCTGGTCTATATCAAGAGATGCTGTTACAATGCATCCCAAAATTATGGAAGCTTAGGATATTGGTGATTAAATTTTGGCAGTGTTTTTACCGTTTGAAGTGTATTTTTTGGTCATTTGTTTATTTCTTTACAAACTTTCGTTCTTTTTTTTTTTTTTGCTTGACAATACGTGTGATTCCTCTTGTTTCCAAGACAATGTGATATGAGCAGTCCAATCAGAGCACCTGTAATCAAATTGTGATTACGTGATCACTTACATCCGGGTTTCAGGTGTGCTGAAAAGGACAATGTTTAGAGTCTGCTCTGACTTTTTGTGTGCAAATCGATCATGTCACACCACACTCAAATTGACTTGATTTTGTTTATTTTTTCCCGTGTGGTGTTTTTGCCAATGGTCAGTGAGTGACGTGGGGTTTTTTGCACTGATGAAATACTTTTTTTGAACAGTACCAAAATCATTACTTTTTAACATAACTGTAGCATACGTATCGCCCCCTGTATAATAATACTAACACTGGTGAATTGTATTTCTTAATTTTTCAAAGTATTGAACACATGTCGTAGAGTTCTCTAATGAACATTTTCACCTTTTTCGTTTAGACTTTTCACATTTCTTTAAAATTTATATTAACAAACGGTAACAAACATGAAAGGGGATTTGGGAAAATGAGGTTTAAAAGGCACCTCAAACAACTACTGGAAATCAGCAGGGTCCTGCGTTTGGTTTTTGGATTAGAAATTTACTTCAGTAGCGTTTTTGCGTTATATTCAGCTTTGGTTTTGTCATATTTTATAACGCTTACTGTTTATATTTGGGTGCGAATGGGTATAACGTATGTGTAAAGAAAAGGCAGAGAAAGACCATTGCTCGAAACGCTATTTGAAAAACTCTCCTTTCCAAGTTCGACGAAAATGCTAGACGACTTTGAGTACCGATAACACATTTTTATCTCGATCATAAAACATTTCATTGAATGGTCAAACCTGCATTAAATCTGACTTGATGTCAGTATGCTTTGTGAACGAAAATAAATAAATGACTACCACCTGAATTGGGGGAGAGTGGCCTTTTCAAAAGATAAACTTTATCAATGGTTTTAAACATTTCATCCGAGCTACGATTTCAAAATGCCAAAACTCTCAGATTAATTTTCAAGTGGCGGCGAAAGTTCTTGAAAGTATATAACAAATAATTTCCGCCCAAAAAAGCAAAGGATACATTTTTTCTAACCCGTTCTAAAACGAATTTCTTTAATGATTACTTCAGCGATCGATGCATAGATTTTTTTTCAGGAAGAAACCGATCGCTTCTTCGAGCAGACAAAAAACTTAAACAACATCTGTTTTTAAAGTGTGAAAATCAGAGCCATAAAATGATTAAGCCCCTATGGAAAATTTTAAAAACATATGTCGTAGCATGTGAAGTATTTAGTCGGAATGGGGGTGAGAAGTAAACACGGCGTCACAGACAGGCTGTCCCTCGGCCTTCTGTTACGGTTGGAATTAAACATCCTGCTAGTCTTTTATAAACAAGATACGCATTTTTTAAACGCCTCCACTTCATATAATAAATGTAACACTTGATAAAATCACCGAGAAAAAATATCCAAGCGAGTACCTGGTGGTAATTGAACATACGATTCGACGATGTTCTGGATTATTTCGATTATTTTATTATGAACAATGTAACCCAATTTCTGGTAACGGTGATCATTATGGCAAGAGCTTCGTGTAGTATTTATCGTACCGTACCCTCAGTGTCTGGTCGTTAGTTGCATTCTCGGGGGGATTAATCAGATGTCCAAACAATTAACAATGAAAATATTTACATTTCATCTAACGAGTAACAGATTTAGTGTGTTGGTCCAAAGGGAGGTCCAGCCAAAACACGTTCAATACCGTCAGGAAATGAATGTTAATCACACCCTATTCATCGAAATTCATATGAAAAAAAAGTTCAGTAGTTCTGAAAACGCCCTCAAAATTAAGGCCCATTTTTTCCTAGCACCACCTGTTTCGATTTGAATATACACGTTACGTAAGAAAGGGATGACACTAGGACTATCGAGGAATGAAAACAACACTAGATTTCCTTGGCTTCATGGCGAGTTTAATAAAAGGATAAATCATTCCAGCAGTGAGCAATAAGGATAAGTAAATAATAAGACAGGGGATGAAAACAACTCATCACAGGTGAAGTAATTTTGTTTTGATTTCAACGTAAACACTAGTATTCACACCTGATCTGGCCGAAATAGAAGACGGTATTTAAAAATTTCCGTAATTTTTTCCCCGAACAAATAAATTTGGGTCAACAACAAAAAATGAGTCAGTCGTCAAAGATTTCTCATTATTTTGTAAGCTGAAACCATCTCTTTTTTTTTAAAGCAAAGCAACAGTAGATTCTGTAAATATTAATCTTTGTTTCCAAAATTCTTAAAAGAGTTCCGTTATATTCCTACCATATTTAAGACATGGATCTTCGGACTGTAAATTCTAACATATATTTGTGTGTTTGGGAACACTTTTGTATCACGAGAATAGGAAGAAATCTCAGATAGTGGTTTTCCCCTGAGTTTTAATTAAATCAGTGATTGTGCTATATCTAGTTTTCGTGCCTTCACTGCATTTGAAATTTTATGCCTGCTTATTTTTCATACATTGACTGCCGCGAATCACAGGTTATCAACTGCTTTCTCAGAGAGTATTTTTTTTTCGAGAATCTAGGAATAGGGATTATAATTGGATTATTTTCTTTTACACATGGTTCAACTTCGATCGAATTCTCCGGAGGTGACCCGGTACCTTTGTGTATTTCAAACTTAGTGGCGGATCTTGTAGTGTGCTGATCCTGTTCAAATGGCTTGTCTGTGTGTACCTTATACGTCATACGCACCAACAGTTTACTTGTTTAGATGATCTAGGACTTTGGGCTTAAAACAGTTATGAGTAGTATCCTTTATATTTGAAAGTACAAATTTGATAGCCGTCTCTGAACAAATAATGGGTGCCTTTGCATTTTTCCAGTAATCTTTCAAACTTTCAAAGAAAAGTAAAACGTTTCTTTGTTCAAATCTTATTTCTGCGTTTGTACTGTGGAGAAATGGCGACAGTGTATTTTATTTGATGTGTGTATATATCGAACATTTACAGGATTAATAAACGACAAGTTCTAAATCTCCCAACTGATAAATGACGCGATATTGATTGAACATTCCTCTGCTGGGAAGAGAGTAACGAATGGACTTGTGGAAGACAATTTCGTGAATCCTCTATTTAGTCCAAGAATTATTCTTAGATGAAAATTTGTCCCATATTAGATGGCAATAAACTTCAATTGATATTTGTTTATGTCTGGCAACAAAACCGTACATACAATATTGAAAATAAAATAAAACCAGACCAGTTTCAATGCGTTTTAAAAAGTTTCTACTTGAGAATATGGATTGAACTCCTTTTATTAGACCGAGTCCGTTTGGGGTCAAAACAAAGCTTTTCCCTGACACGATATCAATAATGTCAGTAAACCATGTCTTAGCTTTCTTTGTAATTTCGCAAGGCGAAAACTTGGTTTTAAACATAGAACACAATTTTTTTAACTGAACACAGAAAGTGGTCGCGAAAATAGTTTCGGGTGTGCAAATACGAAAAGAAGTGATTTAAATAGAGTCATAACTCCGCCGTTTCAGACAGCTTTGTGACAAATTCTATTTGCCAACACACTTCAATTGTATATAGACTCAATCTGCATAATGGTTATCAATGATCAAGTATTCCCGTTTCATGTTTTACTCAAAAGCTTCTCCTTCTGCTGATCATAATTCACATGGATCATAAGTTACGCTGAGTATTTTGTGATGTAATTTCATCATACTGATAAGACTCGGTGTTGACAGTTATTTCTTTTTCGTTACAGGTTCCCTCAGTATTTATACCCGTCCACTGCTTACGTCGCAGCGCCCTCTACCGCCAGTATGCTCACCACAGCAGTGCCACATTCGCCACTCTCACCTACCGCAGCGGCCACAACAGGACAGTTGCTTGACTATTCCACCGCATACGCGTCTCAGTTTGGAGCATACGAGGCTGCATATCCATACGCCTCTAGCGCAACTGGTTTGATTACACCCACTGCCGCCGGATATACTTACGCTGCCATCCCCCAGCCTGCACTCGTAGCTGGCGGAAGTGCGATACATTATCAGCCCCAACAAATACAGGAGAGGATGCAATGATGGTAATAGGAGAACACTAGCAGTATTCACGCCGAATTCAAAGTATTTCAACAGAAACTATTGACCAAACGTCCGTCCTGAGAGCAGAACGGAAAAAAACCGTTAACCATCTTTTGGATATCAATTTTTTAAAAGGCATTTTATATACATCGATACGTTTTTCTTTAACTGTAATATTTTTTATCACGAATTCGGTAGAGAAATATTAGCATGATCTCTATGCAAGATGAAGGACTGATTTGGACGAAAGAGTATTTCAAGCTTTTTTTATAATGTGAGATGAGAGAGTAATTATGAGGGAGAGAGAAAAATCGTATTTATGGCCTATGTATTGTTTAGTGTGAGTGAGTTGGAAGGATATGTGCTTGATAAGCTTACACTATTAAGCGTCCCAAGTACAGTTCAAAATCATAATTTATATTGATATCATATATTATTTGTATCAAAGTATTTATAATATTGTTGTTGACATAAAACTGTTTCAAATTTGTGGATCACGTGGTGTCTCCGTCCAGTTAGCTCAACCTTGCCATCACATTTTTTATTGTAGAGGTCATAAGGTCATGACAAGCAGACGACATCGGTCACATGAAATGTGAACATTAGTTGCAGAACTATATTACGTAGTAGATTTCATGACATCATTCACTTAAATTGCTAGGGCGGAGACCACGGTTGTAAAAGGATGATACTTGTAACAACTACTTGTTATAATTGTGTAAAATCGTTATCCCTTGAAAACTTAATATTCGATATTTATAAAATATCATTGTTGTCACTGTACACTGTACATATCATCGTAATGTTATATATTAGGTAGATGTTAGACTAGTCTTGTTGTTAATCTAGAGGCAACCGTAGTTAACACACTATGCAAGTAGGAAGGGTGACCCATTGATACACTATAAGAATCGATGGTATATAATTATGCTACTTTGATATTATTTGTATTACCTAATTGTCTTTCTTTATTTGGTAGTATCAACAGAAAGTGCAAATAATCGACTATCGAATCACGTAGCATGCGCGCCGTCCGTTGCATTTTAAACATATTCCAACGAAAGAGGCTGAAGTGCCTTTTAGTCCCACCACATGTAAAAGAAAAGATGTATAATCAAAATTGAAAAAAAATATCTATAGAACTCGAAATCCACCGCTGTTTCATATAATAGATAGGAATAGATGACGTCACCTGTCATTAGTTTGCAAGATTACGTATGAATGTGTGTGTACTTGGTCAAGGCTTCATGTATAGTTTGCTTGTGATTCAGATAAGGACTCAAGGTGGCGCTGAGTACATGTGTATGCCTCATGTTAACCAGACACCCTTAAAAGTTCCTCGTCCATCCCAAGAGGTTGCCATGGCGATACGAATCGAATTTTTTCATACTTTCTTGTCCACAAAGGCATTTTTCATTACTTTTAAGATGTTTTCGTTTTTTATCTTCTTTTTGGTTATTTTTGCATCTAGACCAATTCTTACTATTCTCCTAACCAGACAAAAATGGTCAATCTAGTCAGATTTTCGGATTTGTGATTTGATCACCATGGCAACTCATTGCATATTGTGTTCTGATACGGAAAACATTTTGTACACCCGAAAGTATTATAGATTTGAAAACGAGGTTAAACGAATTACGACGGTTATGAGGGGTTTTTTTCTACGATTTTCGTTTTCTTGTTTGTGAAGAAAATGCATTCCATTTCTTAAAAATGTAATTTTGGTCCAACGTCTTAATTCAGTTCACACAAATGGCTTGACTATCAAGAAGTTAGAGAAAGTTTAACCTCGTTTTCATTTAAATGGTTGGTAATGTTTAAAACCAACCGATGCCTCATTTTTGTACGACTCTTGTTGGTATATATATTATATACAAATATTTATTGCTGTTACGCTTTCAGAGAAAGACAAGATGTGTATAAAGAAAGCAGGGGCGTATAACTATTGTTATATTTTATTTATTTTACCCAACCATTATAATCAAAATAATGGTTGGGACTTTTTATATTGATGTATTATCATTATGAATGTATTTAACAATCATCGATGTCATATCTTAGAGCATTAACTTAAACAATTAACTTAAGAAACTGTAGTATAGTATAATATTGTCTATGGTAGAAACTATGAATACAATGGACTACAATGCCACATCGTATAACAGTGTCAATGTGTAATGCGGTTCAACATCCGCGAGAATAGCATAATCCAATGTTAAATAAAACAGACCATTTACTATGTTGACATTTACTTATGTTACAATCATGAAAACAAATAAAAAAAGGAAATATTATGAAACAGTAGTCCTTTTCTTCTTTTCCATGCAGTATCAGTGTCACCCAGTGGACCTTTTTAGTTTGGAAAACTAGGTCACCAAAAGTAACTGAATGGTCTCAAGTAGTGAGGTTCTTTCTCTCCCCCAAAACCTCGAATCATTCTATAAAATTGCGTATTAGATGAACTTTGGGGGCCTATTTGCATTTACGATGTTCGTCACCTCTTTTAAGAATAACAATATAGCGAGATATAGATTTCAACTTGTGTCAATAAGAAACATTGGTGTGTTTGTTCAGCAGAGAAGTAGTGACACCGTGTTTGCACAAGATGGTAAAACATGCACTCGATGACTAATGACAGCAATCTAGGTATAGATGATAGTATTCACCGGGCCCATCTTTCACGAGAAATGCCTTCATTAAATGGATAATAAACATTTTTGTCTAAAGAAATAGTTTTGCGGAACGCCAATATTTGTGGATTATCTTCACCCCAATTGCCAGAAAACACGATGCGACAACCTTTTCTATTGTGTCTAGAAATGGATTTCTTTTAACGATAGAAAATCGAAGGTCATAATTTGGTTTTAAATGTAAGAAGAGTCGACTTCCGAGTTAAATGGGGAAGAAATATGGGAAATGCTTTCGTGACATTGCACGAGCAATTTTACCGCAGAATTTTATATTCATTTGAAAACCAGACGGGTTAACTATACGAACTTGCAGCATTGATACAAAGAAATATTTACGCGCCAAGATTTAAATATTCAAATCCTGTTCCAAATTACGACAGGGACTGTTGTTACGTACGAGGCGAATAAACAAAACCTGCTCAGTTTTTTTTTCTAATTAAGAATCAGAAAATGGCATAGCTGAAACATGTATATCGTTCAAAAGTTTTGGTTATGATTGGAGGATTAAAAATTATAAGTGTTACAAGATTGTATTTGTTGATTACCTCACCAGAAAAAACCAAAACACTGTGCTCCGATTAAGGTTATATTTTTATCAAACCGTAATTTCTAATAGTCACTTTTGAAATGGTTTGATGGAGAGGAAATTAAGAAAAGGGGTTGTTCTTTTATAAAGAGAAAACAAATCCATTGTTTTTGCATTCTGTTGTTTTTCAAATACTTCAATTACTAAATAGCTATTATCCCTCTAACGCGAATCTTGCTAGTCACAGAAATGGTTTATTATTAGTTCCCAAAGATGTAGTTTACAACCAAGTTTCTCTAGTGGTCAACTGTGTATATCTGATAGACTCTTTTTTTAAGAATATTAATAAATGTATTCTTTACATTATGAGTTTGTACCAGTCATTGCAATATTATTATTTGCATTGGGGTCCTGTATTGTTCCATATATTTACTTTCTATTCAAACGTTCGATATGGTCATTTACAGACCTAATGTGAGTAGTTTATTGACTGTGCACAAGGGCACGTGACTTCAAGAAGATATTCTCCTGATGTATGTTTCAAACATTCTCTCTCACTCCAAATCAAATTGATATAGTTCACCCACCAAGCGTTTAATGAGCGTTCAGGCGATGAGATTTTCTATCAATTCAATTTACTTTCATTATCTTAATTGCACAGAGGGTAACCGCAGTGTTATCATAACACCCTGGGCCGTGAATTCGCAGACCAATCTATGCATTAAGATGTTCTTATCGCGCGGAAAAAAGGTGTTGATACAATGACCAACATAGAGAGATTATCACTCAATCACTGGCTACTTCAGGCCCTCGGTAAAAGATTGTCATACATTGAAACCCTGTACAAAGATCATCGAGTTCGCCAGACGTTTTGCCCCTTCAGACCAGTTGTGTGTTTGTCTTTTCGTGTCCATTTTTAAAAGTCTTCGACTTCCCCTCAGAGTAGAGAAAGACAAACAAGGTCGCATTTATTGATTCGTTGAACCTAATTGCACGAAACTTTAAAATGTTGTGTATTGTTCAAAACATCCATGTTAGTGAAAGAGAGGCAGGCATGCATCAAAGCAAGAGTGCTCTTTCATCGAATTTTCTATCAGTCTCACGGCGAGATGCGGTGCAAAGGACGGGGTGTAAGGTTTTAATTAGTGTACACAACGTACCGTGTATCAAGAAACGAACAATGGGAATCGAACCCTGCTTCCTCCGTACCATCGATTTACACCGATCCCAGTTTTCTTTGATGCCGATTCAGAGGATGAGATCCCAGTCGAATGAACAAATTGGTAAGCAGACCAAAGCAAACAAATGGTAATCCACAAACACTGAAACCGTACAATATACAGAAAAATTATGAGAGTAACTCAAAATGTAACTCAAAATAGAACCATTTTAACAAGACCTTGGACTTTCGGTAGGATGTAACTACCCTTTTCTTGCGTCAAAACAAGTTAAAAATGACGCGGGTTTCAAGTGAAATATACACAGATTACGTAGTCTTTGATCAAGAGACAGACAAATCTTGTTGATTTCAAAGAGCCATGGCTGAGTGGCCAGCAGTGAAATAGACAGGCCTACGTCACATTGCTGTTTGACACAACTACCCAAAGTCCAAGCTCCTGTTAAAATGGTTCTAGTAGGCCTATCACCAGAAAGATAATAACAGTTGTCTAAACAAAGCGTCTTCTTACTAGGATATAGATCACATTTTAACCATATCGATTGGTATGCACTTTAAGGCTTGCATTTCAATTTTCTAATAGAACTAAGCTTTGGTCTTTATAATCATTATTACTCTCTCTCTCTCTCTCTCTCTCTCTCTCTCTCTCTCTCTCGTGAGATTTATCAATTTTCAATTTAAAAAAAAATAAACAAACAAAAACTATACACAGAAAATGCGGTAATTCTTAGACACATATGTTTTGGGTGTTCTTTTGGGGTTTTTATATTTGGCTAAATGGAAATCGATGCGCACACATTCACTTATGATATTGACTCGAAAAAATTGTACTAACGTTATGTAATATTATATAAATGTACATGAATGTATATAAAAACCATATTACAACAAAATTATATAATTTTTCCCAACTGTCTGAAGTAACCTACCCGTAGATTATTCGTGAAATTTTCCATACAACGTAATTACCTCACGTTACCAAAGTATGTCATTATGATACCATTCATACAGTAAGTGTGCCAAGGGCGGCCTTTAATAAGATGACGTAAACCATCAAAGACCATCAGACGGGTCTTTCAAAGTTCTCATACTACTTACGGTTATGATATTAACCCGGAATATTAAATCGAGTCTGAATACCGATTATGTCTTTTCATCAAGTATCGTATGCATTTGAAACCGGTCTCGACTTATTTTTTGGTATGTCAACTTTCCATCGCGTAATTACTCTCAGAATGTCTAATGAGAACTATCAACTTTTAAAATTCAATTATCCCTTAAGTTAAGTCTGCACTTGGATTATTGATATTATCAACTAATGTTTGAAAAAATATAATAATTGAGACTATGCATATTCCTTGGTCGATCGTTTTAACGATTAGAGCGATAGTAGCATACTTGAACCATGTCGATTCGTGCATTAGATCAGATATTTTTTTGTACAGCGATTCATATAGGAGAAAATGATAGAAATCAATTTAAATTCCATATTTTATGATGTTGTGCATCGATTTAAAGCTTTGACACCAGGAATCATGGTTCATTGGGAGGTATTTTTTTTCTTATTTATTTTTTAAACGTCGCAATGATGTAGTCAATTAACAGCTAAAAAGACGAGGATTTTGCACGAGTTAATGATATAGGCGGTAACCATAAGGGTTTTCCCGACGTTTTATGCGGCCTCTGCGTCAGGAATGAGTTTGTCGCGTCAGTCAGTCCCCCGTTTATTTGAGATCTGCATATTTCAAGGAGACAGTCCATCGCATCCATAGCTTTGAATCCTGTTTATCAACGTAGGGAGACGAATTAATTTCATTCTGATGATGAATAAAAAGACATTTCGACAAGAGCCTTAATGTGCGGGAGACATTCTCACTCCTTGTATCCAATCTTTGATTATGTTTCTTGTATAACTAATCCGCAGTGCAAAAAGTGCCTATCCGAGAATTTGGGAACACGGGTTGAAAAGGTTTACAAAATATTTACATTTGTCCTATATAAGTATTAGTGCTAACAGATGTTCAATAAGCCAACTGTTCATCAATGGTAAAGTTTTGACGTTTATATATACCGTCTTGTAACCTTAGCCCCGTCAGTCTTTGATGGAGGTTTTTCAAGTCCACGGAACTTTAATCGCAAGCCACTCTTAGGTCTTGCCCCTGCGTTGTGCACCTCAATAGAAAAGTTATAAATTATGTGCCCCTTTCATGAGACGTAACCTTGCCTTTTTTACCTGAAGTGCACCTTGTTCTGTACACTTTAACTGTACTTTAGTTGTGACGACCACCCACTTCTGTGTGACCAGAGAAAGAGATGATGGCCTTGCGAGTAACTCGAAACGATTTCCAAGCTTCCTTGGTTACTTCTTTGTGTCACCATGTTGCATGAAGAGCAAAGCATACCACAGTAGAAGTAAAACCGAGATTGGGAACAGAGAGTCGGGGGAAATTCAGATAGCAAGATAATAAAATTGCAGTTCCTGAACTTCTCCGCTCATCACTACAATTTGATATGAAATCTGATTTAATCCCGGAATTCTTGCCGATATCCTTCTGTTTGTATGTTATCTTTAAGTCTTAATCTTCCGAGCGTTTCGTTTCTAAGGTTACACTTTGTTCCAATTGACATGTGTTTGAATGGTAGAAGAATTCGCAAGCGAATACAATGGCGGTAATATTGACGGGTTAAAAGAGGTGAAGATTGACTCACAGGTGTCAGAAACAGGTGAATAATGCTGAAAATATACAAAAATATTTACAAAGTATAATAAAATGTTTACCTCAAGCGTCGCTTTTAAGACGATGAGCACAATGTACAATTATTGTCTGATAGAAAAGCCTATGACTGGAACAGTCGACGTGTTTGTATATGAACCCCCTGCTTTGATCTACCAAGTTATGACAAATTAACATTGCTGCACATTTGCGTGGGGGAATATATTTTAAGCTGGGGCAATACAAATATCTTCAGGCGGGATATAGGATGTACATTATTTCTATACAGTTTAGCTAAGTGTATGCATGTACATACAGTATGTCTGATTAAAACATCAATGCAGATACCCCAGCATTATACCCATGCGCTCATTACTCTAAATTACAAGACATGGTAAATTTATAATCCACGTGATTATAACATGAAGAGAAAACTTTCAATATCTCAGGATGTAAGAGAGAGAGAGAGAGAGGGGGGGGGGTCTGAAAGGACGAATGTCGCTATGTGGTCATTGCAGATAGACGTTGTGTAGCTGTAGACATACTTTTGGCTAAGGAACAGAACAAAGGCACAACCATCCATTAGCTGTACACGTACTTCTATCAAAAAGAAAAATTACGATGACGAATCATCTAACAATCAGCCAAGGTCGGTCAGACTTGTAGTTTTTTTTAGTAATTTTCTGTTGCTAATGACTAACGGTCACAAACACCAGTTATATTTGAAACGCAAAGGATGCAAATAGAAAGTCATCACATTCTGTATACATGTAATACATAATTATAATTATTTATTAATAAGATTCAGTACGACAGATATAGAGACTCTAGATTTCACATTTTAAACTGCAGCAACTCGACAGTATATACTTAGCTATACAACGTATGTGGTGTGTGGGTACAATTTATTGGCCAATGTACTTGAGCAGAAGTATGGCTCTTGTGTACAGAAGATCAGATTATTACGTTTAAGTAAACGAGTCTTCAGTGTGATATTTTAGGCTGTCGATTTTACAAAGTTGCTGCAGACAAACCATATAATTCATAGTGATTGTCCTTTCGGAGAAAAGGAATATCCAAAACACTTGTTCAATCTTTGTTAGTCGTCAATAAGGGCTGTAATAATGAATCTTTATACAGAAGAAATGTCATTATAATAACCGAATACTTCTCTACAAGAATTTGAAATCATTTTATACTTTGAACGAGGAAAGACAGATAGATTCAATATATGAGCTCGATTGCTTCATATTTCGGATAATGATAATCATTCTTTTGAAGATGAAAGGACAGAAAGGAGACCCAAAAAAGTAAAATCTGATAAGGGCACTTATCTGCTCGAAAAGTATTATTGATGTTAACAAAATTATGACGTCATAGTAGAAGAAAAATCCCATAAAATGGCGGTTTCATTATGTGACGGATCATAATGGGAATCGTATACAAGAATGCCCTTCTCAACTGAAACCTGGTTAACCGGTCTGAAAAATTCTTTCAACAATGTGGGGTTATACACAAAAATTACAGGAAATATTAGGACTACATATAAAAATCCATTTGAAGCCAGCGATAAATACCTGTGTTCAAAATAATAATACAGTGAACAAAAAAATAACCCTGCACCGCTGATGATTTGGTGATACCATCGACTGATCGAACAAAAGCAATCCGAATCAAAAAAAGAGATTTTATCAACAACAAAAAAGGAGAGAGAGAATAATCGTCACGAGATGAGTATTTAAATGAATGTCAAATATTATAGTGTCGAAATACATGTAGTCCAAAAACTGTGATATTTTATGAGAGAAGGGTTTTTTCGTCTTTTGATAAAATTTCACAAAGGCCAAAACAAATTAACCCAGTCATTGAAAAATCGAAAGCAAGACCTCGGCTGCATTGTATGAGCCTTTTGCAAAGTCGATACCACGTGCTGCGATGGTATACACAGTGATCTGGTCTCGTTTGATTTCTCTTCTGTTTTATGGGGAGCAATATTTTATTCCTTGGCATTTTGAAGTAAGTGTCTCTGATATTCGGCTTTATAGGAGGTCATTTTGGAATATTTAAAAGCATATCGACAACAGCTTAGCAGCCATTCCGGGTACCATGTACCGAAGCAAGGTGTGAAACAGCGACTTCAAGGACGTTGAAAAGGAATAAACATTTTCTGAAATAAATTCACTGTCATGGCCGTCTCTTGGCACATCTTTATAACTGTTCTTTAAGGTTTTAGATATTTGCATGCCAGTATCTAGCAAGTTTTTAACTTTTTTTTCATAGGATTGTCAAAGTAAATTTTACAATGCATGCTTCGTGACCTAATTGACAAATAGTGTCATATTGTTTTGATATAACTGTCTCCACGTTCGGTTTATCAGACTGTTTGTTTCTTTGCAACTTTAACCTTGAGCAAACATGATCAATCTTGTTAGTGAAGACATGTTTGATAAAAAGGTTGCAAAGACATTTCGAATACTCTGAAAATAATCCAACAAAAAATGGACATGCATTCACAATATTGTAGATTTTAATTTCATTCATTTGGTTTAATTAATTTTTTTTCTTAATTTTTTGTAATGTCCCATTAATTAAATAACTTATATGATGTTAGTCCACAGTATAGACCAATTTGCGTAAAATCTAAAAATTTAGAAGTGACTTTTATAAATTAGTTATAATAATATGCATGTTACTGAAGGTGAAAATAAAGTGTTTTGAAATCATTAATTGATATCAGTGAAAAGAAAGTAGCAAGATCAATCTATTTTAATACAATCCTTCCAACATACTGAAAACTTTTTATATTAAGCGTGAACTATTATTCGCAGACTTGATCATTGTTCAACAAGTTAGTGAAGATTTCATTAACGCTTTCCTAGATGTAACTTTTTATGCATTTCAGTTTTTTTAAACAATATATAGCGGAAGGTGCTTTATGCAAAATAGAACACATAGAACACATAGCCAAATGTATACGTTTATAGTAACTTAAATTCACTTTTCAGTTTCAGAAAAAAATCGTCTTCTGAAAAAAAAGAATGTCATAGAATATCTGAAAATGCCCCGATATGATGGAATATTCAATAAACGACTGACGCGGTCAGATAGAACGACAAAGTAGCATGACCCAGATCATCAAGGGCAAAACAAAAACAACACAAGTGCATGTATACACAAACATTTATCAAAATCATCGTTTGATTCCTTTTTCCTCATAGTGGCATGATGACCCAATGCACCTGAGACAGCACATTACTGGATTAGTAGAGTTGTATTAAAGTGTGTAAGGTTGAAAGGCACAAGTACTAGTATATGTGATACGTGTAAGGTTTTTTTATTGTAGTGTAGATAAGTGATTCAGTCTGTACATGGCCAAATTCATTGCTCATTCTATGTACATGTATGTATAATGTATAATTTGATCAATGATTTACAGATTCATATCCACGAGGGCTTTCAGTGTTTGTTTTACTTTATTTATTAACGTCTGTATAACATGTTCCTCAAACGGGCCACGGATTGAAATAATCATCCCAACCAAACAAAAACAATCTATACGAAGTCGAATCATCATGGTCACTATACAGAATCTGAATTGATGTTAAAAAGATTTCATTGAGGAATCTCGGCTGGAAATCCTCAGACACAGCTGTTCATAAAAAATTCGCAACTGGAACTATTTTAAGACAAGATCGATAAATAAATCAATCAATATCGGGATTAACCTGTACTTCATAATCTTTCCTAGCACACTTTCTTCTTTTGTGGTTTAATTTTACAGTATCTACGGGGGCTTCTGTTTGATCGCGTCTCGCTGAAGAGCACACTCTGCATGTAAACTAGAGCTACGCCGAGGATTACATGGGCATTATGTACCCCGGATATCGTAAATGGGGGTGATGACCTGACCGGTTTTATGTTTTATTTGCAGTCTCAGACTTCCTCGTTTTTAAATGGCGGGATCCTCTCTGACATTGACACAAAGAGGCGCTTGACAGAAACACGAAAAATATTGAGAGAAGCGAAAATCTATGTGTCAGATGAATCTTGGTCCCAATGGAATTTATGCCTATCAATACAATACATGCTTTATTTTTCATATTAACACCAAGGTCACTAGTATCGTTTTGTGTATAAATTCAAAGTTCTTTTACAAGAATGTTAAGGGAGTAGTGTTTGAAGATTAGTTTAAAGCTCTGATTTCCCCATTAAAATATTTTTTTCTTACAATGTTTACAAATCCGAATTTTATTATTGAAAATACTCTTTTGATCTCAACACAACAGAATCTTTATTTCTATGCTTAGTTGCTATTGCGAAAAGAATGAAAGTCTGGTGTTTGGTCGGTTTTGGATTGTTATTTTTAACACTATACATATAAGAAAAAGGTCTGCAATAACCAAGATACCGGTACAGGGCGGTAAAAGAATATGGCGTTTTCAAGGTTGACACCTTGTAGACAGACTGTCCACCAAATTATTGTTCAATGACGTTAAGAAATGACGTTAACAAATTGGCCATCGAATCTACCTAAAAAATTAAGCTATGATTTGTTAAGCTATAAAATTTTATTAAAGGGGCATGGTCACGATTTTTGTCAAAATTTATTATTTCGCTTTTAGTGTTTATAATGCTTCAGAATGTCATTTTAATAGGCAACCAAAATTTGAGTGTCTTTTGTTGAGTTATAAGCGAGTTACAGAGCTTATAATTCCTCGCTATGTAAACAAAGTTTTTGTTTACATTTTGAATGTTGAAGTGAAAATTCCAGTTTTAGACCTAAAATGAATGTGTTAATCGTTAGGAACTGTTTATTTATGCTTTAAATGAATAAGAGGATAGACAAATCATCTTGAAAACTATTTTTACTGGTATATTGAAGCTATGTAAACAAAAACAGGGCACGAGCCTTGTTTACATGACGAAGAATTGTGACTCTGTATCTTGCTTAAAACTCATCGACGGGCACCCAAATTTCATTTGATCATTAGAAATGTATTCATATAGCATTGTAAATAATAAAAACAGAAAAATAAAATTTGACCAAAAATCGTAAAACTATTTGTATATTGCCTTTAAAATTTTGAGATATTCCTATATTTTTATTTAGAGCTCTTCTTCTTAAAGAGAACAATACAGTCTAAAAACGGCAGTGACCATCGAGCCCTCGTAACACGTGAAAACAAAACCATTTCTTTCTTTTATCTTGGGATGCATGTTTTCTATTTTTATAATTGTAGTACAGTTCTAAGTAAAGTTTTTTTTTTTAATATGAGACTGTGAATTTTGCATATATACGTTTAAATTGCGGATAAGCTTTTAAATATTTAATGTGGCGATTGTTTATAGTGCGGTATATCCCTTAGTTACGTGTCGTTGTAACACCACTTTGTCTGTAAAACGTCGTGCCATATTTGTATATACGGATGGTTTTATACATTTATTGCATGATGGTGAAGGAAATATGAAGATTTATTCCCCCAAGAAAAATAATATTTCCCGAGGGCTCTGCCCAAGGGAAATATAATTTTTCTGGGGGAATAAATCTTCATATTTACCGAACATTCATGCAATAAAAGTTTTATTATACCGAACAACAAATGATTATACAACAAACGTCGATTTTCTAAAAATTTTCGACTTGTCGAAATCAAAGACGTTGTGATTTTTATTTTTTATCATTCCTCATTTTTTTTGTTCATATATGTCACATTATCTATTTATAATAATATATATTAACATGTTATTGTAATTGTACTTCAAGTACCATCTGCAGAATAGTTTTGATATGATAAAGTGAACCTTATCTTGAACTTATACTATCCAAAGCATCAACTCAAAACATACACTCTATGTGTTTGTTTGTCTGTCTCTCTTTTTGGTCTCTCTTGATCTCTACATGTTAAAAAATTATTGGAACATTTTTGCTTATTTTTTATTTATTAACTTTGATTTAAGATAACCTCTGCATTTCTTATTCTGGGAGATTAGACAAGGTTTTAATCGATATCAATTTCCTGTTTCGTAGGACGACCAGCGGGTCCACGTCTCACTCAATATCAGATGTTTCTGTATCCACGATATTCGTAAGACATCAAGGACCTGCATTTTAATATGTGCATGTGCACATTTGCACTGCACTCTAAGGTGTATGTTTTCATTTTCAATTACTCTGACGCAGACGTTATTTATACTTGTACAGTGCACCAGAAAAAGACCAATCTTATGCACAGTATCCGAGGGATGGTCTCAGTGGTATCACTGAACTAATCACGGAGAAATTCATTGGATGATGGATTCATTGGCCCGCCAGTCAATGAAAGTTTAAAAATTAAAATGTTTTTATAGAAATATCAGTTTGTTCCATGGGCCTATTTTTAACGACCTTTTCATCCGATCAGATTTTGACATTCATCATTAATAAAAAAATTTTACGGTGATAATACGTTCACGTTCCGCGGTATATTAACATTCAAGCCCGATCCAAAATTTTAAAAGATTAAAGAGAATGAGAGAGACGGGGAAATATTTTGTGTATACGTTTACTGAAGTGAATAGAAGATCAACAATCTCGTATCATCTAACTTTTGTACTGAACCTGCATTTGTACCAACTAAACATTCATCCAGTTTTCCTCCAGATTTTTGACAAGCCTTGCAGCATATATTTAAGTATCAATAAATTTCAATTATATATCATTTTTTCCCCTACAAATTACAACTCCACCCATTCCCCTAAAACATAAGATAATAATTGCATAACATGTACATGCAGAGAATTTAAAATAAACAATTATTGAACTTCAGCCTATTAAACCCTATGTTTTACACTTATTACAAACAATTTAACAAGTTTTCAAGAGTGTATTCATACCCCCTAATTAAACAAAGGTCTCAACTTATGAAAACTTTGCCTATCAAATAATTCTAAACCTACGGACCAAAAGTTGAACACAACAAAATTATTGAGCGCGCAATGTTTTAAGTTATTGTAACCTGATTGGGAGTGATCAGGTCGCGGATCAATATGGCGAGACAGGGTCACAGATTTCATATCGCTCCCTTTCCGTCAAAGGAGAAACTGTCAAATCATTGGGCAGTACTTGCACTTGTGTGCTTCGTGACCTCATTTTGAAGAAGGAACCTTGTCTTGGATTTTGACAAAACGCTTACTTGTTTACAACCTTGCGCATCCATTTTGCGAATATCATTTATCGTTTTATCTTATTTTTTAGATATCTTCTCATCTATACTTTCCCCTTTTTACTTTGCACCAAATGAACTTTGGATCATTTTATTAAAAATATGAATATATGTATCGGGTTTCAAAATCTCAATTGTTAAGGTTATTTGTATGAAAGAAAGATCGAAGGCGTTGGTTCCTGGGTGATCAATTACTATATGAAGGACTAATGACTAACAATATTTCACCAGGTATGACATACAGATTGATATAAAAATCACAACTCTTAAATCGTCCCTTTACCTGCATTTAGGAGTTTAAAATGTTTTTGTGGTACACGTGGTCCCCTGTATTGGCATACCGTTTTATTTCAAACCATAAAAAACACCCAAACTAATAATCGTTTGCTCTGACACGAAATAGGAGACTATTCTTTGCCAATAATCTTTTAATTACCCTTTTAACAATCGAATAAAGGCAGGTCTTCTTGTTAGAATTAGATTTATGAGTAATCAAAAGCGAAAAGTTGGCCCCTCTGAGACATGATATTCGAAGCAAGGTTATAGGAATATTGTAATAAATCAAATGAACCTGTTCAAAAGACATGCCGTGATGAAGTCGAATTAGGAATGTGGAGAGAGAGAGAGAGAGAGAGAGAGAGAGAGAGAGAGAGATCTGAAAGGTCGAATGTCGCTATGTGGTCATTGCAGATAGACGTTGTGTAGCTGTAGACATACTTTTTGCTATGGAACAGAGAGAGAGAGAGAGAGAGAGAGAGAGAGAGAGAGAGAGAGAGAGAGAGAGAGAGAGAGGGAGAGAGAGAGAGAGAGATCTGATTACTGTATAGAAAATTATTTCCGACGAATATTTGAGTAGCTTATCACTTGTTGATATCCAAAACAATGATTAGAAATGTAACTTATAAACTATCATTTTTTATTTGGATTCATCAGATCTAAGTACAACATGTGCATTTGTTAATAAAGAGGAATGTTATTTTGAAAAATTCTACAAGATAAGAAATTGTTGCACTTCCATTGTAGACCAAGCAATTGCCAAATCTGAACTTACAATGGAATGATAATAATTCTTTTATAGTTGTTTCTCATTGATTTTCAACTCGAATTAAAAAAAAAATTCAATTCAATTCATTATTTTTTGTCCCTTCAACATCATCGTCAGAATGACTGCGGTTACCTCTTCTGAAGTAAATACATGTATCCAGTAATCTTAAACCCCTGTAAAGTCTCAACTCAATTAAGATTTTTACAATTTAGGAGAGTGTCAACATAATTCTTGCCATTTTACTGCAACCTTTCATTTAACATATCCTGCGTATAAAAAAAATCGTGAAAGCAACCACGAGAGGAGAAACAGGTTTTATTACATCTTCTGAGTATTTTATCCCCTATATATTTAGACATACGGCTACTGACACAATCAAAACACGATCTGGTCAGTTTTAATTAATTTCCCCGTGTATGATACACATTCCTTGAACTTTTATTTGTAATTCACTTTCAATCTGCCACATTGTCTTTTATAAAATTAAGCAAAATGACTAACTACGGTATCTCATTTAAAAGACTTATTCTGTAATATTGTCTCCTACTAGAATTTCAAATCTGTGCATTATCATCAAAGAAGAATCCTATTATTGGCCATGTTACGCAGTATACCAAAGAGAGGCAAACAAGTATCAATGTACTATATCGCATAAAATCGTCTGACTTTTCCACCTTGCCAAATGTAAAAAAAAAAAAAAAAAAGTATTTCTACCTTTAATATTGCATGCCTAAAATTTATTTCTCAAAGTACAAATACACGCAAAGCATGTATTAAGATGAACCCTTTATCATATATCCAAATAAAATAATAAACATTCTTGCATGTATAATTGGGGAAAGCTCAGAAGTCAAAAGGATACGAAAGAAGCCTACAGGTTTCCGAAAAAAATGTAATTATTTGCTGCATGTATACCATTATAGAGGTGACCGATTTGGTGATGACATAAAAAAGGTGTCGCTTATCATCGATATTTTTAGAAACGAGGTCAACTATACAAACGCATAAGGATTAAATTGGTTTGATCATTCACATGATTCATAAAAAAACCCGGGTCATTTTATTATGGAATGTCAAAAATACCGATGATAAGCTACCTCTATACAGATGTTTATAAACAGTGACATCATCATCAACACCCACACCTCTGTATTTTTTTTTATAAGGATCTCGTTTTTAAAAATACTGATGATAAGTGACCTCTATATGGATTCCATTTCTATAAATAGTTACGTCATCATCATGGGGCCAGTAGACATGCAGTATTTATTTCATTTGAGGATGCATAATAAGCATTGCTTCTTATATAAGGTGTATCGGAATGTTATAACTTAAAAATTTGATTTTGAAAATCTAAAGAAAAAATATTTAAACATATAAGAGGGATTTTTCCAAATTTGACAAATTTAATGTATCCAGATTGCATATAGTTTCTAACAATATTAGTTCTTGACTTCTTTCAAAAATTATAAAATGAAATTGAGTATCCGGAGTTTTCTAAGATTTGAAATACAAATACATAATCCTTATATAACAATTAAGTACGGAAATGATTATTTAATTAAAATCAATTATGAAATCACATGTAGCACAAAAACTCAGTCTATACTTATTATTAATTACTAAATCTTTGTGTTATTCAAGCCACAACATAAATGAAAAATATTTAGCAGCGTTTTCACTAGACGTATTTCCTCCATTTATGTCAGCAAAAGCAATAATTAAATATTAACATATGATATTTTCTCTTCAAACTTTTAACATGTACATGTACTTCCTATAGGCAGTAATTTAAAGAAAGGCGCTACATATTCAACATTTTTGCAATATTCATGTTAAAAAAAATAATAAAAACTGTTCATGACCAAATTGATGTTTAAAATCAAATTTATGAATATGGATGTCAATAATTATGTAAATGTGATTTTATGCAAGTAATATTGTAACATAAAATAAATGTAAATATCAGTTGCGAGTAGATATGTTTTATTTATTTTATTGTCAATTGCCCTCGCAGGAATTGTAATATAGACTATAGCAATTAAGCAATTATCTCACCTGGTCAAATTCCCGTTTCGCACACATTTTTTCGATACCTAATTTACAAATGTGTGCAAAACGGGAACAAACCGTGTAGGTGGCGTGGAACCGGAAGTTGATTATCATTATATCCATGCTTATAGAAGACAATGCAACATAGTCTCAAATTACCCAATATGAAAATCATGTCAATAGCCCACATTGTCTCATTGAAAAATCAAATGCCACGCCATGTCTGTCTAGTCTTTGTTTCAGTATGTTGTTCTGTATTCCGCTCTGCATGCGGGTAAGAATTATGTCGCATTGCTTCCCCGAAACCAAATTGATGTTTGATGACCAAAGTATATTCTAATTGCACAATCATTTACCTTTTGATAATTTTAATAAAAGATAAAAAAAATGTTCCTACATTTGTAAGTTATATGGAAATTTAAGGTCTGCGAAGTTTCGAAATCCTTCCCGCGTCGAGCCCTCACAGGTAAACTGATAGAAGATACATTTCTTCATTTTGAAATAAAAAATGGGTTTTACTTGTATGTTTACAGGAAAAATAACCAAGGACAGCCTTTTTTCAAAATCATTCTGACTACACCTATTACCAGGAAATGGGACATAAAAACAAACACATATACATCATTTAAAGGGCCCAAAACTTCAAAATTGGATGTAAAATTGTTAGTTAAATCGCATAAATAAGAATTATCGAAGCCCCCTTCGGATAATTTTGGTGAAAAAATTCAATTCAATTTCAAATGGAGATTTTTTTCAGTCCGTTAAATTTCATTTTAGATGATTAATTGAGTGATAAAATTCCCGATAACCTCCTCAATTCTAACTTTCATGTTACATGCACAGAATTAAATTTGGCGACGCAATATATCTTATACATGGATAGAAAAAAAACCATGAATGAATTTGTTTTGATGACCGAGATGAAACATTTGTGTCGCTTTGCATATTGAGAGCAAATATTCAGTACTGAGACCATAAAATGCAACACGTCTTTTTACAAGAGTTAACATTGGAAGTTAACTACTGTATTGTTTTCAAGGTTTGAACTTCTCTTTTTACATAATTATACATGTATTTCAGTTCAACAGACATCAGAATAACTTCTGGTTTTCCATAAACGTGGATTAGGATCACTTGGAATATTGACTGTTGGGTTGTATTCAGGAATGAGGCGTGAGGTTGAAACTTGATGTCATGCGTGTTCCTTTGACTCTTATAGATGTGTTTAGGGCATGTTAATGGGAGGGGGTATAAGAAATATTATTTATTAGAGAACGCCATGTCTGACGTGGTTGACAAAGTAGTATAATTTTATGTTTTGTGTCCTGTAACGATATTATCAACAAAAATATTAGATAGCTTATGAGCTAACATGTCAGTACTGGTTCAGTGCATTGTATCTACTTATTTATTCATACAGTCATTAAATTTTCTTCGTCGCTGCGCATGTTCAGTTTTAATTGGTTTTTAACATTCTGATTTTATAACCTACCCGATTTAGAATGTATTTGACGCAGAAAAAAAAATCACGAATTAGGGAATAATTACAAAAAATAATGTTTGAAATTAATCACATGTACTTTTATATGATTATATGTAATTCATATAATTTCATAAAGCATGTCAGGAACAAAGTTATAGTACACATGCAGAAATGGAGATAAGATGCAAGATGGCAATTATATCTTTAACATAAATTAAATAGAAACATATTAAATGCAGGTAGGAGACAGAACTGTGTCCCCAAAGTGTTGAAATTGATACTAGTAATTAGACAAAAAAACTTTCAGATTTATGCAATTCCTTAAGCGGATTCTCATAATCTGTGACCGTTCAATATTATGCCTTTTATATAGATGGTTAACGTCTCGGGATCGATCTCCTCCCCATGTGATTGCCATTTTGCCCTTATGCGCCATTCCCATTGATCTCATGCATGTAAAAAAAAATAATTCTCCAAAGTTTCATAATACATAATGATTTATTATACAATTTATAAAAAAAAAAGAACGTGTCATAGCCAAAGTTGTATTTCTTTCAGAAGAATAGAAGTTAAATTACGCCACTTGACCCCAAGAAATTTGTCGTTTTTTTTTTATTAAGGATGTAAGATTTTCTTTTGAGGTTCTTGATAAGCTTCAGAGTACGTAACCTTTCTAGAGAGACCTGCATCTAGAACCCATTTACCATTCTAAACACCAGTTTATCTACCATCGTTATCAAGAATCGTTTTTTATGGAGAATTTCCAATGTCTATTGCCATGCAATTTACCCGACCAAACGAAAGTAAATATACATGGTAAACACCTTATTTGTAGATAATAAAAAAGTTCATGATTTTTTTTCGTCAAGCCCAAAACTTAACTTCAGACTACATGCCTCGGTCGTTTAGGTTTTTTTTAATCTAGCGTTACACGTGACCAGTGTCGTCAGAAACAAAAATCAATTATTTTCTGATTTGTTTTCAAATTAAGTCGTAGATATGTTTATTGTTTTTGTTTTGGGTTGATGATGTTGCTGTTCAGTTCATGACGTAATCAATGATAGGGCTATATTTCTTGTTACATTGTAACTATAGTCACTCATTCGTTGCTGGTTAATAATCGAGATCTTGCCTTAATTATGCCATTTTGACTGAAATGATAAATTTAAAGCGGTAAACATGAAAACCATCAACAGTAAATAATAACTTGTTCCACAAGGTGGCTCAATATATTAATTGATTGATCTATAAACTTAGGTATAATTTTTAAAATAATGATTTCACAAACAAAAGTCTGATTTTAGCTCATTATTTCATGATTTGTTTAGGGGGATTTTTCTTCAGAAAACAAGATATCTAAGAGCTTTGAATTTGGTCTTAATATATGCATGATATAATTATTTAAAATACATGTCAGAGCGTTCATGTAAACCTTTTAACTTTGGCTATTAAAATGAAAGCAAAGAATTGTTTATAAACGAAAAGACTGCAAAGAACTTAGCCAATACTAGCAATGAGCTCTTATTTGGGAAATTATACTTAAAAACAAATCAATGAAATATTGTTTAAAAATGTTTTTTACATACATGTAGATCTATAAAATAATGAATTGGTGTGTGAACCCCTTTTGTCAAACCGACTAACACTGACCAGGGAAAGAAATACACGTTAAGAATATAGGTAAGATGAAATTTAATCGAAATTTAAGCTGCGGTTATGTTGTATCGGTATCTCTAGACCATGTATGAAGATGCCTAAAGAAGTATATCCAAAGGTTAGTGGTTGTGAAAGAGTAGGAATGGTAATGATTGGATTGCTTAAGTTTTTTTTAAAACAAATAAAGTGGATTAAAATTTTCTTGACCAACCATAAAAAGTAGGGTTCATGTCCTCAGCCTTGATACGGGACTGCCGAGATATGGAGCTTTATAGGACGCGACAAGAAACATAACTCGTTATGAGATCAATGACAAAATGGAAAATCTTGTGTCCCCCCAGTTTACAGCAGATATCAAAGTTTTAACCCTATCTTTTTTTTAACAAATGCTTTTCTTCTCCCAACGAAAAATGATGAAAAGTTTATACGTACAAAAATTGGTGAGTTTTTTTTAACGTTTCACATGTATATGTATTTTTGTGAAAGCATTTTGTTTCGGTTTCTTCTAACAGGCAGTCTGTTGCTTGGTTGAGTTGTGATACAGATTCTCGCATATCGCTTTATAGACTTACATATTATTATATTTGTTCAAAGAGATGCATGAAACCGAGCGTTGCCTTTCATAACTTTACATGTTTGTTCGCATGTAATTTGACGTTGTACAAAGTGAGTTCCTATAACCAGTGGTGTGTTAACAAGGCAAGGAACCAGCATCACCCATACCAACGACGTGGCAAGGCTTCCATCCGGGTCTTTGTGCTGTGTGCCGACAGGAAGATCATGCAATGTACAGATAGTTGATTAGCTGTGAACAACTTATAGGTTTAACTGAGAAAACGTTCAACGTAAACATTCCTCGGTTAATTATGATGACGTTACCGTGTCGGCAATCGATTTGAACGCAATCGTAAATACTTGACCATTTCCTCTTGCGAGACTTTTCGCAAGCGGAAATGGCCGAGCAGTTACGAAGTTGCGTACAGTGGTTAATTTAAACGTAGCCTGACGATGTTAATATTATATATGATAACTACTTGAATTGAAATTGATATTCAAAAAGCTTTAAACAATGTATCTAAAAGCAGTTTAGAAGGTGGACATTCTTACGCCGACAACTTAGTCGTTTTTATGTAAGAAAAGTATAGGGAATATAATCAGTGGATATATATATATATATATATATATATATATATATATATATATATATATATATATATATATATATATATATATATATATATATATATATATATATATTTGTTTTCCCTTTAACTGAAATGTCACATTTTCATTGGTTTAAACATAGCACGTGATTGCCTCATATATCTCTATATTTGTTCTGTGAGAAATAATATTAGGCAATATGGCCGTCATTGGTCGACGCTTCGCTTACTCATTTCGTATTTTATACATAAACTGCATGCCGTAAGTTCTTAAAGTATTTGGAGTAGTTGCCCTTTGAAATTCTTTAAAATTAGAGTAGTTGCCCTTAGAATATTGACGTCACATTGTTTTGTCTGGAGCAGATCGAAATGGCAGTGTCGATAATTGCTCAAATCTCTGCAGAGGAAAGGGAGAAAACATTTAAAATTGAATAGCAACAAAACATTGTAAGTAAACAAGGGTGAAGCAAAGATTTTGAAAGAGTATTTTTAAGGTGAGATTGAAAATTTTGAAGAGTTTAAATGAGTTAAATTGGACGAGATGTAAGGCATCTTGTACATGGCTTTGCGTAGATCATCGCTATTTGTGAATAAATATGTCGCTTGAAAGTCCTCGAGAAAACAAAACACTTATTAGGTTAGTTACTGACTCACTACGGAAATATATTGGGTTGATCAATCTCATAGAAGGCTCGGCTTCGCCTCGCCATCTATGAGATTGATCAACCCAATATATTTCCGTAGTGAGTCAGTAACTAACCTAATAAGTAATAATATATGAAATGCACAAAGACTCCCTTGATCTACTTATTTCACACTTTCCAATGTAGAAGTAAGTACGTATCTCTTAAAGAAGCAAATATAGGTGGCATCTCGATTTTTTACTGCCTCTCTCTCTCCTTTAAAAGGGATGTGGTCTCTTTTGCCTGTCTTTAGGATTTCCAGTGTTGTTGTTGTTGTTTTTTGTTTGTTTGTTGTTGTTTTTTTGTTGTTTTTTTGTTTTTGTTTTTTGGGGTTTTTTTGTTCTTTTTTTTTTGAATTCGAAGTAAAATTGTGCAACAGAAAATTGGATAGATGGACAGGTAAAGATGCGAAAGCCTGTAAAATGCTACCAGAATTTTTTTTTCAAATTCCTCCCCATTCAATTGTAGGCCTTCTCTGTCCAGAAGGTTAGGGTAAACATTTTCTTCTTTTCCTGATCGTTCTAAGATGATCATTGATAATCCTTTTTGGGTCTCTGTGACCTCTTTCTGACACATTTTTGTAGAATTTTCGATATTACTCAATGCTGGCTAATGGGTACCATGATAAACTGAGAAAAGTGTGTCACTTTTGTTGGTTTAGACCAAAATTTGTATCAATGACTCAATTTTCAAAATTTAGTCCTTTTATAATAACAGCTTCAACTATGACTAGATTAAAACTAAACATCATTTACATGATAACCATCTCAATCTCCAAGGACCCAATTTGATTAAAGAACTGTAGTATTAAAAGCATGCTAGAGAACTTCGACTTAAACCTCTGACGAAGTAATTTTCAGTTGACATTGACCTGTAATTCAAGGCCACTGCAAATTCCTTACCTACAGGCAATCTTTTGTTTAACCATGAGCAAGATTGGGCAAGGGCCGGGAGAGAAGTTATTGTCCAACACTGAATTACAAAGCGTTCTGCTATAACATTTACATTGACATAGAAACGCAGTTCAAGGTCACTCAAAGCCATTTGCGCAAAAGCACTCTTCCTGTGAAGTATGGGCTAAATAAGGATATACGGCCAAGGATAGAGAAAATATATTGTCTGAATAAAGGTTTCGTAATGAGTTATGTAAGCCATTTGTAAAATTTGAGAATTAAAATGTGAGCATTTTTTAAGATATCAGACCCATATTAGAACCTATTTTTTCTAACCTTGAATATCCATCATGGATTAAATACTCTGATATTTAGAGTAAAAAAAAGATTAACCTAGAGAACTTTTCAAAAATATTGTTAATTAAGCAGTAGTTAATTAATAAAGATTGCATTATGGTCTAGTGGGACAAGCACATTTTTTAGAATAAAAAAAAGCAAACACAACGATTATCAATAAATGCTTTGGTGGAAAGATGTAATCATTAGGAATACAAAACAATTAAAAATCAATTTTTAATTTTTTACGGAATACAATTTTTTAGAATTAAATTTTTTTTAGATTAATTCAAAGGGGTGGGGGGGGGGGGGGCAACTCTTCAATAAAAGAAAATGGTCATTTATTAGGACACATTCCTCTCTTACATATTGATACTTTAACATGAAAAGTATGTCCAAGTATACAATGTATTGATCCCATACACATCTGTTACGCATCCAGATTCATTGAATCTCGTGCTATTATGGATCGGATACCTTAAACTGGCTTGTTTCCGCCCAAAACTAACCAAAATTGTAGTCAAAAGATCAAAAAGCAATAAATATGAGGGTTTACAAGTGTGTTTTTTTGTATGCAAATAACGCATGCGTTATTAAATCAATAATGAGAAAAAGTCTAAGCTTGCTTTTAACATTGTTTCATAAAAAGGGTACCCTATTCTTAAAATAGGTCTCAGAAACTATATCAGTCGGCACAAGATTTGACTGTGTATATTGGGGTACATTGAAGTTATATTTGAAATGAAAGATACTTGTATATTAAAGACAATTAATTATTGGACCCCTACCCCACTTCTAAAAAGAATTTACTTAATTTATACTTATAGAAGTAAACAAAAACCCAAACAAACAAACCTGGGACTTGTAAATGAATGTCTGTCACTTTCAACAAAGATTGTTTTGAATTGACGTTTAATTTTCTCTATGAAAATAAAACGTCAATGTGCTTCCATAAACACAGGAGTTCTAAGTATAGACTGGATATTTTTTCTTGTTCTAAAAATAGATCCCATGCTGACTGATAAAAATAAGATACCCTATTTTAAGACAAAGGTACACCACTAAGGTGGTCTGGGATACTTTCATGTTATCACGTATACTATTTATCGAAATAACCAATAACATCGAGTGTCATTTTATTAACAGTTTCTTTCCCATAATTTTCACTTTACAGCTTAGCGCAGTGGGTTAGAGAGTTCGAATGGATTAGAATCCTACAGACGCTTATTGAGGCCAGTTCAGTAAATAAATTAATTTATATTAATTGCGTTAAATCGCAATAGTTATTATGTGGATTGCGTTTAAACGCAAAGTATTGCGTTTAATAGCAAAATTATTGTGTTTAAGCGCAAAAAATATTGCGTTTAAACGCAAAGCTATTACTGCGTCGAAACGCAATATATTTTGCGAATAAACGCAAAAGTTTTTGCGATTAAATGCAATAATTTTAAAATTTGCGATTAAACGCAATAATTTTTGCGATTAAACGCAATAATTTTGCGATTAAATGCAATGAATTTGCGATTAAACGCAATGATTTTTGCGTTAAATGGCAATTACTTGTAGTTCATTTGCATATATATACACTTAGTATATGTACCAAGTCCTTAATTATTTTTATGACAACACTTGACACATCACAAAGACTCAATTTCTGGTTTTCACTTGGATTAACTTATAATGAAATATACTGTATAGTAAGTTGTAATAACTTAAATGCATCAGACACTTCTAAGCAAACGTGTCCTGAAAAGAATGATCGCGCTATAAATAAAAACAAGAGAAAGAATGTCTTTGCTTATATTTGTTTCCAAATTCTTCCTTAAAGATGACATGCAAAATGGCTATAATTGATTGATGCAACAGTGATGTTTGCTAGCCGGATACTGGGTATCTAGACTGTGAGAAACAGTTGAATTGAAAAAACGGAAAAGACTCTTTCGCAAAGAGCATTATGCCAAGGGGTCTTATTAATGGAGGCATGTCGATTCGTGTGACAAATTAAAACAAACGGAACTTGCAAAAGGAAATGTATTGATGACTATACTAAGAAAATTTCTTGCTGTGAAGCAACTCATTCGAGTAGCGATCATCACCTTAAAATGTTACAGGACATTTCATCAATAGGAAAAACTGTCCATGAAAAGAGGGAACCGTGGAAAAAATGTATAAGAAAATTTACATTCTATATTGTCTACCCGAGTTATAAGGGACTGAAAATTGTTCAAAACAAAAACGATTTCCATGTTTTTAATCTGCATGAGTTCTGAAACTTCCGATGGAAACATCGTCTCGCTGATTCTGTAGAAGACGCCTATGATTTATGTTACCTTGCGTCATGTAGCAAACCACGAAATGCTTTATTTTATACGCATACATAAATGTACCATATAATGTCACTTTTCATTGCAATATTTTTTAGTATGGAAACAATAACATCATGCCAACTCATAATTTTGGTATTGCATCTTTTAAGTAAAATAAAAAACCGCAATATTTGTATGATAAATACAATTATGCACTCTCATTATTGAATTTGACGTTGTACGTCACTTGCACTCGTAGATATCAGTTTGACACCCCGAGAAAACCATTGTCAACCGACGCGAAGCGGAGGTTGACAATGAATTTCTCGGGGTGTCAATTTCAACTGTTATCCTCCCAAACGGGCACTATTTTTTTTTATTATACTGAATGTCTTAATTTTAGAGAAATTATTACTCCTTTTACACAGAAATGACGTGAATTCTAAGGCGAACCGTACGCGCATAATTTAAGCGCGTGTTACAATTAGTCGTGTTACGCGTTGCCAAGTGCGTTGCTAACGCTGAGGGTAATAGAACGGATTATCAACTGCGTATAAACCAATCAGATTTCAGTATTTAACATAAAAGTATAATAATTGATTTTATTGGATAACTAAGATTTGATTTATCAGAAACAATATGGAAAACCATTAGAAATAGAGAAGAGAGCACGACGAGAAAAGGGAGAAATGTCTAACATTACGTTTGATGGTCAGACTGACGGATGATTGTGGCATAACATAAGTCCTAACAACATAAACCTCTTCATTTGGTCGGAATAAAAAAAGTCATGTTCAAATTAAAAACAGTTTTGCAATAAAACGCAATAGCTATTGCGTTTAAACCCAATACCTTTTGAGATTAAACGCAACGATTATTGCGTTTAATCGCAAAGGGTACTGCGTTTAATCGCAAAAATGTTTGCGTTTTATCGCAAAAATCATTGCGTTTAATCGCAAAAATCATTGCGTTTAAACGCAATATTAGCTTTGCGTTTAAACGCAATAATTGTTTTGCTTTTAAACGCAATACCTTTGCGTTTAAACGCAAAACATTGCGTTTAAACGCAAACCTTTTCGATAAAACGCAATTTTTTTTGCGTTTAAACGCAATAGCTATTTCGTTTAATCGCAATCTTTTGCGTTTAAACGCAAAACTTCTTGCGATTTAACGCAAAAAATTGCGATTAAACGCAATAGTTATTGCGATTTAACGCAAAAGAAATTATTTTTTCTGCTAAGCTGGCCTCAATAAGCTTCCGTAGAATCCTGCTGGATTTTTAAAATTTTTTACCTTTCCAATTTTAAAACGTATTTCGGTGAAATGTTGTAAAATTTGCACATTCTAAACCAGTGAAAGTATTTAAATTTTAATGTACCTTAATCCACGTTAATATGACAGATGTCCTATACAACATTATTGTTTGAAATTTAGCTTTTTAATTTGTCAACAAATGGTTGTAAAGAGGACACCAATGAACCCCTTTCATATTGTTTCTAGTAAATCTTCAAAATAAGTCTGCAGCTGCACAGCTCTTTTAAGTGATAAAAAGGCATTGTTCTGTTCCTCTATGTGTTATGTGCATACGAAATATAATGCAACACCTCGTATTTATTGCATTTTTTTTCTTTTAACAAAAGTCCTGGTCAGTTTTGGACAGAAACAAGCCAGTTCAAGGAATATTTGGATTTTGGTCCTTAATTAAATGTACAAGATGACCGCATACCAACGATTAGAAAGGAAACAACAAGAGCATCTTTCCCTGGTACATCTTAAAGCCTATATTGAAATATATTTTATTTCATGCCCTAAAGCAGTTCAAATCAATAAATCTTTACAACATTCTCCAAAATCCTTCTTTCAGACCTTAGATCCAATACTGTTTAAACAAATAACATTAACTCCCTTCACAAGACTGAAAATGGTTTTAAAAAGTAATGAACACATTTCTTTAAAAGAAAAGACTTTTTTAATATCTTTCAATATTCATGGAGAACACTTTAGTTTCTTTATAGAATTTTTCCATAATGAGTAAAATAAATCAAAAAGTCCAAATACAAAGTTGCAAAACAAATGGCAGGATTGATACAACAATGATCTGCTAGAGAGATGTAGAAAGCACATTACGTAGCACTATTAGATTACAGTGTTCATTAGCTCCTCATTAGTGTCTTAGATTAATATATAAATGTTGATAAATTTGCACTGTTCAATTTAAAGTTGACCACAGTTTTCGATCTTGATTGGCTTGGATGGCTTTCCACTCTGCGATCCGGTTGCTTCCATCGCTTTGACGACATTCATGCCATCGGTCACTCTTCCGAACACAACGTGTTTGCCATCAAGCCAAGATGTCTTTTCTGTGCAAATGAAGAACTGGCTTCCATTGGTGTTGGGTCCAGCATTGGCCATGGAAAGAGTTCCTATAGATAGATGCATTTAAATTAATACTCTTAAAAACAATATATATTGAGCCTGTAAAATAAACTTAAAAGGGGGAGAGGAACGTAAAGTTATAATTTTCATGTAAACAAATTTCTCATTTCTTTAAAATTCAACAGTAAATGGAAAGAATGTTGGAATAAGAAATACAAGATGAGAAATATTCAGAACAATAATATAAATATAAGCTGAATTTACCTGGTCCAAGGTGCTTCAGCTGGAAGTTCTCATCAGGGAACTTGTTTCCATAGATGCTTTTTCCTCCAGTGCCATTGTGGTTTGTGAAGTCTCCACCCTGGCACATGAACTGGGGAATAACTCTGTGGAATCCACTGCCTTTGTAGCCAAAGCCTTTCTCTCCTGAAATACAATTGAAGCAAGAGAAGTTTAAACAAAAAGCATAACCAATGGCAGAATCGCCTGGCAAAAGAGCATTTATAATTATATTGATAAAGAGCCCATAGAACAGGAATAGAATTCTGAACCCTACAGACAGAAACTCGTTAGGGCTGAAACACTAATCCCAATGTAAATGAACACTTCTGTTTGCATGCATACACTCTCTTACCAACAAACATTACAAGTATACCCCTCACCCTCAAATGCATTTGGAGTAATATAATTAAAGGTAAAACCAGAAGTCTTACTTTAAAATTAACAGAAACTAATCAGTCATTCTGTGCTTTTTATACAATTAAATTACCGTAGATTCCTAATTAAAGGCAAGAAATTAAGATCCATGTGAAAAACAAGTGTAGCACATCTTGCGGATTTAAAATCTCACTTATTTTTTGGACAGATGAAGGAAACTGATTTAACTTTGGCATTGCACAATTCACAAATTACTTTAGTCTTTCATAACTATTTCTTTCTTAAACAGGTTATCCAATAGTTTCCCACACTCCAGATTAACTTCATAACAGTTTTAACAACTTTGCGTAGTCTACCAACATCTTCGTACTTCCATAGTGATACGAAGTGCCAGCTAACTAAAAAAATACTGATTCTAGCATATATGAAGCCAGGATACTTTTGGAAAATTGAAAAGTGTATCAATCCATATATCATCGAAATTTGTATTGTGATGCATCAATGCATTATCCCACACCTATCATGATGTTAGGCTAAAACTTTTGGCTCACATTGTATTACATACAGATGCCAAATTTATTTCTTTCAGAAAATATATGGATGAACCATTGAATCATTTCAAAACCTACACCTAAACAAGTTTTTGTCAATGGGGTATTTTTTGTAAATGTGTTATGAGCCGTCTTAATATCTATAGTAGTGCGTTACAAATAGAAAAAAAGAGATTTGATGTCTTTCCTCCCCAAGAACATCAAAGACATTTTTTAAACATAAACTATGAATTCAAATGTTGTCCACAATGCCAAAATCACCAGAGGCACATACCTTTTACTGGCCTTTACTCTATACTGGTAATGGGGCGTTTTGTTAAAAAGATAGAGAATTTAACACTTTCTAGTCAAAAGTATTTATGTCAGTAAAAATTAAGAAAATATTAAAAGGTTACAAAAATAAAGGAAACCTGGGACAGAGTAAGCAAGTTTTTAATTCATTAAAAATACAATTAACAAGTCAGTGCACATGCACACAAAAAATATTCTGGAATGCGGAAATTAAATTCGATTACACAAATTTACACATTCTATTGAAATAAATAACTGACATTATCTGTCACAATTGATTACACTATGCTTATAGTTCGCACTGTTTGTATATTGCCATGCCACCTTCCCGCCATTTTCTTAACAAAGAGCACATGGTTATGACGGTAGATTTAATAAAATAAGTACCTGTGCAAAGAGCACGGAAATTTTCTGCCGTCTTTGGAACAACGTCAGCTTCCAATTCCATGACAATCCTACCGGCGGGTTGCCCACCGATGGAAATGTCGAAAAAGACTTGTGGTTTCCCCATCTTCTTACGTCGTATTACTCTTCGACTTCCTCGTGCAAAAAGAAAGAGATTTGGGAAAAGTACCGGCTTGATGACCTGCTTAATATTACCGCAGAGGATTGTTGGTAATTTTCTTCACTTCCGGTTAGACCCGCCCTCTATGCGGAAGCAAAGTGAAAGCCGGGGAGTAGAAAATCGACTGATCAGAAAACATTGGTATTTAGTTTTTATTTGGTTTCTTTAATCGCATCAGTGCATTTGAATCAAGAGATATTAGTTTTCAATTTTTAACTGATGGAGAATGTGAACTGAAACGTTAATTGTCAGTTTTTCAGTACTATTTCAAATGTGATAAGTTTTTAATTGTTTTGTTCTTACTGTCACTAGTCTATGGGTGAAAGAAATGCTATTTATGATGACTGACAAGTTGTTGAGTCTACTGTATCCACTTGTAAAGCCATCAGAAGCAACACAATAGAACCCCGCTCATTGATAGATGAATTTTGCAGTTTGTTTTCTTTCTAGAACCTTCATACAAAATACAGTGTACACATAGTTTTTTGATAATATGATTTATGGTGCGACCGTTTGAGCGAGAGCAGCATTAATTAAATTGAATACACACAGGTAGATACGTTTCATAATAATAAAGCGTGGTTAATCAAATGAATGCATGAACCTGATAAAAAATGAATAAAAATAAAATATTTTATGCTCCAGTGTACTTGTTTAAACATATACATTCTCTTCACCCAGGCGTTGTCGTTAGAGCTTGCTTCGCCAGCACTACTACAGTATGCATGATGTCGCCACGTTGCGTCATTAATATTGCCATTATACACAATAACATCAACAAGATAACTATAAGGCTTCATGAATTTGGAGAAAAAATCATTATGAAGTACTTTTATTTGAAAACATAATTATTGGAAATAAAGGATACTCTGTCAACATACATGTAATTCAGTACATCATATAATTAATTTGTTAAGAGATATAATTGAACTGTTATTGCTATATAGCAAGACTGGTCAGGGTAAAATGTGCCCTCAAATCACTGTCTGTATTGGCAAGGAGAGGTTCAAAAGACCAGTGACTAAACTAAAAGGGCAAGGGTCTACTTTCAAAACACTCTGGTTTGAAACATTGCTTGTGATGCAATATACTCTAGCATCATGTCAACAAACTGTAATAGTAATTTATTGAGCTGTTTTATTCAATGTCGAAAACAAACTGTTAAGGCTATATAGCTACATGTACTTTTGCCCTTTTTAAAAGTACATGTATAGCTATTTAACTTTTTTTTAGACATTACACTGACACATGGCTATACAGGAAGTTGTCAAATGTGAACATGCATGTGGACGAATTACGCAGATTGAGAAGAAAGAATTTGTTTATCTTGACACTTTATATTTTGATTTCAACAATGGCATAGTCACAAAATAACACATAGTGCAATTGAAAAATAAAATAACTGAAAAGATCAATGAAAAACAATTACTAGATATATACATGTATATGTATGTAAATATATATACAGTTGAACTCTAATATCTCGAAAACTGATATCTAAAAAAAAATGGATATATGTCAAAGGGATTAGTACATCCCAATCAGTGGCAATTACTTTTTTTAGAGTATTTTACTCTTGATATCTTGAACACTCTGATATCTCGAAGTTTTTAAACAGTCCCATGTAGATCAAAGTTTGACTGTAGTTATCATTTATTAGCTGATACAGTTAAGAGGACACACTCAAAATTTAAAGTTAAAACAGTTTGATAGAAATTTGATTCCTTGAAAATTGCTAACTTTTTTGTGTAAATAGTTTATCAACAAAAGTTTTTAATGAGTTTGTATAAAAGTGTAATGATTATCAAGATATCTTTGTTAATGTTTGATATCAGGGCAAATTGATGTTTAAGTAGGTAGCTGCATTGTGTTTAGGAATAAAAGTAAAGTTGCTAGTCTAGTGTAGTTGTGTGTTTGGGGGGGGGGGGGGGGGGGGGGTGGTAGTGAGGGGTAGAGATGGCATAAAAAGTAGGGGTCAGATGAAAATTAGAAAATCAGGTAATTTGTCATTTATGCTGCCTAAAGAATTCTCCCAACAGTCACATGGTAAAAATACTTGTGTCATGACTCCATCATTTGATATACATGTATTATGAAATATATAATACATGTACTTAAGTTTCATCAATATTGGTTGAATAACAATGTTCATGGATAATGCTGTTGAGTCAACAAATTTGAAAACCAAATGTTCATTGAATGATTGACAGGAAATATTTCTAAAAAAATATTTTATTGAAAGGATTATTGGCCACAAATTACAGTGATTTTTGCTGAATCCACAAAAATTGAGGCTTGCGAATATCAGTATAACCACTGTAAGTGTAGATTGCATAGTAGTTATTCTCTTTTATAATGCATTCAAATAGTTATTACAGCAAATTAAAAAATGATTCCTTGTATATTTGACAGTGAAATTTATTTTAGAAATTCTTTGAGTGGTATATAAACTGTAAAAGCACCAGAAGGTTTTGGAACTCGTGACTTGCAGATCGGTGGAAGAAACTTGAACCCATTGCACTTAACGAGGCCGAGTACAGAACGAGTACGCACGCTTTCGCGCAGCGTTTCATTTGTATTGTGACGTCATCTTTTTGCTTGGTTGACGCCATGGCGCGATAGTTTCAACTGCAGATATTCAGCGAAATTTGTTGAAAATGGCTCGTTTAATGCGTAAAATTAATGTTATATTGTGGAATAAACATATCTGTTTCGAAGTATAAGCTATATTTTGGCTCGGGTCGAAAACGTGAAGAGGGTTCAGCAGGCCTAACCATCTGTCACGTTTTCTTAACCCGCCTAAATATAGCTTAATTCATATATTTCAAGATAGTAACCATGTAATTTATATTAATGACCCTTAATATGTGATGATATATAATTTTTTTATTACTTAAATATGTCTGAATGCTTTAATAATACTATAAAGATCACCTTTTCCGCGTTTGTCAAATAAAAAATAGCCATTATCGGACAAATCTGGGAAATTTGGCATACAAAAATTAACCTTGATAAGACCCCTGGAACAAACCAGGAGGTAAAAGGTTTTTTTTATTTGACCATTAGATGCCTTTTAGCAGTAACTTTAATATGTAGAACAGAAAAAGAAATCCCTAGGGCAGAAGTTTTAAAAAATGTGCAAAATTGATACATTTCAAGCGAAATCCCATAGGGTCCTATGTTAAAGATTAACAAACTTTGAGATGACCCCCTTAACAAACGGTGTGGTAAATGTCTTATTTTTTAATCATAAAATAATAATTATATCGGTAGAAATTCAGGTAAAAAATTTCATTAAAAAATCTAGGGCAGAACTAATTAGACCCGGCCTCGTTAAATTCTGTGTTAGACATCAATATTGAAAAAGAAATTATAATGTATAAACAGGATTAGATAAATTGATTAAAAGCACTGTTTCTAGATATAACAATGCTGACAAGATGTTTTTAGTATATTTTTTGTTACCTTAGGTAGTAAAGTGGTGAAGTCAAGAAAAGATACTCATTGTTGTGATCTTACAAAACTATAGTTTTCTATAGAATATGTTAAAAGAAAAATAATTAGAATTTTAACATATAACATAATTGTAACATGAATTCAGTGATTAAAAATTTTGTGTTAATTAATGCATGAAATGCAAACTACCATTGCAAGTTCCTTTCATTAAAAAGAATGAAATAAAATGTCATCAGGGTACAACAATAGAGACATATTTTATGTTTAGTATCATAATGAGCAAAAATTATGCATTAAAAGTCATCTTTTCTTCCCATCTGCAGACAGACAGTTTACTTTATGTTTGCATGTATAACAGAAATTAATTAAGACAAGAGTTAAGCAGAACTGTTCTGAAAATATAATTAAGTTATATATAAGTTTTGAAGTGCTAAACTATAATGCTTCACATCGGCATGTTTATTTTGTGAAATGTACATATACAATATTTGTAATTTTATGTAGGTATGTTACAGAGTTTCAAAGATTAAAATTTCTGGGAATTTAAATTCTTTAATATCTGTTGTAATTCAAGTCATCTTCCTCTCTCATACTTCTAGAATTTCCAATTTTTCTAAATGCCTAGGAAACATCAGTTTATTGTAACACGTGAAGAAAAAATTCATAACCTGCAAATTTTTTCTGCAATGATCGCCACCTTCATAACCCACATGAATCATCAAAGAAAGCATTTTTATGTTTATATTTACATATTAATAAATTTATTGTAAAAAGTAAGTTAATTTAACTTAATTACCTTTAATGTACATATAGATAAAAGAAACAGCAAAATCGTCTTGTATGGGAGTTTGAGTCTGACATCATCATGATATTTCGTGCCGTCCGTGATTCTTCTTAGGTCACTGAAGGTTTAGACCAATCGATAAATGGGGCGTGTCAATATCATTCCTTTAGATTCTATAGAGATATGAATTAACTAACTAAAGTTTCTGTTAGAAATAGAGGGAATCATACTTGATAGATGTAAATATATGAACAACAAACCTTATAAAGATATAAACTAAAATTCAATTAATTCATTGCAAGAAACCCTTTAAGAAGAAACAAATTACTGTAGGTAAATTATTCAGGGTGAAAAATATAAAAGATAAGGCAGAACTATGGGTGCGCCGTCCCGTTTTACCTGTTATGAATCTAACATTAGTAAGATGTAAGTGTAGCAAGATTGTTGTGTGCTTTAAAGAATTTGCTGATATAACAATCAATCATGACTTCCTCCTTCCTTCTAGATTTAAACATATAGAACCATGCATTTTATTTGTAGATTTGTTTAAACCAAAATTCAAAGCTCAGAGTTCAAGAGATCACCCAGTGTTGTGACTTCTGACAGATTTTGTCCTTTCTCTGTTTTTGGCATTTCACTTTTAACAGCAGGATTTTAGGTGGACATGTAAATTACTTGTAAAATTGAAAAATTCCAATATTGCTATAAAAGGTGATCTTGCCACTTGAGATTCAGTACTGGATATGCTGTATATTTCCAAATTTGGAAATGTTCACCTGACAGACTAAAAGTAAACAAGACATAAAGTAAACAGACTACATATAAACCTGTCTCAACATCTCAAGGATGGATATACCACTATGTTAAATAACCTTCTGAAATGATTACCATTATCGATAATTCTATTAATTTATGATAAATTGATAATACATGTACCGATACATGATCAGGTCAGTCATGTAGCCCCTATACTGGCCAGCTAGTATGTAATTCTGCAATCACCTCTCTTAATTCTTTTCCTATATGCTGTATGCCTTTAGTGTGAGAGATTTGCCTTACCTGAGGTCTCTCATGTAAAGTGGAATGTCAATAAAGCTTTTATTTTGGCAGAGTGATTAAAGTCTCACAGAGAACACCATTGGCTGTACCTTATTACGTCTCTGTGTTTGATTTGTGTTTAATTGGGGGAGGATAAAGTAATTAATACCGACCTGTCAAATATGTCTCCTCTCTTTCTTCCCTGGCGATATAGCTGATGCAAGGTGTTGCCATGGATTTAGGGAGGAGGGCATTTGTTTTGATGATTTTTTTTGTTTTACACTGGGGTTATTTTTACTGGTGATCTGTTATTTTGCTATAAGGCGTTGAGGAGTTTGGGAGTTGTGTATATATAAATAAGTGTACACCGCTGTGTAAGCCCCCTGGTGTATATGTGTATGTGTGTGCACTGGCAAACCTTGGAATGTGCTGGGAAGAATGATTGTGTCTGAGATTTATGTGCATCTCTGAGATTGATCATTACGTGACTTACGGTGCAAACATTTTAGTGAATCAGAATAGTATAGCTAAGTGATTTCTAGGGCCACTGCATCATTACTCTGGTATTCTTGGGATTTTTGTTGGAGTAGACGACCAATAAACAAAATGATGTGTTGTAACAGTTGTGTTATATCAGATGATGATGATGATGATGTTGACTCTTTACAGACAAAAGCACAGGACATTCCACACAAAACAGGTGAAACAAAGGAAGTAACCACCTCGCAAGACGTCAGAGCGACGATTCCCACAGAGGAACATAAAAATAGTTCAGAGACTACCCCAAAAGAGAAAGTAAAAGTAGATTCCTCACAGGAAGTTGGTCTTGAAGAGGTCCAGCTTCAGAAGAAAGTTTCATCTCTGCAGACTATACCTGAAAAGCTTGAAAAGGTACCAGTTAAGGAACAGGAAGTGCAGACGACAGAGAAAGTATTTGGAATCATGTCTGCGTCTGAATTACAGTCGGCTGTCAACAGACTTGAGGCAGTCGCTAGTCGTCTGGAGACCCTGGCCCAGAAATCTACCTCCGCAGGGTCAAGCAAATCCTCCTCTGGGGGAGGAGAATCAGGTAATGAGTAAATCTATGGAATCAGCTGTATGCTTTGCCCTCAGCATCTAGATAGAGAAGAGAACATTCAGTGGGGCAGCACTAGCATCTAAATGTAGATGTTAAGGTCAGACGACAAGTTCCTTGAAAAATGATGATTATTTTTCAAATTTTCCTGATAATATACCAAATAGTATCTTGCAAAAATGTCTGGTAAGGTCCCCTGATTTTTTGCAAGAAAGCTTTCCAAAGTAGTAGTAAATCAAGAACAAATTCCTGGAAAAAGTTACTGTATATAAAGTTGAGGAACGCGTCGTCTGACCTTACAATAGAAGTTTGCGACTAGTTGTTGACCTCTTATTCTACTTAAGTGTCATTCTCTTTGTGAAAGTCAAGGACATATCATTATATATGTCATGGTCAAGTCTTATTAATCCTGAAACTTGACAAATTTCATCTTATACTGAGTATTGTAATATATCACAGATGATGTGTGGTCATCTTAATTTCTCATCATGTAAATGTAATAATATTGATAACATATATTTGTATTAAATAGTTTTAGACCTGCCAGTACTAGCTACCCAGGCTAATCTTACTTAACGACCAGATTTCCCCCAGGTTTATACATAGATACTTTACGACCAGATTTCCCCCAGGTCTATATATAGCTTACTATTTTACTTCATTGTGTCAAAAAAAAAAAGAAGCCTCAAGGAAAAGAGGTATAGTGCACCTAGTATGCGATTTCACTTGAAATATACCAATTTTGCAAACATCAGGCATTTTCAGTGTCATACAATGTTTAGTAGAAGTATATTCAAAGGACCACAAATACACAATAACCATGTCAATGAGTCTTTGATAACCTTTCATGACTCCATTAAAATCTTCTGGTTTTGTAAGGGATATTTAGGAAAATAGTAAGTATATAATAAAAAGTTCGATATTTGACCATTTGAACCACTCTAAACCAAAGAAATCTGACTAAAATTGTCCTATAAGTATTGCATTACATGTTTAAAATTAAATAATTTTGATTTAATGTGGTCTTTGTACTGAAAATTATTGGTAGTCAAATGTTTCAGTTATTGACTTTCCTAATACTTTCATGTATATTGCCACATATATTAAAAAGACACCCTATGAAAGTGTTTTGTGTGGGCTAGTGGTAACGCGTAGGTCTTTTTAATTCTAATTAATGATCAATTCCATCAAGTAGTGAAATATTTATTTCTTTAACTTAAAGCGTGATAAGAATAAAAAGTTTAACTTACATTTACCTAATCAGGTGGATTTTTTTTTTTTAACTCTTGTTTATTTCTTAGTAAAAGCACACCCAAAATAAACGGAACTTTTCAGTGATAGTTTTTACTAACACTATACATTCACTCTATATATAATTAGGTTAATTGAATTTTGCTGCGAGTAATCACGGTTCAGAATATCAACTGTTTTTATACACAGAGTTCTAAATGATTATATTTATTTCTTGATTCAGGTTTTCTGATTTTTTGACAAATAAGTGGTTACAGACACCATGAAAAGTCAGTACCTGGGTTTCGAAAATCATTTTGTGACAGGTACTTGTATCTATTTTTAGTAACAGGTGTTTTTCGTTCAAACACGGGTGTAGGCAAAATAATGGGAAAAGGCCCAATATGTCTTTGTTTATTATATATAAATGTGTTGTGATGAATTTTTCATAGTGTAGCAAACTTTACAAAAGTACCACTCTGTATTTGATTAAACTTTCCTTCAAATCTGTTGCAAGCTAGAAGAAAAACACACATTTAAAATATGGTGCTAGTAGACTGGTAAACTCACTAATAATGTTGAAAGATGTAATTTTTGATGTAACAATGAACACATACAGCACTTGACATTTGAGAACAATGTTAACTTAATTCACTTCTGTTTAATAATATCAAATTTAGACATTCATTTGAAAGTGTGCTTCTTCTGAGACTACACAGCACTGAGAAATCCGTCCTCACCTTCTTATCAAAAAAAGTGATACAAACCTTGTAGATGAATAAGTTCAGTCTGGAGAAATGTCTACAAAATTAAGCTCCCCCAGAGTTCAATAATGAAGAACTGCACTTTGAAGCTCTTCCAAGTACAAACAGGATATTACTTCAACCATAAGAATTTCAACAAAGTAAAAATTGACTAGTTTTGCGTATTGATGAGCTGAATGATATCATACTGACTTGGAGATGATGAAAAAAAAATCAATGAACCCTTATTTTCCTTCATGCATGTTGTATTCTTTTTCAATTTACCTAGGTTTTTAGGTTTACAACTCAGCTCATCTTTCTGTTTTGCATACTGTGATTTTAATTTTTGGGGGAGGGAGTTTGATTTGTTTATATCTCCATATGATAACAAATAAATTGAAACATTCAATCATGAATGGAATTTCATTATTACTAGCAGTTTTCAGTTTTGCAGCTAGGTGAAAAGCCCACTAAATACAAAATAATGATTGCTTTAATTTTATTTTCCCCCAATTTAACAACAAGTTGATTAGGATTTATGAAAATAGGAAAGTTTATATTAATTGCTGGGATTTGTGAACCTTATGCAAATTTAAAAAAGAGAATTTTTTTTCAATACTGGTTAAGAGGTATGTGCAACACTCATAACCCTGCATAGAGAGAGAGAGAGTGTGTGTGTGTGTGTGTGTGGGGGGGGGGGGGGTTGTTGTTGTTGTTGTTGTTGTTGATTCTGTTGATTCACAAAGGAGGAAACAGCAGAGCTATGGTAAAAATCCCACTGCAAGCTTGCATATATAGGGACCACATTCCCTTTTTGTTAGATTCTGAATTCTGCATAATACAAAATTTCTCTGCTATGAAGTACTTTCAATAATCTATGATTATTTGCTCCTTATGAGAAAAGTCCTTTTATATACAAGATAATTATTGCCCTTATTTTATATTTACCTGGTTTGCCCAATTTCACTGCTTATAAGGTGATTTGAAAACTGGAAATATCAATTAATATGTATGTTGATTGTTTGAAAAAGAGTTTATTGTAAGTTGATCATGTACTGATTTGAGTTGAAATAGCTGATGGAGATAAGGGGTTGGGAGATAAATGTATGTTTGGAAAAAAGTGAGATAATTATATATGAAATCTTAACGACTAGGGAGGGGAGATCATATATTATTTTGCATTAAATGATGCTGCATTCTTGAAAAGAGATATCGTATTTAAAGTAAAGGTGAACCTCGATAACTGAAACTTCGGGGTAATATGTAAAACGTTGTAAGGTCTTAGGGACAACTTAATACCAGGATATGTATTTGACATATCTTATGTAAAATCCTTTGCATTTTTATCTGAAGAAGGATTATGTTACATGTAGATTACATATTCAAATATATATGTTAAATATATATATATATATACCAGTACATGTAATTATATATAATAGGTAGGATACTGGTACTTACACTTTGTCAAGGACTCAGTGATAAGAGACCTATAGATGAGAGAGATATACCATACAGTGCTTGTATTACATCAAGACCTATATATATACGGTTATTGCTGAAGGAAACAGCTTTTTTATTTGACTAAAAAAATCTGTTGCCCCCTATATAGTAACATCCAACTTGTTATTGTCCAAATTGTCACCAAACTATTTGCAGTAAAATTTGGTTATTGCAAAATCCAAGTGACCAATGGATACACTTGACTATAATATCCATAATTCGTTATATCCATAAGACAAATTCGCAATAATCAGTAATGTAAATTTGCTATATACATTTTATCTTCCACTTTACTACCAGTTTTTCTTATTGAGGTATGAAATAAAATACCTTTGTTGGAAATTAACTTAATGTTTGTTATCATAAGGATACAAATGTGTTCATGCATTAACAGTTAAGTCCAAATAAAATGGAATTAAAATATTACTAGTGGGTTTGTTTACTCATATAAGCATTTAACAATTTAAAAAAATAAAAAATAATAAATAAAATCCGCCCACCTGCCCCATATTTTTTGCAAGTCAGGATGAGAATCTAAATTTTAATTTTATGTGGCCTTAATATTATAAATAGCTGTAAAAAGGTGTAAAACTCATTATTTTTCACGTATACTGGATTCAAAATCAGCCAAACAAAGTTCTTTAAATTTAATGTTTCACAGAAAACAGAGCTTAATTGAATCTGATGAATCTAAATCTACACAGATGCATGCCTATTATATCCTGAGGCAAATATTTCAATCTTGACCACAAGAAATGAATTGTGCTATTATTGGTCAAGTTCAAAGTTCAACAAATTTTTGGGGTGCAGATTCAGCTTTATTACTTAATTGATGCAGGGTCTGTGGGGTACATAACTTTGATGCCTAGCTGTCAAAAATTATGAATGATTAATTGAAAGTGGGATGAATTTCAAACAAAAATATTGTTAAAGCAAATACATTTCAGTTGCATACCCATATACTTGTGGTTCTTCGATGGTATGCGGGAAATAAATAATAATGTTATTTGTTCAGTATTATTTAAATACAAGTGTGCGGGGTCCGACGAACAAGAAATTATATTGGTGTGGCCTTACTTATGTATAAATAGAGATATAAATGAAAATTGTAGCAAGAAAGCCGCAGACAACATGGATGAATGTTTCACTTCCTTTATGTATCATTGTAACACTCACACAAACACTTGTAACTAACATCCTATTTGATACAAGGTAGAGGGAGAGTCAAGCTTTTGACATTTATAAAGAAACGGTTTATTTGCTGGATAAGGAAGTTTTTGTTGTTTAAACAGCTAGATGTTGTTATCATTCAGTTTTCAAGGTTTTATCTAGTACATGTAGGTCAATCATCACTATTAGAAAAAAACTGTAAGAAAAAATACATATGCATGTATATACAAGTAATTGTTTTCTATGCAGCAAAAAATGGTATTTTAGAGGGTATAAGCATGGGAAATATTAATTATATAGAGTGTTTTATTGTTTAGAAGTGTGGTTTTGGGTGAATTGGTGGGGATAGAAAAATACATCTAGAACTTTGTGTATTTTCTGTTATTATTTCTCCATGTAACCTAACACTTATCTTCTCGTCGATGCCATTTTAATTTTTGGTTTCTGAATCAGTCACAAGATTCAAAAATAGAAAACTTAGTAACATATTTATAAGAACATGTACATCCATTATAGCATCAACCATATATGTTTAAATTCCTTGTTCCTGCATGAAAGTCAAAAGTTGGGGCAGTATCAAATTTATCCATCCATTTCAAATATTTCATGTCCCTGTGTGTTGTTCCTTGCCAGTTATAGGATTTTGATGTACATTCAAATTCAGCATGTTTCACTCTTCAAAACTCAGTAAGTTGTAACTATTTAATTAACTATCTGAAACAAAGATGCATTTAATTTGCAATAGATTAATCACCCAATGCTTTTTCATATTATTCAATGCTGTGCTATTTGTATATAGCTGCAGATCTGTGGGTCTGTGGCATGTCAACTCAAATTTTCGCCTAAAGCTATAGATTTTTTTTTCATCAATCTAGTGTATTTTGCATGTACCGGGTATATTTTTTGAAAGGGAGATAACTTTCTACATATGTTTGTATTTCTTTGCAGAAGTTGTTACACCAAGTGTGACTGCATTTGATGAGATCGTGAACAGCAGTGTCGGCAAGTTTGTAGACCTAAGCAACAAAATCCAGGGGGATGTTCAGACAGTGGTGAGTGTTTGGGGAAATATGGGATGAATCAGGGTCAAGGGTGAGGGAATCCTGGGATTGATCAGCAGGGCTCTACATTAACTTTTTTTCCTACTTGACCATTCGGACAAGTGACCAAGATATTTACTTGTCCAAACTTCAACTTCACTTGTCCAAAATTTTTTCAATATTAAAGATCAAATATTGTCAACTTGAAAACTACAGATCTGTATTACTAAAATAAAATCATTTATTGATTATTCTTGCCATAATTAATAACCTGACTTCTTAAATGGAAACTTAAAGTGTCTTTCCTAAATGTATTGGTTCCATTTAACATTAAACATGATTTGTCAGCTGTAGCTTTGTCATGGCAAATTACAAGACATTTTAAATTTAGCATCAGGTTTTAAAATACATGTAACTCTAGTATTGATTTCTCATCTGTTTTTAAAACTAAACATGGAAAGTCATCATAGTCTATCAATGATGAATGAAACCTAATATAAATTACATTTCTTTCCATAATCCTTAAGTTTATCTTTGCTACCTGTTCTTCCTTTCTTTTTGATAAAATGTGTGTTTGGTACTGTGTAAGAACTAAGATCCACACCTTTACAGTTCAATATTGAAAGTTGTTTGTAATTAGTGAACTTCAATCCCGATCAAGAGTAACTCAATTGCATTTCAATTTGAAGTCGGGATCGAAATTCAAAATAACAAATCGATAAACTTATAACGGGACTACAGCTAAACTTATCACAAAACTTTCTTTACTTTTTAAAATGTTGGAGACTTCTTTACATAAAAATGCACTTGTCCAGTCGGACAAGTGGCAAGCAATATGCACTTGTCCGTATATTTTTTAAACTGGTACTGGACAAGCGGACAAGCGTTAATGTCGAGCCCTGATCAGGCATTGGGGCCAACTACCTTTTTTCTTTGCAGAATCTCGAATCAAAGAAACTGTATACTGGGTTATTTTCACCCCGTTTTATTTTCGTCCTTCTTCACTTGCAAATACCGGTAGTTTCGCCCCGTCTTGAATCGCCCAGACATGGTTGTCTTTCAAGATAGATAGTTTGAGACGTCGGAAATCGCCCAGTCTTAAATTCGCTCACTGACGACGAAGGCGAAAGAGGCGAAAATAAAATGGGGGCAAATATTTCCTTGTATACAGTACTGAATATTAATCTGCTTTTCATTATATTCAAATCATTTATTTTTTTGAAAGATTTTACTTTAAGATTAAATTATTTTTCATGGCAAAATGGGGAGGAATAATACTTATGCTTAACATGGACGATATTATAATTTATACATATAACAGCGATTATTGGTGTGTGATTTTCACGAAAAACTAATTTGTAGGTACATTTGAATTACTTATTCCTGTTTTACTTTAGGGTGCCATGGTACAAAGGGGATTCAACAACCTACGTCAGTATATCTATGTAGCCTCCAGGAGCAAACAGCCAAGTGAGGTCAGTGTTAATTACTGGTAATTAGTGTATCCAGAGACCTGGCGCTGCAGGTTATGATAAGTCTATAGCTGTGTATAAAATGTGAATTATTTTTCAAAATTTTAAAAAATCCCTGTTCAACATCTATGCAAGTCAGGACTTACAAGCTGTACATTCTTTTTTTCTCTTTAATGAATCCTTCCTGAGGTGTCAATTAAAAATACTTAGCCAACAAAATATGGAGTTTATTTCCAATACATGTTAAGAATTATAAATATACACATTTAAATCTTTAATATAGATACAGTTACACAACTTTTCCCAAATAGACAACCTTCCTTGTCTGTAAACATGCATCTATGTCAACATGTTTAACGAGCTTTCCCTGTAATTGATAACATTAGCTGCATTGATTAATGCTGTCTGTCATGAAATGAAATAGTTGTGTGTTCAATAAATTTTCAGAGTTTCAAAGAACACTTTTAATCAGGTTGAATTACTAGATGTACAGCGGAGTATTCTAATGGGTTTTTCTGCTGACGTCAGGGAAACATCAAATAACGTTTTCGGCCTTGTCTTTTCATATTGATCTATTACATGTACATTTTCTGTAAATTAAATTGCATTGGCTAAATGCCTTGATGGAGGAATTGTCTGAGATTTTTTAAAAACTTTCTTTCGAAATTTTCATGCTGGTATTTGAAAAAAAAAAAGCAACTTAAAACATGATTTACTATGACATCATTTACTGTGTGTTGGTTAGGGATGGGTAGGACTCTCTGATTCTGACACTAGTATTTTATGGGTTTTCTTCTTTCATTTTTCAGGCTGTCATGGAAAAGTTATTTGATCCAGTCAAAAAAGTGATTGAAGAGGCCATGGTAAGTTACAAATATACATGGACACCTTTGTGTAATCTCTTTACCTTGTGCAGAATTTTATTTGTTGTCATGCAGATGTTACCTTTTAATCTCATGGACATGTCCCTTGACATGCAGTCATAATGTGAAATTGAATAAAGTGATTTGAACACAGTGCTTCAGAGAAAAATACATACATGTACTCTCAGTCATCAGTATCTCGGTGTCAACCTCAAATACAGTAGATACATGTATTTTAAATTGTTGAAAGTCCCAACCACTGTTTCTTTGTGTAGTGTAACCTCAGTTTCTTAAATCCTTGGATATCTTGAAGTTTTTTCCAAGTCCCATGGAGTTTGAGATAATGAAGTTTGACTGTACCCTTTTATCATATGATAAAAAATCTTCTAAATATTACAAGCAAAGGAAGCATGAAAGGGGCCTGCCCCTCCACTTCAATATTTTTCTTTTAATTTTTTTATAGAAAAATTAATTGTGCCTGTGCAATTTACCACTATGTGTACAATGTTTAATGTAGCCCCAACAATGGCTGGTGAATCATAAGGACCTAAAACGCAACACATAATGACAAATGATTGCAATATGGCAGCTTCCTTAAACTCATGAGGAAGAAACTTGTTTGAATCAGTTGTACCATAAAACTATTGCATTTACTGTGCAAAATTGATTATAATCTAAGACACTGAGTGTTTTAGTTGACAGAATTAAGATAAATTTTATATACTACGTCTGCTGCTGCAGAAGGAAAATTCAAGATGTGCATATGAACATGTATAGCTTTATTTCAAATACTGCACTATTCAAAAAAAAAATTCACACACATCAAGCTCTGTCCACACTCCACAGTATTGTAAAAACTTGGGTTGGGTTATTCTCATTATACGATTAATATACATGTACATATTACTGTTTATAAGCTGAAAAGTAAATTTCTATCCTGGGAAATTTAATGATGATAGCAAGGAAAAGTGAGTTGCATAATCTGTGCCGTTTGTAATTAGCTTAATTACTAGTATTGCGTATAAAACCAAGTGTAAAAACCACTGTGTCAGCAGAACTAGACTGCCTTCTAGCTGAACATGACTTGTATAGAGCCAATTATATCATTATAATAGTTTTTCTGTAAATGACTTGAATAACACCTTTACCTATGTTATACAATACAAGAACACTTGGGACAGTTTACACTATATAAACTGCAAAGTGTAACTTTAAAAAATTTTGAATGTAAAATTCAGTGAATAAGTGTGTTATACATGTGCATTAATGAAACTTAGGTGCTTCATGCATGTATGAAGGTAGCTATGTAGCATTGCAGAAAAATGCATACCCGCGTAAGCTCGTGTACTATAATTATTACTGATAATGATAAAATGTGCCTTGATAAATTATGACAAAACAGTTTTACTAACATAGCTAGGAATGCACTTCTTAGATTTAGAAAGTAATATGCCAAGCTATGAATACACAGACAATGTGAAGGAAATAAGTTCTGTCAGTCTTATAGAAAAAAATCTGCTCCAATTATATCTGAAAACAAGTATTACTTACAAAAAAAAAACTACCCCCCCCCCTACAAAAGCTACAAAAATTTAGACAGACTCAGTGATAGTGAAATAATCCATTATTGTCAAATCTATATTTTACAATGCAATTGTTCATTGGTCGTAGTAAAAATTTTCAGACATTGGGATGTTTATCATGTCAGGAGAATAACTACCTTTTTCTATACTGCAGCAGCATCAAGTAGTAGAGCAAGAAAGACAACTCTTGATAATGTTAAAAAAGGTGAAATATCAAAAACATGCATTTTCATGGAGATAAGAGAGTAGAGGAATTCTTCATCAGTTGGCTATGGGATATTAATAATTTGGTCCAACCCTGTAGAAGCGTTTGATGGGACTAGATTTTATGATGTTCCATATGCAGAGAATTCTTCCCATGGCTTATGTTGCTCTCAAATTTCGATCTAGTGACGTGAAAATCAGGATTTGGCATATGTTTTTAGTAGTTTTGCCTCTATGTCTGGAATTCTTGTAAAGCCAAATATCCTGAGCCTCTGCATGAAGTCTTCAAAGTTAAGAAAAAATGAAATTTTAGTCATGTGACGGTAATTTATCAGTTGGGAAGACACCCCGGTCACAGGAATGTGTTTGTCGTGCGTGGTTGTCAAATGACAACTCCTCAAACCTAGACAATGCATACCTTTTGGAAGCTGGAAAGGATTATTTCATTATCACTCAGTCTGTTTTAATTTTTGTTCCCTTTCGTAGGAGGGAGTATTTTTGTAAGGAATACCGATATTAACAATGATGGGATACAATTAGAGCAGATTTTTTTATAAGGCTGACAGAACTTATTTCTTTCACATTGTTTCTGTATTCAAAACTTGGTTAAATTTATGATTATTGTTTAAGCTTATGAAAACTTGCAAGTCCTTTAAATGTACTTTGGTGTAAATGAATCATTTTATCTCTTTATGTTGAAACCAGATTGTGAATTGTGTATGCTTTAGAAATGTTATCTCAAATGTTAACACAAGACAAATAATTAATTCAATTTCTTCCTGATTGTGGTCCATATTTTTTACTCCCAGAATAAGCTTTGAAGAGGAAAAAAAAATGTGGAATTATATATTATTGGAGTGTTTTACTGTAATTAAGGGATCGAGTTTATTATTCACCGATTTTTTTCCCCCTTGGTTTGTTTAGAAGAATTCATCTTTATTGAATTAACAGTTTTTTGGGGGCCTCTGTTTAATTGTGCATGTAAAAGGAGAACAATGGAAGGTTAATTCATTGCATCCAGCGCGGCGACCCACAGACTGATGCCACGTGGTGGTGGCAGACCCGTGACCACCAGACACCTGCCGTTAGCATCGCAGGATCCAAATTAAAAGCTGCGAAATACCACAGAAAAACCAAAGATACACAAATACATGTACCAAAAACAACTGTTTCAGAATAGCACATACTTTTAACCTAAAATTCTTAAATTTATGATACAATGTGATATTAAACCAAGGGTGAATGATATAGTGGGAGTGAAATTACTACAAAAAACGAACTCTATCAAGTATTCTCAATTTCGCAACAATTTTACAACAGGGACCTTTCCACCCATCTGATGACTTTAGCATGATGTTTGGAGCATAAAGTGTGAATACATATACAGGTCTATGTTCAATCTTGAGATTTTGGCAAATCTACCGACACTACTTTTTTTTCTTCAAGATTTTTATCTTTTCAAAATGTTGAAAGTTGCAAGGAGTTTATTTAAAAGTGAGAAATGTTTTCAACTGTATGAGGTGTCGGGATTTAGGGAGGCAGTTGAACTTTTAACACCATGACTGTATCAGTTTGGGCTGAATAAATCAATCCAAAGTAAAATAGATAAAACTGAGAATTTGAATTGCTGCAATCGATCAAGTCAAATTGATGGCCACTGGTCGAGATGGGAATTTATCACTTTTAAATCTTGAACCCAACATGGCATTGAGATTCTCTGCTAATTTTAAACACCTGTAAATCTCTGCCATTACCCTGCTGTGTGTTTAAAACTTAAAATCAACAAAATATGTTTTCCCCTTCTGTTTATTTTTTATCATCTCCCAGCATTGAAAGTGTAATGCATGCAGAAAACTGAAATACAGTCAAAGAGGGATAACTCTTGAGACACATATCCATTCCTCTGAAATTTTTGATTTTGATTTTGTAGACATTCAAAGATAACAACCGCCCCAGCAAACAGTTCAATCACTTGTCAGCCATAGCTGAGTCACTGCCTGCCCTTTGCTGGGTCCGAGTGGTAAGTTTGTGTGGTGCTTGAGGTGGCCTCCACATTGTTTAATGCCTGCAACAGGTGTACACCATTTTGTTATCTCTCTGCAGTGTGTATCTTACTCTAAATGTTCAAGGTAAAAGTGAACAAGTGAGAGTAGCAATGAAATTTTCTTCAATTCAATATAAAGAGTGTTCCTGATGAATAATTTTGGAAGCTCAATAAATTAGATATTCTTTAAAAGTTTGAAGTCCTATGAATGCCAATTAAATTTTGTTCCTTCTTTACATGAAGTATTCTGTTTTTTAATGCTCTGTTGTTTTTTTTCATTTGTTTGTATCCATTACAGGCCCCCACCCCCGGTCCATATGTCAAAGATATGCAAGATGCTGGGATGTTCTACACCAACCGGGTTCTGAAAGAATACAAGGATAAGTAAGTTTACTTTTTCATCTTCATCATTAGCATTATCACCACCATCATCATCATCAGAAGAAGAAGCATCATCATCATCAGCAGCAGAAGCATCAACAACATCATCAATATTGTCGACTTCATCATTATCATTATGTATAGCCATCACAATTGATCGTATTCATACCACCACCACCAACCCCCAAACAACCCCCCCCCCCCCCCCCCCCCCCCCCATCCACACTCACTGACTGGCATTCGTGCAACAAGCATACTTTAATAACTAAAACTCACTATCATAATTATCACATTATATTAAAAATATACCAATTAAAACCATTATATAACAACTAACAAGTCTTTGATTGGCAAAAATGATGTAGTCTACTTCTCACTGGGAGAAGAAAAGGTAAGCTTGCATGCAAGTCAAATAAAGCTACCAGATGAAAACAGAATTTGTAGCTGTCTGTTTTGACAGGCCAAGCGGATGTATGCTCTCATCGCCCATGTTAAACTTCCATCTCAGGGTTCAGTAAGAAGACAGAATTCCCAGTTTGTCTTCATTTCATCATCTTTTGAAGTTTGAAACAGGCCAAAATATAAGTGAGGTTTTCGGCTGGCACTTTCTATGACAGGGTGCAATTTTCCTTGTCACTGTAAACTCGCCTCTTCATTATTTACACTATATTGTTTGCATGGAGGAAAAAAGGAAGAAATTGATGAATCGTCTAGTGAATTTTTACACTGGGGCCTAATTGTTTCTTGTATGGTCAGACACAGATACAGGGGGAGAGGGTCATATCAAAATTTCTGAAACAGTGTGAGGTTACATGAAAGGTCAAGGTCATTAACAATAGTACATTTTTGAGACCAATTGTTATTCTTCATCATTATTCAAAGATCTACCCTGAACCTTCTAGTATTACTGTACAGCAGCCATAATGAATATGTAAGCTCTCGGCTTAATCATTAACAGCCTGCGAAATTATCTGCTTTTGACCCTGATGTATATTTGTTTAGATTCTTTTGGCCTTTTATAAAGTGCATGTCTGGCACTGAATTACTGAATATTTCAGGAAACATTTTAATGTTAGGCTTTCAGATACAGTGTGGCATTTGCTATAGTAACAGATGTTTGAAACAAGTGGTAGACAATTGGGTGAATAAGGAATTTTGAAACCGTTCCGCCATTTGTACCGCTATTTAAAATTTCTATTATTGCAGATCTTTGGAGAATGGTATTATAAATGCAGTGAGTGCTTGAACTGGCGACCAAGTGTTCCCTTAAGTTTTTTTTCACTGTTCTTTAAGATATCAAGTAAAAAATTGTGGAAAAAAGAAAAAGAGTTTTTCACAAAAACAGTTTTGATAAATTGATTTGAAAATGATTTTCTTGAAGCAAAATCTAAAAGTGACTGACATATGAAATAATAGATATTGATGGTATTTTCTTGTGGGCTCAGGTATATGTATCAAAAACATTTGATAAATTACCACTGCTGCCAATTTTCTTTACAAACTGGCCTTCCAAAAATTGTGATAGTTGTCAAAACTGTGATAAAGAGGTGGTTTAGAAGTATTTACCAAGAATCATAAACATTCAAAGTTTTTTGATTATTTGTGTTTTTGTTTTTGTTTAGATAAATTGATGGGGCCTATCTTGTTCTCTCTATCATATATATGGATGAACCACAGCAATTATCAACTGCATAATGCATATGAAGCAATCCATCTGTAACATCATGGACTCCTTTCAATTATAGGGATCATTTCCTCCCATGCCCCTTCACTTGATGAATTGAAAACTTAAATTTTTAAATTTTTTAAATTCCAGTTTTTTGGAAATTTATTTTTTTTTTTTAAATTAAAAAATAAATATAAATGGAGACATAAATTTTAAAACAGTAAATCTCAAAATTTGTAGTGATTCAGCTGGGTTTTTTTTTTTAATTTATATATTGATGTACAAGTGTTTGCTATAATGCAGAGACACCAACGTGTAAAACGTGATCTGTTCCGATAGCCCATGTTCCTACATTTGTACGGCATTGCTGTAGTATATGAGGAAAATCTCTTTGGCACTAGCCCATCTAGAGGTGAAGTCAATATGCAGAATAAGAAAAGCATGCACTTTATGCTTGTTTTATTTAAATTTCTGTGAAATATGTCAAACAATACTGTTTTAAAAAGTTGAAGGGAAACAAATGTTTGCTACCGATATAAATGCCAAGATTTGTGCTGCTGGGGATATTGCTTTTTGTTCTATGTAGATCGAGAAGAAAATAGAGTTTTAGATCATGTTTCTATGAATATTTTTGATAGCTATTAAATTCGTAAGTTTTTTTTTTTCCTTTTTGAAATAAAAAATGTAAAATATTTCAAAAGATATCTTCTTGTATGTGTTTGAACTTTTTAATATGAATCTTGCATTATAGGACTTAGTGAATGAATAAAGACATGAAACATATTGTAATGATATACATTGTTGAACAAAGTCCAAACACTTTACACGAAACTTTGTTGAATTCTTGTTCTCTGGACATTAATCAAGCAAACTAAGGCTTGCAATTCTAAAAAAAAATTTAACTGTTATTTCAGGCTTTAAATTTTTTTTAGCAGAATTTCGCACATCTGTTTTGATTTCCAATAGATATTATTGAGATGAACTGAGAAATATCTGAAACTTTGCTGTTTTAATTAAAGAACTTCGCATATGTTATTTGTTTCCTCTATATAACTAGACTCGATGACATCTCATAGGGTTAATCTTAAACTCTTTATTAACAAACCTAATTATTTGGACAAGGATTCAAGGCTTTACATTTCGTTTTTATTTCACCATACCATGAATCATTGTAAAACATGGTATAGATACCATGAACTTGCTCTTCTGTATAATCTATAATCCTCTTTCTTTAGAGCAGGAAGATTTAAATGTATATTTGTATTGTGCTCCCTGCGTGGGTGGGATGGTGTGTGTGCATAGCAGTGCACAAAACAATTCAAATTGTGGCATTCATTGTGGTAACCGACATGCATGGGTACTGTAAAAAGCCCTCTGCTATGTTGTTTATCTAAGTAGTGATATGGTAAAGTACAATCATGTACCGGTATATGTGCATGTAGATATCTAAACATATACCTACACGGGAAGCAATTACTACTTATGTATACAGTTATGAAAATACCTTTCTTCTATTAGATAAAACCTGAATCATAATAGCAAAAGATCATTATTTTAACAATGCTAGATTGTCTTGTATGGCATTTATGATAAGCATTAGAAATTTAGAAATTAACGATAAGTTTGGAAATGGCTCTGTGACAGAGTCTTGGGGAGGGGGACATGGTAATACTGAAGCCAGGTTTGTAAAGCTCAAATAAAAAAATTATGCTGCAAAAAGAAACTCCCAAAAAATGATTTAAATAAAATTTCTTTTCTTGATATCTTCAGAGACCAGACCCACGTGGATTGGGTTAAGACCTGGAACGACACGCTGAGTAAAACCATCGCTTACATCAAGGAGTTCCACACCACCGGTCTGTCCTGGAACCCACAGGTAAACGATGGCGGCTCCTAATGCCCTAATGTTCTCTACTGAGGAGCTGTCTTTGTTTATGCAGTATATTTTCCATGAATTTGTGCAAACCATTGTCTACACTTATATTGGTAGAAATAGATTATGGTACATGTACTCCACTTATTTTCAAAAGAAATAAGGAAAGGATATGGTATTGCAACAAATCATGCTTTTTTTAAAAAAGCAGCTAGTGCATAATGGAGTAAGAGATATATGTCTTAGATTGGGTGTATTCAATTTCAGATGAAGTGTATACTATATACTGGAATATATATGTAAATTATTTACTTGATTAAGATTTTGCAGCCCTAGCTGCATGCTTATACAAACTGCCCTGATCAAGATACTGGCAGGGAATTCATCTATATATGATATAATATCTCTCTGGAAAACTCTGCTAATTATATAACTTAGTTCTGTTTCATTAAACACTTGATTTCACCCACTTAATATTTTGAAATAATTTGAAGAGATGGTAATGAAAGCAAAGTGGCGCTCTGTAGCTTACAACATTCTCTCACAGATAATGTTGTGACTCCATTTCTCGTTGTGTGGCTCCGCTACTACATGTTTTTTTAAAGTTAAGAATAAAAAAGTGAACAAGATTAAAAGAGATAACATCAGATCCTTTACCTAACCTCAAATCAACACTGAAACGCAAAACCCCTGAATTCCGATAGCTGCTGCGTGTTTGCAAAGACTAGCCTGGTATTGCAGTGGCTTGTAAGAGATTCGAAGAAAATCTCGTTTTCTGTCTTGTCTGTATTTTTTGGACATTGTGTCTTGTTGTTTCTTCAAACAGCCCCCATCCACCAGACATTCCAAGTCTGTCTGTATTTACACCTAGATGTGTGTTCAACACAGTTTATAACGATTCATCGAGTCTCCTTGTTTATTTTACAAGTTGTGTGTGGTTTTTCACTCTGGGTTTGCAAGCAGTCCCACTATAAACTCTTTTTTTGCAGTGTATATAGATGTGTAGAACTTCGCTTTGCTCCAAGAGGAAAACCTCTTAGGGATAACCAGGCACCTAGTTCATGTTTCTTCATTTTGAGATTTTCCATGTAAACTTGAAGTTTTAATGATGTTCATAAAACAGTATCTGCTTGTGTAGCATGAAGTTTTTCAAGTTTAGAATTTCCTGTAAAGTGGTGAGCAGTGTTATAAACTCTTCCTCTTAGATATTTTAAAGAATTTGCTTTTTGGAAATATTTTAAAGTTCAATTACAAAGGATCAGGAAATTTTTTTGTTTTGAACTTTTGAATAAACTTTGGATTGGACAGAATCAGAAAACTAATTTTAACTATACTATGACCATGAAACAATTAAGGCATTATGAAGATAATGAATAACAACAATGTTTATGACAAGAATATTAAAAAAATTAGATATTGCTCACTGCCAGATAATATTGTCTTAATCTGAATTTACGTTCCTGCGATCTTTTAATTTAATGGCAAAATAAAGTACATTGAAGCTGCTTGCTTACCATCCATTATCAAAGGTTTTGATTTTTATTGCAAATGAAATCAGCTGTTAAAATAGATTGTTTTTCACAAACTTTTTTTCCCCTGCAATTTCAAATGGATGTTGATTCAAATTGTAGATATGAACTTTACAATGAAATCTGCATTGGCATTATAAAAAGGGATGTTGGCATTGTTTTCTGCCGTCTTGATATCAGAGAATTAAATGGAAACCAAAAAGTGTTGGTTCGAATAAAAGTTAAATGGGAACAGATAGATTATAAAATCCCTCTGTATCTGGAATGATTTATAAGAAATGTGTGGGAAACATCTCTAGACTTTTCTTCGACATGTCATTTTTAGAGTGAATAGAATATTTCTTCAACAGTACAAAGAAACTCAGGGCCATGCAAACGCTTTGCACATGCTGGGTGCACAATGCATTAGATAAATGCACAAATCATGTAGATGTTTTCATATTTTTCTTTTTTGAATTAATCGTAGCCGAATCTTCATCTTGGCTATATTCTCACTAATGTTCCATCCTGTTTTCATCTCCCTATGATTTTGACCTTGACAAGAAGCAATCAAACGGATCGTGCATTGAAACTTTTTTTTTAGTTCAAACAGTTTTCTCACTCTTGTTGCATTCTCTCAAAAGCATGGGGCCCACCTTATATGATACTATAAGCGCATGTTGAAAGAACTCTTCAATTTGATTTTAATCCCTTTCACACCTGGATCTGGCTTTTAAAACATTACTATGCTTGGTGATCCATATAGGTAATTTCATTTCCATGTTTTCTGGATTTTTTCCTTCTCTATCGAAAATAAATCTCAATGTCTTCTTTTTATTTAAACACTTGGCGGATTCAAAACAGATTTTTTGTTGTTGTTTTATCAAATTACGATAAAGATGGATTTCATATATAAATAAATTCAAGGAAAGCCGGCTATGAAACTCCATCTGACTGAGTCTATATAGCTTTATTTTATTTGTGTTGATGGCTTGATGCTGACAAACACATAGATGAAGAAGATTTGATCAAGATTTTTTTTTAAAACAAATTTAAACAAATCATAAAAAATGAGGGAAATATCTCTCCAGGTATTTGTTTGTCATTCCAGTTGTATTTGGCAACTGTTTAGCTTGGTTCATGGGAGAGAACAGAAGATGACGCGAGTTGACAAAGGTGGTTGTATACAGACATAAACCCCCATCTGTTAAGTCCCTAGAATAAAGCAGTTTAAATTCAGGTGCAAATGGAGCATGTAACCATGGGATATGGGATCCATATGTTAGTTTAGAATGATGAAAGAAAATCAGTGAAAACTTAGTGAGGTGGCTCTCGATACATTGAAAATAAGGTAGCTAGAATTATCTGTAATAATGTTGAAGCAGTGCCCCACAGAAAATATAGATTCTTCAAAGTAGGTACTTAATGCAATATCCTTTTAATTATGATTTTCAAAATGGGCTTTTTATTTTTTGATTTTTTTGTGAATTACGGCTAGATGTATAATGCAACCAGTGCCACCACCAGCGTTTTAAAGTTTCAAGTGCAGACAACTCTTTAGGGCTTTTTTTATGAGGCCTACTTGTGAAATATTTGCTTTCAGTCAAAGACGAAAAATGAAAAAAATCTGCTTGTAATGCCAAAGATACTTACTTTGTTTGCCTCTTTTTCAAAGCACTGGGAGCAAATTTCTTCACACATAAAAATCATTAGAGTTCTCAATCATTTTAAAAAGCCAAGGTGCTGTGTTTCCTGCAAATAGAAAGATTTGTCTGATGCTTGGTGGTCAATAAATTGTGGATAAAACCAAGGGCAATGAATGCATACAGATGAAGATTTCTTTGTGTCAAAGAGGAATCCTGTACTAAATATACAAAGGTTCCCTCTTTGGAGTCTGACTGTACTGTAGTGGTCTATTTGATGTTTTGGTATATGTGTACGTCATACAATAAAAGTTGTGGAAACTGAAATACCAGACTGATCTATTGATGACAGGTCAAGGACATGGCAGTGAAATCTTTTGAATTTCAGCTTAACTGTGAATGTAGATTGCAATTTGGATTAACTTGCATTTACAATAAAAATTATATCAGGAAATTAATGTCATATGATAAATAACAACGTTACAGATAAAGAACATGTGCATGCATTTCCTTATGTCCAATTTTAAGAAATAATTTGACAATATACAATAAACATGTATAAAAACACCATCGGAGAATGTTGTAGTTTTAAATGTCAAATTAAAGTTATCTCAAATTGTAATGTATATATATTCACCTTATTTCTCTGACATTAGCAAAATAAATATTGCATTCGCTGCAAAAGACAGGTGAAGGTTGTGGAATGCTACAGTTTCCAGGCCTAGTCAGATTGCAAGCTTCTTAATGCCTTCTCTTGATTGGCCAGAGGGATATTTACTGAACACTTATGAATGAAGGCCAGATCTACTATAGGTTACATGCCATTGTTTACTAACAATGAGTATAAATGTATTGCTGGAGGTTGCTCTGGTGTGGAGTTAATAATTGGATAGATATCTGTAAGCTTCCCCGGGAAGATGTCTGATAAAGGACTGGGAGAGCCGGCGTGATCGACTGAGACAAGGAAAGGATCTTAGGTTTCTCTGATCATATTCCCCCCCTGATCTCACTGTTAGTAAAGAGAGATAATTAGCGGCCATGAAATCTAGTCTATGATGGGAAACTTCAGACTTGGGCAGCGTCTCCCCCTCCCTTTCTTCTTGTTCTCCAAGGCTAAGGGGATGGGTAACAATGGATTAATGAACAGAAATCTTATTAATTAGGCTATTAATTCCTGTTGGGTGTTTTTTCAAGGTTTTTTTAAAAGTTCGTTTGAGAGGAAGATGTTGCAAGATTAGGTATAAGCCATTAGCTGTGCATGCAGCAGAAAGAAGCTGTAATGCTGATAGTGATCTAAAACTAGGGTGAAGAAAATGTAGAAAAATTAGCAAGCTATCAAATTTATGAAAACATGACAAACTGATTCACCTGCTATTCTTCAAGTCTTTTGTGAAGTGAGAGGGAAAGAAATCTTCATGGGATCATAACTGAATATGCATCTTTGTCAAGGGCTAAGCTGTTATGCTTGCAAGCTTGCATCCTTTCAAAGTTTGTTGTCCATTAGAAAAGATAAGAAACCAACCACACTTTATCTTTAACATCCCTTGAAAGGGAGAATAAAAAGGTATTCATTGTGAAAAATGGCCCCTTTCAATAGTTGATTATGAAAATCAGGGTTTATTTATGTACCCATCTCTAGGTCTGACTTCTGCTGAGCCGAAAGCACTGATTTTAATTACAAGGATCTTGATTAAGGTGAATGCTTTCCTGGAGGAACATTCGTGTGGGATTCACACTCTGATGTGTTGAAGAAAGGCAAAAAAAAAAGTGAAGAAATTGCTCTTGAAAGTGTGCCAATTTTCTAATAGCAATTCTACCACTTTAAAGTCTAAGATTATAACTTTAAAATGTAATTGACTTAAAAATCATTCTACTCATTTGTTAGAATTCTTGAAATGATTATTTTGAAAAAATTTTGAATTCTAGGTGCTATCCTAAAACGAACTTCACAGCTTTTCCCCCTGCATTTTTAATTGCATGCAATATATCTTTAATTGCACACGACAGAAGAAATACAGGTTAAACTTATTTTTAAAAGCTTGTAAAAGCATCATACCCAATCAGTTAACTGTGCTAAGACAGACGTCAATTTCAGTCAGATACAAGCTTTTTCAACCAATCAGATTGCAGGAAGAAAAGAGAAATTTTGAAAACTTGTCAGTCAATTCTGATTGGCATCCATCATCATTTCGGGAGTAAAATGAGCTCCAGGGAAAAAAATCCGACTCTTCATTCAGATAGGTGGGTTCGCGTGTGCTACACGTGCCGCAGAAATTTATTTGAGCTACTCTTAGCGTCGGGAGAAATATTTATGTACTCCCAATGCTCTTTGATCGTATACAAACAACATTGTAACTGAAAAGAATCTGAAAACCCTATGGGACCCAAAAACAATTTTCAGTGTGATCTGGTCCTTAGCTATATAGACAAGTCACTATGTTAATTTGATAAAAGCATGATTAAAAATGACATTGGAAATATGTTTTTTTTTTCCAGAAAATCTATTTGAAAAATGTTAAACTTTTAAAGTAATATCTGGGCTAAATCAATTTAATTGTACTGGGTATATTGGCTATTTCAATGTCAGTGGATTCTAACTCTGGAGATTGTAAACCTGTTGCATTTTAGATAACGGCTAACTGTTTGCAATTATCAAAGTGCTATGTTGGGTCCTTCCTTACATTAGGCATGCATAGAACATTTGAAATCAATTGATTAAGTCTATGACTGTATGAGCATTTGATGTGGAATAGAAATACTTAATATATGATTTGAAATGAGATATTTCAGTGACAGGTATTCATTTTCACTTTAATTTCATAAAAGTATTGTGTGTCCGAATATTTCTTCAAATGATCATATTATTAAATATGAGTTTTTTAAATTACATCCTCATTGAAGGAGATGTGTTAATTAATACACAGTACACAGTAACTTGGTCCTTTGAAGTTCCTATTTCTATCTCCAATAAACTAAGCCCATACATTATCCTTTCTTGCTAGCCCTTCCATCAAAACTCGAACAATTTCTTTTTGGAATTTAAATTGGTGTTTAATTATATAGTCAGCATTTCCATAGGATTGGTTCTTCAATTTGTTTTTATAAAAAAAAATTCATTTAATCAAGTTTAAATTAGCTTCCTTATCTTGTTTTAAAGGCTGACAAAAAGCATGTCAAAATATTTGCATGCATGGTGATACAGCGTCAGTATGTGTGGCTTTTATTCATAGGGACGCGATGAGAGACGTAGCCCATCTGTTGGCCTGTGTTTACAAAATTTAACTTCCTTATTCTAAACCACCAAATTCCAGAACATCTGAAGGGAGAACCATTCCATGGCTTTTTGTGTGCTGCACCAATTTACCTGTTGTGTTAAAAAAATTCGGATTTGACAAAAAGAACTTTCCATCACAAGTACAACTTGTAGAAACAAGAACGCATCTTTGTGATGTATATTAATGAGTAATCCATGGTGATAGAATGACTTCATAACTTTGACTAGTTTAGGTAAAAAACACAGTTCATGTATACATTTTTGCCCTAAAGTAATTTTTAAATTACCAAGAAAATAGGTTGGGTGTTGCTTTGCTCGAATTTTTGTTATTGATAAAATACTTACATGTACTCTGTTGTGTAGGTTTGCCAGAAATGAGGTAATTTGAAAAGCCTTAAAAATTATTAAAACTCGTTTTCATGTGCCGATCAAATCTGTTTTGAAATTTAAAGCGATGTCAAACAGAACAGAATTCAAGTGAACAAGAAATAATTTCAAAAAGCATTGGAAAATATTTAATTTATTTTCCCTTCTTGAAACCATTCCGATTTGATATGATATGGATTAGACATGGAAGTATTTTGTGCCAATTTCAATATGCCACCAACACACTATTCCGTGACCTTACATCATTAGATTGTGAGATATGCCACTTTTTTATGATGTAAACCTGTAAATAACTTGCATTGTAAGCCCAGAGTTGTTAATAAATTGTATTATTACAGAGGGTTGATGTTCTTGCCAATTATGATCAAATAAATTTGAGGCTGTTTGATAAGGTCTTTGAAGAACGAGTTCCCTGCAGTGGTTTGCAAATAAATCAGGGAAATGAAGATTCCAAGATCTCAACAGATTTCTACATGTTTTCTATTTAATTTAATTTATATTCAAGAAATGTGCTGAAGTTATTTTAATCTGTTGTGAATTTTGTCTGGGTTTTCATCAAGATAGAAAACGGCTTTGAACGTGGAGAGAAACGAGCAGACGTCAGTCGAAGGCTTTTGTTTAAGGATACCTTTAATCATTTCAACAGTTCTAATATCCTATAGCACATCTGATTTGAGGCCTTTTTAAACATGAGAAAAAGATTTGGCCTCTCGGTACGATTTTCCTTGATGGTGATTGCGGCTGAAAATTTTGTTATTGCAACAAATGCTGCTACATGGATGCCTGTACATTAATCAGCCTTTCTGAAGATTAAAACATGACCAGAATTGCGTTGTTCAAAATTCAACTTTTTTTTCATACAGAGCTTCATTATATTGCTGTAGTTAAAAAAAATATTTGTCTTGAAAATTCCACAAGTGGGCATGATGTTAAGAGTTGAGAGATCATAAGCAGTGCATCAAAGACTCTGTGTTAATTTCAAGTTCAGTTTAATTCGAAGGAGCCTGCTTGATTAGTACAACAGAAGTCAAGTTTTGAGACTCTTGGAAACAGAAATATTATCAGGCCGTGGCGGATATTGTTTCTGAACCTTCTGATTACAACTTCTGGGCAACAGATGTGAAAGACATTTCTTCATACAGAAATTTGATGATATGAAAATAATTAATTTTAATATCAAAATGCAAGAGAGAGTTTTTTAGTTTATTTTATGAGTGGCTGATGTGGGATGCCCAAGATAAAGCAGAGGTCTTCTGCTTTTGTGATTTTAAGCTGACTTTACAACAGTGCTTTGTTTATTTGTATTAGAAAAAAAAGCTAGCTTCCAATCCTCTTGGCACAAGAAATTGTTTTATCACTTTCAATCTCAGTAACTTGGATTGTAGGTAAATCTTTTGTTTATACTCCTACACAGCTAGTGCATGAACTACCCATAACTTTGGGTCATGTTGAGAATATAAACTAGATATCCCCTTACCCCAAACAAATACGACAGAATTGGTATAGTTTGTAAGGCATCTATAGAAGTGTAAGAAATGTTCAGTTATACAGTCTCTAAGGCAAGTTCTGGTTAGATCTTGTACATGTAATAGCAAAACAATTCAGACCTTATGAAAGGCTTTTGTCTTGGCAGGGTGATTAGGAGACCATAGGTGATTGGTTCATTGTCCTTTTAGTAACTCAATCACGGAAGACAATTCTACCAACGCAAATGCTGAGAATAACATCTAAAACGCGCATTCATTCACAGTTATATTTTCTGTTCGAATACAACTGTTTGAAGATGATGAACTTTTTTTGCAAAGGAGGACGAGAAAGCACTGCTGTTAAATGAAATAAGAATATTTTTCTGTGTTGATTGGTGGGGGGAATGTTGCGCTTTGGCAGTTAGTAAAAGTGACTGTCCGATGAAGCTGGTTTGTTATGACGATGGATTAGGCCTCCATGTTTCCCATTTTCTCCAGTCATCTCCAGGAATTTCAATTAAAATATTCACAGTGCCTTGTTTTACAGGTTTTCTGTTTCATCACCTTCATGCAGCCCCAAACTTTTTCAATTTAAGCGCTGGCTGGCATATGGTGCTTTATTTGGATTTTCCAAATGCTCTTGCTCATGTTTTTTTTTAATGATTTGTGCTGTAAGATCATATGCCTGAAAATTTAACAAAAATATTTTTGTTGTCTGTTAAAATCCCTTTTCATGTGTCAAAAGTATGTATTCTTTTCATTATTTTACCACCCATGTGAATCTCGTCAGATCTTGGCTGCTCTTTTGTGTTATTGTTTTTAAATGTAATAGATTTTCAGTCCCACAAGGTCAAAGGTCGTGGAAATCTTGTTTTTAATGTGTGTTTTTATTTTTCCTGCTCTTTTATTTCTTCTAAATTATGAACTTTTATATTATATAAGTTCATAGTTTAGAAGAAATAAAAGTATATACCAAATAAAAGTAACCATTCTTAGTGACCTTAACAGTGAAGGGTTGACTGGCAATGTTTAAGGTCATTTGTCAAGTTCAGGGTCAACTTGACCATGAATATTAGTTGCTATTCATACTACCTAACCCAGGAGGGTAGTGTTTGATAAACACATAGTTTTGTATAGAATTTTATAAAAAAGTTTATTAAAATATGTTTGATCTCCCAAGGCATAATATAGAGACTGTTACTATGACACCCAGTTTCCTTAGCAACTTCAAGTCACACAGTACAAGAATAAAGTGTCTCTAACATAATGTGAGTTTCTACTGTCAATTTGTAATCTGCTGTGAATTATAGCAGCTATATGTAGATATATTTTCAGCACCAAAATATCCTTGTCTTCTTTCATAATGATGTACAAGAAAATGAAGCCATGAAATATGGCTGTTGCATTTGTTAGCGGGATGGCAGTGTTAAGATGTCTCCTTTCCTTCTCATTATCATTGCTGACATTGAGGCATTCTTCCTGGGGAGAATTGACAGTAGTTACCTCAGAAAACAAAATGGGTTAGGACTGGGAGGAACAAAACAATACAATCACCTCAAGAATTCGGGGGATGAAAATGAAAGAAATATGTCTACAGATGTCCTCCAATCACCCTCTCAAAGAAACCTGAACTTGACGATGATCAATCTTTGCTGCATGCATGTTTTTAAGGTGGATAGAGGTGTTGATTGAAATTAGTCAACCAGTAACATCATCCCTGCACTTTAAGAGGAAAAATTGAAACGGCACATATTTCATGATGTAGCAGAGTTCGATGAATACACTTTTTTAGTTTTATTAACCAAACCACTGTGGAGATCAAATACTTTCATTTCACAATGCATTATGCACCAGTCTGCACGTATCAAATTTTAGAGTGAAGATTTCTACTTCCTGTAACCCTTATAAATGACCTGTGCACCTGGAAATACGGTGATTTATTTACTGCACATCAGTAAGTGTAAACACAAAAGTGATCTCACCGAATATCTTGCGATTTCTACTTTTATCCCCAGTATAGCTGAGATAGCAGTTTGCAAGCATGCACCCAACCTGTTTATGTAATGTCAAATACTGTGGGATTGAAATCTTACAATACTGTGAAGTATTGTTCAATAAGTACATATAATGGAATGTTGAAAGGCAACACATGTATTGCATTATGAGCATTCCTTTGCATTTTACAGTTTTGACCAAATTTATTATCTCTATCCTTGCAAACTTGATAAATTTCTTAATATAGATTAATTAATCAAGTGTGTCAATTTCTAATGAGTTTTGCCTGAGGTCCAATCTTCAATGACTGGTGTTTGGAGTGATAAAGACATTTTTAGCTAAGAAGAGCAGGAGAGAAAAAGACAAATGTGAGCAGGTTTAAATTGAAGAAAAATTCATTGGCTGTTCCCCGCTGATCACAATCAGAGAACGGACTCCCATAGATGCAGTAAACTAAATCACCATGAAATTTTAATTGGAAAGAATATGGAGGCAGCGAGAAAGACAGGAAAAGTTCCGATAGTCTTGCTGGTTCTTAGCCTGAACTAGTCCCTTGCAAGCTAAAATGGGCATCCATACATTTAAGTCGTCTGGTGCTAAAACCAATGAGAAATGGGCCATAATGACTGAGCTTACACTATTCCTGGGTGGAATCATGGAGAGGTTTAATAGATAAAGAGTTGCCCAGGTTTCTTCCCCTAGTGGGTAGCTGATTCTTTTGGTGTTGATCATCAAAATTAATTACGAGAAAGTGACTGTTTAATTATCGTTTGCTTTCAAAATTTTAATGAGATGTTTTGTAATGGACCAGATGATTCTGAAAATTAGTGAAAATTTGGTTTTGGAACAGTTGGGTTCTTTCTCTATCATATCGTAATTGCGCATCTTTAAAATAGTTTAGCAGAGCGCTCCGTTTTGGAAGTTCTTTCACCGTCAAGTGTCAGAGAGTGTGAACTATCAGTTTAGTGTGAGGTGGAAGTGTTAATTCTGATTGGGTTTGAATTCACTGCCTTTGAACCTTTTGTTTTCATGTTTTTTTGACACATGCCTGTTTTCTTCGCTATCTGCAGACACATGCATTCATGTATTAAATTAACGCACACATAGACTACTGAGGAAAATGTGTCAATGGTACATGCAACCCCAAAGTTCTTGTTCAATTATGTTTTTGTTGGCAGGATTTTTTTTTACCCCATAACATGAAAATTGATCGAGTATTTTCTGACACAAAAATGAGACCTTTCTTTGCTTGAGGAGATGCAGAAGCTTTGTAGTGTGTAGGAGTAAGCACTGTGTTTTCAATTTTTTATGAAGGCCTGCTATTGATATTAAAGGGATTTTAACAAAAAATTGGTTCATTGCACTGGTTAATTCAGCACTAATAGTAGGTTGTGGCAGATCGTAAGTTAACTGGAAAAAACATTGGACCAAAGGTGAAGGTTATGTAAAGCTATCACATTCTTTTATATTTACAGATTTAGAGGGTGGGGGAGAGGCAAGCAACTGAGAAATTCAAAATGGGGCTACTTATATCTCATTTTTAAAAAAAACATTAATTTCAAATCTGTAAATGAAATGACATGGGTTGAAAAAAGGAAGGGGGGGGGGGGGGTAAGCGTTAAACCCCCCACCCCAACTTCAAAAAAGAAAAATGATACCTCCACCCCTGTGCCGCTGCACAGATAAAGATACATGTATTTGGAACTCATAAATTGAAAGAGATAAAAAAGGAAAGAGGGGGAGGCATAATGGGCAGATGTTTTTATCATCATCTTGCTGGAAAAACAGCAGGAAATGTAAAAAAAAAGAACTGGCTAGGTAATTAGTATCTTTTTTGTTCTCATTCATGGAATCTGACCACTGTTTGTGTTGCCATGTACTTTAAGGGTAAAATTAAAATCAAACTTATGACAGAATGAAAATGTTTTGAGTCAGTGCAGGTGTGCTGTGATCTTTACTGTTTTAATTTGAACATCCCCCCCCCCCTTAAAAATTTTCAAAAACAAAGCAAAACTTCAACCACCAATTCAAATCCGAGACTGGAAGGAAGTATTGTATTTATATATGGTATAAGGGTACAAGTAAATTTATGAAGGTCTGCTTAGTGCTAACCAGATTGAACAAATTTCGAAGAAATCCATATTTTTTGTAATTTTTTTCATTAATGAAAAGGCAGCAATTGGAGACAAAACATTGAATTTAAAACTCATTTTGTGCCTTCCGTGTGTATGCATCTGTTCCCAGTTTTTAATTAATGAACCTTATATACATTTACAATTTTCAGAAGTTTTCAGCACTTGGCTAGTTGCATGTTAGTCGAAAGATTGCCTAAAATAGAAATTTGGAGTGAAATTTTGGTTTTTCTCATGAGAGCATTCAAAATTAGTTGTGTACTTGTTTCAAGTACTCTTTCAAATGAAACTGGAGTTTCTTCAGTTAATACTTAATTGTTTTAAATATAAATGTGATCAGGAAGAAAAAGTAAAAATGTCATGATTAATAAGTTAGTGCCATTATTTTAGATCTTTAATGGAGGTTATGCCTGGAGTTTACAGAACATAAAGTTCACAAAGAAAGGCATATAAGCATAAAAAATGTCTGGTCAGTGTTTCATCTCCCGCATATAAAAATAAGCCATAAATTAGTGATGAGCCAGAGAACAAAGTATTTAATGGCTGGCTGCTTTGGAATTAGCCCGAATTTCAAATTGAATGCCTCTTCATGCTGTTTGATCATTGGTGGGTTTTGAAGAGAAATGGTTTTCATGGTTTATTGATGAATATGGCACACAAACTGTCAAATCAATCCATAACTTGATTTCAACCAGAAAAATAAATATGAGGGAATTGTGAAAGTGAAATTCAGCAGAACAATGGACAAAATGAAACATATGTCTAATTCATTGTGCCAACTGCCAGGCCAGCCATTTGATGTTTAACCTTTAACCCTCAGACCAGCCAAGTTATTTTGAAACCTTTAGTTTCGGCTTGATTCTTAATTTCTTGATCCTGTTCAACTTCACATTTTAGCACTAGTCAGAAATAAATATTTAGTTTCTATAAGGAGGGTTGTCTGTGGTGTATGTATAAACATCATATTTTAAATGAAGAAAGATCAAAAGATTAAGTTAGTATTTGCTCTACTTTTGCTGCAGTTTTCATTTGCAGGCATTCATAAGTGGAAAAATTGAGATATAGCCTGATGGGTGGGAAACTAGTCAAAGAAAGATAACTGTTGGTGTGTAAGAAAAAAGCTAAATTATTTCAAAGGAATCCAGATGTTTGCAAATCCGTATACACCCTAAATACCGTGGTTCATCATGATTTTCTGTAAAATATGAAATGTGAACTCTTCCCTGTTATTAAATCAAGAAATATTGTCCAGATGGAGGCAATTTAAGGATATTTAATTTGGATGAAGTGAAATATAGAAAATGGTGTTAATTGGTTGTCCTCTTTGAAGATATCATCTTTTAAATCTTTTCTATGTTTATGAGCATTAATGATAGTTTGGGCTTCAAGAAAAATGAAATTCGGCTTCCTAGATCATGTAGCTGAATTGATAGATTTCGTTCTCTGCTTCTTCTTGAATTTCTTTGAAGAGAAGAATTTGAGTAGCTGTGTGATTTTGCTGATGGGAATTTTATTAGTATTGCTCAAAAGTGTTGAACAAAAAGAAAAAATGAAATAAAGCCCTAACCATTATGTTCAGCAATACCATTCATTCAAGTCAGGCACCTAATTTTTCTTTTTCAACTTTTGAAATAGTTGTCAAAATGCAAGACATTCTCTGGCACATCTTGCCCCTCGTTGCCGATTGTTTGTTTTTTATGTGTTTAAACTCAACTGAATCGGCAAATGAAAAGGTCATCAGTGAAAATGTCAGATTTGTGTTTTCAGTTAATAACCATCTGTTTTAAATGAGTTTCTTTTAAATATTTATCCCACTTAAAAACATATGCTTCCGATTTCCACCAGGCAGGTAGCTGATTTTTTGTGGGAGGGTAAACTGACTAAAAACAACCATTGTAAATGTAGCATAGGTGGACAATCCTTTTCAATTGTCTGCTTTTCTTAAAAAATGTTATAAGTTGGGGTTTTTTCCTTGTTGGAAGAAAAAAAATTGAGTAATGTTAAAAAAAATTTAAAACCCCTGATATCGGATAGACAATGTTATTCTGACATTGCACTTTTCCTACTGAAGTAATTTTAAAGTCATAAATATCTTTGTGTTTTGCAGGGAGGCGAGGCCAGCGCAGTGAGTGGTTCTACTGGAGGGGCACCTGTTCCCCCACCCCCCGGCCCCCCTCCACCCCCTCCCCCTCCTGCCTTTGCTGCCCCTCCACCCTCCTCTGGACCCTCTGAGGATGATGCCAGAGCAGCACTGATGGATGCCCTAAATAAGGGGACAGATATTACCTCAGGTTAGTATAAATAGTGAATTAACATCTTCAGAAGATTATGGATAAAATTATGAGGAAATACACTTAAATATTCTTTGAGGTATGAGATTGCAAACACCCCAGCAATTAGTACTACAGCATCAACTTTGTGCACTCATTTCTAACATGTTCAGGAAAGAAGGAAGGGGACATTATCGACATGGGGGATTGAAGTTGATGTGGCATAATGTGGCCATTTTAAAATTCAGCAGCCTTTATAGATGTGCAATTCTCTCAAATCAAAGGCACAACATAAATTACATCTAGCATTAAATATTCAGGGTGAAAGAAAAAACTCCACCTCAGCAATACAATTACTACATGATTATGTTGTATATTTTATTCAATTACATGTAAAGGTACAATGATTTCATTGTGAATGCCCTGAAATTTTTTCATATTTATTTACAATATTTTTTTCATCTTTTTTTTTTCATGTACAAGTATATGTGTCATGTATGGCATTCTTGTAAGCAAATAAAATAAGAGAATTTTCCATATAATGCATATAAAGCTTTCACTTATATCCTTAGAATTCATCTTTTTAAATCATTACATGTATTTATGTTCTGTCATTAATTAGTGATCTTTCTTTTCGTTTTCCCTGTTACTGTAAATGTGGATGTAATCACTTGAAGGTTGAATGCTTTGCCATCTTAACTGAAGACTGTTGGGTCTGCAATATTTTCACCACACATTTTCAGGCACTGTAAATTCCTTATTTTACGCGAGTACTTAATTCCGCGATCCCGCTGTTTTGCGAGAACATGAAATCGCGAATGGAGAACTTTTTCCTTATTTCTTATAGTTTTTAACTTACAAAAAATAATGGTGAGATTTTAAAATCCACGAAGGGTGCTTCTAGCGATTTTACGCTAATATTAATTCCTCGCATTTAATTAGGAATCTACAGTAATGACAACTGTTCAAAAACAAAACCAAAAAAAAAAACAACCCCACCCCCTCCCCTTTCTTTAATGTAAACCATGATATTGAAATCTATATGAACAAGAATTTCCACTTTTACAGTAATTGGAGGATGTTGCCGTTTTAATAGTTTTCATCCAAGTATGACCATATATGGATGGCTCCTTGTGCTAACACATGATCTGTCTGAATGACCTAATTTCAGGCTTGCGACACGTTTCCGATGCCAAGAAGACCCATAAGAACCCGAACCTTCGGCGCACCAGTCAAGATAACGCTGATGGTGCCTCCTTTAAACCATTTTGTGATGAGCATTTTATCAAACTCTGTACCTTTATTCACATTTCAGTCTAGCTTATTATATTTGCTCTCCATATTACTTCAAATTTAACTGAAAAGTTACTTTAAATTAAAAAATGCTAGGAACTACAGTGGAAACCAATCTAAGACACTAGCACTCTATGCATTTTGTTCTTTTTAAATTAACTTTTACAGTTCTTTTCTGTTAATTGGTAATTAGGATTATTTCAAAGTTTTTTCTTTAAAGTTGATGTTTTAACTGACTTCTGTGTAATGAAATTGAAATTCAATGTTTATTTATGACAATGCATTTTTGATGACTTCTCTTGCTTAAATGCATTTCATCAACTGACACAAATCAAATATCTTGCAATAACACATATATGAATACAGTAGTAACATTGGCTTCTTCATTTAAACTATTAAATTATGATACTATATAAGAATGCAATAGTATAAAGTAATTCTGAATCATCAACTATCGGCATAAAAAAAAGTTTATTTCTATATTAGAATTAAATTTGGAAATAATAAATGTAGGTTTCCACTGTATTATGAGTAAATAAAGCTACATTATAAAAACCAGAGTGCTAAAATATTCATCACATTTGCTTATACATGTGTCATTATTTTAAAAAGTAGTAGATTTTCAATTTATGGGATTTAATTAAAATGTTGTGCACCTCTTTTCATGAAGCTTAACGTTTCATTTTCATCATTTTCTGCAACTAGCTCTCATTTTTTTCAATTTTCAAAAAACTGAAATGAGATTCTCATACGGAAAGAATTTTAAAGTTAAAATGAAAATTATTACTTTTTTTTTTAATAATGAAGATTTTGAGATGAGGTGAACTTGTCTATGTTAAACAGAAGTTGCTTGTCTTATATTTATCACGAGGTCTTAAATTCATATATTTCAAAGCTAACTTGTTATATAATTTACATGTGTTGTTCACATATCTAAGTCTTACCTTTGTTATAAATATTTATCCTTATAATATGAACTAAAAGTGGCTTTCATATATCCCATATATATAATCCCACAATTCCTAATAATATCATAAGAGTTTGTCTTTGTAATTTTGTGAGAATATTTATTGTATGGTGTATTTGAATCATAATTCTTCATATCAGTATCTAGAACTAGGGCAATAATGTCACAATTTTTGTGAACTGGTTCAAGAACTGGAATTAGAACCCTCATTAATTTCCATAACAAGAGGTGGGATCGAGATTTTGTTTTTGGTGCAGACGATACAAGTATTACAAACCAACAACAGAAAACAAGCCATATTTATACTTGTCAATACATGTATCAACATTTTTGTAAAATCTTAGAAATGTTGTTTTACAAGCTGTCTTCCTCCTTGCTTGGTTTCCTTTGCTTTAGTAAATTTGCAATTTGATTTAAATGAAAAGCAAAACAAAATCAGCTAAAATTCACTTTCCCCATGTTATTCTGCATTTCATACAAGTTTTTGGCTTGTTTTCCAAACATAATATTAATGTCTTTAGATTCCCTTGAATGAACTGGATTTATTGTTCATGCAAAGAACCATGTTATCTATATCAGTGAGAGCATGTTTAATGATGGGCATGTGTGTTTTTTAATAACAGGTGTCTTTTTTTCTTTTTAAGATTGCCTTAGTCTCTAAAACTCAAAACAACCATCAGAATTCAGGAACTGACTTTGCATGCTAGATCTCTGTTCAATGAACTGTGTCTGAATAATGCGGGAAAGAAGCTGAGAGTTTTTTTCAAGAGCACATTTTTCACCTTGAATTTTGCAGGACTGAAGAAGGTCACAGATGATATGAAGACTCATAAAAACCCAACATTACGTCAAGGCCCTAAACCCTTCAAAGCCGCTGCCCCACAGACAGCCCCCAAGCCTGGCAAGCCGGCAGTGCAGGCCCCTGCAGCTGCCGCCAAGAAACCGCCAGTGTTTGAACTCCAGGACAAACGTTGGGCCATTGTAAGTAAATGTATATGCAGAGCAGTTTGTTCATGTTTTGTGTCAAAACGTTCATATTCAATGAAAGGCAATAAACTTTGCAGTTATATTGCTTTTCATTCAGAAGAATAAATTTTTTTCCATGAATTTCAAGATTGAACTACTTGGTACGGTAATATATTTGCTTTAAGGACAGTGATCCTCATAGTTATTTCCAATCATTAATGTTGAAGACAATGAACCTTGTAGATATTGCTTTTTACAAATATTAGAAGAATTCTCCATTTTTGTTTGAAAATTGATCATTTGAAAGGACGATGAACCTTGTAGATATTGTTTATAAGATAATCTAGATGATCTCCTTTCGCAAACAGGATTTTAAAAATTTGCATGCTCATTTTTCTAGATTACAATGCTCTCTTTTAACATTTTGAAGATGTAAGTATGACAAATTATAATTATTAAGAGATGGAAAAAAATAAGGATCTTAATGTAAATTTTGAAATGCAAGACTATTCTCTGAACAGGAATATCAAGAGGGTAACAAGAACATTGAGGTAGCAGATACCAATCTCAAGCAGACCGTGTATGCATTCAAGTGCAACAACTGTGTCATCAAAGTCAAGAACAAGCTCAACTCTATCACACTGGGTAAAGGCCAGAGATAATTCAGATTTTTTTATTAAGTTAATTTGAATTTTTTTTACTGTGACAGTTATTTAAGAACCAGTTTAAGGTGGTATGGGACACGTCCACATTGTGACGTACTGTTTATCAAAATAAACAATAAAATCAAATGTAATTTTATAAACAATTTCTTTCTCGAATTAGAACACTAACAGAGTAGTGCAGGGGGTTAGAAGGTTTGCTAGGAATCTGTAAGTCATGAGTTCGAATCCCGTTGGGGTTTTTAAAACTTTTACCTATCCAAAAATTTTAAAAGGTATTTCTTGAATAAAAATTGTAAAATTTAAAAGTTCTAAACTGGTAAATGTAGTATAATTATAATGTACTTTAATCAACATTAATATTGACAGATGTCCCATACCACCGTAAGAAAAGAGAAAAATAAGTTACATGCAAGCAGTTTTTTTTTGCATTTGCAGCATGTTTTTGTGATAACACAATGACATATAAATTATACAGTAAAACACTCGTATTGAAATGCCAGGGACAGGCAAATTTACTTCGTTATAAACGTAATTTGCTATATCCGTCAAGTTTACGACAGGCAATAAAGTCTCAGGGAATGAAAATGACTTCGCTATAAGCGTCAATTTATTATAAGCGTGTTCGCTATAACCGTGTTTTCCTGTATATGTGACTGACTTTCAGGTTTTCAATGGACTTTGTATTGTTTGTTTCGTAATTACAGATAGCTGCAAGAAAACTGCTATTGTCTTTGATGACGTCGTTTCCTCACTAGAGTTCATCAACTGCCAAAGTGTTCAAGGACAGGTAAGATGGGTCAAGGTGGAATTTGTAAACAAAATTGCCCAGTCACATTACTGTTTGACAACACATTTAATAGAATTATTATAATGAGGTTTTTAAAATAATACATATTGCAATCTCTATATGATATATATATTTGATTGCAGGTGATGGGTAAAGTTCCGACCATCAGCATTGACAAGACAGATGGTTGCCTCATCTACCTTAGCAAGGACTCCCTCGATACAGAAATAGTCACCGCTAAGTCCTCAGAGATGAATGTCCTTGTTCCTAAGGATGACGGGGACTTTGTGAGTATTTTCTTTTTAATCACATAGTCTGGTAAAATATGATGTAACAACAATTGTTTTATTAACCTTATTTAATCTTTCAAGTTTGCCAAACTATATCAATTTTCTCTACTAATGAGTAGATAGAAAGGGTAATTTAGATATAAAACTGTTTATCATTATATCATAGGGAAAAGAATAGATGAAATTAGGATATTAGATCAAGAATTTTTTTAACATGTTTTCTTTAGCCCTTATAAAGATTGATTATTTTTTTTCACTTTAATGATATACTAAAAGATTCGCAAATTTTTTAAATATGTTTGTTATCTGTGTTTTCTCTTGTAGACTGAATTCGCCTTGCCAGAACAATTTAAAACAACCTGGGATGGCTCCAAATTTAATACTGTTCAGACTGATATAGCGTAAGCCATTAGAAGCTGCAGTAAAGGGAAGGGGTTCTTGCACCATTCCGTCACATCATGGACCATGCTTTACATAACGCCGATATTGTTTTGTGCGATTCTGAACAGCTAGTATTTAGTTAAATCAATGTAAAACAAGAAATATATAAAAGTAGTGAAATTACTGGTAATACCAGTATGCAAGTCTTTGATTATGCAATGATTGTTCAAGAAATGCAGTATTTTATTTTTCATTGTTATTAAGGGTATCTAAATCTTTAATTTGTGTACGAACACGTAATTTTTATTTCAAGTTACATTAAAATGCATGGCATTTAAAATGTAACTTGTGTTGAACATATGTTTTGATTTAAATTTAATTCTAACACATTATCTGTTATTAATATGTTACATTTTAAGATGGATTCAAACTATCAAATCTTCACAAAAATCTATTAACACATTATTTATGATGTCAAATCTTAGGAAAATGCTTGTATCGTTAAAGTGAAATTCTGTGTTGAAGTTGTTAGCAATGGAATAATTGCTTAGTCCTATAAAGTCTGAAAAAAATTGTTCATCCATTTTGTTAGAGTATTTCAAGGACTTAAATATTCTTTGCAATACCAAACCATATTACATGTATTGGCGAATGATTGTATATCTAGATCAAGTTTAAGAATGAATTTATCAATGCGTAGGATGCATTTACAGAAATATGGAATACCGGTAGGTTACAGTGTGTTATTGAGGAGGAAATTGAACAAAATGGTGCTATGAAAGTGGATATTATATCATAGAATTTTGTCTCTTTTGTTTTTCCTTTGGTATGTTTTTAGCAGGCTACAAACATTTTTATTTGTTTGACATATCTTCCATTACAGTGTATAATGAACAACACACCAATTCCATGTATCTGTTCAATTAAGTCTCTGTTTAGAACTTTTATATTATTATTTCTTTTTCTTTTGTCTTGTGTAAGCTTTTTCTAAATTCACTATCACTAATAAAGATATCAGTATTCAAAGATGATGATTTATTTAAATGTTGCATGTTTGGGTTTAGAAGTGCATGGACACTATTTTCGTCAAATTTTATTGTTTACAGGGCTTTAGAAGAGTTTTTTGGCATATCTTTAGTTTCAAGATGCATCAAATGACCAATATTATTATTAATTATGGAGGCTAGGTGGACAACAAATGAACCATTTTATTTATATGTAGATAATAACAGGATTGGAAAACAAATATTGGTCAAAAGCGAAGCGTAGGTTACCATGACTTATTTTAGAATAAAGATAAAACAAAATTGTAAGATTTATCCGAGTATGATGATCATTGACCTTATCATATAAGTAAAAGATCCAACTAAAATAGTTTTTTAAATACAAAAGGTCGTTCACTGTGACCTTGATATAAGGATTTGAAGACATGAGAATGCTTGCATTGTAATATCACAAATTGTAGCATTGTAGTTCTTGAGAAGGTCTGAAACATTTTCCCGAGATATTTTTGTGGTAAACTTTGAACACCTCCTGTGGCCCTAGTATTGGTCCTGAGGTTATGGTTTTAAGAAATTACTCTATAAACAGAAGCTTTTATGTAAATATGTATTGTCACTTATGATGCAGTGGTTCTAGAGAAGAAGATTTTCCAAGACATACACTCCACTTTCACTGTTTCGTATCTTTACAATAGAGATTTTCATTTCCATAAGGATGCTTTGTACCAAGTTTGGTAAAATTTGGATCAATGGTTCTAGCGAAGAAGTAAATAATGTGAAAAGTTTACAGATTGACGGTCAGACAGACGAACGTACGACGGGCAGCAATCTAGATGATAAGAAAAGGTCACTTGAATCAAAGGTTTACGCAGGTGAGCTATAAAGAAAAGTAAATCACAATGGCTACCATATTGTAAAGTACATTTTATAATTTCATTATGCTGTATTTTATTTTCTTATTACAGTTATGTGACATGCATACTGTGTATCTATTTTATTTTACCTAAAGCAGAATGTTCTCCAGAATATTAATTTTTTGTGAAAAGTTTATGAGATATTAAACCAAATTTTAGATGTAGTTTTGAGATTGGAGAGCGTATAGATGTGTTATCAGTTAAATCAATCGATTATGAAAATGACGTAATGAGAAGATGTTATGCGCATTTATCAGTTTGTATTGATATTGTCATGTTGTAAAGTTTGAATTTAACAAATTTTGTATATACTGCTAACCGATAAATTAAAAAAATTACAACATGACAATATATTTACTGTACCAAACTTATTACAACGCTCAAAATCGATCTTGTAATAAATATTCATACTAGTGGTCAACAAAATTTTTGTGGTAAAAAATGCTATCAAATTTGATATTCTTTTAAATTTTCTCTGGATTATCTATCCTATATAGACAAAGAAGTAGAGAGAAATTCGCCTACTTATGAAAATCGACATGCCAGATTTCAAAACTAATGAAAATCTTATCTTTTTTATAATACATGTAAATAGAGACGGACAAAGTCCGGATAGATCTAGGTTTCTGTAATTAATCAAGTAAAACTTTGTCCTACCTGAACGACTTTCAAATTACATAATTCATGCATAAAACCATGGATTTGACAACAACAAAAATGGGTTAATGAGTTTTAGTACAGATAAGAAGTTTTAATAAAATGCGTGCAAAGAGTTCCAGAATTTTCAGAAACGAACTCAGTGTGTTGAATAAGCAGAATACGGTTACGTAATTTTCTTTACAAAATACTGTTGGTTCCATACAAAGAATGTAAATCTGTACACTTAATTCTGTCTATAGCCTCAAAATACAAATTAAAAATATTATTTCATATGTAAGTGACCATTAGTAAAATGCACGAAATACATAGTATCACTTAGTGCGCAAATTTTATTGTTTAGAATAAAAATAAACTTTGAATTAACTGTGCATAGTTTTCAGTAATCAAACTTCGATACAACCTCAAATCTTTATAATTATGCAAATCGCTTAGCTTGAACACGTTTGATTTGTGTGAAGCTGTCTAATAGTTTTTCTTCAGGGTTTATCTTTAAATCTTTAACGATTAACCTTCTGCATATCTTCATTTAAATAACTAGTTAGAACTATTAAGATAATAAGCGCTTTCGGTGTAAACAAACTACCTAATATTAATGAACACATTCTAAATTAACAGCAGCTGTCATGGGGAAAATGTTGGCTTGGATTATTTTGTTTGCAGTGGGATGTTGCGCGGAATATCAAAATTCAGATGGGTTTTTGAAGGTATTTTTATTTTTTTTTAGATTAAAAATCATTCAATTCTTTGTTGATTTTGCAATTCATTTTTATTGCTCACTTTTTTAAAACAAAATTTCTGTTGTTGACAGAGTAATAACCCCAATTAATTATGGAGATAAAAAGGGACTAGCATTCCTAAATGTAATTTCCACAAAATAACTTCCCAAATGCAAACAATGAATAATGATAGAACCATTTTAACAAGACCTTGGACTTTCAGTTGCGCGTAGCTATCTATTCCTTGCGTCAAAACAAATTAAAAATGACGTGGTTTCAAACGAAATATGCTTAGATTGCGTAGTCTTGGCTCAAAAGCCAAACAAATCTTGTTTATTTCAAAGAGCCATGGCTGTGTGGCCTACAATGAAATAGACAGGCCTACGTCACATTGCCGTTTGACACAACTACCCAAAGTCCAAGCTCTTGTTAAAATGGTTCTAAATACTATCGACTGGATTGCCAAATAATTAATAATTTGCGTTATTTTCGGATATATTGGCTATTTTACTGTGTAATGAAGCCCTTCAAAGGATGCATCTTTTAAATACTAGTATATTAAAAATCAATGGCTCGAAACACATGGTCAATGTACATGTACATGTATATTCATACAGGATCTGTTGTGTTATTTTTTACACTCAATGCGAGCATTTAATTTTGTATTATTTAGATTTCTCTCTGTTTCTTGAAAACTTGTTTTTATTGATCATTAACCTGTATTTGTATATGCAACTGAGAGATTTTAAAAGAAAGTTGTTTGCCGTGCCCCTACTGAAAAGATAAGTTTTCAGAGGTCAACTATCCAACAGTTTTAAGATTTCATTACTCTTGAATCGTTGAATGATTTTTTGCAAATTTTAGCTTTTCATCGTATATGCTCAGTATAATAAATCATATATGAAATGTGTTTATTTGACAGGCTCACAATATTATCAGGCGCTTTGAGTACGCTGCTAACATGAAAGAAATGGTAGGTTTTGGGTAAAAAAAAATATGACATCGCTATCGAGGCGTAAACAACCTATGTTACAAGAACTAGAATAATTTGACTGCAGATTCAAAAATCTTTAACCAATATATTTTATAAATATCAATATCATTTAAAACTTTTAAGGAATAACCAATTGATTTTTTTTTAGAAGTGGGACGAAGATTTGGCATCACTGGCGGAAGGGTGGGCCAAAGCTTGCGTCAGGGGCCACAACCAGAATAGAGAGACTCGAGAGTTCAAAAAGGTCGGCGAGAACATATACCGAAATACACGTAAGGGTCTTTAACATTAATGTTTAATCATAAGAATCTAGTTTTACATGATAAGTTTAATTTAAGTTGAAAATAATTTGGAAGGGGTGGCAATTTTTTTTTCACATTTATACATTGGTTTTTACCCGTCGACTTAATTAACGTTAAGACTAAAAGTCTTCTGTGAATGAGTATTCCTAGCATATTTTTTGTCAACAAGAATAAAATAAAAAATTTCAGGTAGAAAGTCTGGTTTTGATGCCGTAGTGAGCTGGTTTAAAGAGAAGTCTTCATATAACTTAATGGAGGGCAGCTGCAGCGGAGTATGTGGTCATTACACACAGGTAGAGCACCACGGTTACTTACATGTTGAAGGGCTACAGGTCTCGCACAAACCGTTTTGTTTATCTCGATCACCTGTATATCTTCTGTAGGTGGTTTGGGCGGACTCGGAATATTTGGGTTGTGCTGTTGCCTTCTGCCCGAAGTTCTTCAGAGGAAGAGGGGGTTACAATTATGTTTGTAACTACGGACCAAGGTAATCTGTGCAAAACATTACATGATATGTCTATAAATGAGTGGACAAAATCGTTTAATCTTTATCCACACTTTATCCAAGTTTTGTTTACTAAAATAATTCTTTTCTTTTTCTTTGAGAACTTTTAGACAAAATATTGGTCTTTAATAGTATCTCAAGGTAAAAAGAATATTTGTAGAGAAAAAAGCAAATATAGAAAGTAAAATTACGATGAGAAAAAAAGACTTGGAATCAACGAAGTTACAGACAAACAAAGCATTTTTAAATCAAAATTTCCTTTTTTATTCAACCAATGAAATGAAACCACGGATTATTTGACACATTTCCCCTTTCAAACACCACCGTCATTCCTAAATGAGCCCTCATTCATGATCAATTGAAGAAAACTCGCGCACCTTCTAGGTGAGCTTCATTTAGAACGCGGCTTAGAAATTCATTATCGATCCATAATTAATGTTGCTGCATTTATACAAACCGCAAATATTCTTTAGGGGCAACTGGAGAGGGAAGAAGCCATACGTTCCCGGCATTCCATGCAGCAGCTGCCCCCTGGGCTACGAATGTCCGAGGGGTGTGTGTGCCAAGGAGTCATGAGGCTTGGTAATGCAAAGCAGGCAGCTCCCAGGTCAAAAAGGACGTGTGATTTGAAAAATAAATCAATTACTGAAAAGTTTATATAACACACGGCCTTGATGTTTTTTTTTTATTTTTACGACCATTTTATTAATTGATATTGGCATATTATCTATAAAGTTACAATGTGGGTTTCTTGTTATTCTGTAATCCCGTGTGATATACATGTACATGTGCATTTGATGTACGGGACTGGAGGATGTTGTTAATTAAACAAATTGATGCAATCTACGAAACATAATTGTTTAGGATTTTTCTACTTATGTTTATGCTAATGTTTTTATGCAAAAAAAATATTAAAGCATTAAACATATTCATTAACCTAGAGACAAAAAGAACTGTAGATTGTTTAAATATGCCGCTGTCGAGAGCAACAACTTTCCTATTACCTAAAATGGATAAAAATATGGCGATGGTAATGCAGTCCTGATCGAGAAACAAAATGGAAACAAAGTCGTGTTAATTGTTAAATGTGCTTTCTTGTTCAATGTTTGAGTTATCTATACATGATATTAACAATATTCTAATTAGGAAAACAAGTAGAAAGTATAGGTGTCAGAGATTAGCGTGTACGATATTTGGTGGAATGATTTTTCAACAAGTATGTTCTACATGATTTAATCTGTTTTGACACAAAGTCCGTATATATTTTCAAAACTTGTCTCTGAATGGAAAGAAAGATCAGTTGTTTCATTTTGTATATTTTGTATTTACTGGGTGGCAGTCAAACAACACGACATCTTGTGTTTTTGTTTTTATTGCTATCCAGTAAATTTGCGGATTTAAAAAAAATGCTTATGAAATTGTGGTTAATTTATGCATCTGCCTAGTTTAGCCTGTTTTTCAATCATTTAATTTCGGTTGTTTCGTCTTGTTACAGCTAGAAGCAACTTAATTTCAATAACTTTCTACGCAATGTATTGGTAATGCTGGAGCTCGGGGACAAACAAAAATTAATTTATTGCATAGCGCACGTGTGCAACGGTCACGCTTGCAGGTATCGTAACAATATTCATTTGTAAAATGGAGGTAAGGTGGAGTTATTGATTTTAAAAGATTATGGAACTTAATAAGTATATACAATCATCATCAACGACTTTATAAAAATTTAGGGATATAAGGTAGGCGTGATTTGATATAAATTCTGGACCGTACCGAATCTGCAACCATTTCCCACACTGCCCTCAACCTACCGGTAATTCTGACATGAACAGGATCATCCTCCTTCTAGGACTGGCAATTGCGGCCTTCGCCCAAAATGATTTTCTGGAGGTACGTTCATTGTTGTGTAATTATTCCTCGAAATTTTTTTCTGAGTTAGTATTTAGAAAATAAGCAAAGGGAAAGTGATCGGATACAAAATATTAATTTTTTGATTATTGATTTTAATAGTTTTAATAAGGAACGTTTTAAGAATGTATAGGTATTCTTTTTGTTTGATCAGATTTTTAAAAATATTTTTGAAATGTTGATCAGTTTTGCTTTTTTAAGGAAATATACTTTTAAAGAAAACTTTTAAAATATCAATTTAGTAACCTTATATTCTTGACTGTTCTCGATTACTGTATACAGGTAAATATTCACTCCGTTTTATTTTCGCCCCTTTCACCTTCGTTGTCAGCAGGCGAATTTAAGACCGAGCGAATTCAAAATAGCTCTTTGATTACTGTGTGTATTAGAAGGAGTAGTACCGCACAACTGTATCTGGGCGAATTCAAGACTGGATGAATACGTTTTCAAGTGTATAAGGGCGGGAAAAAAACACTTGGGATGAAAATCACCGTGTATACTGCATCACATCACTGCCATTTACATTGTTTAAACGTTGCAGGCACATAACCAAATACGGAGACAAGAAAGAGGAGCTGCAAACATGAAGATGATGGTATGTCGCCTTCAAACTATTTGTTCTCTCCATTTTCTTTCTGTGAAACCTTCACAAAGATATTGTACGGATGTCAATACATTTTTATTAACCTTATTTTACGAGGAAATCAAATGAACTGGATCCAGAAATTTTCATGGAGTGGTTTGGGTGTTTGAGGTAGAAATGTGTTTTATGCAATGCCTAGTGGAGGTTCAAAGCTCATTTTCAATAATTTTACTACGGTATGTGAATTTAATGAGTTTCAATTCACAAGAGTATGGGGTCCTTACACGAGAACTCCGCCCCTTCTCTATTCTTACAAAATTGATTTCTTCGTTTGATTTAATGGATTTTTAGTGAAATTTAAGACTTTATTATGAAACAGAGTTGGAGCCCAGAATTGGCCACTGTTGCGCAGAGGTGGGCCAATACCTGCCGCGAGGGTCACAACCCACGGAGAAGTAGCAGTAGTTACCGGAACTTAGGAGAAAACATTTACCGCAGAACAGGTAATGCACTCGGTTGTTTTGAACACTTTGCTACAGAGATGGAGATATTTTTTGCAAAGTAAATTGCACATCTATTTTAAAACCTTTATTATAAAATCTTCAAATTCTTTTTATCGTATCCTTGACGTAAACATTTAAAATAAACATATTTCTTCCAAAAAATGTTCGAATTCTCTCTCTCTCTCTCTCTCTCTCTCTCTCTCTCTCTCTCTCTCTCTCCTCATGGTGTTTCCTTTCTCCTACAGATCGAGCCTCTGCTATTGATGTAGTAAAGAACTGGTATTCAGAAAAAAGGCAGTATAATTTCAACTATAACCATTGTTTTGGCGTTTGTGGTCATTACACACAGGTTCTTATAAAAAAAACCCACCAGATCTTTGGTTTTATTTTCTTATCTTGTAAACATTGGTATAAGCTACATGTATGCCAGAAAATACTTCTATTTTTCCTATTCTTTGCATGACTTGAAGCTGGATGTAAACCAAACAATATAAAAAATAATCCATATATGACATCAAGAAACGTGTCAAGGTTATTTATTCTTAGGTTGTGTGGGCTGACTCCGACGCTCTAGGCTGCGGGGTGGCCTATTGCAGGAACCTCTTTGGGGGCCGAGGAGGTTACAACTACGTCTGTAACTATGGACCGGCGTAAGTATTCCTTTGATCAAAAATCATATTTGCATGTATTAGGCTGCGGGGTGGCCTATTGCAGGAACCTCTTTGGGGGCCGAGGAGGTTACAACTACGTCTGTAACTATGGACCGGCGTAAGTATTCCTTTGATCAAAAATCATATTTGCATGTATTAGGCTGCGGGGTGGCCTATTGCAGGAACCTCTTTGGGGGCCGAGGAGGTTACAACTACGTCTGTAACTATGGACCGGCGTAAGTATTCCTTTGATCAAAAATCATATTTGCATGTATTCAGTTTAAAGTTTTAACACCATATCTGTATTTATTTATATGTAAATCTAAATGTAATATGAGCATCGGAGGTGTTCTGGAATTTTGGCATTTCTTATGCTCTGTTTACAAACAGAGCAATATCACATTACAGTTTATAATTTTTAATTATTGAAAAACAAACTTATCAATTTTGACCACCCCCCCCAAAAAAAAACCCCCGCTAAAATAAAAAAAAATTGATGTTTCTAACTTTCATCAACTGTATATGTTGCCAACTTATTTGCTATTGACGTTAAAAAGGCGAGAATGTCGATCAAATGAGTTTCGTAATTTTGTTATCAATATTTCAACAAAAATTAAATAAAATGATAAAATTAATAGTAACAAATTATTTTGGTTGTGTATTAAGACTATTAAGCCAAACTCTGACTGTACATGTATTTTACAGGGGTAACTGGAATGGTAAAAAGCCGTACATCGCTGGACGCCAGTGCAGTCGCTGTCCCCGGGGATATAGGTGTCAGCACGGACTGTGTGCAAAGTCAGTCTGGAAATAGATTTATCTTGGCAATAAATTATACAGAAATACACTTTCTATGAATATCTTATGTACAAAAGTTTTATTTACACTATATAATACTAAAGCGTATTAGTGCCACATCGTGAACTTTTTTATTTTAAATTCCAACTTTTAATCTTTGGATTTCCAACTTTAATCTTTGAATTTTCAACTTTAATCTTCTTTTGATATGTTATAAATTTTTCAATTTCAGACAAATGACTTTAAATAATAGATCTTTATCAACGTCATATTGATAAAGACACGATAGAAATATACAAATTGCAAGGTTTTGTTTTGATGTTAATTGTCTCTTCGTGAGCTTCTTTCTAATACTACATTTGATTAACGGCACCCTCTTGTTTTACATATTAGGATAGCGTTTATTTGAGTCAAAATTATTTCGATATTTGGTATTCAATACTTTAAACATGTATTGCATTTTTATTTTTTTAATGAAAACTTCTAGTTTTGACATATACTATAATTTAATGCACATTTTGCTTGTGATATAATACATACTGTAATATTAGCAAGAAAACAATAAATTTAAAACAAAAAATGTTGGAAATTTCAGGATTAAAGTTTGAAACTCTAATTTCATAGTTGGCTGTTCCAGCTATAAAGTTGGAATTTCCAACTTTAAAGTTGATTTTTTAAACAAGAAAATGCTTAAAGTTAAAAATTCCAACTTGAAAGTATACTTCACAACGTGATACGCTTCCATAATATAAAGCATTTATATGTAAATCATACCTTTTGTGCTGTCTTACAAACCGTCCGTCCGAGTTCTAAAATTCTTCGCGTGCAGAATGGACTACAAAATATCTTCGTTTATCTGAGCACATCATTAACAACAACAACAGCGTTTGTTAGAAGGTACATGAATTTCATCTGTGAAGGTTTCCTGGGAGAGTGGAGGGGAACATTATTTAATACTGTTTATTATATTGTTAAATGTTCGATTCATGGTTAAGTTTCACAATTTGTTTAGCAAATTTGTTTTGCCTTGTTGAATTTATTCTGCTGTATTTTTGTAAATCTTACACTATAGATATGCTTCACTTTTATTTCAAAAGGCGTAAGGTTTATCACAACATTGAGCACTATGTACATTCCCACCGATATCATATGCCGAGATGGACGAGCGGTAAACAAACTGACCACTCACTACTATAGGATGATTAAGTATTCTATTTGTATACTTCATATGTATTTAGCTGTCAAGTTAACTAGAAAAGTTTAACATTTAAAATGCAAGGTGCTGGTCAGCTTTAATAAAAAAAAAAAAATAAGTACAATTTTAAGTATTAATTAAACATGTCTATAACGCATTTAAATGTGCCGCTGCTAAGAGCGACAACTCGTCTTAGATACCAACGTTACATCAGACGGTCCATCAAGGGCGATGAGCACCACACTGGACTCTTTAATATCTACAGTTAAAAAATAACATCAATCTATCAATTTACGCAACACTTTGGTGGACTGGCAATCATTTTTTTTAAGGAAATACGAGTTAAAAGTGAATGCCATTTTTCGTATTACATGTAGTGATTCATCCAAAGTTAAGATTCTTGAAAATTGTGTTTACAACAGCGTTTTGCAGTCTAAAAGTGTTAAATATAATTGTTAAAAATATAAATTTTATACATAATATCAACCAACTTATGGTAACTTCACAGTAATTTCGTCTGACCTCATCCAGAAACAAACCTAATTTCAATAATTTTATGCGTACAACACCTATATTGATGCCGGATGACATAATTTGTCTGCAAGTGTTGTAACGATAGTCATACTAAACTCTGTAGAAGAAGAGGGTATATTTAGATCATATGATGAATTAAAACGGATGTGAAATAAATCAACAACTGTTGCAGTAATGGAATTTTTTAAGTGAATCATGTAAGAAGAAGAGCAGGTAGGCGGGCATTTATATATATAGTAGACCTGACCGAACCTACAGCCATTTCCAACGCTGATCATATCCCCATTTGGCACCAACATGAATAGGTTCTTTCTCCTTCTAGGGCTGGCCATTATGGCCTTCGCCCAAAATGATTTTCTGGAGGTACGTTTATTTTAATTATTGTGATTTTATTATCATTTTTATTTTTCTGCAACAATGACTTTTATAGCCCTATGTGTATTTCTTCAAAGGGTTGCATCAGTTGCGATGCATTTCATTGATACCTTATATACATGTAAAAATTGAGGCTTTTGGATTTTTGTCTTGAAAAGATGTCCAAATTGATTTGTCTGATTTCGTTTTAGAAGAATGGGATATTCTTTTTTAAACAAAGATAAATTTGGATTGTCTTTCGTCTGAAATCATTGTCAACATACATGTAGCCTCCTCCGCTGTTTCATTTTATTCTGTACTGTGATATAAATAACGTTGTAGGCACACAACAAATATCGGCGAAGAATTAAGGGGGCCGCCAACATGAAGCTGATGGTATGTTGTTCAAATCCGAGAGTCTTGGTGCATGTCTTATATCTTGGTCAATTATTGTCTGCTGTTCACTCTCCATCCCCATTCCCCACTTTTGTCACCAATTTCAGAAATAGAAGAACAGAAAACCCCATGAGATTTAATACAAAGTTATTTATATGTTTGCCTTCCAGAATTGTCGTATAAATTGTATAGATTTGTATAAAAGGTATATAAAGCAAATTGGAGTTTCAAACCTTCTTCCCTTACCAGTGTGTAATAGAAAAATTATATAAGATGAATATGAATTTGTACACAAAAACGCCTAAGGGGCATGGTCACGATTTTGGTCAAAATTTATTTGTCCGTTTTTAATGCTTACAATGTTTCAATGAAGACAATCTCAGGTCAGGTTTTTGTTTGCATTTTGAACTTTCAAAATTAAGACAAAAAAAAATTGTAAGAAATGCTAGAACATGTATATTTATGTTCAAAACTAATAGACACGTAAAAAAAATTAGCGTGTAAATTATTGAACCAATGAAAACAAAACCATGGAACAAACCTGGTTTATAAAGGAAAGAATTTTTTGAGCTCTGTTTGTTGCTTATAACTCTACAACTAACACTCAAATGTTGATCATTAGAAACGCCTTACTAAAACGTTGTAAACAATAAAAAAATTCTTTTTTTACCAAAATGACCCTTAAAATCCACGGCACAAACAAATTATAGTAGATCAGAAACCATTGGCGAGGAGAGCATCGTCGGAACCCACGGGTTATCTCTCCGTTATACTGCTCTCAGCAGAGAAAAACCCGTGGGTTTCGGGGATGCCAGGAGAGAAGCGTGTTCGGAAACCGCTGGCTTTCGAAGATAGGAACCCCGGAGAAGTTTTGTTCTGGGGATTTTTTTTTTTTTACATTTCTTATGATATTTTGTTAGTGTGAACTTTTTAGTGTCTGTTATACAGAAATGGAGCTCAGAACTGGCCAATGTTGCACAGAAATGGGCCAATACTTGCCGTAAGGGCCACAACCCAGGCAGAAGCAGCAGGGAATTCGGTAGCGTTGGAGAAAACATATACCGCAGAACAGGTATATAACGCATTCAAACGCATATTGTGTGTGTGCTTGTGTGTGTCTCAAATATGCTTTCTCTCTTTCTCTCTCTCATTGTGCTTCCCTTTCCGTTCAGATCAAGCCCATGCTAATGATGTAGTAAAGGCCTGGTATCTAGAGAAAAGACAATATGATTTTGGGAGCAACTCTTGTTCTGGCGTTTGTGGTCATTATACACAGGTAAATCCGACTTTTGATTAATGGGAATTCTGTTAACTCCTTGTCTAAACAACCACACATAAATAACTTACTTTCATTATTTATCTAACTGGGTTACAACTTTATTACAGCGACAGGATGTAGATAAATAAAATTATGATAATTTGAATACTTCTTACCAAAAAAATAATTAACAAATTCATTGCTTTAAAAAGTTCTATATATTATTTTTGCGCAATATCCTTGTACATGCCCGGATCTAGAGAGGGGATAAGGAGGGTCCATACCCCCCCCCCCCCCCCACTGCAAAATCAAAATTTCTGTAAATTACATTATAAATTACCCCCCCCCCCCCAAAAAAAAAAATGCCTCATACCCCCCCCCCCGACCCCCCGGTAAACTCAAATAACTGTCGGACACCCCCCCCCCCCCCCTGAAAAAATTTCTAGACCCGCGCATGTTGTACATGGAATATTGTGGAATTGACGGAGGCAGTTGAGTATATTGTATGCTTACAAGGGCGTGATTTAGGTTGTGTGGGCTGACTCTGAAGCTGTAGGCTGCGGGGTGGCGTATTGCAGGAACCTCTTTGGGGGCCGAGGAGGGTACAACTATGTCTGTAACTATGGGCCGGCGTAAGTATTGCTTGCAGCTGACCACACGGGTTGACTTTGGCGTGTTATGAATTGTTTGAAACATGTTCGAGAGGTGTCTAGTTTTACTTTTACTGTACCTGTATTAGTTTACATCTATACGTGTCCATATTGGGTCAAGTGATAACTTTCTTTGAATAGTAAGATTTTGTTAACATTTCTGTAAAGTTTCCGTTTATGCATGTACAATGTATACACATGTAGCTACAAATACCTAATTCAATTTCAACCCCCCCCCCCCAAAAAAAAAAATGCGATTCCAATGTTGATACTTGTAGTTGTTTTCTTCTCTATAGTTTTCGATGAGTAATTATATTGTAATTTATAAAGAGTACATAAACACATTTAAAATCACACAAACCTTAACTGTCTACTGAAAAACACGTAGTAATTAGCATTTTTTAAAATATCGTTTTGCAAATAGAAACATTTGTATCAAAATCAGTACCCCCTTTCAAAGGTTTTATAGAAAGATTTATTGTTTAGACATTTTTAAACATTCTGTAAATTCTAGAGTAATCTCCTTTACAAAAATTTAGATTATTGATAATCAAAATTTGTACATGTCATGTACCAATTTTGATTATCAATAATCTAAATTTCAACACCCCCATTGTTGATATTTCAGAGGTAATTGGGTAGGACGGAGGCCATACATCGCCGGACGCCAGTGTAGTCGCTGTCCCAGCGGATACAGGCGGTGTTATAGCGGATTATGTTCCAGATAAACCCCCACACACCCCCATCAATCACCTACTACACCCCCCCCCCCCTCCATAAAAAAAAAACCCTCCGAAACTCGGTTTCTTACTGTATAACAAATTTTTCTTCTACATGTGTATCTTAAAGACCTTTGTAATCTAGTTCAGTGAATTCTTAACATTATATTTAACCAATATTTAACCAAAATAAACATAAAATGTTTCAGTTGTGTATTTGTGTTTTCTCTAGTGAAGATTTTGGGTTTTTAAAAATCTTTTTCCTGCCGAAAAATGGCATGCATTGTTCGTTTAAAATTTACAAGATAATTAAATTTTAGAAAAACTTTTTTTCTCAAAATATTTTCCCCTTTAAAACAAATTTGATAGAATCGAAGAAATTGGCAAACTATACATCAAAGCCACAGACACTTGTTCCTCTAATACATACTAGTATTTGCCTCAATAGTAATTAGTTCAATATGCTTGTATTATTTTTCTGCTACGATTTGATTTGAAAAACTATTTTCTGTGATCAAAACAATACAAGAGTATTTGAAATTATATAAATTATATTAAAAGTGCCAGAGATTTGTTTTCCAGCAGAGTGAATGAAATATTTACCAAGAAAATTACAAGTTGTAACTGAAAAGCCGTCTAAAAATTTTGAGAATAAAGGATCTCACATGATTTGTGATTGTCGTGCGATTTTAGAGTTATCTTTCTTACTACAAGATTTCGCCTACTCCTGTGAAAAAAAAGGGAAGTATTTTTTCTTTAATACAAGAGGAGCTACAAACTTGATAGGCATCGATCTTTACTATTCTAAGTGAGAGTATTGTGAAATTTGTATCTTTTGATTGCAGTTTGAAAAATATTGTAAAATAGTGAGAAATTTATGTTGTTGTAAATTATGTATAATTATTACTAATAGACTTTAGAGAAAAATTTTTAAAATTGTGAAAAAAAATTTCCTTTTGAGAAAAAAAAACGGCGACAAGCATTAGAATAAAGTTCACCATCAAAAAGTAGCATCTCAGATAGTTGACAAAGTATTCAAAATGAAAAAGATTTCCTTACGAAGTGTTTGTAATAGACCCTTTCAGGGCAACAGTGGTACTGCTCTCTTGCAGGGGAAATTGATAATTTGTTTTTTCTTAATTTGATCCAGGGGTAAATACAAGTAGGTAGATAATTGATTGACTTAGATAAAAAAAAAACAAGTGACATTACATCATATTTCACCAAACTATCTCAATTTGCCTTCAAAATAACAGTACCGCAGTTACTGTGAAGGAGTATATATATATATATATAGTACATAATCCTTCTAGTTATTTTTTTTTTACTCATCTGAAATCACATAGCAACAAGCAATATTATTTTGTGAAATATTTTATTTCATAACAGTCTGAGTTCAGTATAGAGAACTACGCCCTTGTCAACAGTTTCAGTAACACAGACACGCACAGTCCAATAATACAAGAACACCACGGTTTAAATACAACAACAATTGATAATCGAGTCTGTATCTGAAAACACAGACAATCTCTAATAACAGTTCTTACAACAATGAAGGTGAACTACAAGTTTTCAGCCATTATTATGCCAACAAAACTTACAGATATTACAAAAAATACACCTGCCAGCAGACTAATTGGAAATTGACCAAGAATAGTCATGCACAAATGCTAAAAAGCATGTGCAAATCTAGAGAGCCATCCCCCAAAACCTGGAAAATTTTAAGTTTTTAAATCCACATAAATTTTTAATTGAAAATTGGCCCAAGATCCCCATGGCAAGCACAATTATCACTTGAAACCCCCCCCTTCCCTCCCTTGAAAGTTTTTCTGGATCTACTCATACAAAGATACTTCTGAAAATTGGAAGTTTATGCCTTATGCATGTTTACATAAATACAAATGTACATGGTAAAATAATATGTGTTAAAATACTAGGTTGTAAGGTTATACAAAATTACCGAAGAATTACATGTGTATAGTAAGCACCATAACTTGGAATATTAGAAGAAGAGGATAGGGATAAAAAGAAAATCTATTTAAAAAGTTACATTAAAATAAAAATTTGCATTGTATAGAACCTGAATATTCCAAAGTATCTTTTCACAACATGTGGAAGACAACTCAAAAATGTTTTCAAGAGACAAACCTGCATTCCTGAAGGTGTATAAACAAGATAAAAAGAAATAAGATACATGTATAATAAGAATAAATAGGTTAAGACAACAAACCAAATGATGGCATTCTTGCTTTACAAAGATACACATGAACATAATGAAACACACAATTTGGCACTTGTTTGTTTTTTACAACTCATAGCTACAATAGCAACCCAATATTTTTCTCAAAATCCATTGGCATATACATCATAGAACAAAATCTAATCTAAGCTCTATGGGAATGGCTGCTTTTCATGGACAAAACTTTGATCACTTTGACAGACATTTGCACTATTGATAATTAAGCACTCAACAACTTGATAACTCCAATGAACTCTTACTTATGATGAGCAAAATCATCAAAGTTGCTGTGAAGGTTCTAAAACTACATAACTACATGCAAGGAATATACACATAATAAAGATATGTCAATAAGTAGTTCATTCAGAAAGGACCTAAATATACTCCATTTGTTATCTTTCTTGGATCTCTTGCTTGGAGAGTGCATCATCCTTTTGATCACTGCTCTGAAATTCTGGGATAGCCAGTACTTCCTGTATCCTGTCCTCTACCTCATTCTCAATGTCTGGCTTGGACTCCAGATAAGAGTGCCAGTCAGAATGGGGTAACCTCGTTTTAGGGGTCAAATCTGTGGGACTAGGGAGTTTGATGTCTACATCGTCTATATCAAAGATTTCCTGCACACTGTAGCAATCTTTATTGCGTTCATCCTTGTAATAATACGCCATGACCGATTCCATCTCGTTGGAAATATGCAGGCACTGTTCAAAAGTGTCAAACAACTGATTTGAGGCTTGTTCACCTGTCGCATTTAGATGGATGTTTTTACCCATTCCTTCTGCATGCATTTCAACATGGCTTATATCCATATGGTTTAAGTGCCTCCCACAATGCCCAATGGACAACCTGCGGTCGTTGGATTCTGTTTCAAAGTCAACAGCGAATCCAATGTTGAGGTTTCTGACTGATGGGTTGATTGGCTCCGGTTGATAAGGGCTCATCATCAGGGAGTTGGGTAGCAATGGTTGATTACCGTAGTTAATCTCTGTGATAGCCAGCTGACAGGTAAAGCTGAAGAGGAAAAAGTTAATTCTATGATCAATCTCTTTAATATTTTTCTACATGTAAATTTCATGTTAATAATTGTTTGGTTTTTCTTAAAATAAATTTTCTTACATATATTCTAAAAAAATACAAAAAGGTGCAAGATATATGAAAAATGCCTTTCTTTGGTGATTTGTTGAACTGATATTGGACTAAACATATACTGATAGCAATAAGAGAATTTCCTTACCGAGCTGTGTATTTTCTTTTGTTATGTTGAAACAGATGAATAAGATGGCGCAGCATATTGATGGTTTCTTGAGACATTTGTTGGACGTCTCTAGGTAATGATGGCAAGTATTCCAAAACTCTGTCAGAAAACCGAATAGCTAGGTTAATACTTATGTCAATCAAAATCCTGCATTGGATGAAAACTACCACTCTCCAAATTCTTCAAAATCATTTCCAGAAAACACACAAGTGTAATGAGACATTAAGGTAATTTAAATGCTTGTTTTGTTTCGTATTGCACATTTAACTTTCATCATAAAATATAAAATAGATGTTGGACATATCTTAATATAGGTACAAAAAATAAACCATAAAACGATCAACATAAATTGAACAGCTGGCAAAATTTCTATCCAACAAATATTTCACAAGCACTCTATTGACAATTATCTCCCTTTTAATGGAGGGAGGAGGATAAAGTGTTTTACCTCAGTCCATAGTTGTAGATGATGTCAGCAGGCAGGAACCATGGAGCCACCATGATGGACGCCACACGCAGTGCACGGTGCCGGTGAATGTACGACTGAAAACCTTTGTTCATGGAATCACACGCCACTTGGAAAGCTAAAACAGTATTTTTTAAACATCAATTTTAATTGCTCTCTAATAGTTTCATGTCTTTAGACAGGCATTTACAGAAATATATCAAACAGCTTGTCTATCATACAAAAAGATTACATTGACATTGAAATATCAGTACCCTGTTCATATGTTACGATAAAGTTTGAAATGATGGAGAACCCTGAATATAAATTAACTACAAGAATGGTGTATCAGTCAATTCAATGGCTGGCTCAGCCCCTCACCTTCAGCCACTGTTGGGGGAAGTGTATCTGTAAGGGCCCCCTGAACCTTCTGTTTACACTCCTGACAGTTTTCCCCGTGGGGATCCTCTTCCTCCTCTTCAATGATTGGCTCCTCCTCCCCCTCCCAGGATTCCCTGTCCATGGCGCTGAGTTGACACGAGCTGTGGACAGGACGTATAGAAGACTTGACACTCAGGTGGCGAGTGCAGGAGATCAGGTCTGTGTAACAATGCAAAAACATCATTAATTCGATTCATAACCTTTAAAGCAATTTTTCAAAAACAGAAAATACAGTGTAGAATTATCATTACTTGAGATAACTAAATATATTCATGATTTTGGGGATAACATTAACCATAATTTGATGTCTTCAACAAATTTTAAACTGTTAAATAGCAGGTTCATTTTCAATACTAGGACAAAACCAATAAAATTGTGCCCCAAATGAACCAATGATTAAAAATACCCACAATTATAAAGTCTACAAGAAATAAAATGATTTTTCAATAGAGCTTATCAGAATGACCATCAATATAATTGTTCTGAAATCAAAATTCTTTCTCAACTTGAAATTTATTTCCAACTAGGAGAAGTGAGAGGCAAAAGATATCAGATTATCCATCTGTATATCATCTTGGAACATTCAAAAGAGTCTAAAAAGATGGCAAACAGATTAAAATATCTCTGATCATATTCTTCCTTACTGTTTTTCTGCAGGAACTTGAGGCAGTCATCGAACCCCTCAGTGCACATGTCACTGAGGATGGAGGGATGGGGAGGAAACAGGGCCCTGGAGATTCGGTAGAGATTCCTACTGGTCAGCTGCATGCTAGTGTTGGCCAGTATGATGTGCTCAAAGTTGGCCGAGTTGTCCGACGGACAAATGTCGCTCTCCCCGGCAAACGGGGACACCGTGATGGTTTCATCATTCAGGATCGGCAGATTGTCACTCAGGCCTCCATCAATGTATCTCTACAATACAGAACAATATAGTTTGGGTTATAAACTTAAAATTTTATGAAAACCAAATTTGAAATGAAATCTAGATTTACCAAGTACTTCAATCAATACTTTCTTATACTACGATGAAAAACAAATATTTTTAAGTGGGGGGGGGCTTGGAAGTCTAATAATAGAAGCCAAAGCGCTTGTGAAATACATGTTAATTACATGTGATTAAAGTCAGCCATAAATGGACTTTGCATCAAACTGCACTGAGAGTGACCTAATTTAAATCTATCAGCTACTGTAAAATGTCATTTCACCGATTTCAGATTGACACAGGGTTAAGTTCATAACAGATAGTGGACCAAATATCTTACTTTAAAAAAATCTTTAAGTGCACAAAGTTCACAAACTCAGCTTGAATCCTCAGTCATAGAAATATCAGGTAAAATATTTTGAAGCATAAACATTATGCAATACTAAAGAACTTACTGTTCCATGGAAAGAGGGAGGTATGAGCCCGGAGTACAGAGGAACGTGGGCGCTACACAATAAAGCCTGAAAAACAAACAATAGCATGATTACAGGGTCTTGATCATACAGAAGGGACAAAACTCGACTTCATGTTTTTTTTATAAACATTAACAACAATCAGTACTTGCAAATTTGTGGAATATCAATTTTCGCATCTAAAAGTTAAGCTACAATTTTTATCCTAAAGCAAACACACAGCAAACATACTTATAAGGGAATAGAAAGAGAATTTTGGTCTGACTGACAAATACAAAATATTCTGTCCCATATCTACATAATTTATTTCAAATTTGGAATTCATTTATACTCGTATGCCCCAATATGCATCCGGTCAAGATGTCAAGATCAGCCAAGGTGGGAACGTGCTCTTATCTAAAACATGCAGCTGAAGGCCTCGACTGATTTATTTGACAAGTGAATCATAAGGCTAAGTAGGTCAAGATATAGGACAAAATACCTCAGATATGTCGAAATTCCATTGTGTGTATCAACCTGTATTTAAAGAATTAAGCTTATTTTCTATCAATTATTTTAATCTTTTAATGTACAAACATCACTGCTTCCACATACATAAAGATTTAATAAATGAAAAATTAATTAAGCTTTAATCGCTTCTCACTGTCATGACTGTGGCTTAAAAACAATTGACCCCTGGGTTAACATACCATCATATATTATACAAAGAGTGGCCGTATGTTTCCTTCGTAGGTTACTTGTTCATATACATTTTATATGACGTCAAACTTATAATTATTTGTAAGAACTTTAAATCTTGCTACGCATATAACTACATAGTTTATGAGGAGTTCTGGCTCAGGATCAGAATGTTGGCACTTAATGCACCAATACTTGGCCAAGGCAAAGTTGATCCAGTGATCTTTGCCCAAATGACCTAAATTCTCTGTTTCTAAAAATAGTGCTTGCACATGCTTTGACACATGACACGGATCCTGTCCACCAACTTTATATAACACCTGACCACATTCACCCCTTAATGATCCCTGTTGTTATTTATTGTTGTTGTTATTTATGTTTACAAACTCTACCTGAATCAGGTCGGCCTTGGAATGGAACTCCGACACTAGCACTGGTTGTCTGTCACTGACCCTAGTCAACGATACGTACAGGCGGCCCTTCACAATCTCGTGGGCATTGTCCGGCAATATGGAGTCTAGGACATCCCTCAGAATTCTAGAGATGTCAAAGCTTGGGTGCAATGGTCCCAGAGCTCTCGAGCGGGCTTTTGTGGCAAGTCGTAGCACAAAGCTGGTACATTCACCTAATAAGAAAAAATGGCATTAATTTGATATTCTGCATCTTCACAAGCCAAGACCTATTTACTGTATGAATATACAATGCAAATGCCATTACATGTATTATATATATTCTATCTTATTTGTTAATTAAACAATAAGGCATTAATCAACACTTATAAAGAAAAACATATTTTAAACATGCCTTGATTTCTAGTACATGTATTGGTAAAAGTGTCATATACATGTATATACATTTCAAAATTGTTCAAGCACGATATTGTATCCATTTTATTATATCATCCCTCTCATTGATCTTCCTTAAAACACTATAAGATTAAACACTTCACAGTACACTGGCACTATTCTGCCCTTTTAAACCCCTATTACAGCTGACTTTTAAAGTATAAAAGTTTAAAAAATCTTTAAACCATTACATAAGTATCTGGAAGAAATGACAACACTAAGAATATTTTAAACAAATGCTAGCTAGCCTCTATGAAAACTTGAATAATGACCAGTTTAACAAGGAACAAATTATTCAGTATTAGGGTAGTATGAATTCATGTAGTATACAGTAAAGACCCTGCCCCTGGCCACAACTTTACAAACATTTCGGTCTTATGCATATTCCTTTGTGTGGGGGACAGGTGAGAGAAGGAAGGTGGTAATTTTAACAAGGTCCACAGGACAGCCATGAACTGCCATCTGCCTAGGCGGTTATATTGTAAATCAATAATGAAGTATAAAGTCAGTCAACCTGTCACTTCTGCAGTGGAAGTGAGCTTTAGCCTTATCAATATAAATACATAATCTTTCCACACAAATCTCTACAATATCCTGCATGATCTTCATCTAGATCCTGCTGAAGTCAAGGAGAATAATGGATGTTGTGTAATACTGTTTGATCAGGCAGAACTCCACATACAAGCATCGACTACTAAAAAGCTCAATGTGACATAAAATTTGACTTCTACTAAGATATGCAAAATGCAGCTTTAATATTGAAGTTATTTTTCAAATGCAGTTACTTAACAAATATATCAATAACTAAAGAATAATATCAAGTACTGATGAGTAGAGAGATTATTTCAAATTGACAGGTCTTGGACATATAAAAGGCCCACATAGGATGTCAAGAAAAGTCGCACTCTATTAAAGAGAAATTGTATACTGAACAAGTTGTTCCCACATATTGAAGAAAAAATAACTTGGAAAGAATAATTTGCACTCAAATTTTGTTTTATCCTGCAACTACTCCGTGCATTGACCAAATAAACGTAACCCAATAAACAAAAGCTATATTCGGTCAATGTCACAATATACTCTTGTGCGTTTGTTTGACATCCTGATGCACTGGGACGTCATCTTTATGGCTTCGTTTATGCCATGGCATCATATTGGTTTTAGTTTCAGATATGCAGCATAATTTGTCAAAAATAGCTTGTTTAAGGCATGCATACAATGTTTTATCATCTTGCAGGAAAAACAAAATATATGATCACTGTCTTAAAATATGAATATTTGGGCTTTGGTAGAAAATGTGAAAGAACGAGGTCTTGTCCTCTGTCATGTTTTCTTACCCTTGCCTAAATATAGCTTATACTTCAAGACAGTAACCATGTGATGATGTATTATAAATGTATTTTTAAAAATGGTATATAAGCATCCTGCAACCATGCAGTAAAAGTTGGATGGTACTATGGATTTAAATTTAATTTGTGTCCATTTGACAATACATCAGTGAGTAAGAAACATCAGAAAGACTCACCAATAATATTTTAACTTTAATAACATAATCTGACAAGTTTAAAACATATTACAATAAAATATAAGCTGATTGTGTGTGGGGGAGGGGGGGGGGGGGCTAAAAATTGGGTCACATGTGTGAAGGTCAAGGTAACACTGGTTACGAAATAACGTACACACAAATTTTCTTCATAGGTATCAATGAAAATAAAAACAACAAATTTCGTACAAGAAAAAGAACAAACCTATGTCAATTCCACACATTAAACATGTCGACACTAGGGCCCCAGCACTTGCTCCCAAGAAAGTTGCGTTTTCAACCAGTTGTGGTGCATGTTGTTTTAGGCAACTAGCCACACCAACATGGTATATTCCCAAAAATCCACATCCAGCAAACGAAAAATTCATAATAGATCGCTCTAAGTCCTCAGCAATCCATTCTGGTGTTTTATCAAGAAACACAAAACCACGTCCGTGTTTGAGCCATGTTGACTGTATTTTGTTTTGATCAGGTGACCACCAAATTATTCTGACGTAGACAAGCCTCCAATTTGGCGAAATCTGATTGGTTAAATCTTATCGTGTCATTTCTAAAAGAAAGAGGCGTAGGCCATATAATTTATCCGGAACCAAAAAATCAATAATTTTTTTTTGAAATACGTAAAAAAAAATATTTTGTGAAAAAAGGGTGCCATGGACCACAACAGACACCTGAACGAAGAATAAGGAAAAATGACTTAATAGAGCAATTTATTGCTATATAATCAATGTATATCGCGGATATATTCAAATAGACCTAAACTTTATTGAAAATGTATAACAATTTTTTCAGACATCTCAATACCGTAAATTTACAACAAAAATATTATTTCGTGCAGGAGAAATGAATTTTGATATCGGCATTCATACACAATAAATTGTGTAATACTGTCTCCTTAACTTCTACGGCTGTTCCCAAACACTATGCCTGGGGGAAGGCGGGGGGGGGGGGGGGGGGGGCTTGACTTTGAATTTATTATCAACTTCTTAAACAATTTTTACTATTAAAAATTAAACATAATATCATATTAACTGTTCATTCAAACCAAGGGATGTAAAATCACAGGTTCCCATTGAATCTTTATGCTTATACATATTATAAGATGTATATTTTCATGTATATTTTTGATATTAAATTGTAAATCTGTTCATTAATTGTTCAGTTGAATCCAGATTTCTATTCATTTGGCAGCTTGCTTTTATCTATTTGAACCAACCTTGGCACAGATTATTAATGGTAGAAAAACTTCTAAAATTGTTCAAATGAAGAGGAAATTCCCTTCCAAGGAGAGATAACTAGGAAATAATGAAAATGAAGCAGAATAATGTATGCTTTGTAGTTTTGAAGAAGAAATCCTCTGGAACAAATAACAAGAGGCCCATGGGCCACATCGCTCACCTGAGGAACAATAGGTATGATAAAGTCAGCTTAATGGAGTCATAATACAATCTGGACAATGTACATTAATACATGTAGATCCTGTATAAATAAAATCCATTTTTCCCCCTTGGAACTCGGATAGCCCTGATTGCTGAAAATATTTACAAGAGCAGACTTTAATCACCGCTCCTGCACATATATAGGGACTCAACGTTATCCAGGCAGGGATGACCGCACACCTACGCAACTCAACAGGTACCAACGTTAATGCAAGCAGAGATAACGCAAGCAGGGATGACCTCACACTTGCGCCAACAGCTCAACCTAACGCAGGGAGTGCCGCACACTTGCACTAGAAAGGCCAGAACACCAGCAGGGATGACCATACACAAGTGCTCCGCCGCAACCACCACAAATACAAGCAGGTATGACCGCACACTTGTATCAATGCGATACAGGGCAGAAATGACCGCACATTCAGTATCGTTGGTTAGAAAAACACGAAGACTAGAAAGAGAAGGGATGTCAACACCCTCAATCTCTCCGTACCTGTTCAAGCTTAACCCCAAACAGTCACTCGTTGCAATGCAATAGACACTGTCCCTATATATGTGCCAGCCTAAAATAATTCATAGTATCTAAAAACTGGAAATCAAAAATAAACAAACTAATCCAGCCTAACCCAAAACTACTTATGCAGAACAACTTATATACATTGAATATTTATTATTGTATAAAAATAATCATCACATTAATTGGTTAACAGTGGATGCATTAATTAAAATAATCAAGAATCAATAAATCAAGGGCAATAACCCAAAACAGTAATACAAAAAGATTCTAATGAAAAAAAGCTGCCTGCTTCAATTTTATAGTCATATCACATGTTGAGTATTGCAGTTCTCAAAAAGATCCTTTACAATTGTTTATATATGGGATATTTAGCTACATCAAACTCTGAACCTTCTTGTGAGGCCGAAGAATTGTCCTGGAGCCAAAGTCTTAACAATTAAAAAGAATCATCTTGCTGATTAGTTTCTGAGAAGAAGATTTTTAAAGATTTACTCTTTATTCCTATGTAAAACTTTAACACCCCCCCCCCATGTGGCCTCACCCTACCCCCAGGGGTCATGATTTTCACAACTTTGAATCTACACTACCTGAGGATACTTCCCACAAGTTTCAGCTTTCCTGGCTGATTAGTTTCTGAGAAGAAGATTTTTAAAGATTTACTCTATATATTCCTATGTAAAACTTTAACACCCCCCCCCCCCATGTGGCCTCACCCTACCCCCAGGGGTCATGATTTTCACAACTTTGAATCTACACTACCTGAGGATACTTCCCACAAGTTTCAGCTTTCCTGGCTGATTAGTTTCTGAGAAGAAGATTTTTAAAGATTTACTCTATATATTCCTATGTAAAATTTTAACACCCCCCCCCCCCCAATGTGGCCTCACCCTACCCCCAGGGATCATGATTTTCACAACTTTGAATCTACACTACCTGAGGATGCTCCCACACAAGTTTCAGCATTCCTGGCTGATTAGTTACTGAGAAGAAGATTTTTAAAGATTTACTCTATATATTCCTATGTAAAACTTTGACCCCCCATTGTGGCCCCACCCTACCCCTGGGGGTCATGATTTTCACAACTTTGAATCTACACTACCTGAGGATGCTTCCACACAAGTTTCAGCTTTCCTGGCTGTTTAGTTTCTGAGAAGAAGATTTTTAAAGATTTACTCTATATATTCCTATGTAAAACTTCGATCCCCCATTGTGGCCCCAACCTAACCCCAGGGGTTATGATTTTCACAACTTTGAATCTACACTACCTGAGGATGCTTCCACACAAGTTTCAGCTTTCCTGGCTGATTAGTTTCTGAGAAGAAGATTTTTAAAGATTTATTCTATATATTCCTATGTAAAACTTCGACCCCCCCTTGTGGCCCCACCCTACCCCCGGGGGTCATGATTTTCACAACTTTGAATCTACACTACCTGAGGATGCTTCCACACAAGTTTCAGCTTTTCTGGCTGATTAGTTTCTGAGAAGAAGATTTTTAAAGATTTACTCTATATATTCCTATGTAAAACTTCGACCCCCCATTGTGGCCCCAACCTAACCCCAGGGGTTATGATTTTCACAACTTTGAATCTACACTACCTGAGGATGCTTCCACACAAGTTTCAGCTTTCCTGGCTGATTAGTTTCTGAGAAGAAGATTTTTAAAGATTTACTCTATATATTCCTATGTAAAACTTCGACCCCCCCTTGTGGCCCCACCCTACCCCCGGGGGTCATGAATTTCACAACTTTGAATCTACACTACCTGAGGATGCTTCCACACAAGTTTCAGCTTTCCTGGCTGTTTAGTTTCTGAGAAGAAGATTTTTAAAGATTTACTCTATATATTCCTATGTAAAACTTCGACCCCCCATTGTGGCCCCACCCTACCCCCGGGGGTCATGAATTTCACAACTTTGAATCTACACTACCTGAGGATGCTTCCACACAAGTTTCAGCTTTCCTGGCTTTCTGGTTCTTGAGAAGAAGATTTTTGAAAATTTCTCAAAATTTTTCATTAATTTCTAATTATCTCCCCTTGAAAACGGGTGTGGCCCTTAATTTTCACAACTTTGAATCCCCTTTGCCTAAGGATGATTTGTGCCAAGTTTGGTTGAAATTAGCCAAGTAGTTCTTGAGAAGATGTTGAAAATGTGAAAAGTTTACGGACAGACGGACAGACGGACAGACGGACGGACAGACGGACAGACGGACGACAGACAAAATGTGATCAGAATAGCTCACTTGAGCTTTCAGCTCAGGTGAGCTAAAAACCAGAAGACAATAAACAAAACTCTTGAACCTAATACAGTTTAGTTACTGTAATAAACAAGAACAAATTGTTGGTTGCAACATCAAAATATATTTATCTATTGTGGACAACAATGCCATAACAATACATGGCCTTGGAATGCAGATCACAATTACATACCATTCAGAGGCCAATGAGCAAATGATCAATAAATGAACATTTATATACATGTAAATGTAGATATACATGTACATTATCAACACTGACAATCACATGTACATATGAGAACATTTGGGATATTGCACTATATTAATAGGGATTTCATGATCATATTACATATTTCTTATTTTGAAATGACAAAAATCCAAACAAACAATTTAAAATTTACCCTGACTATTTTCACTGAATGTTTACTTCTACATGTATATCAAAACTGAATGTTTACCTCTAAATCAATAATATGCCATTGGTTTGAAATGTTTCTGAAGTTCATAGAATTTACTTCTACAAAATCTGTTCTTGTATGATAGCATAGATTTTAAAACACTCAATAATAATAGCATTGATGTTACCATATACCAACACCTTTTATATATAAACAATTATGCATGCAATTTTTTGCCTATACTCCCTATTCCCTTGGTGTCTACTCTACACCCCCCTTTACACATGATAAGTATATACATCTACAGTGTACACATGTATATGAATTTACAAATGATGACTATTTTGGCTAGTGATATGACAATCTGAGAACATCTTTCACATGAAGATGAATACATAAATGAAAGAGGCATCAGGCATTATTGCACTTATATGCAGTATTATAACACAACCTTAAACAATAAAAAATCATAATAAAGATAATAAACAAAACAATATTTAAAGATAAATAGCTGTAAATGTGGACAGATTTGAGTCTGATATCAGTTCATGTTCAGAACAAAGGATTTCAGATGATCATCAAAAAATGAAACATAATTCTTATATAAATTAAGATAGAAATAAAACATTGGATTTCTTAAATGTAAATATATATATAAGCAATAAAGAATTATTACGCAACATATATTAAAATAATTATCAACACATGCATGTATAAATTAATAAAGGAATGATTAATTGATTTGGAATGCTCCAATAAATAGCAATACATACATTTAACTTTGAGCTGTGTATTTCTAAATACATTGTATTTTTACCAGGAATGTTGAAGCAAATTAATCAATTCTTACTTACACTGACTACAATATTTTCAACAAAGTCTACGTTAAACGTGATAATTCATATTAATGTATGTATCATGTACATGGACAGAACATATTTTTCTTGGAAAAAAACCACAAAAGATAATGAGATTCAAAACTTAACTAACTTTAAAACACAGAAGTACTAAAGACAATTCTCACACAATAAATACTTGTGTACAGTAAAGGGTTTCAGTCTGATAAACAGGAGATTCTTTGACTCATAATTTTCATTGCATCACGGAGTATCCTCCCCTTATAATTCAGTTTTCCATTGAACTACATATAAATGTACATGCATGTGAATAAAAGTTTTGAAAAAATACATGCTGCAAGGTGCGCCAATCTGGTGAAAACACAAAGAATATTAAAAACTAATCACTTAAATGCATTTTTAACCTTGACTGCTCTATTGAAATACTACATAACATGATGATGAAACAGATAATACTAGTCACAGTTTCTGAGAGTTTTTGTTAAGGCAGTTGAATGAATATGTTTACTTTGATGGTTACTGTCTAATAAAGGTCTGAAATTGAAACTGCTTGTTTGTAATGTTGTAAGTCTCACACAAATGTACCTGGTATATGTGTAATATACTGAAATCAAAATATACATCATGCATATTTTTGAACATGTATACATTTACCATTACATATTTTTCTTTGCCAAAAATCCACTGTCTATTTTCTATTACACAATCAGATGAAATAGTTATTAAGTAGAAATCTTTTTTATGAATCCTTCCATCTTTTCATGATTTCATTTTCAGTTGAAAATTACTGGTCAATATTAACAAGTCAATAATTGACTGCTGTATGTACGACAAAAAAGTTGTGTGTAATGGTGAAATAGATCAGAATGCGTCCTTGATGTTGCTGAAAGGTCGCACAGCCAGGTCAACAGGAAGTTTGAATGGAATGCTGTTCAGCTTGTCCAGAGATTTCAGAGCATCATCAAAACCTGGAAGTATAAGAACAAAAGAAATTGAAATCTACCTTATTTTGATGACTTTCAATTTATATCTTAAATTGAATAACTAATATCGGTTATATAAATGTATTAAAGAAGAGAATTTTTATACCAGTTCTGGCCACATAGCTCCAATCTTGGTAGTAGTTGTCGATAAGAGTCTGAGTCCTGAAAAGCAGCTTCAACCACACAACCAATTTCCTTTCACTGCAAACAAAGTCAAAGAGAAGGCTAGGGTAAGCGTATTACACATTACTGCAAATGTCAGCAAGAATGATCCTAGACGGAGGTACAGTGAAGGGTATTTCCATTGATTCTTTTTACATGTAAGTGTATTAATTCTTGCTTTTTAATCTTAACAATATCAAGAATGTTCCATGATAAATCAAAGTTATGTTCTGAATGTATGCATTCATACTTGAGTGCCATGGAGATGAAAGCTTTGAAGTGAGAGTCCTCTGAGCGTTTGAGAGGAGTGTGGGAGGAGATGACGGTGTTAATGGCCCCAAGCATCGTCTGTTTGACAGTGATTGGTTTCCCCCCGACCATCTCCAGGTGAAATGACTGGGACAGCTTTCTTGCTGGGGATTCATTATATTGTCTGCCATGCTGCAACATCAAACAAATTTAGATTACCTCAAAATAATAACGGTATAAATCAAAAGGTTGATATACATGTACATTGTAAATGTTAACAGAGACAATTTGGAAATAACCTTGTAAATGCAGTTGGAAGGGACCATACATCATAAAGTCAATGAAAGAAAAATACCCCATAAAGTTCATGTCTTTACAGCCCCTTCACCAAATTCATTGAAAACAAGCCTAAAAAAAATTTCAATGCTAGATGTATAACATCATAATGACATGTACATGGACTTACTTTCATCTCATAGAACTTGAGTAGTAGGTCCCAGGCATGCAGAGACTGAGTAATGGCTGCCGATCTGTTGGGAAGGCATCCAAAGGGTACCAGGCTCTTACTCTGCCCAATCTACAACAAATCATCATTATCATCTTCATCATCATTACAATATTAAAGTATCCTTTCATCATCAAAAAATCATAATAATGAAATCAGCATCATAAAACTAATATCACTAACAATCATGATTTGTCTCCAAAAGAAGATAATTATATGTACTTATAGAGGTAGACTGTTAGATGTAGCGGTAAGTGGTCCTACGGTCTTGATGAACAACCCCCCCATCCATTCACCTACCAATTCCCTGGACTTTATTGTGTAGGGAAAAGGAAGGTATCCAGTAACATGTTTTCTAAAACTACAAACTGAACATCATATGATATAATTGTTTGTTCACAGTCCATACGATGAATGACGTTTGTTAATCCTGACTAATTAAACAGAGTAGATATCTCTCTAGCAAGCAAACACTTGTTGCACTAAAGGACCCGGTCCAGCTGAACCAATACACAGAGTTATCACTGGAGAGGTGTACAGGTGTCTCCAGAATAACAATGGACTATAACACAGGGTACAGTGACCTTATTCACTACCTAGATCAGCCTCCTCCCCCTTTTCCCATACTAAAGAAGTCTGAATTCTCTGATAAGTACCAGTAATGGGTACTTGAAAAAACTTGTGGCATGTTGTCGCAATCGCTCATTCAGAAACTAACATTTATTCAAAAAAGAGTTAATTTGTTATTGAATATTTTTATCTTGTATTTTTTTTTTCAACTGCAACTATAGGGAATAGTATAACACATTAAAGAAACATCACAGGCTACTCATACAAATGTAGCACATATAAATTTCATTTCCCTTAGTCAGCAGAAACATCAAAGTTTTGAGTAAACAATATGCCCATGAACATTACATAAAAGTTCAGTAGCTCGATGAATGTAACAGTCAATATCTACTACATATACTAATACTGATAACAATTGCAATAAACACGCTAGTGATTGGACTTACAATCAGTAGAAGGGGATATTAGTACATGTACCTTATTACAAATCTGACCTCCATTAATCGTGCTTGTATTGATAACTCAGTGATATACATGCATGTGATAAACACCTGTGTGGGTGAGTGGTGGGGTGGGAGGGGGTGAGGGGGAGGATATAAATCTGACCTCCATCAGTCCATGCTGCATCAAGTCACGAACAGCCATGGCTAGGTCTTTCCTCACACACTGGGTCAGGGCAGGGCTACTCTGTTCCTGACTCTGAAAGGTACAACACATTCATACATGTAGTATACTCTGTTTCCGACTGAAATGTACAACATACACACATAATATACCACTTTACCTAGGGGTGTAGGTGGGTTTCCTGTGTTGCAATTTTTGTGAAAAATAAAGAAAATGTGTACACTTTATAATCTGCATTTCTTTTTTCTTTACAAAAATTTGCAAAGTACAAAACAAGCTATTTACACTGTAATTTCTGTGTCATTTGTTTTTTATGATATTGAAAAATATTGGAAAAATACCCCAAAAAGTAGTTCATTGAGAAGAATACCAGTAGATTTTTCCTTTTTTTGAAATTACAATAAAGTGTGGCATTTAAGAGATAACTTTTAAAAAGTGAGTCATTGTGAATCTTGGTTATTAACCTTCAGAATGTTGACCCAACTTGTCTTTGTAAATCTGTACATCGATCAAGATAAAAGAGGAAGTCATTACACTGTTAAAAGTACAGAATAAGGGTTATCTTAAAATTGACTAAAATTACATTCAAGTCATCAGAGGTCCTTAATCCTGTGTGACCTAATTTATCATAAAGTATGTCATTGTGAGATTAGTGGTTATATCATCAGATTAGTGAACCCCAGGTCATGTGTTCGAATTTAGGAAGGTTTTTTGGTTTGGCAATTTTATCATTACAATTTTCATAAATTGCTCCCTAAGAATGCTAATTTCTTTTAGTCCTAAACCACATGTAACTCAACTACATGCAATGGTCCATAATTATTTTTTCAGTAAAAATTTTTATTGATCTGTAAAAAATACTTGAAGACAATAAAAGTGTGCTGACCAGCTGAGTCATTTAAACTTTGTTTCTGGCACCAAAAATTAGCAAATGTACATATAGATAAAAATTCCACCAACATCTGCACTTGATGCAATAATAGTTAGATGTACATCCATTGAAGTCTATTGAATCACATTATAACTTTGGCTCTCACCTCCTCTGAGTCACTGCCAAATTCACTCTGATCATCCTGCGGTTCTTCTTCCTGCTTTTGGGCCAGTTCTAGTGTTTTGTTGATGGCCAGTTCTAATCTTGCTCTCAGATCTCTAAAATGGAAAAAAAAAGTTTCATTTAATTTTTAATATAAAGGAAAGTACATGTACAAAAGAAACTACTCAAATATTTAGGATCAACTGACGGATGAACAAAAACTATATATATGCGATTTCATTTCTCACCCCCAGTGATTTCCCTTGGTAGTCTTTTTCATCATGTTTCTCTTAAATTCCCCAGCACCACACCCAAACTGTGTAATGATGAACATCTGAAGTATGGCAAGAGTCTTCTTGACAAAGGCCTGTGTGTCCTTAACATTCTTCTCTCTCTCCACTTTTTCTTTCAGTTTGCAGTTGTGGTGATGGTGCAAGCCTTTACAGTCTTTAGTGTTGTCTGAGCTGTCATCTGGAAACTAAACATAGCAACAATTGTCAGACAGTAAGGTCGGACACTTGTTATTGCATAAATGACATAATTAAATCATATTGCTATACTCAATTTATACAGAAAATCATTTGTAGTAAAGCTTTTGAATTTAATTCATGCTGCACACTCTTTGCAACTGCAGTTATGTATTAAATGCTTACATTCACCCTCCAATGGCACTTTAAAAATATTTGTCAATTATAAAACTATTCTGCCACTCTTTTACTTGTATATGCATATGTACATGTAAGTTCTTCAATTAAACAATGATCAAAAGATGCAGAGTAACCCAACTTTCTCCTTAACACTACAAAAAAATGTCCTTTCCATTAAGATAGATAACGTATTAATTAACAAAAACTCACTTTGTGCAAGGGACAAGTGCACCTCTCTTTCCCGAGAGGACCTGGACTGCTAGCTTCTCCTATAAAAGTAATTCTTTACAATGAGCATGCTTGTAATTCATTATCATATTCAAATGAATAACCAATTTATGTATTTAGTAAACACATGCCCAATACAGACATTAGAAATTTATAGCTGCATTCTTTATACTCCATTCATAAAGAAGGACATTTTTCATGAAAACTGATGACAATAAAGTTGTGAATGACAATTTATTACAGATATTTTGGAAGTACCTGTTATATTCTGTCCCGAGTTTTTGCTTCAACCACTTTTTGCATTATATTTTGATAATCATAAATACTTTTGTGCTCAAACTACATTCATCCACTAATATGAAAAATGTCCAGATAATCTGTTTTGAAACCCTACCTCTACCGCTTTAGGTTTTAATACACATCTCAAAATAGAAAGTCTACGGGAATTTTGCATTGCATCAGCCATAAGCCCGGATGAAAACGTTGAAAAATTGAGCAAGTTAACCCGAGTACTTCCGAATAGAGAAAAGATGTAAACATCTCCCATAATAAATCTACGTAAGAAATTTGTTTTCGTTCCTGTGAACTTTTATGAGTGAAACATGATAATTGTTCGATGAAGATATCTTGGATATATTCCCTTTTATCGATTTCAACTGTATTTCTTTCACAGGTATGTGTATTTTTATTAAAAATCATCAAAAAGCGCTAGAAGCAATAACTTGTAACAGACTATAGAAGAAAGAAATTTGGCAACACCCACCTTGAAGAAAAGCTATAAACCTCTCTAGATCCACCACCTGTGTGCGTAGCTGATCTACAAGTTTCTCTTTCACTTTGGCAGGGTTAACAATCTAAATTTAAAAGCAAACAACTTTCTACACTAATGTTTTTCTACTGTCACCATTGTTACTTTCTACAAATACTAACAAACTAGCTGACAAGTCTTTGTGTAATTACGAACCTCCGCTGATCAATGTTGTCTATAGGAGTTTATCAAGATACAGTTCAACACAAATACCTTAAAATTAAGGCTGCAGATAGCCTTTCAATAAAACAAAAATCAAGATATTCATCTTTCCTTAACTAAACTCAGTGTCACTCACCTGACCAATGGCATGATCCACCACATTCTTTAAGTCATCAGTGCTGAAAAGAGAAAAAAATCATTTTCATCACAATCTCAAAACTATAGAACATTGAAAATTTTAATATCACAAGAGATTTTTGTATCCAATGTATTTCTTAGATATGTCATTCACACCTACAGTACCTTAGTTTGTCAAAATTATCCATGTTGAGGTCTAGTTTTGTTTTGAGTTCATCAATGACCACCCTTTGTTTTTCCATCATTTTATTGGTAGGCAATTCTTCCACATCCCCTGTCTAAAAACCATTGTGAAAAAATTATCACCATTCATTGACACAAGATTAACCCTGTTTTAAAATTGTCCAGAATATGTTCAAAGCGACTTATCATCCTTTACCTCGTAGGCATAGTTCTCCAGATCTTCTAGCTGTGATTTAAGCTGATGAATAAGTTCTCTTTGTTTTTCTCTTTGTTCATTTATTTTCACTTCATGTTCTTTGTCACTCTTAAAATGAAAAAAAAGTATACATGCACATGTATATATATAAATAAAATCACTAATCTTTTAGAAGTATGTTGTGTTTATAATCGATACATGCAGTTCCCTTTTCGGTTCCTTTTTCTTAACATGCCGATGAAGCATTTGCTTTGGTTTTTTTTGTTACAGAAATTATATTTATTTGAATATCTCTATCTTTGAAAGAGTTCTGCTGATGTAAATAGGTGAAAGTCTAACTTTTCAACATAAATATATTGTATAAATATTTTTTGAGTACAGAAATACCAAAAAAAACGGACCAAGCAGATTTAAATATAATGCAGTATTATACTGACCATTTCTTCAAGGATTTGTGCATCTTGTACCCGACTTCCCCTCACATCAGGAATTCCTTTAAATGCAAATTCTTCCAATTCTTTAAGTAAAATCTAAATAAAGATATGATATATCTCTTATCTACCATTGCTGTTCAAATGACCAATGAAAAATCAAAGTCCATTCTACACATTTGCATTGATGTTTTTGGTGTGTGTTGACAAAAAGAATTTAAATCATGTTTATACATGTGGAATAATTTCAATATAAATTCCTAACATTTTCTTGATGAGTATTCATATTTTGCAATATTTCAAACATGTTTCAAGTATTTGAAGTTATATTTTGTTTGCATCAAGTTGACCATGTAGTAATATCAACTCTGTTCATTTTCAAGGATATCAGAAAAACGAAGTATAAACAAAGCACAAGCATTCATTAAACAAGTACTTCTCTTTGATCTATATAAATGTGGTATTTAAGAGAGGTCCTACCTCTTTATCCTCAGCTTCGGCACTGACTATCTGCTTCAGTCTGAACTGCACTTGAGCGAAATGTGTAGTGAGGGCAAGTAGGGATGAATTCAACTGCTCCTGTTCTTTTTCTAGCCTTTCCATCTCTTCCAAGTGAGTTTCATGACTGAAATGTACCACACAATTTCAATATGAATAAAGTTACATAAACAGTAAATGATACGATGGGTTGATGTTTATCAACTGTTCAATAGTCTAAATCAATGCTCTCAAGCACCAGTAAACAAAAATAATTTTTAAAACACATACTTAAGTTCCATTCTTGATGGGGCAGGACTGGTTGCTTGTCCTAGAGGTGCCCATCTCTCTGTAGGGCGGTCATACTGCTCATCAAAACTATCATAATCAACATCTAATTCCTCTTCAGCAGCTGGTAGTGTTGTTCCTTCCATCATGCTGAACTTTACAGCCAACTACATTAACCAAAGAACCGGTGTACTGTCAATTCACAATAAATGATTGCAAAGTCAATTCACCTGAACGCTATGAAATACATTTATGAAATACTAAAGTTTTATTTTTCCCTTCTAGTCAAGTTTTCCCCTCTTTTTCTAAACTTAGAGGAAATTCGAAACGATGCTATGTGACGTTTCATGATCTGAAAAATGATAACAAGTCAATAAATTTTCTGCTAAATTGCACCCTTACCTTGTGTATTCTTATAGTTTTGTTACATGCACAGGAATAATCGGTCTATTCATGGAGTACGAAGAAATGTGTAACATTATCTAATTATCTGCAGCAGCTGTCTCATTGTTTATCCGGGTCTCTTACGTGAATAACATTAGGGTGCGTTGCAAATTTGTTCAGTCGTACATGTACTGATGCTTACATGAATTAAAATCATTTGGCACCACATATTTTGTCAATCTAGAGTGAACAAAAATAAAAAAAAAATTACATTGTAATATCATACTGAGTACAGAGACAGATTACCAACATGTTTATGTAATAAAATCGATCAATTTCCTTGAGATTGTAATGTTATCGATCCTCTACTGACTTAGACTAAATTCTTTTAAATTGGCACAAAAGCTCTTAATCAAATACATTTTGAAAACGACAGTCTATTGATTGAATAACAGTTAAAGTTATAAAATGGCTGCTCAGCTTCAGTACTTTAAGAAGGCGTTTTTTCTTTCCTTGGTTTTAGTATCCATCTCTCACCATGTTAATGCTGGTATGTTTTCATTTTTATAATCCAAATTTAAATTAAGTAATTCAAATCACGCAAGTATATAAACCTTTTGTAACTGATATTTTGCTTGATAATAATATCAAGTTTTTTATCATCTTCATTCATTTATTTATATAACTAACTGACGGAAGGGATTGTATTGGTTATTAAAAAAAAAAAAAGAATAAAAACAGAAAAATAAAAACCCGAAATTTTAACAAGCAAAAAATATTTTCATATATCGCAATATAGAAAGTTGGTTTTATTATAATTATGTTTAATCGTGGCTATATTCGATTAGACGTTGCAGTTAACAGGTTAATACATGTAGATTGTTAAAATCCAATCTTTTCTAATACGCCTGTATATTAGAATATATAGTTCATTATTTTAAAAAAGAGCAGCTAAAAAATATTCATGATATTTAAGATTTTTGTACGATTTTCAATACTGTGCGAGCAATTACTAATACAAAACAAATGAATGCTATTCGAAGCCGTTGGACAAGATGAAAAATGTATTGTGGACAAAACCAAGCCCGCGTCAGAGGAGGGTAACTACATGGACTGCACGGACGAAACTCTGGTGGCCCAGGGCAAGACGGACTGCTGCGCCCAGGACGGGTCGGTGGGCTGCTGCAAGCCCGGGGAGAGGTGGGTACTTATCCCCAACAAAGGTCAATATACAACACTTCCATTTTAAAACCAGCTCGCAAAACTTATATATACAAGCACGTGGATCCATAGAGTTTTATGGGGGGAGGGGGGGGGGGGCAACGGATAATTTTGTTTGCCCCCCCCCCCCCCGGCTTAATTAATTAATTGTCAGGATTTACATACAGCATGTTCTAGTAGGCACTATTATTGTATATAAATATTTACATTTACTTAGTAATTTACTTTCTAAAACAGTAAAACCCCCAACTTTTACAGATGTAACCAACATTAGGCGTGTCGAATTTTAGTAAGCCAACTGTATAATGTGCTCCATGTCCAACGATTCTCCGTCTTTGTAACATACTAATCGATAAAAACGGTATAATAAGTAATAAAACTCCCAGTATTAGATATTACATAAAATTAATGAGTTGTGATAAAAACAATAGGCTAAGCCGCCTCTTCTTTTGTTTATATGCGTATAATGTTGTTGCCATTACTATATTGTTGAAAAATACCAACACAACTGAAAAGAGGATTAAAAATTGACTTAATTTTCCGTTGCAGATGGGGCAAAATGATCGCCATTGGAGTGGGCATAAGTGTGACCTTTATCGTCCTCGCTCTCCTGTATATTTATCTGTTTTGGTGCAAAAGAGGCACAGTACCATTTCTGGACCGACTGTTTGATAGAGCCAAGGCAAAATACTACGCTGCGGAAGATGCTATGCCGTAAGTATAGATCCAAACTGACTCCCTCCACAGCTTCCTGTGTTTTTTTTTTTTTGGGGGGGGGGGGGGGGAGGTGAGGGCAAAATCTGAGATGAGAAGCGGGGTTATTTCACGCCACCCCTCCTCCGACTTTGACTCTAAACTTATGTGAATTTAAGAAGTTTATGCATAAATGAGATGGAATAAAAATGCTCTGATAGGAAAAGAAAAATCCATGGCATCTTTAAATATCATTTATTTGGCTTAATTTTTTAAATCAAAACTTTAAAAGCTGAACTAGTACTAAAAAATATATTATGAATGTTCGACGACAGGTGCTGTGCCAGTAGGACAGAGCAGAGGAAACAGGCTGCAGAGATCATGGCCAAGTCCAAGGACCAGCCGGCGCTGTCCCTCCCCGAGGACGTGCATGACGAAACGTCCAAGGACCGCTGGTGGGACGGGCAGTTCATCAAGAACGAATAAACACAGACAGAAACACGGACATCGCTGGCAAAATTTTATCAGTTACACATCAAAATGTCATATAATTACATAGCTAAATTTATCACTATTAGGTGGATAAACTATATTTTATGTTACCTTCAAAGCCATTCTCTTGTTTGTCTATTTAAATGATGAATACAGTACAAAACAGTTTATAGTAATCCCTGAACAGTAAAACCTGGTTAATCCAAATCTTGTGTATTTCCAGCTATTCAGACATGCATACGTAAACTTATTTATAGAGTTAATTGTTTTAAATATTTTTGTTTCTTGGCAAAAGTATATATTTCTATACATGAAAAACTTTTTGTATAAAGTGTCCCTATCCTAAAGTCAACAGTGCATGCTAGCACAACAATGTTGCTTTTCATTAAATGTGCATATATTACTTAAACTGTATATCCATAAAACAGAAAAGAATGTATCTCTTTGTTTATTAAATTACCAGGAAGATATATCTTCCACATCACTGGTAACATTGAATTCAAAAAAGCATCCAATTTCAACTGTGCTTCACAACGTCTTAACAGTATTACTTTTCCTTATTAAATGATTCCTTTTTAAAAATACCAAATAGAGCAGTATTAACAAGAGCTTGGACATTGGGCAGTATGTGTCAAACTTTAGTTTGATGAAGGCAGGGTCTCCTCTGGTTAACTGTCCAGTCTTTGGGTAACAGATATGAATACATGTTCATTGATCATGACACCTGTCATACTTCATCCAGGGCTGTATACTTCAGTTGAAACAGCTCAATTTTACACAAAAGAGCAGACCTTTGGAAAAACTTTGATTTTGACAGTCTATGAATATTGATGGACTTTTATTAGCAAGTCATAAAGAAGTGAACTCGATATTCAAATGCTTGTTTTCATGAGCAAACTAGGTATTTACATCCCACTTAAAATCCAACCTCTTTTTCAAGTTAGTCATCATAAAATGTATATGTACATATTATCAATGCCTCATAGAATGAAATGAAATGACCAACTTTTTCTTTCATTCCTGTCATGTTCACATATATGCATGCATCTTCCTTCGTTATTAAATTTGCCAAATACAAAATTACAAAGAAAGGAACTTGGATTTCCTAATCTTTATTGAAGCAATCATTAACAAATAAATTGACAGTTTTCTTACAGTACAACAATCACTGGATAAAATTCCTGGGAAAATAATAACAATCACCACTTTATCTTCCTGCCCCGCCCCCTCAGTCCTCCTCATTGTCTTCCCTATCAGCCCTGGGACTTCTAGTTCCAGACCTAGCTGACCTTTCTGACCTGGGTGACCTTTCTGACCTGTGTGACCTTTCTGACCTGGGGGCACTCCTAGATCGGGACCGTGAGTATGAGGGCCTGATCTCGTCCAGAATTTGCTCCTGGTCTCCTTGTGGGGGACTCCCTTTATCAGAGCTCTCCCTGTTGCTTCTGTCTTTGGACTTGTCTCTGCTCCTCCTTGGGGATTTGGAGGAAGAGTCCTTGCGTTTGTCACGCTTTGGTGATCTTGACCTAGATTTCTTGTCCCTGTCTTTCCTGAACATGATAAAAAGATACGTTATAAAAAAAAGTCAATCCTTGACAGAAATTGTACAGGTGTACATTAGTCATCTCTCCATAAATGCATTGATATTCATTGTAATAATGCTGATAAATTTTCTCTCTAAATTTTAATATCACACATATGAAATTTAATATGGAATAATGAAAAATAAAAGATTATCAAACCTGCTGCTTCTTGATCTTGATCCTGATCTAAAAATAAGAAGATAATTCATAAATGGTTGCTACCTAATGATAAATCAAAAATTGTATGCAAGCAACAAGTAAAGCTCTGTAAGAAGAAAAGGTGATCCAATGCTTGGACTCGGTCATCTTAATAAGCTTTACATGTAACATTGTTATATGATTGCATTTTTTTTTTATTGAATAGATATACTAGCAGACATATATTCTTTAAAATTCATTAAAATGGTATTGTTCAAGTTTAAAATATTAAATTCAGCAAAATAGTCGATGTGATCTTTATCCATCTATTGACATGAATTCATTACAGATCAATGTAATACCTGTCTCTTCTAGATCGGGATCTGAAATGTAAAGAATATGAAGTTTATTGTAATGAAATAACAAAAAAAAATTCATCAAAATTCCATGATTCCAAATTTAAAAAATTAATTTTTGGCAGGAATAAAACCATTGATTGTTGTATTAATAACTGACCTTGATCTGCTTCTTCGTGACCTTGATCTGCTTCTTGATCTTGACCTTGTCCTAGTTCTTCTCCTCTTGCGCTCTCTGTAAATATGAGCATTTCCTTATTTCTAATTCTAGAGCAATGACATAAGACATTTTGACAGTAATGTACTCTGAGTATATTTTGACATTTGGTAGTTACATTGTGTCTGCTGTGGTGTCCCAATTTTTTCTTTAATTGAATGTGTTAAAGATGTGCAACATGAATGTACTCCAAAGTAAATTGTATGGCATTTGAGTGTTACATTTTTCTTTTTACGCAAGTGTCTGCTGTGCTTGACCCAATTTTCTCTTAAACTTGAATTGGCTGAAGATGGGGAATTATCATACTATCTCTGTTTCCTTAATTATTGCTGCTTGAAACATATTGGTATGTATATGAGTGATGTATTGAACTAAAGGCAAACAAATTGTTAAATTTTGCTTCAGTTGTGTGTATCCCTTCCTAAAAATGATCTAGCGCCCAAAAATCATTAAAGGTGTTGTAAAGGGAAATGTGAAATGATGAGCCTGTCAGCAGTAACTCCCCAGAATTCCATCACCAGCAAAAGAAAATTGTCATGCATTTACAAAGCATTATTACACATGGGAAAAAATTGAGAATATTATGATATGAAAGAATTTTAAACATTTACAATGTATCATAATAATAAGGCATAAAATATTGACCAATTACATCAATACTATATGTAACAAACTCTACTATTAAAGGTTCATGTTTACCATTTAACACAGTACTTACCCAAAAGACTACTAGCAAATTATCACATTATTTCTTATACAGGCCTACACACAATACCACTCAAGCCCACCATAGAGGGATGCACCAATATATTTTCAGGGATCGCACATCCTGATACAGGGCTGTTGACCATAATCAACCAATCACACTTTAGAGAGGTCCGATCCGCCATTTTTTTGCGGAGGACCACCACCATCATCAACTCAAGGCCATTGCCAACTCTTTGCCAACACAATCAATATACCATTACCACTTGCCTGATAAAAACATTACGTAGAGAGACATAAATGGAGTGGAAATCGTAAGTTAATTTCCACTGTTACAGTATACAGAATGATAATTGTCTTTTATCATATAGATAATGGATTAGTATGTGCTAGGTGGCAGATTTTGTCCTTAATACTTGTGAAATACTGGTACTGAATTAGTTTTCAACTGATAATGTCATTATGAAATCTATAACCTAAAACAAAAAATCTTGTAAGTTCACGAAGTGTACAAAATGTTTGCTCTATCCTCTCTTTCATATACATGTACATGTATTTTCAAGGGAGTGCTCCAAGTTTTTGTTGATGCTAAATTTCTAAACTGTTATTTTTCTTAAGAAATTAAAAACTGATTTGAAAAAAGTATAGCCTACTTCAACATATGATCAAACTAGTTCAGGATAGTGGTATATAAAACAGAGTTTTGAACCCTTAAAAATTTTCTCCTTCAACCAATTTTTTTAATTGAACACTTCAACAGAATGAGGTTTACATAATATCTATCTGAATACTTGGGGGAGGGGTGTCTTTTTATCTACTAGGACAGGTATCTGTATATTTTCATGATTAAAAAGCAAGCAAAGGATGGGATATGGGTCTTTTAGCTTTAAAATCAGATGGCAATACATGTATCTACTTATCTTGGTTATAAAGAATACATGTTACCTAACAGTTACTCTTTTTGTTATTTTTGGCATAACTTAGGGGGCCATAAAATTTTACCTGTCCAACTTGTGAGATGTTAAGACTGATATAATGAAAGACTAAATGACAAGTGCAAAAAATGTATGCTTCTATTTTTTAACAGAGTTTACCAATAAAATTAATGCTAAAAAAAATGAATCATGGAACAATGTTTAAATGTGAAAAGTTACGAATGAAACATCCCACAACCTGACATTAACATATTATGTGTCTTTCTCTTCCAGAACTAAGGTCACAAAGCTCACTCTATTAGTCAATTAACTTTCAAACTGGGCTATTTGCATTGTTTTTACTAACTAATACATGTGTTATTGAAAATTGTGTGCATAGAATAATATTTCATATGCAGCATATATCATTTCAAACAAATAATATAAGCATTGGAGTCTGAATTTTCAATATCAATAATGAACTGCATTATGAGAATTGTAAACAATCCATTAGGGACGAAGAGACTTTTGATCAGAAAATGACCACTTAATGACATTAAAAAAAAATATTTATTAGTAAATTTTTCAATTTTATGGAAATATGCAATATCTTATTAATGAAAAAATCAATGGCAACATAAAACTTCAACCATAAATAAGATATCAAATTATGTGACAAATATCTGAATGTACTTTGAATATAATGGAGAGAAAAAATTATTATATTGTAATTACGTTTCAGCTTCGACGTACCGACTTCTGTTTCGTCGTCTCTGTCTCCAAATTTCAGCACAGTCACGAGAAAAATGGCCTTTCTCACCACAGGTGTAACAGCGCAAATTTGGGTCAAATCCCCGCCTCCTTCTTCCCCTTGTTCTAGGGCGAGCTAAAGAGCACCTTATTCTTCCTCCCGACAGAGGCCTGGAAGCAGAGTTAAAATTGGAACATAATATTTAACATCAAAGTACATCTGAAGTGGCCAGTCTTGTTTCCACATATTAAATGCAAAATTTTCCTAGATTGTGACAATACTGGTACATAAGGCTTTGATAAATTGCTTATCCACCTGGAATTCAATGACATGGCACAAATTGAAGTAGGCAAAGAACTACAGTTACAGTATGATATTTCCCTTACATGTCTGAAGACTAGATAGTGTATTACCAATGATTCATCAAAATTTGTTTCCCAAAAGACAATAAAATCCTTAGGTCCAGAGTTTGCTTTAAGCCTTTAAATACAGTAAATCAATACATTTTTCATTCAACAATTCTGCAAATTAACTTACTTGCCATCCATTTCTCTGAGAGCCTTTTCTGCATCTTCCCTGTACTTGTATACAATAAAAGCAAAACATGGGGGGTTCCTTGCAACCCACACTTCTATGAGTGGCCCAAATTTTTCAAAGGCTCTTTCAAGGTCTCGTTTGGATGGATCTATTCCTAGATCTGCCACATGAACCCTGTACCCTTCCTCTGGAGAGGGGCTTCTACTGTCGTAACTGGCACTTCTGCTCCGTCTTCTTTCATAGCTTCTACTACGACTCCTTGATCTTGATCTTCCCATTTCTGTTAGAAATATCAAATCTTTATCATTTGAATTACAATATACAATTTGCCTGAAATACTTTAAAATGAATTTGTTTTTCAGTAAGTTTATCTAAATTAAATACCCGTAAGTGATAACATCTGAAAAACAAACTGTTTACAAATTTGTGTTGACTACTCTCATTTTTGTATTTTAAATATATTGACAAAACCACATCTTGAAAACAAAAATTCAGTACAGGAAGAATTCTTTTTTTTCTTCCGTTCTTCAATGCATTGTCTACATATCAGCATATCACCACTAAGGATATAATAGTATACATTTGTGACAGGTGTTCACTTGTCACATAATAATACAGAGATGAATAATAACGTAGCATTCAAATAACTGCAGTTAAAATTATGTATATAACATTACTTGTTTCGTACGTGCAAAGAAAGGGTTGGACAATATTCAATATTTTCCTGTTCCCTGTGGTGCACGCCTCTCTCTGTCATCGACACGCTTGTAAAGTTATCTCCATTTTTCAATATATAAAGCGTTTAAAGGAATACAAAAGTAAATTTATTTATTTATAAACTTTAAAATAGTATTTAAATGAATTTCTCACACAATAAAGCACTCAGTTTAGAAAATATAAACATTTTCTAATATGTAAAATTCATAAAAAAAATCACTCTGTAATAAACACGTGACTTGTGCATGCGCGTGGGCGCCATATTAAATTTTCTGGGAAAGGAGGAAAGAACGTTGACCCAGCGAATATATTGGACCAAGCAAACATCTCAAGAAAAATCTATATAGTTTTATCAACAGACACATAATTGTAAGTATATAAAGCTTGTTTTTTTAAGTTGGAAGTAGTGTTAAATTAGTTTTGACAGTATTTTTAGTTAAATATTAAAAATTGAAAAACGAAAACCGGCGCAAAGGAACAAGGATGTTTTAAGCAAAAATCTGGCATCAACCCAACATTTTGGCTCAAAGTGACTGCAGAAACAAGGGAGACACTTTACACATCGATACAACTACTAAAAGAAATGAGAATGAACATGTATTAAGTGTACTCCAACATGTGAAACCAATGCAGTTTCACTTTCAAGGGTCTTGGGTCTTATAAGTGCATTCTAAGGTAGGCTTATATTTTGTATTTTTTGGAATACTTAGATTTAACATGCTATATAATTTATGATTGTAGATGTCTCGATATAGGGACAGCAACCTGGAAGGAAAGATTTATGTTGGTGACCTGAGTCGTGATGCTTGTGAAAAAGACTTGGAGAGAGCATTTGAGTATTATGGCAGACTGAGAAATGTTTGGGTTGCACGGAATCCAGCAGGATTTGCCTTTGTAGAATATGAAGACCCAAGAGATGCTGATGATGCAGTTCGGGGCATGGATGGAACGTAAGGGTCATATTTGATTTAAGTTTATTTTTAGAAAGAAACCAATCCAATTGATGACCCCTTCTCTCTGTGATTATCTACAATATTCTACTTTAAGTTTTCTATTTTGAAAGTCTAAAAGCTTTAATTGAACAGTGTAGTGCACTGTTAACGAAGACTTTTTCAAATTTTGCAGCACAATTTGTGGTTCAAGAGTCAGAGTAGAACATTCTACAGGTAAAGTACGGCCTAAACCTTGGCTCCGAGGGGGAAGACCCCCCAGATCAGGGGGCCGTCGTCCATTTCACCCAGATGACAAGTGCTATGAATGTGGAGGAAGAGGACACTATGCATACGACTGCACAAGAAGGGGACGGTCCCACAGAAGTTCCAAAAGATCAAGGTATGCTTTTAACATTGGTCTATGCATGTAGAGTTCATTTTCAGAGAGAAAATATAACCCTGATGCAAGCGTCAAGTTTGAATTGAATAATTTAATCATATGGAAATGAATTATCAGGTATTTGATAGATTTGTATGCTGTGGACTTCATAGGGTTTTCTACATAATGAAGAAAAAGTGGTCTTATTTTTCTAAGATAAATATAAGTGTTTTTTCAGTGCCTATATATGCATATATGTAATCTACAAAATTATTTAACTAATATGGTTTTGGCAATTTAATGAATGATTCTATTGATTGACCTAAGACCCTTATTTACGTTATAAATATAGGTCACATTTTAAAGATCGAATGCAAAAAGCAAAAAAAAAAAAAATGCCCTTTGAATCCTACATTAGTGAAGTCCACTATACAAAATTCATTATTAGCCATTCGAATATGAATTTTGGGAATTTTGGGATTTGAATTTGCTGAATATTAAAATGTATAATGAATCGCATTTTAACAGCTTTTAGAAATTAGCAAAAGCCAAGCCAATGATAACACAAATCTTCACTAATGCATTGCAGACATCCTCATGAACCATTGGCAAATGATCTTGACTGCCTCAGTTTTCAAGTTAGATTGCAACATACAATGTCTGAGCTCAACCACACCCTCTCTTGAAGTGCTCAGAATCTTCAAGTCCACAGCCCCTTTCCAAGTTGAAAACACAAAACATGTAGTTCCCCCATCAGTGGGAAAGGTTAATTCGTCCCTGCCACTGTGCATCACAGCCAGTCTGAGAATCTTCACCTCAGCTGATCATGATGACAAGAATTGCATTCGTCACAACAGTTCATCATGACTTTATCAGATTTGAGAGTAGATTCGCCCCCTGCTTTGGACACCCGATCGTCCTGACCACTTAGAGTGTTGTTAAGATTTTTCTACACATCCAGCCATCACTGGGCATTCAGATCAGAGAGTAGATTTTCCTCTTCTTCACACCATCCATCTCTGACCAATCAGATTTGAGAGTAGATTAACACCTCAACACACCAGCCTACTGGGGGCCAATCATTTTTGAGAGAATAGATCTACCTCTTCAGATCAGCCAATTAGATTTGAAGGTAGACTGATTCACCACCTTCCCCATTCAGACTCCTCTTGATCTTTCTGCATTTTGATAACTTGTTGACAACAAATGGGTATGTTATTCTTTTGTGTATGTGAAATTATTTTTCAGTTTCAGAAGGTTTGATTAAAAGGAGACTGTAAATTATGCACATAATATGAAAAATAAATGAAAATGTATCGCTAAATTAGTGTATGTGTTGCATATTGACAATCATGAAGTGTTGACTTGTAATAATAGTTTTTTGCAGTGCCATTTGAAACTGAGGAAAGATGTTGCTATACCTTTGTTTCTTCTTACAGATAACAGATAATGTATCTTAGGTTTCCCTGTTTGGTTGTCATTGTAAGGTTCAGAGCATGATTATTACATGCTTTATTACAGGTCCAGATCCAGATCTCGATCCAGATCACCAAGAAGACGCAGTTACTCCAGGTCACGCAGCAGGAGTGGCAGCCGACCCAGGTACCACACCCGGAGTAGAACCAAGAGCAGGTCAGTAACATCACTAAATTATAATAAACAACTGCCAAAAGTTTTTTCTCTAATTCAACAATGGAGGAGGAGAATTTTAACTCCCATTGGGCGCATCACGGTTGTAAAAAGTTTGATTATTCCAAAACTTAACCACCTGTTTATTTCACTTCCAAATCCAATACAAGATGTCATTCTATCTCTTAGTAAGAGCCTGTTCGAATTCATTTGGAATTCAAAGTGTGATAAAGTTAAGAGAGAAATTGTTACTCTCGATTACCTAAAGGGTGGTTTAAAAATGGTTAACATTTCTAATTTCATGGCATCTCTTAAATGTTCATGGATTAAGAAATTAACTCAAGGCTACAAACCATGGATGGACTTTTTTTTATCAATAAATGGTAATGATTTTGCAAAAAAACTTATTGATTTTGGTGATGATTTTCTATCATGCATGGTTGTTCAAAGAAACAATATTTTTTGGCAAGATGTTTTTAATTCTTGGCTATGCTATACTAAGAAAATGATTAAAAGCTCATTAAATACCAAGAATGTTTTCAATATTCCTGTGTGGTACAACCCAAATATAAAAATTGCATGTAAATATGTATTTATCAAAGATTGGTATATGAAAGGGGTTAAAATCATTGGAGATTTTATGAATGAAAATGGAAACATATTGTCAAGAATAGATTTTACTGAAAGATTCCATTTTTCATATATACCTCCAATGTTATATAATAGTGTTATATGTGCAATATCAAAATACTTGACATATTTGTCTATTGATAAGTCTACTTTGAAGAGAGACTGCACTACATTTATGCCATTTTATTATGAGTCTATTTTTTTGAAAGAAAAAGTAACAAAGCATATATACATATGTTTAACCTTAAATGATTGTGTACCTACAGCTATCAGCAAATGGAATGCTGAGCTATGTGATATTTTGCCAAATGATCTCTGTGTACATGATGTGTTTAAAATATGTTTTAGAACTACCAATGATTCAACTATTAATTGGTTACAATATAGAATTCTCCATAGAATTCTTCCTGTTAAATATTATCTTAAGAAAATCAGAATTACTACCTCTGACTGCTGTACGTTCTGTAATGATATGCCTGAAACTATAAAACATGTTTTTGCAACTTGCAAGAAAATCCAGCCTCTATGGAATGCACTTAGTATACTTATATACGAGAAATGCAACAAAAATGTTAATTTTGATGTTTGTAATGTATTATTTGGTGTTTATCCCCTTGTTTGGGAGAACAGAATTCTAAACTTTGTAATCCTATATACAAAACATTATATACTTTTATGTTTAAAACAAAGTAAGACGCCACATTTTTTAGGGCTTTTACACTATTTAAATCAAAGATACAAGACTGAAAAGTATATTTATATTCAGAAATCAGAAATTGACGAATTTGAAAAAGCATGGTCTCCTTGGATTGATTTTATTAATCATCTGGCAGTTTAGAATTAACATGTGTACAATAATGCATCAATTTAATATTTTTATGTTTTTTGTTTCTTTCTTTGGTTTGTTTGTCTGGTTTTTTTCACATGGATTGCAGTTTTACTGCATAGGCATAACTATCACAAGCAACTACCCTACTCTTTATTTTATATTACAATATGGGATGAAAATGTGAGTATGTGAGAAGTGAGAGAGTAAATGTTTCATAAAATGATTTATATATTTAACCTTTGTTTACAATAAAAAAAAAAAAAAAAAAAAAAAAAAAAAAAAAAACTAAAAAAAAAAAAGAGCAGGTCAGTAAGAGCCAGTTCCTGTTTCTTTTTCAAAAGAAAATTGCTTCAACTGTCTGACTTAATAAATATACACAAGCCAGGTATTTTTGTCAATTTTGAAAAAAAAATGTCAGTGAAAATGATGAATCTCAGCCTGGACACTGTTCAGCACAGAAATATCAGAATAAATGCTATTGTTAAAGCAGATGAAGGACCATGCTATTAGATTTTAGAATTTCTGAATTTTTTACTGTGATATAACAAAGGGTTTAAAATTGATTTTCTGTCAAGTGCTTCTGCTGTTTATTTACAGGTCCTCCTCCCCACCCAGAAGACGAACTAGAAGTATGAGCAGAGAAGGAAGTTCAAAGCATGATGACCATTAGAAGTCCAAACAATGACATTTTGTATATCATTTTCATTTATGACACATCATTATTTTTGGCAATCATTATAAATATTAATGTTAAAGTGAGGAGAAATTGTTTCATTAACATGATTCAATTTTGTTTTTAAATCCATGGACATAGCTATGATTATGTTGAAAGTACATCACAAATAAATGTGCATCATGACAACTTTTTGGTGTTTACTTGATCACAGAATTTATGTTGTTTGTTGTTTTAAGATGTATGCATTTCTGTTAATATTGGACATATTCACACCTTCAAATTTTATTTAGGACATAAAGTGTGATCAAGTTGATAAGCGATTTTGAAAGAACATGATGTTTTATACTTTAATGTGCAAGATGCAAGTAATGTTATAGATGAGAAGGTTGAAAAAGAAAGAAAAAGGAAATGCAGTGAGATAGAGTTTGTATATTTTCACTTGTGTATTTTTTTCAATGTAATTGAATAAAAAAGTGTAAATAGTATTAAAATGTGTTGAACATTTAACAAATTGAGTTATAGTTGTCTGGACCATATATTTACTCCGCTTGACCCTCTCTCACCTGCTTGTCTTTACCGTATATTTACTCCCCTTGGCCCTCTCTCACCTGCTTGTCTTTACCATATATTTACTCCCCTTGGCCCTCTCTCACCTGCTTGTCTTTACCGTATATTTACTCCCCTTGGCCCTCTCTCACCTGCTTGTCTTTACCATATATTTACTCCCCTTGGCCCTCTCTCACCTGCTTGTCTTTACCATATATTTACTCCCCTTGGCCCTCTCTCACCTGCTTGTCTTTACCATATATTTACTCCCCTTGGCCCTCTCTCACCTGCTGGTACAAGAGATGGACGAAAGACAGAAGATGGACAAAAGGTGACCTTAAAAAGAAATCACTGTGGTGAGGAATACTGAAGCATATTGGGTGTGATAGGACTCGCTGTCGATATTAATTTGGATAAACGTACATTATAATCGAAATGATTTCATCTGTTTAGAATTTAGAAATTTTACAATGTGTGAACAATAGTAGATTTTAATTTTTTTTTGGAAAGGTAAGAAATTATATAACCCCCAGCGGAATTCAAACTCATGACTTACAGTTTCATACTTGACGTCCTTGTTAACCCATTTAATACCGTCTAAAGCAGTTGGGTATCCCCAAGGGTAGGGTATAGCCACAACTAAAGTCGACTTTTTCATAGGAATATATCTTTAAAATCATAAAAATTAATTAGCTTAAATGCTGCAAGTTCTGTGATAACTGTAGGCCTGTAACTCCCGGCCCGAAAAAAAGAACATGACGGAAGATCGGAATTTTTGCAAACCTGAAGCTACAGACCTGCTGCTTCTTTTAATTATTGAAAGCAACCCCGTTTGTCAAAATCATGATCTTCGAGACTTTTTTACAATGAAATATTCAGAGAAAATCTTTAAAAACTATATATGCAATGAACCAGAATAGCTTTAGTGAAAGCCCCTGAGATAGTGTAGGTTCAAGTTTGTCAAAATTATGATTTCGCTGGTAGGGCGGAACAAAATTAGGGGGAAGGGCAAATTTTACATAGAAATATGAAGAGAATTAAATCTTTATACATTTTATTAAATAACCCCCAAGAGCTTGATTCAAATCTGTCAAGATCATGGTCAGAATAAGGGGTAGGGTGGGGCAACATGGAGGGGGGGTCCAGTTTTACATTGTCCAGAGCATTTTTAAAATTATTTTCGAAAAACTCAAATACGGTATTATGATATATGGAATTGTTGATATGTAAACACTTGACATATTGTTGATTTTTATTTCTTTAGACTTTGGCCTCTGGACAATTTTTATGCCCCACAAAGTTTGGTGTATGTTCAAGAATGTGGAAGATCTTCTTGAGAACTGCACTGTCCAATATGTGATATGACTTTAAAATCGTCTTGTTACAAAAGGTGGTCAATATTTAAAATCAAAATATCCGGAGAAAATTCTCAAAATCATTTTCTACAGGTTCTATCTTAATACAAAACTGTACATTATCCAAACGTTTTGTATGCGACTCAATAAATCTGATTTTAACGTTACAATTCTTGCTCACGTAAGCGACATGGTCCATGGGCCTCTTTTTAATAAGTTTAAAAGCGTTTATCTTAATTAAAATGCGGGGTTTGTAAGCGAATATATCAATCAACAATAGGGGGGGGGGGGGGGGTTCGCAATTCTTAATCTTATCAAACTTCGTGCCTCTTGTCTCACTCTTTGTTGGTCTGTAGTCGCTTTCACGAGCGAGAATTGTTATGCCTAAATGGAAGAGCAAGATGAAAGATCAGATTAATTAGATTGCGTAAGTCTACACGGTTTCATACTATGGCATGCATGATACAAAGCCCTAAGTTTTGAAACTGAAATATTTTCATTAACTTCAACCGAATTCTTGAAGAATAATGTAAAATTAGTTACAAAACAATTTATTTTTTGTCTCCTTACATATACTTGGTTATTCAACTCGTTGAAGCAATATGTGCCATCTTGCAGCTACGCAAAGTATTTGGTAGTTTCTTTTCGAAGCCCCAAATCTACATCTTATCATAAGGCGACAAGTGCATTATGATTTAGATACTTTAACCAGTTTAGAATTTTCAAATTTTACAATATTTAACTAAAATATAGGGTTAACATTTTTGGAAAGGTAAAAATCATATAAAAATTCCCAGCCGGATTCGAACTTCTGATTTACAGATTCGTAGTAAACCCTCTTACCCAAATGCTCTACGCATTTAGGTGAGAATCTTGGGTAAATTTCGATAAATAGTACGTTACAACTTGGAAGTGTCCCATACCACCATAAAAAGGGGGATACGGTATGCATTAACTATAGTTTTGAGGAACATAAAAGGAATGATCGTATTGACCGGTTTGCGAAACGACCTACGACATTTTTGGAAGGGGACACGGATGTCAGTAATCTTTGAATATCGAAGAGTTTATGAAATGGGCAACATTATGGATTCACAAAGAATTTGGGCCTTAATTTATTTATGATGCATTTATATCTGATGGTCTGCATGGTTGATATACATACAAGAGTTGTTCCCCGTTTTACCTGGTCGTAATTTTTATTATGAACATGAATTGATTAAACATCACCCGATGAATTTTTCTGATTGTGTAATTAAGGATCTACAGAAGTTTGGTCACTGTAATTATGAGGACAATTACATGTATGTTGAGGAACATTGCAATCCGATACAATGCGTTGTATTGCAACTGTTGCTCTCTGAGCTCCACTGCTAATCAAAGACAATCTAGTAGAGTAATTTGTCTAAAGGACGAACCAACTAAAAATAAAACGGGCGTCGTTACTAAAGTGAGCCAATTTTTTTTCTTCAAAATAGAACAAAACGACGAAAGAATTGACAAATAATATATTTAGAAGTCGATATGTTTACATTTATTTCGATGAATGCATCGCTGCTTCTTGGTGCATATGCTAAAAAAGATAAAAAAAAATCATGTTACATCATAGGCGTTTTGGAATTTGTGAGTTAAATTTTAATACTGAACTTTATAATGATATTATATAATTTTTGAAAATTGCCAAGCACTTGACACGTAAACATTGTCTCTCAATTTGATATAAAAAAAAATCCATACATCAATTTTTTTTGTCTTTACTTTGATTAAGCTAGTAAAACGAGATGACATTTTTTTTAAATTTTAAGTCTGACCATGAATATTTTAAACGGTTATTAAAAAACTTCTCTCTGCTTTTTAGTACAAGTACACGTAGCCAACAAAAACACTGAAGTATACTCACCTCGACCAAGTAGGAGATGAACAAATGTGTATCGGACTGGGTACTTATGTCTGTAAAGTGATTAGAATACTTATATTGTCACACAATACTGCTGATAATATAGAACTGGAGTATCTAGTAACCACGTGTTAAAGTTGGAGTACATGTAATTAACGTAACGCTCGAACCGTGATTTCGTACCACTCGCCATCATGTAAAAAAAATCCTTGTCCTATACATATTTTAGATTCATTCCTAACGCCCATGATAATACTTATTTTTGTTCACTTACGAAAAAATAGAAACCACTTGCTGTGGTTAGTTATCTCACAGTCTCAAATTAAAATGATTCACTTTCATTAATAAGCAGAATTCTCTCTCTCTCTCATATTCTCTCTCTCTCTATTTCTCTCATATTCTCTCTCTCTCTCTCTCTCTCTCTCTCATATAAGCTGGATGATTTCTCTCTCTCTTATATATATATATATATATATATATATATATATATATATATATATATATATATATATATATATATATATATATATATATATATATATATATATATATATGTGTGTATATATATGTATATATATATATATATATATATATATATATATATATATATATATATATATATATATATATATATATAAAAAGCTGGATGATCTTCTCTATCTCTCTCGCTCTTTCTCTCTCGCTCTTTCTCTCTCTGTCTTCTCTCTCTCTCTCTCTCTCTCTCTCTCTCTCTCTCTCTCTCTCTGAGAGACCCACCTTCGATCAGCTGGATGATCTTAGCGTACCCCTCTCGGTGGATGATGGGGGTCAGGGTGTGGGACTGAGCAGCGCGGAGGAGTTCATCTAACAGAGCCTGCTCGTCCGCGGAAAGGGCTTGTACGGCCGGATTCTGGTGTACCTTATTGAGGAAATCTGTAAGACTCCTCTGTAATAATAGAAAATATGTATCCGGGAAAAAAAATCACACGGAGAGTTAAATATTTGGTGAGGGTGTTAATTCGGTGTTGGTTTGAATCTTTACCTGTATATGAAGCGTTTACCAAATCACTTGTACTAGTATTAATATGTGATAGTAATTTCTTTCAATATTGAAGGTATGATATATTTCATATTCTAGTGAGTGTTAGCGATTTCAATACAATACTAGGTCATCATTTGATAATAATTGTCTGCTCTATTCTGGTTGGTAGGTCATCGTTATTCTACCATTTTTTGTGCGTAAGAGCTGATAATTTCAAACTCTTCTAATAATGAGACAAAAAATATCTTACATCTACATCATTACGAAAAAAACTCTGTAAATCGCAGAACCAAACTGAGTTTGCTACATTTTTGTCAGCCGTTCGAGACGAGACAAACAGATTTATTTTCAAAGATAACCTAAATGTCAAGAGCAATATAATGCACGATTTTTCAAATCAGTTTTTGCAAGACATTCTTAGGTCAATATGAGACCCAGGCAATTGCAAATGAGTTGGTATCTTTGATAATAACACATAACGATTGCCGTGCCGGTTTTGGTTACAATTCTTATCTAATGGCCAAAATAAGCGAGAAAAAAAACCGTTTATCTGGCAAGATTTTAAATGTATTTTTGATTGATGAAGGCGAGCATTTAAAATGATATGCAACTTAAAAATTATTTGAATATGATTGACAATTTTTAAATGAATAATATATTGTAAATAATGTTTTTTTTCCCAACACATGCAACTCAATTTGCACAGATATCTTTCATGCATAAATTGATAGCTTGTGTGTTAATGTACAATTTGATAAAAGAACATATATCAGTTAATGAAAAGAATTACCTTTCTTCCAATTGCTGATTGGCCAGAGCCATCTGGATTTTCTTGGTTCAGCTCCTAATAGAGAAGAAAAGACACTTCTATTCGCTTCTTGTGTTTCTTAATTACATTATATGAGATACTATACTCTGTCCAGAGTTTTTGCTTCCACCACTTTTTGCTTGACATTTTTATAATCATCAATACCTTTGTGCTCAAACTACGTTCATCCACTAATATGAAAAATGTCCAGATAATCTGTTTCGAAACGCCCCCTCTACCGCATCATGTTTCAATACACATCCAAAAATAGAAAGTCTACGGCGATTTTGCATTGAATCAGCCATTAATAAGCCCGGATGATAACGTTGAAAAATTGCGCGAGGTATTCCGAGTACTTCCGAATGGAGAAACGATGTAAACATTTCCCATTATAAATCTCCGGAGAAATTTGTTTTCGTTCCTGGGAACTTTTATGAGTGAAAAATGATAATTGTTCAATGAAGATAATTGGATACATTCCCTTTCATCGATTTCAACTGTATTTCTTTCACAGGTATATATTTACATCCCCCAAGTTTTATTCCTTCTATTTCTTACGGAAACTTAAAGTTAATTCATAGCTCTATAGAAACAGCCAGACTGAAATCTACACTCCCCGTTTATCGATTGGTCGAAATCTACAGCGGCTGAAACTGACAAAAAAATGACAGGACAGATATTGACACGCCCTGTAAAAATGTTTATCGATTGGTTCAAACCTACAGCGACCTAGGAAAAATCACGGACTGCACGAAATAATTATGACGATGTCAGACTCAATGTCTCACAGGAGAAGATTTGGCTGTTTCTTTTAGTTATCGTACTTACGTACATTAACAGTAATTTAGTAAATTTTACTTACTTTTCATAATCAATTTATCAATTAGCTAAAAGAAAGATGTCAATATAAAGAATAAAATGTTTTCTTTGATGATTCATTCGGATTATGAAGATAGCGATCATTGCAGAAAAAATTTACATAACCCGCTAACGCAGGTTATGTATTTTTTCTGCAATATCGCTACATGTACCTTCATATCCCGAATGAATCACCAAAGAGAGCATTTTATTGTTTAAGTGTATTTTTATTAAAAATCATCAAAACGTAATGGAAGCAATAACTTGGGACAGACTATATGTTTTTTATTCTTTTACATCCCATCGAAAATTTAAATCTACACTGTGCTACCAAGAGTTCGTGCCGAAATCATACGAACTCTGCAACAGTGGCATGCGTGGATATAAAAAAGAATGTTCAAAACATGAGGAAGCGTCCTAAGTTTACGTAGCCCCCCCCCCTCCCCCCTTCTTAAAAAAAAATTAGTCATATGTAGAAAATTAAGGACCCATCCCTCCCCCTTTCTGGAAAAAAACACAATTCATTTTTTAAAAGAATTTTTGTACTCGACACTCATTATTCATTTTACAATAATTAGGACATACCTGAATCATGTAGTGTTCAAACATGTGCGCCTCTGTGGCATTAATCTTTGTAATGGCTGGAAAGACAGAATTCATACGATTATAACCGCAATGCAGATTTCTATGATACAACACAACCCATCACCTCCATAAATAAAATCGTAAAGGAAATATTGGATGCCAAGGTGAGATTAGCCCATTTTCTTCTAAATCTTAGAATTGTACAATTGCATGGAAATAAATTCAATTGGCCATGAAAAAAAAAATTATCTCACACGTAGCAACAAAATCGAGTTGATAATTGAATTCAATCACACGCCCTAATGTATAATATATGTACATTTACCCCTATCGATCCCAAATAATAAAATCTATATTCTTCAGAAAAATATTTTCTGTATGTATTCATAGGACATGACACTCTAAGAGTAAGAATTAAACAATCTTGAATCTACTATACCTAAGGAAATAAGCGAAGGAATTTTGATAGTACATTTTATTTTGGTTTTAGTTTAGAAGCTTTTTATCACATACCAACCTATTTCCATTATTTGACAATTAACCCACTTCACCCAATTCCTTCATTAAAAAAGCTGATCAGGATAGCTCACTTGAGTTTAGAGCTCAGGTTAATTTAAAAAAAAAAAGACAGCTTAATGCCCATAAAAGGTACGTAGCAGTATATTACCATCTACCAAAAGTAGGAACTTGTCGAAGCCAACGGTGTCAATGTAGTGGGTTACAGCATCTACTTCCGCGGCAGCAAGTAGTTCCACCAGCATGAGTTTGTAATTGGTCGGGAGTTGGTGGAAGGTGTCTGAATGGTGCATGCCCTGTAGAACAATCAGCAGATGGTCCTGTCCGATTGGCTGGGTGTGGTGAGGGGGCGTGGTCACTGCAACATTTTGGACCGAGGGTACTAGTACCGCGACCAAGAGGCAGCACAGGATATGTTGAAATTCCATTTTTTTAAATCAACACTCTGTAAAAGAATGCTTAAAGCAAATCAATTAATCTACATTTTTACTAGATTTGCAGGTGAAAATCGACGATTTTTTAAATGTTAAGGTAAAATTAAACACATTTACAACACATTACCTGACATTCATTGCACATATTTAATATTTTCAAGCTGCATAAATTCATAATAGAACGGACATACGTACCTATGGGAACAGAGGCCACAATATGTATAGGAATGGAGTTACTGATTCACGACTTATGACATGGATAGTCCTTATCTTATCTCAACATGAACATTGTTTAATTCTTCAGTTTACATGTACTATTCCATCGTGTATCATTTAGCTTCAACTCTACGAAACTTTCTGACATAGGCTAAGTAATACGTCTACATCCAGTGGGTTTTTTTTTCCGATTCATCCCGCGCTTTGTGTTTTCGGAAGTTTAAATTATGAATACACTGTAACAACAGTAATCATCAGTAATATATAACTTATGTATGTATAAAATTTTAAGAAGAATAAATCAAAATTGTGATTTAATTAATGTACTCGCTATCCTCTATGGGGGGAAATAGCATGGTTAAAACGTTGTTCAAAATTTATATTCTGCCGTTAATTATCATAGAAAATATTAACAAAACGAAAATTTTGTAAGCTTTTGGAAATTGTATTGATTTGAAACCGATCCTTTTAAACATAGATTCAATTGCTGCATTTTCAATCCCCTTACGGTATTAGGGCTGTTATCAAATTAGAACTTTTCATATGATGACGAAATACTAGTACACACTGATCCTATTAGGTTCCCTACATGTATGTGTTTCTACAGAAGGCGATGCATAAAATTAAAAAGTCAAAAGCGTGAATGATAAATAAATAAATGATTTCTTTCCTTTCTTAGACTGAAAAGAAATAACATGAACTACTTCATTAATTATACTACTTTTGTAAGTCTGTTTCTTTTTTTTCCAGTCTTTTTTTTTCTAGTTTAACTTCTAGACATAATCTTTTTTCTGTTGATAGTAAACAATCAGTTATAGATATGTAACTTACCTATTTTACCTTCAAATTGTTAAAAGTGATACGGAGTACCCCAAAATGACTGTATTATTGGAATAATTTGATATTTTTAATAACCGATTGAGTGATATCTTTCTTTTTATTATCAAGATCATACCAGGGGTGAAAAATTGGACCAAAATTCAGAACACCTTATCATGCAATTCAACTTTGTATGGGAAATTGGCATTTCTTTGGCGAATTTTAGCAATGGTGTAACTTAACACAGTGAAATTGGGTGGGAGAAAAAACTGCCCTTTGTCAAAATGTTATTTCACCAAATTATTCTGAATGAGACTTGAAGCTACAATGACGTCATATCGTGATTATGATGTAAAGAAGTTATATGTAAAGATGTAAGCCTCTGACTTTGTCTCAAAATCAAATAACATCTGCATGAAGTTTTATAGGGTTTTTTTGGAAAATGGTCCCTTTACTCTATGTCTTGCAATTATGCTGAAGAAATCATGGAACGAGTAAGACGGTGTGTAATAGGAGACCGTAAGGGTTAGCTAACAAGGGTCACTTAGTCTGTGTTGGGCTGGTTCTGTCTTGTATTTAAAATTCTCAGATAACCCACGGCTTTTAGTTTAGGAAAAAAAATCATGCATGTCTTACCAAATATTAGGTTTGACATACAATGTGCGATTGTGCTGCAAAAAATCATAGCCTCTCTCCACCCTTTTATGTGCAAATTTAGATATAAGATATCATATTTTTTTTTAATGCAAGGCATGATATAAGATAACAAAAACCGGTTTAACTGTTCAAGTACAACAGATGACATTTAAAACACTCTATGGATTCATATTTAGGATTGGGAAGAATGAATTTGAATAACAAAACACATAAATGTAGACACAATGAACACCTCAAGGCTTTGGTTGGAGAAAGATGTGATGATTAACTATAGCATTGAATGATATGTTTTTGATGCTGTCGGGTCAATAACTGCCGTCAGGTGATAATTTGTCTGCTCACCTGACCGCAGTTATTGACACTCTGACGTCAAAAATAAATCATTTAATGTTTATATTTACATTCCCTTACTGATGAAATTAATTATTTACTTATATAAATCGATACAAATTGCAGATCACGGAGGGAGTACATCAGCAACAGCAAGAACAGCTGTTTTATAAAAATCGGCTTAAACTGGTTATCACTTAGCCTGTTGAGTTGAGATCGATGAGCATGAAAATATAATCCATGAAAGTAAACTCTTAAAACTTTGCTTTTCACAATAAAATCAACTTTTTTGTTGAATAATTGTAAAACATATGGTGCTTTGACAACATGTATGAAATATATTTTTTAACCGATAACACAGAAATCACTGTTTGGGAACTACTTATGTAAATTACATGAAAACTCATACGCAGTGATTGGTTTTTGCATTTAGAGGCATTCAAAGATCATAAAATTAAATGGAAAAACACAGTAGACTGTAAATATAACTTCATATCTTAAAGCACATGGGTGTTGTTAGATAGACCTAAGCATTGGTCTCTGAAAAAATCCTCATCAGATCACTATCAGTAATTATGTAAAAGTTGTTGTTAATTTGAGACGAGTTTCTTAATTTTCCGATTTAAAAATGGCGGCGTACTTGAATGGTACATCATGGATATTTGGGACCAGATTGTTCAAAGGGACACTTCGCATTGTTGTTACATACGACTTTCTATAAGTACCACAACACAATAAAGCTTAGAAAAACCCAAGAGGTGGTTTGTAATTGTTTGTTGTTGTATATTAAGGATGACGTTTACTCAGAATGAAAAAAAATTCCACTGATGATAATGAAAAACCAACTATTGTGTGTTATAGACCTTACATGGTAGTGTTGTTCTTCACTTTCAGAAAAGTAGGTCAATGAACTACTTTTTGAGTTATTGGCCATTGAATATTTTTTGAAAATTGAAGAAAAATCCATAAAAATTTTACATTATGATTGAGATTTTCTTAATTATGAAAATAATACAAACTGCTTAACTCTTTCCACAAATGAAGTACAGTTTATGAATGGTTGTGGCATTAAATAGATACAAAGCATTTAGTTTTCATTCACAATTTTTATAGATATTTTTGTCCGAATATCCTCTATCAGTTTTCAAATTACCACCCATTTTTGATTCAATTTAACAAAAAACTGAATGATGATAATGCTAAAACATTTATAGTATTAAACTAAGTATATTGACCTTTCTCTGCCGGCATAAAATTTATATGAGGTCAATGATCAAAATTTTGAGATATGTTGTCTTTTTAATATTTCAGTGGAAAACAAAATCTGAAAAATTTAGACCGAATTTCCTCTGTTTTGCTAAAAGTCTCAAACTTTGTCAGAGCCTTATTCCATAATGTAGTAAAAATATCGATTGTTATGTCAATGATAATTTATTTCATAAATACTTCTTGTATTTAAAACAAATTTTACTCATGAAATTGAACTTTTTAACAATCCGGATTTGAGAACTCTAACCCTGAGTAAACAACGTCCTTAACCAAAGATACTCGGACAAATAGCTTCTTGAATCTGTTTGACTTGGCGCTAAGAATGATACCAATCCTGCAAAAAGCTCTATTTTTTCTGGTCAACTTAACAAATTTCGTCTAAAAATCAATATGGTATGAATAATTGAGTATGAAGATTTTATTAGATAGAAGGTCAATAATGGCTTTTTAAAGCCAAACGTTCCTATCAACCAATCAACACGTTTGAAAGTTCTCTTTTACGACTGCATAGTTTCTGGCAAGTTAAAAAGGCCTTCGATCAGCTAAGTGTTGAACTGATGATCCGTAGGTTCATACATGAATTGTTCTTACATTTAGCACCTGGACAAGCAACAATTATTTCAATGATAAGCATGTTCTTGCTGCACTTAAAAAACGCCTACAGAATTTATACGATTTTAAAACCCCAAAAAATGTTGATAAGCAACTTTACTCATATGGAATTATAAAAGAAAGCATAAAAGTACACCACGGGTGAAAAAGCTGATCGTCATAACTTGCAATTGCACATTAAATCAAGAATAAATATCGCTTGCTTATTGTTCGGTACAACGAGGAATAAGGTTCGATCCCAGTAAGCAAAAAAAAAAAAAACCCCTCAGCCGTACAACATAAAGGCAGATAGTAACTTTATGCAGCACTGAAACACATGATTCAAGGTTGCATACCTTAAGGGTGACATCTTCAGAACCACTGTCTGAGGTGAGGTAGTATTTGCGTTTCGAACAAGTTCATGACCCGAGCTCCGAAAAAGGTCAAAGTTGAAAGCTACCCAACAACCTTTGTATTAACGTTATGCAATGAAAAATAAGGAGCAGTTTTTCTTTAAGTGTCCCAGATAAAAGCCATGTCATCTGCAAGGAAGTACTTAGATTTATGATATGGGGTAGCAGCGAATCTTGTCTTAACTACAGAAATCTTTCGCCCGTTATTTTGGAAAATCATGTGTAAAAATTATCATTTGTGTAATTGGTGAGCAGTATGATGGTATTGCCCTGAAGATAGCTTCATTCATGATTCAATTATTCATTGGTCTACGGATTCTACTTTCCAAATGGTATCAATTATCGGTATTGCATTAGCAAAGATTATGTCATTCCAAGAATATTTCTCCGACAGTCATTGATGGAAATTGGATCAATATCTGTGAGTCTAGACAGCTTCAGACAAATAACTGCTGGCATCTAATAGTAGTGTCCAGTAAAAAATCTGTTTGGTGTGTACGTATGAACGTAAAGTGAGAATCTATTCCGTATTTTCAAGCAAAGTTCAGTAAACGCTTGCTCTCTCGAAGGTTGTTAACGGAGACTATTCATACTTTATCAAAGAGCTCCAATAACATGTAAAGATAATGTGATAAGAATTTAATGTATACATTTTAAAGTACTCTTTATAAATTATTTGAATCTGTTTTTTTGATTTTCAAAAAGATTAGTATCATTACACGAATATAACGATTATATACATGTAATTGACTACATAATACTGTTTTAAAAATAAAAGCACAGTGGGAACTTTCACGTATCTTAAGATCCAGGTGTGAATGACCTGAGTTAAATTTTGACATAGCAGTTAGATACATGTACATAAAAAAGTCAAAATAACCGAGTCACGAAGTGCTAAGTGCATCGTATATTCTTACGTTCCTGCAAAGAAAAGATTAATATCAACTCTGCAGGCGAAGACATTTGCCCTCAAAGTGAAATTTTTATGTGATTGTAATAGATTTTTCATAAAATTTAAACTCATTTGACTTTTTTTTGTGATAAGGTTTCAGTTTTTTGTGTCTAATATTTTGTTGCAACTTCATAAGAAAAGAAATACCGTATAATGGGTATTTTTATGTGATTAAAAAATCTATACTACTTTAACTTGAAAATAAAAACAGATGCGTCAAATTATTCGTATTTGAAATTTTATATTATGGAAATTTGATAAGAATTACTTAATTGTTTTTTCTATTTATTGGATGCAAGATAACACATACGAATATAGACTTTGGTGCATCATCAAACTTTTCAAGGGATATATATAGAACTTAGCGCCGTAAATCCCAGCTCACCGAAGTCTGTATGCTTTAATAGCCCAGCGTTCGATTTTCGTCCTCAGTTTTCTTACTCGAGCAGTGACAGAGAGACGCACGGGGAAAAACTGCACGTTCAATGGCTAGCGATGCGGCGTGGGGCTGATATATCATGGCTCTGGTACTACCTGTTTACAATCGTTGACTCATGTTTAAACACTGATAAAAATATTTACAGGTGCTACCTCGCCTTTAAGTGACATTTTTAAAATACATGTAATGAACGTACGAGGTGGCCGGAGTGATCCGCTAGTGTTATTGCTGTGTTCGGAAAAACCGGTCGTCTGGATTAGAATACAGGAACAGAATGACATCTTTACGTGGAGGATGTAGACTCGGGAACTGTCTATTTAGCATATTGATTGTGATTTTTGTCTGTTATGTATATGAAATAGGTAAGTTGATCTTTCAGTTATTCATTCATTTGTATTCATTCGTCATTCATATAAATGCACCAGTGTTTTGTCCTATTTCCCTTCCTGCACAGTGCATAGTGCATGTTATGTCAATAAAGCACCAAATGTCTTGATTATTTCGATCACTATCGTTTAGCACCATCAGCATGTCTGGTCTGAAAATACTCTGTAGATCGATACATGTATGAAAACTTGAGGACATTACTTGTGCCCATTAGTGCACAGTGTCTGCAGACCAAGGCCAAGCATTGCGCAATAAAGTTCATCCCTACATAATACCAGTTCGATTTTAACATACTCGAAATCTTTAGTTTTTCATGATTATTGAATATTTCATTTTTAAAAATCGTATTCTTATGAACTCTGTAAGAGAGAGAGAGAGAGAGAGAGAGAGAGAGAGAGAGAGAGAGAGAGTTCCAATAGCACTAAGTTACAGAGCTAATACGATATCAGCAGTTTTTTATTGCACTGACATAATCAAGGCCGCATTTTGGATATACAATTGTAAATATCACAGATCTCTTTACATTCCTTCTATTCAAACTCATCGTGTTTTTTTCTCCCTCTTTCTCAAAGTTGTTATTTTTTTTTTACCAAAGTCTGACAGTAGAAAGCTGCGTCTGAAATATATCGATTCTCACAATCTGAACAGAGTACCGTGTTTTCTCACGAAGAAATTTAAAACGGAAGAGGAAAGCGGCAAAATCTCGATTTATTTGATGAAATTCTGGGGTTTGGTTTTAATTGTTTTTGTATGGGTTTTTTTTTGCCTTTTTTTTTCATCTTTTTAAATCTGTCACTGTGTTAAATATGAAAAATGAATATACTTTGTTTTAAAAAAGCTTAAGACTGCCAGCCCATTTCAACGTCAGGGGAAAAGATAACCATGTAAAATACTCAATTCATTTTTTATGACGTAATCTCTAAATCAATTATTTTATCAACAATCTTCGAAATATGATTAATGTTTCTAATGATCATCATTCTCGTCGCTGTCTTTTGTTACCAAACAAACCACGCAATCGGGAATTCGGGCTATGGATAAAAACATGCTTTCCACATATTTTATATATTACGGTAACATTGAATCAAAACAATAACTCGTCTCAGGCATAGAAATGCCTGATATACATGATTTTTTTAATATAGTTCCTTCAGTGTAAGTATGTGTGGGTTGTTCTCATTTTGCCTTAGGTAATTGAGCATTTCAAATTCAGATTATTGAATCATCAAGGTTAAAAAAAAAGCAAAAAAAAAAAAATAAAAGGCTACCAGCGGAATATCAATTTTAGGTCAAAAGTGAATATACAATCAATTAAAATACGAGTTATATGGTTTCCAGAACGGTATTGCACGCTTATATATTTTTATGATTGTATGCACAGGTGCGGAGACAAGCTTGTAGCCGTGTACATACAATGATGACTGCAAACCTACTTAATATTGCTTAAAATTGTAACCTTGCAAAGATTGCTTTCTGAATTTCATGGTTCCGTCGCAAACCACTGTCAATATACTGTATACCTTGTTTATTTTCGCTCTTCTTTACTTACAAACGGTTTGGCCCCGTAATACATGTATAACACATTAGAATTCGCCTAGTCTTATTCGCCCGCAGACATTGAGGACGAAAGAGGCGAAAATAAAACGGGGACGAATATTCCCCTCTATACAGTATTTCCTCGCCAATCTCACTCGGGAATTAAATATATGAACGCGTACTCCGGTCCGAGGCTGCAGACGATACTCATGAGCAGTCTTTCAAAACGACATTGCGCAGTTTGAACTAGAAACTGATCAGTTACACGGACTGTCTCATTCCTTCCCAGAATTCCAATTTACGTAAGCGCAATTAAAGTTTAATCCTTACTTAATTAGTCAGCCCGCAGGATGACTAAAAATTGCGAAATTGATTGTTTTTACACTCCACATATATTTTTATAAAAGTAAAAATATTTAACGTGGTTTGTTATGCATGTTATGCACTTTCAAAGATTATTACTCAATTAACACAAAATGGGAATTGAGAGTTTAGTGGTTCAGGTGTAAAAACGCCAAGACTTTTTCTTTAATACTGTTATCAGTTCAGATATATGCGCCAATACATGTTTACTGTATAAGGTATTTGGATTATTGAAATTAAACTGTGGTTTTTTTAACCCACGCATTTTGATAGATGCGTAAGTTAGTTGAAATAACCTCCTACTTCCAAATAATACGAGGCAGTGTAATGAGATATACCAATTACTCATGCTTTAAGAGAGATAACAGTTTTTTTGGAGGTGTAGTGTGTACATACCGGCGGAAAAAGTCATCGGAACATTACATCGTTTTCATTGATCATTTTGTGTGAATGTCAGATATTTCCTTCTTTCTACATAAATTTAATGAGGAAAAAAATGACCTTGCACGGATAACAATCAGCCTAAAGCCTGGTATCTGGGGGAAGGTGTTGTAACGCTCACCGAGAGAATCATTTTATTGTCGGAATGAATGATATCTGTGTTTATATGTTACACAATAGTAGAACAGAAAGACGGATGTTATATCATAATAACATAAACATCATTTATGGAATCTTTGAACTCTTCATTTCCTCGACAGACGAAGCTCTTGAGAATGGGTAAATTTAATTGAGGTGTGGTTTGTTGATGTCGTTCAGTTCATCCGTTCTCTTATCTGTCGCACATGCCCTGTCAGTTTACCTGTACACTTGCTACCTGTCATGTTGGACTGCAATCACTAATTATTTAATCTTTCCTATTTTGATTTCCTTGCATCATAAGAAAATAGGGCAAATGTTTTTTTTTATTGTCGTACTTGAACACCCTTTCTCTTTTAGTTTGCCGTTCTGGCATTTAAAAATAATTGGTTTCATGAGCAAATGAAAAGATTGCAGCATCTGTGTGACCACAACATACTTGTATATATTACACCCACGCATCTTATCCGAATGTTCAGCAACAAAAATTTCCACCAGGTTCAAGGCACTTGTCGATAGACTTTAAACTCGTCTTGGGTACCAAACAAGACACTGTATTGTAGAGGATTGCGCAAGTCCTGCAAAATCTAATTAAAGACCTACTTACGAGACGTCGAAGAAAGCACTTGCACACACCAATAATTTTGCCCACGTGGTGATATGAGAATTTTACTCATCAAATGAACTTGGTCATTTGGCAAATAGGGAGAAACAAGAAATGAAAACATTATATAGAGCTTTTCTTCTTAAGAAGATCAATAAAGTCCTAAAATGGCCACGACCATTGAGCCCTCTTAGAGCTACACGTAGTATATACACTAAATCGAAGAAAAATACCGAAATTTCTTTTAAATAATAAACGTTCCGTTTTATGAAGTTATGATCAGCAGCGAAAATTAAAATTCATTTCTTAAAAGATAGCCTCATCGATCCATGCATGTTTCCATTGTATAATTTTGTGTAGTCAGGCAACCTGTTTGGAAAGACGTCAGGCAATGAATAGCAGTAAATATTATATCAACGGTTTCTGACATCTGTTTTTGACACTTTTTCATACCTGTTGAGGATTGTACCAATTATTTTAATAAAAACTTTCTGTATTCAATACACATTGAGATCAGCGTTTTAACTATAGAATCACTTGTGTTTGTGTTGGTATAAATATATAAGGATGTTTCCAAACCTATTGAATTCTAGAGTCCAGTTTATAGTTTAGTTCTAGCTTCGAATGAAAACCAGCACAACCCCTTGAAAACAATCAGCCATTTCCATTTAACTAATTAAGTACAGAGCATACTTACATTAAGATAAAGTTTGTATACTTGAGATCAATCAAACACATTCTCATCTTCTTAACTCGCGGTAGGGATATCTATCGATGGCTCTTCAAATACAAGAATGTCGAGAGTCGGATTTAAAAAAAATAGATTTGTAATTATAAGACTGCAGAGACCTCGGTCTTCTAATAGTTATAAATTGGTCGAGGTTGGAAAGCCATCTTCACATGTAATATCTGACACCAAGTATTGTATACTGTTCCTTATACTGTGTATTCCCTGTTCCGTCCTAACGCTATAGAACATCCTAATCCTGCTGGAGGATCCTACCTAATTGTAGGAAGGGGATGTTACTTGATTGAGTGAGATGCAGTTGTCACTTCATTAAAATGTGTGAAATGATATGTATTGGTTCTACAGCTGTACTGCACATCTGCTTCTAGAAATTTCTGTATTTCCAAGACGTGCTTAATAGTAAACAGATCTATCAAATTTTATTGCACGGGAAACTTTCATTAACATTTTTTTATTTGAAATTGTTCGGAACATAAAAATTTTGAAGTACATCAAAAAGCTTTATAGCCTGGAATGTTTGGGGTTTGAAAACAATAGCAAGTATTTTTGTTAATATTTTATAGTTCGCTCCTGTAACTCAAATGTATGATGTTGCAGTCAATTCAGTTCAGTTCATTTATTCACTCAAAACCATTTTTAACATATGGTAAATGAGGGCAAATATAACATTAAATATACATATAAGCTAGGTCAGAGGTACAAAAGTATAAACATATATAATTATAAGGTTTATAAAGTTGGGAAAAGTTATATTATTTGAAACACATGGGGGACAGACTACCTCGTATATCTTTGTTATAAACATACACAATTTTCTCAACAATTTCATATTACATGATACAGCTTAATTGAGACGAAATTACTGTTTTGGAAAATGTATTGAACATTAGACCATTCATTGAGAATTTGTAATGCATATATTACATACATATGGCACATAAATACACACGAAACAGAGATAGAAAATGTCCAGGGGTGTATGATAATAATGAATTTAAAGCCTTTTTTGCGAAAAACCAATGCATATATATGTGAAGTGAAATGCTTTCTCATGATTTCCTTTTTAAACTTTTTATTGCAAAATGCGAATTTTTGTTATGTGAGTATGTAGGCCAGATTTTCTTTAGTAAAGCATACTGATTTAACTGAATGGTTTTTCATGAAGCTGGATAAATTTTGCAGTACATTGTTTTGGGTTTTTATTACTTTTGATATAGTCATTCAGATGTCCGATTCGTAGATTCAGGTCATCATATTTTTATGAATTTCAAAACCAGAAGTTTGGGATTTTGATTGGCGTTCATAAGTCTGTAATGGCAGTGATCTTTGCTACACTATTCACCTAAAAGTAAAATGGTGTAAAACTTTCAACAATAAATTATAATTTTAATTAAATTAAATTATACCATCTGCACCATGCAATGCTCAAAGTGCTATTAAACTATTTGTTAATTAAAAAAAAAAAAACACACACACACAAAATTTTCTACAAGAAAGTAAATTAGATTCTATGTTTATCCGCAGTGTAATGCACATGTCCATGTGTTTGCCTTTGGCGGTTACTGGGGCTACTATAGCATCTGTTTTTCGTGACAGAAAGTCAATGTTCATTTCAAAGGATTCGAGCCCAGGCGACATTTGTTATCATGGAATGTTGTTTGATTTTTACCTTGCGAACATAATAGAATGTGTTATTTGTAATTAAACGTGACATATCCGGAAGATAAATCAGCGAATGATCGGTCTGTGCAATTTTGTGTGTCTCAATCAAGTAAACGTTCATGCCAAATGCATTTTACTGTTTCCTAATTTAACAAGAAACAATTTCATATTAAAGAGTTTGAAATGGAAGGTTCTGAAAGGATCCATGATCTGGCATCAAACTCTTCATTGTCTAAAATTTTTCTTTTTTGGGGCCATTTAATTAAACAGTTAATTATTCTGACCCACTGCTCACCTCACATTAAGGGATCAATAGACATGCGTTAACGTCTGTCTGCATGACTACCGCGGGGAAAATAACCCCGACAGACTCAATGCGGCTTTTTGAGGACTTAATGGGATTCATTATGAGACCAAGAGTAGCCCTTTATGTCATGTGTCGCGTACTATTTACCTCGGGAGATAGTAACCCCGGATGAACTTATTGCTTTTTTGACCATTATTACTGCCAAAGCAATTCTCTCTGAATATAATTAATACTAAATATTATGATTCTGGACGATGCGTTGACTAGACAGAAAGTTTCCAGTTTATGCTGTCTATTACATTAATTTGGTTTCTCACTAGAGTACATACAATGATGCTCAGTGTACATAATTATGTAAATTGGCTGATGGAGGCAGAAAATCACATTGAATAGGTTACATTTTCTTTTGCATTATTTCGAAAAGGCTAAAATATTTTTTGGAAAGGAGCAATCCGTTATGTCAGTATACCAAGATTAACACTTTAATTCATTTGATCATCTTTACATGCATGCTAGCATATTTGAATCAATAACTTGCACCAGATAATAAGGGTTTCCATGAAAAAGTTGTTTTTTTTTTAAAGAAAACAACTTTAAAGATACAAAGCTTTACTAATTAACTGGTTTTAATGAATATTAGCTATAGAAGATCAGCGAAAATAGAATGTTCCTCTGGAATTAATTAATTTTCGTCCATATATCAAACATTTGGATATCTAATTAAAGTACATTAAAGTCAATGCCATTGCATTTGGTTTCCATCTTCAAAGTTATTATGTTTTGGATTTGATTCCACTTTTCATATTCATCAGATTTAAACAGTTGCATGCATGATAAGTTAACCACATTTATAAGGTCATCGTAAATTTTGAATTTCAAAAAAGCATATCGTTCAATTTTCAAAAAAAAAAAAAAAAAAAAAAAAAATAATGGTTGTTTTTATTTCCGCGGGAATCTCTTAGATTTGGGGCGATGCATTGGTGTATACGTACTAGTATTGGGCTATAACAAAAATTCCCTAACAAATAATATATTCTTTTTTACCAATCATGATATGGTTATATTTTCATCCCTAAACCACCAGGAACATAATCGTTTACGTATTAAAGCATTCCATGTCAAAATGACACAAACAGTTGTGAGCATTAAATCGGATGCGTACTAGTATCTACTGTAATATGAAAGTACTGTCGTTTTGTAAATTTAGAAAATATTCCATACGTCAACTTCGCACCCACTCATTTATACTATATACCAATACAAAAGAACAGAAAGAACAATGTCAGGAATAGCAATCGGTCGATCGTTCAACTACCGGCACCGCAGTACACGTATAACGGTTAAATCAACATCATTTTTGATGCATGTTGATTGTAAAACAACTTATCAACATAAGACAAATAACAATCTCTCGATAAAAGTAATCTCAAAGATGGCTCATATTACGTGGACGTCTACACGTCTACACACCATAAACGTACACAAAAGGAAAAAAAGGTCAGTATTTTGACATAAGCCATGCACTGTAAATGACAACCACTAACAAATGTTAGCAATATATATCTGGAATTCAAGGAGAATCGTTTCATAGATTTGAAATGAAGCCCAACAGTCTGTCTGGTTCTGACGGCCAGCCAGTTGTGAGGGGTCTCTATTAAACATTTATTGCACCAGGAAGTCTCGCGAGATTTGAATTCGACTGTAGCTGACAAATATTGACATGCTTTGCATGTCAGAAAAAAAATTGTTGCACTTTATTTCACACAATTCTGATTCTACGATGTTCTATTACATTTGTTTCTTCTTTTACCATTTTATGTGCTAATATTTACATTTTTATCTGTTTTTGTCTGTGATAGCATTACGAATCAATTTTGACGCCCGTAGCCCAATTATTTCATAAAAGATGAGCGACACAAAATGGGCGTGTCTTATAACATAACCAAATAAGGTATTGGCAGCGCCGTGTTGTAAGAAATAGCATGTGCTACAGGAAAAAAATAGTGGTTTTAAAATGTCGTTTTAAAGTGTACAGATTTGAAATAATACTATACTTTGACCCGTGCGTGTACGGATTGACATTGCTTATGAAAGCGGACATTTACGAAATAAATACATCGAGCTTTCAGACCACAGTAATGCTATTAATCTCACTAAACTTTGCTTAGTTAGAATAATCTAACTGTGTCTCGGGACAGGCCTTCACAACAGTTAAAACGCCTCCCTGCATGGTCTCATATACCCGTAATGTAGCAAAATTGCAGAATCGCTCCGAAACGATTTTGGAGAAAATTAATGAAGCTGCATTGAAAATAGCAGTTAAATTTTTCATAACGAACCATTTTGAGGCTGTGAATATCTTTCATCTAAAACTTTAATTCGTATAAATAAAGAATTAAACACTTTTTCACGAACGTTTACTTGATTCGAATTTTCACACCATGATGACATTCGGAACCATTGGGATTTGTCATATTAAATGCACTGAGTTTTTTCCCGTATTTTCTTCGATGAACAGAATATATGACAAATTTTCAATGAAAATTTACACGTATTTGTATTATCGTTTCTAAATTTATCCATGCAAATGTGATATTGTGGAAACAAACTAAACAGACTCCCGTGATTTAGCGTGAATGTCAAGATTGTAAAATCCAAAAAATTCAGATGATTTCCGGAGTTTTTAAAGGAATTTTCGTTGATTATTAATTAGCGAAGCTTGATTGAGAAAATATAAAAACAAATTGGTAATCTTAAGTACCAATGATGTTTAAAATATATAAAGCAAAAGACAGTACTCTTCCAATTTCTCGATATTAAACCCCAAAAATTCGAGTCTATTATTTTAATATAGTATCATAGATAAGTAATGAGGAATCGTTCATTGAATATTATGAGGAAATAATTTTGGTTGGAGCATGGTCAAATCAATCATAAAGCCCTTGTGGATTTGACCACACCCCGACCAAAACAATCACCTTTAAATACTCAAAGAATGATTTCTTATACCTTAATTTGCGCATAGAAAAAATACAAAAATGAATTCGTTTTGGGGATACGTTTTTTAGCTGAATTTTTCTCTTCTTATCGCAAATCTGAATGAAAGTTTTGAAAATTATAAATAAGAAATCAAAGCTCCAGTTGCCTGTTCCTATCACTGCATACAGCTTTGTGTTTAGATCAGGTCATCTAGGATTACACAATACATCTCATATGGCAAAACGAAATGGTTTGCTTAGACACTATCTATATTTTGTTCTTTTACTCTGACTGGAGTTGTTTTCAAACTACAGAGGCTTGGACCTGATAAAGAGGCACTATTCATTACGTGTTATTTTTAGTTTGTCTTTGATGTAAAGTGTAATGTTCGACACAATATTTGTGATGTACGGTGCGATGCCCTAGATATATAAGAAGAGAGTAAATACAATGCATCTGTTGGTTAAATAACCTGATATAATCGTAGAAATGATAAAATTTGTGGCACTGACACATTTATTTTCATAATGTTACTGATTTAAGAAAAATAGTATATAAAATTTATCGTAAGAATTTTCTGATTTTCATTTAGTTTTTGTTTTCATTACAGATGCAAGTAGTTGCACTGAAACATGCGAGGAAAAGTTCTACGATATACAAATACATTGCAAAGTGTACGATGACAACGTAACGAAGTTTGAAACAGAGTTTGACACTAGAGGCAATGCCACCATGCTGTGTAGGTATGTATCGGAAAGAATTCTGCATATAAGTAGTTTTCTAGTATTTTGTTTTTAATAATTTGTTTTTGTTCTAAGAGAGCAGCGAATGTTTTCTTATAAAACTTATCATAGAACCATTTTAACAAGACTTTGGACTTTCAGTAGCATGTAACTATCTTTTTCTTGCGTCAAGACAAGTTACAAATGACGCTGTTTTCAAGTGAAATATACACAGATTGCGTAGTCTTAGCTCGAAAGCCAGACAGATCTTGTTGATTTCAAAGAGCTATGCCCGAGAGGCCAGCGATGAAACAGACAGCCCTACGTCAAATTGCTGTTTGACACAACTATCCAAAGTCCAAGCTCCTGTTAAAATGGTTCTCTTTCTAAACCGTTCGTGCCTTAATCGTCTTTTCTCTTTTATACAGCTTCCTAGTTGAATTGTTGTTGTGTGTTGGAAGAGTTGCACCAGTGTGTTTAGACCAAATGTTCACCATCAAGGAACCGTACTTCCAGAGTCCCTATGACTGTCATTTTAATGACTCGGCATATTCAACAATTCAAAAATACAGGACATGTGAACACCTGACCACCACTACAACCACAGTGGTGACAAAGTCTTCTCCCTCTACAACATTCCAGGTCACTCAGAAACCATCCAAGTCCTCCAGTAGTTTACGTAAGTTTTACCAATAGTACATGTACTAACTGAAAACGAATAGATGTATGATCATCGTAGGAATTTCGTGTACATTTCCATGAAAGATATCTAAGCAATATGTGTTTTAGTTTGCGTTGCTAATTTTCACATTTCCGGTTCAGCGCCACCTATACTTTATCAGTAACTCGTTCCCTAGCGATCTTGGGAATGTCGATTTTTAGAACTATTTCGTTGACTGAAATTGAGTAGCAATCTAATTAAAATTAGATCTTTGATCAGCTCCTATTAGATCGCTACACACTTTATCAAATAGGAGCAGATCAACAATCTAATTTTAATTAGATTGGTTAATGAGATATTTTCTTGTATTTATTGTTGTCAGTTTGAGCTGATAAGATAAACCACTTGCATAAAATTTAAAATTTAACATTAAAATGATTCAGAACAGTAATTTACGTCAACTATAAATCAACTAAACGGCACAAAAATAATTTTTGCATTTTTAAGACAGTAAAACAGTTTAAAACCAAATTAAAAACCAAATATATAGCAGTAATAACTAACATATAATGGCAAGTACCCTATTGCCGTTTGATTTTATTATATGTCATTTGGCACATTTAGGTATAATGGGAATGTATGCACACTTAAGATAAATTATTAACTTAAAGCTGAATGGAATCAAAATTTCAAACAAGAGGCCACCAGGCTTTAATGGTCACCTGAGTACCATAACCAATACACAGACCTTTTAAGGATTCTCATATATGTAATTAAAAAAGCTTCATTCTGGGGTAAAGTAAAATCTAAAAATGGTAGAGTCCATCACCTTCCTACCTGAAATCCTACAACAAAGACATTGATAGGAAATAATTGTCTTATATTTGTAAACTTTCTAGATAGCTTTTATGTTTATACGTTTTCATTGATAAACTAAAAATGGCTGGTATCATGTTTCATTAAAAACGACAACCCCCTTTTTTCACAATGAGGTTAAAATTGTTAATGGTTGGCGTACAGCAATTACCATAGATAAAAATACATGTTCAATATATGGTCATATTTTACAACCCCCCCCCCCCCCCCGGCCTTAATTTCTGTCCCATGGCCTGAAGACCACGAATCTCACCAGTTTACATCAAGACATTATAAACATAATAATAATGCATGAATTTATCTCCCACAGCTGTAATGGTACAGAATGAAATAATAATCAATACAATTTCACTATGGGGCCACATTGGCCTCATTACCGTGCGTTTAGTTTTTTTTTCAAATATATATATATAGGAGTAGAGAAGAAGATTTTTAAAGATTTAATGTATTTTTACTATATAGCTATCTTGGTCCCACCATACGCCCTGAACCCTTGATCCACAGGGGTCATGAAATTCACAATGTTTGTAAATGGCTTCACGGTATCATTTGGGAGAAGAGAAGAAGATTTTCTAAGATTTCATGCACTTTTACTATACGGCCATATTGGCCCCACCCTGGGGCATGAACCCCTGACCCAGGGCCATGAATTTTGCAATTTTGGTAGAGGGCTTTATGAACATCATTACAATGCATTTAGTTTTTTTTCCTTACATATTTGGAAGTAGAGAAGAAGATTTATGATTTTTTTTTGATTTTTTTTTTGGGGGGGGGGGTAAATTAGGCCCCACCTATGGCACCCCGTGGGCTGTAGAGCCATGAATTTCACAGTTTTGATTCCTCTTACCATAGAGATGCTTCACACCATAAATGGTAACAATTGGTCATGTAGTTTTTAGAAAGAAGTTAAAAATGTATAATTGTTAACGCACACCGCACTACGACGGACGAAGACCATGCAATTGTAATAGGTGTAATATCTTGAGTGACTCTGGTGACCTAAAAAGTACAATTGTGTTGGTAGAAACAACAAATTAGGTTCGATCAACAAACCAAAATGCTTTTTAGGAACAAATTAATACTGATGTCGCTTTCGTTCTTTTAAACAGCAAGTCGTACATATGACGCTTCTTCCTCCGTCACATTCCAAACCTCCAAACCTACCAATCAGCATCAAAAGGAGTCCAACTCCTCCGACAAAACTGGTAAATAAAAAAAAGCCATTTTGACTTTTGCAAAGCTTTCACTGAATTAATAATAATAAATCTTACAACATTGATAAAATTATCATAACGGAATATAAATGTCGTTTGCAAGAAAGTAATGTTTGACGGATTTGTTCTCAACATTATACATGTAATCGATTTATTCTATTGGGATTTTATCGAGATGCTTCTTTATCTATAAACTGGTATGTAAATGTTTTTATAATTAAAAAAACCATAATTTAAAAGCAAAGAAACTTGACCAAAACTCGCTTGTTGGGTATTAAATCATTGTCTTTTTTCTTTTTTTAGATATTAGCCGACTGACGCTGGTGACATGTATAGCGCTAGTAGTTCTTAGTGTGGCGTGTTACAGCTGAGGTCTGAACAACGTCATTATATTTACAAAGGGTACATCTAGGACCCAAATGTCTATTTGGATCACACAACAAATGGGCTTTTCTATGTCTTTCACACCGCCAAACTAGTTACGTATGAAGATCACATGATCCAGCGAAGACTACTACATGATTTAAGAGTGTCGTGTGTTTGGGGTTTATTAAGTTTCAACGCTTTGTATTCTGTTATGATTTTAGTATCAATGTTATGTAGAATCTCTTACATATCTTGATTGGTGAGTAAGAACAAATATGTCAGAAATACGTTGGTTATGTACGTACTATAGATGCACATGCATGTAATCAAACATTGCTAAATCACATTGATGATTGTAATATTTACACATGAAGGCTTTACCTAAAACAATTATTCGTTTTAGCAGGGTTTTTGTAATATTAAAAGGAAAACAAAATTAAACATGTTTTATGTGAACATTAAACTCCATACAATTAATGCTTTACATAGGAACAATAAAACCATTCCAAGGAGTGACAAATATTATATGAACATATAGGTTGCGTGTCTAATGAATCTTTGTGAATGACCATATTTATAACATTTATAACAAAACATTGTGTATACATGTAGTACCATTGATTATTCTGTTGCTTTGAAATTGATATTTTATTTATATATATGATTCAACGATACATTCCTTGCTTTAGCATTTATTCGATGATATTAGAGAGTGAAGATGGGCTTTAGAATTATTCTATTATTTGTGCAACTCTAAAGCGCACGTGCCCCTTTTTCATTTATGGCATTAAATGCAAACAGAATCTCACACGTGAAATTGCAGTAAGTCAAAATAATCAGTTCTTGAATAAACTTTAGAGCTGAATGGCTGTTTTATTCGAATTTTATATGCCACTGAAATTTTTACGACAGAAAATGAACTTGCAAGGGTTGTGCAAAACTATCATTGTGTCATCTATAGGGAAACAAAATCATTGAAATACATTTTTTGGTTCTCAGGTTTTGAGCATACGCCCCTAGCTTTAACTAAACTTGAGTTTGGATACTTTGTTAATTCCTTTCTTTTTGTTTTTTTTTTATACGTACCATTGAAAGCGACCAGTTTTACTTGACTAATCAAAACTGGCCCTGAATCATTTACTGTGCAGACAATCAATGCTTCAATGGTGATGATTTTTGTTTTTATATGTGGCAGCTTCAATATAATACACCAAATATGTACATGTATATCATTTCACGGCTACACACTGTAACTGAATGACCTGAATTTGTTGTAAAGTCAAATTTGAGTGGCCTGTTGTTAAATGATTTTTATGGTTAAATTAATATGAGGGAAACGAGAATTTGAATATGTTTTTATTTTGAATGCGCATAAAATTTATATAAATGAAGTTGTATTAAAAAGGTGCTTTATTTTTCTTGTATTGTTTTTATTCAGATGTCGACAATGCCTTAAAGATATTTACCAGTAAGTTGTGCTTTTCAAGAGTATACGCCTTCCTGACATTTTATGAAAAATGTACATATGTACATCATGTCTGAGAGTAATTGAACCAAATTTTCTTGCTTTATTACATGCACATGCGAGCGCAATATCCACCTACGTATTATTCATTTAAATTTTTTAAACAAGTTGAAGTTATAAATTATTTTCTATAAACTTGGCTCAACGAAGTTTCCACTGCGGATTTTTTCCCGCAAGTTTAAAGCCTTCAGAAATATTACAAACATAGAATGCTCCAGAGAAAGTGTATATGTTAACGTTATCTTCCTGTATTTTATTTAAATTAATTTTTTTACATTCAAAATTTAACGGGGCATGGTTATGATTTTGGTCAAAATTTCTTTTTCTTTTTCAATGTTTACATTGATTTATTTATTCCTAATAGTCAACCAATTTGAACGTCAATTGTCGAGTGTTCAGTGAGATACAGAGTTAACAATTCTTTGTTATGTAAACAAAGTTCAGATTATGTTGTTTTTTTTACATTTTGAATTTTCCAGGTTTAGACCTATAACAAAAACATGGCACGTACTTAGTTTACATAACAAAATATTTTGAGGTCTGTATCTTGCTTATAACTCTACAGCTGATCATTACTCCAATGTTGATATAAATTGTAAAGTTATTGGATAAAATGAAAAAATAAGTATGACTTTTAGAGAAAAAAAATAGTAAAATAACAGGTTTGATCAAACTGTAGCATAAAAATATTTTTAAGTACAACGTGTTCTATATGTTTAGTGTACCTCGTAATATGTTTAAACAATGAGCCATTTTAAAGAAACGATAGGTATTTAGGTCTGAGTTTGAGATTGAGATTACATAAACTAACCCATTACTCCACATATTAAAGTACAGACACATTGAAACATTTAACATTATTACTCTCCATACTGTGTCTGCCACGTTATACGTTGTCCCAAAGTTTTGATGTGGTCGACTTAGCTATACAGCCATTCTCTTCAATGAAGAGATTATAATACTACGTTCATCCTTTCTAAATTGGTTTCCGTTTCATAGAATCCGTAACATTTCTAATCTTTGCACGTCTCCGGTAAGGGTCCATAGGAAGTAGCATGATTCGATCGATACCAGACGGCAAGCCAAGAGCCCAACGGTGGTGTTCAGCTCCTTCTGAAAACCTACACGAACATAGACAGCGGCGAATTCTAATGTAGAATTACTCCATCTGATTCTCAAATTACTGGACCTGTTTATACCCACAATGCTTGTCTTCCTTATCAATCGCAATAATTGGTTAGCACTAGTGTTTGTTCAGAAACACATTTGATCACTCTTAACATTGATGGCATTGCGTTTAAAGTTTAATGTGGTTTTGATGGTTGTATACCGTACTTGTAGAAATTGCATCAGGGCCTCCGTTAGACTTGTTTAATTTATAATTTGAACCTTACAACAACCGTGGAAGATATGTAGAAGAAGAAGCTGACTTGCCTCATTTTGTGTTAAGTGTTCAAATAAATATTTTCAGATAATGTGTATACCAAAGATTACAGCAATGAATCCAATTCTTTGCATTCTTTCATCTTCAAATTTCGCTTCAAAACTTCACTGATAAATACAATTATGATATTAAAACATTGTATAATCAACGTCATTCTTCAATGAACTGAATAATGCTCGATAATTTGGAGTTAGTATTAAAAAGTTAATGAAGTACATATTTTCATACAAGTACAAATTGGTTTACAAAAGGTTTTAACCTGCATGGTTAAAGATCGTCACTCGGTTTTGTGAGAAGCTGTATGATAACAAACGGATTTATTAAGAAATAGGAAATAAAATTCTCAAAAGATGTAAAAAAAAAAATTCTTAAACTTGGAATTTGACATTATTTACATTAAAATGTGCAGAGATTTATTTTTACGACAAAGGGCCTTTTCAAGGCGAGTGAATGCAGCTCTGATCGCGCCTTTAGATGATACTCTTGTAACACTGGAGAGACTTTGCATTTGTCTGAAATCTTGAGAGAATCATGGAGAACCACACAGCAAGAAACCTGTTCTCATGCAATGTCAATCATTCGTTTTATTTATTTTACGCCGTCTTCGTTAACACTGACTTCGTTTAGAAAAGGTTATGTTGACATATCTACATGTACTGGTATATTCACATTCACAGTTTTCTTCCCTACAGAATGGAGGCATTCTATTGTCTTCGCACAGCATACAAAGACGAAAACGAAATAGTAAAATGATAGAAATAACTAGTATGAACAAACCCACTTTATATTATATAATTATATACAATCAAATACCGATATATTAGCACCAAGCATTTTACATTGAATTATCAATGACAACTGCCATGTATGAAATGTTTTGCACTCACTACCAAAAGAATGATAGTTTTATCAGTTGCACAAAAAAAGAGAAATTTTCAGAACCGCAAGAATTTGGTATGCATGTCTCAAATTGATTGATATAGACCAAAAGGAATTTTAACATTTTTTAATTAAAAATTTTCATGACATAGTATTTATACCGTTTTCTCTTTCTTTTTCATTCTTCTTTTTTTCAAATTACAGTACTACTGTTCAGATTGTGAAAATTGATTCATTTCAAGCGCAGCGTACTAAAGACTGCAAAAAGGTTTGCTGTTATATTATTAACTTTAAAAGAAAAGGAAAAAAAGGACACAAGAAGTTTGAATTGGCGGAATGCATCTATATAGAGATCTGAGATTTTTTCATTTGTAAATGCGGCCTTGATTATGTCAGGGTGATATCGCGTTATTTTTTTTTTTTTATATAATCTCAGTGCAATCTCTTGTAAATAATATCGTTAGCAAACGAGATTTATAAATGATCTTCAATTCACTAAAACTTTTTCTCGGTTTTAAAAATATATGTTATATTTCCTTTCATATGTTCTCGATTGACTTGATTAAATTTTGTTTGAAAACAAATTGTTTAGACAAGGGCAATGTTTCATTTTAAACCAGATTTCTGATAAACTCTGAAGTCGTTTGAAAATTTAGTTTAGACTACCTCCTTATAGCTCGACCTTGGTTCGTAAAAGAAAGTGATTTATCAGTATTTATTGGCATTTGAAACCATAGGCTCTCCTACTGTCGGAGATAAATTGCATCATCAATTCTTGCACTCTCAAATTATTAATCCACGGCTGTAGCTTGGTGGCATATGGTCCTGAACATTTACACGTCTTCAGCGAATTTCATTTGAGAGGGTCTGTTTGTAAAGTTAATTTGGCAGCCCAAATATTTATTAAACGTAAAACTCTCCAAGAATAAGTAAAAAGTGTACTTCATCATCTGTCCGGAGCTTCCTTGAAGTTTTAAAGGGTTCTATAATATATTTATAATGTTGCAAAAGACAGATTTGGAAAAATGTACTTTTAGATTTTTTTTTTAGAAATGTGAGTTACTGTAAGACTATACTGACAGTAAACCGGCAAATTGCTAACATAATCAAAGTAACAGCTTGTTTATGGTAAGAACTGGCAATTCATACAGTAATTGAAATTGTTTGGAGAACGTAAGTTAATCAGCGAAACTTAAAAAGGTTATATTTCTTGAAAACTAAATTCTACATGTTCCGACATTTTTACCCTAGAAATAAGTGCAGGGACTTGCTAGGAACATATCAGAGAGATTACTGCAGAATGGAAGCAGATGAAATCAAATTCCAATTCGAGTTCTAAACTTACATTTCTAGCTAGATTTTTTTAAAAGCCTAATTACTTATAGCACGTGTGCATTTCACGAACAAATCAAGTAGAACGTGATACTTCCATACATTCAGATTTTGAATTTGCATATAGGTTATGTAAAATATCAATATCAAAAATAATATCTTATATTACTTTAGTAATTTTTAATGACATACACACTGATTTTTTTAAAAATGGTATGACGATTAATCGTTTTCCTCTAAAACGATCATCTTTAGATGTTTGTATATGAATAAAATTCTTTTCGAAATCATTTTTTATTGTTTAAGTAAAGATAATGGTTTGCAACCAATCTTCTGTTAACAACATACATGTAGGCAATATGTGGCATATTTAACAATTTGATAAAAATACGGCGAATATTTCTATCAGATAAAGACACATTGGTAAATTTCTAATTTAAGACTGTTCAAACAAATGTAAGACAAGACACAATTATTATTATATATATCAAAATCAACTTTTATTAATAATTTTTAAAGATCCTCCGAAACAAGCTAGAACAAGAACGACAACTTCAGTTGATAGATACGTTTTTGTTTTTCACTGTCTATACTACACGATAATATTTCATCATAAATTCGATAAAACAAAATAAAAATCACAGATGAATTGAATAAAAAGTAACGTTCTAACTATTTCGATATCTCGTTTGCTAATAATAGCTAGTGCAATACATGTACGTAACTGCTCATATTACAAAAGCACAAACATTTGATATGGTTTGATTAAAAGCGACAGCCTCATATTTCGATAAAAAGAATAACAATAAAAATGCAATAATTTACGTAATGGAGACAAACTGGGTTATATTTATTGATAATTTACAAACCAACGCTTTGAATTGAAATGGTTTTTATATGAGTGCATATATGATGCATACAGTATGTGACACGAAATGTGGACAACTCTCAAAAGATAATGCATAATTAAGTATAAGAAACCTTGTACAAAAATTCTAATGTAAACAAGTTCCAGGTAGGGAAACCTCAATACATCCATAATTTTTTTTAAAACCATATTCCCAGGAAAAGTGTGGAGTTCTAAATAGCAAATGTTAGAGGCATACGTATTAGATGCATGTATGAAATAAATGTACAATAAAACAGAAAACATCTGATTGTGATTCGTGTTACAAGCAATTACTCTCAAACAGCCTGCATCATTCCACTTTATATTGTTAAACTCTATTTATCTTGCATGATAGTATTTTCTTAAATAGTGATACACTGAAGGATCGATCGGATATCAACCGCATTTCTGGGGCCAACTATTTCACCCCTGCGAATGTGTTCGGAATGTTTCCTTTATCGTTGCTAAGTAAGTAATAAATCCTGAGGTGCTCGAATGAAAGTTCACGAGACTTCACCGATATTTGTTCAGTTCCTGTGAAATTTCGAGCGGAAGTATAAGTGTTCGGATAATATTCTCAAAATACGTAAGTACTGGTCGTTTTTCATATCATATCCTACTTTGATTTATGTTAAAACGGGAAAAGCTTTCAAGATGTATGTCTTATTTTATCATCTAGCAGTTATTTATATTAAACGATAATATTCAGAACAGAGTTATCGTTCGTGTTCAAACACGTGTAGAGTGGTTGAAAATATAAACATTGGGTTGCTTAATAAAATCATAGCCATGTTTGATGCTTGTGGTGCGCAATACCATGTTTTAAAAAAAATAATGGGTGTCTGTTTTGCATTAAAACTTAGTATATCGAGCCATTTTCAAGGAACATTCTGCATAAAATGGTATAGTCTGTTTTACTATTGATGTTATTACTAGGTCAGGCGCGGATCGAAAATTAATCCTCAGGAGGGATCTCTTTTATGCATGTTAGTTGTTGCAACAGCAGACAAAAACTAATTTTTGTATAGTCACATTTATTTCTAGAACACATTTTATTCACCAATTAATGAAGATAAAGTTTAAAATCAATAAACCTCTAGATTTTATATTTGACTATAAGAACCTAGATACTGTGAAATAGACTTTATACACGAGGTACGATTTTAACTGCGAAACTGAAAGAGTCAAATAAAACCACGTGGTCTAAAATTTGAATGACAATAACATTCGCAGGGGTGTATTTTGTATACATGTACTAGTGATCGCTATATTGCTGACGTTTTGCAGAATAAGTTTAAGATTATATGATGATCTTTGAATATATATCTAGTACATAACAATGTCAGACACATTCAAAAAGGACTTGTTTTCAACATTTTTATTATGAAAAGATACAGCATACCATTCATATATGGAAAAAAAATGTAAACGTTTTTTATATTGCTATTTTAGAGGGACTAGGTTTAGACATATTTAGTTTTAAACAGAATATAAGAAGTCAACGATTTTGTATACGTACGCAGAAGATCACATCCAACGGAGACTCTACCACAGACGTTCAATACAAGACAACAAAAGCCCATGCCAATTTCGCAAACCTACGGAACATCTGGAAGTCATTCAACATCAGGACCAAAACCAAAATCAGGATATTCAAAACAAACATAAATGGAGTCCTGGCTCTGAGTCCTGGAAGGTGACAAATCGCTCCAAAACTAAACATCTTCCGTAGGGTTCTTAAGATATTTTGGCCATGCAAACAAGATCAGCAACGAAGAGCTGTACAAACAGCTGCCATATCTGACCAGATTAAAAAAACCCGATGGAAGTGGATCAGCCATGTCCGGAGACAGGAAAAATCAGAAATACTATCCATCTGGAAAGTAGCAGATTTTGTAGCAGGCGACAAAAGGAGACATGGCGGAGGTCATTGGAGAAAGAGATGAAAGATCAGTGATGGACTGGAGCATGGTACATCAGATGTCAGCAGACAGGCTGAAACGGGCGGCCTCGGTGAAGGCCGTATGTGCTTAAGGAACGAAGAGGACTATAATTAAAGTAAGGACATATAAGATGTATTAATTTCACAATGTCCTACCTGCATATGTAGATTAAAGATTTACAATTTATCAGAATTACATGAAAGAAAAAATACTACATTGTACATGTATATGTATTTATCAGAAAAATAATAAAAATATTCTTTTTTGCATTGACAATTTACATCGAGGTTTGTAGTATCTAACATTTTTCTTGCATTTGATGTAAAAGAAACGTAACTGAGCCAAAAGATAAAGTATTTCCTTAGTAGACATTGACAACAATTGACTTTTTTCTTCTAAATTTTCAATTCTATAGCAGATCAGTTATTTTACCCTTATTCAGGATAAGCTCACACCTTCCGGTTCCCTATAGCTACAAGTCCTCTAGGATGTTTCTTACCATGTGTGTTATACTTACTTTCTTCTCATTTTCTTCCAATGCTTTCTTTCTTCTATCATATCTTCTTCTCGATACAAGCTGATAAACTAACAATCCGAAGCGCCTTTCAACCTTTTCTAATATACTATTTTGCTTTATTACCTAATCAAAGGGATTTTGTTGTTTAATTACAAAATAAATATTTGCGTCTATTTTGAACTGCCGGCCAATAGACTGCGATCTAATAGACCGCCGGTCAATAGACTTCGATCTATTGGACCGCCGGTCAATAGACTGCGATCTATTGGACCGGCAACGTATTTCAGAACGCGGGTATGTTAATGTTACATCCTTTCGATAGTTCTCAGGGAATGTATATTCCTTTACATAGACACTGTTTTAGTACTTGGTGAAACCAAATTCAATGCTATCAAAATGGAGTATCAACTAATCAACAGTTTTAAAGCCTCATATAAGGTAAAAGACTACATGTATTTAAAATCTAATGGGTTGAAGACCCCCCTTCTTTGTGTAAACTAATATTAAATTGAGATGTTGTAATGCATGCAACAGGTTATTTGCATGTAAAAGATGAAAAAAAATCTTAGCATATTGCATAATGGCACGAAAACTATCTGTAATTTGCAAATTGTAAACCCCGAAAACTAAAAAAGGATATAGGTAATAAAACAATTATTTAATGCTTGAACAGTCAATAGACCAGAATTTTTTCCGTTGGCCTCGGGCAAAAGATCATACTGAGCTGTTCCCTGCACCTCGGAAAAAATATTCTGGTCTATTGACTGCTCAAGCATTGAATAATTGTATAATATATTCTTCCTATAAAAGGGGTTAACAGGACTCTGGAAGAGTCCATTTCTGTCTCTACTGAGATATGCCAAAGTATTCACCATTACAAAAAAAAAAAAGACTCACACCCACACCCACCCCCCCCCCCCCAAAAAAAAATCAATAACCCAAAACAAAGCTAGTCGTTTAGAAGAACATCGAATGGATTATTACAAGTGACTATATGTACATTCAAACACATAGCATAAACCTTAACAAGCTATGAAGAGCCTTACTAAATACAATAGTAAACTGGAAACCTGTATTTATATTAAAACCAAATGGTGTTTCAGCATACTGCAGTGAATTATACCAGTTGAAGCTGTTAGTACACACTTTAACTATTTGATTAATGATTTAAACGATTGAGTCTTTCAAAAATGAATAATAAGTGTATTTAGAATCCATTTTAAAATTTGGAATGTGAATGCCTCCAAAGTGACAGCTGTCTCAACAGACAGAATGTCTGAACACCAGAGTAGAAGTTTAGTCTGTTGCTTACAAACCTCTGACACTGGTCCTCACCATTCATATCTTTCTCGCCCTGTCAACTTCCAAAGTGGTCTAGTGGTAAAGCGTCCGTCCCGTGGGTAGAATGTTCGATCCCCTCGACAAACTTTACATAAAAGCGCTCATCGTGAGAGGAAAACCTAAGAGTCTGGTAAATTATGGTAGCATCTTTACATTCAGCTTATATTTCTCCATATGTTTGCATTGGAAATATATTTTATACTTTATTATATAATTTTAATCAATCATTGATATAAAATGTATTGAAGACCACAATGAATGATTTGTGTAAAAGTATTCTTCTGGTCGATCATGGGGATTCCCAATGATTATCTTACAACGAAAACAAAAAAAAAACAAATAAAAACACAAACACATGCACCCCCCCCAAAAAAAACCACAAACACACACACCAAAAACAACCAAACAACAAAAAACATGTATGTTAATCTTTATGGTCATTCAGTGTATTTTCCATTGCCTACATTAAGAATTGCATAATTTTATTCCCGTGACGTAACACCCAAGGTATTGTGACATCGCGTGAATTTGTAATATACTTCTAAAAAGACAGTAAAGATTATGGTTAATAAATTTCCGTTAGTCATGTGTTTGTGCTAAAAGCAATTTAGAGGCGCTGATTGAAGCAAAAATTAAAACATCATTGACTTCATATATTAAAACATTGTTGCTTCATATTCTTTTGTAGAAAAAAACTTTCTTGGGGTAAAATCTAAGGATTTCTTTTAATCTTAATTATCATAAACGTTTAAGTTACATGCATAATTATCATAATAACAGCAGCGAAATAAAGTTCTTTTTAAAAAAATACAGCTCATAAAATAGCTTTATTTAGCTTCTTGCGTTTAAACTTTTATTTAAAAAAAAAACTATTTCTTTATTGTTATCAAATATAAAAACCTTGATTTTGTATTAAAAGTTTAGGATCACAGATATAACTTACAGATAAAACTTGGGGGAAAATCAACGTATTAACGAATTAACTCACCTTCGGTCGGGATGCAAAATAAGAATGAACAAATATTTTTTTGTGGGAAGAGAAGATCGCATGGATGTTTAATATACGAAGAGAAACCTGTTGTCTCTTTCTAGATACGGTAACCGATTTCGTGACATTAAAATTTGCAACATTTGCTAGTTATCAATTTAACAAATCAGAGCTATTCTTGTAAGAAAAAGTAAAATGATATTGTCAAAATTGCATTCAGGTTTTTTTTCACCAATGAAAGATCTTTTTAAACATTTAATTACATTTTCTTATACATTTACTAGACGTTGTTGTATGATATCTTGATATCAAATAATATGTTATATGTTATATCTGTAAAACGATACATTATGTAGATGGAAAGAAACTGGAATTTATGTATAGTTCATATCATCTTTTGTTTTGAAACGGGTTTGGGCAATTACTATGCATTTTTTATTTTTATCCTGTATCTACCCTAACTATAATTTGCATTCAAATCTTCCATAATGAGGCAAAAAGTGTTCCATTCACTTCTATATTAAATCGATACTCATCTTATCAGGGACGGTAACAAGCTGTTGAAAACTTTTATTAGCCTTTTTTTTTCTTCTATATCATCGACTAGCATTCTTTCATCATTTTATTTTGATTTGATATTGACAGATGTGACAATGTTTTATATAACGATCTGTCCGGAAATAGTTGCTTTATATAAGCTTTAATTACCATGTCAAACTTTTATTACAGTGTAATTTCATTTTCTTCTTTAGTGAAATAACAACAAGTGATATATTTTTACTGTCATTAAGGAGGCTGGGTGGTAAACAAATTATCCATTAGATCTACCTTATATCTTCAAAAATGATTTGTTTAATGGATATAAACTTTAAGTAAAGAAGAAGTCAAATGAATATATTTTAAAGTTTAAAAATAAATGTTTTTTTCTATATCTTTATACAATGTTCTTCTTCTTGGGGCGATTTATTTAGTTAATTAATGGTCACGACCACCGATTCTTTTTCACTTAATACTTCTTTTATCTATACTATTCAGCCACTTGCCATGGATTTAACATATCATATCTTAAGCCATCATCTACCGATTAACCCAAGTGATTCTCAATAAGAGGGGTTTTATGGTCATAGCATTTGTAGGCTATAAATTTTAATGATTCCACAGGTAGTATGAAATATTTGACCTTATATAAGAGATACCAAATTTTACCATGAACATGTTTTAATATCAAAACTACTTAACTGTAGGAAGTCCATGTTGAAAAATCAACAAAAATGTATGAAATGGACTGTTTCTTTTCTGTCATTTGTCTTTATTCTCATCCTGTCAATTCACGTGCACAGAATGTGTCTGAAGTTACAAGTGCTTTGTTTGCATATGATAAATTGTAATGATAAACGAATTTCCATTTTATACAAGATGTCACAACAATTTTTTTTTGCTTTGGATCTTTGTGCACTGTATACAGTATACACAAAAGACTGTAAATAAGACATGGCTCTTTAACTATGTGGTAATCGTTAGTGTTCGGTTGTAGTTTAAGAATTATGTACTTAGTGTACATAAAATACACATCAACTAACCCTAAGCAGGAACACAATATGACGTTACAAACATTAATTTGTTTTCTTTTTTCCCTCCATTACAAGCCGAGTTTGCTCACAGAGATTGAGATTCGTTGGGTCACAAAACATTTTGAAGAGCCCTAATCTGAAACAATATGTTTAGTCGTAATAATTACAATTCAGTTGGATTGTTTACACTTTATCGAAGTTAAACTTGAATATTTCATTCTCCTAACCATATGATTGTAGATTGTGATTTGTACTGCGTAGCGTTTTACAATCTATTATGGAAGACATTCGTATGTTCACTGGACTAAGCAGTCCGTTAACACACGAACTATTAATTAGACCTGTAGCGCCCTATGAAAACAACAACGAGACAGAGAACTGACAGGATACAAACCGGCATAGTCCATGGCTGAACTGTAAACACGTTGAAATCCACGATTCTCCCAAACATCAGCTGTATTCACATTTTTCAGTGGTTGCATAGAACTCCCGGCACTGTCAAATTCTTTTATTTACGACAATATGCTTACTGGGAAGTAAGACCCAGTTTTCGGTTGAACCTAAGCTAAGGCAAGAGACCCACTAAAGATTCACCCCAAACCTGGCTATTTAATACATGAATCCATTCATGAAAAAAATAACGTCATGTGTTTGTAGAAAATAATCCAAAAAATTCTAAATGCGGCGATTTGTTTAAACGCCATTGTAAACAATATTAATTTTCATATCTAATTTCACAAGGTCTGTATCTTGCTGCTTCTCTGGTCGATTCTTCCTAAAGCCCCATAACACTCAAAGACATATTCATTATTCATTAAATTCATTAAATCCATGTCTTCAATTACTATAATATCATTGCTAATTTTTTTTATATCCACTGCATGATTTTGTTTTATGTCAATTTTAACACTACATGTAAGTGTTTTATTACTCTATTTTTGAAAATCCGTTAACACTATGCTTCTTTACACTTTACAGTTTATCATCATATATTGTAACACTTTGTTATGTATCGAAAGTCATATCTTTTATGATCCATTTCCTTTTTTGGGGGTTGATTTTAATCAACTCTCCTATGCAGTTACTCTGGCAAACCGAAAGTGAAACAGTGTTTGGACCTAAGCACAAACCATCACCGCTGACAAGACGCAGATCTTAAAAATAATAGATAAATTCGGTGTACTGTATGCTGTACCATTGTTTTTCAAAAGAAAAGTATCCATAAATACCTTGAAAATAGTCAGAAATTAAAATGTACGAACAAATCAATTGTTTTTAGCTCACCTGAGCTGAAAGCTCAAGTGAGCTATTCTGATCACATTTTGTCTGTCGTCCGTCTGTCGTCCGTCTGACCGTCTGTAAACTTTTCACATTTTCAACATCTTCTCAAGAACCACTGGGCCAATTTCAACCAACCTTGGCACAAAGCATCCTTAGCCTAAGGGGATTCAAAGTTGTGAAAATTAAGGAATACGCCTTTTTGCAAAGGGAGATAATTAGGAATCTATGAAAATATTCGAGAAATTTTCAAAATCTTCTTCTCATGAACCATTCCTCAGGTAGTGTAGATACAAAATTGTGAAAATCATGACCCCGGGGGGTATGGTGGGGCCACAATGGGGGGTCGAAGTTTAACAAAGGAATATATAGAGTAAATCTCTAAAAATCTTCTTCTCAGAAAATAATCAGCCAGGAAAGCTGACACTTGTGTGGAAGCATCCTCAGGTTGTGTAGATTCAAAGTTGTGAAAATCATGACCCCCAGGGGTAGTATGGAGCCACAATGGGGGGTCCAATTATAACATATGAATATATAGAGTAAATCTTTAAAAATCTTCTTTTCAGAAACTAATCAGCCAGTAAAGATGACACTTGTGTGGAAGCATTACATAGGAATATACAGAGTAAATCTTTAAAAATCTTCTTCTCAGAAACTTATCAGCCAGGAAAGCTGAAACTTGTATGGAAGCATCCTCAGGTAGTGTAGATTCAAAGTTGTGAAAATCATGACCCCCAGGGGTAGGATGGGGCCACAATGGGGGATCGAAGTTTTACATAGGAATATATACCTGGTAAATCTTTAAAAATATTCTTCTCAGAAACTAATCAGCCACATGATTCTTTATAATTGTAAAGACTTTGACCCCAGGACAATTCTTTGGCCTTGCAAGAAGGTTCAGAGTTTGATGTAGGCTTATATCCCATATATAAACTATTGTTAAGGATCTTTTTGAGAACTGCAATACTCATCATGTGATATGACTATAAAATCATCCTGTTAGAAAAGGGACTAATGATTATAAACATTAGAATATCCAGGGGAAAATGGATTTTATTTACATAGGATCTACATGTATTATTGTCCAGATAGTTTGTATAATGACTCCATTAAGGATGACGTTTACTCAGAATGAAAAAAAATTCCACTGATGATAATGAAAAACCAACTATTGTGTGTCATAGACCTTACATGGTAGTGTTATTCTTCACTTTCGAAAAAGTAGGTCAATGACCTACTTTTTGAGTTAATGGCCATTGAATATTTTTTGAAAATTGAAGAAAAATCCATAAAAATTTTACACTAGGAATGAGATTTTCTCAATTGTGAAAATAATACAAATTGCTTAAATCTTTAACAAATGAAATACGGTTTATGAATGGTAGTGCCATTAAATAGATACAAAGCATAAAGTTTTCATTCACAATTTTTATAGATATTCTAGTCCAAATTTCCTCTATCAGTTTTCAAATTACTACACATTTTTGATTCAATAAAACAAAAAACTGAATGATGATAATGCTAAAACATTTATAGTATTAAACTAAGTATATTGACCTTTCTCTGCTGGCATAACATTTATATGAGGTCAATGATCAAAATTTTGAGATATGGTGTCTTTTATCATTTTTAGGCATTTTTCAATATTTTTGTAGTGTTTTCCATACAATTATCTATACGAAAAAGCAAGATAAAACCAACAAAAAATATGCAAAATTATGTTGACTAACAAATAAAATCTTAACTTTAAATATTACAGTACTACCAAAAATATTTCAGTGGAAAACAAAATCTGAAAAATTTAGTCCGAATTTCCTCTGTTTTGCTTAAAGTCAAACTTTGTCAGAGCCTAATTCCATAATTTAGTAAAAATATCGATTGTTATGTCAATAATAATTCATTTCATAAATACTATTTGTATTTAAAACAAATTTTACTCATGAAATTGAACTTTTTAACAATCCGGATTTGAGAACTCAAACCCTGAGTAAACAACGTCCTTAAGCTGATTTTATCATACCTATTGTTCCTCAGGTGAGCGATGTGGCCCATTGGCCTCTTGTTTTCTTAGAGTTTCGTTCAACCAGACGCTCGGCTGTCTCCGTAAATCTCCGACAAGCAGAGAGTCTCTCTTGGTAGTCGGAGATTAACGGAGACAGCCGAGCGTCTGGTTGAACGAGACTAGAGTTCAATATTGAGACGTGTACAATTTTTAGAAACATTTCGATTATTGATACACAGTTTGATGGAATTAATTCTATCTTTAAATATTACACAACATGATTCATATGGGGTATTCTCGAAATTCTTGTCGGAAAAGTTCGAGAATTCATATTATGAAGATTTGCATAACATATTATAGTTGATTTTAAAATTGATAATAATCAATAAAATCAACTCCCGACAGTACTTCAGTACTTTGATTGTAAGATATTTTCGTGCGCGGATCCAGAAATTATCGGTAATTTTATCATGTAAATTTCATTAATTTGGAATTTCCGGGGGTGTCTTGACCAACCCCCGCTGCCCCCCTTTAGATTCGCGCATGATTTTTGATTTGCATTACTTATCTATACACTTTTCAAAAAAATCTGTGTATTTGAATTCCATAAGGACGAACAATAAATTTATTTTGGTACATGTATGTAATATTTCTGTGGTGATAATGTGCGCGGCGGGGTGGGGGTTGGGTTTCTATGATTGTCATTTTGTTTTGCATTCTATATGTAACCATATTCTTTGTTTCACTTGTCAGTAAGAATTCCTTCAAGGGGTTTTAATGACATTTTGAACAATAGAAATCTGTCATTGCGATAGCAAACAAAAGATAATCCACAATAGTCCATTTGTCAACCCCGAATTGATAAACACTACCAATCCACAGAAATGTGATACTCTATATTCAATATTTTGTTTAAAAAAAAACTAAGTTCAACAGCTGTTATTTTTCAAATAATCATCAAAAATCAAAATCCAAGTAATATGCACATTTCTGATATATGCAATTGATCTGCAAAACAAATTTATATTTTAACTTGAAAACTGTTTAGGAGTTTTCCATACAATAGGGGTACCCAGTTCAATAGCTGGATTTATTTTTTACATAAATTATCAAAAATCCAAATCAAGGAACAGGTTGTAATATGCACTTCTCTGATATAATATAATTATGTACAGTTGATCTGCAAAACAACAACTTCCTATCTTGAAAAATACGGGTAACTTTTTGGCAGCCGTCCGCCCGCCTTTTTCATCATTTAAAAAGACAAGATTTTTCCCTTTGAACCAACTAAATTCTTGGTTCAATATTATTCACTTCTTGAAGTTTATTCGGAATTGCAAAAAAGGTATATCAAATGGGTTTCTATTTCATTACAGGTCCTAATTTTGCACGAAAAGACCATTTTTCTTTACTACCGGTAAATGGTAAATACTGTACCTAACAACTCTGTAGCAGTAATCCTTGCCATGCAATTGGGTGGTCTTAAGTTTCTTTGCATGGGTCCCGATTTTGCTTCCATTTTTTTCTTTAAGCCTAAGACTGGTATACTAGCTAGTATCCTTCCAAGATTTCCGTTTCCCGTATACTCACAGGAGAATGAGTATATTTCAAGTTTACCTGATTCATTTTTAACAACGGTACGTGGCAGAACTTGGGGAAAATTTTGGCATGGACGGCGGAGAGAGTAAAAATTACTTAATAAAAAAAGAATCAAATGACCATAAGTACATTATGATGCATACTAAGCAATTTTTGCAAAACGAATATGTATGTATAAAAACAAAATTAACTGTCAAAATACAACTAACAATTCTTAATACAAACTGTAAATTTTATTTTTATCTGTTTTTATTTGCATGTCGAAATTTTTTGGATGAGTCTGCATCAACCCCCCCCCCCCCCCCCTTTCAAAAACGATGCTACGTGTCCTTCAGATCCAGATATAGCAGTTAATGGAATGGTTAGAATTGGTTACCTTATGGTCAATTAAAAGGGTTTAGTAGGAGGAGGCGTGACTCCATAAAATAATATGTTAATGGTCATCATACAATCTTTTCGGGGTCGTTTTAGAATATGGTCGGGATCGACGTTACCGTTATTCTAAACATATGATGGTGCAACGAGGCAGATCAAAAATAATAAAGTTTACAGTTTTGTATCTTTTAACTGAATGAAATGAAACGTGATGAAATTTTACTTTCAGTTTTAAAATTTTAATAACTGATTTCGTCAACACAACTGTTTCTATGTATAAACTCCGTGTGAATACGGCACTCTGAGCATCTGCATGTAAGTGATTAATAAGGTGAAAACGATATCATCACATCGACCAGCACATTTACAATTACAATAATAAAATTAAATGTTTTGTATCTTTTCACTGGATGAAATGAAACGTGGTGAAAATTAACTTTCAGTTTTAAAATTAGAATAACTCATTTCTTGAGATAATACTGCACTACAGAACTTTGGTATTTTTGTTGTTTAAAAGAACATTTGCTTCATTTAACAATGTTTAATGCATTTTGCCACATGACATTTTGGTTATTCTTTTTTGAGAAGTTTATAATTCACATTCATTCACTGAAGTAGATAATGGCTATTTCAATGTTGATTGTTTATCAGAAATATCTAAATGGCTACCAGACGCTCAAGGCTTCAAATTAGACCAAACCTTGGACCAAGAGTTGGAACCAAACCTCCACAAGCAGACAGTGAAAAGGCTAAAGAAAAAAGTCAAGATACCATCAAAAGTCCTGTTCGTTCCATATCCAATACCAAAAATCTGACAAAAGACCCAGAACCAAATGAAAACAAAAAACCAGACAAGAATGTTGTAGAAGTTGAGACCACACTTGATGAAGTTAAATGTAAAGACAAGATAAACACTGAAGATGAAGAGGCCGTTGGAAGTCCTAAAGGGCAGAAGCCTCAGTATACGGCTCTGAGAGCAAAGATCAAGGCTAAACCAAACCTTAGTCTGGCTGGAAAACCTAGAAGGTCAGTTTAAATATTGAATATATTCCTGGTACATGTATGTTAACTTAATATTACATGCCATTATTTCATAATAATATGAAAAGCAGTTTACCGATAATTCTTGGAAAAAATTCCAAATGGATTAATGATGATTTTATTTTTTAATGATGGTTAATATAAACGTTATTCCTCTAAATATTCAATCTTATGATGCATTTATTAAAACAAATATTTGCTTCTTTCTGCAATGAAATTGAATGACATCTATTTTGCCATTCTCATTCATGAATTAAGTTGAATGTGTCACTTATAAGTTTGATTTGCTGTAAAGTAAATAATGTTTCTCTCTTTCAGAACAACAGAGGACCCACAGCCAAAATGTCCATCATCCCCCTTGAAGTCCCCCCGTCCAATTATTCCCACTCCTAGTCTCAAGTCTCCCACACCCAGGCCAAACTATCCGTCATGGTAAAGTGATGCTTAATATTGCTTTATTTATAATTGTTTGTCAATGAGATCATTGGCATAATTGTCAATCTGGGTATAGTTTTAGATGAATATTTAAGAAATGTTTGAGAGAAAATTTTGTTGTTGTGAAATTAAGCTGATATTTATTTATCGTTGCACAGCCCTTCACCTGTAAAGCATGTACCAAGAACTGATATAACAAAGTCAACAGAAGATAAAGAAGAGAAGACAGAAAAACCAAAGCAGGTACCATAATGAGAGAGAGAGAGAGAGGAGAGAGAGAGAGAGAGAGAGAGAGAGAGAGAGAGAGATGTTTTCAAAGTTTATTTAATAAAGCTATTTTGTAATGTATGAATTCATTGCAGACAAGAAGACATACAAAGGTGGACATTCCAAAAGATGCTCCTCTAGACAAGACTTCTATGAAAATGTCTGATCTCATTTTCTGGAATCCTAATAGAAATTTCATGTCGTGAGTGATGTCCAACTCTTTAATATTGACTTGTTTTTAAAATTAAAAAAAAAATATGTATACTGATAATGACTCAATAGTGTTGAAGCCAAAAAAACCCTGTAAATCATAATAATCTCTACCCTGTTGAATTAAAAACTTCAAATATCAATTGTGTTGTAGGACCCAGAATAAGCCTGAGAAATCCACTAAAACTGCCAATAAAAAGGACGATGAAGAACCTGTTGTAAATCCCTTGCTACAAGCCACAGAAGAAGAGGCAAGAGTTGATGAGGGAGAAGAGGAACCAGGAGAGGGAGAGGAGGAGGGGGAGGAGGAGGCAATGCCTGTCCCCCAGGTCAAGATTGGGCCTGATGGCAGTCTCATCATTAATGAAGAGAGGTCAGCCATGTTATAATTTTGGTTTTGCTTCCTTTTAAATTCACATCCAATATAAAAAGCAATAAGTCTGTCTCACAATAGAGAAACATGGAATTAGCCAAGCTGCAAAAGTTGTATATTTAGAGGGGGGTTTCCTATACTGATTTGTTGGCCTACTGTTGGTTACAGTTTGGTGGTAAACACTAAAAAGCCAGTGTTGGAGGAGGATACAGAGGCTATTGATGAGACGGAGAACACAACAACATATGCAAGCTTCAGGAAGCCTCAAGTCAGACAGATCTGGTCCAAACAAGGTCAGGAACGACACCCTGGTTTATCGGAGGCCTGTTCAAGAGACACCCTGGTTTATCAGAGGCCTGTCTGATATCGTCTCTTCACATGCCTCTGATGAGCTTTTTAAACACCATCACAAGCCCCGTAAAGTGAAGTGGTGCAGTTTGTTTATATGTAAAAAAGGTACTTGATTTTTCAAAGTCGGTAGCGTGTTCAAGAGAGAGTCTGAGGCAAGTAAAGAGACGATATCAATAGTAAATTGCATGAAGAATTTAATGGTTCTAATTGTTTTCACAGAATTTGTGTAAAAATATGGTTAATCGGTTCAAAACTAGCACACTTTTTTGTGCGCAATAAATATACAATTTTTACGATGTGTGGCACTGTAGCTCCCCGGTCGTCCATCCAAATTTTTTTCAGACGGGGATGCTACAGTCCGGCTGCGAGGAATTTAGGAGAGCACAATGAGTACCGGTACCAGCTCTGCTGAACAGGCCTCTGGCTGAAAGGCTGATTCACAATCCCCATAGTATCCCCTCACTGGACCCTCTGATATTAAATGATACTCAGAAAATTTAGATCCAAAAATATCAGATTTACTTAAGAGTTGTATAAATGCTGTACTCTCGTGAACTTAATTATTTTGATGTTGTAGAGACAGAAAAGTTCTACTATGCATTGAGTTCTATTGGAACTGACTTTACTCTGATGTTGAAAGTTTTTCCAAACAAGACGCGAGCAGATTTGAAGGTAACATATTTCATTCAGTCAGCATTCCCAGAATTTCTTGTTTTAAGCAGTTTTTAGAACTGATCCAGTGAGACTACAAATAACCTCTTCAGTCCAGATATATAACTATTTTAATTTGTGTATGAAGAATGTGCATCTACTCACAATATTAAATGCCACTTTAAACCAAAATATGAAAGATAACATTATTATACATACATTTGAAGATAGGTTACATGGCATTTTTTAACATTGAGGTATATAAGATATTGTATGCATTACCATTAATAATTGGCTCAGATAGTGAAGAATATCTTTAAGTCAGACCCTGGTTGTGTTTTAGTCTGATGCAATACGGTAAATCTTTGTATTCACTGATGTATTTATTCCAATAATTTATATTTTTTCACAGAAAAAGTTTGTGAAGGAGGATAGAGAGAACAGATTAAAGATTGAGAAAGCATTCAGTGAGTTCTTTGTTTGATTCAGAGATTATTTTATACGTGTAGTTACATTGTCCACATCATCTATTATGAAATTGACTTTTTGGTAAACCGTATGAAATATGAATTTAACAGTCCAATTATTCATTTTCAGGGGAAAGAAAACCATTTGATATGGAAGTTTTCAAACAACTAGATGAGTTGGTAGAGAAAGAGAAACAGGACAAACAGAAAGAAAAGCAGAAGGCAAGGAAATCTCGTGGAAAAAATGTGGAGTCGGTGGATGACAAATCTTCCACCTCCTCCACCACCTCTGTAAGAAGAAGTAAACGGAAAACTGCAGGGTCAGGTCTGTATGATGTTTGGTATTAAACATTAAATATTATAAAACTGCAGGGTCATGTAATAGTCAGGGCTTGTCTGTACAATGTTTGGTACTTAAACTTTTTATGATGGTACAGGTACTTGCGTCATTTAGGAGCCACAGTATAAAGATATTTTATGATATTTTTGTGAAATTAGAATGATCTGCCCTTTGATATAAACAGAATAATTTCAGCTGCAGTGTTTGACACCATTTGATATCTAGAAAAATTTGTTGGATACAGAACAATAATTTTTTATCGATTCTTGCATTCAAGTATGGACAAAAGATGTTTTAAATGTTGAGAAAGAACTAGAAAAATAATGACTGTTGATTCAATATCTTAACTCATGCAATTTACCAGTAAGTGGACATGATTCAATATCATGAAATATCTTTTAGATATAAAATATTCTAAGATACCATCTCCTTTTGAAAAAAAGAGAAGATTTTACAATGTCCTTAGCAAAGTAGTTTTAAAAATTACATTTAGATATGTTGGATGTTTATTTACATACCTGGTACAAAAAAACAGCTTTCATATTGCCGGTAATCAATTTCATCAGTGGTTTTATTTGAACAAAAAATGTTTTTATTTTTTAATTGGATGTTATATGTATAAAAAAATATAAAGAAAGGCAGTTTTTTCTTTCATCAAGGACCCATTAAAGTCTTTAATTAGGACACTTGTAAGTCTGTAATTCTAGTGGTTGTAAATGTATGCCTGAATGTATTGAAATATGAAACGTAACATGTCTGTTATGCATTCTTATTCAATATTCATTGAATTTAGGTTTGTTATGGTACTTTTAACAACAAGTATTTTAAAAAATCTTCAAGCCACAACACTTTATCTACGGTACAAAGCACTTACTTGGCAAACATATACCAAGTGATTATACATTATGATAGGATATTACAAATTCTGCTTATGTACACATACGTTGATATTGATGTACTTATGAACTTATCAGTATGTTTACACTTAGCAAGTACTCTTATTTCCATTCCAGGAAAATATTTTGACTACAGCAATGATGAGGTGGAAGATGATGAGGAAGATTTTGTGAAAGAAAAACCAACACCTGCAAAACATCCTAAATGGTATCACATTTATTACCTAATCCTAGTGTAAAATCAGTGAAAGTTACTTAATTCTACTGTAAAATCAGTGAAGGTTTCTAAGAACACTAAGCAAAGTTTCTCTTTCAATTTTGAACAAATAATCAGTAAATAAAAAACCTTGTCATTTCAGGAATAGTAAGAAAACTGGACAAGGAGCAAAGGGAGGGAACTCAGTGGCTGGGCAGTACAGTGCGCTGAATGAATCAGAAATTGCCCAGGCTATCGGGGACACTAATGAGGTAAATAGTGGGCAGGGTCCCTTGATTCTTGTCTACAACAAACCTGAGGACCCTGCGGGAGAGACTGTGATCCATGTGTATAGGTTACAGCCTCAGTTCTCCCACTTGGTGGAAAACAGCAATGGGCAGCCCATTATTGTGGATGGAAATAACTTCCAGCTGATGGAAGACAGTGGGCAGAAATCACAGAGTATTATGACACTCCAGGGGAAGACCTCAGAGTCCGCCCTGAGGGGTGTTTCGGAACTTCCACCCCAGTTTTTGGCCTCAGATACTGATCAAGTGACAGAGGTGGACATTTCCGAGGATGGAGCAGCTGGTGAACCTCAACCTCAAGTATTCATACCTCAGAATGTCATGACTTTGGCCAATGAGATTTCTCAATGCCCATCTCAGGAACAGGAGATTACTCTATCGTCAGAGTTCAGTCAAGTTCATCAGGATTCCAGTGATGAGAAGTTTGTGAGTGAACAGGTTGAGGAAGCACAAGGGTCAGTGCAGTTAGAAACGGAGGTGAACTTTCAACCTGTGACAGTGAGGGAGTTAATGGAGACTGGATCATGGAACAATGGAGCAGTGAACACAGGGAAAGTCATCGAACAGAAAGTGTGTGTGGAACAAATCTCTACCTATATCGATGTTAATATCATAAAGGAGGACACTTGATTTGTAAAATTATGGTATAAGGATTTTGTGTCCGTTTGATTTTTCATCCATGTCTTTGTTTTTATGGAGTGAGAATGTCCAGTATGTTGTAATAATGTGGATATTATTAGCTCACCTGAACGAGTGTTCTGGTGACTGTTTGTCTGTGTTCTGTTGACTTGTCCTACTTCTGAATATTTCTGAAAATTGACACGGTATCCCATTGCACAGTAGTGCCTTACCTTAGATTTTGCACTATTTGGGCAATTTTATCAAAGGATGACTACAGCCTGTGTAATATACAATATTCATTTTCAAATCAAAACTTTTTGTGGTCTTAAGGGGGCTTGATTTTACAAATATTTAGGTAACATTTTGGCTGTTGGATTTAAAATACATTAAAAATTATTTTGTTATAAAACACTGTAGCAAAGATGTTGATGTTAAAACCTGATTAGTGTTGTGTATTGTAGCTCAGGTGAGCATTGTGACTGGAGGACCTTTTTTTCCCATAAAATGTGCAATGATATTTGTAGTGTTTTGTTATTGAAAATCGAAAAATTATTAAAAAGTAACTGTTGCAAAGTACAAATGAATTTGTAATTAATCAAAAGAGATGGTTTTTGTATTGAAAAGATTGATATGTTTCTTTTCTCAGCGTTTACTTTGAAATACAGGTGAAAAGGACTGAAAAAATAGTAAAAATTAAACATTGAATTTATTCATTTTATTTCACAATTTCAGCTTCTGTTGAATTTATTAATAAACGGATCTGATAATGAAAGTAATTGCAAATTAAAGAAGATGGTGGATAAGATAGCGCAAATGCCCATATGCTATAGTCGTAAAATACCCTTTCAAATTTATTTTTTCCAGATAAATCTATTTGACAGTGTTATAATACAAGTTTGCAATAGCACAGTTTCTGTCTATAATTATTTTTGAATATATAAACATACGATAAGATAAAAAAAAAATATTGCCTCACGTTTTTGTGGCATCGAATCCATTCTATATATAGTGCTCTAACCACTGCGCCATTTCAAGTCACAATAACCTGCATTGTTTAAATGTTATATGCGACTTTGTCAACGAATTTACGGACTTTTAAAACGTCCAATTCATGGGATACAAAATGATCTTTTAAATGTGTAGTGGGCCATCTCTCCACGTTCGTGTTGATGTATAAAGGTTTTGTCCTTTACAAAAATTTAGATTATTGAGAATCAAAATTTGTAAATGTCATGTTCAAATTTTGATTCTCAATAATCTAAATTTTTGTAAAGGACAGTTTGTTTTCCATTAGACTTTATTTTGACTATATATATGACAAAAATATGGAGCACAGACCCATTGTATTTATAAAAGAAAAGGCACTGAAGTTCTAAACAGTTGCAATATTTGGAGGTTTTGATACGCATACACAAGTTCAAATCAACATATTTCAAGTACCAGTATTGGAACTTGGGTATTTGAGGGTTACAAATCGATGTTTATGAAATATACATTAATTTGAATGATTTTTACAGGCCTCATCCACCCGTCTTTATGTAAAATGTATTGGATTGAATTTCTGTAAGGCGTTCATTTTTATTTATGTTTTCGCAAAAGCAAGATTTTACATCTTGATTTACTGAAATGACCGTGTTATGAAAAGTTGACTCTCGATATCTCTGATACACAAATACCTGGTAATTTCCCCTTGTCTCTCTATGCCACTTTTTGTTTCTTATGCGAAATATGATTTAGCTAATGATAACTCTTTAGAGAAAACGCAATTGCCGAATCAGAAATATATTTGAGTGAACAGAATGATAATAATTAATGTGTTAGCCAAAAGTGGAATCGGAAAGATGTACAGCGCACGCGTTTTACACGGTTTGATAGAGAGAATAGAGGCAGAACCAATGAAGTTTACGATGGTATTTTTGTATTTCGGGTAAATTTCCTGAAGAAAAAAACAAGTTCTTGTGAATGGAGATCACTGCAGGCAGAGAAGCGGGTATTGCTGCGTGCTAAAATCTAACTTATTGTCTTCCCTGGAAGCTACCTATAATGTTTTGGAGAAGAATTGTAGCTGCATTTGTAAATTAAATTGCTTTATGAATTAAGGAAAACACTTTATATCGTTCAAAAGTATATCTTTTTCATATAAATTTGTAAAAAATTCAAGTTTAACATTTGAGCCCAGTCAGGGGGAGATTTAAAAGCTTTTCACTGCGATTTTAGAAGCATATCATTAAGGGTTACAAAAAGTAAAGGAACAGGCGATTTACCTGGAGCACCGCCTAGCTCCAACACCTTTACAGATTCCTTACTGTACATTTATCATATTTATAAGCCGAGGCTCGAGCATTGTTGCAAAAAAATAAAATAAAATACCGGCCTATGCCCCCAAAAATACGGTAATATGTCATGTACTTGTCTGTTCTGGAAGCTGAATTAGAAATAAATGATCTTTATATGTATCATTTATATGTTATTTGTTAGCCAGTTACGGTAATTTAACAGATGTGTTGCATTAAAGTTTTAAAATTAAAAAATTTTTTTACAGATAGTTTTAAATTCTCTGAATTTTAAAACTTTAATGTAATAGATGTACAAAAAGGAAGGAGGGGTTAGGGCTTGGTAGAGGCAAAGTTCTAGATATTCCCCGCCCTTTCGTAATATCTCACGCGGAACCCTTCCTTTAGCCAACATTTCATGACTTTTAACATAAATTCATTAGTCGCAGTTGACCTATCAAAAGTTTTGAAATACTTTGAAAAGTATAACATTAGGATGAATATCAGTCACTTAAGTTGACTTAAATAAATTAACCTCATTAGCTATTAACTACCTTGTCAAGGAGGCATAAAAATACGTTTTGAGACACGCCGAGAATTTATGTTACGTTAATTGTCCCACAAATTAACCCCAAAGAAACATATATAGTCAACCTTGTAATGCATTTTCGAAGACAAAAAAAGATTGCGCAAATTTCAGGTTATTGCTGAATTTCGCTGATGTGAAATTTTGGGACTTTATTATATTTACCTACAATTTTGGACTTCCGAAGTGTATTTTTGAGAACATTGTGAGTTTTTATGACCTTTTGAGACACCCCCTTTAGAGGTGACTATTTAAAGTTTCAGGTCTGAGGCAGTGCAGCACAACGACGATTGCCCGGGTTGGTGTCAGTTAAAACAGGACGGATTGACAAGATGACAAAATACACCGTCTACTACTTCAATATTAAGGGGAGGGGGGAGATCGTGCGACTGATGCTTACAGCCGCTGGGGTGGACTTTGAGGACCATAGGGTGCAAGGAGAGGAATGGCCTAAACTCAAATCTAGTAAGTTTAATTAGCCAATTCACGAAAAAGTAGATCTAAGACAAGAAATGTGAAATAAATTTCTGTAAGCCTTTTGAATCGTGCAATTGCAGCATAATATTTTATTTTTTTTAAGGCATGCCAACAGGTCAGATGCCCGTGTTGGAAATTGATGGCAAAAAATTCAGCCAGAGTTTGGCAATCGCCCGATATCTAGCTAGGGAATATGGTAAGTTATAGGAGTCTTACGTTCTAATATATGACCCTTAACTTGAAATGTTCAAATTTTATACAAAATGTGTGCTTTTCCAAATACATATAACACTCAGGCACGCACATTCACGTATTTGGCCATTTAAATGACGGATAATGCACATACACGTACTTGTAAAATAGGCTTTACTAGTGTATGTAATATCCTGATAAAAAGTGGACAATGGCCGAGGTCTGCACGCCTTGGTCACCAAGCCATGAAGATTGTGTAAACAATTACCACCCAATCGTTATTCGTGTGGATGATCATGTCGATTGCGAAAGCTCCAATATCACCTATGCTGTTTGTTTTTCTGAGAGAATGGGACATTTTCCCAAATAATGAATGAAAAATCAATGATCTACACACAGATTTTTTTTTTTTTGGGGGGGGGGGGCTAAATAAAAATAAGCATCAAGCGAAAATTTTTGTTAATCTCAATTTTTTTAAAATTAAAGTTTATCTAAAAATATGTGCCTTTTGAAATAAGTACTTATTAAAGTACTAGATTAAATGTTATTAAAACTGCCTACTGAAAGTCGTTAGAGGGGTGGGATAAAGGGTCATACGGTCAGGAATTAGTACATGTCTGACAAGACGTCTTACCTTGGCTGTATTAGTATGAATTAGACTCTAAAAGTACTACTCCAAGATCTTTAGGGGATAACTGTTTGACTATAGCGATCACCTTATTTGCAAAATACGGAAATATATACATTATTAGCAATGAAATACTATTTCACAGCTTCGCTAGAATTCAGCTGATTATTTTTGATTTTGCTACATTACATTTACTAATTACATAATTTTATACATGTACTGTATATCTTTCAAAGAACAAAGTCAATTTTATGTTGAAACCTTTAGGTATGGCTGGAAAGACTAACACAGACCAGCTTTTGATGGACCAGATCGTAGATACAGTCAATGATCTCATCAATGAAATGATCAAGCCAGTGTTCGAGAAAGATGAAGCGAGAAAGGTAGATAGCATTGTGTACATTATAGATCACGACACGTAAACGGAGAAGGTCCCTCAATTATACCCTTACTGATAAATAGCATGACATGCATGTAACATTGTTATGCATGTTATGTCTCAATTTTTTCATTCATTTTGATGAGGAAAAAAAAATAAAAATGTCTTTTGATTAATTGAAGATGTTAAACAACAGTTTAATCATCATTGATATTCAAACCCTAATTTTGAACTGTCAAAAATATTTCTTATTATAACAAGGCATTTGACGGATGGGAGTGTAATCTGCGTTGTAATTTTCTGAGTAGTTTATTGGTCTTTAGTTTATGGCTCATAACGTACATTTATAAATGTACATATCATAAACAAATTTCAGGCTGAACTGGAAAAGAAACTGAAGGAAGAAACCATGCCACGCATCTTTGGAACTCTGAATAACTTCTTAGAAAGCAATGGTGGAGATTATTTCGTTGGAACCAAGGTACAATAAAAATGTATTTTTACTTTGCTCGTAAATTGTAATCAAGCTTTTGATCTTAAAACCTGGCCAGTCATGAAGCGCACTCCTCTTTTTATTTTTCAGTTAAGTTTAGCCGACGTCTTTTTCATGGATATAGTTTCGCGAGTTGTGGAGAAGGACCAGAAAGCGTTAGAAAAATTCCCTAAACTGGCAGCTAATTTGAAGAAAACGCAGTCCGAACCAAAGATAGCAGAATACCTAGCTAAACGACCAAAAACTGATCTATAAGGAACCTTTTAATTCAAATAGTCAGGCATTATTATTATGTATATTTTCACTCATTATTCTTGTATTTATGATTGATTATTTTTAGCATGATATTGAATATATTCTATTTCTATGGCAATAAACCAAATTTTTATTTAATGCAATTCGTTATTTTTTCCAACTGAAATTTAAACGCATGGTTGTTAAGCACCGATAGGTCAAATATATGTTTCTTGGTGCAGCACATGTTAGCGCTGCATCAGCACATTGTTTTCATGCATGAGATGCGCGTTCGATGAACGTGACAACAGATAGTTGATCTACTGTCAAAACGACAGCATTCCAGGGAAAGTTTCCGTTCACGTTTACCTGCGACTCATCGGATTTCATTCATGTGCGTTCAATCTTAGAGCAATTAATTTATGTTTTAAAAAAAGACAGAAAACTGAGCCACAATTAGGAAGTTTCACAAACAGGCTTTCTGCAATTTCCTGAATATGACATTTCCTTCAGAATTTTTCTGAAAATTATTGGCTGTCTAAAGGAACAACTTTAAATAATTATCTGACATTAATAGATCATTCAATTAAATTGTCTCTAACATACCCTTTTTTTCTAAGAATTCGTAAAATAGGTAAGAAAAATGCTGTAAGATTTTCCCCCTTGCAAATGTATTTGCGTTAAGTTTTGCTTCTAAATAGTAGTTAATGTATAAAGTAGTCTATTGAAAGCATTGCTTCATCCCATTTGAAAAATAACAACCTTTCTTTATTGGTTCATGTGGGTATGAAGGTAGTGATCATTGCCTGTTTCTGTGGAATGATTACTAGTACTGCCATTATAACCAAACAAAGAAAACATTTTCAAATTGTTAAGATTTACACACGTCTTTAAATCTTTCCTAGGAAATTGGTACAAAGTGTAAATGTAAGTAAATTATCAAAACTCAGTTTGTAGTTACGAAAGCAAAAACAGTATGACGGCTATTTACTGAATTCTATTTCATCAAATTTGAATAAGTACACGACTATGACTTTAATTTGATAAAATAAAATTCAGACAACACTACTGGTGTTAGGAAAATGAAGTCAGTACGATCGCCATTATTTATCTTTTAAATATATAGTTTTAAGTTTCAAACGGTCGCTAAATTATCCATGAAGACTGACCTTATAATTTTAGAATTAGACATAGTTTAACAATATGCAACTGTTTCGTTCACAGTTTTTGAATGACGTTGTCGCTAAATACACTGAGGCATTTGATTTTATTAATTGTAACATGTTAGATCATGGTTCGGATGAGTCTGTAGATTATGATTATACGAATACAATGTGGTTTCTTAAGGTATACGTTTACTCAGAATGAAAAAAAATTCCACTGATGATAATGAAAAACCATCTATTGTGTGTTAAAGACCTATCATTGTAGTGCTATTTTCCACTTTCAAAAAAGTAGGTCAATGACCTACTTTTTGAGATAATGGCCACTGAATATTTTTTGAAAATGTAAGAAAAGTCCCTAAAAATTTTATACCATGATTGATATTTTCTTAATTGTGAAAATAATACAAATTCCTTAACTCTTTTAAAAAATGAAATACAGTTTATGAATGGCAGTGACACTGAACAGACACAAAGCATTAAGTTTTCATCCACAATTATTTTTTCATATTCCAGTCCGAATTTCCTCTATCAGTTTTCAAATTCCTACCCTTTTTTGATTCAATTTTACAAAAAATTGAATGATGATAATACTAAAACATTTATAGCTTTAAACTAGGCATATTGACCTTACTCTGCTGGTATAAAAGTTATATGAGGTCAATGATCAAAATTTTGAGATATGGTGTCCTTTATCGTTTTTAAGCATTTTTCAATATTTTTGTAGTGTGTACCATTCAAATATCTAAATGAAAAAGTGAGATAAAACCAACAGAAAATGTGCAAAATTATGTGCATTAACAAATAAAATCTTAACTTTGAATATTACAGTACTACCAAAATATTTAAGTGAAATACAAAATCTGAAAATTTTAGTCCGAATTTCCTCTGTTTTGCTAAAAGTCCAACTTTGTTTGAGCCTAATTCCATGATATAGTAAAAATATCGAATGGTTTGTCAATAATAATTCATTTCATAAATACTTTTAGTGTTTAGAACAAATTTTACTCATGACATTGAACTTTTTAGCAATCCGGATTTTGAGAGTAAACGACGTCCTTAATTCAGAAACTAAGGGGGGAAGGGAGCCTTAGGATGTAAATAGTGTTATAAAAAGGTTTGAAAAATTCGCATTTTTTTTTTTTAAATCCTCTAATGTAAATGTTGAAAAAAATACGTCCTACCGTGTTAAAAACAATGTACAGAACCTTTGAATTTTACCGTCTGCATGAACAAATTAAAAAGGAAAACCCCTGCAAACATAAAGTAAAGTTTAAATTTACAGTTGAAGGGTCATATGGCTACTAAAAGTAAAGCAATATTGAATTGAAAGGCAGTTGAAGTGAGAGCAACGTGATCATAACATTTTTACAAGATTCCCAAAATTCGAACCACTTCCTCCAGCCCACCCAAGGACATTGAGAATATGAAGACTGATAGAAAGCCCAAAATGAGATTATAAACAGCAGGTGAAAAATCAGACATTTTAATGAACTCTCTATTAATGTAAAGAACTTTTTCAAATCTCACAGATCTTGAATGGATAAGAATTTTCGAATTAGTAGATACTTAAGTTTAAATTTAGAAATAAATCGCAGAAATGAAATAAAATGTTGAAGAGTTCGAAGATTGACCATAACTCATATTGAAAATTTATTAACATTTCACTGGGTAGCTATTTCAGGATTGATAAAAATATCTAGTTTACAAGAAGGTTTTTGCAAGGTGGCTCCCCCACTGACACAAGACTTAAACTTTGTTATAATTTTAGGAGCCTGAAACAAATATTGATCACTAAATAGAACAAACGGTCCGACAATGCAGTCTCTTTACACAATTACATGTATCTTTCATTTTAACCGTGTAGTTACTCAGAACCCCATAACAAAGACAGAAATGTTACAAAAGTAGCTCATGTTTATAAAACATTTTCTGAAACACAAAATGATACAAGATCAGAACACCGAAGCCAGGAGTGAGAAGAATCTTTTTTTTACATATTAATACCGTTATTCCTTCACATCAAAGGACATGCACGTCTGTTTGCATAATAATATGTACAGCAATTGCATCATCAAATTCACCAGATTTATAACCATGCGACATTTTTATTCTCTAAATTGAAGAATAATATATAAATAAAATTTCACTCCCATTCCGCATTAGGTTCATCAGTGTACTAGTATCGGAGGGGGGGGGGGGGTGCGTATATAGAGGCGTATCCAAACTCTAGATAAAAAGACTTCATGTTTTGAAGTTTGGGTGCGAGAATAAAATGTATTAAAGAGAACAGTACATATCATCTAAGCGTGTTAACAAACGTCTCACTATTTAACGAATTGCTCTTTGCAAAATATGAAATTTAGCATTATTATATAAACAAAAATGAAAAACAATTAAAATTGGGTTTATATTATTCCAGACCGTTTTTAAAGATTGGTCCAGTAGTTTCTGAGATGCTTATTGTATTGTTTTTAATGAATTGGTATCATTTCTAATATAGCGAATTATTGCCAAGACATAATTATTGCCAGTGACGCCTCTGGCTAACAGGGCAGTAACGAGGGTTCTTTGTCCGTCACTAGCTAGATTTTGGGGTGTGTTCCAGCTTCTATTTGGTTCTTTTATTCTGGCTTCCATTGTCCGCCGCCAAGTGATTTTGGGCCTTCCTCTCTTCCGTTTTCCCTCTGGTGTTCAGAAGAGAGCTCTTTTTATAACGATGTCTGACTCCCTTCTATGTTCATGGCCAAAGCCTTCTGATGATGACTGTGGCCATGTCCTCCTGCTGGCACCTGTTGCAAGGATCCTGATTTAAGATGGTATTGGGCCAAACTATTCTTAGGGACTTTGTATAGAATGTCGCTTTCTCGGCTCACTCTCTATCATTCTCCAGTACTCTGAACCATACAAAAAAGATAAGTAGAATGCAGCTTTTGTGTATTTTTTGTTTTGTTCTAATGGTGTACTGACTTGGTTTCCAAATAGTTTGCAGGTTGTTAAATGCTGCTCTTGCCTTGGATAGTCTCTGTTTGATCTCGGTCTCTGCTCCACCATCTGTTATTATATTACTGCTCAAGTATGTAAAAGTGTTAGTACCTGAGAGGATGTGATTTTCCACTTTGACCGTTGTGGGTTGTTTACATTTGGTGTCATGACCTCTGTATTTTGTTGCTTATCATCAGTCCAATGCTTCCTGCGTATATGAGGAGCCTGTTGGTTTTGTCTTGAACGTGGTGATGGGAGTGGGAGAACAAGGCTATATCATCAGCAAAGTCAATGTCTTCAAGTGTTGTGAATTTACCCTATCTGATGCCTCTTGGAATGTCAGATGCTGTATTCTTCGTGACCCAGTCGAAGGCTATGATAAAGAGTGTTGATGACATTACACAGCCTTGACGTACTCCTGTTTTAACATCAAACTCGATGCTGGTGTTTCCAACTCTGCATCTGAAGTTGACATAAAAACTCTTGATGATACATGTAATTATCTATCAGATGTTGTGGTATGCCATACGACCGAACAATTTTTCAGACACTCTCCCTATGAACGATGTCGAAGGCTTTTTCAAAATTAATAAAATTGATATATAATTGTCGTTGCCATTCTGTACAATGTTCTTTGGTTCTTTAAATGTAAATAATTTATCAATATCCTGGTATGAGCCCTGCTTGTTCTTACGCAGTTTTACATTTACAATTATGAATAATCTGATGATGATGATGATGATGATGATGATGATGATGATGATCTTATTTGGAATGGAAAGAAGTGTTATTCCCAGCCAATTTTTTGAGTCATTTGGTTTGCCTTTCTTTGGTATTTTTATGACTCAGTGGTTCCATTCGTTTGGTATGATGTTTCTTTCTCAGATGTCATGGAAAAGTACTGTAAAATTGTGGCTGTTAGAAATAGATCTGTTAAGAACAATTCTGCATCTAAGTTGTCATATCCAAGAGCTTTTCCATTTTAAGAGTTTGTATTGTAAAGACAATTCTTTAAATTTGTGGTGGTTCAATGATGATGTTTAGGTCAGCTGGATCACTGATATCAGGTTCATGAGTTGGAAGTGGCCTGTTCAATTAATTTTTCCTTAAAATGCTTTGTCTAACGTTCCTCCATCTCTTGCTCTGACGACAACAACTTTCCTCTTTAATCCTTAACAGGTAGATTGGGAGATGGTCTATTCCTGCCACTTTGTTATGCCTTTGTTATGTGGTAAAAGGTTCCCTGCTCTCTCCTACTGGTTGCCTCTTCTGCTTTTGTTGATAGGGCATCTATATTTGCGCTGTAAACATGACCGGAATGCAAATAAGGGGGAGGGCAACTACATGTATATACAAGTAGTAGCTAGGCCTGCCGTGCAAGATAATCTGTAATCTGGATAGTTCCACGATAAAACCATTATTTTGTGGGAGAAAATATACAGTATTGCCATGTTTTCGGTAGGGACTGTTATATAGCCGCGGAAGGTTAGAGAAGATGGATTTGGGAGGGGGGTGGTTAGGCCCCATACACAACACTTGAATCAAGCGACGGTCTGGAGTCTGCATGGCTTTCCTTCACCAGGTCGTGTATATATATATATATATATATATATATATATATATATATATATATATATATATATATATATATATATATATATATATATATATATATATATATATATATATATATATATATATATATATATATATATATATATAGTGATCGCGCTGTTTGGCAATATATACACGTACAAACTGTGGCGTGATTATTTGCTGTTCTTCATACTTCGGTTATCTAATAACTGCGTATTGAATTTCATTTTGGCAATATAATGTCCTTTACCTGCGTAGAATTCTTTTATCTTTGCACTAAGGACATAGACCTGTTGGCTTCCTCTTCAGAGAATAACAATATAATTATACCTTTAAAGATATCAATCTGTTACCCATGTCTGGTAACTTATACTTAGACACTGTTTTGCATGATGTTTCTACATGATTTTGTATATAAATTGTAAAATTGATATACCATTTAAGGCAATGTGAAGCTATTGTTAAGTGATATACCAAAGGAATGTGAATTCATCGCTAAGAGATACCGTGGTAATGTGAAACTATTGTTATGTGATAAACAGATAAACAAATTTAAGTTATGATAATTGTTAAGTAATCGACTGACAGTCGGAGGCAAAGTGAAGCCATTGTAAAGCGATAGACTGAAGTGATAGTTAAAACATAGGCGTCGGAACCGGGGGGGGGGGGGGGGCTAGGGGGGGGGGGGGGGGCTTAGCCCCCCCCCCCCACTTTTTTTGCAAAGTTTTACCTAACCATTAGAAACATAGCATGATAGAGGGTTCAGCCCCCCCCCCCCACTTTTTCTCACCGGAAAGATTATTGTTCCGAAATTTACCTTTAAAGAAGCCCCCCCCCCCCCACTTTTTTTGCAAAGTTTTACCTAACCATTAGAAACATAGCATGATAGAGGGTTCAGCCCCCCCCCCCCCCCCCCCCCACTTTTTCTCACCGGAAAGATTATTGTTCCGAAATTTACCTTTAAAGAAGCCCCCCCCCCCACCCCACGGATAAGGAATTTCATTATTTTGAAAAAAAAAAATTGAGTAAGTAAGTTTTTTTTGGTTGGAAGTATAGGTATACCCCCTCCCCCTCCACGGATTAGGATTTCCATGAATTTGAAAATTACTTTTTTCTCAATATTTCTGAGGATTAGTCTAGCCCCCCACTTTCAATTTGCTTCCGAAGCCAGTGTAAAAGATATACCAAGGTATATGAAGCTGTTGTTAAGGTGAAATAACACATCATCACATAATGACCGACCGCTGATCGAAACGACATTTCGTTTTATTAAAAGGATTTTATGGACTGAAATATGTAATTTATTCCATAGCCGAGTGGATAAAGTGTCGGACATTTGATCCGAACATCCCGAGTTGGAATCCCGCAGGGGCTTTTGTTGTTACTTACGGGAATAATTATTTTAGATATTCATTTTTTATCCCCAAACTGCAAATTTTTCGCTTATTTGACATTTGTACAGTTTATTTATCATTATATCTTTCATTATCCAAAAATTCCCTGTTAATTCGAGTGACTTTTTCCAGGTGTGTTATTCCACCTTAGGTGATAAACCGACTGCCATAATAAAACAACATTTATTATTATACTTTCATGTTAAATTCCGAAATCTGATCGGTTAAGACGCAGTTGGTAATCCGTTCTATTACCCACAGCGTTAGCAACACACTTGGCAACGGGTAACACAACGAATTGTTACATGCGCGTAAATTATGCGCGTACGGTTTGTCGTAGAATTCACTTCATTTCTATATAAAAGTAGTAAAATTTTCTTTAAGAATAAGACATTCAGTATGATAAAATAAATAGTGCATGTTTCAGAGATGTAACAAAGATTTCAACAACACTGTCAACCGACGCGAAGCGGAGGTTGACAATGGTTTTCTTGGGATGTCCTCCCAAACAGGCACTATTTATATAATGCATTATCTTCACTAGCCACGTTCTTGATCGTTCTCAGAAATTACAGAAATCGAACACGTGGCTAGCCAAGACTTACAACTGTATAAGCCGTACACACAGAAATTGAAAATGGTTCATTTTACCAGTTCTGTAGTATATGACCTTGGACTTTTAAGTTGTCCAAAGTGTGATTTAGGTGTCCTGTTATAACGAAAATCAAGTCATAATTTTCATTGTCATGAAGGGTCCCGACGATATCAAAAATGCACATGTTCTGCAGTGTATTTATATCAAACAGGCCGGGGTTTGCTTTTACCTAAGTCGTGAAATAATACTCCACTGCAAACTGCAGCCACTACCAATCGCGAACCCTGTAAAATGCCTGCGTGCACAGATGTTTGTGCTGATAACAGCAAACTTGCAACTGTTCTTTTGATTTGGTTTGATTATACAGAGTAAGGTCACCCTGATATAGAAGTAGGACTAAGTACTAATAGCTTGCTGTCATGTCAAAGTAAGTTCTTACTTGTTATTAATATCACATTCATAAAATACAAACGGGCCACTTATAATTTCTTCTTGAGAATATTTTGAAATTTAAAAGCAATTAATAACTTTAATTTCATGCTATGGTGTATTTGACGACACGTGCACCAATGTTGCAGGGTAGTTTGAATGTACTTAAAATATATTAATCGGCTATATAAGCATTTTAATTTTAAGTCATGTTCACATGCAGAATGGTGTAAATATGTAGTGTTTTTTAACTCTAAGCGAAAATCTTTAACTTTATTTCGCAACCATGTACAGGTGTTAAAAAGGGTGTGACCTGACCTAAAGCAAACAGAAAATAACAGGAGAAAGATACTGTTCTTTAATTTTTTTCTGATAGTTGCATTTGCTGAAATCTGCTTAAAGTTAATCAAACTGGCTGATCGATTTCTAAGATATATTTTCAACAAAAGTATATCATTATTACAAATCAATTAATATGAGTTCTGTTCATTTAGACCTGAAGATTCCGGTGATCAGGACCAGAAAAGGTTCTCTACTGAGAAGGATGAATCTGAACACGTGACTTTGCTTCGTTTACCAAAGACTCAAAGCGATTTGGACGATCTCACCGAAAAACAGCACCAAGATAAAGAAAGCGCAAACAAACAATGCACAGAATGTTGGACCCGCGAGAACGTTTGTACCTATATATTATCCCTGTTTCCAATTGTACATGTATTACGTCATTACAAAATCAAAGAGTTTCTCCTGAAAGACGCCATCAGTGGATTGTCGACTGCGTGTTTACATTTCCCTCAAGGAATGGCGTTCGGAATACTTTCAACTTTGGCGCCAAAGTATGGACTCTATACCTCCTTCTTTCCTGTTGTTCTTTACGTGATCTTCGGAACTTGCCCATTTGTATCTTTTGGAACTAATGCTGTCATTTCATTGTTCACTGCAAATATAATACAGAGCCAGTTATCGCCATCCATATTACTTGAAGGTAACAGTAGTTCCAATGCCAGTATAGGGCAAATAAGTGAAGAGGAATTCGTTGAAATGAAGGCTGCAGTTGCAGCTGGGTCCTCGCTAATAGTAGGAATCCTACTTCTAAGTTTGGGATTACTAAGGCTTGGATTTATTGCGACGTATATGTCTACTCCGTTTGTCGGGTCGTTTACGACTACTGCCGCAATCCATATTATGTCCAGCCAGGTTCCGAAAAGCCTAGGTGTTCGGATACCCTCGGTTTCTGGACCAGGGAAACTTGTAATAACATACATTGAAATCTTTAAGAACATCACCTCAGCAAACGTTGGGTCCATTATCACGTCCATTATTTGTATAATCATTTTAGCATTTGTGAAAGATTTCATTAATGAAAAATTCAAGTCCAAATTATTCATGCCAATACCAATAGACTTAATACTTGTGATCCTAGGTACCGTTATTTCTTATTTTGGTGAGTTAAACTCTAACTTCAACATTCCTGTGGTTGGCAATATTCCACCCGGGGTACCACCCCCTACACTCCCCGACCTGAAAACAGGTATCATAGGCGACTCCATTGTGGTCGCCATCATAGTGTTTGTTTTGACCATCTCCATGGCAAAGGTCTGTGAGACAAAAAACGCCATCAACGCTGACCAAGAACTCGTGGCGTACGGAATGGCCAACCTTGGCAGCTCCTTTTTCCGTTGTTTTCCTTCTTGTGTGGCTCCACCACGTACCATCTTACTGAAAACCATGGACTCCAAAACAACCTTAAACGGTATTTTCTCGGCACTGGTGATTCTTCTTATATTGCTCTTTTTAGGTGAGTACTTTCAGTACTTGCCATTACCAGTCTTGTCCATTATGGTGATAATGGCAGTCAAAAACCTGCTCCTTCAGTTTCGCCAGTTACCACGCTTATGGAAGGTCAACAAATATGACTTTACTGTTTGGGTCGCCACAGTGGCATCAGGCGTATTCATCGACTTTGCGTATGCTCTTTACTGTGGAGTAGGACTAAGCATTTTTCTTATAGTATTTCAAAGTCAGAGAGGCAAGAAGAGTCTATTTGGAAAACTGAAAAATGAGGACCTGTACACTGAAGAATCAAAGTTTACGATCCTTCCACCCTATGTAAAGGTCTTCAAAATGGATGCGTCACTTTACTTCGCCACCGCCGAATCCTTCCGCGAAACTTTGTTCAAATTAACTTGGGATCCACGAGAAATAAATAAAGACTCGAATGAAGTAACCATTCCCGTAGAATCTTTACCATCAAACACAGGCAAAAAGGCACCTCCAGATGACACAACAAACGACGAAACCAAAATTGTCATCATTGACTGTTCATCTTTTAACTATGTTGACACGAACGGAATTTCCACTCTCTCGCTTGTGGTGAAGGAGTTCCGGTCTGTTGGGGTTATTGTGTTCTTGGTTCGATGTACTTCTAGTTTTCTGGCCGTCATGGTTAGGTCTGATTTAATGGAGACTGTGGGTGAAGGAAATATTTACCCAGATATTGTTGACGCAGTGTCTTTGAATATTATGGACACACAACTTTAGACTTACAAGAGAATTACACATGTATCACTTGCATAAAAATATCGAAATTGTATAAAATTCTTTTGTTATTAGTATTTTTCTTAATGTTTTAATTATACTTATCATAAAAATAAATCCTAGTTTGATTCACAGCGAAATTTCTTTGTTTGCAAATATAGTGAAACTTATGCTACTGAAATAATTATTTATATTCAAAGATGTGTTCGAATTACATTTTGATCAATTATGACATGCATTGCTGAATTATTATATAAAAATATTCACAAAAAGTTGTAGATATAAGTTGGAAAAGAACGCCTTTTGTGTTGTTGTATTTGTGGTAGATCGGGATTTTGTTTCTATTTTATTATTATTAGTATTCCGATCCCGGTGTGATTTATTCTATTACTTTGGTAACGCCCACTTTATACGATAGCCAATAACGTTATTGACAGTTGTCTATTGTTCTGTCCCATATATAAAGCCGTGTAAGTCCTTATTTGACGAAGGAGACGGCTGGTTTCGCTAGCTACTTTTCTCCTGAAGCAAGCAGAGAGGGGGAGGGAGACAGCTGGTTTCGCTAGCTACTTTTCTCCTGAGTCCCGACCCGTCTCGTCTGTCTATTTGAGGTCCCTGTTAAAGTTAGGTTTTAGGGTTGGGGGATTTTAAGTATATGCTATTGACTTGTGTTCTTATTTTGTTATAATAAATTTATAAAGGGTTGTTAATCTTGGTTTTCATTTACTTTGAGTTTTGGTTTATTATATCTGGTTTATCTATATCGAGAGTAAAGTCGTTTTCATACCTTATTTATAATTTAGTAAAGTTTAATTCTTAATGTAGAGGTCAAATTCGGTCTCAAAACAAAAATAAACACAACGCGAAGTACTGATAAAAAACCTATACGGCACTGACCTGCTACATTATTTGGTGAACCGTGACCAGGATAGGGTTTGTACTACAATGGTCAGTGGCACGTGCTACTCACTTTGAGAGCCCTATTCAGTGATTCGGACTTGGCTGAATTCTTTTGTTGTCAGTTTCTATTGTATTGTGGGTTTTTTTTTATTTCTTTAGCTGTGTAATGGATTTATGGGTTTGAGAATTCATGTTGTTCGTGAATTGAAATATTCAGTAGATTATTTTTGTACTTGAAATTTTACGCTGCATTTTTTCATCATGCAGTTATGTTTAGAGATGATAGAGAATTTTTGCGTCAGAGAAATTATCCCCCAGCACATGTTCAGACCGGAAATGGTGTCCGTTGTGAAAGTTTGGGTAAGTCCAGCGAAATTAGAGTAAATGCTATAGATAGACGGATAGAAGAGTTATCAGCAAAGTGTGATTTTTTAGAGAAAGAACTTAAAACGAAGTATTTTAAAAATGGTCTTGCTTTTGAAAATGTTAGTCACACGGTTAGAGAGAATCGAACGCACGTGCAATCTGACAATTATTTGGCACATTCACGTCATTCAAAGCATAGGAAAGAAATTAAGTCGCCAACATTTGATGGTAGTTTTGACATTCATGAATTTTTTATTCAGTTTGAACAGGTTGCTAAGTGGAATGGGTGGAGTAAGATAGAATGTGCAAGTCAGCTTATTATGAGTTTACGGGGGTCTGCAAGACATGTGTTATCCGAAATTCCTGTGACAAAGTCTGACAATTATGATGTTTTAAAAGAAATTTGTAAAAACTATTTCAATCCCGGAGAAAACATGAAAGCTTACCAAGTTGAGTTTAAAACAGCGCGTAGACAAAATTGGGAAACAGTCGAAGATTTTGGTTATGCTTTGAAAAGGTTAGCCTTAAAATCATATCCACATATTCCCTATAAATACTTAGAACCTCATATTGTTGACCAGTTTATCTTTGGTTTAGGGGATATTGATTTGCAAAAGCATGTTCAGTTTAAACATCCCTCCACAATTGAGAAAGCGATAGGTCTAGCAATAGAATATGAGAGTTTCGTAAGTAATTTTGTCGCAAACCAAATGCCTGTTTCAGTTCACACAAGTGACAGTGATTTTAATAATCTAAAAGCATTTATTAGGGAAGAAATTCAGAGAGCGTTTTGTGAACATTTTGTTGATGAAGTTGATTCTTTACAGAATTCAAACATGTCTGATTGCCAAATCTTTTCACATAATATTACCAGTAAATCGTGCCATCTGGTTGGTCATTGTTCTGAAAATTCAAGTTCGTTAGAGACAACTCATACTCTCGAAAAACCTTCAGGGACTAATGCCATGGTCGGGTCATTAGTTTCAGGCCGTTCAAACCTTACCGAACACAGTCGACCATTCGAGGTAGAGTCGCAGAACCAAACAGAAACTGGTAAAACGCCGGGTAAAGTTCAATGTTCCGAAGAAAATGCATGTTTTGGTGAAGTTACTGTAGCACACGATGTGCCTGTTGACGTAATATCCAGTTCTACGTGTAATTCTGTAATGGATGAATCCGAGCGTTCTAACACTGAGTTGCAGACCGATTACTTAGCACCTTTGGTTGAAAATTATGAAACCTTGAACCCCGAAGTAAATGTTTTTACAACAAACTCTCATACTTGTTCTGATTTACCAGGAAAGAAAGAGAACGAGCACATGGCGAATTCTATCCTGGAATGGAAGCTCGATGGAAGAACTGTTCCCCCTGGTAAAGTTAATTCTTGTCTGAGCGGTGAAATCCCCTTACAGTTGTCGTTCGTGTGTACTACTTCTATGTACAAGCCCGTCGACCCAGTATTGTACCCTTACTGCAGACCCGAGCATCCGAAGGGAATTGGCTAAATGTGTTTTAATTGATATTACAATGTCAGTTGAAAATTAGAGCGATGTAGCATTTATGTGTTCGTTTATTTGTTTATTTTTGTGGCTTATAAACTAAATTAGATTTTTGTAAAATTTAATAGGATATTAAACACGCGTAAATCTAGTAGGTTAGTCTAACAGTAACTATCCTCTGTCGATCTTGTTGACAAAACTGGGATAGTATGCCTGTTAATAACCCGTGTAAACATAATAATTTAATGTACTGTAAAGTTCCGTGTTCTGTGTTCTGATTTGATATATGGATTCAGTTATGATATTTATGACATGTTTATTAATAATTCTTTTGATTTTTCAGACCATGTATTCACCAATTTTATTGCAGTTTATCCAGACACCAGGTTGACCAATGTGAGATTTGGAAATGGACTGGAATCTGATACATTCAACTCCATATATTTCAAGTGTCTGATCGCCTTCATAATATCCGATGTTATACCGGTATCCACTGTGTTCATTCTGGAATCAGCGATATCCGTGAAGTTTGTGATTATCGTGTGTAAATGTTGCGTTGTTCCCTTAGTATTATATTCCGGAATGTGTTCCAATTCGTGATTGCTGAGGACCATGGAGACTGGTACGGTGAAGCCACGGTGAACTTAGCAATGTGACATATTCCCCTGATTGTGTTATATTTTGCTTATTTTGTATGTATGTTTTTGAGGGAAATTTGATTGAAATGCACCACTTGATTTTAATCAAATGCATAGCATTTGTCATTAAGGGGGGAGGAATGTGGTAGATCGGGATTTTGTTTCTATTTTATTATTATTAGTATTCCGATCCCGGTGTGATTTATTCTATTACTTTGGTAACGCCCACTTTATACGATAGCCAATAACGTTATTGACAGTTGTCTATTGTTCTGTCCCATATATAAAGCCGTGTAAGTCCTTATTTGACGAAGGAGACGGCTGGTTTCGCTAGCTACTTTTCTCCTGAAGCAAGCAGAGAGGGGGAGGGAGACAGCTGGTTTCGCTAGCTACTTTTCTCCTGAGTCCCGACCCGTCTCGTCTGTCTATTTGAGGTCCCTGTTAAAGTTAGGTTTTAGGGTTGGGGGATTTTAAGTATATGCTATTGACTTGTGTTCTTATTTTGTTATAATAAATTTATAAAGGGTTGTTAATCTTGGTTTTCATTTACTTTGAGTTTTGGTTTATTATATCTGGTTTATCTATATCGAGAGTAAAGTCGTTTTCATACCTTATTTATAATTTAGTAAAGTTTAATTCTTAATGTAGAGGTCAAATTCGGTCTCAAAACAAAAATAAACACAACGCGAAGTACTGATAAAAAACCTATACGGCACTGACCTGCTACATTATTAAAGTCATGCTTTTATTTGATTCCAGATTGAAATTAGTATTTATTTTCTTTCACCGCTGAAGAACAGTAAAAGTATTTCGTTATTTGCCCTTGAACGCACATTATCACAAGAATATTATTTCGCAAGAACAGCTTGATCAGAATTTACCTTTGAATCCATCCTATTGGATTCCATGTGTTCAGAATTGCTCTTTTGCATTTTAAAAAATATATACAGGATAGTTAGATGCTTTTGAAGTAATCCTTTATTCGTTTTTCATCGAATCCTATTACTACTTGTTGATGTGGAATAACTTTCGATGACGGCGTCTTATACACATATTACTGCTATGCTATTGATTTGATAAATACTTTTTTTTACATTGATATGTTTTTAACTCACTCTGTTAGATTTTTGCCCTTTGATTGTTGAGTTCTCAGAAGTCTAGAGGACTCAACAAGTTATATGCTGCTGACCTCACAGTTTAAGGTACTTGAACAGACCTGAAATCAACGAAACTGTTGCTTTGCTTTCTATATACATGTAATGTCGCTATTGTATTACGTAAAAATTACACACTATATTACTTTCACAAGTACATGTAATAAATGTCTTACTGCGAAGGCTAAAACATGGTTCTTTCTTGGTCTTGGAACAAGAGAACAATTTATGTCGCCAAAACAGCAAAGAGCAATTCAGAAGAACATGTTCTGGAACAAAAAGTTTGCACCACTTCTTTAGGAACTAGTAGATGAAAATTGCAAAAAGAGAATTTAAAGATACATAATTTAATTCTGGTTGTAACGCGCTTTCTGATTGGCTAAAAAATTATTTTATATCGTATAAAGAATGTTGCCTACGTCATAGTAAGACTAACGTCAAAAATGTATCAATGCGCCTGACGTTACGTTTGAATTTTGTACAATTTTACGTTATTTTAAAGGTCAAATGACCATTTTTATCTACAATGAAGAGTAAAAAAAATTAAATTATAAGCAATGAATTAAATATTTATTAGTTTTATACGATATAAAATGGTTTGAAACAGTTTACGCTTTTTTATAAACCGCTTCGCGGTTTATAAAGCGTAAACTGCCCCAAACCATTTTATATCGTATAAAACAAATAAATATTGAATTCATTCCTTAAATACATTATACTTTTTGAATTTAAAATCTACTCAATCAGAATTTACTTTGAGTTACCAGTTAGACTACAGTTCAGTGTCTTTAGGTAACAGAAAGGTTTTCTGTATAAATAGCTGCAAAAGCATAGTATATTCAAATGCAACTTATTGGCATAGCAAATTCTATAAAAAAAAAATGACTATTCCATTTGTTTTGGGCGATGGGGCAAAAACTGTGAGGTCAGATTTCTTTCAAATTTTGAATATTTACAGGTTTTATTCAAAAGAACATATTGACGTAAATATATAACAAAATTCCTTTCTATTTAAGTTATGACAAAACAGATAAGCCAAAATTTTCCTACAATTTATTTTTTCCTGAAAATTTAATATTTTGTTCTTCACTATAAAGCACAGTAGAGAAATAGATTTTGTTCCATTGTCTGTCCGAGCTACCGTAAGAAAAGGTAGATATTGTCAAACCGAAAGTAAATTAAGGCTACCCTGAACACAGATGTGACTCAACCTGTAAGAACTTAGAATGAGTTCCTCGCATTCACAGAACAAAATTTCGGAGAACTGCACCTGGTTCTGTTCTATAGATATTGGGACATCATATTCTGGATATGCATTTGCTCCACGGGAAAATTTGACGAAAAAATCGTGTGAAATATATTCAGGTGTGTGGGAAAACGATGTCTTATCCCACAAGACACCCACCTCTGTTTTGTTAGACCAAACCAAGCATTTCATTGCCTTTGGACATGAGGCTGACAGTGAATATGAAAACCTTGCCCAGGAAAAAAACCACGAGAAGTGTTTTTATTTCAGAGATTTCAAAATGGAGCTCTATAATTCTGTAAGAGAGAGAGACAGAGAGACAGAGAGAGAGAGAGAGAGAGAGAGAGAGAGAGAGAGAGAGAGAGAGAGAGAGAGAGAGAGAGAGAGAGAGAGATTGTGTGCTTTTCTTTTATGAATAAGTTGTGAATATATTGGTTTGCACAGAAATTGTTGCATATATCTTAATTTACTTCCTCCTTACCTTCCTCATTTGATTATTCTCAGGCGGTGTCAAGAGACCTCACGATTGAGGACATTCATGGAAAGTCGTGTAAAGCTCAGCAAATCTTTGTGGAATCAATCAGATTTCTTAGAGATCATTTCCTGGAAGTCTTGAGGATGCGTTATTGCCACACATTTGAGGGTGATATCTGTTACACAGTAACAGTGCCTGCGATATGGAGCGATGCTGCAAAACAGTTCATGAAAGAAGCGGCCATTGAGGTAACCTAACATAACATGCAGATGTACCCAAGTTTATTCATCTGCTTGAATAGCTGTAAACGTGGATTACATTTGACTGTTTTTGTAGGAAGGCAGCGCTGTTTAAGGTATACAATGTATAACGACCACATTTTGTACCTAATAAATGAATGGTCCGATATTCTTAATCATGATATCATTTTGAAGGTGTTATCAAAATAAAATACTCCACCGAAGAAATTTTCAAAATTTTGATTATGGTCCAACTAATTACACCTTGAATTTTGCATTGAAGTCTATGGGAAACATATCTTTTATTAAGATTTTGTAAAAAGTAGCTTATAATTTGTAAAACTGTTTTGGTTAATACGTGCTTAAACTGTCTCTTTATTAAAATATGAAATAAAATTAATCATTAACCGCAGATATTTTGACAAAATTAAAATTTTCTTATTTTCATCAAGGGGACATAACTCTTTAAAAAAAATTAAGATGCAAAATGACCAGCTCCATATATGTTGTCTGTCATGTGAATTTTGTTCATTTCACTTTCATAGTTATCTAGCAATACATATTTAACTAGTTTAAAATGATTCAAAATTGTTCAATATCCCTTCATTATACATTGATTACCTTAACACATCTACGTTATTGTCATAGAATGTTGAATAATATTAATTATCAATTAATTTAATTATATTAATCCATTAAATGATAGAGTAGAATATGGTAAATTGAAAATCATTTTCCGCTAGATATTACAAATATAGTACGGTTACAGTGTACCTACAAAAATGGTTTGTTACATGCAATAAAACTTTTAATAGCAAATAGGCTATCAGCTGATTTATTTTGAATGTATCAAATTTATTTCATGGTTTTTCTACATGTACCGTTACACTGCTTTCAACTTTGATAGCATTGTAACGGATAGAAAACTCGTGGGTTCCGACGATGATTTAATTTAAAATACTAGTAATCAAAATTGTAGGCAGGAATTTGTGAGAGTCGTCTTATGTTGGCTTATGAACCGGAAGCCGCAGCACTCTTTTGTAAGCAAATCACAAGAGACCGTATGGCGACAAATTGTGAACCGATGCATTTCGTTCCAGATCAACCTTATATTGTGGTAGATTTAGGGGGTATGATATATTAATTACCTTTATAAATTGTGGTGTGCATTTTTTTAAATTTGTGTGAAATATTAATTGTTGGCATTTGAGACTTGGTTGCGATGATTGAATTATATTTGATTTGATTCACAAAAATTGATTGCATACTAAAAATATAGCATATCTTTGAAGGTGGAACTTTAGACATTACGGTGCAAAAGATTTCATCGACGGGCATTGTACACAATTTGTACAAAGCCTCAGGAGGTCCATGGGGCGGAAATCAGATTAACAAAGTCTTCATTGAACTCTTAGTCAAACTTGTTGGAGAATCTGCATTTCGGGATTTCTGCAGGGACAGTATGGTTGACTTTTTCAATTTAACTCAAAAAATAGAGATCGCTAAAAGAAAGATTTCCATGATCGGAGATCGTTCAGTTGTTATTGAAACTCCGCCGTCACTAGTACGTACAGGTGAAGAACCTGAATGCCTTATAAAATCGATACGGAAAGCCAAATTGCAAGATATGGTGACTGCAAATTTGGGCAAACTTTTTGTTAAGAATGCTTATTTCTTGAAATATTTTCAAAAGATATGTGGAGAGACTGTAGATTTAGTGACATCAATCATTCAAAACGACAAAATACAAGCAAGATCTATTTTATTGGTTGGGGGGTTTTCCGAGTCGAAAGTTGTTCAGAGTATATTTAAAGACAGTTTTCCGAGGAATAACATACTAATTCCAATGGGGGCTGGTATGGCAGTTTTGAAGGGAGCAGCAATATATGGATTTGACAGCAGCATAATCGACACTCGAATGTGTCCATATACATACGGAATAAAACTGGAAAAGAAGTTTAATCCTAAAACTGATAACCCATCCAAAACTTTTATGAAGGGTAACCAACTGTACTCGGAAGATTGTTTTGACAAGTTTTTCGAAATTGACGAACCACTGGCTGTTGGCACAAAGCGTTCCATCCAAGTGCATTTGAATCATGATGATGACAATCTATCTTGTGATTTAACAGACTACAAGGAAATAGAAGTGTTTTCGTCTTTGGAGAAATCCCCCTTGTACACCACAGACCTGACATGTCGTCTGCATGGGATGATCCGGGTCTATCCGCCTAAAGGAAGGTGGCCAGAAAAGGTGAAAGGGCGAGTAGAGATTGAAGTAATCGGAGTTGATAATTTCCGCATCACTTATATTGACGATACGGGGTGTACTACTTCCGGAACCATAGATTTCCTGTCCTCTTGATTCGTCTATAGACACGGTGCGTGGAGGGATTTGTGGTTCAAAATTTGTTAGAATGATGTGGATTTTTGTCTAATTTTTAAAAACATTGAATTGATATTCACTGTACATAAATTCAGTATGATATGTCATTCTTGCGAACAAAAATTTACATTGTGCCAAATGATATTTGTAATGAAATATGAAAAGTATCTGTGTAAGGTATTTTTTTCTTTTGTTGGAATTTAAATTTATAAAAACTTATATAATATATTTTTTTAATATAGTACATGTACATTGTATACAACATAGGAATAAGTACATCTTTCATATATAATTTACTTCAAATATTCGCGCCCTTTACAAGTGTAAGTGATTCCACTCAAGCGGTTACTTGTAAACAGAAAATAGCAGCCAGCATTATAAACAAAATATACAATGGCGGAAAAGAGTTTCTCTGATACAGACCGAGTCTCTGGTCAATCAATAACGGAGCTAAATAATGCTTTAAAAGATCAGTTTCTCGGCGGCGAAGGTTTTGCTTCGATGGACGGAATCTCAGCCAAAATATTCCCGTCAGTTTTTGCAGCTATTCAAAACTGCTTACAAAAACCTTTGCAGAAACACCCACGATATACTGACGTCAAATTTGTATGGTCAGGGAGTACTTCTGAAGGTGTGAATATCCCCAACATGTCCAGAGGGGCTGGTGGAAAGGTGGAAATGGAACTGGAAATGGATATTTTATGCGTGTTTCGAGGTATTGAAGTTGGAACAACTGCAAGCAGTCCCATTGTAATGGTGGAACAGGAGGGGACAACAAAGGGTTACTTTCTGTTGTATGTTAACAGTCCAGATTACAGACAAAAGTGGGGACATTTCTGTACCATCCCAAGCTCGCCAAAACGGATAGGGGAAATGTATTTAAATCCTCTGCTCGTTGTGGAAGATATGTATAAACAGATAGAACATATATTCGGACAGATTCCACTTTTAAAGGACCAATTTAAGCTTGAGTTTAACCCCCCGGCTGTGACGTTACGTCTGGGGGGCTTTGATAATGTTGTGGTCAGCTGTGATTTGGTTGTAGCTCTAGAACTTCCTCTAACAAAACTGCCCAAAGGATTTTTTCCTTGGCTTCAAGATCAACCAAAATGGCTTGCAGAGGACGCAATGCAACATTTCAGGAACGATAATTTGCATCTTGTAGGGAAATGTTCGTCAAGGGGTCAAGAAAGAGTTGAATGGAGACTGTCTTATAATAGACTGGAACTTGGTCTTCTGCGAGAAATTCAATCAAAAATACCTTTTGCAATCACGTGCTACAGGATTTTTAAAAGCATACGCTATTGGCACTTAAACCATCCAGGCATCCTCCATTCTTACTATTTGAAGATGATATTCCTTCGCGCATGTCACAACTACCCAGTATCCTCGTGGGCAGAGGGTCAGATGGCGCCCAACATCCTGGGTCTTTTAGACGACTTGTTTCACTGTCTGGCGACACATCACCTCCCCAGCTACTTCTTTCCTGGCTGTAACCTGATTGAAGGAGTTCATCCCGATTTCATCTTTACGTCGTTACAGACGCTCAGTAAAATACGCAGAGATCCTATGCAGCACATTATCAAATTATCTCGATAATTAGCTTTATTAAAAGATTTGTAAACGAGTTAGTCTGTATGTCGTTTGATTAAATTTATCGATACAATCATTAGATTAAATGTCCTATCGTTAAAATTGGCCTGAGCGCAGGCTGGTCACGGTAAGATTATTCTTTCTATGCAGTCATATGGTCACTCAAACGCGTGTACACTATTTTAAAATGTATATGTATAAAGAAAAAATTCAAAGAGTATGCAGACAAAACTGAGGCCACCATTTCTTCACTTGACTTACCAAAGAAAATGCATGCTTTCAATGCATCTTCGCATTTTTTTTTATATAAAGATACAACTGTATTTGTTTAAGAATGACGAAATAATGAATAAAGTTTAACACCCCCACCCCCCCCCCCCCCAAAAAAAAAACAAAAAACGATGCAGTGCCATATTGATTCATTCATTACATATGTTAAATTCAAGTTTAAAATCGGAGAATTTACAAGCTATGAAAAGTTTTATTTTAAAATACAGATAGAAACACTTAATTTCATTCTACTGTGTTATATATAATATAAAACATTATATCTATTATCTTTACCACATAAGATTTTATTGGGTATTTGCTTTTTCTTCTCTGTATCTAAATTGTCACCTTGGCTAGCGGGCTTTTAATCTATCTGCCAGACCAAAAAACGTAACAAGTTTTGAATTATATACGCATTCAGTTTATTGACATTTAAATAAAGGATAGGAGTAAATTACAATGCTTAATGTATCACAGAAAAGCAAATAAGATATAAAAGTATAAAAACTCTCTCTTGTGACCTGATGACCCATTTCATCACTTCAACAGAAAGAAACAGAGATTGAACACAGCACCAACCAACAGAAATGGCAAGTTACCGAACTACAGTAAAACTCGTTTAGTAGAACATTGCTAGAGCGAATTCTTAGATATAACAAGTTTCATAGAATACCTGACAAAATCTTTAACAAATCCTTGCACAATTTTAAGGTTATAATGAATTCAGATATAGCAAAGTAAATCTACTTGTCCCTATGACTACAGTATAACCGAGTTTTACTGTATTAGCTGGTTAGTGAAATTGTTTATCAGTTAATCACCTAAGCTTAATTACTTATCTAAACCTTATATCAAGTCCCCCTAAAGTGGGAAAGAGGAAATCAAAATACATTATCTCAAAATTCTACAAAACTGAAATACCCAAATGGACAAGTTATTTTTAGCCAACAGAAGCATTGAGTGAAAAGGTCCATGTTGTACTGTAGCAAGACAACCAGAAATTACAAGCCAAAAAATTGTTACTGAAACTGAATAAGCTTATAGTACAATTCAATGTCTGATAGCATTAATAATATAAATTTTGAACATTTAATTAATGCACAAAGTATCAATGCCTTCTGTAGATCAAATGTGTTAAAAAAAACATTTTGATCCACGAAAAATCACATGGATAAATAAATCAACAATGTTCTGATATATTCCACATTAAAATGAGCTTCCATAAAAAATTCATCAAAAATTTAAGTGCATTCGGATTACTGGTGTCATGGTTACCAATGCCTGTTTGCTTAAATGACATTAATAAAATAAACTTTCAACTTAATCTTCTGCAAACGGAAAAACATTGACAAGTCCGGATTCATGTTGAAGGCAACAGTAAAATAATGTTTGTTTTGTTAGCGACAATATTTCCTTGCACTGGTTTTGCATGCATTTCAGTCTTGTATACATTTTTTATAATTCATTGCACTGGAAATTCAACTAGCAGTATTGGTGGTGCCCTGAAAAATCTTAAATATGGCCGCTGACTTTTCTATATCTCATAGAATAGCCATAGAAACATTACCTTGTCTCACACAATAAAAAAACACAAATGAAAATAAGAACTTCAGGTAAGCAGTACTACAGATCCAGTAACTTTTCTATATGAATATATTACAGGAAAGTTCTGATAGCGTTTTGATTTTTCTATTCTACTGACATTGCCATGCAAAAAAATGCAAAACTTCATAACGGACACAGAATGTTGATCATCTCTCTCTCTCTCTCTCTCTCTCTCTACATGTATCTGTCTATCTTTATGGATTTCTTTATGTCACATTTCCAGTTGAACATCAGAAAAGGTAAAAACCTTTTAAATGAAACACATGTAATAGCAGCCACTGTAAATCACATACAAAACAAAAAGACAAATTATTCTGTGGCAAATGCATAAGGCTATTCATGAAGCAAGAAAAATATTGCAGCATTCTGAAGAATACTGTATTAGTTCAAACAACAGCTACAGTGTACACAGTCACTTAGCTGTTTGATCAGCATTGCTCTTTGTAAACACAACCATGATTTAAAGCAGAAAAAGCGGTGCTTAAAATACACAGCATAATGCTTTGCTTTCTATATTAAATATGAGGTACCTGTCAATTTTTGGTGTAAATTACTAGCAATTTTAATTTAAAGAAAAAAACACTTAAAAACCAGCAGTTTCCACAAAAACAGCAATTAATCCATATTTAAGCAGCTGCAATGCATTTTCCTGAATCAAAAGGTAAAATACGAAGCAAAACTGCACATTACTTAATCATATTGTCAATGTGAACCTTGATCAACAGTGGACCCCCCTATCTGAGCTTCTTTCAATGTTGAATTTATACAAGGGTGTAATTTCAGCTATATATACACATGTATTAATGCAACAAAAAAACCAAACAGTTTCACTTTAAAACTAAAATGCACATGCATACTGACTAATACTCACATGCTATGTTCATATACATGTATATGGATTCAAGGAATTAAAAAAAGCTGACAAATATTTTCATACTAACAACATTTTGGCTTTCTATTGTTTGGTTTTTCCCTTATAATTGGTATTTATTATGTGCATGTAAACTAATCAGAATGAAATACTCTAATAAATAATCTAAAAAACAATGAACAAGTGAGTGTAAAAAATCTCTTTCAACATCAATAATCAAAGGCCGGAACGGCCACAAAGGCGTCGAGCTGACATGTTCTTTTATATAGAAAGATATCAATAAATAGAATTTGTACTAATTGTCGCATATCAAATAATATTTGAATAAAAAATTAAGTAACTGAATTATGTTTAAATTTGTGTTGCTTTAAAAACAAAAACATCAGTATATTTCCTTATAAAATAGGTAGTGATGCGTTTATAATACAATAACTCATCATGGTTACAAAATCAAAAAAGAAATTTCGAAGTTCAAAATAAATTATTTTCTTTCTGCTTTTAACAGTCTTTGAACAATTTTCACAGGTTTATAATTTAAATACATCAACAGTGTGCCCCTAATTATAATAATAAAACATACTTCTATTTATATTTCAATTTCCGTTTGAAACAAGATTACTTATGGTTGTTTACAAACAAATCCACAACACGTGCTATCTTAAATGCTTGACCAAACCAACTGCATTATTCTGTTTATTTATTGCAACAAAATCACTAGATATGTTTATCTCTTACATTTATATTGGAGACCATGCCCGATAACAAATAAATTTACATATCAAATTTTATTTCTATCGGGCACGATCTCTACTTAAAATGTAAGCGATAAACTTAAATAATATTTAGTAAATTTTTTCACCTTATTGTATTCATCCGCCATTTCTTGATTAAGCAAATTTATACTTATGCAATGAGTTGTCAATAACCAGGGAGGCAAAATCGGGTTTTTTGTACACAATTTAGTTTAATAAATGGAATAAAAATCTTGCAATACGTTTAACAATTTAAAGAACTTATTCCTTATGCGCATTTAAAAGGCGGTGCAGAGCATGAATTTTTGGACGATTGCCAATCCAGACGATCGCTAGAAGGCTGCCGAGCATTAGCTCGACGCCTTAAAAACCAGGAATGAATGAACAAAACAAATCACTGATATGATGGTGAAAATAATATCCATTGAAACTAAGCATATTTAAAACCTAATTGCATCAAACAAACTGGTAGTTTTCTCTTGAGACTCCAAAGTTCATTTTTCCTAAAGAAGGTGTTTTATGTCCAGGAAGGGAGTAGAGATTCATCCAATCAATTCTATTTGGGCGAAGCAAGCCACAAAACTGGAGGTCCAAGATGTCAATAAGGTTTCTTATTGGTCCTCGACTGTAAAACAGAGAATTTCAGTTTCAACTTCAGCCCTTTAGGATCTTGTACGTTACCAGAAAAAATATCAAGAAAAAAATAATCAGAATAATCAAAGTCTTGAATGTACTGTCATATTAACAGTTATTAACTTTTTATGGAAATTCTTATAAAGTCATCCAAACTATCAAATAATTCATCCAAATAAAATATGCAAAAAGCATACTTTAATGACAAGACCATTACCAATGAATTAACATATCCTTCAAATAGCCAATTTTATTTAAACCACCAATTGATGCCCTAAAATACAAACTACACCATAGTAGTTATGACAGAGGATCCACTCACTCAAACGGGTTCTTGACTTTGTGCTTGCACTCCTTATCATCTCCATGACTGTGTCCATGGCCATGCGACTGAGGGTAGTTTCCTGATAAGTAAGTGTACCTGCCGTGGTTCATTCTCTCATTGGTGGTCATCCCCAGCCAAACAACCTGTGTACATGATAATGTGTACAGTTTTACACCAAACAATCCATATTTAATAATAATTTATACTGTATTTAGAGCTGTGTTTGTCTGCATTTATGAAACCCATCCCAAAGTGAAAACTTTAACATCATTCTAAAAATTGGTTCCAATTAGAAGCATCATTATTTTCTGCATCCCAGTTACTGAAGCCCTTCTGTAAGCCCTACAGAGAACACGCGTCATTTACAGCCAGTAAAGAATTCATTTACAGACAGTAAAAAATCCATTTACAGTCTCTTATCATATTTGTCAAACCTGCTTCATTTGCAGCCAGTACCTGAAATTCGTAAGTTTACCTGATACAGTTGACAGGACAGCAGCACTGTGACCCACACGATGTGGACCATGGCATTGGCACCCACCCAGAACACCCAGGGCGAGGTTTTGAGGACTTTGTACAGGATTCCAGTAATGCCATCCTCATATATGTCAAACGGACAATTGGCCCTCCAGTCTGTTAAAAAAAAACATTTAACATTAAGTGTATTTAACATACTGTGGAATCATTTAAATTCGTGGAGGCCAATTTTCGTGGATTATGACTTTTTTGCTGATTCGTGGGGATGTAATTTCGTGGATGCGTCGGTTACTGTTTCAGCAACAAAGATAACTCTTTCTAAAATTGTTTTCGTTGAGGATTTAAATTAGTGGGGGAGGGCTACCCCTGAATACCACGAAAATTGAGCCACCACGAATTCTAATGATTCCACAGTATATAACTTAATAAGATCACAATGCAAATTGTAGTTCATGAAGAATTTAGAGAAACTTTAAGGTATCTTATGAAATGCTGTAATAGTGGGTCAAGATATATTTTGCCCATTGTGGAATGTGTATAATTGTGTATCGAATGTGTATCATACATCATAAAAATATGCACTTTTGTTATCAACAAAGTAAACATATCCTCAAATAATCTTATTATCATAAAATAAATTCTTATACATTTTAAATTCTCAAAGGATCACTATTGCTTATTTACTATCAAGGTACATGATTCATGATTTAATACAATGTAGTATATTTTTTCCATGTGCACTGAATGAAATTATGGCACAGCAAGCTGAATTAAAAAATTCTTCAGAAAATCAAGCATTTTATTAAAATTTACCCGGTATATAACACATGTACTACAAATGTCCCTAGAGACATAATTACATATATATTAATAACCTGGTCTAGACCTACATGTACATATGAGATCAAAGGAGATAACTTACAAGCAAAGGTTCCATGAACACACCATGACAACATACACAGGAGAAATATAAGGAATCCAATGAAGTATTTATGGTTGTATGCACCTGTCCAAGGTAACAAAAACATAATCAAGTAAAATGTTAGCTGATTCTCACTAATTATATGACTGTGTACTGAATATTATATCGGCCATACAACAACAGTTTGAATGTACCGGTAAATGTAACTAACTTTTCTTGTCTGGAAACAAAATAAAATTTAAGTAGACATACTGATTAAATGTATTGATCATAATATATCTGAAGAAAAAATACTAGAAGAAAATCTGAATATAAGTTACCAGTTACAGCGAATTACAGAATACCGGTAGAGTTTTCAATAGCTTTTTGGATTGCTCAATAGTGTATTCAATTTGGTCAGCAAGGTATCACATCAGGTTTAAATCTAGGTCCTGTTGTTACCCAAGTGTAGATTGTTATTTTGCACTCAACCAATTCATTTGGCACAAAGAAAACCTCTAGAACACTCTCTCCTATTGTTAGCTATTCTATTCATAGACCTTTAAAAAGAATGTTCACCTGAACAGCACTGGATTCTATAGAGCATCAATTCTGCTTGGAGTAATTTGAATTTTGTTTTTCAAACAAGAGGCCAATTGGCCTTAACGGTCACCTGAGTAGCATATATCCCATACACAAACTTGTCATGGAGTCTCATATACGCATCTAATTAATTAGGTTTCATACTGGAGTAGAAAAATTATAAATTTGTAATGACGACCACATTTCAAAAAGAACTGTGAAACCTATTATTTTGGTGAAAAACTAAAAGATCTGGTCTACAAAATCATGAATTCAGTTTTCCTTTCAGGTGTGTGGGAGTTTTAACGTTATATGCATTAACATCTATACATCCTATTTGGCCCTGCCCTAGAGTCAAAACCCATCCTTGAGGGGACATGAAAATTAAAATTTCAGTAGAGGACTTCCTGGTAAACATAATTATTAGTCAGTTTTTTTTATACAGATGTGTGAGAATAGAGAAGAAAATTTTTAAACATTATATGCATTAACACTATATTGCGATATTGCGCCCCCCCCCCCCCCCCCCCCCTTTTCATGTTCTGAACCCCTGACCCAAGGACCATGAATTTCACAATTTAGGTAAAGGAGATTGTGAATATCATAACCATGTATTTATTTTTTTGCCCACATGTGTGGGAGTAGAGAAGAAGATTTTTTAAGATTTAAAACATTTTTACTATATGGCCATATTGGCCCAACCCTAGAGCCTGAACACCTAACAAAGGGGCATGAATTTCACAATTTTAGTAGAGGCCCTCATGGACATCATAACCATGTATTCAGTTTTTTGCTCACATGTGTGGGAGTAGAGAAGAAGATTTTTTAAGATTTAAAAAAGTTTTACTATATGGCCATATTGGCCCCACCCTAGAGCCTGAACACCTAATAAAGTGGTCATGAATTTCACAATTTTGGTAGAGGGCCTCATGGACATCATAACAATGCATTTAATTTTTAACAAATATATATGGGAGTAGAGAAGAAGATTTTCTAAGATTTAATACATTTTTACTATTTGGCCATATTGGCCCCACCCTAGAGCCTGAACCCCTGACCCAGGGGTCATGAATTTCACAATTTTGGTAGAGGGCTTCATGGACATCATAATCATGCATTTAGTTTTTAACAAATATATATGGGGGTAGAGAAGAAGATTTTCTAAGATTTAATACATTTTTACAATTTGGCCATATTGGCCCCACCCTAGAGCCTGAACCCCTGACCATGGGGTCATGAATTTCACAATTTAGGTTGAGGGCTTCATGGACATCATTATCATGCATTTAGTTTTTGACAAATATATATGATAGTAGAGAAGAAGATTTTCTAAGATTTAATACATTTTTACGATTTGGCCATATTGGCCCCACCCTAGAGCCTGAACCCCTGACCCAGGGGTCATAAATTTCACAATTTAGGTTAAGGGCTTCATGGACATCATAATCATGCATTTAGTTTTTGACCAATGTATATGGTAGTAGAGAAGAAGATTTTCTAAGATTTAATACATTTTTACTATATGGCCACATTGGCCCCACCCTAGAGTCAGAACCCCTGACCCAGGGGCCATAAATTTCACAATTTTGGTAGAGGGCTTCATGGACAACATAACCATGCATTTAGTTTTTTCCTCACATGCGTGGGAGTAGAGAAGAAGATTTTTGAAAATTTGGCTTTTTTTTGCATATTTGGCCCCGCCCGTGGCACCCTAGGGGTGGTAGAGCCATGAATTTCACAATTTAGATTCTTCTTACCATAGAGATGCTTCACACCAAAAATGGTAACGATTGGCCTGGTAGTTTTCAAGAAGAAGTTAAAAATGTAAAATTGTTAACGCACGACGCACGACGCACAGACGCACGACGACGGACGAAGACCAATTGCAATAGGTCACCTGAGTGACTCAGGTGACCTAAAAATGTTATTCAAAAGACATTTCTGAAGAAACAAACAAAAGAGAAAAGCATAACTTTAAGAATTACGGAGATATTTTTTTCCTGCAAAAAATTATTAGACATTTTGGTTCCCCAATTCCTGGTGCAACATACAGCACTAAGAGTATTTTTGTGCTGTGACTGCTTAATTAGTTCAGACTTTTATAGCAGTAATGTAGGACAACAGGGAGAAACAAAAAAGGCCCAAATGTGCAAATGTTTACTAGATTAACTCACTTTATCGCTGTCATACCTGAGTAATCACATGACCTAGATTTAAACCTAATGTGATACCTTGCTGACCAAATTGAATACCCTATTGAGCAACCCAACAAGCTATTGAAAACTCTACCGGTATTCTGTAATTCGCTGTAACATTGCAAAACTGTCTATGATCACTTCTATTCAATTTGTGTACCTACCAATGCAATTGTCCGTCCAGGGACAATGGTGGTCGAATTTTGCCACACATTTATCACAGGCTGAACAATGCTTTGATCTGATTGGACGATGAATCAGACAAGTGCTACAAAACTGATTCAAGGTCAAAGTCTGCTTCTCTGCTAAATCTATGATTGTCTGAAAGTCATAGAAAAAGAAAATCAAACAATACCAATTCAAATGATGGATAGGAATGAAAGATGCATGAATCATTGACCTAATGATCATTATTTATTGTTTTTCCTCAGTAACAAAACTAATGTTTAAAGATTCAAATGATTTCACATAAATATCCTTTCTTCTACAGAATTAAATGAATCTATTTTACTACATTTCAATATGTATATTTATTGAAAAACTGACATACATACAGGACATGTATGACAATTTTATTTTCCTGGGAGAAAGTGTTGTGTATCTGGTTCTAATTTTTCAGACTGACCTGTAACTTTTGTTCTCTGTTGGACTTAATGAAGCCAGGGTCTGTCTGCCACGCCATGTAGAAGTTGTAACACAACAGAACTGTGTTCAACCAAAACAAAACTGACTTTGTCCATGTCATTTCTACATCTATCACCATTCAAGAAAATCTTTTTTACTGTACATTACACAGAAATACAGTATAATGCAAAACAAGGATCATTTCTACATATCTGATGCCAGGAACTAAAAATCTGCTGTATTGTATTTTCTACACATTTAATGATAAAGTTTGCAGTCATCACATAAATAAATTATATCAATAAAACTTTGAAATAAAATAGACATTAAATAAGGAAATCAAAGCATCAAATTGTGTTCTTTGATCATAAATAAGTGAAAAAAGGATACATGGAAGAAGATAAAGGAACCATGTGATATACATCATCAATTTTGAACTTAAATAGACGGACACAGGCACAATGTTCATAAGTCTCTCATCAAAGAAAAACCTGAAAAAGAACCCAAATGCATTGTTGAAATTATCATCTCATTTGTGACAACTATTTCGTTAGCTGAAATTACCGGTATGTTATATTTTAAGATAACAAGCAGTAATCTTTTTAGAAAAATGAATATACATGTCATGCGCGGATCTAGAGGGGGGTCGGGGGGGTCCCAACCCCCCCTGGAAAATGAAAATTTATTAAATTTACATAGTAAAATTATCGCGAAAATATGCCTCGGACCCCCCCTGGCAAACACAATTATCCTTCGGACCCCCCCTGGAAAAATTTTCTGGATCCGCGCATGCATGTACATAAGTCGTCCTTACATTTGAAGAAATTTCCAGATTCCTGCACTGAGGAGGGCTAGGATAAGTTTATAGTACCATGGAATAGAGAGTTCAGGAATGATGCCAATAGCATACACAGCGAAGAAAGGAAACCACCACATCACTCTCGTCCTCGTGTCCTGTTGTATAAAGAGAGACATGGACATGTAGATAGAACAGGTCTGTGGATTTTACCCATTGGCAATTTATTTTTGTTTCCTGTGATCTTGACTTATAATAAGATAATTTCTTCTTCTTGCATTACTTAGAAATATTTCTTATGACAAAATGAACATTATGCATGTACTAATACACTTGTTTATCAAAAACATGAGCCAGGGTATAAAGTTTAAAAAATAGGACATGTATTAAGATAAATAACTAGTGACAAAGAAGTTTAAGATTTTATTTTTCTCCCATCTTGGTGAATTGCAAGTCTTGCAAAATTACAGATGTAAGAAAAATCCTGCTTTCAAATAATTATTAACAGTTTATATTCAATTTGATTTTATCAAATCATCCTCAAAACTTAATATATATATATCCTCATTAACAGTAAAGATTATTTTCAAAGCTGTGATTTGTACTTTGTTTCCGGTAAACTTGCTGACAAAGTTTGTATGGTCCAGACCCCTGTCTGCCCGCTCCTGTTTCATCCGCTTCACAATGTTGGCATGTTTGAACTCAGCTGCCGCGTCCATGGCTGTCTGGCCCTACATAATCAAACATTTTATTGAACGAAGCCATATATTCATTTTGATATCATCAGTTAATTTTATTTGGGTGCAATTTAAAATTAACAGTACAATAAACAAGGTTGTAGTGAACAAAGAGTTTACCCAACAAGATCAGCTATTTTTGTCTTTTTATATACATGATATAAATTGTGTTCAAGGTGAATAAAGAACAAAAAATGAGAATCACCCCATGATAAGCAAAACTTTATCATTTTCAACACGTTTCACTACACTAGTCGACAGAAATCAAATTCATAAATTTGTTTTTATTTCACAAGATTTTGTTTCTTTTTATACCTTTGCATTAAGTATATCGAGGTCGGCCTTTTTATCAAACAGCATTTTGACTACACAGGTGTTGCCCGTCTGACAAGCCAGGTGGAGGGGGGTGTTCCCGTTGACCTTGTCCTGTTTGTTGATCCCTGCCCCCATAGTGATCAAGAGGCGGGTCGGGTCATACCTGAAAATCAAACAAATGTGAATCATCAATTCAGCATTGAGGCAACCATCCATATGTTTGAGTGTTTATAAGTAAATCTGGTAACATTTTATCTCATAATTCATTATATCAAAGAATAGTAAAACCAAATAAAACTGCATTTCTAGGGTTTTTTCCCCTTTATGTAATAAGAACTTGAGTATCTTTGAGGGTCTAATTGTAAAACATAATGAGTTAATGATCTATATTGAAAAACACACATTCATATACATCTACATGTATTTCAAAAATGTGTTCAACTAGTAAGAGGATTCAAAGATTTAATGGGTTTTATAATAGGGTTGTAGATGCAGTTGGCTTACCCAAACACACGATAAGCAGAGTACATAAGTGGAGTCATTCCATTCCTATCCACCATATCCACATCTCCACCTTTAGCAATCAGATATGCTACAATAGCAGTGTGTCCAAACTGGCTGGCTAAATGGATACAGCTAAATCCTTCAAAAAAAAAGTGTTAAATTAGTGTATAGTGCGAAATATCAGCACGGATTTGGTACATGAAAGTATTTATATATTGTTATGAGCTTTAATCAAGAAAAGTAATGACTGAAATTTATTTATTGCAAAAAAGAAAAAAAAATGTTGTTGACATGCAACACGTATTCCATTGTAAAAAAAAACGTAATACCATATATCCATTTTTTTCCCTTGATCTTGAAACACAATTTGCAAAAATGGGGTAAATGTGTAATATTTTTTAAGTTGCAACAGTCATTATTTGCAATTTGAAAAGTTTCCAAACAATCCCAATATAGTTTCTGCAATTTTCATTTTTTCAATATGAAAGAGAACAATTAAATGATCATGAAAATTACTGGACATAAAATATATGGATACCACCATCATAAACTCACCCTGTCCATCTCTTAGAGTTGGATCTGCCCCAAATCCCAAAAGGAGAACAACCATAGTTAAATGACCCTGTCTGAAAAATTGCATCAATCTTGTTTATATTATACATTTATGTACTTCAGGACATTTATATATGCAAGCATAAAAAACCCACAATCTATCATGAACAGATTTGGGGGGGGGGGGGGGGGGGGGGGTAGGGAGAAGGCTCTTGATTAAAACTTGTAACAGCCTTTTAAATTAAATACAAACCTTGTTGCCCAATGCAAAGGAGTGGAGTCAAGGTCACCACCAAATCTATCTACTACTGCACCCTTTCCAACCAGGTATCTAAAATGTATGATGAACAGTGCATTGGTTATAAATTGGAGTCACTAAGTTGTAATTAATTTCTGAGAGCTATTAAACAAAAAACTTGAATAATTTAGTTCAAAAATAAATTTCTAAAAAAAAATGACATTAAAAAATGACTTACTTGACAATATCTAATCTGTTGTTAATAGCAGCCCAGTGAAGTATACTGACATTCTCTCTGTCCATCTCATTGACATTAAGTCCACCCTCCACCAGTTCATAGACCCGCGCCATGATCCCAAACTGGACCGCCCTGACGATGTCATAGTTGCTGTAATCCTCCTGACCTGGCTGTAGGTCCACCATGGCATCTTTCTGCTTCTCTCCAGTGGTCGCAGTTCCACCTGAGCCTCCCTATCAAAAGAGAGAAATTTTCCCTAACAACATGGGAATGAGACAACAGACCAGACTGGGATTCAGACCCAGGCCCGTCTACCCTTATAGTAGCCAAAAGGTCTATCTCAAGAGCTGTATGGCACAATATTCAACCGCTTTCACTTTTAACTGATTATCATGACAATCTTGAGAAAACTTATATTCTCATTACATAAATGTGTTGATGCGATGGAAGATCAGCCACTCTCTGTTATAAATAGTCCATCAACAATGAAATATAGCTATACGGTGTAAAAATCGTCACACTATAAGCATGCTTCGAAATAATCTACTGAATATATACATATATTTTTGGCAAACTGTATAAACACAGATTTTATTGGATTTTGAAATTCCAAGTTTACATCTCTTTCAGTGATTGTAAAACGTTACGCAAATATTGATTAACAACTATAGAAAACCTTCACTAAATATTTTTTTTCATCGCCATTTAAGTCAATATTGTATATTCGCAGTTTATTGTAAATTACCTCTAATAGCGGTTGCACTGGGTTGCAACTAGGATCTACTTCTTCCATGTTTCTTCATGTATAACATGAAATCGCAAAACCAATAATTGGAAGCTATATTAATCCGAAAAAATACAAATGTAACATTTTCTCCTTATCTAAACGTCAATTTAATTTGAAATTTGTTATTTTTATAAAAATAAAGTTTAAAAACTAGAGAATGGTGCTCGCTAATTATACAAAAATACAAAATAAAAATAGAACTTATTGCGGAAAAATATTCTCCATTGTACTTTTACTAGATTTTACATATCGTGACGTCATTTCCAGTTTCATTTCCATTTCAGCGGAGAACGACGTAGTTCAGAGTGTCTGGGGGAAAATTCCTTTGATAAATTATAGTTCTAAGGTTTTTAAATGTTTCATAACATATTTTTTTCTTTTCGTATTGTTTTTATTTGTACCAGTTTGTCTAACGGTAAAGGAAGTAGATATAAGTCTCAAGATCAAGTTCAAGATGTTTTATTGTGTTCAAATGCATGCTGCTGCAACTGACCTTTTATTTCTCGATTTGTCGTACGTCAAAGGACCCACTTTCTTAACGTCATGTGTTTTGTCGAAAAATTTATTTCGTATATTTCTGAAATTATCTGTTTTCGAAAAAATATATGAAAATTTGCATTTCCTATTGTTGGGCAGAGCCAGAAGTAATTTGCTTGATAATGCTGTTACTTGAATTTTGCAAGGATGAAATGAATAGAGCATTACTTACAAGTTCATTGAAGTTTTTTAAGAACATGTTTTATGATTAAGTTACATTGAATTTTCAAACTGGGCAGAAATATAAAATTTACTTTCAGTTAGTAAATGTCGTACTTGCCAGACCCAATTCTTTGTTACTTACTTACTTAGTCCTCATTATGTCTAGAGCACATAATGCCTTCACTGAGGATCTCCATTTCTGCATGTCTGCTGACATCTGCTGTACCATGCCCCAAGGTCATCCCTGATCTTTCATCTTCTCCACTGACGTCCGCCATGTTTCCTTGGCTGACCTCTTTTTCTTTTTCCAGGTGGAGTCTATCTTAAGGCTATCCTTCATATTTCTAATATTTCCTTTCTCAGGATATGGCCAATCCACTTCCATCGTTTTTTTCTTTTATCTGGTCAGATATGTCAGCTGTTTGAGTTGTTTTGAATAGCTCTTTGTTGCTGACTTGTTTGGCTAGAATATCTTGAGGATCCTTCGGAGGCATCTTGTTTGGAAGGTGTCTAGTTTTTGTATGATCCTTTGTGGTAAATGTATATTGAAATGCACCTGAAACAGAACAAGAATGCTTTTATTCTCTTCCTCTCTGACTTTTGGTCAGTCAGATGTAAACATTTTACATGTATTTTTTCCTTTCATTGCATATGATTTACAAGGGACCTATGATGGTATATATGCCCCAAATCTTTTGCTCATTATTTGGAGTTTTTTTTTGTTTACTGCATTTAACAATGTTTCAGGATTCCTTCCTGATTTGCTTAACTTTTGGAGTGAAATGTAAGCCCTGGCAAGCTACAGATTTGGTGTTGATGTCATCAAGTGACCGGTTTTGGGAATGTCTTTGGACTACTGTACCTTCTGTCTGTTTTCTGTGTCTCTGTCATTCTCTTTCTTTCAGAGTCTTCAACTCTCTTTTTCATTCATGCACTAAGAAAAGTATGTGTGCTTGTATGTCTCTCTGTGTAAAGCCTTAAGTTTTTTTTTTCCATACCAAGTTTTGTGTTTTTATTTGGTCTACCATATGTTTAATTCTTAATTTGGATCTTTGGACATTGTTTTTTGTTTCTGACTGTGTTGGTTGAGTTTTTTGCCTTGTCATATATCTCAAATGCAGCAGTGATTTGGGAAGAAGTTTGGAAAGTTATTAATATGGGGTAGGTAAACTTCTGTTAATTAAATTTTAAGATATAAATACAATCCAAAATTGATTCTCAACTAGATGATTTTTATACTAAACATATCCAAAAAATTGAAATAAATGAGATTCTTAATTTGTATGCCGATATTTTTTTTAAAAAATGCATCTTTTTTTCTCCATTTTGTAGGGGTGGATGCAGATTTGTGGAAGAAAAATTAACATGTGGCAGTCCAACAGATGTTTTCTGAGGGATCTTCATTTGTTTTTTATTCTCATGATCTCAATTTATTGACTTGCATACAGGAGGAAAAGAAATTTAGAAAGCAATGAAAAATGTCAGCTTTTGGAAATGACTGTCATTTCTTCTACAATGCCGCTTGCATAAAGGTGATTTATAAAACAATTAAACATATCATACTTTATATTGTTATAGAACAGTAAACAAACTTATTAGCAGTGAGAACATTTCATAAGGATTTTGAAAAAGGGTCACAAATATTTCCGAAGAAGAACCTGTACTTAAGTTGTTTTTCAAATCTGTAAAAGTTAATCTACTTTGACTCTGTCATGAAAATTAGAAGACACCAAACTGTAAGTGGCTAACCACTTATTAAGTTACTGTAAATAAGCATTGGTTTACAGTAGTTAATATAAAATAAAAGAAAATATTAGAGTTGAATACTTCAATAAGCAACTCAATGAAGCTATGGCGAGTGATGAGCTAGTGAAAACAATTAGAGATATTTCTATCAAATTTCAGGGAGACTCCTGTCCATTTAGACATTGTGAAGCTGCCAAAGCTACAGACATTACCTGCACATTTTGGAGACAGAAAACATGCACGAAACCTAACTGTCCATTTAGACACTCAGAAGGAGTAATACAGGTAGATTGTTATGTCAACACTCCATTTAATATTTAATATGATTCTATTTATTATCTCTGTTAACCTTGCCAGTTATACTGTCTTCTTCAGGAATGTTGTAAATGTAATTTGATGAAAAGTTCAACATAAAATTATCTATTTGTTGATGTTTAACTAGAATAAAAACAGAGCAGAAATTCCTTGCTACTGGGAAACTCAGCCTGTTGGATGCACCAAAACAGCCTGTCCATTTAAACACCAGAATGCTAGATCAGAGACCCCAGTGACATCTGATGAAGGTACAGCTAATAGATGTTTTCAGTGAAATGAAATGTTTTCAATATTTTCACAATTTTTATACGTATACAATTTTGTATACTGGTACTGTAAAGAAGTGATCAAATTATATATTTTGTCTGACCATAGACATTTAATTTGTCTGAATCATATGTTTTCAAAAAACTCTTTCCTGTCCTTTTTTGTGATACAAAGGTCTCATTGATTTTCATATTTAGAGTTTCTGTCATTTTGATAAAACTTTCACCTTCTGAGTTCTCATTAGTTTTCCATACATATAATGATGTAAAATGTAAAGATTGAAGATACATGTAAACAAGTTGTTAAGTTCAAGCTCTCATTCCAGTTTGTGGCAGTAGGTTTGTCATTCACCTTTTGTTCATGCTTAAGTGTATGAAATGTCCAATAATGGTATATTTTGTGAAATATACCATATTATAAAAAGTATACTTTGTGAACAGTTTGTTTTTCTGAAAAATGCATACATGTAGTTAATGTCGCTACTTCCTATACTAATCAATGCCACACCTACCTGTATATTTCAGTATCAACACCTGATGTAGATGCTCCCCCAAGTCCTGTGGTGGAGGTTCAACCAGTTGTAGTCAACCTTGCAGAGGGTAATTTTGATTTTTAAACTTCAAAATCTCTCAAGTAGTTCAAAATTAAAAGCATTCAGGTGTAAAATGTTGCCAGGTTTTTTTTTTATTTTGTGGAAATGTTTATTTTTCAATTTTAAAAGCCATAATTTTGTTCCACATTTTCAAATCTTTCTCTTTTTAGATTCCGATGTTGAAATGACATCTCCTGTGAAAACATTGGCTATGGAGAGGAAAGCAGTTCCTATGAAGGCTGTGAAACAGTTGATCACAGCCCCTCGTTCTGAGACAGCCATACAAAAACACAGACCTAGCATACACAGTAGGCTAAATGCTCGTGGACCAAGTCCAGTGAGCAGGACTTTGGTGAAAGAGAGGCTGAAGATGGGGACCCCTGATACAAGTCAGCCGAATTCTGTGAAGGCCCGACTAGGGGTAAACAAACCAGATACCTCTATCAAAAACAGACTGGGTGTCCAGCAACAGATGGAAAATTCTGAGAAATCAAATGCAGATGATGCAGGTAGTATTTTCATTGAAACTGATTTAAACATTTGATTGATAAGCTTAATAGAGTTGGTCAACAAATACCGGTACATCATATATATTATACTAGAAAGCACTCTCCAAAAAATATTCATTAACTTTATTATTTTTCTAATACAAATATTACCTGCCTTAGTTTTTGTTGTAAATGTATCAGAGAATGTGTACAGTATTTGTACACAAATGCAATTTGTTTAATTATTCATTTTTAATGGCAGGTGAAGATGGTGCTCTGGAAGTGAAATCACTGGAACAGATTCAAAGAGACAAAGCCCTTCGGTCCATGGGACTGATAGAGCTAAAAGGGGGAAAAATCATGAAAATAGGTAAATCACAAATCATATTTTTATTACTGTATACAAGGTTATTTTCTCACCATGTAATTTTCATCCTTCAACACCCTCAAGCAGTTTTGCCCCGCATTGAATTCGCCTAGACACAGTTGTGTTTAAAGAGATATAATTGAATTGAATAATTTAATTCGCCCAGTATTAAATTCGCACGCTGACAACGAGGGCAAAAGGGGCAAAAAAAAACGTGGGCGAATATTTACCTGTATACAGTAGTAGACATATACAAGTACAATACTATGCATTAACATAGAATATAAATTTATTATTTTAGTAAATTAAATGTGTGTGGGCCAGCTTAAACACGTACAAATTCTAATTCTTTATGTTGTAGCTGACTGGGAAAGGGAGCAAAAGGGGCACAATTCATCCCAACAAAGTGAAGAAGAGGAAGAGGAGAATGAGGAAAATAATAAAGAGACAGATGAAGAAGATGGTAGGTGTCTTTGAAAAGACTTTTGTCTTTTAACAAATTGTGTTACATGAATAACAGTATACTGTTACATTAATTATTGTTGAAATAAGTACATGTATTGAGTTAATGTTTCTATATATAGAGAGCTCCGGAGAAGATGAAAAAGAAGAAGAGGAGGAGGAAGAAGAGGAAGAAGATGATTTGGAGGAACCAGAGGAAATAGAGTTGTTTGCTCCAGATGAACCAGAGCATGAAGAAGACACCAGGACCTTTGTTTCCACAGGTCTGTTGTCTTTTTGTGTTGATATTAGGTTTATCCTAAGCTTTGGAATTGATGCCTATACTTTATGATTGGATTTTTTTTTGAAATATCGATAATGATTGATTAGACTTGTAAACAGGCTCGCAGATTTTTTTTTCTTTTTGTAGGGGATACCAAGAAGATAGTGGCCAAATCGAAATCAGAAAGTAAAATTGTCACCAAAAATGAAGGTACTTTTTTTTCCATCTCTTTTGCTTTGATGTTAGAAATTTCTTTGTTTTGAAGATACATATTTACATGTAATAATTAGTATATATTTGTAGTAAAACTATATTTGTGTAACTATAGTGGGAGAATGAAACCATAGGAAATGTACATTTGTTGTTTTCATACAGAAGAAACAAGAGGAGGTAGAAGAATAGTTGTTGAAGATAGCAATCCAGTGGATGATAGCACACCAGGTAAATTAAGATAAAGGAGTGTTAGCCAGGTCCAGAATACAGTAATATACAATTATTTAATGCTTGAGCAGTCAATAGACCAGAATATTTTTCCCGAAGTGCAGGGAACAGCTCAGTATGATCTATTGCCCGAGGCCGTTGGCCTCGGGCAATAGATCATACTGAGCTGTTCCCTGCACCAAGGGAAAAAATTCTGGTCTATTGACTGTTCAAGCATTAAATAATTGTTTTATTACCTAATTCCTTTTTTAGTTTTCGGGGTTTACAATTTGCATATTGCAGATAGTTTTCGTGCCATTATGCAATATACTCAGATTTTTTTTTCACCTTTTACATGCACAAAACCTGTTGCATGCATTACAACATCTCAATTTAATATTAGTTAACACAAAGAAGGGGGAGTCTTCAACCCATTAGATTTTAAGTAGTCTTTTACCATATATAAAGCTTTAGATTATATGATACTCCATTTTTGATAACATTGAATTTGGTTTCATTAAGTATTAAAAACAGCGTCTATGTAAAGGAATATACATTCCCTGAGAACTATCGAAAGGATGTAACATTAACATACCCGCGTTCTGAAATACGTTGCCGGTCCAATAGATCGCAGTCTATTGACCGGCGGTCCAATAGATCGCAGTCTATTGACCGGTGGTCTAATAGATCGCAGTCTATTGACCGGCAGTTCAAAATAGACGCAAATATTTAATTTGTAATAAAACAACAAAATCCCTTTGATTAGGTAATAAAACACGGTTATAGCGAACACGCTTATAATGAATTGACGCTAACAGCGAAGTGAATTTCATTCCCCAAGTCTCTATTTCATGTTGTAAACTTGATGGATATAACGAATTACGCTTATAACGAAGTTAACTTACCCGTCCCTGGGACTTCGTTAAAAGCATGTTTTACTGTACCATGATACTTATAAAAGGCTATGATAGCTTATACATACATGTACATAAATCTTTAGTCATAAAAAAGCCAATCTTCTCTAGACTTATTATTATCATTTGAAAACCTTTGAAGTATGAAAACCTTTCATGTTATTGTTGGGTTTTTTTTCAATTAAATTTTTTAGATATAAAAGTCAGTTTAAAGCGAAGATTAGGGGGAAGAGTTACGGAGGTTCCCAGGGAGCCTATTAAGTCTGTGGGCAAGACCTCAATCAAAAAGAGGCTGACCATGCCCATAGGCAGTTCTAACCAAGGCACCATAAAAACTGTCACAGGTAATGGCATGTGAGATGAGATAATGAAATTATAAGGCTCACCTGTCAAGAATATTTTTCAAGTCATTTTCGTGAGGAATGTGGAATGTAAGAAAGAATACTTTTTACAAAATGTTCTTTCCTTATGTATAACATTTTTGTATGTTTTGAACAAGTATTACATTTCGGATTTTGAACGATTAAAATTAGAGGAAAAATTGGTAATGATCCTGGAATGAAAGTGCAAAATCTATTCTTGGTACATCCTTTTCAGGCATTAAAAGCCGTCTTGGAACAGCCAGTAATGAGACTGCTACATTGGATGCTCGTCAGAAATTGAAGCCGAGGCAGACTGTCACTCTGAAGAATACTGGTTTAACAGGCATAACACTGTCTACATCTAGGGAATCAAACGAGGAAAGCAAGGAGGCCAAGGAAAGATTGGAGAATCCCCCGGTCAGAAAAAGGGGTTGGAGGAAGACAACAAAGGTATGACAGTGTTAGCAGTAGTTCTGAAAAAGTTCTGTTATTGTAATGAGTGAAATTTTCCTTTTTTCAGTCTTAATGAGAGGTCATGTTACTTTTAAAATTATAGATAGACAGGAACTGTATGAATTCATCTGCTTGAATATTTTTGTTTTGGAATTCACTGTGTTTTGAATAAAGTGGATTTTTTCAAAATAATTAACAGAATTTTTTCGAAATGTTTAACAATGTGAAATAATATTATATATGGTTTTTTTTTTATGATCTGAGTAGTGAATGTAATATGATAATGGACTTTTAACATTGCTGTGATTGTTTTCTTACAAGGTGACAGTAGACGGGTCAGACACTGATGGTAGCCGACCAGTCACGCCTGATCAATCTCTGTCAGTTCACTCATCACCAGAGAAGTCAACCGTGACAGAGGAAGGTGTCAGTCAAGTAATGAAGAGACAGAAGAAGGAGGAAGATGGAGGTGCCAAACTCCAGAACATGTTGACACAGAGAATGAGGAACAACAGTGTGTGGAGCAATAGGAACGCTCCAAAGTCAAGAGGAGCCGGTGAGTTTATGGCTGTTAAACAAAATGAACAAATGTCCTTGTGTAATTAATAAAACTAAGAACAGTTTACTGGATTTTAACTTAATTGTACATGTACATTTACCTGGTACTAAAAAACCTTGCAGATCTGCTGGTAATGTGAAGAAGAATTTGTTTAAGAATAATATTTTGATGTCTAATAAAATGTTGATGTTATTTAATTTTTTAGGAGAAACTCTTGACAGTTTAGGAATTGGTATCATTGATATAAAAGGTGGAAAAGTTGTTAAAATTGGCAAAAGTAAGTATTATGCATAATATTATGTTATAATGCTCCTAAATAATATTCAAATTCATCAAGTTGTGCTAGTTTCATCTTTTAAAGAGTGATATGATGGTTATAATAAACATCTGAATCTTTCGTTGCTCTTTTACAGATAAAAAGGAAGAAAACAAAGAAACCAAAAGGGAGGACAAATTATTGGCCCAGATTGAAAAACTATCAAAAGTCTCAAAAAGAGAGACTAAAGAAAGAAAGGTGTATATACCTCCAGCCCTGAAGAAAGCTGGTATGTACTAAATGTATCAAAGATTTTATTTTTTGGTGTTCACAATATATGCACCATTAATTTCTTGCAGTGATGAGACAGCATTTCCAAAATTTAAGCTCAAGCTCGGAAAATTTATTTTTTAATTGGATTTTGAGTCGCTCTTATAGGAGACAATTCAAACTTCAACAATAATATGATTCAATTGATACAGCACAGTTGTTTTTTTTTCTAGGTATCGATGTCCCAGATGCTGTCAAATCACGGGGAAGTGTAGACAACTCAGAGGTTGGTCCATCATACATGAAGAAACACTTCAATATCCAATGATTTGATAGATGATTTGATATTCTAGATGCTTGTTAATTTCAATATACTAGTATGTTTTTAGAGTTTAAGGATATATTGTTTCTTAGAATAAATAAACACTTTTTAACGAGAGGTTCATTATATGTTTTGCATATTTTTAAAACTGCACAACACTACAGCAACAATGTTTCCTGACCAGTTTTGACTGCCATTCAATTAGCCATAAAACATACTATTGAAATACAACTGTATAGTTCAGTACAGATTTTGTTATGAAATAATGTTTATATGTTCATTAAGAATATACGATTATAAATTTGCTCGAAGATAATCATTTTAAGAAATTTAAGTTCAAAGATTTTGTTATGAAGGAATGTATACATTTTTATAACAATTTTTTTTACTATATCACAGCAAGAATATAATTTTAGATAGATGCATTTAGTTATACATCTAATGATTGTGAACTGTTGGGTTTTGTCATTCTCCAGATAGATGCTGATGAAGACAGTCAAGATGATCCAAAGGTGATGACGTTCTCAGAAATTATGGCTGCCAAACGCCAAAGACAGAAACGTCTTGCAGAAAAAAGGAACGCTGATGTAGCCAGAAAAAAATCAAAAGATACCTTAGAACTGCCACAGGAAGACTTTGGTATAGTAAAATTTAATAACCTTATACAAATACATGTAATGCAGATACTTTTGCTCCCAACCAAATTATCAAGCCCAATTCAGCAACCATAAAAACGAATCATTTATGTAAGAAGATTTTAAGTAATTCTAGATTATCTTCCTATTAAATTCATCTGGTATGTAAAACAATTTGGGTTATAGGTATCTTGATCACTAATAGGTTGCTTGTATATTAATTTTTTTTCTCAGATTAAAACAAGATTTAGGATGGTTTATATAATTACATGTTCAATGACCATGATTTAGAGTACACATACATGTATCATCATTTCCTGTATAGTTATTGCAAGAATAGAATAGGGATTTCAGCTTGTCATTTACGTATATTTCTTCCTTTTCTTACAGAAGACAGCAATGAGGCACCAGCAGATGTGCTCAAAATAGCTCAAATGATCACTGGCTCTTTGGATGATACTGCAACGTCAGAGGAGTCTCGGCATCATCATCGTAGTAAAAAGAAGTCTAAGTGGAGGAAAAAGAGGAAAGCATCCAAAGAAAAGAAAGACCATCAGCAAAGTGATACAGAGAAAGATAGTGCTCAAGATAGGTTAAAAACAGTGGATAAGGTTTTATCCGAAGACTCCCAGAATTCCAGTTTTGTGAGTTCCAAGAATCCTCTGGAATCTGATTCAAAGAGGATAAATCAACAAAAACCAGAGACAGTGGAAGATAAAATGTCAGACAAAGAAGATATGTAAGTACTTTGAAAATGAAAAATCTGTACACATGTACAATATTTTGATGAACAAAAATTGAGCTACTTAATACATGTATTTTTCTGTTTTAAACTGGGCAAAACTAATTGTGCACGTTTTTAAGCTGTGCGAGATTAAAACCTCATGTTAAAAATCATACTCCATGATACAAATGCATGTACATACTTGTTCTCTAAACTTCAGTCATGTCCATGTACAACCTTCTAGTATGAGAATAATTTTTGGTGCAATGAGTGCAAGTTAGAGTACAAAGTACAGGCTCAAGTGTTTTATACAATCTCTAGGCTATGTGGTTATGTGCAAAATTCACTATAATATATGGATGTTTATTATACCTGTAATTTAATTTTACAGAAGTCCTACTAAGAAGAAGGTGGAACAACTTTTGTCGGATAGCTGGTTTGATCTTGATGTGGATAACATCGAAGGAGAGACTGGATCCCAAGATGAGGACGATCTTCTTCGAGAAATTGATGAACTTTTGGCATAATTATTAAGATCCCAGTGCCATGTTTTCTCAACTTCATGTTACATTAATTACCCATTATTTACGAATGAATTTGCATTTTCAGTTTACATAACATGCAAAAGATTTCATGCATATGTTTCTCACAGTTGTTGCATTTTGTCGTAATTAAGACTTTAAAGACTTTTTGTTCTAGCTGTAGTAAACATTATTATGTTATTGATTTGTTTTCATTTATGAACTCTGCTCATTATTATACAATACCAGTGATCATGGTTGTCATTAAATGTAGACTTTTATAAAATAAATTAATATATCAATAAAAATCCGATTTTTTTTTGATTATGTAACAGTCTATCTTCCTTGAAAATAGTACCTGTCATTCATTTTATGACCACCTCTTCTCCTCTGTGACTTCTTGAGAAGAAATAATTAATAAGGGGGTAAATAATGTTTTCAACAACATTACATGAGTGCATAAAGAAACAACAATATAAATACATATATATACATGTGCATCTACATTTCAAAATCTGGTACATTTATTTTCTTTATTTTTTGTCATGCAATATTTTTTTTATTTCTATCAATCCTGAATATCTCAACCTGATGTTCATGCGTTTTTGATTACATAAAAGAAGTTTTAGATTTAGGCGAAGTCACTATACTGTTCTTAATCAATATATACTGAATAATACTGGATATCTAATAAAACGTGCTAAGAAGAGTAGGGTTCGCCTGCACCTTTTTGAGATCAAAAGTACCGTAAGCTATGAAAAATAAACACAAAGCAAAATTTATCAACGAAAAGTACTCCTTTTTATTACTGAAAACCAGAATACACAACAATGAAATAAGAGTCTTGTTGTCAAAAATTAATGAACCACATTCTATGATATTATGCACTAATTACAGCCCTTATCTTACTAAATATTTAACTAGATGTATATAAAAAAATAAACAATACACAATAACAATAAACCATTGATATCTCTAGAGATGAAAACTGCAATAAAAATATTTTATAATATAACTGCTATATATAAGTAATATCAAAAGGAAATTGTATTCGTTCAATATCAATAATTCAACAATAGGTCTCTTTAGTCCCAGTTTATCTTGTTTGTTTGAATAATACTTCTTTCATTAAACCATATTCCATAATATTTTGATTACTAATAACGGTATCTCTTAACGGGACTTTCAAAATTACCGTAGCATTTAAAAGCTGGTTTTAAAATACTTGTAGCAAACAGGATAGAAAGTACAGCTAGCTTTAATACAAGTTATGTCATGGAGGATTTTACATCAAGAAATCTAAGCTTTGATGATAAAAGCGTGTAACCTAAGATCTTGACCTAATGTTTTATCACAAATTGTTGTCCACTTCTTTGGTAACAAGTAGTATATCTTCCAGTTTGTAGCCCTTGTCTAATAACAATTCTCAATATCATACAAATTTACCACCATCCAAAAAACATACTGTAAAAGTGGTTATTTTCATATATGTGTGGAGGAAGATTACACTTGTTACACATAACGCTTTAAACCGCGGAAATACACGCACATATATGGTAAAAAATCTAAACTTTTGTGAGGTAAATCAAGCATCCGCGTATCAAATACCCACGCAGATTGTTTGACTACTGTAGATACCTTAATTTACTTGAGTACTTAATTCCGCGAATCAACTGGTTTGCATCAAATCATGTCAGAATATAAAATACTGAACACCAAATTTTTAGCCTAGTTTCATTTAGTTTACATATGACCAATAATAAAAGCGAAATTTTAAATTAAAGGTGTGCTTCTTGCAAGTTTACGCAGATATTAATTCCTCACATTTAATTAGGAATCTACAGTATTGAAAACACGTACTTCACCACCAGTGTAAATAACCACTTTTACAGTAATACATGTACACTATGAAATTACCCAGTTAAAAACTCCGTACTTACTTGGTTAAAACTACCAATAAGTACAAGTAATTTGTGTCTCTGACCCTTGCGGTTCTTCAATGACACCTGATGGGGGTTAAATACCTGACTTGTCCCATTTGCATAATACATGTGGCTTTGACTATCAGTGTACAAAAATATAGGTACAACATGAACATGTTTAAGTGACTAAGTATAAGCTAGGTCGGGGTATCCCAGGGGGTTCCCCTAACCAAGAGGTAGGTCCACAGCACAGCTACACTATTTTTTGTTGTTGAAAAACTAAATTATTTTTATGGAATGATAATTAGAACCACAGTTATTCTATTTGTAACATTCCTCACCCAATGAAAAGCAATTTTTTTTTGCTATTTTGATGTTGAAAATGTTGCATTCTGATAACCATGTTTATGCTTATTGACATGCATTTCTGTTGCTGCCAAAAATGCTTTATCCTTATTTAACCACAATACGGTGTAAAGAATTCAAAATCTGTTAATAACAACAAATTCCAACATAGAGAAAGCATGTTAATCAAAGAAATCTAAGTCTATATGCATCACTTAGGTCTTAATAAATGTGTGCGACTCTGATAAGGTAAACATTGAATAAATATCTCAAGATAAATGTCCAACAGTTAATCGAAAAATTCTACAAACTTTTATAAATATACAACAGTTGATGGAAAACATTTACATATTTTCATAAATGTACAACAGTTGATGGAAAAGATCTTCAAAATTTTATCAAAAGCTTTGCAAGAAAAAAATCCCAAAGAAATAATACTATGTGATAAGGTAAATGGAACATTAAAGCTTAATAACAAAACATTCAATGGTAAAAATATGTATACTTACTATAGACAATAATTTATTTATAATTTACTCAGGTAAAAAATATATTCTAGAAGATATAAAAAGCCATGAAAATATTTGAAATACATTCAAGTTCAAATATAAATACACTGAACAATATAGTATATACTTTGTAAAATATATAATATTATATATGATAGTTATTGAAGGAAAAAGATTCCAACTTGAAAACTCAACTCTTATTCTTTTCAAAAAGTATTTAAATAACAACCAAATTTCAAGATAATTCTTATGATAAAAAAAATTCAACAAAATTGCGGCTGAACAGAAAAATTAAATTACATAGTAACATTAATTTTGCATATAAACGGTACATATATATATGAATGATAAAACAAAAATAATATACCTCCCATCTATACTCCTAATATAAAGAAAGTATAAGCAAGCTACTGCTTCCTATCTAAATCATGTAATTTTAAGAAAAAAAAGCTTGTTCACGAATTGAATTGTGCTTTTTAACATTTGGTCAAATTTTCAAAAAATTGTTACAAATACACTGCATTCAGAAATCAATAAAAATTGATCTCTACAATGATTAAACATGGATTTTCAAAACAAATTGCAGACAATGCAAAATGATGATGATTTTCTTCTAAAGGCACTACAATTTAATCGGGCAACTGCATTGAAAGAATCTATTTAAATTAGAATTTCTAAATGTTTGTCCTAGCAATAACCAATGAAATGGCTGCATATACATGTAAATGCAGTGAAATGATATCTGCCAATAAAGCTGAAATATCAGTACAACATACAAGAACCTGGTAATACAAGTAACAAATATCTTAGAACTCAGTCCGAGCAGTTCACAAACCAATCCAAGATTTTTTTCCTTCATTTTGTTTGCTCAAGTATAATCTAAGCAAAGATGTATGTACTTTTCAGTTAAAATGTAAATGATATTGTCACATATACAACAAAATATACTACCGATAAGTGATTGGTGAATGTAAATACTCATTATTTTAGGGCAGAATGAAGCAAATGCCAACCTTGGAATGGTTTTTTTTTTCATTTTCCCCATAATCACGAACAAAAACAGATGCTTCGAAAGCGGTCGTATAACAAGCATTGATAGCTGTCACAATGCCCCCTTCATTATACACGCTGAACAAGTATTACAAGTTTCTGTTTTAAAGCTGGTGTGAAAATATCCTGGTAAACACACAAAACAATGACAATGGTTGGATGAAAACTTCACATGTCCCCGGCACCTGCTCTAGTCATCCTTGTTGATTTCTCGACAAACGCAGAAGGCGAAAACGATTCCTATGACCTGGAATCATAATCAAATGATTGAAAAGTTCAATGCAAATGCAATTTTTGCTGAAAAAAAATTATATATCTGGTAGATATTGTAAACCAATTATCCCTAAGGAAAAACGTTTATGCTATGCTTGTAAATTATTAGTCGAAAATGAAAACCATTAACTGTCCTATGTATGACAGTTTTCGATTTCAATATTGAGATATTTTCAAAGATAAATTATACTGTAGTATTGATCCCATTAAAGAAATTGTTAATCCATGTGATTACGTTAGAATAATACAAAACGTCTATGTTTCTACTTAGATAAATGCTTAATTCAAAGAAAACAGTTTCAAGGACTATGAAGAATTTATAAAACTGTCTTGCATGCTATAGCCTTTATGTTATAATATTCTTTCGTCTGTCATTTGATTTCATTTTGACTGTATGCTAACATGGTGATGTCAATAAACCATTGAATATGAATATATACATTATATGTATCAGCAAAAACTGCTAGCGGAAGCTATTCTTATGTATAGGAAAAATAATTGGGGGGGGGGGGGGGGGGGGGGGGGTAATCAAGTTTTCAGTCATAGACTGGAGAAAAGTACATGCATATGTCACATCCAATCTGGAATGAAAAATGGTACCTCTAGAAATGCAATTCCAATTGCTACTCCAAATATAATCCAGTTGTATTCCATGATTAAATCTTTCAATCCATCCTTACATCCCTACAAAAGAATATGGATACACTGTTATAAAGGAAAAAAGGTTCACAAATGTACTAGATAGCTTTTTATGCATAAGCAAAATCAGTAAATCATTACGCGGGGGTGTTAAGGAAGCATATGGGCAATTTAGCGTCTTATTTTGACTGTTATATTCAAAATCGTGAAATTAAATAATTATTTTGAATAAGATCAAAAACTTAGTATTATCCTTTAAAATAGATGTCAGTGCAATAAAATCGGGTAGTACATTAATGCCACATTGGTGCATTATCATGTGACAACTATAAATAGCTTACGTATATTGATTTCATTAACATAAAATGAGATAGAACAACACTACCCCGCCGTTTCCAAGATAAAATAAGCATACCAAGTGAAAGCAAAACATCTCAGTTTAATCAAAACCGCTGATTAAATCCTATGTTTGTCCTTATTAAAAAGTTATTTATCCGGTTCTAGTAAAACCTTCCTAACTTTTATATAGATTGCACGGAAAACGGCAAATTGCATCAAAACAACACACAACATGGGATTCTAGCAGCACTTTTCAATTTAAGCATTGATCAAACTAACGATACGTATAAAATTTCATGTTCAATATATACAGGGTAGTGTTGTTCTAGTCGGATTTTTACACCCTAAACAACGACAGAGGAAAGCCTGGCCGAGAAATAAAAGCAAATTTACATACCTTTTAGCGAATGATTGATAAAACTAACATCTCCCCCAGTATTCTTATGTTCAATTCTCTATAAATCACACCACAATACTTTTTTAGAGTTCTTAGATTAGTTATATTTTGAATATGTTTACAATGCTTTCCGATCAAATTCACACGACATTCAACTTTTAGTCATGACGTCATCAATGTGTAAATCTACGTAACACAAACCACAGGTTCTTGAGGACAGGATCGACCCCCCCCCCCCCCCCCCCCCCCCCCCCCAGATTATAGACCCCCGGGACTTTATTATTTTTTTTTAAATTAAGTTTTAAATTAAATTATCTTTTTATGACATATTTATAATCTAATTTATACATTCATTGCCCAAAATTACTTAAAACAAATATTTTTTAAAAATCAGACCCTCTACATATATAATACAAGAAGGTTGCTAACTTCGTCCATCTAGAACCAACGGAAGTAAAGGTTTATCGCAAGGAAGATAACTCGTAACAGAATTTATTTTTTTCTCTTTTATGTCTTCCATTGTAATACACTCAGTATGAGTGCATTCTTTTAGATTTTCCAGTTCCCAAGACGATAAAAAAGTTTTCTTGGCTTGATTAGAATTATATTTCTTATGAATTGTACTTTTTTCGAGTTTGCCATGCAATTTCATAAATCTCTCAGAGATGTCTTCCTTGCGATAAAACCTCACTTCCGTTGGTTCTAGATGATTTGGTTCAAAACTTGCAACTTGTCGGTGAAAATTGTCCTATTTACCTAATAAATGTATTTACACGGGCATGGCATGCAGATATTCAGTGAAGGGAATTATCGGGCTACGACATGAGGTCACCGTTTTACTAGTAGATGTAGTTTGATAGTACATTTTAACAAATATTCATCGGCAGTGCCTCTCGGCTGGCAGACGAAGTTAGCAACCTTCTTGTATCATATGTACAGAGGGTCTGATTTTTTTTCAAAAATGTTTGTTTTATGTAATTTTGGGCAATGGATGAATAAATTAGATTAGAAATATGTCATATAAGGATAATTTAATAAAAAAGAACAATAAAGTCCCAGGGGTCTATATATTGGGGCTGGGGGGGGGGGGGGGGGTGGAAGGAGGGGGGGGGGGGTCGATCCTGTCCTCAAGCACCTGTGACACAAACTAATTTCTGGAAAAAAATTGTCTTCAGTATTTTTTATTTGCTTTTGATCTATGTTTTGTTGCTCAGATATTTGAATATGTACATAATAACTAAGATTTGTGATTTCATGGAATTACATGTAACTCAGATTCCATATGCTTCCTTAACACCCCGGCGTAAACAAAATGTATAACTTAAGAAAAATTCCCTAATGAAATCATCCTATTGCCATTCTAAGAATTTGCTACCCAAATGCAATGTTGCTAACATATATACAAATATTGGATATACAAATACTTATGTATGTGAATTTGATCAAATTGTGATTTCATTTTGAATATTTACTTTTACAATTATACATACATGTATGTATATGCATAGACAATGAAGTACATGTACTTGCCTTTGAATGATAGTAGCCTTCAGTTGCATTAAAGCATAATGTGGCATCCTTTGGCATGGCTGAATCCAGATCATCAATAGCTTTTGTTTTGTCAGTCAAAACACAGCAAGTAGATGGAAAGTCGACAGGCTACAGAGTACAGAAACATCACTAAACAAAAGAATGACTACAGACTGCTGAAAAAAGCACCCAATCAAGTGACCCAAGGGCCTTAATGCACAACTTCATCTAATTATAGAACAATAGAATAACAATATAACAATAAATATACTGATAATGCAAAATTGCATTTTTAGCTGAGGAAAATGTTATTAAAATATATCTCTTCCTGAGCATCTGACTGATAAACAGAGAATAATAAGTGACTCAGCTGACAAAAAAAAAAAAGAGAATATTTTCTTACTTGAGCATTGTATCTGATGCTCAGGTTTTTCCATGTTTCATAAGAATCTGATCCACAGCAATCCAACTACAAACATAGATAAAAAAAAGAATTATATATAACAAAGCATGCAACTGAGGAAAGTCCAGCTTTTAAAATATGTAAACATTTGGATTAATAAGCTTAAACAGAGAATCTGCCTTCGTAAACTAATATTTACATCTACTGAGTATGGTTCCCTCTATTTCTTACCTAGACTTTTAGTTACGGTAATTCATAGATCTAAAGAAACAGCCAGACTGAAATCACACCCCATTTATCGATTGGTTGAAATCTACAGTGGACTGAAATCTACACGCGTCAATTATTGATTGGTCGAAACCTACAGCGACCTAAGAAAAATCACAGACTGCACAAAATTATCATGATGATGTCAGACTCAAATTCCCACATGTCTGACATGAGACAATTTGGCTGTTTCTTTTAGCTAATGAACTGATGTACTTATTAACAGTAATTTAGTGAATTTTACTTATTTTTTTATTCAATTTATTAATTAGTTAAAAAGAGATGTAAATATAAACAATAAAATGCTTTCTTTGATGATTCATGAGGGTTATGAAGGTAGTGATCACTGCAAAAAATTTTTACGTATGTATTTTTTCTGCAACGTCACCCCCTTCATATCCCACATCAATCACCAAAGAAAGCATTTTATTGTTTAAATAAGTTAGCCTAGATCAAATTTTGCCCTATGAATGAGACACAAGAAGAATAAGACACAGAAACAATAGATTTAGCCATGAAAAAAAAAATACATTTGCTTGCGATATATCAAATGCATGTACCAGTTTTAATTTGGAAAGATTTATCTTTTAAGCTATTAAAGTTATCAATTTTTCAGACCTAGGTCTTGCTCGAAAGGATTTCTTATTAATAATACCATTACTGCTTTTTTAGCAATTGCTTATATTTCATTGTACTTCTTAATTCACTTTTACAGAAGCCAATGATTATAATATATCCTTATAATTAATGCTTCAATCGCTATGTTGACAGTCCAATACACACCTCAATCTGCACAAAGTCCCAAGCGTTCCTCACGTTCTTGCTTGTCTTGTATTTTTCCATGGTCTCCATTAGAAGATCATTCACTTTTGTTTCCACCTAAAAATACAAAATATTTGATATAGAGAAATTGAATTGAATTCATATATACATTTAAGAAATAAACAGCAAGTTAAAATGTTCACTCGGATATGAACTTGGTTGGTCACGTGATTAAATCCTGTGAAGCCCAAACGTTCTTGCTATGCTATGGGTTCATATAAGGAAGCATATTTGCAAATGTAAATATATGTAGTTGAAATAAATTGATCAGCAGTATATGCATTTGCGTCAAAATAAATTTCTGGTTCAAATAATACCATTATGATGTGTAATTTGTATTTTCATCTTCATGTACACTGTACATGTATCATCAAATCCATCTGATGGAATTAAATTCCACAAATGTAAAAAAAATTGGCATCCCATGTCCTAAAGAAATTGGGACAAAATGATCAATAATTTCTTGATATGTCATCACAATCACTTAAATTGCATTGAAAAAACTGCTTTTGATGCAATGTTAATTAATCAAAGCATACTGAATTTGATGCAGGTAATAGGATAGCAGGTTGTAAAATATACTTTTCGACATACATGTATTTTATAAGGCCTAAGTATTCAGTATTATTCAGGGGTTTTTTGTCCAATCTTCAGCAGTTAATAGAGTAAATTTACCACAATATGGTAACATTGAAATACAAAAGTTGCAAGTCCCTGTGCTTTTATGTAAAAATACTAAATCCTCAATGACATAATTTTTGCAATATTTGCATAGATTTATGAATTAATTTTGACATGTTCTCCCCAAAAGTTGTTAGTGTGGTCATTTTTCATCAATTGTTAAAACTGAAAATAATCTTAACGAACACCATAATATTTCAATACATGTTAATTTTCTATAATAATTGCAAAATGTTTGTAGACATTTGACTTTCCATCACTAGACAGGAGTTTCCTGTTATATTTTATAGGAAAAGAGATAAAAACAACTTATTATTAAAAGGGCTACTTGTATAACAAAAAATCTAATTTACTGTTAGTGTATTTCTCAATTGATTTTTTAATAACTCTTAAATGAATTAGGTCCATCATTCTTTTCACATGCATATGAAATACAATGAGAATGGGATATCGAATGTATTCTCTTATTGTGGCAGACTTAGATTGTTTCATTACAGGTAGGCATTAACAGTAAAAAAAAAGATAATAAACACCTATGATAGGTAATTTCTGAACAACTGAAACTCTACTCCCACTACTTTTTTTCCCAATCAATCTGAACAATGCACTTCTATAATCAATAGCTCATTGAATGACTGAATAAGGTGTGCTTTACAAATAAATGAAACATAACTGCTGATGTCAACACAAGCATTTATGTGAAAGCTGCATGAAATCAATTAAATACCACCAAGATGCCAATTGAAAGCCTGCATGAGTATGCTATTTTTATAGCATGTATATAATTAATTGGGTTTTCTCGCTATGATACATGAGCGGTGTATTTATACCAGTCCTTATTTGTCAATCTCCTTTCTTTAAGTGCATTTTCACCCTGAATGCTGCAATGTATTTGTTTCAGGTACCAGTACATGTTGCTCATAGCTTTGAGGATGCTTGACAACCTGTGACTTCTAATTTTTATGACTGTCACAGTATGTCACAACATGACTAATAGAACGCATTGTGAAACAGTTTATATTGCCAAAATGTGTTGTCTATCTCTGTGGCGCAATGGGTGTAGCTTCAATCTACCAATCTGCCGGTCCCGAGTTCAAATACTGCAGGGACTTTTATTTTCAGGAATAGTGGTACAGTTTAAAAACTCGATTTTTTCCCCCAAAATTGAATTTTTCCGTCATCAAATCAAACACATATCTTTCAGTAATTTAGAAGTTGGGGTTTGTATGCAGAACTTTTCCCAGTTTTGATTATTATTGAATCAATACAGAAGTTTCATTAATTTTTCGTGGACATCACTTTGAGTGGATTTAGTGAGCACCACTGTTTCAAGAATATGTGAATTTTGGCCAATGATACTATCAATACAATATGTTATTTGATATTGCACTTCAACGAACATTTAAACTCATGGATCAAGTCAACAACAATATATTAGAAAATTGGTATTCAACAATTTATGATGAAACCTAACAATAAAGTCCATTGTATGGCATTGTAATTGTAATATATTATGTACAAGGAGAGGACTTTTTAAGTTTTTGGAACTTGTGTCCAATCCTTTTGGCATTAGTCAATAAAATATGTTCAACTCATAAAGTCCATACTTATTTAAACAATTAACATTTCACTATACAGTAAAAATGAAACTAGCCTAATGGTTTTCCCCATCTATATAACTATAAATTATTTTAAATTAGATCACTTAAAAATAGTAATTACTTTTTAATTCCTACCGTCTTGTCTACAGGTACAAATATTTTTTATTGAAATAGTTTCATTTGCTGAAATAAGCAGAATACGGGTTAAAACTACCAGATATCATACATATGTAATGAATGCTGGCCATCCTTCAGTACTGTCAGTACTTTGATTTTGTAGCTGTTGGTTACCTTATCCTTGTACAGAAATCCAAAGACAGCAGCTGCAATCTCTCCTCCAATGATGATCATCAGGAAAAAGATGTACTGAAAAAATATTAATGGAATTTAGTACAGTTTTCCTGTTTTTGCATTACATATATTATGTATTTGATAAGAGAAAATGCAAAATAAAAAAGAGGCTGACATTTAAATATTATTGTTGTGCCTATGAGATTATGAACTTATTAGGTGACTCAGGTGACCTAAAAAGTGCGATTTATGTGTGTACATGTTCATTAAAAAAATAATCACATGAGTTAGCATTGATAACTCATAGTAACTAAATCCAATTAAAATTTCTGTAAAATTGGCCTATATCCTTAGGTTTATTGATTTATGCTTAATTTTTATATATTCAATCCCCTTTCAACTCTTCATTTTTTATGTTTCATTTTCACTCTTTTCATATGCACGTATATAAATCTCTAACACACGATGAACTGATATTTGTGTTAAGTAGATTAAAATGAACGATTTGACTAAACAGGAGAAAATCTAATGAAACAATTGAAAATATCGAAAAGTCTCAAATTACGGAATTTACACTCTACTCAGATCTTCGTCACGTCATAAGCTTTTTTATATAAATAGAAACCAATATTAATATTGACGGTTCCAACATCTAAAACCAGTGCGAATCTGAAAGGTCATTCGTGTCTATAGTGCTAATCTTTCCTAAGCGGCTGAAAATCAGGTCAGAATTATTGCAAAAATAAAGTTCCATGTGTTCAAATTGTCTTCTAGACTATGTGTATATTGAAAAATACCAGTGAGAGCAACTGACTAACAATAATTAAATCTTAGTGTTTATGTCTAAATACTGGAAAAAAAAAATCAAACACCTGTTTGTAGCTGGTCTTTTATCAATTAATGTTGGTTTCTAAACCCACTGGTGATATACAATATCATCACAGCGTACTGGTATTATAAAAAATTAATCATTCGCAATTATTTCTGAATCAGGCAAACGTGATAAATCAATATGTGAAATATCAAACATTGACAACTTTTGTATCAGTTATTCAACTCTTCCTAGACGTCAGGAAAATACTGAGGGTTTATCAGCATCCATATTTATGTGAAAATCTATTCAAATATCAGTTTTAAACTTTCAATCTAGTTAAAGAAAAAAATATAATCTTTTAATGATGTGTTCAATTTACATGCACTTGTTCAAATAATTTCTTTTTAAATAATTGGAAAAAGAAATATCATACATTGTTTAGTTAATGGCAGTTTTCTCTGTATACCGGTACATGCTTACACCACCAGTGTCACATTGACTAATCTTTTTATCTTAACCAGGGTAAGTGTCGCCTTACATAGCGTTGGATTAGAACCACACCCTTTTCAGAGAGTCTGTATTGAAAGGTTGCCTTGGATACTGATAAGAACAGAAATGGTTTTTCCAATTACTCATCAAGACCGAGTAATTAAATTAAATCTACAGGTACATTTAATCCTTTTTTCCTCAAGTATATTACGTCTTTTTTTCCCATTCACTTCAGTTTTCACTCTCTAATTAAACTGAATTTACACTTTAAGCTTAACAAAATATATTTTTAGCTGCACATACTGCAATTTACATTCACTTTTATTTGTAAATTCATGCCATAAGATCCTGGTACAGAGGAAAGATGCCTTTTAGCCAGGTTAAAAGCTCTCGTGATTGTGTTACTATGAGATTTAACCTGGTCCTGCTGTCCCCACCATTTTCAGAACACTCAACTCAGTCCTAAACTCAAATCCTTAAAAACGAAGTTCAGGCTGAGTATTAGCTTGAGAAAAGTTGGTGAGGGCGAGGCAGTTATGTGGGCTGGTCTGACTTTTATGCTTGGCTTTGAAATGATATTTACAAAAGAACAGATCTGATCCCAATAGTTGACAGCTGGTATTAAGTACATATATGTACCTCAAGGTCTAATATCTTTAACAAAAAAATACCATCTATGTAATGTAATTCAATAAAACCTACACTGTTGACACATCCTATATATTTACCATAATCAATTGTCAAGAGTCCTTTTGTGGGTGTCTTTTTTTACTTTTTCCAATAGTTGCAATTGCTTAATTTTAATTGGTTCATTGTGTTGTACAGTAAAAGTTGAAAGAAAAGAGGCATTATTTTATGTTGAAAAGTCAATACAATGAACTACATTCAATTTTTCTTTCTCTTGATGATGAGAGTCTGTTCATCATATAAGGAAATTATTCAATCGACTGCTAGCTCACTATATCTTTACGTCACAAGCTTACAATCCCCATTTTTCTCTTTATTGATCACTTAAATGAAATCTCTCTCAATTAATTGTGTATATATTTAGTCTGCATTGCAAGCAAATTTATATATTTTCTGGAAATTTTTTGCTGATGGCTGAGGTTGTACAATTCTATATTTGTGATCTCAGGAAAACCTGATCTTGTCCTGATCATCAACTACAGATCAAACTTTGATATATTGACTTAGTTCATGTGTATTAACAGAAAGTATTAAGTGACAAAGGGCTTCATTGATTCAGAGAGCACTTGTACACAGAAACTACTGCCTTAACAAACACATTACCGGTAGTAACGATTTTATTATCTTTACATAAACAGCAAAATGTTGAGCAAAATAATAAGCTGTTTCCATTTGACATGTATGGATAAAAAGTCCTAGAATTCTATGTACCCATTCATCATCACGTAATGATGCAATAAAGATTTCGAAATACTTGACTATTTGAACTTACAAATCCCAGAAGACACTTGCTCTCCCGGACTGCCCCGCAACAGCCACAGAATCCTACGAGGAACACAAAGGCTCCAAATGCAATGAGGACATAGACTGCATAGTCGAAATACGGGTCCTCCGTGTCAACCTCAATCACGTCCAGGTAGGAGTTAATGTTCTTGTCCACTTTGAACCAAATCCCTAAACCAAGGAGTGCAGCACCAGAAAGCTATCAAGCAAACAAAATATTATATGTACACAGTTGAAAAAATTTTTTAAAAACTTAAATGGAGCAAATAAAACTTTCTTTCATACAGTACAATACTTGAATATTTTTTTAATCGAAAAAAAAAACAACATGTGGATCCAAATCTTTTAATATTATTTGCTAATTAACTTCTACAAATGAACTATAATCAACAGAAATGTATTTCCCTATTATCTCACCCAAAAAAGGATGTTGAACAATATCAACAGACATCTTGCAATGGAATTACAGCAGCCAGCCATTTTTAACGATTTCTACAAATATATTAACATAAACTTTATAATAATTGTGTGTGCAAATGTAGAACAAAAGTTTGTTTTTTCAAGACACTATTCTACACTTTCTACAAATAAAAAAGAAATGTGCCATTTTTTACAACATTGTGGTCCCTAAAAAAGATATCAATTTTCACAAAACTTAAGAAGAGATAACCTCTAGCAAAAGAGGATTAATTGATGACTGTACATTCAAGATTTTAAGGATGATAACAAAAGGAAAGCCTCCACATAATCATTTAATGCATTCAAAGTTTATGCTGACAAAATACCTGTGGGCATTTACCAACTAGTCTGATCCTCTTAACTCAAAATCCATGTAAAGCACACCACGTGAAAAAAAAGTAATGGGGTAAAAAGTTACAGTCCAAGTGGTTTAAAAGATAACACTTCATGAGGCAGATTTTAAATGACACTTGAAATGTCATCTGAATACTTTCCTGTTCATCCTTAATGATAGGCCGTTAACAATATACATACAATGTATGTCTATGATATACAGGTATGCACATACATGTAACACAGGTCTGGAGCAAAAAAATGTACCTGTACCTGGTAACAAAACATCTTGTACCTTTAAGTTTCACCCACAGGCTCCTGATGTTAAAAACCTTTCTTTAATAAAATTATCCACTATACTATGATAATAATAAGTTTTGATCGTCACATTTTGAATTATTTAGATCGGCTGCAATTCATGCATATATAATTAAAAGATTAAAAAATATTCCTTCTCAGAGTTCTCCACATACTACTTTTATGTGTAAACTTATGCATAATCTGTACGAATTAACAATACAACTGTTCCTTTCATTAAAAACATTGTCAAAATTCTGTCTTCTGCCTCTCATATCAATTATGGATACCACAAGAAAAGGGAGATAATAGTACAAAGGATAATTTTATCATTAATAAAAGAAATATCTTTAAACATCAGACGCCTGCGCTTTCACCTTTGGTTGAAGCAACCAACTAATGTAGTGATTGAGTAATATTTTTTCAATTTGATGAAATTCCACGAATGAAACTGATAACTTCTGCATTCTACATCATCTGTATATAAATTCTGTATATTCAAACTTTCATACAATGCTTACTGGTATACAAGTAATGCCTTTAGTACAAGAAGCAAAATTTCAGATGTAATATGCTATTACTTTTGATGAATCAATGGATTTTTTTTCTATGTAATGCTATGGCTTGCCCAAAGCTCTTAGTCCATGGGTTTGAAATGAAAGGTGTTAATTTGTATTAAATCTGACTGTTACATCTACAACCACTGTCCACATTTATACAACAGCATGTGACAGCTGTGACTTAAATATTTATACATGTGTCAACATGTTATGTAATGTATAAACATTAACAAAGAATGTTACAAACCACTTAGAATTAAAAGTTTTATTAAGTTTCAATAGCTGACCTTAAGGGCTTGCTGGGCCAGGAAGTTTTAAGTATCAGTTCAAGAGCTTAACACATCTTAAAATCTGAGATAATGAGTAATTTACAACATTACTTGTTTTTTAAAATTTCTGTTTACCGGGTATTTATTTTTAAAGAATAATTCAAGTGGGTTTTTTTTGTTGCACTTTCTGAAACTTAAACCTTGTCAGTTGTGAAACTAGGCAGATGGCTTCCTCTGTGTAACACTCTAACATTATTTTATCACTGAATAACTAACATCAATGGAGTTTAATATGAACAAACTTTATCTCTGAATATGATTTTTTTTTTATCAGATAAAATCATGGACAAATTTTAAATGCAAAATTATAGATGTATCTGTTTAATATATCTATATTTGAAGAGTTTCAAATAATTAAAAAAAACTAGAGCAAAGCTCGTTGCAAAGCAACGAGTGGGTCTTCCGTTAATGTCGGAAGTAAAGCTGGAAGTTCCTGTAAGAAGCAGAGCACTTAAACCAATAACAAGAGTAACTAAAATAAAAAGATGAAATAATCGAATTATTCCTGGTACGACTTAACAAAATACGACTGATTTTAAGTACGACGTAACAAAAACCTTTCCGATTTCAAGAACGACTTAACAAAAAAAATCCGAATATGTTGAAGTACGACTTCGCAATTATTTTTGGTACGAGTTAATTTTACTTTGAACATTACGCTATTTTTTAAACCAAGGACGCGGAATCAAAATTTCCGGAAAAATCAATTTTTAAACCCCGATATCTCTGTAATGCATCGTCCGATTTAAAAACGGATTTCAGTTTTGAACTCAGCATGAAAGTTACTGTAAGATACGTACGTAAAATTGTTTAAATTGAAAAACATGTAAATTCAAAAAAATTGGTTTTGCTTCCGGTTTCGACCGGAAGTGTCCGAATTGAGTTTCCAGCCTTATGTCATAAGTAAAACGATAGTTGTACCTTCTCTGTAAATCTCATAGCTTTATCTTAAATCAAAAATGAGAAAAGCTTCGGACAAAATCACTTTTTAAAACGTGAAAAACGTCAATATCTGACGAAATTGATGACGTCATCAATTAATTTTTTCACATCATAGAGATCTTTTAAATACACATTAAAGCTGTAAATTTCAAAACAATCGATGCAAGCGTTTTTGAAATATTTGAGTTGGAAAAAAAATAAAAAGAATAATAATAATAAGAATAAGAAAAAAAAGAAACCGTAGAAAAACAAAAGGGTCTTCCGTTGGAAACGGAAGACCCTAATAATAACATTGTCTCAATATCTAAAAAAGAAAATCCTCCTTTTATTCTTATCTTCACCTGTGTATTGATAGTTTGATAGCATCATGCAAAATTATTTTAATAAACCTTGAAGATGATGGTATAAAAATTCTATAAGGAAGAAAATACTCAAATCCAATAGCTGCAGGCCTGTAGTTCCTGGACTAAACAAATTTGGGTTGACAACCTGGGAGCTACAGTGCCACCCATTGAAAAAAATAGTGTTTATTGCGCACAAAAATCTGCACTAGTTTTGGACGGGTCAACCTTATTTACACGCAAATTCTGTGGATAAAATTAGCAATGTTAAATTCTTTATGCAAATTTACTACTGATATCATCTCTATACTTGCCTGATTAGACTTTCTCTGGAACACGCTACCTACCTCGGAAAATTAAGTCTGTTAAATTTACATTGAGATCGAGAGTCACCATTTGTACATGTAAACAAACTACATCACTTCAATTTACAGGGCTGGTGATGATGTTTAAAAGACTATCATGCAGAGGCAAGTAAAGTGAAAAAATATCAATACTGGCGGGTGACCAGTTCTCGCCGAGTACCATTTCTCGCCAGTACATTGTGACGTCATTTTATCAACACATAAAATTATAGACAAAAAATGACGTCAAAATGTACTGGTGAAATTGGTACTCGGCGAGAACTGGTCGCACGCTATTAGTAAATTGCATGAAGAATTTAATGGTACTAATTTTTTCCACAGAATTTGTCAATGATAACAAACAAGGTTTCAGATCAGGAGATACAGACCTGCAGCTTAAGATCCATAAATATTATTTATCAATTTTTTGTGACTTAATTTGTTGGGTTAGTATTTATTTATCTAGAATGTTAGTTTGTGTCTGATACAAGAATGGTCACAGTTCACTGTTTAAATGTTAAATAAATGAGATATATGTACTATAGACATTAATAGCTATATTATAGATATATATATATTTATATCTACTTTACAATTATATAAATTTGACCCAATTTTGTAAACCAAAAAAAACCCAACTAATTAAAGTAAATTTGAGTATATATCGGATGTCCTGGATATAAGTTTACAAATACATTCTATGTAGACTATGTAACCCTAGCTTAATTGAACAGAACTCGTGGTGCTGTGTGACAACCGGTTCTGGCAAATCTCGTAATCACCATGACCAAGATCCAAGGTGTAACGTTACCGTAAAACTTAATATTGGGAAACTGTCAAAGCACACAGAACTTATATGAATAGCTGATGAATAACACGTTACAAATCACTGATGAAAATTGTTAACGGAGAATACTCTGCTTGAATATTTCTAAATATATCCTAGCATCCAACTATTTCAAGAGCTGTCAAAACAAAAACGATATCATTTTTCGTGTCATACTGTTGTTTATAATGAATAAAGAGAATAAATAAGCTACTTAATTTCAAAATATTATATATACCTTTCAAAAGAATCTGCTTGGAAAATACACAGGTATCACGATTTCTATCTACTGACCACTTGGGCGTGTTTTGCTTTCTCCCAATGCGACAGCACCATCTAGCGGACACACTATTCATAGAATCTCGATACCGAGCCCGATTTCACAATCGATTCTGAAACTCGTGACTAAACAAGTTGAATGTGGGTGGGTTTGCAATTCATCCATATCATTATTCAATAAAATACTCCAAAAATTGCATCATTCATATTTTACTAATATTTTTCACTTTAACTTGTACATTTTTTAAATTGTTTAAGAGGTTTTTTTTTTCTATTAAAGGCTGAGACAACCCTTAAGAAACATTTATGAGTTTATAATACATGTATTGTTTTCTACTCTAAGGAATGCTATGATAAATTATTCAGATTGTTAAAACGGAAAATTTTCAACCACTTCTTTAAATATTGTAAATAAAAAAAAGAAAATAAGAGAGAACAACCTAAAATCACTTCATGTGAATAACTGGTTCAGACGAATAAAAGCAAGAGTGTTTAATTTATATTATAGTGATGCTAAATATCTAAAATAAAATTAAAATCATTGCATTGGATAGGAAGTATCAGGGTATAGCTACCGTATAATAATGACCAGAATATTCGCAAATAGATGTTATTGGATGTTTTTCTCCCTTCACTTAAATGCAACTTTTCTATTGCAAAGTACAATACATGTAGGCTATATTGTTTCACAATCATTTCAGCCATCGGCTAAATTAAATATCATAAATTGATGTATAAAAAAACCCAAAAAAACATTTCTTTATAATATATGTATTGGTTTTTTCTAGGTAATTCTGAAAAAAAAAATACTCATATTATCAAAACGGGAAATTTTCATCCAATTCTTTAAATATTGTACAAAAAAACTTAAATCTCTCCATGTGATTAATTGGCTCAGACGAATAAAAGCGAGAGAGTTTAATTTATATTTATAGTAATGCCAAATATTGAAAATAAAATCATTGCATTGGATAGGAAGTATAATATCCCTTTTAATGACTTGTTGAATTTACAAAAATGAGCTAAACATAGTTTCATAGTTAATATTAAACTAGGTTCAGTGGCGGATTCAAGAGGGGGGCGCACCATACTCCTATTAATCATACTGCTTCTCGCAAAGAAAATGTACAACTTGCGAGCCTTTATCTTTTAATTATCAACCTTTTTGGAAACTCTTCGGATTTCTCTATAATAGACTGATTTCAACGGTGTAGTATGAAGAAAACTTGTGGGTTCAATGTGTAACGTATATAGAAAACCCATTTTAGTTTATACGCTCTCCGTGGGTTCAAATGAGACCATGTTACCCACCTTCAAGTAATTAGTCACACTATCTATTGTTTTAACGACTCTTCCATGTTATAATACAAAATACCCTAAAAGTGTCATGATGTAAATTTTGAATTTACCGGGTGGCAGTAAATACAAAATTTAAATGACAAAAGTATGAATTTGAAGCCTTCATTTTTACCCTACAAAATCTCTATAATTCATGAGCTTCCGGGGGTTTCGACGGCCCCAGACCGCCTGCCTAAAACTCAGTGGGCGCCCTGGGCCTCTTACCTCAAATCCTGGAACCGCCCCTGAGGTTTATCGAATGCACGTAAACTACATTTTACGAAACATGTTCTTTTAAGTGCCGAATCACTCACTCACTCACTCAATCCTCTCTGCGCCACCAGGTGCTTGAGGCGTCTACAAGGCTTTCCACCTGGCTAGGTGCTGTCTCCATGGACAGGCCTCTGCTTTTAAGATCAGTTCTTCTCCAGGTCTCCTTTGGCCGGCCTAAGTGCCGAATCGTTATAAACTTAATTAATTAGAGTAATCATCTGTAAAACTATATTGAACGGATGTAAACTACAGTTTACGAAAGCTAGTGTAAATTAATCTTTCTGAAAAAGCAGTAGATTTTGCGTCTGTTATAACTGTTAATCACAGTTTCACAATTCGCAAAGCTATATTTATTAGATAACTCTAATTATAATCAAGAGTTGTTAACCGTAGTTTAAAATCGTAAAATCAAATTGATCCTGCGGATAAACTATGTTTTGCAATCGGAAATAAGTGGTTGTTTTCAGTGTTAATTAATATAGTTATATTCTCCTTCACTTCGTTCGTCCGAATATAAAATAATTATACTCTATTATAGTATGAATATCAGGTGCTGAACCATTAAAAATTACAAACTCATAAAATTAATATGAATCGCTGAAACATAGATTATTACCTTAACGATCATGGTTTACATAGTAACATGAAATATAGATTAACGTCGTTTACTTTACAGACCACAGTTCGTAAACAATAGTTTACAGTTGCACGATTACTTTACAATTAAATTAATTAGTGTCTAAAAATGAACTTAACATACCACATGCACATGTAGATTACAAGCTACATGGCATCTCTCTCTCCCCTCTCTCTCACAAGTAGATTACAAGCTACATGGTATATCTCTCCTATCGCTTAGTTAATTAATTAATTTATTTATTATCTTTGTAGGAGAAGACCCATACAAGTTTGGTATATTTATTACAGCTAAGGAACAGTGAATCTGTGATCATAATGTCAACTCTCTCTATAAGTTTGTAAAATATAAAGAAAAGGAGCATGTTCATGTTTATTATTTGTTTGTTACAAAAAGAGTACAAAGACTTCTAGGTACAAATGTACATTGATATATTATATACAGACAAATATTGGAAGAATAATTAATTTGTTGCACTTGAAGATATCGTCGAAAAATGGCACATTCTATAGCAACATCATAAAAGATATTCCCCTTGATTTTTAATCACATTCTTTTAAAAGAAAATTCCTTCTCAGCGAAGCTTGTTTGAATTTTGTGTAGGGTGAAGGGGGTGAGAAAATTGATATACCTGTATATAAAAATTAGCATTTTAATAAATGATTATTACATAAATCTAATTTAGCAAATGATAAAAAAGTTGACAGGTTTATGAAGCATTTCATATTAATCACATTGTAACATACTGATTGATTTTTTGTCCAATTACATAAAAAACGGAACATTTAAAGGAGCATGTAAAGAAGAAAGCAATAAAACTTTTTAAAAAATGTTTTTAAGAGTTCAATACAATATATAATTCTTTTTCCATTCCATTCATAACAATTTGGTTTGCGGCATCCATGCAATGGAAAATCATATCCAACAATGATAAAATAATCACATGCTTTGATATGTCAATATAAAAATCATGATATTGATTAATGGGTACATTTACAAATGACAGCTAAAATTCATTGTTATATACAAAATATATATGCTAAAAATTTGTCAGACCAGTATAGTGTATTTATCTCAGAATGACATTAAAATATATGGCAGAATTCCCTTATGAAAACCCAGTTTTAGAAATTGCAAAAAAGCATACCAATACTAAGAGTACCAGTATTTCCCTGACACTTTAAAAAAGAACAAATTCTAGCAGCATCAATAAATTACATACCGGTAATACTTATACGGAAAAAAATATTTAAAACCAGAAATTTGATTCTTTGTAAATCTGAGCACTTTTCATATCTAAAGTACCTTAACCACAATATATATGTATGTTGCATATATATCACTTTCATATATATTTTCACAGTCCTCCAAATACACATATTTCAACTGTCTGGACTATGTGTTCAAGTTCTAAGAATAATTATAAATATGAACCACATGCAAGAACTAAGGAATGTATCTTGTACAATGATTAGCCCAATGCCCTCTAGTAGTAGAACTTCATGTGGTAGTGGATGAGTTGTGCTGCTATCAGGAGCAGGACTATAATCATTGATATGATCCCACCCATCGCTGTGCCTTTGGCATACGCCCCGTACTTGGACGCCTTGATGTATTTACACCTGTTGAAGTAGTCCTTGGACATTTCTGAAATTATTGAAAAATACTTTCTTATGCCAGCCTGATGACGAGCAAATATGTGTGTAACTGAAAATTCTCAATTATCTCAAGAGTTCATGGATAGATCATATCAATGGCAAGACAAGGATTATTGCTAGGGTTAATTGGATTTTCACTTCTGATATATATGCTTTATGTACATTCACAGAGTCATTCATAGTAAGGTTGATAAATTGAAATATTCAGTTTTTCAGAATCTTGAATATAAGATGTACAGTATTTTTTTTTTTAAGAAATGTTTCATTGGGTATGAACTTTGTATGTGATCAAATATGATTTAATTGGGAAACCCGAGTACCTTCCAGCTTTAAATGATTTGAAATCATCAAAAATCCTCTGATAATTATAAGCTTTATTCCTCTCTTCATCATGAGAGTGTGATAGACAGAAGAACAAAGCATAATTTGATATTATCAAATAAATTTGTGCATGCCATCTCTCTCTCTCTCTCTCTCTCGCTCTCTCTCTCTCTCAATGTCATTATCAATGATATGTGACAGGAATAATAAAAAAAAATTTTTTTTTGGTTATGTAATTCTCATTCAGTCCCTATGAGCAAGATAAATTGTCTATAAAAGAGTTTTTTCTTTGAATACCAATACTCACGTGAAAGAAAAATTGCAATGACTCCAAAAATAGGGTTTATGAATACAGAAAACATGGCAATTCCAAAATTATCAGCTGGTCTCTTTTCAGGGTTTGGTGCGTTTTGAACAATTGGGAGGAATGTTGAGGCCTGGGAGGGGGTGTACATGGACAGTAAACTCTTGTGACTGCCATAGGGGGTGATGGACGCCTGAGAGGAGTAGTAGGAGGGGTACTGTCGCAGTTCATACATGCTCCCCGTTTCCGACTCGGAGGCATAGCCCCGAGGCTGTGACAAATACTGTGACATGATGACAGTTATTTACTGTGATAGTCTGAAATAGAAAAAAAAAATTGTTTTTGGTGAGTTATAAAGAACTGCAATTGCAAGCAAGTCAAAATTGTAAATATTTAATGCAATATCTATTCATTCTACTCCTTTTTTTCTTGCAACTTCAGGAAAAAGACATACTTAGTTATTTTAATCAGTATGTGCAAGGTCAGATAAAATTTTAGAACAGACACTGTAATAGTGTGATCACATTAATAACATGTTTATGGGAAAATTAAAATTTGCAAAGCAAAAGTACCCAGTAAGGTATTTTTTAGCTGTGTGTTGGAGAAGACACGGAGATATACCAAGGAGTCAAGACAAGAGATTTGTGTTAAAATATGTCTTATATTGGTGGATACATTGGGGGATCTCTAGAAAAATACAACATTGCTGAAGCAAAGAAATTTCCAGTCAGTAACCAGAAATATATCAAAATATAAACAGCTAAATCCTACTACCAAAACATTCAAAATATTATATTTTCATGAGTTTATGTCTTATGAACAATATCAAAAGAGGAGTTTTAGGAGGCAGTCGTGGCTACCCATCATCCTAGATTTTGCTGGTGTTTTATAGCTGGCCTATATATTTTCTATATATCAGTCTTATTTTTCAATTTTTTGTCACAAAGATTTCTAAATTCTATGCACATTTTTCATAACACAATAAACTTTTGGTTTAAGATCAATATACTAATATGTAGTTCTCAAAGTAACGTCCATTTTTCAACAACAAAACACACTAATGGCGGAGTTGCCAATCTCTGTTATTTATGTCTCTGCAGAAACTGATTGTGTCTTTCCCAGCACACAGATTTAAAAAATTGCCATATTTATCTTCTTATAAAGTTTAGTAATGATATATCAAAATTTCAGATTTTCAATATTAAAAATAGAATAATTTTTACATCTGTATATTAAATATCTCATTTAGAATATTGTATCCTAAACATTGTTTTGAATTAAGTTTGGCTATTTGGTCCCAGCCTGGTAAAAGTTGCAAAGTAGTAAAAACAAAAAAGAAAGGAAAGTGGTTATTAATATAATGACCAAAAATACTTCATTGACAATTAAATATTTAGCTATTAGTATGAAACAACAAAATACTTTACATTTTAATTCAGTAAAAAACACCGAGATACCTGTGTGAACATAATAATATAAACATTTTGTTGCGTGATTACCAAACGCGGAATTGAAACGCACTGTTTACCTGTGTTCAGGTATTGGTCACACAAGGGAACCTAAAACTCATTTATTAACTTTTATCATAATTGAAAATATTATTCTTACCCTTCTTGACGCTGAAGCTCTTGTCACATCTGCTTCAATTCAAACGTGAAACTTTTCTTCTACATTATTTTCAAACCATCCAGCCATTGCAGGTAAAACGGAAGTGAAGCGGAAGTTTATGAGTATATAAGTGGGCATGCGCACAGGTGAGAAATACATGACACATGAATCACACCTTTATTTTACGTTTGTATACTATTCAGTACCCCCACCCCCTTAAGAAACACAAAGGCAAATAACTTTGCATACACTAAACAGGAGCTATATGTTACAGACCTTTAAGTTATAAATATTATATATTTATTTAAAATATTATTTATTTATTTATTTATCTATTTATTTATCTATTTTATTTATTTATTTATTTATTTATTCACCTATTCATTCTTTTTTTGGAGTTGATTTTAATCAACTCTCCTATGCAGTTACTCAGACAAACTGAGAGTGAAACAGTGTTTGGACCTCAGCACAAATCATTGCTGCTGACAAGACTTAGTTCTTGAAAATAATTGATGAATTCGATGTAATGTATGCTAAAGCATTGATTTTCAAGGAAACTTACTTATAAATACCTTGAAAATAGTCAGATTTTAAGTACAAACAATTTAAATATTTTTTGTAGTAGTATGTATTCCTACGCCAGAGTTCAATATAGTCTCGTTCAACTCGACGCTCGGCTGTCTCCGTAAATCCTTGTCGGAGATTTACGGTGTCAGCTGAGCGTTTGGTTGAACGAGACTAGAGTTCAATATTGTTTGGATCCATACAACTTTCGAGAAATATTTCTATTAATGATACATAGTTTGATTGAATTAATTTTATCTTTAAATAATATTTAACATGATTCATATGGGGCCGGGTTTCTCGACATTCTTGTCGAGAAAGTAAAAAAATTCATATTCTATAAATGTGCGTAATTCAAATTAGAAACTACATGTACTTGTCATGCAAAGTAACATATCATTGATTTTAAAATAAATAAACATCGACAAAATCAACTCCCGTCAGTTCTTCAGTACTTTGATCTATTCATTGTCTGCTGAAAAGTTAATACAATAAAATCGATTATTATAAGTAAATAAATATATGTACAAAAATTATACTCCATACGACATAACATTGTATTGATTATGCATATGGAAAAACGGCTAGATAGATATGATATAGATGTCACACTGAAATTTAATATGTATGTTTTGGCCTGTGTGGTATACCAAATATACGCATGCATCAGTAGTATTAGGGTCTTCCGTTTCCAACGGAAGACCCTATTGTTTTTGTTAGGTTTCTTTTTCTCTATTTTTCACTATTATTAGGGTCTTCCGTTTCCAACGGAAGACCCTCTTGTTATTCTATTGTTTCTTTTTATTAGGGTCTTCCGTTTCCAACGGAAGACCCTCTTGTTATTCTATTGTTTCTTTTTAGGGTCTTCCGTTTCCAACGGAAGACCCTCTTGTTATTCTATTGTTTCTTTTTATTATTATTATTATTATTATTCTTTTTCTTTATTTTTCTGACTTTTTTAAAGCTTAATATCTCAAAAAGTTTTCAACGGATTCACATGAAATTTTCAGGGATTATGAAGTATCACTGTCCCTTAAAGGTGTTAAATTTTAAATTACAACTTCACTTCCGTTTTTACGTTACGTCAATTTTTAAATTTTAAAAAAGTGATTTTGTCCAGGGCGTTTTTCGAAAATGCTTCAAGATAGAGACTTGGAATTTTCTGTGTTGAAGCATTGATCGTTTTTATTTGGACATAAGGCTGGAATTTAGTTTCCGTCACTTCCGGTCCAAACCGGAAGTGTTTTAAAATTTTCGAATTTTCGAATTTTTCGTTTTAATTTCAAATGTTCACGAGATTTGTAGAGTTGGTTACGCTAAATACGAAACTGAAATCCGTTTGAAAATCGGTTGATGCATTACTGAGATATCGGGGTTTAAAAATTGATTTTTCCGGAAATTTTAATTCCGCGTCCTTGGTTTAAAAAATAGCGTAATGTTCAATGTAAAATTAACTCGTACCAAAAATAATTGTTAAGTCGTACTTGAACACATTCGAATTTTTTTGTTAAGTTGTTCTTAAAATCGCAAAGGTTTTTGTTAAGTCGTACTTAAAATCATTCGTATTTTGTTAAGTCGTACCAAGAATATTCGATTTTTTCATCTTTTTATTTTAGTTACTCTTGTTATTAGTTTAAGAGCTGTGCTTCTTACAGGAACTTCCAGCTTTACTTCCGACATTAACGGAAGACCCACTCGTTGCTTTGCAACGAGCTTTGCTCTAGTTATTATTATTTTTTTTCTTTTTCTTTATTTTTCTGACTTTTTCAAAGCTTAATATCTCAAAAAGTTTTCAACGTATTTACATGAAACTTTCAGGGATGATGTAGCATTATTGGGCCCCAAAGATGTTAAATTTACAACTACAACGTCACGTTCCTTTTTACGTTACGTCAATTTGTAAATTTTAAAAAAGTGATTTTGTCCAGGGCGTTTTTCAAAAACGCTTTAAGATACAGACTTGGAATTTTCTGTGTTGAAGCATTGATCGTTTTTATTTGGACATAAGGCTGGATTTTAGTTTCCGTCACTTCCGGTCCAAACCGGAAGTGTTTTAAAATTTTCGATTTTTCGAATTTTTCGTTTCAATTTCAAATGTTTACGAAGTTTGTAGAGTTGGTCATGCTGAATACGAAACTGAAATCCGTTTGAAAATCAGACGATGCATTACAGAGATATCGGAGTTTAAAAATTGATTTTTCCGGAAACTTTGATTCCGCGTCCTCGGTTTAAGAAATAGCGTTATGTTCAAAGTAAAGTTAACTCGTACCAAAAATAATTGGTAAGTCGTACTTGAACACATTCGGATTTTTTTTGTTAAGTCGTTCTTAAAATCGAAAAGGTTTCTGTTAAGTCGTACCTAAAATCATTCGTATTTTGTTAAGTCGTACCAGGAATATTCGATTTTTTCATCTTTTTATTTTAATTACTCTTGTTAATGGTTTAAGAGCTCTGCTTCTTACAGGAACTTCCAGCTTTACTTCCGACATTAACGGAAGACCCACTCGTTGCTTTGCAACGAGCTTTGCTCTAGTTATTATTATTATTATTCTTTTTTTTTGAATTTTGTGATTAAATCAAAAATGAATATGATTTTTGTAGAGCTTATTAAGCTGAATCTAACACTGAAAGCCGTTTTAAAATCGGACAATGCATTACAGAGATATCGGGGTTTAAAAATTGATTTTTCCGGAAATTTTGATTCCGCGCGTCCTTGGTTTAAAAAATAGCATAATGTTTATCGTAAAGTTAACTCGTACCAAAAATAATTGTTAAGTCGTACTTTAACACATTCGGGTTTTTTTTGTTAAGTCGTTCTTAAAATCAAAAAGGTTTTTGTAAATTCGTACTTAAAATCATTCGGATTTTGTTAAGTCGTACCAGGAATAATTCGATTTTTTCAATTTTTTCTTTTTATTACTCTTGTTATTGGTTTGAGAGCTCTGCTTCTTACAGGAACTTCCAGCTTTACTTCTGACATTAACGGAAGACCCACTCGTTGCTTTGCAACGAGCTTTGCTCTAGTTATTATTATTATTCTTTTTCTTTTCTTCTGACTCCTTTTTTGCTTCATAACTCAAAAGGTTTTTAACCGATTTTGATGAAATTTTCAGAGATGTTTGCAAGTTGGCGTCCCTCAAAAATGTTAAAGTTTTATAAAGAACGTCACCTCCGTTTTGACGTGACGTCATTTTTAAAAATTTCAAAAAGTCATTTTGTCCCGGACTTTTCTCAAAAGCACTTTAAGAAAGAGGCTTGAAAATTTCAATGGTGATGATTTGGTCGATTTACCTCTGTAATAAGGATGGAAATGAAAATCTGTCACTTCCGGTCGCAACCGGAAGTGAAACAAATTTTTCGAAAAAATGAATTTTCTGATCAAATGAAAAATGAATATGTGTTTTGTAGAGCTTAATTAGCTGAATCAAACACTGAAAGCTGTTTTAAAATCGGACGATGCATTACAGAGATATCGGGGTTTAAAAATTGATTTTTCCGGAAATTTTGATTCCGCGTCCTTGGTTTAAAAAATAGCGTAATGTTCAAAGTAATTTTAACTCGTACCAAAAATAATTGTTAAGTCGTACTTGAACAATTCGGATTTTTTTTGGTTAAGTTGTTCTTGAAATCGGAAAGGTGTTTGTTAAGTCGTACTTAAAATCATTCGTATTTTGTTAAGTCGTACCAGGAATAATTCGATTTTTTTATCTTTTCATTTTAGTTACTCTTGTTATTGGTTTAAGAGCTCTGCTTCTTACAGGAACTTCCAGCTTTACTTCCGACATTAACGGAAGACCCACTCGTTGCTTTGCAACGAGCTTTGCTCTAGTTATTCTTTTTTTTCTTAACATTTTTCTTATAACTCAAATATCTCAAATATGCTACAATGGATTTTTATGAAAATTTCACGAATAATACAAAATATCAAGGTCTTTCATCATATACATTTTTGTTGATGACGTCACTTCCGGTCGGCCGCTATATTCGTTTTTCTTTTTGTAAAAAGTGATCCTGTCCTCCCTTTTTCGCAAAAACGATTAAAGATAGAAAATTGAAAGTTTCAGGAATGATAGATTTTTGAATTTCTAGGGCCGATCAGGTAAAACTACGATCGTCCGTCACTTCCGGTCCGCTCAAACAGCATTTTTGGAAAATTGTGTTTTAAAAATTTTTTAAATCAAATAATCTACAATTTTTTTCCATCAGAATATGTTTTAAACTTATCAAATTTTAATATGAGCAGGTCGTCCGTCACTTCCGGTCTTCACCGGAAGTGATTCTAATGTTTCGATTTTTGGAATTTGAAAGCATATACGTTTTGTTGACATTTTTGTACTGAATACAAAACTAAAAACTGTTTTAAAATCGGACAACGCATTGCAGAGATATTGAAGTTTAAAAAATGACGTTTTCCGGAAATCTGCATTTCGCAGTGTAGGTTGAAAAATTAGTTTAAAAGGAAGTTAATATGATAGTAAATCGTACCAAATGTCAACAGTTTAATTGAACCCTATCAATTCAAAATCAAACGAAAGACCCACTTGTTGCTCGCAACAAGGTGCTTTCAGGTAATTCAGGCATTCTCGAGAAATTAAGCGTCAATGTTTTGAAGCGAGAGTCTGAGTAGCTCAGTCGATAGAGTAGTGGACATGGCCCAGGTGACCCGGTTTCAAGCCCCGATTGCCGCAAATTGTTTTTTTTACTATTTTTCGCTTAGATCTACGATTTTATCTTTGAAGTGATAAGTTTAATCTAATCTATTCAAAAATCGAACGGAAGACCCACTCGTTGCTCGCAACGAGATCGTGTCTAGTTTTAACTCTTATTTAAAACAAAAGATATAAATCTTATATCGATATTATCTAAAATTCTTTTTTTTAATCTCTCAATAGAGTGTTGAATAATTGAGATGCAAAATAATTTTTATTTACCTTATTCTTTAAAAAAAAAAAACGGCTAAAATATTACCTTTCACATATATAATAAATTTCAAACAGAAAAAGTGTGCAAGCTCACAACCCCATGCTTCTCCATTATTTGACAATTCTATTTGTACATAATAAATGGCAGGATAAGCATCAAATACACAACATAAATTGAAATTAAAAGAGGCAAAAATCATTGCATCAATATGCTTATCTATACTTTTGTTTTTATAAAACAACAAAATACAATGGCCAGAATTTCCGAAATTATTCCCAGAATTATAATAAAAAGGAATTGGGAATTTCTTGCCTGCAATAATGTAGCCCTCTCCGATTTTTATATCTGATGTTTCCCCCCCCCCCCCCAAAAAAAAAAAAATTGGGAGGGCTACATTATTGCAGCTAGGAATTTCTGGTAAAATGCACATATATATACACACATTATTTCCGAATTATCTATGAAGTTTCCCGAATTCCTATGCAGTACATCTCCCCAGGTCAATGGAGTTTCTTATACGCACCGCTCTATACATCAATGGTTTAAGAAAACTTAAATTACGTTTATAAACTATATTAATATTCAATATAGGCCAAAAATTCCCAATTCCCAAAATTTTGATTAATGTTGAGTGGGGAGAATGTACAAAATGTGACGGACGAAATTGATCCGACAGAAAATCTCTTCTATGCACGGAAGGACGTTCCCTTTGGGAGCAATGAAATTGGTACTAATACCAAAAATATTAAAAGTCCAATTTCATCGATATATTCAGTGACGTATATACTAACGGAAGGTTTACAGCAATGTGTTTACAATAAATTTTTCGCGTTAAAATATTATTTGATACTAAGATATCGACTCTAAGTCACTCTTCTCAATGAACTACATCTACATAGACTAATCACTTAATCCTTTGCAAGAGTTGTCTTTCTTTTCTTGAAAACAAAACAGTTTTAGATCCCTTTCTCATTTTGTCACATAAGGATCTTCATGCGCGGATCCAGAAAATGTTTCCGGGGGGATCTGACGGTTTTCTGCGTTTGCTGGGGCAGTGGGGGGTTCCGAGGCATATTTTTGGTGAATTTACAATGCAAATTTAAAGAAATGTAAATTTAGCAGGAAGGGAGGGGGTCTGCTGGACCCCCCCCTTTCCGCTCATGATCTTGTTTAGTTATATAGTACACTTTATATCGAGTGAAGGGATAAGAGGAACAAAGCTTAGAAATATCTCCTTTCAAAAAACTCCAATAAATAATAACTTTGATATTATATCAGTTGGAAATTACAAAAGTTTCAATGATATATTATTTGATACATGTTCACTGAATATACTCCTTTACTCCAGTACCATTTTCCTTTTGACTTTCCAAAAATAAACTTATATTGTATATATTTAAACAAAAGAAACTGCCAAACAACTTTGCATCTGTAATCCAATGTATTTCCAAAAATTTCAGATTAGAGCAAGACGATAAAATATGTTTTATCAAAGTTTTATAATCCAGCTTAAAATTCAGCTTAAAATGCACACATTTATAAAAATGGACACAACAAGAAAAACATTTTGTATAAAAACTTCTCTTTCTGAAACAGATTTGATAGAAATCAACAAACATGTAAATGATATACAGATAAGTAACAATGGTGTTTTGATGTGTAAAAGTCTGGGCTTTTATTAAGGTTCTTTCTCCTGAGTACTGTTGTCCTGACCCTTCACCTCACTATCTTTTGAGGACAAAGTTTCCTGGATTAACTTTTCAGCCTTCCCTTTCTGTGACAGTTTATTGGCCTTCCCTTGGTAATTCCCTCTGTTAATGGAACCCTTTCCACTGAGAATCTCTGCCACCCTGATAATAAGAACAATCAGTAATAACTTTATTTGTTTACCAGGAACTCACTACAGACACAAACATTTTGATTATATCCCGTTGCCTGTCCATCCCTTCTTTCATTTTGTACCTTAAATTTTTTGTACAATCACATGAAATCAATACTAGTATGTGATAAATTAACAGAAAATTTTCTATAGGTCCTATACTGAAATTTTGAAAACATGAATTACTTTTTTTTTCAACATCACATTTAACAAAAAAAAAAAATTCAAAGTCATGTACATATACTGTAAACCAGCTTATATTTGTGTGTAAGAAAACTTCGCAAGGTTCATGAGATATTCTTCATTGTGATTTTTTCTTGCCAAAACAATTAAGTTATCCAATATCAATTTTATTTACATTAAGAATATTTACTGGTATATATAGACTAGGATGCTACAATTAGTCACTGACATGACCTTGAACCAATTTCCCATTTGTAAATCACACAATTAATAATACATAAATTAAAGTTGCCACAAAAAATGGGATTGCAATAAGACATGAATAGGTCTGCTTAAAAAAGTAAAAAGTTGAAATTCTTGTCTGGATGATGAATCAGTGTTTTTTAGCCACTGAACTTGAAAAATATTACTGGTACATGTACAAGGTAAACAAATTTACAAAAATCTCTCAAGTTGAGTCTTACTTTGGTCCAACCTCCTTGATGAAAATCTCTGGCCCTGATAGTAAGAACAGGCCCGCACCTTTCTCATCCCCGACTGTCAAGAAGCAGATCTTCTCCTGTGAAAAATAAGTTACGCACAATATTAAGTTGGTCTGCTTCATTCATCTGTCCTTTAAAGCTGAAATCAAGTCAGGAAGTAAAGCACTCACAGGATTGGCCACTTGCTGGACAATGATGTTCATAAACTCCAAGTCTCCCTCCTTCCTGCGAAATACAAGCAGCTGTTTTTATTATATTGTACATTCCTTATCTTATGCAAGTTCTTAATTTGGCAATTCTTCTGCTTTGTATCAAATAGCAAGACTGCAAAATTGCCAAATTCTAATATTATTTCATAATGTTCACAACTGCCAGAAAATTACAGACTTGTTAGGTTTTAAAATCTAGGATGAATGCTTCTTGCAATTTTACAAATACCTATTCCTCATGTTTAATTAAAAATCTACAGTATACAAACAGACAAAACAGTTGGTTTGACACTTATAATGATCGATTCAGACCTACAATGTACCTGTGAAGACTGAGGAAAGAATTACTGTCAGCTTTGAACTTTTGACCCTCGAATACAGCAAGATCTCGTAAAAGTGATGTAACATACTGAAAACAAATAATAGCATGGTTCTATAACAATTATATGTGCCGGTACCTAAGGAATAAACATTGTACTGGTGGTTGAATGAGCATGTGTAAAATCTACCCCATTCTTTTCTCTTGTTCAAAATATGTGCAAGCTCAGTAATGTCTTTAGTACAATTTAGACACTGAAAGGTTAGGGAATTACCTTCTGATTCATCTTGCATCCTTTCACAGCCTTATCTGCTAGTTCATAGTGATCATCAAGAGGTCCCCTATGTAAACAAGTACAAATTCAACACCTATGGTATACTGAAACATGCCTAAAATTTACATTCCAAAGAACATGACAATCTGGATTTTAAAACAAACAAATATATAAGGTCTCAGTAGTTAAGTGGTAAGAGTGCTGGCATGGTAAGCCAGGGCTCTGGGTTCGAGTACCAGTTGAGACAACTTTTCACCACCTGTTACAAAAACTGAATTCCCTCTCAATATCAACAAAAATTTTGTAATAATTCATTAAAAGTAAGTTATTTCATAGTCAGAAAAAAAATTGGGCTGTGATTCATACTTACTTAAGCAATGTTGTGAGTGACCTTTCAACTTTGACACATCGACCTAAGTACCGAAGCACACGACCGCCTGCCACAAACATCAGATTGATTCTGTCCTTTTTCTTGCCTTTTTCCGTCCACAACAATTTTATCATCTACAATTGTTCCACACAAACTATTAACGCGAACTACTGTAAATTCCTAATTAAACGCAAGGAATTAATATCCGCGTAAAATCGCGAGAAGCATCCTTCGCAAATTTTAAAATCTCGCCATTAAAATTAGGAGAAAAGTTCAACGTTTGCGATTTTATATTCTCGCAATTTGATACACACCAGCAGGATCGCGGAATTAGGTACTCACGTAATATAAGGAATTTACAGTATACTATTCCCCCTTCTATAATTCTGTGATTTGATTTACCGGTACAAATATGACATTAAGATGCTGACATATGTATTTCCCATTATTTCACACAATCATCTTCCCTAGCCAAGGTTTTCTGTTCCCACTGTTTATTTCTGTGATTTGAAGATACAACAATAGGACGATTAAATACACTGACCTGTAGGTGAGAGAGATTAGAGACATGAGTTCCGCAGCAGAGAGTTGAATCTATTCCATCTATAATGAGAACGCGGACAGGTCCAACGTGGTCGTCTGGTAGTCCTCGGCAACGAAACTATAGCCAATAAAAGATAACTAAAATTCTAAGACAGCACCGTATGCTTGCATACTCTCCTGGTAAATGTGTACATGTAGGTGTATAATCTTATAATTAAGCTTGAATTACAAAAATGTGTTCAAATATAGAACATATATGGTAACTGTTATTTAAAAACAATTCATATATTTAACCTTCTGTGAAGTCAATGAGTATAACACCTTGAAAGAAATAAGTTATTTCAATCTATGAAAATGTTTACAAATTCCGTTAAGACAATGTTTGATGAATTCAACATCTAATGTACCATTCATCTGTTTCTTTTTGATACGGCATCAATATTTTACAGCCGCTCACCTGTTTGAGTTCTGGGTCGTCTTTGTCATGGTACAGATGAGGTGTGACAGGAATGTTGGCCAGGATTCTCTCGTTGACCTCATTTTCCAGATCTTCTACCTGCTGGTCAGTCAGGGACGGAATGTCCAGCTCAATGGAGGATATGTTTTCACCCAGACACCTAGGGATCACACCAAATACAAATCATGATGAAGTGCTAACTGTTTGTGAGACGGATAATTTACTACTGTCTATTTAAATGGTGATTTCTCTTATAGACATACTGTAAACCAACTTTTCTCAAAAATTTGAAACGCTGATCTTGCAATTTATAAGTAAAAAATTAATTTTCAGAGACTTATTTTTGTGACACTCAATAATTTTGATTATTAAAATACAGAACTTGTTTGAAGTCCTAAGGAATATTCATCAAAACAAGGTTCTATTGTTACCAGTTAATGAAATTCATGTTTACGGCATAAGATTTAACTGCTATCGTAATTGCTATTTTTGCAGTGATCAGATAGCCTGCAAATTAATACTGCATTTAAATTTTTATCTATAGAATATCTTATTACAACACTATTTTATAGATTTTAAAGAAATAAGAATAAAATGTGGAAAATGTATGTATGAACAGATTGTAATATGAATGCAAAGTTCCTCACCATGAAGTTGTTGGGCAGCCATACATTTTTTCCGCTATTGCTGTGATCAAATGCTGTCCTGTAACAATGAATTGTAATGGGTAAACATTCACATTTATTATTTTTTCCTATTCATCCACTGCTTCAGTAATTTAGGTTAGAATTTACATAATTTACTATTATACAACAAATCAATTATAATGGACTAAAAAATAAGAAGTTTTTTTTAATAATTATGATTATTAAATAACATAAGACTTTGAAAATCCCCACAATACTGGGCAAAATCTTTTGTGTAATTCTCTTTTTATCTTACTTACGGTACATTTATAGCAAGGGGTGCAAGAGATTTATCGGCTTTCATTCTGAAAGTTTAAAAGATCTGCCTTTTATATGAACCTGTATGTTGCTGCATGTGGTCAAACCTCCTGTTCCAGTCTACTTTGAGATTAACTTCTGACCCTGGCTGTATCTCCTTGGTGACAAAATTTACAGAATCAGCACCACGCCTTGTGATGCGTAAAACTTCTACATCGTTGATCTAGACAAACAGAATTTATGAATGACGCATTCTTACTACTTGTATAAAGTAATATGCTGATATCATGGTTTAGTAGTAAATAATGACAGACAATAGCGAGAAAATAAGCATATCATTTACAGCTGATTTCCACCTTTTCAGTGGATGAAAAATACTGTAATTCACACAACGTTTAAGTAATAGAGTGAAAGTATTCAATAATTTATATGTAAATATTCTATAATGTGACATATCATTTGGCTTGGAGTAAGCACGTAGGTAATTGGAGCCAATGGTATTTCTCTTTTTTTTGTTCTCTATTCCTGTATATCAGAGTGAAATGGAGCAAATTCTTTTGATTAGCGGTAATTCAGACAATGGAAAAACTATTATGCTGAATTAAATATACAGGTTTTTGAATACTCCATTTTGAAAAGCACTCATTGGCTACACTAATATTTCAGATATGACAAACCTGACTTTTATACATATGATAATATTTGCTGATGAATGAAATGCAATTCTTTCAATTTACTCTAACATTTACAGACATGAATGCATGCAATTTTTTTTGGATTAAAAAACAAGACCTTTGAAATTACATTCCTTAATGAACTCTTACAGTTTGGTTTTTTTGTAGACATTTTGGGTTTTTATATGATGTTTAACATCACTTGCAGTTTGTTTTCATTTTCATTTAAATGTCATATGCCAGAGAGAAAACAGCATAGAGGTTCTGTGTGCCAAGTGAACCATAACCTGTAACACACTTATGCTTCAATTAATATAATTGTGTAGCTTAAAATCATTTGCAACTATTTTCCAAAGTATTTGATTCACTACAGTAAATGACACATAACTGCTTACCGTTAATTTACGTAAAGTACATATATATGTGGATGTCTGTAATGTTAACAATACTGTTAAATTACAATTAATAAAAATCTTCTTACCATTCCTCTATCATCTGGCTGTTAAAAAAAATGAAAGAAAAAAAAAATTATACAAATGATGATACTTTATACTGGTAATAAAAACTATGATACAATAATTACACAATAAAATTAAAGTACCAGTAACGCTTGTACATGTATATACTACCAAGGTTACTAAAGGAGCAGAGCAGACCATAGAGTAGAATAGGAGCAGAGCAGATCGTAGAGTAGAAGAGGAGCAGAGCAGTTCATAGAGTAGAAGAGGAGCAGAGCAGATCGTAGAGTAGAAGAAGAAGAGAGGAGGGGATCATAGAGTAGTTAAGTAGAGGAGAGGAGCGAATCGTAGACCCTTTGCTAGCCAGGATAAAAAGCAGAATGCACTGACTTGTGTTTTCATTTCAATATATTAAAATCATCTAGCGAAGATGTATTAAAATTGGAATGAATTTTTTCCTTAGAATAGCATGCGCATTGCCTTGATGGTTTTATTTTGATATACACATATTAAAATATTATAATATAAATTATTTTGATATACACATATTAAAATTGGCAAGAAAAAGAGAGGATGGGATCATAGAGTAGTTAAGTAGAGGAGAGGAGCAAATAGTAGACCCTTTGCTAGCCAGGATAAAAAGCAGAATGCACTGACTTGTGGTTTTATTTCAATATATTAAAATCATCTTCGCTAGCCAAGGGTTTACGATCCACTAGAGTGGATCGTAAACCCTTGGCTAGCGAAGATGTATTAAAATTGGAATGAATTTTTTCCTTAGAATAGCATGCGCATTGCCTTGATGGTTTTATTTTGATATACACATATTAAAATTGGCAAAGATTGTTATTGAGGAAATTAGTTTTGATCAAAAGTTGTTGCGATAGAAAGGTTTTGCTATTCCCCGTTCTACCTTCTGGTTTATTCTTTACATCTTCTACAGACCTGTCCTCCACCCTCCGGGAACAATATGGTGTCCTCGAGGATCACTTCATAGCCCCGTAACTTGTCCTTCTTACTTTTTCCAGGTACTGCCAATTCTGCAGGAGTACAGCTTTTCACTTTCGTCTGAAACTTTAAAAGAGAATAAAATGAAAAATTACCAGTCAAAAAAACACATGGTAATGGAAAGATGCAGTATGATTGAGTTAAAATTTGAATATTAATTTACATTCAATGAGTATTTCTTTAAGACAAAATTAATTGCTGTTCTTTTAAACCATAATCATGGCATTTATTTTGGTAATCTCAGCCAGTCTCAGAGTCGAAATCTAGAAAAATTTTCAGTCTGGACAAATTTAATTGAGATTATAGTCTGTCCGAAGATTTTTATGTAGAACATTTGGATGATTTTTAATAAAAAAAACATATAAATGCAACTGAAATCAATGAAAGAGAAAATATCTAAGATATCCTCATTGACACACTATGTTTTTGTAAACAGACTTCTTACGGAGATTTATAATTGGAAATGTTGACTTCTTTTCTCCATTTGAAGTCACTCAGAATAACTCCCACAATTTTTCAACGTTATTATCTGGGTACTTTCATTTCTAATGTAATGCAGAATCCCCGTATACTTTTTATTTTTCACTGTTTTAGCCGAGTATTAAAACCTGACTAGCAAGAGGGGGCATTTCAAAACAGAAATCGTGGGGGGTTTATACACTATTGAATGAACATGGTTTGAAACTTGAAGTATTAATAAATATCGCATAATTTCAGAAAATGTGCAGCATAAAATATCTTTGGAGAGAGTTAAGGATTTTGGTTTTTCACAGACACTTCTCTATTATCTTCGATTATCAATTTCAATGGAGAATACATGCATTTATTATTTTCACGTAAAGTGGACAACTTACCTCCTTGCAATAACTATTTTGTTGACAAGCAAGAGCCATTTCTAAAGTTCAGTAAGTTTGCTATGCTTATAATGTTATATGACACTACCAAAACCAAACTGAAAGTGAAAGAAGATTTACAGTAACCAATGAAAATGGATCACGTTGCCGGTGAGAACTCTTTTGTCAAGAAGATTCAGAAAGTTGTTTATCTTATCAGAACTTCTTTTGATTTTTCCCTAGGTTTGAAGATAAATAAAGTGATTTCCGTCAAACATGGAGGAGTACCTTGGTCTTGGGGCTGTTACTGCAATGAAAAGATTTTTCGTGTTGATTTCTTTAACTGTCTTATTTGACAGAACGTCGGGTATAAACATTTTTTATAGAACATTTTGTTGACAGTTTAATTTTAAAGGTATACTAAATATTGGTTAGCTTAAAAGGCCAATATAGATGATTATCATTTTCAAATTGAATTTATGATTTAAAATTCTATTGTCACATGATATGTAATTTGATTAAAAATGTATGACTAATTGTGGGTTAGTATATTGTTGATAAAGCATACTTTCATATGAGAAGGAATGTACCGGTATTTTATTCTAACCAGAGACATAAAAAAATCATGATAAATGTTATTTATGTCTTTGATCTAACTTTGTGTTTATTTAACTTTGAGGGATTTCTAAACTTCATACAGTGATTGAGTGCTTTTTCAAATCTTGCGGTTTAGTTTGTCAATCTGACTTTAGAAAAAGTCAACATTTTCACAGCTTGAAATTATGATATAGGAATGGTTGAATAGTAAAAAAAGAAAATATATATATTATATACTGGTGGTACTTACAACTTCCTATTCTCTTTTTCAAAGAGATTAATATATAAGATTTTGTAATAACAATCTGATGCTCCTCTGATTGCACCAATGCAGCATTAACCTTGCAATGAAGTCACTGAAAACAACAGATAATGTCTTTTGTAATATCTGTATGATTAATTCTGCTGTGTGAAATAAACATTTTTCATCACTTTTTTCATTAGGAGGATTTGATTATGAGTATGTTTCATGTGGATCAACATTGAAGCTGAAAAATAATTACCACGGAGTTCGTTTACATTCGCATGATGTTAAATATGGATCAGGAAGTGGACAGCAAGTATGTTAAGTTGTTAACTCATTAAATAGAGAACATGTTAAACATTGCTTAACAAATGCACTTAGATTCTTAAGCTGCACATATTTAAGCAAAAGCTTGTTGTGTGTATTCATAAAATTTTTGAAAAAAAAAAAATTGGCATATATATACAAGATTTGTACATCTTAATTTTTGCCATGAAAACTTAGCAAAATTGAATGGTTTTCTATTTTCGTATTCTAGTCTGTAACAGCAGTAGATTCAACTGATGACCATAACAGCTACTGGCAAATAAGAGCCAAAACTGGGACAGAATGTATAAGAGGGTAAAATTTGTTATTTTTATTTAACTCTGTGACTTACGATTTTATTTGGCTACAAAGTCAAATGCAATATATACCTATTTTCTTCCATTCTGTAGAAATCCCATTAAATGTGGACAAACTGTCAGACTTTTGCATGTCTCCACTCGAAGAAATCTACACAGTCATCATTTCCAGTCACCTTTGTCCAGAAATCTAGAAGTCAGCGCCTTTGGAGAAGAAGGAGAGGGAGACGAAGGTATACAAAAAAATATATACAATGTATATAAAGGAAGATGAAAGTAATATACCTGTATCACTGGATTTTTCTGAGGGTCACTATTTTTTGCAAACTTTAAAAGTATCATCTTAAATGCAAAAAAAAAAATCAATCACAAAGTCATCAATTTGAAAAATTAGGTAGCAACAATCAAATACCTTTATTCAACTATTCATACAAAAATTTGCACCTGTATGAATAACAATTTAATTACTGGTATACAATATGCATCCACACAATAAATTTGCTGTTTGACATCATGATATGAGATTTAGATAGATCGATGCAGGTATTTCAATACCAATAAGTAATGCCATGGAAGAAACAAATTCAATTCTAAATTTGTATATAATATACAAATGCCCTCTTTTTCAGGGGATCACTGGGTTATTACTTGCTCAGGGAAATACTGGAGTAGAAATGAAAAGATTCGGATAAAAAATGTTGTTACTGAAAAGTAAGTTTACATTTTTCATGCCTAAACTTTACTCTTTCACCTGTACTTGCCATTCTTGGTATTTTATTTCTAACTTCAAGATAAATTTTATTGCAATGAAAGCAATGCCATGGTAGGCATATTAAGGAGTGGGGAAGCTGGTACATGTACATGGCTTATGGAAGAAAAAATGGATTTGTATTTATCTAAGAAAATGTATATATACTAATAAGAATTTGTTTTCCTATCTCACAGTTACTTGCATGTTGCTGGGGACACTTTTGGTCGACCGATCCATGGTCAGAGAGAGGTCAGTGGGTACCCCTCTCCCTCCGAGATGAATTACTGGCAAGCAGCTGAAGGCATTTTCATCAAACCGTCTGAACAACCGCAAGGATCAAAGAATTCTCATGATGAATTGTGATGAAAAATGGAACTTAGTAATACTTTTACTATTTAATTGTGGGAATTTCTTTCGTGGGTAATTGTTTTGTATGAAGAAGAAAAAAAATTATGACTGTGTGATATAATTGAAACAGAAATATTTTTCCATGTAGTACGTATGTGTTGTTCTGTTAAAATTTATTCTTTGATATGGAACCATATTGCAGTACTTTGGTCTTGAAGCACATACCTGTGTGCAATCAATTTCAAACCATCAATGCTTTGTCTCTTTCTTACTGTAGTGTGTTGTATGTTTGATATCATCAAGCCATTTTTATTCCATCTCAGTATACATGTATCTGTTAATATTTTTAGTCATTTTCTCAACTCCATCTGACATCAAACATCGAAATATTGTCATCTTCAAGTCTTTTTCACAAGTTTTTTCGATTTTATCTCAATTTATTTGTAGTATTAATGTGAATGTTGTGTAGAAAACATGCAATCAAAATTGAAAAATTTGGGTTTTTTGTCTTCTTGATAAAATGTGGGTTAAAAGAAAATATGTATGAATATCAGGTTAAATGTTTTATTGTTGTTTATAGTTCATAAACTACTGCTTTTATTAGTCTGTTTTTGTTATTATGTTTTTGGTTGAAAATTATAATTTTCTAAATAAAAAAAGTTCTTAATTATAAAAATACCATAAAAACAAACCCAAGGAACACAAAAAGGGTTCAAATTACAAATGTACTTTAAAGGTATTTGGTTTAGGAGGAAGAACTTTATACGAGTACCTGATATATGTATAAAAATAGATTAATCATACAATAGATCAAATGTGATAGATGAATATACATGTACATAATGAGAGAAAAATGTAATTACCGGTAAACAAATATTCTTTAGACTAAGAAAAGAGCTAAATGTGTGATAATATAGAAATAACCATGAAAAGCATATTTAATTTTCACTCAGCTCTATAAAAAGGTGGTCAAGGCTTTAATATTTAAGATTTTTGTATTCATTTAATATATATACCCATTTACTCTGTATTGCAAAATTTCAGAGAAAAAGGTGCATAATTGCTGTACATAGTATTTGACATAGACGATGTGAAAAAATGCTCAGGTATAAATCAGTTTCTCTTATTTAGTTATGAAATCTTACATCATATTGGCAATGTACATGTATACGCACTGTCCTTCTTATCTCTATTTAAGAATATTTCTTATATTTAATAAAGAGTTACTGATAACGTATTTTACTTGTTAGTTTAAAAATTTCAACCCTCATTCATTATGCACATTTAAATGCTTTATATTTTAATTAATAAATGTGTACTGACTATATAGTACAGTACATGTAGATCTACTAAGTGTTTATGTCTGCATGTTGATTATTTCATAGAAAACAAAATGTTTCCAAGTCATGGGTATCTCTATCTTGTTTGAAGTACATGCTGTGCTTCACTCTATACTTCAAAATAAATTTAATTATTATTTAGATTGCATAATATGAACAAAACCTCATCAATTATTATAGAGAACTCAATCATTGTGGGATTGAGTTCTTATTTTGATCTGTCTGTAGTTCAAAGCTTTACTTGCCTTAACAATACTTTGTAATTATAATCTGTCATTATGCAATGCAACACACAATAAAGAAAAGGAAAAAAATAACAAAGGAAAAAGATCTGACATTGTTGCATAATATTTATTTTGTTCATTATTAGGCTGTAGGGATAGTTTTTCATTTTGTACAAGTTCTAAAAGTTAAAAAATTCCACGTGGAGGTTTCCCCTCCATTAAAAACCCCCAATTTTTAGAATTGGTTTACAAAACATTTGAGCAAAGAGACCGCATGCTGTTTTCCCTATTGGCACCCCATAAATTTCTGTGACGTCACGTCGAATCCGCCATGTTGGTGTTACACATTGAGGTGAAAGAAGTCGTCATTATCGGTGTATCGCCACACAATCCTTGAATCTGGCCGTTAAAGAAAGTTTACAATCATTGGGACATTCAATGTGTAACAACGTACTGGTAAGTATAAATCAAAATGTATTTTGCTGTCATGAAATATTCGGAAATAATGAAAAAAGAAAGAAATCTGTTCAAGCGAAGGTTCAGCGCGTTCACATTCCTAAGTGAAAATTAAACAAGATTTGTACATTTTTAAATAACACAGATGGTGAGAATGGTTTTATTGATAAATTTTGATAGGATTTTAACTAAAATCATGCTTAAAACATTAATAAAAATTGTATTAAGATATCGTTATCGTCTCAAAATGCGTTGTGTGAAAAGTTAGAGTTCCCTTAAAGGTCCCTCAATAAATTAAAAAGTGAAATGAACTTGTAAACTTGATGTTCATTATATGTAATTTCAGTGCAAGGTAGTTGACTCAAAACGTCACCCCTTTCCAGTTACACCTGTTTAAGATTAACAGAATAAAACATTGCCCTTAAAAAATCTAGGTATGAAGGAAATTGAAAACTTATGATGGGGTTAATGACATCTTTTTTAAATATATTTTGTGTTTGGTTCCATTGCTGGTGCCAATTTTGATTCTAAACCACTGCAAGTTGTAGCAGGCATAATGGGCAATATAGGTTTGTTGGCATTGCAAGTCCATTAGATTGATTTAATGAAGACAATGCCAAGCGTGTGTTGGTTGAGATTGTCTGGTGCATTTGTTGATGGATTATCATGTTTGCTCAGAATATAGGGGTGGGATGCATAATGATCTAGACTACATTAGCTGTATTAAGTCCACAAAGAAATAACATGATTTGATACAGGTACCCTTCTGTAAAGGGCAGAAATGAATATTGAGTATTATACAATTCGTAAATAATCTATACAGGGGTGTTTTTGCAGAAAAAGAGCTGACCCATTTTTTGGCCCATGGATTTTATTAGAGTGTATTTAGTCATTACCAAATAAGGTCAAAAGAGTTTGATCATTTGACGGCAATCAGTGCAGTAATGGTAAAATGTCACTGTTGCCATTATCTGTCATAACTAATTCGGATTTATCATTATATTATTGTTTTTAATGTATATGCCTCCAGAGGGCCCATGAATAAACACATCTCATGTAAGTTACTAAAAATATATGCAGAGATGCCATACTCCCCGATTTGGGTGAGATGATGATCTGCATGTACATATATACATCAAGTCCCATCAATTTCGTTGAAAAGACAAAGTGATATGAACTTAAAAGAAAAAATCAGTGTAGTAAATATGTACTTAATTTTATTGCAAATGATATAGCTATATACATTTCTGCAAAGTTATGACAATTTTATATTTCTCCACAATGGGTATGAAGAAATGTGTACTTTGTAAAACTTTTTCCTACAGCATCAATTGTTACAGAGGAAATGAGAACAGCTCTTCTCTCTACCTTAAATTTGCTTTCTGTGGAGGTAACTAATCAGAAATCACCATTAATTGCTTCAACTGAGTTATTTAGTTGCTTTTATGTTGACTGGTCTGCAATTGAAGTAAAACTGTTGCAAAAAGGAAGCATTCATGGCTCAACTATGTATATTTTACTTGAAAACTTTCAAAACCTTCCATGTCAGAGCAGGAAGACCAGAAAGTGGAGCATCCCTTTACAATAAGCCCTCACAATAGTACATAGTCTACATACAAGTCAGATGCACATTCTTGAATATACATGTACAATTGTACTATAATTGAACTATATACTGGTTTGTTAATTGTCCTTATCACATGGTACCCCATGATATGACATCAAGCGCAATACTCATACGCACTAGTTACAGTCAGAAAAAGTATTGTAATTTGTAAATACATCAAAGTTGATAATTTACATGCATTTGTTGATCAATCAGTACTTGAATAGGTTTGGGATTGAATTGTAAGTAATCCATATTCTGCATCTAATTGTACTGGCAAATAATTTGTACTGCAACATTTACTTTGTAATTTCCATTTTCAAACCCTTCCCAGTATTTTCCACTTGGACAAATAATTTTTCTGGATTAGAATTAACTGGTTTTTACCAACGTTAGTTACCACCACTGGCATTTCCTGGCCAACCCTTATTTCTGCTTGACCTATAAAAACTTTATCTTTCAACACCATGCTTGCATCCTTTGCAGTCTGGGCTTTAAGAAAGACGGGTGTCAGATGAATCAAATTGAGTGTATAATATCGTGTTAGTATCAAACTAACACGTGAATTGTATGTTGCTTAGATTTACCATGAAATATTGTGCATTTATTTAATTCAAAACAAATACTTATTGTAACATAAAAAAAAATCAAAAGAAAAATTATCGTATAGATGATTAGAATTAAATTGTTAGTTTATTTGATGACGTGAAGAGTTGGCAGTCTGACGTCAACTCCATCCTGAAGCAAAGACCTCCTCTGGGAACAAGCGCTATGTGTCATTTCAATTACTCATGTTTTTCACAAATTTCATGAGTGGTTGTGTATTGATTGAATTGGTGAGACAGGCAGTGTTGCAGGTTAAAGTCTGCACAAAAACATCAACATGTTTAACACAGAAAGAAGTTGGTCTGTATTTCAGGAATGTGTGATGATCATGATAAGTCAGCTTGATATTATCAACTCAAAAAACACATGAATAATTCTTTGAATTAAGAAAAATTTTAAAGATATTAACAGAACATGCCTTCTCCTTCTCCGGGGTCTACAATAAATATGTGTAAGTGTTGCTTGCTCTCTAAGAAAACACAACCAGTGATACAAGTACTTCACTAGTACTGTGGTGTTTTACAAGGTTCATTTGGTAAGGTGACCAACGTGGTGAGAAACATGTGATTGGAGGATTACCAGTTCAGCCCTGTACCGTCTTGTACAAGTCGACAGGCACCTGTTGATTTAGGGTCACAGCTCTCTTACTATGATGTACAGGTAGATAAACCAAGGAGAGAGGGCTCCTTTCAAGTTTTGATAGCTTAATGCTAACAGGTTATACTACATAAAGAGGCTGGGGTACAAGTATTATCTGGTGGATGGGTGTGTCCTTTAGGTCTAACACAATATTTGCTGTAACAATTGGATCATGGTGTGTTAGGGAAGTTTTTTTTTTTCAAGCAGTATAACAGTATATATTCTATTATAGGTAAATAAGACAAACCACCTTGACATATGAAATATTGTACATACCGTTATACGTTCTGTATGATATTAAGACTGAAGTATTTGTTGCGGTGACAAGTTGCCTTGCAGTAATTATAAAGGTCACAGGCATGGTTAACCAGTTCTGTCGCTTACATGGCAGGAAAGCAGGTCTAGTGAGACTGCTCTCATCAAAGAGATGAAGGGAAAAAAAACAACTACCCTTGACATTTTTACATACATGGTGTCACCTATTTTCTAAAATAGGTTTAAAGAGAGAACTTTTAGGAAGTTGTGTGAGAGTGAACATTGTTTGCAGTTTAATTGCCCTGTTAAGATTCTGATCTGCTAAACACTTCATGAAAGTTGCTGATAAAAGGTCAAGTGTTGTTTATCATCATTTACATGTGTCATTGTTTGTTAGAGGAACCCTGGGTGATTTTTTCCCCACTGCTGCACTGCTATTTATAGCTTAGTGTACATGAATATTTTTATCAGCTCAGTGACACTGGATCATTAAATCTGGCTATATCAAAGAAGCATGTGCTTCATTCATGATTTGTTCAAGTTCATTGTAACTCTCGGTATGTAGAGTTTGAAAGACCCGGTGGATAGATTAAAAAGCCTGAATAGTGGTTATTTACTTGCGGGATACAAAATTACAAATTCACCTGGTGGTCTGGGAATTTAGTCAAGAGGAAGTTGTACAGACAGACTATTCAGGAGTGAAAAGCAAACCATGTGAGCAAAACGATGTGTGATGATTGTATGAGTACACACAGATAAGATGGTGATTTTGTGAATTTTGTGTAAAATCACCTGCTCGATGTAATTGAGAATTGACTTAAATAATACTGTCACAAGGGAACATCCCAAATTTATTAGGAACAATACAATCTCTATATTTTTATCACGAGTTCTTGGAAGAGACACACATACACACGCACAAGTTGGAATTGGGCCACAAGTGTTGACTTGTTGTATTCATTATTGTGGCTGACAGTGCTCTATAAACATGTTATTTGTTGTTATGAGCTGGAAGAACAAATCTGCATTCCATCTTCACATATAATTGTTTACATCTGCCATGGTAGGAGCGTCATACTTATTGTGTGCACACAGACATTGAGAGATATTGTGTTGGTTTATCGTTCAGTGTGTTCAAAGCTGGAGAGAAAGTTTTGCTGCATAAATCCTGATACAGGTGAGAAGATTGGAAAACCACAAGCTTACAACTGCAGCATATGAAATTTGTTTATATATTAACAACTTTTGTAGTGTTTATTGATTGTAGGATTAGTAAACAGGAAACCAAACAATTTAGCCCAGCAGTTTTTGTCGGTGGGAATCTGGACTGTTATTTGCACCGCTGGGAGATACATATGTACTGTTTAATGGTACAATTTGATTGACTAGTGACACAGTGGCCAATTTTTGCAGTGGAAATAGGTAAATTGGATAGGTGTGATTGTTTAGATATGTCAGAAGTGTCTGACAGATCACCTCTACAAAGTTTGAGTGATTAACCCTAATTGTGATTCAAGGTAGAGGAGTGACACCTTGTGTTATATAGTATGGCTGCTTAAGAAAGGACCAGGGCAGTGTTCTGTTGTTTATCTGTTGACCACAGTTTGATCATTGAGGACTTGACCTAAATGTAAGGTAAATGCCTGAGGATGTCATATGATAAGTGACAGGAATGAATGGAAAAACATCTTCTTAACTGTGACCTTTGTGTGGCCACATTGTTTGTGAAGAGAGACAAAACTAGGCTTGTTTTTACAGCAGAATAGGAAATTACACAATGATGTTTAATTATCTTTTTTTAACATTTAGGTTTTTGGTGTAATTATCATTTTTAACAATCAGGGTTTTTTTGTGTCCTTTTTGGTCTGTCATAATTGTGCATGCCTTGTCATTCAGGGGAATGAAAATGTGGAAAAAGTCTTAAAATAGAATTGAATGAACCTGTCACCTCTAAATATAGACCTCATTGTCACACTTTGTTCTTGGAACAACCATCTCCGGCCTCATCTAATGTTTATTTATGCTGAGTATGGAGTAGTGTGGTGTTTAACATTCTAAGAGTGGAATGTTAGCTAATGAACATTTTCTTAACCATGCATGAAATAGTTGAGATATTTTAAATGTTTCTTTCCTTGTCTGCAGATTCAAATATTAGATGTCAAAGCCTTGGGAGTATCTAGAATATTGGGTTAGTCAGTTATCAGTGGGGTTTATTGAATTTTGCTGGTAATATTGTTTGGGATAAGATGAAATAAACAATAAGTGCAGCTTTGGTGATGTTTGTGGGTTTAATCTGTGGAGGGAATGATTGCGCTACACCCAGCTTGCATATCACTAGACTGTTGTGAGTGACAACGGGAGAGGAGATTTGAGCTGTCAACAGATTGTTATGAATTTGCAGTGTTTGTCTACTCAACTCAAAAATAAGAATCAGTGCTTGCTTTGACTTCCTTGTTTATGAAGTACTTCTAACCACATGATCGCATTCTTTTCTTGGAATTAAATATTAATCTCATAATTACAAAACATGCAGTGTGTTGATGGATATATTTTTGTTTTTTACAGTTGATGAGAGACCCACGTGGACCTGTAACAGTCAGGGGCAAATTTGTGACCGGATTTGTACTATGTTCATCTCTCCTGAACTGCTGGCAGCACACTGAGGTAAGGGGGTCATAAGTGGAAGGAGGGGGGGGGGGGGGGGTGGCGGGTCAGGATAGGCACCTGTATATAGTGCATAGTTTGATTCCCCATTATCGCTAGAGATTTACTGGTAGAGATGTATTAATTATTAACTAAAAGTTCACTGCCTATTTCTTTACTTGGTAGATGTGCACAAGACATTCCAAGCTTTATTTTCTTTCCAATTATTTGCCATGATCTAAGACTTCTTTTTTGTATAGGACATATTACTCAGCACATTCATGTTTATAGGTTGTCATTTGTGTATCTATATAATATGCATGTTTAATCATTTAATGTAATTTTTGCTTTGTCATCCTCTGAAACCTTTGTTGAGTGTTATCTTATGCCGGGTAATAAACCAGCTGAACTATGACAAGTTCTTTAAGACTGATAGGTGTAAGGGTGCAGCGGTACAGAGAGAGTCTGGGGAGAGCTGCCTGAGTACAGGGTGGTCTCTGTCCTACACAGACTGTGTCTGCGGGACTGTCTGACAGATTACTTTATTTATGTGAAATCAGAACTTACTGCGTGAGAGACAGAGAGACGGAACAATGGGACACAGAACTTCAGTGGGGATTTAGCTACAGGGTGGCACCTTCTCTTTGGGTAATGATGGAGATTATGAATCAGCAAGGATCTTTTTGGGGGCCTGTCATTATGTTGTTAAAAGATCCTACAAGGTTAAGAAGAGATGATAGAGTTGAACAATAGGTCTTTACCTGTATACAGATAGGAGGCTATTGGCAATGAACTTTGAAAGCGGTGGGAACAAGAAGACATACATCTCTAGAGTGAACTGTCTGGGAGTGAACTGTCTGGGAGTGTCCCAGTGTAAATTAGCATCTTAGTAATTAGTCTTTTTTTTATTTCATGTACATGGAGTACAGTCCAAAGTTTATAGTAGCCATTAATAGGTATTGTGTGAATCAAGGATGTATATACATGTACTTTATAAGCATATACTTAGCAAATATGTCCTTGTCTGAATGTAATCTATTTTATGTGCCTGCAAGATTACCTTTCATATACCGGTACATTGTTAGTTGCTTTTAGCCAAGCAAAATAAGATTTATTACAAATACCACTACCAGCATATTTTAACATGAGAATTATTTAAGTTTGTACAGAGTACAGACCATGCAATATTGCAGGTACATTAATGTTTTTTCAGGATTTGAATTTTATGCACTCACTGAAAGAGAAACTGATTTCTTGCCCACATTGACAAAAATTAATTTTCATTCATTCAAATTGTCAATTTTCTTTATGATGTTGTGAAAATATTGTTTTTGTTTTATCTTACAGTTCAGAAGTAATTTTGGTCACACCTATATGGAGTTTGTCACAAATAGTGGCGACTACTGCCAGGCTCAACACGTATAAAACGTAGGATAGGAAAAATTTTCAGTAGCTGCCAAATTCTCGGTGCTTCAACCTCGTGTTTTGTTCATTTTGAGGACCGCTTTTATTTCGCCGAACACTGATGGGGTAATTGTACAAGCTACTGTGGGGACATAGGATTCCACCCATTTGTCTTTCATCTACAGAAAATAAATATTCATGCACAGGATGGGACTTCCCTGAACCTCGATTATTTTAGTCCTTTACACAGCATATGTGTGGTTTTGGAGTGCCCTCAACACTATTTTCTTGTAACATAATATAGCTCTTGAGGCTGCATTGGAACAGCTTTATCTATATTTTTTCATATTGGAGTATAATCTCGACTGTAAATGACCGCCATGAAAGCCAGACGCCCAGAACCCGCTGAAATCGAGTTCAAGAACATGCGATTCTTGATTATGGATCGCCCAACAGATGCTACAATGGAGAAGTTCATTGAGGTGTGCACTTATTATTACATCATAATACTCCAACATAAATTGTGTCAACTATTTCTGGAGTCTTACTTTAGATAATTATTGTTGCACATGTACATTGAAAGCCAAAGCTTGTATCACATCATGCATAAAAATAAATATGTGTTTCAAATACTTTCAACATGAATATTTCAATTAGAAATTGAGAACTGCTTTATGAAATCTGTATTGTAAAATTAAAGTAATGTTTGAAATCTTTAAAGCTCTTGGTATAATTTTTCAAACATTTGAAAAAAACGGAATAACTTTCTTTATAGATATTCATTCACTTTATTTAGCTAATCATTTCTAATTTGTATTTTGCAGGAGCTGAAAAAGAGAAGAGTTAAAGATGTAGTCCGTGTTTGTGAACCAACCTACAAAACTGAAAAACTTGTTCAAGAAGGAATACGAGTACTGGTGAGTTTGATACAAGGGTGAAAGACCCAGCTGTGGTTCCAGCTCAGTTACATGAAAAAACTGGTATAAGGAAGAATGCCTGTAATGCATTGAGAAGGTTGAACAGCCAGTCTATCGATGGTTGTTGAGCACTGCATGTACTGGGAAAGAAATGTTGAAGTAGGAACATAATAATCAGATTGAGAGCTCATAAAAAGGATATTGAAGCAAGTCAATGAAAAGGGCTGGATTAAGAAAAAGTCTAGTCATGCTATGTATACCTTGTGTACTGGAAATCTCAGGATACTCATAACATAACTTGCCAATCAGTTCATCAATCAGAAGCCATGGTTGATTTTCAAATGAACTACCAATCAACTTGATGGACAGCTGTTCATATAGTCATGTACTTGACTTCCTTTGGACCCACTTTTCTTTTCTTACCAAGTACAGTTGATCTGTCAAACTTGGTATTATAAAAGGCTAAAGAAATAATAGATTGTTATGAAATGTCAGTAAATTTGGATATGCAAGTATTTGATGTGCACAAGTCTACTACATATTGAGGAAGTAGATTGGGTCCTATGAATCATTGGAATTTCGTATAAACCAGTCGGGGGTTACTTTAAAGGTTGCATTGATAAAGTGTACTGGTATGTAAAGTGTGTATCTGGGACAGAATGTGCAGTAAACAATGCAATGAAGTAAAATATCTTCCTTGTTGAGGACAAGTTGATACATCACACACAGCCACTGGTTGTTGGAACTATCTAACAACACCAGAACATGCAATATATACACTTTTGTAATTAGCAATTTATAATGATATGGGAATGCTAGATGTAACCTAAATATAAATTGGAGATTTTATTGGATTTTTTATGGGAAAGCCAGGGGGTCGGTTTTATTAAAAGACACAGCTCATCTACTGTGCTATGATCATGTCCACTGATCCATGGCATAGTCATGATTCTGGCATTCACAGCTTTGCTATTTCCTGATAACTATATTTATTCAATGGTTATGAAACTCAAAACAAAAAATGTGTTTACAGTGTGTTCATTTTATACCGTAATACCTGGGTAAGATCAATAAAATCTAATTCTGCTGGTGTTCACTCGATCAAGCTGTTTGTGCTGCTTTTACATTTTTACATATACAATGTAAGTAATAGATTGTGTGTATCGAGCATGAAATGTTTAAAGTTATAGGTTCAAAGGATTAATATCGGAAAGACCTTGCTTCATTTATTCTCAGACAGTTAACCTTCATGAGTGCATTTTTTAAAAAACCTCACTGGATTAAGATTGAGTGACCAGGAGGGGAAACTATCGTATAAAATACACAATGACTGCACAAAAACTCTTACATCAGCTATAATAAGTCTGATCTTTGATCAATATTGTACCGGTACAATGCTTTACCTGTTTCAGTCAGGGAATTGATCTCTAGAAAGTTCAGTGTTCGCTTCATCTACACTGATAAATATCCTGTCAATAGTATATATTTTTTATTTTCATATTTTTAGGACAAGTACACAGAGTATAAAACATGTTTTTATACACTGATAAACATCATGTCATTTCTCATTAGTATATAGGTACTCTTTATATAATTCATATGTTTAGGACGTACACAGCAGGAGAATAAATAACATGCTTTTATACACTGATAAACATCATGTCAAAAGTATGTAGGTACTCTTTATATATTTCATATGTTTAGGACAAGTACACAGCATGAGAATAATTAACATGTTTTTATAAACTGATAAATTCCAATAGTATGTAGGTACACTTTAAACTGTATGTGTTTAGGACATAGAAATATATGCAGAATGAAAAAAAAAGTTTTGTATGTATGTCAGGTGTGTATTAAATAAAATTCCCGCTCCATTGTTTAGGATTGGCAGTTTGATGATGGTAATCCACCACCAGCAGAAGTGGTGGATGAATGGTTTAACCTGCTCAAGACCCGCTTCAAAGAGGAGCCCGGCTGCTGTGTGGCAGTCCACTGTGTAGCAGGACTAGGGAGGTAAGAACTCTGAATGTCAGCCTCTACAAGGAAGATTAAGGTCTTCTGTTTTGTTAGTAAGCAGATGATTTCATTTAATAGTTGGATTTTCTAATCCTTGTCTGTTTTGTCCAAAATAAAATGTGTTCATTCAATGCTGCAAAGGTTTTACGAGAAAAAGTTGTATCTATTATGATTAATCTTAAAGAAAAAAGCAGAAATAGGGAAAATAAGATTATCTGTGTTCTTGTATTTGTTTAAATTGCCGATTCATTTTTTATGAAACAGAATTTTTAATATTCCTGTAAATTTTTTAAAACTATGTGTGACAAATAGCTTATAAATTTTTGCAGAAATGGGGAAAATAAGATAATCTGTGTTCTTGTATTTGTTTAAATTGCCAATTCTTTTTTTTATGAACCAGAATTTTTAATGTTCCTGTAAACTTTTTAAAACTATTGTGTGACAAATAGCTTATAAAATTTGCAAATTTTCAGGAAGTGTGCATTTGCAAGATGAATTTTTACTCTTGTTTCATTCAAACCCTATTTGTGTTAGGGATACTATTCAGGATTAGTATAAAATGATTAGGTTTTGTTTTCTATTATTTTTTTTTTAATACTGAACTTCATACCGTTATTGTCTTTGTAGGGCTCCAGTTTTAGTTGCCCTTGCATTGATTGAATGTGGAATGAAATATGAAGATGCTGTTGAATTAATCAGAGAGTAAGTTAGATATGCAGAAATATAAAGCTGGGTCTAGATTTGTAATCTTATTAAGCATAAGGATGGAAAAAAGAGAAACAAATCAAGCAATTTTAAGTTATACTCGTAGTAAAGAAATGTATTTTTTATTTGACAGACTATGATAATTTCAACTTACAAACAAGCAAATAAAAACTGTTTAAATTGTTTACCTCAGTAAAGTCTTCATCTTTTAATGTCTAATTGTTGACAATGTCAGTGCTAAAGTTCCTTAGTTTTAATAAATGAACTATTTACACTGTGTATATGAAAGATTCGAAATAAGAATGCTCCCCTCTTTTTTCTATAGCAAGAGACGAGGGGCAATAAATGCAAAGCAGTTGATGTTCCTTGAACACTACCGTCCAAAGTCTCGATTGAAGCAGAGGGGCAACGGGCATAAGCAGTGCTGTGTAATGTAAACTCCATAGGACTGAAATTGTGTCATTTGTAGCGTTCATTGTCTATTTAGTTCTCTGAATTCAATTTATACATTGCTGAGTTTGTGATATTTCTATCTTTAAAAAAAAATGAAATATTTTCGTTAATATTCCACTTGTTTCGTGTTGTAGTTATTTAAATAATCCAGTTTTAGCGTTATTCAGCTTTCCCATCAGTGATATGGACTGTGTTGAAGTTATAGCTTATCCCCTAATGTCAGCAGTATTGAAGGCTTATTTTTTTGTTAACTTTTTAATGAAAACTTTAAGATTAATTTCAGAGATATACCTTGTATTCCTTATATGTTTCTCCTAAAATTCATAATTTTGATTTTGGAATTTTTGAAGTCTGTTGAGTTGGAGCTATTTTGTTAATACCATCATTCGCCATTGTCCTCAGACATGTACATCCGTGAAGGATACTGTCAACACTGATTCTCTCATTGGTTGCTTGCCATGCAGTGATAAAAATGTGGATTGTGTTCAAGAATTATAAATTATTACCACATTGTTATCATAACATTTCATGAAATTATCACTGCTTCGATGTTTTCACTTATCTCTTGCGTGTCTCCGATGTAAGTATCTGGAGGAGGAAATTGTTGTCCGTGTCAAAGCAAGTCTTTTAATTAATATTTGGTGATTGGTTTTTAGTCTCTAAATTTTTTCCCCCCATTTTTGTTTGTTATTCATTTGTAATTATAAAGTTGAGCCTGCTGTCATTGTCCATTATTGAAATGATAGACTGAGGGATAGGATTGGAAAATGGAATATTCTTTCTTTTGATATTATCAAATTTTTTTCCCTTTCGATCAAACGTCTTCAGACAATAATATATGTATAAAACTATTAGTTATGATTTCTTGAATGCAATTTCTAAACACTTAGATCAAACCAACAGGTTTTGAAAGAAAGTGGAGTAAGACCTTAGAGAACATTCATTGTACACCCTATATCTAGATTTATATATATTTTTAAACAGTTCAAAAAGGAGTATTTAAACTGTCCTTGAACTAAACTCCCACTAAATGACTTGAATTGGAGGTTTTCCTAGCATTGGACATATAATTGGTGCTTCCCCCTCCTAAAACCCCTAATGTGAGACTTGAAGAAACTTTTAATGTTTTAATGTATTGAGGCCCTAATTGTACCTACTTGTATAAGATTTGAATGATAATGCCTTTTATTATATATTTTTTCATATGCATTATTACTAGTGGTGTACATATAAGTTATCTGTATGTATATTAAGGGCAATAAAAACTAATTCAAATATACCAGAATTATGTTTTCTCTTTGTTTGTCATCTTCCGAGTATGTTGTAGAAGATCTGTAAACTTGATAGATGTGTTATAAGTGATTGTTAATTTCAATCATATACAGTTTTTAGCAATCAGTTAAAAATTAGATTGTAAATGAAAACTGTCCTAAGATTCGCTATAGTGGAGGAGCATTTTTACAAGTCTAATTTTAATCGGATTTAAGTTTTTTGTTTCTATATTAGCAATTTTTTCAAAGGCTGCCAAACAGTTGTCAATTTTGTATATCTTTGTTGATGAGCAATGCCGTGGTTTTCTTTGCCAAAATAAAACATTTATTGATGATTTAAAAAGTTTATTAACCAAAACTTGAAAAAACGAAGAAAATCAGACGTCTTGTATTATATATTCATTATGTAAATGAAAGAAAAAGTGAGCAATCTCAAATACCCCAAATTGTTTCTGTACTTTATTCAATACTGCACAGACGTTCAAGTTTAAAAGAACCAAAATTTCCAGAGAAAACTGAAGTGGAATTTGAAGATCCTGATGAAACTATCCACATCTATACACATTGTGTCTGGTTAATAAGAATTAAAACTCCTAGAAAAATAATATCAGAATTTCCTGGTATTAATTATGCCCATTTACATAGAGTGTCCTAAATACCCACAAAGTATCACCAAATTCTATGCGGCAGTTAAAGGGGAGTGGGGCTAACAAAGAGCAGGTCTGACGAACGGGTCAAAAACTATTACCCCCAACAACTTGTTGCTCTGAGTACTGTTAAATGTTATTTTGAGTACATGTGATTACAAATGTGCATGCCGATGCGGATTGCTTACAGGTAATATTATCAAGCAGTTCATTTGAATCAATGCGAAACGTCAAAATCTTCAAGGAAAGATTATTCTTCCAAATATACCACGTAGAAATCCACCATCCTTGCATCTAAACGTGGTTAATTTGAAATGAATTATATTTCGTAGATGGCGTTCACATCTATAAAAAAATACCATATTACACTTGCGATGTGGGAGAAACAACCCAAGCCACCTAAATTCGGAACCAACGTTGCAGGTACTTACCATCTTTAGAGGGCCTCTTGTTCTTTTGAGCAGTCAGACTCATGCAGCCAAAGAGTGTGGATGGTGCTCCAGCACATGACATTGTATTGACTGTATCCTAACCTTTTAAACGTCTGGATGTTCTTTGGGCCCAAAGATTTTATATAATCCACAGTCAAATGCTTTTCAGAAGAGGCTTAATTGTATGACTTACGCTGTATCGCGCAAATCATCCATGATGACTGTTTTCTGAAATCGTCAAGACTTTCAGGATTATGCATGTACAGTGTTCACCTGTCGAGTAGTTCATTATCCTGTAACTACTTCAGTATATATATGGTTTAGTTCTTTAGATTTGTGTAACATTGTGAGAGTAAATTGATGAAAAAACCCCAGTATATTGCAAATGGCCAAATGTTGTAAATAGCGCGAACAAGGTGTTCTAGACTATGTACCGGGGTTTCGGGTTTAGCTTGTTCAGCTTCGATCAAGTGAGCTTTTCTGATCCCTATTATCCGTCGTCCGTTTGTCCGCCCGTCTGTCCGTTCGTCTGTAAACTTACGACATTTTTTACTTGTTCTCTATAACCACTGAGTTAGGTAACAATCATTATGTATATATATATAATCATATAGACCCAAGCGCCTGTGAAAAAATTCCAAATCCGTCGTTATATCGGAATTTGAAAGTGTACATTTATCGTTTTGACCCTTTACTTACAATTTTAGAGTTTCCGATGGTAAGAAAACTAGCAGACTACCCAAAAAAAAAAAATGATTTCGATATCGAAAACTAAAGTCATCGGTGTGATATGTAAGAAAATTTTGTCTGAACTGTAAAAAATATTTTACAACAAACATTTCTCATAATCATGTATACACATGGTAAACGTCTGAATTTGTTAACAGGTATCTTATGTATGGTACTGGTTGTAATGATTGCTATATCAGAAAGCGAATCTATGTCTCTTAATGAGCATAGCTCGGATGATGAAATTGAGGACGAGGTAAGTTTTTTTGTTATATACATTGTGTACATTTACAAATTGCCGAACCATCCACAATAAATATTTATGACGTTTTACTTAAACACAACTTTGTCCTTGTAGAATGTAGATTCTGTATTTTATAAATTGAATATGATGTACTGCATTTGAAATATGAAAATGATCATCATTATTACAAACAATACCTACAGTACCTATCAGACCCAACCTAACAGAAAGTAAACCCCAACTAAACCCTGGGTTTACTTTCTGGGTTTACTCTGGGTTTACTTCGGGTTTACTAGAGTGGACCCAGAGTAAACCCAAAGTAAACCCAGAGTGGACACAGAGAGTAAACCCAGTCAGAAGTATACCCCTGAAAGCAGACGTTAACTGTGTATTCGGAATATACAAAGGGTAGGAATTACAGGCAGTAGAATGGTAAGATAAAATACTATACTCTGTCCCGAGTTTTTGCTTCCACCACTTTTTGCTTGATATTTCAATAATAGTAAATACCTTTATGCTCAAACAATGTTCATCCACTAATATAAAAAATGTCCAGATTATCTGTTTTGAAACGCCCCCTCTACCGCCTCAGATTTCAATACACATCCCGAAATTGAAAGTCTACGGAGATTTTGCATTGCAATAGCCATTAATAAGCCCGGATGATAACGTTAAAAAATTGCGCGATGTATTCCGAGTGTATTCCGAATGGAAAAAAGATGTAAACATTCCCCATTATAAATCTCCGTAAGGAATCTGTTTTCGTTCCTGTGAATTTTTCTGAGTGAAATGGGATAATTGTTCAATGAAGAAATCTTGGATATATTCTCTTTTAACGATTTCAACTGTATTTCTTTCACAAGTATGTGTAATTTTATTAAAAATCATCAAAAAGCGATGGAAGCAATAACTTGGGACAGACTAGTCTGCTTCACACTTCAGTGCATACAGTTGACCTCAAAAGCAATTTCAAAGTAAACCCAAAGTAAACCCCGAGTAAACCCAAAGTAAACCCCGAGTGGACCCAAATTTTCAAAAAGTAAACCCAAAGTAAACCCAAAAAGTAAACCCGGGGTTTAGTTGGGGTTTACTCTGGTGTTAGGTTGGGTCTGATCGATACTGTACAGAGGTCTTTTAGTTTATTTACAGATTGTCGAGAGATTTGAAAGAGGTAAGGTGTTTGTAAACGTCTATCCGAAAAAATGAGTTGTCTCTCTTTGAATACATTATTTATATATATATATATATATATATATATATATATATATATATATATATATATATATATATATATATATATATATATATATATATATATATATATATATATATCTTTTTTTTAAGCTGCCGGTAAGGACCATAAACATCACAAAAAACATCACCATAAGCATGACAAAAATAAGAAAAATCACCACAAACCAAAGAATGGCACTGTGTCTGACAATTCAAATAAGGTAAAACAAAAATATCAATCAATTAAATTGAATTGTAAAAATGCAAGCTACAGTTTTCTCATTTACGTTTTCACTATTGCAAAATGAATGCAAGAAATGGCCATGTGAAAAGACGATATATGAAGTCTTTGTTGGGAGGCCACTATACTCTGTCCAGAGTTTTTGCTTCCACCACTTTTTGCTTGATATTTCAATAATAGTAAATACCTTTGTGCTCAAACTACGTTCATCCACTAATATGAAAAATGTCCAGATTATCTGTTTTCAAACGTCCCCTCTACCGCCTCAGATTTCAATACACATTCCAAAATTGAAAGTCTACGGAGATTTTGCATTGCATCAGCCATTAAGAAGCCCGTATGATAACGTTAAAAAATTGCGCGATGTATTCCGAGTGTATTCCGAATGGAAAAAAGATGTAAACATTTCCCATTATAAATCTCTGTAAGAAAATTGTTTTTGTTCCTGTGAAATTTAATGAGTGAAAATATATAGTAAAAAAATAACAATTATATTTCACATGATGTTATTGGCAGTAAATAATATATTCGCATGCCAAAGAATAAAATGCAAACTGTCCTCTTCTAAAAGATTTTCTTTCCAACACTACATGTATAGACAGAATCCATGTACGCAAACAAGAAGACTGACGTAAATGAGAAGGCTAAAGTGACCGGAATGAAGTCGCAAAAGCCAGGCAAGCACGCCCGTGTGAAGGCCGTAGAGGTGGCGGACGAGGGGTCCAAGACGGGGGTGATCGTCGCTGTCGTTCTCGTCCTCATCACAGTTCTCGGGGTCGGCGCGGCGGTGTTTATTGTAGTAAGAGTTTTCTTCCCTTCCCGAACTCTCGCTTATAATATTTTTTTTTCATGTGCATCAGTCAAATATCAAATGTGCTTTTTTAGAACTTATAGGCTAAAGTAATTGTAGCAATGCATTTGAAAAAAAACATGAATTTCAAAGTTCGTTATGAATGTACATCAACATTTTTTATCATGGGGACACTTTACGAACTTTGAAAAATATGTATGAATGAAAAATTCTGGGTTTTAATTGGTTGATAAAATAATTTCTAAACACTGATAAGTATGATTTATGGGGAGGAGGGCAGCTAATTGTACAGTAAAAAGATCAAAATATAGTGGGATAGTTGACGGCTAAGCGATGCGGTTCATATCCTGTTTGCCGATGATATAAATCTGGAGAGATGGTCTTGTAAATTGTTGAACTACGCGTGAGCTTATAGGAGGAAAGTTCTTAATCGAGAAACTGTTTTTAAAGTAAACTAAAAATCCCTTTGGTTATCTGTTTAATTTATCCCATCTAGCTAAACAAGGTTTATTGTATTTAAAGTCAATTATTTCGACCAAACTCTGCACATTTTTGTAAAGTGCGTTAATATCAACGATATCTCAATGGACAGCTACAAGGTAGACGGGGTGCAAGACAATATGAGATTTACTGGACTCGTAATATAATGATATTTTAATTTACGATACAAGCCATTACCTCACAAAAATGTATCAATTTACAATATACGTCCAGCCTAATGTTAATACGACACATAATTACTTTTTTTGTAGTGATCAGAATTATCTAATATGTACATTAAAGTTTCATCCAGCTTGCATGTTGCATGTACTCATATGGACTTTTGTTTTATTTCTACAGAAAAAGAAAAGAGCTCAAGGAAAATCCTAACTCAGCATCCAGTGGTCTGTTCTGATGTTTTTTTGTTTTTTTTTTACAGTTGTGTTAACTCTATGGAATAAACATTTTACGAAATAGATATTAAAGTCTTTTGGATTTCTTTTGTTGTTTCTAAAATTAAAACAAGGTACGTAAACATTGCTAAGAAAAAACATCTATTTGTAAGCTGTTCATATTCACGAGTCGAAGTATTCTCTTAATCATTTTTGTACATAAAATTTTAAAGAAAAGAAATATATAATAACTATATTTTTAACAAAACAAGAAAAAAAAATTAAACAGTATTTGCATCTGTATTCGAAATTAGGTTGTTCATGTTTACCTGAGGTGAATAAAACAATTTTGATTAATCTTAAATTAATATATTAGATACTATAGTTTAAATCTATTACCAGAACGACAACTAAACTCACGGTAATCACTTACATGTAACTGAACTTTTTGCACTTGAAACTTTGTTGCCCAGTGTAAAAAAATTTCAAAATGTGTACGTTTACTTAAAAAATATGAATTTTATATTATAGTGTTTTAAAAGCAGTATACCTTCCCTAAATTTAAATGTTAACTTAAGGGATCGATTTATTTGGAATCTTTTTTTTTTATCATTATGAAGAGTATTCGGTTTAAAATCATGTTATAAAAAATTTACAGATTAAACTTTTAATTACCAGTTATAGATGAATTTTATTTAAATTGATAATTCAAGAAGGTAGTTTTTATGGGTTTGTACACTGTTTTAGTACTGAAGCACACAGAATATTGGTAGGGGTTGGCTTTATAGAAAAACCTGCCGGCTTCTGAAAATTTGTAATTGGGTTCTGTATTTAGTTTCCTCATTGTATTTCCGATGTTGCTTTTGTGGAAAAACCGGCATTTTGAAAATGTTACATTATTTTAAATCATTCCGATTTAACCTGGCATTAGGTCGACACTAGAAAAAAAATGTAACTGGCCTCTAAACTAGTGCAAGTAAGTGATTTGTTAATCAACCTGTCATTTCTATCTTTTAATAGTTTTTACCACATCTTTTTATTCAGCCCTTTTAAAAAGTCATTGCTATAGTAAGTAAACATATCATAATACATGTGTAAACATATCTGACTGCTCATTGAAAAAGACAAAAAGATGAAAGACAAAGAGGAGAGGAAGGTCGTGCACAGCGAAGAAACGTTACATCAGAGGAAACAGGATAAACTACAGCGTCAAGTGGACCAACACGAGGGAAAGCTACTGTTGAATAACCACCAGAGACTCCACACGTCCAAGCATGTCAACGAGGTAACAAAACATGTCAAACAAGGTAACAAAGAATGTCATCATTAAGATGACAAAAATTGGCAACCAGGTAACAAAGCATGTCAACAAAGGTAACAGAGCATATCAACAACGTAACAAAGAATGTCAACCAGGTAACAAAACATGTCATCAAGGAAACAGAACATGTCAACAACGTTACAAAGAATGTCAGCCTGTGACTCAACCAGGTAGCAAAGAATCTCATGTAACAAAGCATGTCAACAAAGTTACAAAGCATGGCAACCAGGCAACAAAGCATGTCAACAAGGTAACAAAAAATGTCAATTTTGCAACAAAGAAAGTCAACTAGGTAACAAAGCTTGTCAACAAGGTAACAAAGCATGTCAACAAGGTAACAAAGCATGTCAACAAGGTTACAAAGAATGCCAACAAGGTTACAAAGCATGGCAATCGGGCAACAAAACATGTCAACAAGATAACAAATAAAATTCAATAAGGTAACAAAGATTTAACAACATCTATCAACAAATTAACAATGGTAACAAAAATTGTCAACATGAACAAGAAAAAAATGCATGTCAACTAGATAACAACGTGTAAATTAATATGTAACAAGGTAACATGCTTCATCATAGTAACAAAGTATCAACAAGGTTGGACGGTTTTAAAATAATTACACATTCTATATATCAGCGTCAGCAGTTGAAGTTGATGTAAGCGAGATATCGTCATTGACGTGCTCTCTCTTTTTATTCAGAGATATTTACATGCAAAGAATATATTTCTTTATGGGGAATTAACTGTTAAGGTAAACTCTATCATTTTAACACATTCTTACCTTTTTAAAACACTGCTCAACCTTACAACATTTCAATATTCAAGATTTTCGTGTTGTAATTTTTAATACACATTTCATTTTGCATTTGCCTTTCTCACAATGTTCTTTTGTACCAAGCTTGAAAGAAATCCTTAAGCTGTCTATTCATGTTGTGAAAGACATACATACGTCAATGTTAAATACGTTTTCCTTTCCAATAAAAAGATGAACGCCATTTTACCAATAAAAGTTATGTACAGTTCAGTATGTCGCTACAATATCTGTTTACAGAACATTAATCGTACATATTTTGCTATTTTTGTTGTTATTATTTTGTGAAGTGTTTGAAAATTTATAGCATTCCAAAATCTTTCACACAGACAGTTTAATAAATGAATTTTGAATTCAATATTTTATTTTGGCGTCACATACCCTTATGTTGAACATCAGCCTAAATGAAAACTCGCGCTCACATTGAAGATCTAACGGTTGTGACTGTTGAAATGCCTCTTCCATTGCCTAGAACTTATCGTTAAAAATACAAGATAGAAAATTCAAATAAAGAATTGGGGGGGGGGGGGGAAGATAGCACAAATGCCCATTCGGTTTGGTAGTGAAATAGAATTTTTAATTTATTTTTTTTAATTAAATCTATTCAAATATATTATAATACGAGTTTGCAAATGCACAATTTCTAACTTTATTCAGTTTTTAATATACATATATTAAAAAAATATTGCCTTATATTTTGGTGGTTTCGAACCCACAACGTAAAAACCCAAGTTATCTAAAGTTAGCTTATGTCTGGTACTCTTTTTTTTGGTCTGGTGCTCTCACCACGGAGCAATTTTAGACACAACAAATTGTGCTTTTTAGCTCACCTGAGCCAAAGGCTCAGTGAGCTTTTCTGATCACAATTTGTCCGTTGTCTGTCGTTGTCGTCGTCGTTGTTGTAAACTTTTCACATTTTCATCTTCTTCTCAAAAACCAGTGGGCAGATTTCAACCAAATTTGGCACAAAGTATCACTAGGTAAAGGAGATTCAAGTTTGTTCAAATGAAGGGTCACGCTCTCTTTAAAGGGTAGATAATTGAGAATTATTGAAAATTTGTTGGTATTTTTCAAAAATCTTCTTAGAAACTATTAGGCCTGAAAAGCTTAAACTTGTGTGGAGGCATCCTCAGGTAGTGTAGATTCAAATGTGTTCAAATCATGGTCCCCAGGAGTCGGGGCTACAAGAGGGGGATCAAGTTATACATAGGAATATATAGGGAAAATCTTTAAAAATCTTCTTCTCAAAAACTATCAGGCCAGAAAAGCTCAAATTAAAATGGGAGCATCCTCAGATAGTGTAGATTCAAGTTTGTTCAAATCATGGTTACCGGGGATAGGGTGGGGCCACAATTAGGGGATCAATTTTTACATAGGAATATATAGAGAAGATCTTTAAAAATCCTCTTCTCAAAAACTATTAGGCCAGAAAAGCTCAAATTAAAGTGGAAGCATCCTCAGGTAGTGTAGATTCAAATTTGTTCAAATCATAGTACCTGGTGATATGGTGGGGCCACAATGGGGGAATGGATTTTTACATAGAAATATATAGAGAAAATCTTTTAAAATCTTCTTCTCAAAAACTATTAGGCCAGGAAAGCTCAAATTAAAATGGAAGCATCCTCAGGTAGTGTAGATTCAAGTTGGTTCAAATCATGGTTCCTGTGGGTAGGGTGTAGGGTACCCTCATTGTACGGATAACTCCTCCTACAGTTTTCAAGATAAGAAGTTGTTCTTTTGCAAATCAATTGTACTTGTATTAGAGGTGTGCATATTGCTTGGATTTTGATTTCCGATAATTTATGAAAAAAAACCCAGCTTTTGAACTTAGTCATTTTTTTTGCAAAATATTGCGTATAGGGTACTCCATTTCACTGGATGTCACATTGACAGCTTTTCACTTGTTTTTCACAAGGTTCAATTGTTGGGATACAAAATGATATTTTTAATGTATAAAGGGTCATCTCTCCACTTTTTGTTAATTGAAATCGGCTTGTTTTCCATTAGACCTAATTTAGAAAAAGAGAAAAATATGGAGCACAGACCCACTCTTGAAGTTCTAAATTTGACAATATTTAGAGGTGTTGATACGTACCCGCCTGTTTGAGTCAACATATTCCTAGTATTGAACATATTTAAAGGTTAAAAATCGATTCAGTATCTTATCCGTGTGTGTTTAGGCATTTTACACGCCTTATCCACCCATCTTCTTAAAATGAAAATATAACCACTGATGCAACAGTGGATGCAAACTTTTCACAACCGCTAACGCGCATTATACTCAATTTGTTTGAACATTTTGTTGAAGTTATGTGACTACCTCTTTCAAAAAATAATGATTGCTTGCGTGAACTTTTGGTTCTTTTACCTGCTTTTGGTACCACAAGTCATTAAGACGATGAATCAGCTTCGTCTACCGTGTTTCGAAAATGTAATTAATAATTCTTTCCTATTTCACAAAAAAACGCGATAAACCGTTGTGATTCTATAAACGACACTAACTTTTGTCAGATGTGAGTATTGTTTCTTTGACAGTTAATCCCCGTCAAGACCCTAACAGCGGATATTAATATTCGACTACAAGATGACTCGGCGAAGGACAGTTCCGTAATGGCATTCGTAGCGGTCGGGATTCTCATTGGACATTTGTTGGCTATCCTGGCCATTATGTAAGTAACCGTACATTATAAACCTTTTCCGGAAAATAAATTTCATTTTGAGTCCCCCCCCCCCCCCCCCCCCCCCCCGGAATTTACATTTTATTTTTCTGTACCGCAGAATTTGTCGGTGTTATAAAGCAAGAGTAAGTATTCGTTTGATTGCTTTGATCGTTAAGTGCATGTAGTTGTTATGTTATTGTATTTTATTTGAGCATGCGTTTATTGAAATACACTTTATTTGTTTTGCTTGAAAATTAGCATAAAAAGAAAACTTGTTTAACAATTACAATCGTTTCGTTTATTGAATTTGATTAACACTGCAAACCACCCTAATACATTAACAACATGACAGGAGAAAAACCATAATCACGTTTTAATTGAATTTGAATTTTAAGTCGGACATTGACAGAGATGGACAGAAATCTGTAGACGCTGACAGCAAGGGACATAAACAAGAAAAGACAAATGAAGGAGTTGACAGATCCCTTTCCAACCACTCCCGGAAGTGACGGCCTTTGTCAACAGTCAGGGTCAACAGAGCGACAAGCACCAGCCAAAGAAACCTCCTGACCCCCTAGAAATCTCTGATATCTACACCACTGACCAGTGAGAAACAAAACCAGACGTCGCGCCTCTCCTTAGAGCCCCCACTTCCAGTGTTTAAATCTACAACAGGACAGATATCCCATCTCTCTATGAACTCCGCACCAGCAGTGTTTAGATCCGTCCCTGACAAACGGTTCAAGCTTTCCCGTATGTCTATAAATTCCGCACCACCAGCCTTCGGATCAACAAAGAACCAAACGTTAGGTCTGTCTTCAAATCCCCCAGTCAAAGTGGATGGATCCAAGCAAGACCAGATTTCCTTCATATCAATGAAATCGGCACCATCAGACCTTAGATCCGCCCCAGTGAAACAGAAACAAATATCCCATCTCTCCATTAAGTCCGCGCCTCCCGCTTTGGATTCCGCACAGGGTCAGCTTTCTCGGCTCTCTATGAAATCAGCCTCTACTGCCGTTAGGTCGACCCAAGAGAAACAAATTCAGACTTTTCTGTCTTTCATTGATACGCGAAATGTCAAACGCTCAACAAAATAAAGCTGTGGAATCTAAAGATTTGGTCAGGTCCAACACTCGTATAGGTTTACTGCAAGAAAAACAACTGCCTTCCCGCCTGTCTTTAAGGTCTGCACCACCAGCTGCAAACCACGCGAATAATGTGATATACGATGTAAAGGAGACATCCTCGTATCCTGAAAATATATTTTTATTGAACAACAAGGGTAAGCCTCTCAGTGTGACGTCACGGCACGTTGAATTAAAACCATCTTTTCGGCTAACGTCGAAATTTACGAACCTTAACGATCCAATGGTTTCAGTCCATGAAGGTGCAACAACTGGACAGAGATCGCACGGTTCGGTACATACCGGTATCCATTCGATACCATCGGTACCAGAGAATAACAACTCCACTGCTGATGACACGAGGGCCTTGGGGGTACTCCCTGCACCCCCGTACCTGACGGGCATCCATCAGTTCAGGAGAGACAGTGGGTGGTGAGAAGAGGGTGTCGGATGTTCATTGACACCCAACCCCCTCTGGTAGTTGCTCATTTTGGTTTGCATTTCAAATTACAAATTGAAATACCCATAAGTTTAAAGTATTTTGTTTATTGCTAATTCATATCCGTTGTTCATTGATTGATATTACAAGTATCCCTTTTTACTGCGTTTTTTATGAATATTCTCGGAATTTAGTGCGTGAATTTTTTTTTTTACCTAGTAGGTATAAAATGACTCATTATGAACATTTGTTAAAAGCTCCCTTTTTAATAAGAATTCGAAAAGCAATCGCTCTCTGTCGAGCAGCGAAAAGTTGATAGAATCTTGTAATCGATCTATATTAATAGTTTCATCTTTTTTAAATTTCTAGCCTTAAGCTTATAGTTTCAGTATTGATTGCCTTTGGTAACGAATATATGTGCATCAGCCGGATCACTAATTGAAAGGATAGAAAATGCAAGCAAACGAGCTTACTCCAGTACAAGTTGAAAGTCAGATAATTGACCATGCACATAAACATAAACATCTTCAGACAGTAATATATGTATAAAACTATTAGTTATGATTTCTTGAATGCAATTTCTAAACACTTAGATCAAACCAACAGGTTTTGAAAGAAAGTGGAGTAAGACCTTAGAGAACATTCATTGTACACCCTATATCTAGATTTATATATATTTTTAAACAGTTCAAAAAGGAGTATTTAAACTGTCCTTGAACTAAACTCCCACTAAATGACTTGAATTGGAGGTTTTCCTAGCATTGGACATATAATTGGTGCTCCTAAAACCTCTAATGTGAGACTTGAAACTTTTAATGTTTTAATGTATTGAGGCCCTAATTGTACCTACTTGTATAAGATTTGAATGATATATTTTTTCATATGCATTATTACTAGTGGTGTACATATAAGTTATCTGTATGTATATTAAGGGCAATAAAAAGTAATTCAATTATACCAGAATTATGTTTTCTTTTTGTTTGTCATCTTCCGAGTATGTTGTAGAAGATCTGTAAACTTGATAGATGTGTTATAAGTGATTGATAATTTCAATCATGTACAGTTTTTAGCAATCAGTTAAAAATTAGATTGTAAATGAAAACTGTCCTAAGATTCGCTATAGTGGAGGAGCATTTTTACAAGTCTAATTTTAATCGGATTTAAGTTTTTTGTTTCTATATTAGCAATTTTTTCAAAGGCTGCCAAACAGTTGTCAAATTTTGTATATCTTTGTTGATGAGCAATGCCGTGGTTTTCTTTGCCAAAATAAAATATTTATTGATGATTTAAAAAGTTTATTAACCAAAACTTGAAAAAACGAATAAAACCAGACGTCACGGAGAAGAATTCTTGAAATATTTGCTATATTCTTTAAGAAACCTTTGTCCTGATGTCGAGATGGATCCTTTGGCAGTGGCCAACAATTTTACCTAGCTCAACAGTTTTCAGACTGGTTCTGGTCTTAACATGCCAGGATTAAATTACTGTTATTGTCAACCCCATGATAAACAGATTTGAATCAACCTTTTATAGCAATGTGCAAGCAGAAGACATTTCGCTTTTAAATTTTGAGACCGCTAAAATGTTGTATACAACCCAAAAATATAAATTATCAAACAACTGTGTACATATGTAAATCAGTTGTAATCTTGCATGTCATTGTTGTTCTATTTTTCATTAGTGAATGTAATATTTGACAGAAAAGTTCAAAACATCTCCCTTTCAAGGAGGCTTGGTGGACAACGAATTAATCATCAGATATACCTTTATAAAGGTGTTGTTGGTTTTTTTATGATTAGTTCAGCTGTAAACTATTATTTACTAAAGAAAAAATCCGTAATTTTGAGTGTTTAACTTTTATCCTTATACAGAGCTCTTCTTCTGAAGGAGGTCAATAAGTCTAAAAAATAATCACGACAATCCATCCCTCTTAAAAACTTGTAAAGTGCGAAGATGCGACGGCGAAGCGCGAAGATGCGATGGCGAAAGTGCGAAGGTGCGAAGGCGAAGTAGCGATACTACTATCGCTCCTTCGCCTTCGCAACTTCGCACTCTGGCCTTCGCACTTTCGCCTTCGTCTTTTTTGATAGCATTCAGAAAGTCTCGGTCGATTACATAGAATTTAATGCAGGCACCGTACTCGCCAAGGTTTTCCGATTAATGCATGGTATTTTTGGTACGCATGCATTAGGCCATTGTGCTTACTATGAATGTTTATAAATATTTTAATGTGTTTGCCTAATCATTATATACTCCATATAAAATGTAATGTCCACCATAATGATTACATATGCACTTCCAGACTCCTGTCACTTATCAGCTGTCTGTTTACCATGGATCAAACACAGGAACATTCTAATTTCATTATGCTACACTCCTTGCTCATGTATGGATCAAGAGGGGGAGAGGGGGTCCGTCCCCCCCCCCCCCCCAGAAAATTCAAAATTAATAACTTCACACATGCAATATAGGGGGAGAGAGGGTCCGGATCCCATCCCCCGGAAAATTTAATTTCATTGATTGTATATAATAAAATCTCCAAAATATGTCTCGGATCCCCCCCCCCAACAAAATAATTATCCATCGACCCCCCTAGAAAAAGTTATGGATCTGCGCAGGCTGTTGAAAACAAATTATAAAAAGTTCGTCGTCTGCCTCAGATGTATGGTGTTCCGATGGGGCCACTTCGACCTTCGCACTTTCGCCTTTAGGTCGAAAATGCGAGAGTGCGAAGTTGCGAAGGCGAAAGTGCGAGAGTGCGACGGCGAAGGAGCGAAAGTGCGAAGATGCGACGGCGAAGCGCGAAGATGCGAAGGCGAAAGTGCGAAGGTGCGAAGGCGAAGGAGCGATACTACTATCGCTCCCTCGCCTTCGCAACTTCGCAACTTCGCACTTTCGCCTTCGCCTTTTTTGATAGCATTCAGAAAGTCTCGGTCGATTACATAGAATTTGATGCAGGCACCGTACTCGCCAAGGTTTTCCGATTTATCCATGATATCATTGGTACGCATGCGCTGAGCCATTGTGCTTACTATGAATGTTTATAAATATTTTAATGTGTATATGTGACATATATTTTTACCAGTGCTGGCTATGCCTAATCGTTATATACTCCATATAAAATGTAATGTCCGCCATAATGTATACATATCCTGTCAATTACCAGCTGTCTGTTTACCATGGATCAAACACAGTAACATTCTAATTTCATTATGCGACACTTCTTGCTGATGTATGGATCTAGAGGTGGAGAGGGGGTCCCCCCCCCCCGGAAAAATCAATATTAATAAATTCACACATGCAGTAAAGGGGGAGAGAGGGTCTGGATCTTATCCCCTCGGAAAATTTAATTTTATTAATCATGTATAATAAAATCTCCAAAATATGTTTCGGAACCCTCCCCCACCCCGACAAATATAATTATTTATCCACCCCACCCCCTAAAAAAGTTATGGATCTGCGCAGGCTGTTGAAAATAAATTCTAAAAAGTTCATCGTCTGCCTCAGATGTCCTTTTAAACAGCTAAAATTGTCTTTAAACGATAGAGAGCTCCACACTTATAAAAAGGCGAAGGCGAAAGTGCGAAGATGCGAAGGCGAGAGTGCGAAGATGCGAAGGCGAGAGTGCGATAGTAGTATCGCTTCTTCGCCTTCGCACCTTCGCACTTTCGCCTTCGCATCTTCGCGCTTCGCCGTCGCATCTTCGCTCCTTCGCCGTCGCACCTTCGCACTTTCGCCGTCGCAACTTCGCACTCTCGCACCTCGACCTAAAGGCGAAAGTGCGAATGTCGAAGTGGCCCCATCGGAACACCATACAGATGTCCTTTTATACAGCTAAAATTGTTTTTAAACGATAGAGAGCTCCACACTTATAAAAAGGCGAAGGCGAAAGTGCGAAGATGCGAAGGCGAGAGTGCGAAGATGCGAAGGCGAGAGTGCGATAGTAGTATCGCTTCTTCGCCTTCGCACCTTCGCACTTTCGCCTTCGCATCTTCGCGCTTCGCCGTCGCATCTTCGCTCCTTCGCCGTCGCACCTTCGCACTTTCGCCGTCGCAACTTCGCACTCTCGCACCTCGACCTAAAGGCGAAAGTGCGAATGTCGAAGTGGCCCCATCGGAACACCATACAGATGTCCTTTTATACAGCTAAAATTGTTTTTAAACGATAGAGACCTCCACAATCATAAACAGGCGAAGGCGAAATCGCGAAGATGCGAAGGCGAGAGTGCTAAGTTGCGATGGCGAAGGCGCGATGGTAGTATCGCTTCTTAGCCTTCGTGACTTCGCACTTTCGCCTTCGCATCTTCGCACTTTCGCTCCCTCGCCGTCGCAACATCGCACTCTCGCCTTCGCATCTTCGCACTCTCGCACCTCGACCTAAAGGCGAAAGTGCGAAGGTCGAAGTGGCCCCATCGGAACACCATATAAATATGCCCATTTACACATAGTGTCCTAAATACCCACAAAGTATCACCAAATTCTATGCGGCAGTTGAAGGGGAGTTGTGCTAACAAAAAGCAGGTCTGACGAACGGGTCAAAAACTATTACCCCCAACAACCTGTTTCTCTGAGTACTGTTAAATGTTATTTTTAGATTACATGTGATTACAAATCTATGTGCATGCGGATTGCTTACAGGTAATATTATCAAGCAGTTCATTTGAATCAATGCAAAACGTCAAAATCTTCAAGGAAAGATTATTCTTCCAAATATACCACGTAGAAATCCACCATCCTTGCATCTAAACATGTTTAATTTGAAATGAATTATATTTCGTAGATGGCGTTCACATCTATAAAAAAAAAATACCATATTACACTTGCGATGTGGGAGAAACAACCCAAGCCACCTAAATTCGGAACCAACGTTGCAGGTACAGTTCTTACCATCTTTAGAGGGCCTCTTGTTCTTTTGAGCAGTCAGACTCATGCAGCCAAAGAGTGTGGATGGTGCTCCAGCACATGTCATTGTATTGACTGTATCCTAACCTTTTAAAGGTCTGGATGTTCTTTGGGCCCAAAGATTCTATATAATCCACAGTCAAATGCTTTTCAGAAGAGGCTTAATTGTATGACTTACGCTGTATCGCGCAAATCATCCATGATGACTGTTTTCTGAAATCGTCAAGACTTTCAGGATTATACATGTACAGTGTTCACCTGTCGAGTAGTTCATTATCCTGTAACTACTTCAGTATATAGATGGTTTAGTTCTTTAGGTTTGTGTAACATTGTGACTGAGAGTAAATTGATGAAAAAAACCCAGTATCTTGCAAATGGCCAAATGTTGTAAATAGCGCGAACAAGGTGTTCTAGACTATGTACCGGGGTTTCGGGTTTAGCTTGTTCAGCTTCGATCAAGTGAGCTTTTCTGATCCCTATTATCCGTCGTCCGTTTGTCCGTCCGTCTGTCCGTTCGTCTGTAAACTTACGACATTTTGTACTTGTTCTCTATAACCACTGAGTTAGGTAACAATCATTATGTATATATATATAATCATATAGACCCAAGCGCCTGTGAAAAAATTCCAAATCCGTCGTTAGCATTATATCGGAATTTGAAAGTGTACATTTATCGTTTTGACCCTTTACTTACAATTTTAGAGTTTCCGATGGTAAGAAAACTAGCAGACTACCCCCCCAAAAAAATGATTTCGATATCGAAAACTAAAGTCATCGGTGTGATATGTAAGAAAATTTTGTCTGAACTGTAAAAAATATTTTACAACAAACATTTCTCATAATCATGTATACACATGGTAAACGTCTGAATTTGTTAACAGGTATCTTATGTATGGTACTGGTTGTAATGATTGCTATATCAGAAAGCGAATCTATGTCCCTTAATGAGCATAGCTCGGATGATGAAATTGAGGACGAGGTAAGTTTTTTTGTTATATACATTGTGTACATTTACAAATTGCCGAACCATCCACTATAAATATTTATGACGTTTTACTTAAACACAACTTTGTCCTTGTAGAATGTAGATTCTGTATTTTATTAATTGAATATGATGTACTGCATTTGAAATAAGAAAATGATCATCATTATTACAAACAATATCTACAGAGATCTTTTGGTTTATTTACAGATTGTCGAGAGATTTGAAAGAGGTAGGGTGTTTGTAAACGTCTATCCGAAAAAATGAGTTGTCTCTCTTTGAATACATTATTATATAATATGTATTACATTGGTCTTTTTGTTTTTGAAGCTGCCGGTAAGAATGACCACAAACATCACAAAAAACATCACCATAAGCATGACAAGAATAAGAAAAATCACCACAAACCAAAGAATGGCACTGTGTCTGACAATTCAAATAAGGTAAAACAAAAATATCAATCAACTAGAGCAGAGCTCGTGGCAAAGCCATGAGTATGTCTTCCGTTGTTGCTGCGGGTTGAAAATATATGTGATATGGTGTCAAACGATTATAATGACTAAACTTTCAGTTCTGCTTTTGTTATAAAAACATGTTGTGATTGAAAGCCTGTATATAAAACGTGTTTTGAGAAAGAAAGGAAGAAAATGTTTTAGGAAAATTATTTGTCGAACACAGTTTGTGTATTCGTTTCAAAAATTCTTTAAAAACGAGATGTTTAACGGCGAGTTAAATTTTCAAAGGGTAGCAAGCATTGTTATAAAAAGTATGTACTCATAATTCATGTCAGGAATAGTATTTTTTTTTAAACCGAACCCGCCTACAAAACACGTAACCTTTTCTCTAAGATAACTTCTTTATTTAAATCTTTCTAAATTTTTGAAGACTATTTGCAAGTTAAGAATTGTTACGTGCTGACAAAATTTAGTAATTAGTCAAAATTGATGGCATCTCTGAACTTTTCTATAGGGAAATGTGTGTCGTCTGATATTATTTAATGATACAAGTAGACTTGGACATTCAAAATAATATATAATCAACTAAAGAAAAAAAGATTAGCGGGAGAATTTATGCAAAAGCGAGCATCTAAATTTTACACCAGATGGTGCTGTTTCATAGAGACACCGCTATGTAACGTGAATTAAAGAACCTTATTTACAGAAATAAATATTACTTCTCTCGACGATGCAATAATATGCAAAATCCTTATTTTTATGTCAGTGGGTTGACTAAATAAATTGAAAAAAATTCAATTGCGCTTGCGTAAATTGGAATTCTGGGAAGGAATTAGACAGTCCGTTTTAGAGAAATTCGAAGAAGTTATGAAACTTGTCAGTTTCTAGATAAAATTCACATTGATGTATTAAAATACTATCATGGGTATCGTCTGTAGCCACGGTCCGGAATCCGTATGTGCAGTCATACATTGTATGTACATCTATACACCTTTACCTTCTCACCTACAGGCATACAAATGAGGGTGCAACCTTCATACACACATGCATAGTATTATAGTTCTGGAAACTATTTATCTTGTATTTTAATATATTGGAATTCCACTGGCTGTAGATAACCTTGTAAGTAAATTAAGTTGCATTACAACCTCATAATACACAACTTCAATTAAGTTTTTTTAATCAATTTTCAAACAATTAGCACGAGCCGACCGCGGATCACTTGTCCAATCGCGCTGGATCTCCTCAGCCATATGCGAGGGATGATCATCATTTAATATTTGTGGGTGGGTGGGGGGGGGGGGGGTTTAAAAATATAGATATACAAACCAACCATTAATTTATGTCTGACGATGTTTCCGATTTGGAGTAATATCGTTCATTAATTTTCATTTACACTCAAATGTTTAATTAAATATTAAAAGAAGATGGACAAACTTTTATAACATAAATTTAAAACAGTTCTTGTATTTACGGCTGTATAAACTCAAACACGTTCATATTCATCTAAGTGTGCGTCGCGGTGTGCGAATCTTGTGTATTAGATATCCGCTTACCGGCCGCTAGATAGTGCAGCCGTGGCTCATCTCCTCGGCCGTGGACGAAGGATAGATTACGTAAAGGTACAACGCACAAACACGCACAACTCAGAACCCAGGAAGATTTGAATTGTTTGCAGTATAATGACCGTATTCTATCAAATAGAAGTTCTTTATATTAAACTTAAAACCCACAATTGATCTATGTCTGATATTGCTTTAGATTGAGAATGACATTGCTTTTATTAATTAACTGAACGATTTCTTAATTGACACCCAATCGTTTAGTCCATAAACGTTTATGTGTAATCAAAATTAAAACAATTCTGGAGTTCGCGGCTAAATAAACTCATACTAGTATATGAGAGACGCAACTCTCGTGTATTAGATAACCGCTGACCGCTAGGTCCCATATCGAAATATTTACAGTTTTAGAGTTTTGAAGCAAAGACTTTTAAGGGATCTAGACCCCTCATCTTAGGGGGTAGCCCCTTTTTTATGGTATCAAATGAAAGCTCTTCATATTCTGCACAACTTTTGCTCTAAATGTGTCTAGAAAAAAATTACAACTAAAAAGTTATTGAGCAAAGATATAAGCAAAATTAACCTTTTTGGAAACATAAATTTCGATGTAATTTTATAAGAAGTATACGTGGGTTAATCAAACATGTAAAACTAGGAAGACAACGTTCAAGATGTGTACATTAAAGATTTGTAAATTAAAACTACTTGCTACGGATCAACTCGGAGCCTTTGCAGGTACACGAGACCCACTAAAAAAATATTCAAAGGGGAATAACTCAAAACCGGATAAAGCGATTTCACAATATTTTGTGCTACAGTGAGATATTGTCATTTCCAATAAACCCTGAAAATTTGAATAAAGTCTAATGGCAAACAAGCGAGATATTACAGTTTAAAGAAACGTCTAGAAGAAAAAGAAGAAGAAAACTAGAGCAAAGCTCGTTGCAAAGCAACGAGTGGGTCTTCCGTTAGTGTTGAGAGTAATTCTAGAAGTTCCTGTAAGAAGCAGAGTTCTGAAACCAACTTCAAGAGAAAATTAAAAATTTTTTTTTTTTTAGAAATCGAATAATTCTTGGTACGACTTAGCAGTATCTGAATGATTTAAAAACGAATTAACAGAAACCTTTACAATTTCTAAACGACATAATAAAAAATCCCGAATCTGTTCAGGTACGAATTAACAATTTCCGAATTTTTTTAGGTACGAGTTAATTTAACTTTGAACATAACACTATTTTCTGAAACAAAAAACGTGGAATCAAAATTCCCGGAAAACTCAATTTTTAAAACCCAATGTCTCTGCAATGCATCGTCTGATTTTAAAATGGATTTAAGTTTTTGATTAAGCTTAATAAAAGCTCCTTTGTTGCTTTATAATAAATATCAAATTATTGGGCAGAAAAAAGTAATCATAAGAAAACTTAGTAGCCCTTGTGGCCCCTAATTTGAGGGGCCAGCCCCTTTTTCTTGATATCAAATAAAAGATCTCGCTAATATAAACATATTTTGTTCTACAAGTGTACATGAATTGTAAACCGTTCTCGAGATATCTGTACAAATGTGTTTTAGGGGCCGACCCTTTAACCCCTTACCGGGGCCACTAACAACAAAAGTTTTGGTATCATATTGTTAAGAACATTATTTTGAACAACTTTTGTTCTACATTGCTATTCAAAATATTTCTCCTTTTTCAGATATTAATGATCAGAGTTTTGAGTTCTGGCCCCTTGAAACCCCTAATTACGTAATATATGACTTAGGTATGGTACTGTATAGATGAACAGCTGTACAATGAACATTTGTGCTTCTATAATTATTAACAAAATATTGTTTAGTAAAGAGTTATTGTAAGAAGACATTACAGCCCTCTTGGCCCCTAATTTGAGGGGCCAGCCCCTTTTTCTTGACATCAAATTAAAGGTCTTGAAAATAAAAACATATTTTGTTTAACAAGTGTTCAAAAAATCTTTACTGTTCCTGAGATATCTGTACAAATGTGTTTTAGGGGCCGACCCTTTAACTCCTAAATAGGGTCATAAACAAAAACATTTAAGGTATCATATTGTTAAGAACATTATTTTGAACAACTTTTGTTCTACATTGCTATTCAAAATATTTCTTCTTTTTCTAATATTAATGATCAAATTTTTGAACTTCTGGCACCTTGAAACCCCTAATTACGTAACATATTACTTTGGTATGGTACTGTATAGATAAACAGCTGTACAGTGAACATTTTTGCTTCTATAATTAATAACAAAATATTTTTCAGTAAAGAGTTATTATAAAAAAAACTTTAGAGCCCTCTTGGCCCCTAATATGATATCAAATTAAAGGTCTTGCAAATATAAACATATTTTGTTCTACAAGTGTTCACGAATTGTTAACTGTTCTCGAGACATATGTATAAATGTGTTTTAGGGGCCGACCCTTTAACTCCTTACTGGGGCCATCGACAACAAAATTTTAGTTATCATATTGTTGAAAACATTATTTTTAACAACTTTTATTCTACATTGCTTTTTGAAATATTTTTCTTTTTTCTGATATAAATGATAAAATTTTTGAACTTCTGGCCCCTTAAAACCCCTAATTACGTAACATATGACTTAGGTATGGTACTGTATAGATAAACAGCTGTACAACAAACATTTTTTGCTTCTATAATTATTAACAAAATATTTTTCAGTAAAGAGTTATTGTAAGAAGACTTTAGAGCCCTCTTGGCCCCTAATATGAGGGCACAGCCCCTTTTTCTTGATATCAAATTAAAGGTCTTGCAAATATAAACATCTTTTGCATTACATGTTTTAACAAAATATTTATACATCAAAAGATATTAAAGAAAATGTGTGATAAATTCGTGAAAAAATTTGGTGCTAATTTTCAGGCTCAGGCGAGCTTCAAGGCCTTGAGCAATTTTCATGATTGGAAGCACGGGGGTACATCTACAGACATTCATCTACAATCCCTGAAAATTTTGGAGGAGATGCGTGGACAAAATGACCTTAAAAATTTACAAAATCGTCAATATCTGAAACCGGAAGTGACATCATCATTTGAAAATTTAATGATATGTAGCGCCGATCATGCTCTATCAGTGCTGAAAATTTTGTGCAAATCGGTTGGATAGTTTTTGAGAATTAGCGCTCCAAAAAAGTCAGAAAAAGAAAAAAAAAAAGAATAACTAGAGCAAAGCTCGTTGCAAAGCAACGAGTGGGTTTTCCTTTAATGTCGAAAGTAACGCTAGATGTACCTCTAAGAAGCAGAGTTCTTAATCTAGTAATAAAAATAACTTAAGTACATAAGGATAAAAAAAATCGAATGATTCTTGGTACGACTTAACAAAACCCGAATGGTATTAAGTATGAATTAACAAAAAACCTTAACCATTTCAAGAACGACTTAACAAAAAATCCGAATGTGTTTAAGTACGACTTAACAAATTGATATAAACTACATTTAAGGTACAAGTTAACTTTACCTTGAACTAATATCTGTTTTCTTAATCCAGAATGCAAAATTAAAATTTCTGTAAAAATCAATTTTTTAATGCTTATATCCCGCATTCAATCGTCCAAATTAGAAATGGATTTCAGTTTTAAATTGAGGTTGATAAGCTCTTTCAGCATTTATGATTAATGACAAAATATTGCTCCGGAAAAAGTTAAGCTTTTGAGCCTTCCTAGCCCCTAACTTGAGGGACCAGTTATATTTTTGATATCAAATAAAAGGTCTCGTAAATATAAACATATTTTGTTCAACAAGTGTTCAAGAATTGTTGACCGTTCAAGTTATATCTGAAACACTGTGTTTTAGGGGCCGAACCCTTCAACTCCTTAACAGGGCCACCAACCAAAAATTTTGTTTAAAACATAATTCTGAGCAACTTTTCCTCTTCATTGCTTTTCAAAGGGTTGACCTTTCGTACTGTATGCTTGTTGCATCATCAATTGTCAGAAACTTATTGATGTGTAGTTTTTCTTTATTATACCTCTGTGAATATTTTCTATGTAAAATTACAATGAACCAGACAACATTGAAATGGTGAACATTTCAAAGCGCCCCGCTGATGTTATTTAAGAGAATTTTGCTTTGACAACCTATAACTTGAAATTTCTCCAGCTGGCATAGAACTTCTAGATCAATTTCATTTCCCCTAACATACAGGCATTTTTGTGCAATCTGACCAAGATTAAGCATATCTTGGAAATAAGCTACAGTCTAAAACTAATTTTAAAAAGATCTGCTATGACCTTCACATTGACTTGGTTCAAAGTTATTGTACGCCATTAACCAATAAGCTCTGTTTAGGTAAAATATTAGCCAAATAGGGGCTTAAAGGAGAGTATATGTATGCTCTTAAAATATATGGATTTTTGTGTGATCTGATATGACCTTGACATTTGATTTACAAATATCATTGGAGGTCATTGCAAATCCTTTGATCAAAGGCATCATGTGGGTGAAGTATGAGCCTGATTGGAGCAAAGGGAGAGAAGATATACTCCGGACAAGGATTTTTTTTTATATAATTCTGCTATGACCTTCACAGTTTACCTTGAAAATAGGTTCAAGGTCACTACACACCCTTTACTCAAAAGCTCTGCTTATGTGAAGTCTGAGCCAAATAGGGGTTAGTGGAAAGTATATAAGCTCTGAAAACAGGATTTTTGCATAATCTGATATGATCTTCACCATTTACCTAGAAATTTCATTCAAGGTCACTGCACATCATTTAACTATAGAGACACTCTGTGAGTATTAGCCAGATTGGACCAAGGGGAGAGAAGATATGCCCCAGACAGGATTTTATACATATAATTCTGCTATGACCTTAACCTTATACCTAAAAACATGGTTCAAGGTCACTGCACATCCTTTACCCAAAGGAACCCTGTGGATGAGGTATGAGCCAGATTGGGCCAAGGGGAGAGAAGCTATGCTCCGGTCAAGCAATCTCGGATGGACAGACGGACAAACTGATAACTAGAAGGCGCCCACATAAACATGCTTTTTTATCTAATTTGAAATATTATCCATGCTATATGCCCATGGTGAATAGTCATCAAAACCATTCATCAGCAGAATTCGATTTCCCTCCTTTTTAAACTAGGAACACCTCTGACCTAATCAGATCGCTGCATTAAATACAAAGTTTGATAACTAATTTGTTTATCATCAAGAAATTCTGTATCGCTGACAAATAAAGTTTTCTTTGGTATAATAAAATACAAATTAACTGACTATTCGGACAATAGCAAGTTTATTGTCCCACTCCACAGCAACTATTTCCCTTGGCTTTGTTTGCCTCATGAAATAGTTGCTGTCTTGGGGGACAATAAACTAGCTATTGTCCTCATACCCAGTAAATAGGTATATAATATTCCATCCACCTACATTTCATGTTATATAACCTGTGTTTGTAACCTTCAATTTCACTGTGTAAAGTCAACACAACAGTCATAGCCGCAAGTTTCACAATTTATTTATTTACTGCTTCTCATGTACGGTACTTAAAATTAGGGGCCTTGATATTGCTTACCAATTCCAACAAGAGGGCCTTAATATTGCTTACCAATTCCAACAAGAGACATCCCTCTAACTAATGATAATCATTAAAATTCATTTCATGAATCTACGCAACACTGATAAACCTTCAAGTACAGTCACTCTCAATTTTACAAAAATATTGACGGTACTTTCCGAAACTGTTCCTTGTACCTTAATTTAACTTAGTACACTAACATTTTATGAAAAGACGGTTTGTCTAAGAATAAGAAAGCTAATGCAATTCTGAGAAAAAGGATACTTCATATTGCCAATTCCATTGAGGTTTAATAAAAATATGGCCATTTAAGTGAACCCACCATTTCCAATTTCCTTTAGTAAACACAGATTTATAGGGTTCTCAATAGTAAAACATCTTTACCTGACCTTTTAGAGGTCAATTGTTGTTCAACCACCTTTAAAAAGAAACCTTATTCAATACAACATACATCTACATGATATAATCATGATAAAAAGCTTCACATCACTTAGAAATGCCCTTACATGTATCCCCCCCCATCTTTTGATTTTCACAAAAAGTAATGGTTTGAAATGTTTTACCTAATTTTATGAAACTTGTGGCAATTTCCTTGAGTCATTTCTCACACATATTTGAAAACAATCATCAATGATTCTAAAATTTGATCTTTATTTGTTTATTGTATGATTTGTACCATTTTAATTAACAAATAGACAGCTGTCCTGCTTGTGATTTCTTGTTTTCATGAAAAAAGTAAGCTATTAACAATCATATTTAGTGAATATCTAATCTATTCTGATTTCTAGTCTCCTTCTAACCATCTTAAACAGTAAGTTACAACCTACAAGTTAGACATCTGCCTTAAATTAAAATTATAAATTCAAACACACCCAGGTAGCTGGAGACAGATCAAGTTGATTTCCATGAAAAATGTTCAAATTTGACATGTTTTTCTACTTTATGCATATATACCTTAGAAAGGTAGAAATAGGTGGTTTCTTGTTCATTTCAAAATTAATTATCATAGCAGATGTTATTTCAAAGTCAAATGTACATTTACATATCCTACATGTAATCTTATTGCAGACAATTGGATTGGAGGGGGGGGGGGTTGATTTTTCAATTATGTAAACACATCTTAACGAGGCCGAGTACAGAACGAGTCCGCACGCTTTCGCGCAGCGTTTCATTTGTATTGTGACGTCATCTTTTTGCTTTGTTGACGCCATGGCGTGATAGTTTCAACTGCAGATATTCAGCGAAATTTGTTGAAAATAGCTCGTTTGATGCATAAAATTGAAATTGTTTTGTGGAATAAACATAAATGTCTCGAACTATAAGCTATATTTGGGCTCGGGTCGAAAACGTGCAGAAGGTTCAACAAGCCTAGCCCTCTGTCACGTTTTCTTAACCCGCATAAATAGGCTATAGATTAATTCATATATTTCAAGACAGTAACCATATATTTTATATTAATGACCCTTAATATGTGATGTTATTTATTTATTTATTACTTAAATATGTCTGAATGTTTTAATAATACTATAAAGATCACCATTTCCGCCTTTGTCAAATAAAAAATAGCCATAATCCGACAAATCTGGGAAATTGGGCATACAAAAAACAACTTTGATAAGACCCCTGGAACAAACCAGGAGGTAAAAGTTTTGTTTTTTTTACCATTTGATGCCTTTTAGCAATAGGTTTTATATGCAGAACAGAAAAAGAAATCCCTAGGGCAGAAGTTTTAAAAAAATGTAAAAAATGTGCAAAATTGATACATTTCAAGCAAAATCCCATAGGGTCCTATGTTAAAAATGAACAAACTTTTAGATGACCCCCTAAAAAAACGGTGTGGTAAATGTCTTATTTTTTAATCTTAAAATAATAATTATATCAGTAGAAATTCATGTAAAAAATATCATGCAAAAATCTAGGGCAGAACAAATTAGACCCGGCCTCGTTAATATCTTTATGGAATAAAAAATAAAGGAAACATAATTGCATACTTTTATTGAAAAACAAATTTTCACAACAATAATGAATTTCTTTAAACAGCCTTAATTTTGCTTTTCATAATTTCTTATCAAACACAAACCACAACATGGCATGATGCTTTCTTGAAGTTCCACTATTGTTCTTGCATTATCCGATTTAATTTGAATTACCAGTAAATAGTCTGTAGAACACAAGGAATATGCATGTGGGTAGAGGTGACAGGTTAACCTCAAGAGCTGACCCACTATAATCAATGGGTACCGGTAAAAGCCATGTGGTGCCATGTGGTAACAAGAGTCCGTTTTGAGCTGAAATAAAAAAAAAAATTAGCTGTGTTTACATACATGTACTAGTAATAGCTGTGTTTACATTATTTCTGGAAAAAATACACTGACCATGCAGTGTAATAAGTATGACATATCCCAATACATGACAATATTAAAAATTTTTCTTAGGTATAGACACTTATCAAATTGAGAGAGAGATTGAGAGAGAGAGAGAGTTTATTACTTGTAGTGCAACAGTCAATATCTCAATTCGTAAATTACAAAGGAATATTACCCATCCGAACAGCGTCAAAGTACATGTATTAGCTTCTGGTATACCATGTTTTATCAATTCTACTGGTTTGTTTTTTTTGCAAATAAATTTAGCAAGGGTTTTGTTTCTTTTCTTATAAATTACATGTTTTAAAATATACTATGTGTAATAAGCATAAAACATGTATGAGTAAACTTAATAAAGAATTTTTAATAGATTATATTTCACAGAATGTGGTACATTACATGTATGTCAATCTTTATAAAACTAGCGTATATTTCGTGCGCCATAAATTGCAAGTTTTTTGTAAATATCATTTAGCTTGCATGGTAGCTATATATGGTCTAACCCAAATTTTCTTCATAAAGCTACAGCTGTATGTACCACATATATGTTTTGTCACAAGGATGTAAATTTTAAAAAAAATACCCGAATTCCAACAGTTGAAAGTAACTCAATGAATTTTTCATTCTCTGATAAGTTCATTGTGTTAATTTTGTCCGTGCATATATTATTAGTCTGCTGCAACAGCAGACAATCAGTGGTAACCGAAATCCACTTATAAGAAAGTTTGTGGTTTAGGAGCGGGTAAATTGTTTATGCATAATGTAGCTGACACTGACTTGAATGCAACGCTGTCAAGAAAACCACACCAAATAATATCAAGAAACATAAATATTCACTTAAATGTATTGTGGTGTAAAGTTAACGTTTTTAACACTTATTGCATCTTGCAAAACATGTGATGACTCTTAATCATCTGTTATACATGTATATCTGATATATATGTACAAGATGGGAGAAATAATGACGGAACAGACTGGGATTCGAACCTGGGCCCCCTGAATCTCTAGTCAGGTGCTCTAACTACCAACTGAGCTATCTGGCACTGGTATTCAAACCAGTCTGACTGTCAAATATATAAAGAATTATTTAAACAATGGTGTTCAATAAAATGTAACACTTGCAACCTTCAGTTTTTGTCTGTAATTAATCAATATTGGCGTGCGATCAGTTCTCGCCGAGTACCATTTCTCACCAGTGCATTGTTACGTCATTTTATCAACACATAAAATTATATATGAAAATATGATGTAACAATGCACCAGCAAGAAATGGTCCTCGACGAGAACTGCTCGCACGCCAGTACTGACAGTAGTCAGATTAAAAAAAGAGAATATAAAAACTACATTTAAAACATTAACAAGGACAATTTAAGTACACATCATATAAATTGCTAAACAAGAAAAATTATGTGAACTGGTACGCATAGTTCTAACTTGTAACCTACATGTACAAGTACATGTACCGGGTACCCGTTGGTCTGCTAAACTTTTCTAATGATACAATGATCGGCATCATAAAAATATTAAAGTCATGTTTTAACTCTGAAGTATACAATTTATTTACTTGATGTTATGTCTACAGGGTATTCATGTTTACATTTAAAGTCTTCCGCACAAGAATATATCATGTGTTTCTAATTAGACCCTGCTTTGAATTTTGAGTTGAAAATTCACAAACTGGTTTGTTTTTAAATAGATAAATTCGGACATCCTTTACAGTCTCCCAAGAACCTCAACCGAGAAATATTTGTAACTTCATATGTGATGCACATAACATAAGAAAATCTATGTACTAACTATATTTGTATACTGTATGTATGACTTTCGCCACATGTAGATTTTGTCGGGTAACTAGATTTACCGAAATACCCGTGATTTACCGAAATGCCCAGTGAAAACACCGAAATACCCTTTAAAAACACCAAATTGCCTCATTTGAGCACAAATATTTAACATCATAGTTTGAATCTAAGTGATTAAATGTACTTCCCCAATTTTCAGTTTGATAATGTGAGTATTTTGACATAAATAGCGATTTTTAACATGTGTAGACATTGGATTAAGAACAATAACTCTTGCATGAATTGCTTTTCACTCTAATAGAGGTGTGAAATTTTATTCCCAGAATAAAATTACTAAGAATTAAATATAACAGTTTATCAGCTTTTATTTTGTAATATCATATAATAATTTGACATGATAATACCATAAATATTCCTTTCATTCTATCTTTATTTCCTCCCATATACCCTGTAAACCTGTTAACTAATGAGATGAAAACATTTATGTCCAGTTCAAATGAATTATTCAAAATAAATCTAATTATTGTTATTCACAAGAAATAAATTAATAAAAAGATTTATATAGATTTAGTTACATTGGGTTTTTATCAACAGGTTAAAAACTAAATTTAATGAAAGAGTTGTCTTTCTTGGAAGAATTGCATTTTAATCAATAACCACGAAAAGCGTCTGATTTATTCAATTAATTAACTTTATATACAATAACTATCTATATACAATACTTAACATACACTCTTTTTAGCGTAATAATTGGCATTTTGGGGGTTTTGAAGGGTATTTCGGTGTTTTCACCGGGTATTTCGGTAAATCCCGGGTATTTCGGTAATTCTATGTACCGGATTTTGTCAATAAATTGAATTGTAATTCAAACAAAATTCTGGTAAAAAGTAAAGGAAAAAAAACAAGTAAAAGGTAAACATTTGGGATTCAACTCTGTTAAAACACAGGCACCTGAATTTTTATCAATCAGTCGCTTAATAAGTCATATATCGAAAAATTCTACCCCTACTATATATAAATACACAAGGTGTGTATTTATATATAGTTGGGGTAGAATTTTTCGATAAATGACTTATTAAGCGACTGATTGATAAAAATTCAGGTGCCTGTGGTTAAAAGGATTTATATTGTCTGAACTAACAAAATAACCTACATCAGTGACAGTGTGCACGTACTTACATGTACACATCTATAGACTAAATGTTAACTAGTTTACATGCTGACATTTTAACCACTAAAGACAAGAAAGTTCAAACTTTAAAATGAGTAAAAAGACTTACCTTCTTCAGTAACATCCACATAAATCACACTTTTAAATGTCCATCTATTTTCTGTTATTACTCGTAACTCTTATCACCTTCTCAACAGCTGATCAATCTGCCGACAGTAGGCCTACTGTGACTGTCAGAATTTCCTCGTAAACGATTCAAACGGTTCAAACAAGTATGAAGAATATATCCCTCCTTAATATACAAATACGAAGTAGTGTTCCCGGTACATGTTCATGTGCTTCACTGTGGATTGAAAGTGCACGTGAACGTACAACATGTACGGCGAAAAAATACACAAGTCACAACTTCTCCTCTGCGTTTCGGCATCCATGGCTCTGTCTTTCCCATAATACCGTTCGTCGCTGTTTATATTTGGGGTTGGAAGACGGGTATCAGGAGAAAACGTACCCAGGAGAAAACGTACCCAGGAGAAAACGTACCCAATTTCTAGGGTACGTTTTCTCCAGGAGAAAACGTACCCGGGTACGTTTTCTCCAAGAGAAAACGTACCATATGAAAATCATAATTATACTACTTAATAGTTTTTAAATACTATTTTGCATAATAAATGTACAGAAATGTAAGAATTTTATAGATATATGAATTTAATACTTTATAATTTTAAAGGGGTTGGACATATTAAATAATTTTCAAATTCTACTTTAATGCATATTTTAATGCATATATGTATAGAAATATATTTATTTTATGAATGATGTCTTTATAATAATTGTAGCAACTTTTATTTTAGTGCGAAATAATGACCTGTCATAAAGTGTTTTCAGTCTACTTCTTCTAATTATCCATATACCGTTAGCCTTACCTATTTGAGTTTCTCTATGCGAGATCCCCTGATTTTAATTATAGTGATAATCAATTAAATACTTGAGCAGTTATAATTATGTAATATTATGTAATGCCTCCCCGTGCAGGAGGTAGAAATATTCACCCTCCACACATTATTCAGTGGCGTCGGAAGCAAATTGACTGTTCAATGTTACATCTCGTATTAGTTTCCATATATATGAATCAAACAAATATTTAAAAGACTTGGACTTGGTTATATTAAGCAACCTTGTATTATAGATAATTTTCAAAAAAAAAATGGTGAAAAAAACCCCGCGATATCGACTTCTTGAGATACTCATCATTTAGTTCTTCAAATGAGATTGCAATAAAAACTAATAATTTAACGGTTTCATTAATGGTGGATTAATTGTCGACAAATTAAACTGCTCAGGCCATGTTCGTGTATGATATGTTACAAATTATTGTCTTAATTTAAGTACGTGACCATGGTGACTATGCATTTAAAAACAACAGCAACAAATGATACAAATATTCATGGTATATTTTATTTTCTTTCATTTAAGAATATCTATGAAAACTATTATTTATCATTTTCATAGGGTACGTTTTCTCTTGGAGAAAACGTACCCGGGTACGTTTTCTCCTGGAGAAAACGTACCCTATAAATTGGGTACGTTTTCTCCTGGGTACGTTTTCTCCTGGGTACGTTTTCTCCAGCATTCGGAAGACGGACATCTCGGCCCAACGACACCTCGGCCCAGGGCGGTTGACACCTCGGCCCAGACGGGTCGGCCCAAAACTATTGACACCTCGGCCCATGTACAAGACACCTCGGCCCACAGAAATTTTTATTTAAAAATATGTACAAGACACCTCGGCCCAAAGAAACAATGATTCTTAAAATATTTGATAGACAGTCGAACGTATGTTCTTGTACTCATAAAGACATAATTAATTCAATACAATTTTTTGATGATAAAAGTTTCATCCAGTATCTTACAATACGTATTTTTCTAATACACTAACATACTTACTTTGTTCCTTAATTGACAATGTATTATATTATTATTACGTGTCCCAAAATTTAATTAAAAGTTCATTAAAAATAATGAATTTAATAGACTCTTTAAAGTGGATATACTAGAAGCATTTCTAATGTTTCTGGTGTAAATTATTGCAATATTTTTTTTAAATTATGACTAGTCAATTATTTTTTTTTTTAAATGAAAAGCAGAATTTATAAACAGTAAACACAATCCTTTTTTCTTAACCTTGGATCATTTTTGTTAAGTTTATCACATTCTTAAACAAAGTAAAAAAACTGAATAATTCATGATTTAAGTTTAATAAACAGGGTGAGAATATTGCTACTTTGTTTGTCTAGACATGGTTTTATTCATTTGCGTATAAGACCTCTGACCATGGAACATTAACTTGCAAGATTGGAAATATACAGCTTACTAACACAGAATATACAAGATCTATTCAACAGGTGTGTCATGTGCCCATGTGCGCGGGGGGGGGGGGGGGGGGGGGATTGGAAATATACAGCTAACTAACACATAATATACAAGATCTATTCAACAGGTGTGTCGTGTGCCCATGTGCGCCGGGGGGGGGGGGGGGGGATTGGAAATATACAGCTAACTAACACATAATATACAAGATATACTCAACAGGTGTGCCGTGTGCCCATGTGCGCGAGGGGAAGATTGGAATATACAGCTAACTAACACAAATATTTTTTTAATTACAAATTATATATATCATATAATTTATATTCAATAAAATATAAATAAAACATGAAAATCATTGATATTTTATTCTAATTCTGCTTGAGCCGAGATGTCTTTTGCTTGGGCCGGGGTGTCTCAAAATTTGGGCCGACCCGTCTTGGCCGAGGAGTCCTGGGGCCGAGGTGTCCTGGGGCCGAGGTGTCGTTGAGCCGAGGTGTCTGACATTCTTGGGGTTACAGACAGGGGGTGCCGACAGTGCAGAGATTTGTTCTGCGCGGACACATAGCACGTTTAAATAAGACTAAAGTAGTTGTGTATGTTCATTGCATTTATAAATGATTTAGATAAACAGAATAAAACCGTGAAATTTAATCAGAGCAATAACAAATGCTCACCCGGAAGCAGCATTGTTCGCTTGTGTGTCTATGTATAGACAATTAACTCGTTCATGTACGATTTTCGCATATATGTTTTATGAATTTACAAATAAATATAGCACAAAGTTTGTTTTATTACATACCAAATGACAAAATTTAATTTATTAAAAGTAATCTAGTGATTTTTTTTCTTCATAAAATGATAAATTTTTTAGCTATCAGAAAAAAACGTTTAATGGCCTTCACAAAATTTGCGGGGAAAAAAAAATAAGAAACAGTAGAATAACAGAAGGGTTTTCCGTTGAAAACGGAAAACCCTAATAAAGAAAATGAAACCGTAGAATAACAAGAGGGTCTTCCGTTGGAAACGGAACACCCTAATAATAATGAAGAATTTCCAACAGAATCAGTAGAAGGTCTTCCGTTGGAAACGGAAGACCTTAATGAAATTGAATTGTAAAAATGCAAGCTACAGTTTTCTCATTTTCGTTTTCACTTTTGCAAAATAAATGCAAGAAATGACCATGTGAAAAGACGATATAATGAAGTCTTTGTTGGAAGGCCACTACTGGCACTACTAAAAAAATAACAGTTATATTTCACATGATGTTATTGGCAGTGAATAATATATTCGCATGCCAAAGAATAAAATGCAAACTGTCCTCTTCTAAAAGATTTTCTTTCCAACACTACATGTATAGACAGAGTCCATGCACGCAAACAAGAAGGCTGAAGCGAAGATGAAGTCGCAAAAGCCAGTCAAGCACGCCCATGTACATGTGAAGCGCACAAAGGTGGCGGATGAGGGGTCCAACACGGGGGTGATCGTCGCTGTCGTTCTCGTCCTCATCACAGTTCTCGGGGTCGGCGCGGCGGTGTTTATTGTAGTAAGAGTTTTCTTCTCTTCCCGAACTCTCGCTTATAATATTTTTTTCAGGTGTATCAGTCAAATATCAAATGTGCTTTTTTAGAACTTATAGGCTAATGTAATTGTAGCAATGCATTTGAAAAAAAATAAGCATTTTGAGTTATTTTGGGACTAAATCAACGCACTCATGATTTTTTTTTAAAGGACTTTAGTACGTAAACGGACTTTAAACATGAATTTCAAAGTTCGTTACATAGGCGTCGGAACCGGGGGGGGGGGGGGGGGGGCTTAGCCCCCCCCCCTTTTTTTGCAAAGTTAGACCTAACCATTAGGTACATAGCATCAGAGAGGGTTCAGGCCCCCCCCCCCCACTTTTTGTCGCCGGAAACATAAATGTTCCTAAATTTACCTTGAAAAGATTGAAATATTGAGCAGTTTGAGTCATAGTCATAATAGCACCCCCTAACTATAGGTACCCCCCCCCCCCCACCCACCCACGGATTAGGATTTTCATGATTTTGGGAACTGAGTCATTATCAAAATATGCAGACTTTTGAAAAATGTAAAACATGATAAAATTATTGCTGAAAAAATTACTTTGATTGCAAAAAACACATTTAACAAACAATGAAGTATAACATCTTAAAATTTGCAAACATTGGGATCTACCATTTGATTGATAATTAGACTGAAATTTAATGAACTGTGAACATTTTGTCAGTGGTGTAACAGGTATATAGTATCGGAAAAAATTCTTAAATAAAATAAAATAATTCTTTTAAAATGATGGACATAAAGTTTATATCAACAAAATATTAGAATTAGATAACAGAAAATATTTGACACATTTACATAGTGACCAACATAACATTTGAGACAAAGTCTTGATGTTACTCAACAGATTTTTAATTTGAGCATTAAAAAGAACACAACTGGATTCTTCTTTCAATGGAGCATAAAAAAGACATTACTATAAATGCACTGGTGTTTTCAAATGTACATGTATTATTGTCAGTTAATTTTATTTGGAGAAAAATGTACATGTTACACCACTGATTATTATGTTTTACCACTGACATAAAAGTTACACCACTGACCTAGCGATAATAAATAAGTGATAATCGTGTTAAATTTTGTAAAATAAACTAATTTCTTTTTTTGATTGCATTTAAAACATGATAAATTTGATCTTAAATAAAAGTTTTCATGCCTCATTCTTTCATAATCTGAAGATAGACACACTGTTACACCACTTATAATCAGTGTTACACCACTGACAGAAAAATTGCATGTAGATGTTTTTTTTTACATGAATTCACTCATTCTTGATTTTATATTTTCTACTATTGGCATCCACACACTTATATCCACCTTGTACCGTGTTCGAACTTTCTTTGCCTCATCAATCTCACAAACAACATTGTCAATACTATACCAGCTCATATCAATCATACATTTTCGACAATAAAATTGAATTTTCTCGAATTTTCTCCAAAATCAATGCATACAACGCATATACACTTCCTCTTTGTCTATATATGTTTGTTGAAGCTCAGCTAGCATTTGTTACCTTTAAGCATTTGAAAGATTTTAGTATAACATAATAGGGAATGTGAAATGTCAGTGGAATAACATATCTTATAATACACTATAAGTCATTAAAAAAATTGATTTTTTAATAAAAATAAAATGTGGATTATTTCATTTCTTTATTAGAATAAATTTGTTTTTACTTTTATCTTTTAATCAAGTATTTAAATGAGTAAAACATAATTAGAGCATACAAAATGTCAATGGTGTTTCAAATAATGTCAATGGTGTAACATGTCTCATTTTCCAGATTGAAAAAACACAATTGCAATTAAATAGTCAAGCTTTCTTTATTGTGACAGTGTCTAACTTGTAAAAGTGATATATAACAATTTTTAAAATGCTCAAAATATAAATGAAATGGAAGAAAAAGTAAAATGATTAAATAATGTGATGTGGTGTAACAGTTTTTTCAGTGGTGTAACAACAATTTTTGGTTACACCACTGACCGTTATACCACTGATGTATCCATAGTAAATGTAGCAGTATGACCCAAGAGAACAGATACTACACAAAGCTACATAGCCTATGTTATAATGTGATAAACATTCATCATTTGTGTGAAAAACTTTTTTGTTCTTTCATAATAGAAAACCTTAAATAGCACGTTATCCCACTGACACAGTTTACATTGTATTTTTCGGAGCATACTAACATTTTCTGCCATATTTTCTATCACAATGATGTCATCACTGATACATTTATCTTTTTAGTAGCAGGGAATGATGTCACTATGATCTGAGGGATTCCAACTGTAGTACAATATTATTTACTTGATGTATTTTAAGATATTTTTATATAATTTGCCTTGTAACACCAATGACAAAAATTTTTTGTACAAGCATATATCTCATCAAATTCATTGTTTTTGAAAGAGAACTTGTTAAGGAGCATATCAGAAATTAAAATATGAATGTTGTTTTGAAAATTAACGGTGATTTTTGGAATAAAACATCAATATTATTGAAGATATTGTAGGTTAAAGACGTTGGAAGAATTTAATGACAACATAAATTCACTGAAATCTCATAACAAATAATATTTTTTTTATTCTTTAAGCAGTAAAATTGTCGATTTATTTGTTCAACAATATAGGTTTAAGTTTCTAAAATCCAATGGCACTGTATATATTCCCCAGAACATTATTTTCCCCCCTTTAAATTGACACTGACGCAAAAGGCTGCATATTTTGATAATGACCCAATTAGGTTTTTTTTTTTTGCTTGTTAAGATTTCTGAGGATTAGTCTAGCCCCCCCCCCCCCCCCCCCCCCCACTTTCAATTTGCTTCCGACGCCAGTGCGTTATGAATGTACATCAACATTTTTTATTATGGGGACACTTTACGAACTTTGTAGAATATGTATGAATAAAAAATTCTGGGTTTTAATTGGTTGATAAAATGATAATTTCTAAACACTGATAAGTATGATTTATGGGGAGGAGGGCAGCTATAATGTTACAGTAAAAAGATTAAAATATAATGGGATAGTTGACGGCAAAGCGATGCAGTTCATATCCTGTTTGCCGATGATATAAATCTGGAGAGATGGTCTTGTAAATAGTTGAACTACGTGTGAGCTTATAGGAGGAAATTTCTTAATCGAGAAACTGTTTTTAAAGTAAACTAAAAATCCCTTTGGTTATCTGTTTAATTTATCCCGTATAGCTAAACAAAGTTTATTGTATTTAAAGTCCATTATTTCTACCAAACTTTGCACATTTTTGTAAAGTGCGTTAATATCAACGATATCTCAATGGACAGCTACAAGGTAGACGGGGTGCAAGACAATATGAGATTTACTGGACTCGTAATATAATGATATTTTAATTTACGATACAAGCCATTACCTCACAAAAATGTATCAATTTACAACATACGTCCAGCCTAATGTTAATACGACACATAATTACTTTTTTGTAGTGATCAGAATTATCTAATATGTATATTACAGTTTCATCCAGCTAGCATGTTGCATGTACTCATATGGACTTTTGTTTTATTTCTACAGAAAAAGAGAAGAGCTCAAGGAAAATAAATCCTAACTCAGCATCCAGTGGTCTTTTCTGATGTTATTTTTTTCACGGTTGTGTTAACTCTATGGAATAAACATTTTACGAAATAGATATTCAAGTCTTTTGGATTTCTTTTGTTGTTTCTAAAATTAAAACAAGGTACGTACACATTGCTAAGAAAAAATATCTATTTGTAAGCTGTTCATATTCACGAGTCGAAGTATTCTCTTAATCATTTTTGTACATGAAATTTAAAAGAAAAGAAATATATAATAACTATATTAATTTTGAACAAAACAAGAAAAAAATGTGTACGTTTACTTTAAAAATATGAATTTTATATTATAGTGATTTAAAGGCAGTATACCTTCCCTAAATTAATGTTAACTTAAGGGATCGATTTATTTGGAATCTTTTTTTTTATCATTATGAAGAGTATTCGGTTTAAAATCATGTTATAAAAAAATTACAGATTAAACTTTTAATTACCAGTTATAGATGAATTTTATTTAGATTGATAATTCAAGAAGGTAGTTTTTATGGGTTTGTACACTGTTTTAGTACTGAAGCACACAGAATATTGGTAGGAGTTGGCTTTATAGAAAAACATGCCGGCTTCTGAAAATTTGTAATTGGGTTCTGTATTTAGTTTCCTCATTGTATTTCCGATGTTGCTTTTTTGGAAAAACCGGCATTTTGAAAATGTAACATTATTTAATCATTCCGATGTAACCTGGCATTAGGTCGACACTAGAAAAAAATGTAAGTGACCTCTAAACTAGTGCAAGTAAGTGATTTGTTAATCAACCTGTCATTTCTATCTTTTAATAGTTTTTACCACATCTTTTTATTCAGCTCTTTTGAAAAGTCATTGCTATAGTAAGTAAACATATCATAATACATGTGTAAACATATCTGACTGCTCATTGAAAAAGACAAAAAGATGAAAGACAAAGAGGAGAGGAAGGTCGTGCACAGCGAAGAAACGTTACATCAGAGGAAACAGGATAAACTACAGCGTCAAGTGGACCAACACGAGGGAAAGCTACTGTCGAATAACCACCAGAGACTCCACACGTCCAAGGATGTCAACGAGGTAACAAAACATGTCAAACAAGGTAACAAAGAATGTCATCATTAAGATGACAAAAATTGGCAACCAGGTAACAAAGCATATCAACAAAGGTAACAGAGCATATCAACAACGTAACAAGAATGTCAACAGGGTAACAAAGCATGTCATCAAAGGTAACAGAGCATGTCAACAACATAACAAAGAATGTCAACCTGTGACTCAACCAGGTAGCAAAGAATGTCAACCAGGTAACAAACATGCCAACCTTGTTACAAAGCATGTCAACAAGGTTACAAAGCATAGCAACCAGGCAACAAAGCATGTCAACAAGATAACAAAAACATGTCAATTAGGCACCAAAGAAAGTCAACAAGGTAACAAAGCTTGTCAACAAGGTAACAAAGAATGTCAACAAGGTTACAAAGAATGCCAACAAGGTTACAAAGTATGGCAACCAGGCAACAAAGCATGTCAACAAGATAACAAAAACATGTCAATTAGGCACCAAAGAAAGTCAACTAGGTAACAAAGCTTGTCAACAAGGTAACAAAGAATGTCAACAAGGTTACAAAGAATGCCAACAAGGTTACAAAGTATGGCAACCAGGCAACAAAGCATGGCAACAAGATAACAAAAAAAATTCAATAAGGTAACAAAGATTTAACAACTTCCATCAACAAATTAACAATGGTAACAAAAATTGTCAACATGAACAAGAAAAAAATGCATGTCAACTAGATAACAACATGTACATTTTAAAATATGTAACATAGAATGTCAACAAGGTAACATGCTTCATCAAAGTAACGAAGTATCAACAAGGTAACAAAACGGTTTTGGACGGTTTTAAAATAATCACACATTCTATATATCAGCGTCAGCAGTTGAAGTTGATGTAAGCGAGATTTCGTCATTGACGTGTTCTCTCTTTTTATTCAGAGATATTTATGTGCAAAGAATATATTTCTTTATGGGGAATTAACTGTTAAGGTAAACTCTATCATTTTAACACATTCTTACCTTTTTAAAACACTGCTCAGCCTTACAACATTACAATATTCAAGATTTTCGTGTCATAAATTTTAATACACATTTTATTTTGCATTTGCCTTTCTCACAATGTTCTTTTGTACCAAGCTTGAAAGCAAAAGCTGTCTATTCATGTTGTGAAAGACAGACATACGTCAATGTTAAATACGTTTTCCTTTCCAATAAAAAAATGAACGCCATTTTACCAATTAAGGTTATGTACAGCTTAGTATGTCGCTACAATATATGTTTACAGAACATTAATCGTACATATTTTGCTATTTTTGTTGTTATTATATTGTGAAGTGTTTGAAAATTTATAGCATTCCAAAATCTTTAACACAGACAGTTTAATAAATGAATTTTGAATTTTATATTTTATTTTGGCTTCACATACTCGTACGTTGAACGTAAGCCTAAATGAAAACTCGCGCTCACATTGAAGATCTAACGGTTGTGACTGTTGAAATGCCGCTTCCATTGCCTAGTACTTATCGTTAAAAATACAAGAACTTTGAATTGAAATATCATATGCAGACAAGATAGAAAATTCAAATAAAGAATGCGGGGGGGGGGGGGGGGGGGGTAAGATAGCACAAATGCCCATTCGGTTTGGTAGTGAAATAGAATTTTTAATTTATTTTTTTAGATTAAATCTTATCAAATGTATTATAATACGAGTTTGCAAATGCACAATTTCTAACTTTATTCAGTTTTTAATATACATATATTAAAAAAATATTGCCTTCTATTTTGGTGGTTTCGAACCCACAACATAAAAACCCAAGTTTTCTAAAGTTAGCTTATGTCTGGTAATCTTTTTTTTGGTCTGGTGCTCTAACCACGGAGCAATTTTAGACACAACAAATTGTGCTATATTTAGCTCACCTGAGCCAAAGGCTCAAGTGGGCCTTTCTGATCACAATTTGTCCGTTGTCTGTCGTTGTCGTCGTCGTCGTTGTTGTAAACTTTTCACATTTTCATCTTCTTCTCAAGAACCACTGGGCAGATTTCAACCAAATTTGGCACGAAGCACCACTAGGTAAAGGGGATTCAAGTTTGTTTAAATGAAGAGTCACGTCCTCTTTAAAGGGGAGATAATTAAGAATTATTGAAAATTTGTTGGTATTTTTCAAAAATCTTCTTCTTAAAAACTACCGGTATTAGGCCTGAAAAGCTTAAACTTGTGTGGAGGCATCCTCAGGTAGTGTAGATTCAAATTTGTTTAAATCATGGTCACCGGGAGTCGGGAGTGGCCACAAGAGGGGGATCAAGTTATACATAAGAATATATAGAGAAAATCTTTAAAAATCTTCTTCACAAAAACTATAAGGCCAGGAAAGCTCAAATTAAAATGGAAGCATCCTCAGGTAGTGTAGATTTAAGTTTGTTCAAATCATGGTCCCTGTGGGTAGGGTGGGGCCACAATAAGGGGATCAAGTTTTACATAGGAATATATAGAGAAATTCTTTAAAAATCTTCTTCTCAAAAACTATAAGGCCAGGAAATCTCAAATTAAACTGGGAGCATCCTCGGATAGTGTAGATTCAAGTTTGTTCAAATCATGGTCCCTGTGGGTAGGGTGGGGCCACAATAGGGGGATTAAGTTTTACATAGGAATATACATGTAATATAAAGAAAATCTTTAAAAATCTTCTTCTCAAAAACTATTAGACCAGGAAAGCTCAAATTTGAGTTGAAGCATCCTCAGATAGTGTAGATTCAGGTTTGTTCAAATCATGGTCCCCGGGGGTAGGGTGGGGCCACAATTGGGGGATAAATTTTTATACAGGAATATGTAGAGAAAATCTTTTTAATAAATTCTCTTAAAAACTTTTTGCCCAAGAAAGCTCAAATTGGCGTCTAACCATCCTCAGATAATGTAGATTCAAGTTTGTTCAAATCATGGTCCCTGGGGGTAGGGCGGGTCCACAATGGATAAATTTTTATATATAGTGAAAATCTTTAAAAATCTTCTTTTTAAATACTATTTGGCCAGAAAAGCTTAAACTTGAGTAGAGGCATCCTCGGGTAGTGTAAATTCGAGTTTGCAAAATCACAGTCCCTAGTGGAAAGGTGGGGCCATGATGGCGGTTTGAATTTTTACATAGATATATATAGAGAAAATCTTTAAAAATATTCTGGGAAAGTTTTCGGTCCAAAACTCAGTACTTAGTGTGAAAGCAAAAGTTATGCAGATTTAAGTTTGATGAAATCATGATTCCCTAGAGAAAAGTGGGGCCACGAAATGGAGGGGGGGGGGGGGTATATAGGAATAGAGAAAAATCTTCTTACAGGTACAACAATAATAGGGGCTTGGTATTTCCAAAAAAGAAAAGAGGTGGATAAAAATTGACCGATTTTGAATTTTTTTAAGTAAGATATACTGTACATAGTTCTAACGATATTTTGATACTGTAATGCTAATTTGATCTGAATTAAGGCAATTGTTGCTCAGGTGAGCGATGTGGCCCCTGGGCCTCTTGTTAAATACTATGTGTGACTTTGGCCACGAATTATTATTGTGTTATTTTTAACCGGGTTTTCCAACTGTAAAATCCGGTTATTAAAATGGTGAAAATGGCGGGCTTCTGCCAAAAAGGTACCCTCATTGTACGGATAACTCCTCCTACAGTTTTCAAGATAGGAAGTTGTTCTTTTGCAGATCAATTGTACATATATCAGAGGTGTGCATATTGCGAGGATTTTAATTTTCAATAGTTTATGAAAAAAATACCAGCTTTTGAACTTAGTCATTTTTTGGCAAAATATTGCGTATAGGGTACCCTCATTGTACGGATAACTCCTACAGTAATTGTTCTTTTGCAGATCAATTGTACGTATATCAGAGGTGTGCATATTGCTAGGATTTTGATTTCTGATAATTTATGAAAACAAATAGCAGCTTTTGAACTTAGTCATTTTTTTGCAAAATATTGCATATAGAATACCCTCATTGTACGGATAACTCCTCCTACAGTTTTCAAGATAAGAAGTTGTTCTTTTGCAAATCAATTGTACTTATATTAGAGGTGTGCATATTGCTAGGATTTTGATTTCCAATAAATTATGAAATAAAACCCAGCTTTTGAACTTAGTCATTTTTTGGCAAAATATTGCATATAGGGTACTCCATTTCACTGGATACGGGTTGACATGGATTATGGATACAGTTCACATAAATGAAAACCCGGTTTGCTGTCACATTGACAGCTTTTCACTTGTTTTTCACAAGGTTCAATTGTTGGGATACAAAATGATATTTTTAATGTGTAAAGGGTCATCTCTCCACTTTTTGTTAATTGAAATCGGCTTGTTTTCCATTAGACCTTATTTAGACAATGAGAAAAATATGGAGCACAGACCTACTCTTGACAATATTTAGAGGTTTTGATATGTACCCGCCTGTTTGTGTCAACATATTCCAAGTATTGAACATATTTAAAGGTTAAAAATCGATTATATGTTAAATATATATTGTTTTGAATATATTTTTTTAAAATATCAAATTTATGGATATTTTGATTTTTCAGTTTCTTATCCGTGTGTGTATAGGCATTTTACACGCCTTATCCACCCATCTTCTTAAAATGAAAATATAACCACTGATGCAACAGTGGATGCAAACTTTTCACAACCGCTAACGCGCATTATACTTAATTTGTTTGAACATTTTGTTGAAGTTATGTGACTACATCTTTCAAATCCTTCAAAAAATAATGATTGCTTGCGTGAACCTTTGGTTCTTTTACCTGCTTTTGTTTTGGTACCACAGGTCATTTAGACGATGAATCAGCTTCGTCTACCGTGTTTTAAAACTGTAATGAATGATTCTTTCCTATTTCACAAACACGCGATAAACCGTTGTGATTCTATAAACGACAATAACGTTTGTCAGATGTGAGTATTGTTTCTTGGACAGTTAATCCCCTCCAAGGCCCTAACAGCGGATATTAATATTCGACTACAAGATGACTCGGCGAAGGACAGTTCCGTAATGGCATTCGTAGCGGTCGGGATTCTCATTGGACATTTGTTGGCTATCCTGGCCATTATGTAAGTAACCGTACATTATAAACCTTTTCCGGAAAATAAATTTCATTTTGAGTTAACCCCCCCCCCCCCCCCCCCCCCCCGGAATTTACATTTTATTTTTCTGTACCGCAGAATTTGTCGGTGTTATAAAGCAAGAGTAAGTATTCGTTTGATTTCTTTGATCGTTAAGTGCATGTAGTTGTTATGTTATTGTATTTTTGAGCATGCGTTTATTGAAATACTTTTTATTTTGTTTTGCTTAAAAATTAGGATAAAAAGAAAACTTGTTTAAAATTACAATCGTTTCCTTTATTGAATTTGATTAACACTGCAAACCACCCTAATACATTAACAACATGACAGGAGAAAAACCATAATCATGTTTTAATTGAATTTGATTTTAAGTCGGACACTGACAGTGATGGACAGAAATATGTTGACGTTGTCAGCAAGGGACATAAACAAGAAAAGAGAAATGAAGACGTTGACAGATCCCTTTCCAACCACTCCTTGAAGTTACGACCTTTGTCAACAGTCAAGGTCAACAGAGCGACAAGCACCAGCCAAAGAAACCTCCTGACCTCCCAGACATCTCTGAAATCTACACCGCTGACCAGTGAGAAACAAAACCAGACGTCGCGCCTCTCCTTAGAGCCCCCACTTCCAGTGTTTAAATCTACAACAGGACAGATGTCCCATCTCTCTATGAACTCCGCACCACCAGTGTTTAGATCCGTCCCTGACAAACGGTTCAAGCTTTCCCGTATGTCTATAAATTCTGCACCACCAGCCTTTGGATCAACAAAGGACCAAACGTTAGGTCTGTCCTCAAATCCCCCAGTCAAAGTGTTTGGATCCAAGCAAAACCAGACTTCCTTCATATCAATGAAATCGGCACCATCAGACCTTAGATCCGCCCCAGTGAAACAGAAACAAATATCCCATCTCTCCATTAAGTCCGCGCCTCCCGCTTTGGATTCCGCACAGGGTCAGCTTTTTCGGCTCTCTATGAAATCAGCTTCTACTGCCGTTAGGTCGACCCAAGAGAAACAAATTCAGACTTCCCGTCTTTCATTGATACGCGAAATGTCAAACACTCGACAAAATAAAGCTGTGGAATCTAAAGAGTTGGTCAAGTCCAACACCCGTATAGGTTTACTGCAAGAAAAACAATTGCCTTCCCGCCTGTCTTTAAGGTCTGCACCACCAACTGCAAACCACGCGAATAATGTGAAATACGATGTAAAGGAGACATCCTCGAATCCTGAAAATATATTTTCATTGACCAACAAGGGTAAGCCTCGCAGTGTGACGTCACAGCACGTTGAATTAAAACCATCTTTTCCGCTAACATCGAAATTTACGGACCTTAACGATTCAATGGTTTCAGTTCATGAAGGTGCAACAACTGGACAGAGATCGGACGGTTCGGTACATACCGGTCTCCATTCGATACCATCGGTACCAGAGAATAACAACTCCACTACTGATGACACGAGGGCCTTGGGGGTACGCCCTGCACCCCCGTATCTGACGGGCATCCATCAGTTCAGGAGAGACAGTGGGTGGTGAGAAGAGGGTGTCGGATGTTCATTGACACCCAACCCCCTCTGGCAGTTGCTCATTTTGGTTTGCATTTCAATTTACAAATTGAGATACCCGTTAATTTAAAGTATTTTGTTTATTGCTAATACATATCCGTTATTCATTGATTGATATTACATGTATCCCTTTTTACTGCGTTTTTTATGAATATTCTCGGAATTTAGTGCGTGAAAAAAGAAAAAAAAATACCTAGTACGTATGAAATGACTCATAAACATTTGTTAAAAACTCCCTTTTTAATAAGAATTCGAAAACCAATCGCTCTCTGTCGAGCAGCGAAAAGTTGATAGAATCTTGTAATCCATCTTTATTTAATTAATACTTTCATCTTTTTTAAATTTCTAGCCTTAAGCTTATAGTATTGATTGCCTTTGGTAACGAATATATGTGCATCAGCCGGATCACTAATTGAAAGGATAGAAAAGGGAATTTTAATGCTCGATAAAATTGACGATCACTCGAAATAAAATATGAAAAGGCGGAAGTGAATTCGAGCTTAAACATGCAAGCAAACGAGCATACTCCAGTACAAGTTGAAAGTCAGATAATTGTCCATGCACATCTATCCACTTCAATCAACTTTTTGAACTTTCAAAAAATCTATATCTATCGTAAAAATCCAAAAAAACAAAAACAAATCTTCGTTTAATGAAAATTATGCGTACATTTTAAAACTTGGTTTGATGAATTCTTTTGAACATTTTACCTTTTACTTTTGTCGCACTATGAAGCGTGATTTCAAATTTCTAAACGAAATAAATATAGTGTGGGTTTTGTTTTTGCAACCATAAACCTTTTCCTCTGTTGTCATGAGAATTTATTGGTCCCCACACACACACAGTCACAACGTGAAATAGAAATCCAACTTGTTTGTTTTGTAGAAAACCTAGCTCAAACCTCCGTATTTTCAAACCCTCTGATTTTAAAAAACAAAAAACACAAAGGCACTATATATGACAAGTAGTACACACGATCTAATGAATCTAACAACCAGGGCCTTCAATGCAATCTCTGTTTCCTTTCAAAATTTCGGCAACCTTGTTTGCTTTCCGCGAAAACTACAAGTTGTGTTGTATCTTATAACATGTACAAAATTATGCAAATTTTATTTTTGCATTACTACCAGGAACATATGAATTGGTGATTACGTTTTAAAAAAATGAAAAAAAGATATTAAAGGATATCGTTGGAAATGGGTTACGTAATTTTTTTTGGCGAAGCTCTCCCCTACCACCAATCTGTTAATATCGTTCCAAATACAACTTCAAATTGTGCAGTCTTTATTCTGAAATGTCCGAAAAATTCTCAAAAGTCAGGACCATGCAAACAAATTTTAGCATTTTTGAAAATCACTCCCAAAATCAGTCAATGGTACATGTATGCTCACTTTCTGCTTGATCTGTCCTTGACAGGTAAAAGCTATCCTCTGTCACCATCGAGAGATTAGCAATTCAGAGAGTACTTATATCACGGCCTTCATTTTGAGCGTTCATATGTACTTCACAAACGTTGATATATACTCTAGACTAATCAGGTATCTCTCAGAGTACACTAAATATAATACCAGTATGATATAATATACTTTGTATAGATGTTGCCACGAGTAATTAATTGATAATGACTTCCAACGGCACAAAAGCACATTTTCTCTCTGATTCTAAATGAGATACCGGTACATATATCTATTTGATACCCTTCGTTCGCACACCGGCTCAATCATCATTTGATGGGTGAAATCCTAACCTTGACAGTTCCTATACGAAGGAAGAATGCACAAAAATCTGCGATTGTTCTAAAACAGGACAATGGCACCAAATTATTTATTCATTAAGGCTTAATCATTGTTATTAACCTTCATGAATAGAAGAATAAAGGTTCTGTATAATGGTACGCTAGGACTTATGAAATACATTGTATGTATGAGAAGTGCAACTGACATGGCAGAAGAGGAGTAATTTTTACGACCTTTACACGACTGAATTCCCACAAATTTTAAAGATTAATCTGTTTGTTTATTTAAAACGTTAGCTTTGAATTACTCTGGCAAAATCGTCTAGATCAAACTTTCATAGATACATGTATGTACTTGATTAAAGTGAATATAATTTCAGATACCCATAAAACCTTAACAGAACTTATTTTTAATCAAATTAGTTTAACTGTTGCACAATTTTGATTGTATTCAAGGTACTGCGCATCTGCGCGGGAAAACGACAAGTACAATATCCGGTATTTGTTAGTGATAGTCCAAAATACAATTTTAACGTAGGTGGGGTAATTCGAGTTGTATCAAACCTACCCCCAAACTCCCAGAAAACGTGAATTGATATTATATTTATATTAATAGATAAATGTATTTGACTTTATCTTTGAATTAAGGAATTGATTACTATTCCTAGGAAGTAAATTACTTAGTTCAATTAAGAACAGGAAAGTTTCAATCAATGATGAAGTTGTAAAGGAAGCGGTCTAAATTAAATCTTTAGATCTTGGCGTTTACTAAGAAGACTGTGTTGCCAATGAATGGTTCATACAACCATCTTTAAACTTACAAAATTCTCCTCGCTAATCATTATTAAAATCTTAGAATAACAAAACACTTGCATTCTGTGAATTGATTACGACTCACAACATATACATTTTAATGTACATGTTTAGTTACTTAATTATATTAGCTCTTCTTTGGCACCCAAGTCTCTTTCATTAGACAAGTGGCTTTTACCTTTCAAGAGAACGTCTTGAATAATTCATATAAATATTCTAAATTATTTTGATTATATAGATACGCTGTTTTGACTCAACCCTGTACATTATGTCGAAGATAAAAAAAACCCACATCGTATTAGACTGTCAAGTTTATGATAATATGAGGAAAAAAATGTTTTCAATTGATAGAATGATGTAATGATCATTTGAACCAGATAAAATTTGCCAAATTACAGTCTTTAACCATGGAAAAAATCTTCTGCGTGTGTAAATTTATAATGAATAAGGAATCATTCTTTGAATATTATGAGGTGATAATTTCGGTCGGGCTTGATCAAATCCAATAAAGCCCGAAGGGCTTTATGATAGATTTGATCACGCCCCGACCGAAATTTTTACCTCACAATATTCAAAGAAAATTCCTTATTACTTATATTTATATAATTTTAAACCATCGTACGATTAAATGTTTAAATATGAATAAGCAAACCCCGCTGGCGCCTCAATTTGACTTCATTTGGAATTATATAAGGAATAAGGAATCATTCTTTGAGTATTATGGGGTGATAGTTTTGGTCGGGGCGTGATCAAATCCAATAAAGCCCGAAGGGCTTTATGATAGATTTGATCACGCCCCGACCGAAATTATCTCCTCATAATATTCAAAGAATGATTCCTTCTTACTTATATAATTTTAAACCATCGTACGATTAAATATTTAAATATAAATAAGCAAACCCCGCTGGCGCCTCAATTTGGCTTTATGAGTTATATAGTACAAAATCGATACGTAGTGTAATCACAGGCAAAGACACTGGAAAATGTAAATATATAGTTATATAGTACAAAATCGATACATAGTGTTATCAGAGGCAAAGACACAGGAAAATGTAAATATATATAATTCAACGAAAAAAGTTACTTACAGGTTCAATGGACTAGGTGCAGCTTAGTTTAAATGTTCATTTTGTTTACAGTGTAAGTTTCAATGTTTATAATGCACAATACATGTATGTCACTTTGATTATTATTTATATTTAATTATTTATTTTAATAATTATCTAATTAATAATTTATAATTCATATTTATCAACAATTATTTACTTACTTTCTTATATATACATACATAAAAATTGTATGACAATTTCAAACAATGTATCTATAGTTTTGCATCAATGGTATATTGTCCTTTACATACTTTAGATTCTTTAAAATCAAAATTTAATCTGTCATGTACAGATTTCGATTTTAAAGAATCCAATTTTTTGTAAAAGACAATATTGAAAGTATACTGAGCTTCTTCTTGGAAAACACAATATACCTGCAACTTAAGGTATCTTCTCTGGTTTATTTTTTTCAAAATCAGCTTCAATAAAGAATTGCACCCTTCATTTCTTTGTGCAATCCAAATAAATCTGCTCAATGACTCTACGTGAGTGATGAGAAGGTAGAGTCAAATTTCTTTCTAAAGTTAGCTGTTTAAGTTGGTGTTACCCCTACGCATGGTTTCAAATGCTTTATGATGAAAGGGAATTTCTTTAGTTTTGTTATTAGATTTGTTATAAAAGGAAAGAAACGAAGAACGAAGAAAAAATGAATATAAATGGTACAGGAAAAAATGGAATAACTTTTTCATCGTTTTCCGCCATTTCTTTGTTTGGTACCTCGGTAAAAAGGAGATATATCGAGATATAAAGAGTTTGTTTGTTTTTTCAACCATATGATTTATGTAAAAAAAAGCATGTTTCAGAATTGAAAACCTTTATGTTAGCAATAATTGAAGGCTTACAAAATGTACGCATTTTAAACAATAGGTTCTCTGAATTGGTTTCTCAGTAAGAAAGTCAGATCGCACTAGGGGATTAATCAGAGAACACACGTCTTCAACATTAAAACAGCTGATCGTAAAAGTCTTCGATGACATTTTCGTCTCAGATGGAGGCGACAGGCTTTAGATAGCCTACCGATTTTTTCATAAAAGAATTCGTTGTCATGGCAAAGAATCAGCATTTTTCTTCGAATTTTAAGATATTGTGTTAAATCTTTTTATTTACCGTTAAGTAGATTATTCTGTTTACAAATATTAGTCAGGTTTATTACATGGATTGTATTATTTTATCAATATAATAACTTACTTTCTTACTTCCCATGGCGCCTTTGTCGTATAGAGCAGTTGTAAAATATATTATAACACAGCAATTTTAAATTTACTAGCTGGGACGACAACGACTAAAATACTGGATTGACGTATTTTTTTTTCTAGTACAAAATGTCTATTCTTTGATACACAAAGCCAATACTGACAAATGTTTATGCTTAAATTTAAGTTCTTTCATCATGGAATGGTCAGGCACAATGCTTTAACTATCGCAATATGGATTAATACAGAGAGAGAGAGAGAGAGAGAGAGAGAGAGAGAGAGAGAGAGAGAGAGAGAGAGAGAGAGAGAGATTATTGTTCTAATGCAATATGGCGAATACCTTACAAATGTTCTATTTAATTTTAATAAGACGGAATGCATTTTATTGCAATCTAATTAAAATTGGACTTGTGAAACCGCTCCTCCACGATTACTAGTATACGATATTTATAATGCATTATAGGGGCGAAATTCAATTGGACGCCCTTTGAAAAAAATCCATAGAAAGAAAGACTCAGTTCATACCGTGTAACAAATTATTTTAATTAAGAATAACATACTGTATTCGGCGTATTAAAGACATTTAATTTTTTATTTTTACTTATCTTTTTACGTACATGTATTAGATACAAAAAAATAAAATAAATACAGTCATTGATTTGTATCGATATCATCCTTTTTGCAAAGCTATGATCGGATTGCAGTATTCTTACACTTCAACGACAATATTTCAATTTTCAACAGCACGCTGTATTGAGCCTGTTTGCGCAAACAAATGTTTGACTGACGTCGGAAATCCGCTGAAAGCCGCGGATGGTTTAAGACGTCAATTTCATTCTTGACACTCGACCTTGGATCTCGTTTTCGTCACAAAACAGTATCTGTGTACGAGCGTTTTGTGTAGCAGCTATTCCGCTTGAAAGATTCTCTAGAAGTAAGGGATTCTTGGGAACGATGCGGAGTTGCAGGGGGTCGGAGGCGTCTGATTAGGTATTCGGGCGAGTGGGAATTCAAGCCGATTCGCCTGTTTTCCGCGTCACGACAAGATGAAATTCGCCGGACCGTGGACATCCCCGTAGAATAGGAATATTCCGATATGCTCTTTCCTAGGGTGTACCTGGAGTGTTTGCAAAACAATCGCTGGAAAACCTTTCTGAATTTCGTACTCATTACAGAGTATAGAATAAAGTTCACTGCAGCGTTTAGTGATATGAGAATGTTTGCAACGTTTCCTGCAATTTTGCGGTAATTGTTTTCAGTATGAGTTAATTCCGTCCCGGAAAGTTCTAAGTAAGTAATATAGCACATCATTGTTGCTGTAGGAAGCTGACAAATGATAAACACAAAGGCGACGCTGATCAACATACACGTGATTCTTGTATGTTCTCCTGAATGTGCCTCCCCAGGCCGGTTCACGGCGACGTACGTCATTCGCCTTCGTATACGGTTAGCTTTACACACTGAACGAATAAGAATAATGTTGAAGCCCAATAATGCCGCTAGCGGAATAAATGTAAACATTGCAACTATAAACCAATGATAAAACACCGTGTAGGCTCTGCTTTCTCCAATTTCTGTGGTTATAATTTCGGTAATTGTTAGGTTTTTATCGTTTTTTGATTCAAAAACTTCCCACTCTAAGAATTCTGGTGATGTTGCGATCAATACGAATAAAACGACACAACACGTTATAATCCGGGCTCTTTTGGGAGTACAGACCGCGCGGCCTTTGATTGGGTGACAGACTCCTACGTACCGTTCTAAAGTAAACGTCACCGTCAAGCACACAGATACGTTCGACCAAATGTCGGCCAACACACGAGAATAAAGATAAAAATACTTGTATATTTTCTGCTCGTTAATGTCTTCATAATGTTTCAAACTCAGTGCCAGACTTGTTACTAGATAAAGAATGTCAAAAATAGCCAAAGCAGTCAAGTAGCAATTGGTTGACGTCTTCATGCTTTTGTGAGTCAAAACTGCAATGCTGACGACATTTCCGGTTACGCCTGCGCAGGTGATGATAGGCACCAAACACTTTTGAACCACTAGTCGGGTTAAGCGTAATTGTTCGTCACTTGCTAATTCTAAAGGGTTGTCCATCATGCTGTCCATCCGGGTTGCTGGGGTAGGAGAGGAATGTGAGAGGTTACTGACGACCAAGCTGACCAATGGCGATGAAAGAATGGTACTGTTTTCCATTTCTGAAAATAAAATATTTTGGTGGATTAATTTGCTCGCAATGTCGACAAATTTTTTAACTTAATCTTGACATGTTAAATAACTTGAATGGTTACCCCAATGAGTGTTCTGGACCCGTATACCTATGTCAAATATCACGAGTTTCCCCAAACCTACCTGGATGTTCACCTAAAGAGAACAATCTAAGAGGATTACACTTAAGATCCAGTTAACGAGAGGCCATGCTGAATAATTCATAATTATCTACAAACTAACTAGAACGCATGGACATTTATTTCACATCATGATAAATATTTAAGAAAATTACCAACACCATCTCCCACCTTTGCGAGGTCTAAAAAGTTTTGGAACATAAAAGTTGACAGTTTCCATTCGACAGTCATATTAAACTTAATAAAGGAAAATGTTCATGGCAATTAGATAACTTTGTCGATATCTCTTGTGCACCATAGGTAATAAAGTGTGACCCATTACGCAAACCCATTTGTCCTTGTAACAAATTTGAAACCAGGAAACATCTTGCTTGTTTGTCTGGGGAAATCAGAAAGGATCGGTACTCTATTTGATTCACGCAAAAACTACTTCCACTATATTGATACGTTAATTGTCATTATTTATTGAAAGAGGAAAGCTTCACAAGTTAAAGATGAATGATGATAAAATACCGGTTGGTATCAATTTGAAAAAACGTACGCAAATTTCTCTGATGTCATGGACTTTAAAAACTGATTGCAGTAAATTTCTCCATAAATAATCTGGATGGCTAAATGATGAAATAAAGATTTTTCAGAATTCTAATAACAATAATTTTTTGCCCAGTTGAGTTATGCAGTTGAAAGATAATTAAAATTTGACGTTTAAGATTAAGTATTTGTGTATGGGTGATTTTTTTAACGAAATTATTGAATATTTGAACCCAAATTAAACAATACCTTTCTGTACATGCACCCTGTCATGATCTTAAACTGTGTCAATTTCAGTGTCATTTTCTTTAGGCAAAACGTAAAAAATTCAAAGTTCTAACTTGTGAAGCAACGGAGTATTAAAGATTATTCCAAACTTCATTTCTTAAGGTTGAGATTCTGTGCAGAGACTTATACTTTGCCAATGCATCATGTGTATATTAGTCCTAGAGGTGAAAGTTACTGATGAGGCTTTTAACATTTCCATTCATTGATCATAAAAGAACACAGAAAATATTCCGAAGCATTGGTATTACATGCTTGCATGGGACGCAATACATCAAAACAACTATCATTTTACTTTTCAGCATCTTAGCGAGTGCATTAGTTTGTGTTGAAAGTTTCAGATACCCTAGCATTTTTTTTGTTCGTAAGTAATATTATGTCTATGTTCAGGTTCGGAAAATACAGCTCAAAGTTGATGGGAAAATGAAATAATTTATGACACAGTTATGGCTTCATAGTTTATTATCAAGTTCATATACGTTCCTCATTATCAACTGGACTTGTGTATGAATATCTGGTATCCACGAGTTACGGGAAGAAAAGTCCAGATAATGAGCAATTTGGTGGCTGAATTGGACCTACAATTCATTGCATCGGTGAAATATAGAGCATCTGCTTCTAGTACGATAGTGTAGAAATTAGCGGACTAATCCATGCATCAATCACGGCGAGAAATGACCAGAATGATGATCGATCCACATCATCCTACGCTATCTGTCCAAATTACAATTAGCCGCCTCGTGTGCTTCTAATTCGAGCTTTCAGCAAAAGGAATTGCAAATAGGTCAGTCGTTAAGTATGATTCTGTGCGACAAAAAGATGCTGTCAATTTGTATAGTATTTGAAAAGAGAAGAAAATATTATGTATAGTTAGTGCTGTATCTTTTTTCTCTTTTAAATTAATTGTGAGGTTTTTTAAAGGATAGAGCGAACACGAATGAATAGTATGGCGAGTCTCTTGTGACAAAAATCAACTTTAATTTTTTCTTAATAATTAAATTAGTATACATCAAACAACAGATGCATTATATATCTCTTGATTCACTGCCCCCATTACAATAAAATGAGAGACTGTTGAAACAGTTAGATCTGATTGATGACGCGTGCGCTATATAAACATGAGAAGAAGTACATGTTGAGTATCTCTTATTCTCCTGCAATTATTGGCAAGGACTGCAGAAATTGACACACATATATGCATGCTGCCTCTTTGTATTCTGTTAATTAAGATACCTTTTTAGAACTTTATTTTGTTAAATATCCTTCTATATTTGTTTTACTTAAGGTAACTTCATACTCGTAAAATTCTCTGATGAAAGTTGAAAAACAGAACTGATTTCAACTTAACAGACTTGGATTTCATCAATCATTACAAAAAATATTCATGTCATCACACTTTTTGAGATGTCAGAAAAACATGAACTAGAGCATATTTTAGCAACATAAAACGTACTTTTTTTGGTTAAAAGTAAAAATCTTTGAAGGCAAAAACTTGTTTATCTTTTTTTAATTTTATTAACCGGGTTTTCCGGAAAAATCCGGTTATTAAAATCGTGAGAATGGCGGGCGGGCGGGCGGCTGCCAAAGGGGTACCCTCATTGTACGGATAACTCCTCCTATAGTTTTCAAGATAGGAAGTTGTTCTTTTGCAGATCAATTGTACATATATTAGAGGTGTGCATATTGCGAGGATTTTGATTTCTGATAATTTATGAACAAAATACCAGCTTTTGAACTTAGTCATTTTTTGGCAAAATATTGCGTAAAGGGTACGCTCATTGTACGCATAACTCCTCCTATACGTTTTCAAAATAAGAAGTTGTTCTTTTGCAAATCAATTGTACTTATATTAGAGGTGTGCATATTGCTAGAATTTTGATTTCCAATAATTTATGAACAAAATACCAGCTTTTGAACTTAGTCATTTTTTGCAAAATTTGCACATAGGGTACCCTCATTGTACGGATAACTCCCCCTTCAGTTCTCAAGATAGGAAGTTGTTCTTTTGCAAATCAATTGTACTTATATTGGAGGTGTGCATATTGCTAGGATTTTGATTTCCGATAATTTATGAAAAAAACCAAGCTTTTGAACTTTTTTTGGCAAAATATTGCTTATAGGGTACTCCATTTCACTCGATACGGGTTGACATGGATTATGGATACAGTTCACATAAATGAAAACCCGGTTTGCTGTCACATTGACAGCTTTTCACTTGTTGTCAACTGTGTTAGAAAACTAAAACTACAAATAAATTTTAAAATTAGTTGTTGGGATTAGAAAAATTACAACATTTAGACATACAGCAGAGAGAAAAGTCAGAAAAAGATTTATTTCCCCTTAGCATAGATAAAAAGTATAAAATAAATTGGAAATATAGGATAAAATTAAGCTGCAAAATTATCTTAAACTTAACAGTATTTTTTAATTGCATCCATGTGATTATATTCACATGAAATAAATAAAATATTAAACCACAGTGACTAATCTCTCTGTTAAACTCGATGCTTTATTAGTTATTAGACTGTTATTATTTACCCGTAGTTGTTCGTTGGTTTGTATTTAAGGAATAAGGAATCAATCTATTGTAGTCTATTATAAAGTATTGTTAGGTGATCAATGATCAAATCAAATTGAGTCCGAATGGCTTTATGATACATGTATTTGATCACGCCCGAGCGTATTTGATTACCTCATAATATTCAAAGAATGATTCCTTATTACTCATATTTACATTATTTTTAGCCATTGTAAGTTTTAATGTTAAGATAGTTATTGATGGAATGTATTGGGCAAAAAATTACAAAATCGATTCGTAGTGTTATCACAAAGACGCTGGAAAATATTTAATATTTAATATATGATTAATATTATCACAATACACCATTCAAAGGAAAGAACAAGAAGGCTTTACACATTAACAAACAACAATAAAGGAACAATGTCACCAACTTATCTCAGCTTTTCAGAGAAAGCCACTATGAGACAAACAAAGCTGGTCGACGATAGATATACAAACAATAAATATCTTTTCTTAGCACAGCAACTCAAAATCATTAACTGCTTTACGCTGCGATGAGATTGGTCTATCAAAAATAGAAGTTATTCCGTCAGACATTCCCTAGGGACATAACACGATGAAAAATTTGATTAATGCGTCTAGATCACAGAGTCTAGGTATATTTTCCAATACTTTGTATATATACGTATGGGGAAAAAATTATGTAAAGTGTTCATTGAAAAAGCAGCGGTGTTTAGCGATACTGCATTGTTTTATTGTAATTTTACAATTACGAACAAAAATATGGAAACTATTTTGCTGAGATCCTTGTTTGCTTATTTATTGCAATCCAGAAATAAAGGATCCGGGGCTATAAACCTAGACATCTCATGTTTGATCTCAATCTCACTTTACAAAAGAAATTATATCGTAGAAAAGTGAAACGAACACCAATAGTGAGCTATTCTGAGTTTTATAGCCCCAGAGCTAGGTGTCAAATACATGTAATGGCTTTTATGTACTAGAGAAAATGGAGTTACATTATTGTAGTTTTTCTACAATTAGAAAGAGGAACATTTGCTTTGATTTCTATTTGACCATATTAAAATTTCCCCTGGAAGTGTTTGATTTGGAATTCATAAAACCATGTACTAGTATGTAAGGTCAACTTATTTTGTTCAAATTACATAAACAGGAGAAAATCTACTGTGGTGAAAGGTGGGACTTTTATACAGTTAATATTTATTCAGGGGGGAAATCTACTCTAAAGTCAGATTTCGATCAGGAGTACAAAATTACAATACATCTTTGACAATAAGTTTTATGCCAAGTGATTTTATTTCTAAATAATGCATAGTTTATAAATCTTGTTCTGGTGCTTATAATCATCATTAACCTATTGGCGATTTCAAACTCTTCTCTCTTCGTAAAGTAATCATGTCATGTTCTTTTTTCCCAAAGCGTCAGATTGTCACTTGCATGAAAGAAGCATCCCCGTATTTCTTTAGGAGAAGACACTTTAACACATAAGCAATCCTTTTTAAATATTCATCATTAGATTACGACAGTATGAAATAAGATTTCACCGAGAAATACAAAGGAAAAAACTGAAACCTCAAGAGCAACAAAGAAACGGAAATGGCAATTAAGATAACCACTTTTATCCTAATACGCGAAAAACTTCTTCAAAGACCTTTGATCGATCCGGTATGTTTCCTTACTCAGAGAACTGTTCAAGTCTCTTTTATCTAAATAGAATCGAGATGACATATCTACCTATTTTTTTCCCATTCATTGAGACTGCGGAGACGAACTACACCTTTTAGAATTAATCGGCGTAGGACAAAAAGATTCAGTTTTATATATTACATTGTTCATGTATATAATTTTGTGAATTCCGCTTCTTCTAATCCGTCTTTGCAAATGTCAGCTTCTCTATATTAAAAACACCTCCAGAACCATGAACAATTGACTGCTAAAAAGAAAAGCAAGTTTCCTGCAATTTCGATCTTGGTTTATTTAATTCTTTGTTGTCATCATTTACCTTGTTGTACCGTATTTGAGCATTAAATGCTTATTTTTTGCATATGGTTGCTTCGTAGGTCAGATCACGCACATTATGTTTAGTGTGTTATCACAAGCATATAAATGTTATGTTTTATAAACATTGGGCCATTGCCGCTCGCAAAAAATAACCTCGAACACAGACAAAAGAAATTCGTCGGAAATATCTCTGCATGTAGTTCCAATAACATGGGGGGGGGGGGAAGTCAGTCGCAACCTCTCAGGCCTTTCGGTCCAGCGGAAAAAAAACAGCCTGCAAATTTGTATTTCCGACTTCTGTCGGGCAGGAGAGGCTCGGATTCACTTGGGCATAACAAGTAGCGATATTTTTAAATTCGAGGAAACTGTAATCTGTTAACGACATTTAAACCAAATTTGGTTTAACCATGCTAGGGCTTTTGAACGAAATCACATTTTTATGAGATGGCAAATCAGCGACATTATGTAGGCATTTACGGACAATATTAAGTAACGAGGTAAAAAGTGTATGTATGTTTAGTATCTGAAAAAAAGTTTCTATGTTAATGACAACTTTTGGTTGTCTAGATTCAAATAAGTTAAAGTAGGAATATACTTTTCTCAGAATCCCTTTCCATAAATATGAAAATCTAATTCCAGTAAAAAAAAAATGACGTTCATCTATCTGATAAAAACTTAATATCTTAAAAAAGAAAAAGATTGATATTGGAAGTAACAATGGTTGTGTCTATCGATGGCAACAAAACATGGTCGTACTTTTTTTTCAATTTCCTATATAGATTGATTTTATTCTTCGTTTACACAACTTTCTAAGTAATATGACACCGGGAGTAGGCCTAAGCTTTTCAAAATTAAAGCTAGCTCTACTCAAACAACCAATTTCCTGATGAAATAATGCAATACTTTTGCAACGTGTTCATCTCGCGAGATATTCAGAATCCATGCGCAGATCTGGGAGGGGGGGGGGGGGGGGGGGGCTTGTCAGGACCTCCCCTGCAAAATTCAATTTCTTTTTTACGTTATAAAATCGACAAAAATATGCCTCAGACCCCCTCCAACGGGCAAACTCAAATAACCGTCGGACCACCCTCCTGGAAAATTTTTCTTGATCCGCGCATGGAATCGTACAACTTTCTTTCTTCATGCACGCCATACATCTTCTGAGCTATATTCCAACATTTTCCTTTCTCCTTTCTGCTCTTCTAAATCAATTTTTTTTTAAATCCATTATTTGAGTTGAAACATTAATGTAAAATGAAAATCACGCAGAAAACGTAGATCGTGCCCATTAACAAAGACTTTGCCCCCCCCCCCCCCAATAATATAAGCCAAAAAAAGGGCTGAATCCATAAGCTTTCTATACTAGTAAATGGAAATTTACCATTTGACCAGTAAATGTATCTTAAAAAACCAATGGCTGGACGATACATGCCCAGCACATGTGTGTTCTAAATTTCATTATAAAGGAAAAGCAATTGTACATCAAAAATTAAAAAATCGTTTTTATAATTTCTACTTGACCTTGAAATATATAAAAACATGTAAACCACCTTTTTAAATCGGATTTGGGCAAATGACTCCCCGGCTACTTCGATAGTATAGGAAAATCTCAGTTATTGTATTCTTTGTGGCTTATCTCCTAGATACGTGGATGATCGATCAACTGACTAAAAGAACACTAATATTAATTATTGGCCTAGTCTACAGTTTGTTCCATTTGAACACCGAAAATGCCAATGGCTCATCTCCCGTTTCAGGAAGAACCCTTTGTCTCCTTTCAATTATAGCATATGAAATCATCTTACAATAGAAAAATCAACAAAACAATGGTTCACAGTTTAACTTCAGTAAAATATCAGTAAAATAAAACTTAACAAAAATGTCTTTGGCAAACATCGCCGATAAATAACCTTTTCTAATTTTAATAGTTTCTTCATAATTTAAAAATTAGTCCATATGTTGGAGCCATCTCCAATCTTGGTTGATTAGCAATCATATTTATACTGGCATGTGAAGTCTGCCTGGGTTCACAATTTGGATTAGATAAAAACAAGGTTTGCAAAATTTAAAGAAAACAGGAAACATTTTTTGCCAGAATTTTAAGCATTGAATTTCCTATAATCGGCACTCAATGGGCTCAATCTAGAAAAAACTTGGTTTTAAAATGAAAGATGTTTCTCCCAGCAGTGGTTAGACAGAACAAAAATTAAATTTCTGAAATGTAAATGATTAGTTTTGTTTCTCAAATATTGCCAAAAACACTTTATTGTTTGGTCCTGAAGCTTACTGACAGAAATCGAAGAATAACTGAATACCATTAAATAATTGACCAACATTCGATTAGCACTTGCCAAGCCCTTCGATGAAGGGAAGACCAAGACTGACTTGGAGAAGAGTCCTTAAAAAAGAAATGGCCAAGAAAGGACACAGCTGGAACATCATCCACCAACTAGCAAAGGACAAAGAGAAGTGGAGAAGAATTGTCTGTGGCCTATGCTCCACAGTGGAGTCAGAAAGGCTTAAGTCAATAAGTCACATTTACCCCCTTTCTACCTCTCATGATTCTAAGCATACATATTACCATAAAAGAAAAATAATATGGATTGCTTAAGGATGAGTCTTTCGCAAACAGGAAGGAAAATTTGTAAAAGTAGCCAATTTTTTAAGAAAAATGTTTTAAAGTCGCAAAATTAGTGACATAATATAAAACAAAGGTATAATTCTTCAAATTTATAAATTTTTAAAATTGCTACTTTGATTAAAATTATTGTATAGATTTTAAAGCAGATAGCCTTGACATTCATATCTAGGCTTAAATATCCAAGTATCATACCTTGTTCTTTGTGTCTTCAGATCGAAGGAAGTGCAAATCACCTTAACTTTGATGATTGTGAAATTCATACCACATACTATGCACAGTCTAGCAGTCAAACATTTCCATCCAGATATAGAGGAAGAAACAATCCCCTCAGCGAGCTGCTCTTATTTGAATTTGATTTATTGACTAAATTGTTTTTCTCAGAATCGTTAATAAATTATTGGCAGAAAGAGTTGCTGGTATTCTGGGATTTAATTCAATTGACACACAATTTTGATTGAGTTTAATTATTAATTCTAAAAAAAAATCGATTCGTGGTTGAAAACAATAAGTTCAGGATGTCACGCTTGGCTGCAATGACCAAAATTTGCATCAAAACAAACCAACTAGAAATTAAAAATTCATTTTGTACGTACAAAAGAGTGGAAAAGTTGATGCTCTTAGTGTCCTTGGATTTTTAATTAAATCTAAGTTTAAAAAAAACAGATTTTGTTCTAGTTTCGTAGTCTTCGCATATAATTCCTCATTTTTATTACATGTATAATATATAAGTTCAAAGATACGTGAGATTGACAAAATTTAAGAATGTCAAAAAGTAATCATATTTATAAAAAAGGCTTTTAAATTAGAGATTAAAGGTATGTCAATGGCACTCAAATTTGGATTTATTTTGAATTGGTTTAATTTTTTATGGTCTGGGAGATTCTATTGTTAGGCATTTTGATGTTTTTATGGCAAGATTATAAAACATAAACATACCTTTTGCATCAGATGTTACGTAAGGTTATGTTAGTGACTAAAATATCATTATTTGGTCATTTGAGAGCCTTTTAAAGCTTTAATCATACTATCAAGTGTATTACAACCAGAAATGAAAAATGGAAAAATTGCAATAAGAAAATTTAAATCCATCATATACATGTACTTATTATACGATAAATGTGAATTCTTAATGAATGTTTAATGTGCCTAAGTCCACGTGTGAATATCAATAAGCACCCGGACCCCAGGGTTAATCTCAGTGTCCAATACAAAGTCTTAAGTTTCTTTTCTCGGAAATGAATATGAGAGAAATTTTGATGACCAGAGCAATCAGGCAGATGTGGGGTTGTATTTTCATCTTTGCTGTCATGCTATCAATCTGCGTTGTTTGTGTGCATTCACGATTATTGTAGTGGGGGGGGGGGGGGGGGATTAAACCAAGAAAGGAAAAATACATCGTCCAATGTACGTCAAAGGTTTTTTCTCGCTCAAATGTCAGCAATTCCACTGAAACGTTTATCCAAAATATTAAAATATGAGTGTTATGGAAAAGAAGGGGTAGAAAAAATAAATTAAGAAAAATGATTACAAAGGTTTAATATTTACCAAAAAAGATTAACAAATAAAAAAGAAGAAAAGCAGTTATAAATTTATACAGTAATTGAACGAGTTTAAATATCAAATTGTTTTACTTAGAGGGAAAATATGATGAAGCCCTTAATTCTTCGATTTTGTTTTTAAAAGTAGGGAAAAAATCATAATGGTTCATACCAATGTAAATGTCACGGAGTTCTAGATATGCATAATGAAGCTCCTTATGGACCAACGACAAGGCCAATATCTTACTTCTACATCTCTCATTCGTTATTGCTTCCAGAGACTGGCGCCAAATTTGGATTACATGGCATTAGAATTGATTGTGTGTGTGACCTGACTGTCCAATTACTGTTACAAAAGCCTGTCTAATTAACCCACAGCGCAAGATTCCCTCTGCTAGATATACCGGTATATTGAATGAATGACTCAGTTTTACTTATCAGCTCAGAACCCAACTATGAACGTCATCCACGTCTCCAGTGTTTCCAATTACCAATGATAAATTTACAAAGTTTAAAAAAAAAATGTTTTCAGACTAATTGTCGTAGGTTAATGTTTATTAGCAGAAATAAATGTTTGTGATAAAAAGTAAAATTAATACGAGTAGTCGTTTTGACCTTTAGTTAACTTTGATCTTTGATAGGAAATGTTTTTAACTTATTTTTAAAGCATAGTTGACGTGTAATAGACAAATACAAGTATCGATATTTTTTTTCAGTGACCAAAAAATATATTTCGTTGGAATAAGATATGAAGACAATGTTAAAACTAATTGTCACGAAAAGTTTTGTTTTTCCTACGCGCATACCGAAGGTGTGATCATGCAAACTAAATTTCCCCATGTGTGAGAGTAGGCATCCTCTTTTTCAGCAACTATGATCAAATTTGGAAAACAAAAACGATAAATGAAAGCTAGAGAGAAAGTGTTGCGCAAAGACATCAATCATGCTTTGAAATTAAAAAAAAAAATTCATCATGCACGGGAATAAATAAAACATTAAAAACTGCACCGTGACGGAAAATAAATCAATTTAAATAATAAATCATAGCTAAAATATTTTTGAATTGCATTAGAATATGACAACACTTTCCTGGGAACCGTGGCATTAACTAACTGAATGGAGACCGTCCACGCATTCTTTATGGCGGTGAGGATTAAGATTAACTGTGTAGAATTACTTTATTGACCAAATGCTGCCACACAATGTTCAGTAATCTTTAACGATTTCAGGTTTTGTCGGAAGAAAAAGATGAAAGGAGGGAGGACAAAATGAAATGAACCAGGAACATTTCTGAAATTTGTTTGAATTTCATTATTTCAAATTCTAAGACAATGAATTAAAAACATTGAAATGACGAATTTATCTAGAATACTGGAAATATGCCAGAGCATGTTAAACTTTCTTTTTAACGAAAGAAGGAAGAATAAAATGGAAGTAAATGAAACGTTACCATATCTTAAAACCATGCAGGTTTTTCTATAGACTTGTACTTACAAGCATCCAAAAACATTTGAACAATATCCTATGATATAGTGTTTTAAGATTTTCTTCACTCTTCAGAGAGAGAGAGAGAGAGAGAGAGAGAGAGAGAGATTTGACAATGTAAATAAACTAATAATTTCCTGGTGTTTTGAATTTTAAGTTTACATTTTATTTATCAATAATGAGTATCTATACACTTTTCTTATTTATGAAATCATTTCAATATGATGTACCTACCATCTAGATCGTGTACGCCCGCCGTCAGTAACAAACATCGGTGCCGGCGCTCTACTCATTCCCAATCAGTCTTCATTAATGAGAATTGAGAGATCCACACGGGGGAAGAGCCTCTTTACCTGATAATGGAATAATATCTGAATGATCAGCAGCTGAATCGGCTGCATTGGAGAGATTCAAAAGAACAACCAATCGTCGCTTGCCAATCATTAGCTCGTCGACCGTCACCGGAGAGCGGAACGCCGGAAACCGTTGACGTAGGTGATTCGAATTTTGTACAACTGACGACGTTAGACCGCCATTGTTTGATCAATGACCTCTTGAAGCTGAACACCTTTTGGAGAAGTTGCTTATTAATAGAATTCCAATAGAGGATTGCACGTATTGAAAGGTTTTGAGTTTTGTAGAATTATTTATTTATAGACGTGCATTACTGAACAAATCGGAACTAATCAATCGATCAATACCGCCCTCATCCGATACGTTCATTCATTATCTATAGGTCAATTTGATTAAGACATACATGTATACATACAATTTAAAAGACGGACGCTGGTTTGCTCGACGAAAACTTGAGCTTTTCAAAGATGTACGGTATTGTGAATATACATATTCTATTATTCTATTGGATGTACTGAAAGAGACGAAACTATACCAGGCCCCCCGCCTCCGATCAAAAAACAAACTATTGAAGCACACGAAGCAAATGAAGTTATTTCATCTCAGAAAGTCTGATAAGGATCGTGTGTAATGCGAATGATTTCCGAATGTAAGTACTTCATTGTGAAAGTCAACTAACATTCGATCAGAAACACATTTTTAACGGTTAACTTCGTGTGTGTTTTTTCCTCTTCTTGTTTGTTTGCATTTTCTAATTTTTTTATCCTTAAGGATTTTCATGTTTGTTTGGTTTACTTGGAAGGGGAGGGGCCAATTTTTCTAATTTATTTAGGATAAATGTTATTTCTATTTGGACCTAGGTTAAGATTTTAGTTATATCGTTTGTTTTTCCAAGCAAACGCCAGTATAGTATAAACTGACAACTACGTTTTATTCACTTCGTTAACTTCATACATCTTTTCATAGTATTACAGGAACAAGGCCGGCGATATTACATTTATCAATTTTATGAGTTCATAAAAACCATCTTGATTCATTCTACAATAAATTATTGGCATGTATAAATTTAAATTTAAAAAAAAATTACAATGAAAAATGTTTGATAGTGATTGTATTCCGGTACTTTTTTGGATTTTTCTTTACAAAGACAAATTTGTCGCGATCGAAGATTTGGGTGTTACTTTTCAAGAGAAAATGAAGTATGACAGCGTGTAGAATCTGCAAGCTTTTATCTCAATGATAAAGTAATTTCTTCTCTCCATCTTCCAAAAAAAAAATCGAAAACCCCAAAGCAAGAACCGTAAAGAATACAGAAAGCAATTAATCCGTAAGCCATGGAGACGTCATTGAAAACGAAATGAGTTCCCTCATTTTTCCCTTTCTTTGTTTTCGTGGTGTGTTAAACTTGATAGATGTTTTTGCAAATTAGAAAATAGTGAGCTATGTGGACGTGACAGAAACCCTAGGCGAATTAACATTATTAAAAATAGTACATTTATATATCAAATACCCACTCGTAGAAAAAAAATTATAACTGTGGATAATATAAGTCTCGGGTCCGTTTCACTAAAAGGCGTACGCCCGGCGTAACCTTACGCCTGTCGTAAGTCCGGACTAAGTCAAATATTTGGACTAAGGTCCGTTTCACTAAAAGGCGTAACTTTGCGCCCGCCTTAAGTTAAGACAAAAATCTATGCCTAGCCAAGGGTAGTCGTAACTTATGGCGTAAACATGAAATGATTGCTAAGGTGGCAGGGGACAGTTTTTTTTTATATAATTCATTGTAGCCAAGGGATGCATGTCTTCGGAACTCTGTTACTAGAATTTCCTCAGTTCCCATTCAGCACAAATACCTTTAATTCACTCTTTATAAGACCAATCACCAATTTCTGAAGAAAATTACTAATCAAAACCTGTAAAATTCTCAACATACTGGTTTTTATGAGATTTTGACCCTTTCATATTTTGCTAATTTTTCATGATTTTTCAGCTTTTTAGACCTCCCCCAGCTAATTCCCTGCAGAGGGTTGACCTTCCGTACCGCGTGCATGTTGCACTATCACATGTCACAAACTTACCGGTGTATAGTTTTCAATGTCCCATCCACCTACTTTTCGTGTTATTTTACCTCCCGTCTGTAACTTACAATTTCACTGTGTAAAGTCAGCACAACAGTCATAGCCGCAGGTTTCGCATTTTACTTCTGATTCTCATGTACCTAACATAAGGGGCCTACATATTGCATATCAATTTCAACAAGAGACACCCCTCTAACTAATGATAATCATTAAAAATCATTTCATGAATTTTAGCAACACTCATAAGCCTTCAAGTACAGCAACTCTCAATTTTACAAACATATTGACGGTTACTTTATTCGAAACTGTCCCTTACTACCTAATTCTGTTGCTGAGAATATCGGTGCTGACCGTAATGTTAAATTGTACAATTTGTCATGTAAATTTTTTTTAATTTCATATGAAATTAAGAAAATAAAGAGTTTTGATAGGTGGTACCAATTCTCGATTAGAAACGTTCTTACCATGTTTTATGCACATTCTTTATATTTGCACTTGCCGTTTACATGTTAAAATGACATATTTAGACAATCGATATATAGTTTTCAATCGATTATTTTTATTCAATAATTTGATATACATTTCATATATTTTCGTAAATTTGACAATGAATAATGCAGAAAATATACATACATGATGCATATGTAGTACAAAGGTATATTTGCCTAGCATTTCAAGCATTTCACCCCCCCCCCCCCCCCCAAACTTCCACGCAAAATATGTGTGAGCGGGATTTTTTTAAATTTAAAACTCACTAAGTGAATTATTGACTTTTTCATTTTCCTCTTTTTTTATATATATAATTTTATTCTATGTGCCTTTAAAATGTAAAGAATTTGGCGAGTAAAGGGTGTTAGCTTAGGTAGTCTAACTAAGGTTAATTACAAAAGTAGTTTCAGTATTGTTAAAATGTAAATACCAAAATATGATGAAAGCTCCAACTATGTTTTAAAGTCGTCAAAAGTTCCTAATTTTTTTAAATATCAGATAATTTATTTATCATATAACCGATGCAAAACATTGACTCCAGATTAAATAGATTTTATTTTGTAGGCTACATAAACATCCTCTTTATTAGCTTCAAATTGATATGAAGACTCGTTCAATATACTAAATACACATGCAAGTGTACTTGGGTAGTTTATGTTGAGTCAACCATACGTCTCGCACACACAGTTACAAATAAACGTGCATGCACTTATGGTTTGTACGTACCATTTCACTTAAATAATTCGAAAAAAAGCTAACTTCGGAAACAAATTGTGTAAAAAAAAAAAATTAGACTTGGAATTCATCAATTATTTCTAAGGTCATTTTTGCTCCACATTTTACTTTGATACAAATTTTAATATGAAAGTAATAAATATATTTATTCGAGCCTCTTCGGGTTTTTTTTTTTGCATGAATATTAAAATTTCGCTATTTTTAGTATCTGTTGTAGTGTTGTATGGTTGTTCGATGCTTGCTTAATATTGTTCAATCCATGGTTAAAAAGCTCATTACTGCATTAATTCGCTATATTTTCTATATTTAAACAAATTCACTGATTTTCTTTCAATGATATAGCAAGAGGAAACCAGAAAATTTAATAAAAAAATATTTATACTCAGGCCATAATTGACGCATGATCAAAATAGAAATTCCAAGGGTGTTCGAAACATGGTTAAATTTTCGGAGATATCGATAACAAAATAGTTTTGTTGAGTAAATAATTTTAAATGAACATATCCTATATGCTTCATCAAATATATCTTTCAAATAAAACATTTTAGCAAGTTTTGCTGTGTGATTTTGGCACTAAACAGGATTAATATGCCTGAGTACTCTCTCTCTCTCTCTCTCTCTCTCTCTCTCTCTCTCTCTCTCTCTCTCTCTCTCTCTCTCTCTCTCTCTCTCTCTCTCTCTCTCTCTCTCTCGCAAACACAATTGACACGTTTCTATCTTTTTATCTATCTAAAGAATATCTATCTACTTACATATCTAAATATTTATCTATCTATCTTCCTTTCTACTGTTTATCATCTGTCTGCGCATGTGCATAAGCTCGTTGTCAAGGACGTAAGTATGGCCTTAACTTAGTCCGATGCTAGTGTTTACGGCCAGGCGTACGCCTCTTAATGAAACGCAGTTTACGCCGGACTAAATTTTGGCGTACGCCCTAAGGCCTAACTTAAGTTTCGTCGTATCTTACGCCTTTTAGTGAAACGGGCCCCTGGTTTTGAGCGGTTGAAACAAATAAAATTGTTATTTTCTTACATTTTCCGATATTCCATAATAAAACAAGGTCCAGTAAAATTTGCTATCATTTCAAATACTTTTAAACACGCCGTCAAGTTCAAGCAACTTTTTTTCAAATTAGAAAATCTTTGAATACGTTTCAAATGAAGAAATCTTTCAAGCGATTGAATTCGAATAAAAAAAATATCAATTGAGATACCAGGCATTCACATGATTTATGCCCAAACTTAGTTGATAAGTCGTACGGATTTATCTCTTATTCATCACCCATTCATTAACATTGGTCAGAGATGTATGCAAAGACGGGGTGAAAGTTCTGAGATCATTCGAGTATGATAAATCTTTACAACTAATCAATGTTCGGTGATGATTTGTAAGATAATTTTCGCATCAAAATATTTACAGTTTAGCGGAAGCGGCATGTACTTTGATGTTATGGGTTTCTATACATCTGAGAAAAAAAATCTCTGTTTGTATTCATATTACGAAGTCAGCATGTATCGTTATAAATTTATGTTATAAAAATAAACGTTTTGCTTGATGTAGTTTTCTTCCCAAACACCCCAAACGTTATCAACACTTTTCATAGTACATGTGTTTGAGATGAAAATGCGAGAAAAAATTTTCAACATTATTGGCAAAAATTAGAATGAACAATGTCCTTTATATTTAAATGTCACCGAGAGAAAACATGAAGTTGATGACACTGCAAACTTCCAGCGTTTTCAGCTTACAATACAAATATGGATCTAATACATATTTCTGATATAGAACACCAAATCAGTGTCGTATGTTTCTATATTGTAATTGTGCATGTGTGCAAGTTAACGTATAGAGTTGTATTGATCTGGCTTGAGAATTGGTCTTGAGCTACAATGGCCAAGGCCAACAATACTTCGATGAATTACCGTATTCTGTTTGTGCTTTGAAAAATTAATCAAAATATCATGTAGCTACATGCTTGGGAATTCTGGATAATTGTTGGCTAAATTATACATGCATTTTCTTTTAAATAAAAAGAAGATTTTTCATATTTGTTGCGAGACAGTCTATAAGTTGAATTATGAGGGTTAACAGGTTAAAGATTGTTTTTATTTGAGGAATTCTTTAAGAACTGAAATTACAATTCAGATTAAAAAAAAATTAAAAAAACAAACAAAATAACTTATGAAAGGACATGTCTTGCATCAAATAATTTGATTTGCATACTAGTATTTCATTTCCTCGGCTACAGCAAAAAATGTAACAATGACTAGCTTGAAACTGCAAAGTATTATCTAAATCAAATACATGTACTATGCATTTTCGCTCACCTGAGCCAGCCAAAGGCTCATGTGAGCATTTTTGATCATTTGTTTGATATCTGTCGTTGTCGGCGTCGTTGTCTTTGTAAGTTTTTCACATTTTCATCTTTTTCTACAGAACCACTGGGCTAATATTTGTACAGAACCACTTGGCCAATATTAACCAGCATGATTGAGCAAAGGGTCCTCAAATGTGTTAAAATGAAGGGTCACATTCCATTCAAAGGGTTAGGAAAGAGTGAAAATATGGTGGAGAGATATAAAGCCCTTTGGCTGTGCTATTGCTCTTTCGGATTCCATTGTTTGTATTAGATTTCAAGATAGTCTGCCCTTCATTCCAAACGCTGTCGCTAGCTGATTTGTTATTCCAGTGAGCGATGTGGACCCTGGGTCTCTTGCTTATTTGTTAAATTGGTTGTTCTCTTGCCATTGCCAACATTTTACATGCAGTTGTTAATTTGATTATTGAACCCATTTTCCGTATTGACAATAAGACATCTGCTGTCAACGCTATTTCATCGCCTTTCGAAAAAAATATATAGTAAAACCCTGTGTTGTGCAATAAAGAAGAAATCGAGCATCTTTCTGACGTAAATGATGTAAGAGAGGCGAGTAGATTATCGCTCCCCTGTCTGTCAACCTAGATTTCCAGTAAAAGTTTCAGTTTTACAGCCATTTTAGCACTAACGTAATTCCAATTTCGCCTGAAACAGCATGTGGGACAGTATTGCGTGTGCATGGACTCAATTAGCAATGTGTAGATGTCTGATATACAAAAATAAAACTTTCACTAAATGAATATAACGTTATTGAAAGATTTTTTTTTCTTTCAGACAAATACTGCATACAAAATGTATGCGTGATATAAATTATATCTGTCTTCAGAATACACTGGTAAAAACAGCTTTGTTTGAACATTTAAATAAAGGCAAGAAATGCTTCACAGTTATTTTTGCCATATATTGGCATGTGTAAGATTTAATACCGATGAATATCAGAAATGTATTTCCATGTATAATTTCACTTTCAGAAAAGAATATTGAAGTATTTGACATGAAATCTGCTTTATAAGTCAATAAGGGTAATGGACTCTATACATTCGGGTACAAAAGATGTACATACAAAATTTACAATATGACACTTTTATGATGAGTTTTCCTCAGAGAAAACATTAATCAAGCATTGAATCACAGGGCATCTTATCCGCTTTATTCTTTATAACGTATATACATATATAAATAATATAATCAGAGAGTAGAGCGGATGAGATGCCCCATGGGATTAAATATGGTCGGTCCTGTAACATAGACTTTTAGCGCGAAATTCAATTTGCCTGCACGCTCGGTGTGTTAAAGGATCGACGATATCCAAAAATAAGCACTCAATGCTTATATTTATAATAATTTTGATGTTTATTTGTTTGAGATATATTTTTATCTTCGCTTTGAAGCCAATTTATTCGCTCACTATCAGGGGTATGAATAATATGGAGGGTAATCGTGTTCAAAAATCCAGACATGTAAACTTGTAAATTCGAATATGCAATCGTGTTGATGTGTGAGCGTGAGTATGAATATGTGTAATTCTGATCGTGTAACCTATAAAACTTGAGCATAAACACGTGTAAGATTTGACTTAGTTCCTTCGCATGATGCACATTTTGCAACCTTAATGTTTACATTAGTTAATTAAACCTTCAATTTTGCACACTTTCAATCCGTAGTTTCTGCATTTGTAACTTCAGGCTCAGCAATAGCACATCTGACATGATACAAATTGACAAATGTAAAGTCTACAAGTTTGCCGAATTTTGACATGACCTTATATGGCAACTGCCTTGCTGCGGGAAAAGGCATGCCGTAACCGCCGGAATGAACGAAAAATAAACATAATATTCAGCTAAACTGTTGCAAAACGACACCTTTTTCTATCGAAAACACTGGTATTATTTTTAGAAAAAAAATTGAGGTATGATTGAAGCTGGACCAAACAGGAAGAGGTTCATGTAGAAAAAAAAATCGTTGCCGATGTGACGAATGCGCTAATTTCCGTATAAATGTAAATCTTATCGTATTATAAAATGAAATGCCTAATATCTTATTTCTCTAAAAAAAATTGACATGTAATTTAAACTGGAATATAAGTAAATGCGTACTCTTTTCTAGAAATGAGACGGATCGAGAAATTTTCTAAGGGGGTAAATATATTTTGAGCGGCATGGGGTTCGAAGACCGCCGTGAGGTCCCATGTTACTCCATTGCTTCAGAATTCTAAGAATTTTGAGAGAGAATTTTTAACCGGGTTTCCGATTATTGAAATAGTAAAAATTGCAGGCGGGCGAGTGGCTGTCAAAAAGGTACCTTTATTGTACCGATAACTCCTCGAACAGTTTTCAAGATAGGAATTTGTTCTTTTGCAGATCATTTATACATATATATATCAGAGGTATGCAAATTGCTAGGATTTTGATTTCTGATAATTTATGAAAAAAATATCAGCTGTTGAACTTAGTCATTTTTGGGCAAAAACATTGCATATAGAGTACCCCATTTTTTACTCTTGTTATTTTTCTGAATTAGTTAGAATAAACGACCTGCAAGGATTTGGTAATTTTTCGCGGAAAAATTTATGTTACTTTACATGTATTTATACTTTTTGTCGTGTAAGTGAAAGATAAATAATAACACAATCTTCAATAATAATATAAAACTAGCGCGTATTTTTTGTGCGCCGTAAATTGAAGTTTTACTATGGGGGGCACTGTAGCTCCCAGATCGTCCATCTGTATTTTTAGCAGACCTGCAGCTAGTTCACAAGTGGCTGTAAAGCTGTATTATAATAGCTCTCCAGAAAATTTTTATCAACCAACTTCACAAAGTGAGTCTGTATTGAACCGACATTCAGGACGTCATACTCTAATCCCGTAATAATTGCTTGAAATGATAAAAAAAAATGTCAAGTTTTACCTGCATGATAGGCTTTTTTCCCTATATATTGCCGACAATGCAAAGAAACATTTCTTAAAATAATTTATACACATTTTAATTTCACGACAGTTAACCTTATCTTTAGAATTTTTATTCATTTTTTTTAAAGAGGGTGTCGCTTCTTATGTCTCATATTAATCACAATCTCAAAACCAATGTCTTTAAATAGTTTGGTTTTCTTATCGATAACTTTGCAACTCAGCTGGCCCACTGCGTGTAATTTTTCGCGGGGGTGTGGGGGGAGGGAGGTCTTGTCACAACCTTGTGGTAGCGATAAGGATGCATTTGGAGATATTTTCTAAATTCAGCCGAGGCCTATACTTTAACAATTTGTTGCATGTACTCTTATAACAGTGGCGTCGTAAGCAAATTGAAAGGGGGGGGGGGGGCTAAGCTAATCATAAAAAATATTGACAAGAATTCCCATATTCATGAAAATTCTAATCCGTGGGGGAGGGTATACCAATAACTCCAATCTTACCTGCCCAATTTTCCCCCCAAATCATGAAATTCCTAATCCGTGGTGGTTGGGGGGGGGGGGGGGGATGGGGTTTGCTAGTATACCTACTATGACTCTAATTTTCAATATCACTATTAATATGTCATTCTCTTTAAGGTCTTTAAAAAATTTTGTTTGTTGCGAGGAAAAAGTAGGGGGGATGAATCCTCCCTGTTGCTATGTTCCTAATGGTTAGGTCTAACTTGGCAAAAAAAAGTGGGGGGGGGGGGGGGCTAAGTCCCCCCTTAGCCCCCCCCCCCCCCTTCCCGGTTCTGACGCCTATGAATAAAAATGCGTATATATCTTTATACACGTGTATTCAAACAAAGTCATTAAATGTAATTTTTTTCAGTTCTAAAAGGATATCTGAAGCCGATCGAATTCTTTACTCACATCTTTTATACATTCTCTTGATAAAATGTACACCAATCTCATAATTTAATTTTCCGAAAAATAATACTCTATTAAATATTGTTATCCAGAGATAATATGATTATAGGCCTACCTAATATATTTTTTTAATTTATTCCGTCCCTATTCCGGCGATTACGGCATGCCTTTACATGCAGCTAGCCTTTTTCTATCAGTGACGTCACTGTTTCCATATAAGGTCATGTCAAAATTCGACAAACTTGTAGACTTTACATTTGTCAATTTGTATCATGTTAGATGTGCTATTGCCGAGCCTGAAGTTACAAATGCAGAAACTACGGATAGAAAGTGTGCAAAGTTGAAGGTTTAATTAACTAATGTAAACAATAAGGTTGCAAAATGTGCATCATGCGAAGGAACTGAGTCAAATCTTACACGTGTTTATGCCCGAGTTTTATAGGTTACAAGATCAGAATTACACATATTCATAATCACGCTCACACATCAACACGACTGCATATTCGGATTTACAAGTTTACATGTCTGGATTTTTGAACACGATTACCCTCCATAGAATAATAGATGGAACAGCCAGTACGCATGCTATTGTGTGCGCTTCCGCGGCTAAAAATATAGTGCCATTAATTTTGCCGGGAATTTTTTTTTTTATAGATAAAAATGAATATGATTTTAAAACGACTCCGATCCTTAGCAATGTTCGATATAACTCTGATTAAATATCCGGAATTTTTTTATTCGTAACATAAATCTGCATTTTATATAAACAAATTAAATAGGTGTTGTAGTGTTAATGCTACTCAAAATTATTCTACGAACTGCTTGACTTAGTGGCTCGACGGACATATATTACGTAAGGGTTAAAAGGTTCGAGACACTGTTGCATCGGTACAAGCGGGGTTTTTTGTTTATGGTTTTTTTTTTTCAAATTGATCTCAACTTGTATATGTTTCCATTTTATTCATAATGGCCAAAATTGCAATAACTCATTACTTTGTTAAATGCATGGATACCTTAAAAAACTCTCTTTATTTTCTTTCATTTATAAAGTTTGAAGATATTTTAACATTTTTATGATGAAAAAATTTGAGGCTGAGGATAGGAGAACCTTAACAGTTATTTATAAAAGTACATATCACATTGGGTATTTATGTTTGAGCATTTCATTTAATCTCACAAAATAAACGTATTTAAAACGCGTGATGACATATACTTGTGCTCATACTCCGTGATCAGATTTGACGTGTGTTATAGAATATCGAATGCCGTTTTCCAATGCAATAATAAGCGGAAATATACACTGAATGTAAATATTCCTAAATTGTTGGAAACGTGTCCATATGTACTATCGGTATCATTTCATTTTTTTTAAATAACCTCCACCTCTTCACACCTCCTAAAACACATTTCATCGATTTTTTTTTAAATTTTAAATAACGATACTTTATACTTTATTTATTACTTTGGATCCCAGGCACCTGACGTTATATATTTCTCATAATAAAAAACATATACCCTCTACCTAATAATACACCCTACTGTATCATTTGGTAGAGGGTAAATTTTTACTTTGAGAAAAATATATAACGCCTGGTGCTTGTGATTTGGATATGAATTTTAATACAATGATTAGGGAGTTAAGGAAGCGGTTTTGTCTGGTAGAATAAGAACGTTTTTAGTCAAGTGTTAGCAAATCATTTATTTTTAAGTGTAAAAATATGGCAGACTATCTAGAAATCCAGTTCCAAAGGATTTTATAAGAACGGGAAAAATTATTTCAAAGAATTTATCGGTATATTCTTTACTACTAAAGGGGGGCAACTCTCTTCAAAGTGAATGACACAGCTGCAAGAGTTATCTTCCATTTAGCATATTTTTCTTTTTTTCGGAGCATATATAGCTTCACCATATATTCATTAAATCCATATGCAGCAGTATTGAAAACTTTTGATTTTGTTTTCAATATTCATTTTAAAATTATTATTTACACGTAAACTGATTACAGATTACTAGTGAAAGGGACCTAAACATGATTTAAGCTCAAAATATTAAATTTTATTTTTCCAATTTTAATGTTCAGAATAGTTGATATGGGTAATTGTAATGTTTCGTCAAAATGTTGATGTCAAATTTTGGGTTACAAGCAAGATACAGGGTTTGAAATATACTCGTGCGAAGATGCGACTGCGAAAGACGAAGATGATAAAAATATACATGCTGTAGCTCCTTCGTATGTGTGAGAGCACCGATAGTAACGTTTACGTAAAGAAAAGAACATTTCTGTAAATCATTAAGATATAGTAACACTGTGTTGAGGATGCTACAAAAATCATTAGAAATGTTAATTACAATTGTCACCTGGGAAAATAATGTTTTCATCTTATAAGAATAAGCCATAAATGTATAGAGATGTACAGTATATAATGTATTTGTATTTTAAGATATCATTTTTAGAAACAAAATTGTGTAAAGGAAAAGGAAAGGGGGAAAAGAAAGGTAAGGCATTGTCTATTTAAAAAAAAAATGTTAAACATTTAAATTCTTAAAGAAGAAAATATACCGTCTCTGGTGAAAGAGATATAACTGTTCTTTACTTCGAACTGAAGCGGTTTCTTTTTGTTTCCTTTTTTAAAAAGATGTTTATTGCATGAATATCAATTTTCTAAAAAGACATACTCGGTAAGGGGATTTACTACGCATTACTTTTTATATATAGAATTTATATAAAATATTAAATCCATAGTCTGTTAGCTGCAGTTCTACAGTTCCCGTCTGTAAAAATCAAAGTACTGAAGTACTGACGGGAGTTGATTTTATCGATTATCATTTATTTTAAAATCAATGTATCTTGCTTGGCAATTAGTTTCTAGTTTGTATTTGAATTACGCACTTTTTTGTAATATGAATTTTTAGACTTTTCCGACAAGAATTTCGAGAAACCCCATATGAATCATGTTGTGTAATATTTAAAGATAGATTTCAACTACTAGTATGTATTAGTTATCGAAACAGTTCTAAAAATTGTATGGATCCAAGCACTATTGATATCGAACTCTAGTCTCGTTTAACTAGACGCTCGGCTGTCTCCGTTAATATCCGACAAGCAAGAGCCCCCTCTCTGCTTGTCGCAGATTTACGGAGACAGCCGAGCGTCTGGTTGAACGAGACTATATTAACTCTGGCGTAGGAATACATGAGACTACAAAAATATCTAAATTGTTCGTAGTATATAAAATTTGACTATTTTCAAAGTGTTAATAGATAAGTTTCCTTGAAAAACAATGCTTCAGCACACATTACATCGAATTTTTTTTCCAATTATTTTCAAGAATTTAGTCTTGTCAGCGGTGATGATTTGTGCTTAGGTCCAAACACTGTTTCACTTTCGGTTTGCCGGAGAGTTGATTAAAATCAACTCCCAAAAATTTGGACCTGCAGCTAATATTGTGTAAAACAATAAAGTCTTAGTTTGGAACAGTCAGTATAGTGTCGTTGCCATTCAGATCGGTTAACCCCCCCCACCCCCCCAAACCCCCGAAAAAAAAGTTTATCATAAGAGAGAGAGAGAGAGAGAGAGAGAGAGAGAGAGAGAGAGAGAGAGAGAGAGAGAGAGAGAGAGAGAGATTGTAAGTCAAACTTAACCCCTCCCCTTTTTTAAGATTTGAAAATTAACCAAATGATGGGGAAAAAAATGGGAAATAGCTGCAAATAAAGATGTTTGTGAAATAAATGTCATGTTCTGTTTTTTAATAATACTTGAGTGTGGATAAAAAATAGAGTACCGTGGCAGAAAATTGGTTTATAATCCACGTGAAATATCCTCTACAGAATAGAGCGACAATAACAGTAGGGAAAAAAATATGAGAGACATAATTAAAAGACCTAAAGTGAACTTGGGACACTTGATGTTAATTAATAAAACGCTTAAAATGAGAAATACAAACATTTTCTGTTCTGACTTAAGTACCCCCATGACTCGCTCCATCTATCAAGGGGGTAAATTGCTTGCACGGTTTTTAACGACACGTGCGGAACGTGCGCCGTTGACGTCGATTTCCTTGCTGTGTGTTTACAGTTTATCTCGCCGTGTGTTCATCAAGGTATGCATGTCATTTTCCCTTCATTATCTTTTGTCTGTCTTTATACCCTGCACACATTGCAGATTTTTATGAAACAAAACAAAATTTTATTGGATTTTTTTTTGGTTATCTTTTAGTTGAAATAGTTACTCTTGCCGCTAATTGCTAATGGCAAGTTCATATTAGATTGTGATTGAGATGAAATTAATTGATTTTTTTGTGAGTGCCACCAGCGTTTTTTCTTCTCTGTGTTAAAAATAAAATAGAAATGTCTTCTTTAAGTTGTCGGTTGCTGATGCTTGTTAACACAAGAGATATTTTTTTTTATAAAGGTTAGTCGACAATATTATTTACATGTATTACATGTAGTATTCGACACAGAGTATTTTGCACCCATTTTGTATTTTACATATTTTACAATTGTGGCGTGAAAACTATTGAGACCAAAAAATGATTTCATTGTAGACTTGTTTTAAGGTAAACCTTAAAATGTGTTTGTGGGATATAGTAGTATATACATGTATATAGCTTCCACCTTGATGCACAAGTATTTAGAAACCAAATTGGATATTGACTTTTATAGGGTTTTTTTTTTAAATTTTATGCCACATATTGTATCTGCTAATGAAAGATTTCCCTTTTTATTTCATTAGCATAAAATTATGGGTACATGTCTTTGATAACTTCGCTGCTTATATTTCAAATTTGTTTGAGTTTTCACTTAATTTGATTGGGTTAAAATTTTCGAACATGTAACAGATCCCAGATTTGTAATGGAAGCTGAAATGATTTTCGTACACGTGGATTTAATTCAAAAGACATAATCGATTTAAATCTGATTTTGACGTTAATGTCGTCTGCGAGACCCTCTCTTTAGAGGATAATTGCAAGTTAAAACGCCGTTTTTGCCAATACCGCACTACATTTTCACTTGTATAAACACCCTTTATCTTCCGATACACATGACCAAATTCTCACGAATTACAATAGTTAGCGCACAATTGTAATTTTTTTTTAACGAGCACATGGTTTTCTGAGAATTGATTAATCGTTTCAAATAATTTTACTGGATACAGACGACAGATGAAACCGAAGAACATCACAGAATTTCCAAATGCGCGGGAAAATTCAACCAAGAGAATTGAAGCAGATGACACTGCGGCTGCACTGGGGGTGACATATGGTCCCCTTATTTGAACGCCTGGGTTTACGACGATACCCCCAGCTTTCGGTGTCGCACCCTGCTCTATAAGAAATTCTCTCAGCATTGTTCTTGCACCACCTGTGTTGCATGAGCATGTGGTTTTGAAACATTACTGGGTCCATAGCTTGCTGTTTTAATCGTTGTATATTCCTAAGAATACTGATGCCATAACATAAGGCAAACCATTTTCTGAAATCGTTTTAAATTAGTTTGGCATCATCAAATCTTACAGTGAAATAGTGACTATAGCAGACATAATTAACAAAATTATTAAATTCATAGGGAACCGCAGCCTCACGTGTCGTTGAGAAGACACGCTGACGACAGCACGTGCTGGCACGTGCCACAGGACCAGCATATGCCGGAAAGCTGTGGTCATTCCCATCATTTGCATCTGCTGGACCGCTTGGTATAACGAGAAACGAAGCACGCCTGTCGAAATATTCCTTTCCACTCGCGACTTCTTCTACCATCATTTTTATTCAGATTTAAACTCAAAAACTCTCACACAGCAGTATTAGCCATCTTGTAAAACTTTCAATGAATTTCTGGCTTTATATTTATGGATATGTCATGTTGATATGTAAAACTTCTATTTATTTGTTTACATATAGTTACATTTATAGTGAGTATATACTTTTGCGAAGTCTCTTTTGTTTGTTCTTTTAATTGAATTCAGTTATCATGAATGCTTTATATACATATATCCTTCGGCTAGCAGTGAAGAGTAGATTGGAATCTCCTCAGACAAACGGGGGAGTGTCAATCACAACGAAATACTCTTTTGACTCTTTCATTGGGTCAAGTGGGCTATTTACATTTATTCACATCAATAGACCTGCTATTCAGAAGTTCACAACATATGGTCACTATTTTGCATTTTTGTTCGCTATCTATCATCTCAGGGCAATTCATGTACAAATGGGGACATTTATGATCAAATCTGAATTTTTGGCAACCTGAAACTGCCGCCGATCTTCACTGTCTAGCAATATTATTGGACAATTTTAAAACAGCTGAATTTTTTTGATTTATCCAAAGACATTACGGGGCATGCCTCTGTTTTTGTAACATGGAATTTGGCGGGCATGATATACAAAGACCTACTACTAGCAGCTGTGGGGCTTTGAATTGTAAACTTATTTTGATAGAGTGTCGATCTGTAGTTTTTCCCTCCGCTTTTGAGTTGCGTGACTTTTTACAACAAATAGCCCAATAATAAATCTCAGCCACACTCCAGGTGTAAATCCATACATTCGACACAAATATCAACAAGAAAGCAAGGAGACCCTAATTCATTCTTACAGAGGAGATGCCTCATAAATTTTGAGTGGGCTTCGCGCTTTAACACATTTGTTCTCTTAAGTGTTATAAATTGTAAAATATAAGCAAACATATTTCTTACTGGGGGATAAAAAAGTATTAAATATGCGAGCGCTTGTAGATAAACATAGGTAACATCTGGTTATCGAGGCAGCGTTAGTAATCCGTCCAGGCCTGTCAAACACAATAACACCGAAATCTTCGTGGGTAACTGAAATGTATATATACGCACCTGTAGAGGTATTTCTAATTTTCTTTCTTTCTTAGAAAACGGGGGAAATCTTAGAAACCATTTAGAGAAAAGTCGAGTACATATATCTCATAATCTTGTATATAAACTTGGGTACATACAGTAGTATTTTTTAAAAGTTTCTTTTAATTTCTTCCCCTCACAAAATGAACAGGCGCCCGTTTGCACCGCGCTAAAAGACAGGTGCAATATATTTAAAATTTAGCAGAATTCAGGGAAAGGAAGGAAAAAAAAAATGAATATGAACCTGACCGTGGGAAGTTTTAGAATAGATGCTGCATACTTATATACCAAGTATTTTTTTTTCATGCAAGTTCGCTGATCTTATGTAATTTTTAATCCCATACATAGAACAATGAAAAAAAAAATGTGATAATGAAGATTTTTTTAAGCATGAATAAAGAATAGTCACAAAAGACCGAATTCAGCACGTACATATGTGGATATTTGATGCTAATACACCTACTTTTTACGTCCAGATATATATGAGTTTACAAAAGCCTGCCTTTGCAACTTGGACAATAACTTGTTTGTTAAAACTTTTCCACTTGTAATGCGATGAAACTTATCCCTGCAACCTCCAGTTCCAGCGAGCACTTTCTGGTAGAGCTGAAGATGGGTTCACGGAGCAAGTCATTGAAATGAAACTTAATATATAACATCCCGAAACATAGTTCCAAGAATGCATAGCACATTACGTATATTTAAGCATTGAATCATGATTTTTTTAAAGATGTGGTCTTATAACTGCAACGGTATGTGCTTACAAATTGAATAACGCGCGCTACAATCTGTTTATCTTAAAAATGGTTGAAAATCACATTATATTAAGGTATAACCATTTTAACAAGAGCTTGGACTTTGGGTAGTTGTGTCAAACAGTAATGTGACGTAGCCTGTCTATTTCATTGCTGGCCACACAGCCATTGTTCTTTGAAATCAACAAGGTTTGTCTGGCTTTTGAGCTAAGACTACGCAATCGGTGCATATTTCGCTTGAAACCGCGTCATTTTCAACTTGTTTTGAGGCAAGAAATATACCTACGTCCAACCGAAAGTCCAAGGTCTTGTTAAAATGGCTCTGATAACTATTCCACGATCTAACTTCCCAATTCATGGGCAGCAAGAAATTTTAAATGTTAAGTTCATTACCAATCTGATGTGGGGTGTACACGGGTACGCAAAACACGCTTGCATTGGATGAACAATGAATTGAAATGGGTCAGAAAGGGATCATGTATATAATTGAACAGATGTTATTTATTTTCATCGTATTATTCACAAGATTCATCAAGCTCCTGAACAACAAAGACTGGTTAAATAATCTTTTAATTATCACCACATTTCATAAATACTGGGAGTGGGAATATGAAATAGGGCAAAAAAATAACAAGAGGCCCATGGGCCACATCACTCACCTGAGCGACAATAGGCATGATAAAATCAGCTTTATGAAGTCATTATACAAAATAACTGGACAATGCGGTATAATACATGTAGATCCTGTACAAAAAAATTTGTTTCCCCCCGGATAATCTTATATTTATAATCAAGTTTCTTTTCTAACAGGATGATTTTATAGTCATATCTCATTCAGAATTGCAGTTCTCAAAAAGACCCTTAAAAATTGTTTATATACAGGATATAAACCTACATCAAACTCTGAACCCCTTGTGAGGCCCAATAATCGTCCAGGGGCAAAAGTTTAAACAAATTTAAAGATTCAGCAATATATAAAAATGCTTGCATATAAGTAAAAGCATATATAATAACATTTCAGTTTTTGTGAATAATTGAAATGTTTTCCTTCGTACAACTGAATCACCAAGGTGGCCCAACACTACTCCTAAGAATTGTGACTTGAACAAATTTGAATCTACACTATCTGAAGTTGCTTTCACTAAAGTTACAGTTATTCTAGGCACATTGTTTTTTAGAAAAAGATTTAAAGATATTTTTCTATATAAAAATTTGTCTCCCCCCCCCCTTTTTGTGACCCCATCCTACCCCCCGGGAATCATAATTTGAATAAACTTGAAATCTCACTACAAGACGATGCTTCCATACAAGTATCAGCTTTCCTGGCCTCATGGTTCGTGAGGAGAAGACTTTTGAAATTTTCAATGACTCTTAATCATCTCCCTTTGCAAACTGGCGTGGTCACAACTTTGAATCTCCTTAGCCTAAGGATGCTTCGTGCCAAGTTTGGTTAAAATTGGCCCAGTGGTTCTTGAGAAGATGTTGAAAATGTGAAAGTTTACAGACAGACGGACAACAGACAAAATGTGATAGAAAAGCTCACTTGAGCTTTCAAGCTCAGGTGAGCTAAAAAAAAAAAGTATATCAAATTGTGTTGTAGGATTTTTTTTATTGCGTGTATACTTTTAAAAAATCCTTTTCTGTGTTTGAAAATATGCGTCGGACATTTGGTTGCGCTCCACTGAAAAAGTGTGCATGATGTGGTATTACTATATAGTGTAGCTTATGGCATCTCAGATCGGTTTTGAAATTCGAACTATGAACTTTGAAGTGCTATAACATCCCGTTGAACTGTACTGGATCCATTGGTTAACGTCAAAGGAAAGAAATCAAGTTCTGTTTTTTTTTCTTCATATATATATATATATATATATATATATATATATATATATATATATATATATATATATATATATATACGTTATATTACCCTTGGTTACTTGGGCAGAGTTTACACCCGTTTTGTTCATTTCAGGCCAGTCTTCAAGTTAAGGTCTTTTGAAACTCTAACCACAGGATGACCTTTCGCAAAATAAGTTTTTGTCTCAATTTCTTTTAAATCCTACTTCGATTTGGTTGTTACACGCGCTTACTCCAAAGCGCATAATTTAGTATCACGAATCCATGTATTATGGGTGCAATGTATCATTTGTCAAAAACTAAATTTGTGAATCATATTTAATCCCAAGCCACAAATCAATGTGAAAAAAATAATGATAAATAAAACAATATTAAATTTTCAATCGTTTTTATTACATCAAATGGTATACTTGAATGCATTAAAAAGACTAGTTTTGGAATGGATCACGTACACTGCCGGAATGCATTTTATAAATGGACATTTAGAGTGCATTTGCTGTCTTCCGTTCAGTCCTCGGGAGCTTTAGCACTGAACTAGACGCGTTGTCAAATTAGTCGTCTGCTTCATCCACATCTGCAAAATACATAAAATTCAAGATTTATTACTACAAAAATCGTGTCAACACAAAAAAACAGGTATGATTTACAGGTATGACAAGGTACTAGTCCATATAACCGGCAATGTTTAGTACTGTTAATTACCTTATGAGGATAGAACTGGCGACGATTTATTCTGAATGGAAGAACTTGCGGGTACAGGATACACTTTGCATTTAGGTGAAGAAAGTCGTAGTGTCACAAGGCATAAATCCAACAGAAAATTGGATAATAAAGTTTCATATAAACAATATATATCACAGTCATTTGGGGCAGGGGTGTGTTAATATCACAGTACATATTGGACGGCCGCGGGATTAGTGCGGTTTTCCAAGACCTTTTTGTTTCTTTGGCATAATGTAAGAGGGATGGCGTTGGGACTTCTCAAAGGTGAGATTCGCAGAGTTCGTCTTGGAAAACAAGTCCACCGGAATCAAAGTGTGGATGAAATCTTTTACATGTTCGTCTGAAACCAATTTGCTGTCGGCTGCTGCTGCTGCTGGAAAAAAAAGAGAAGACGTCACAATTACGTCACGTTTTATCATCCGTCGTAGTCATTTCCTTTCTTTCTTTTGATAAATTCAAAAATATACTTTTCATTATCCATCATTTGTGTAAAGTTGAAAATAAAACCCAACTTCATCATTCGTGATTGAAAGAGAATACAGTCATGCAATCTTTTCATTCATAACTAAATTAGAGCAATTTGATACTCTATGAAATGCATACTGAGTGAAACAATTGCTGCGTCATAGTTCCGTTATATTGAGATGATGTTCTGTGTTGAGTTTCGCTCATTGTCAATTTTATCATGGTACAAAGGGTTTTGGTTTCTGGGAATATTACCTTTAGATTGTAGCCGCTCAAACAGGGCCCTGTGTAATTCATCGATGTATTTCACAGCTTCCTCTATGACTGTCACCTGAAATACAACACCAAAACTCATAAATACAATGCAAGAACAAACAAAGCTCTGTAACCATTATGAGGACGTTCGCCTCGACAATTTTTCAAAAATTGGAAAAGATTAATGTTGTCTTTCAAAAATTTTGAATGACGGATTGAATCATTTTTATTTAACCGATTTGAATTTTCTAAGCCTTCAAAAGATGAAAAGACCGCTATTTCATCAACCTGTTAATCTGGGGTACAGGGTATGTACCTAAATTACTTTTCAGCTATATCTGAGTCATGTGCAAACTATCTGAAGCTTTTTTCTATTTATACATTTTCAATGACTCCACATGAAACTCGCTGTATTTTTTTTTTCATCTCCAGATTAAGACAGCCATTAAAGTCACCCCTTAAAGCAATCACAATTTGTAATATCACTTTGAAAATCCACACTTCTATCGATAAGCACCTTTCATTTCTTCTTATACCATTTGCATTAAAGGGATTATATTTTTTATGGTGGATAATGTGTTATTTTTCTTTTCCCGGTTTCTGACATGAGTCATTCCACCTGTGTCAACAATTTTGTTTTCACAGGTAAATACATGCCCACCGACCACATCACCTTACGTACCTACATACGCGTCTTAGAAATAATGATCTATCATAAAACAGCTGTTCAATATTTTAACATTTTACAGGTCGTCTTTCTAATTCTAGAGCAAGGTTGATTGATAAGAATGGGCATGTTAGTAAAGAATTTTAATATCTTCTGTTTTTCTTTAAAAGTACACCCGAGTTTTAAAGCGATTTGAACATTTTAATTTAACAAAAACTTGGCATCAAACGTCCGCTGCGTTGGCTATAGTCATTGTTCTTCTGATACATGTGGTCGCGATATCAAACTTTAGACACGGAACAGATGTTTAGATACACAAATTGTCAAATGAAAGGAAACACATGGTCTGCTGTGACACACGTGGTCAGAGAAGGGGGAGAAAAAAATCTGCTAGGATAAAGGCAGATGTGAAGCGTGGTGAAGCGAGTGAAAGGACCATTGGTAATTAGTGTCATATCTATCGACGATAACGGCTCATCGATTGGTCAGCCTTGTTTGGCAGGTCCAATATTGTTCAATGAGTATGCTTGAAGTCGTGTCATAACAGCTTGTACGATTTCCATGCCATAACGTTAGTCCGTGACAGGTCCAATTATGAATGCAAATACCTCTTGTAATGTGTCAGTGCGGATTGAATTTTTCCCTCTTTTTTAAAACAGCTGTTTTGTACTCAAGTATTTAACACGGGAGTGAAAACAACGGCAATTCAATTTCACGCTGGGTTAAGAACTAACGGTTTAACACTGCGGGGTACCATTTGATAAAGCCAATAGATAAAGTAAATGTAAATATTTAGTGTTTAATATCCTATTTGGGCCCTTAGGTTACAATAATGTCAAAGCGAATTACGCCTAAATAGACATGTCAAGTTTCCCGTAAAATTCAAGGTGTGGAAAGTTACCTAACTATAGAGCATATTGTTTATTGAAAAAAACAAAACCCCAACATTTTCTTAATGTGGAAAATGAACCCCCCAAAAGTCATTATCATAATTTACCTTCGATATTTTGTCCTTTTTGGCAATAGATGGCACCATATCTCTAAGTCTGGAATACTCTCTATTTCTGATTCGTCGTAAGTGAAGTTTAAGATGCTGCTTTGCGACCATCTGGGCACTTGTCTGACGTTTTACGTACTGTACCATCTGGAAGATAAATACAGAATTATTGACAACAAATACTTACACATACGATACTGTTTTCTTTCCAAATATATATTCTTATACATATCCAAAAATGACATGCACATCATAAAAGCACTTACGATAAAATATTGATATTCCAAATGCTATAGTATTCTATTCCTCCACTCAAGGTAAACACGTTTTGATTAAACCGCTAAAATAGCACCGTTTATATATAGCCATCGAGTAGGAATAGAAGCCACTCCCACTCATCCGCGAAACAAAATAGTCCTAAATTGACACGCGTATTACTCCAGCAATCTGGATGTGATGTTGTCTCTTAATTACAAAAAGTCATATCAAAATTGAAATAATATTAATATTAATATTTATAAATGTATTCCTCAACTTTATTTAATATTTCAACAGAAGAATTTTTGAGCAGATGTTGAAAATAGTTCCTATTTGTAACAGAAGGTCTGATACCGTGGGAAAAGACGAGGAAACGATAATTTACCTGTAAACTGAATGAAAAGTATGTTTACTCACAGATAAATTTAACGATGCTTTTAAGAGGTTTAAAAGGACAAAATATTTGATAAATGATTTTCCGATGTTCAAATAAAACAGCTTTTTTAAAAGCAAATAATATTATATAAAATGTACTTTTCCAAACAATTTAAAGTCACACAAAAAATGCTAGTATCCATGCTCATCTGAGAAATTAAATAATTTTTATTAATGTTCGATGTGAATGTAAAATGTGAGAAATCTTTATATAAGCAGGCAATAAACATATCTTTGATTATAGTGAAATGTAAAATATATTTCGGGAAAATCCTCCGTCCATCAAAGCCCTCCCAATTCTTCCGCAACCCCACACAAACCAACTCGAGAATTAAAAGCTGTGATGATATTCCGCTAATTTTCCAGCTCTTGTAACAGTAATACCTGTTTGCTTAAGAATTAGAGATTACGTAATATTTCCCTCAACTTCAAAAGGCCACCCGGCAATACATACAAAGGAAAACACTGGTCTATCTTATCGTAACCATCCGACTACAAAAATCGTCTTATCTAATCGATTAGCAGATTTTCAATTAGTCGGCGATTTTCAAACCGCAAGTTTACACCTTAAGGTGTTGAGCTTACATTTGTCAAATAGATGCTAGATAAAATATTGATGAGGCTTTAATGGATTTCACAAGTGTGTGATTCTTTGTCGGCGCAATCCCTATGCCTAGCATACCGAAAGAGTTTTCCCTGGCAATTTACCGCTATATTAAATAGTGAAACAAGTAATGTATAGAATAAATGTGATTTTATTAATATAAAGAGATATATTAGTATTATATATATGTTGCTTTGCTAGTTTCTCAGACATTACTTGTAAGTTGTAGTTACAAAAAACATAACAGTTAAACAAACCCATATTCTAAGCTTTTATTTTTCAACAATTATAATATTCAAATACGTACATATGTTTGCATATTTTATCAGCATGACTAAACTGTTTTGAACAATTTAATATCGGCTAAGACAGCGGAACTCGCTGGGAGAATCTAACAGTTTGTATATAAAGAGAATAATTAACACGTTCGTTCTTTTGTTTGAATTATAACACACCAATCCTATAGGGGTCAATCAAATGAATTTTAATATCAAAGTATTAATACCTGTATGTCATGATCAGGAAAATCATGTTGCTGGTGTATATTTTGAATCACCTGGGTGGATGTTAAAACAACATTTATTGATATAAAAATTCTCAAGCTATAAATTTTGAATTCGTTGGATGGGGATAATAACAGTATGAGTTGTTTTCTGTTATAAAGTTTTCAGTTAACTTTGTGAGTACGTGTTTAACTACAAACTTAATTCAAATTATTACAACTTTGTCATGTTGTACATTTTTTATTTACAAGTAAACATATAGGCCCAGGAAATTTAAAGTTTAATATATGACAGAAACAAATCCTTCTGGCACTTACACTACTGGCCACTGAAAGGAAAAAGGCTTGATTATTTTCAAAAGGAATTTTTTTTACCATTATATCTTGTCTAAAGACATGCCATTGAGATTACAATCAATGATCCCAAACTTTTTATCAAAACCTATATCAAAAATTGAAATACATGTATTCATATAATTATTTCATTTTCACCAATAATGAATATAGACTAGAAAAAATAATTATATCCTCAGGTTGTATTGTATTGTTTATTGTTGAAGTTCAACAGCTATACATCTCATAGACATTACCAAAAAATTGATATAAACATACTGATATAAATTTTAAGTAAACGGGTCCCTTGAAAATAAAAGAAAGCTTATGCATGAAATTTTCTGAGGAGAAAAGCATCTACACCTAAATTGCGCAGTTCTTTTACATTTTTTGATGACAATAGTTTAATTAACTGAAAGGCAGAAGGTATATTTGTATTATGAAACTACTTAAAGACTTTTTCTCTTACATTTGTAAATTACAATAAAGAGATATTTTAATATAAAATGATACTCATCCTCTCTCTGAAGTACTAAAGGACAAATGTGTCTTTCTAACGGAATATTGTATTTACCAGATTGGACGGTATTAAAGACAATGAGATGATAATCTTAAAAGAATTTACCTACAAGATTCTTATATTTTAAAAGATATTTTTTGTAAGATATGACTGCAAAGTACAATGATCAATTTAATATTTATAGACTGTACATTTATATCGGCTATAGTATGGATTTTTTTTATAATTGTAAAAAATACGTTGTTCCAGGAGATAACATAAATAGGCATTATGCCTACTGTTCAATCCATTTCAATGTATCTATATACTTGAATAAAATAAATTAAAAATACGTTGCTTGGCAACTTTTAAAAAACTTCTGGCTTTTTCAAAATTCATACAAATTAGCAGGCTTTATAGTACCCTCGAGATTTGAGTAGTGTTTGCTATACTGTCTAATTACCAAGTGTCGCCCCGACTCCCAACAGGATTGCAATCGTCACTTAATCTGTGGACTTGTGAGGAGACTATCACTTCAATGCCTCTGTTTGCTCAGGAAAACAAACAGAGCAGTGACAATTTGGAGTAGAAATCTTATTAGAGTTAATCTCCCCAATGTATCCTTCCTGCCTCGAGTCCAACTTTTTGACAACCCTTAGTCTGCCCCAAAACAAACACCGTCCATGTGTGCGGTTAATCTAATTCACACCTGAAAAGTTTCCCGCCAGTTTTATTATAAAGGAACCCGGTAGAGGTACAATGGCGTTAAAAAGAATCGTGGAAAGGGGGTTTTAAATCCGTTACCCCGAAACACGACCTGTTGTATACAAATTACACAGATATGAAATCCTTCATGGAAAAGGCAGTTCCAACAAGAATGCAAAGACCTTTAATTGCTGTAAAAAAAACTTGTCTTTTTGTGTAAGCAAGAGCGGGTTTAGGGGTATGATTACTATTTGAATAAAAGACACGCGATCAAAATCGAAGAGTTTTCATTTTCGGAACATGTTTCAGATATAAAAGGGATAGTCCCCAACTGGATTTGCAACATATCATTGGTGCTTTAAATGATAACAGAGCTGTAGTATCAACCTGCAATTTTTTCAAAGTAAAATACTTCCCGATTTATGCCTTCAGATCATGACTTCTTCCCATAATTGAGGAAGAAAGAAATGAGTTTCTCATTTTAACTGAGGATGTTCTTTCTTTAGGATTTCCCGTTTAATGACGTTATATTTCCTTCCAGAAGGCAATTGGTAGGATGAAGCAAAAATATGTAGAAATAAAAGAAATCGTGTTTCTTCAAGGTGAGGGACGTCCCTTTGGATTTCCCATTGATGCCATTTTACTTCTTTTAAGAAGCACACGCTGCCTTGGAGCAAAATAGTATACAAATGTAGAAAAACCAAATATTTAGTAAAAATGATTTCTTCTAACTGGATTTCCCGGATGATGGCATGACGCGAAATGATGATGGAGGTTTATTTTTTAAAACAAAGTATTTATCACGAAAAGCTTAAATCCTTTCTGGTCATAGATTCCAATATAAATACACCGATTTCCAATATCTCCCCACTGAATTCCCACGGGATCGAACTCTGGAATCGGCTGCAGCCCACCAATATAACAAAAGGGACATCTAATTGACGACTGGATCGGAAATGGGGTTCTTTTTCACTCGCGTGACACAATGCCAGCGCATGGAGACTGCTCCATTCATTAGACAGATCTCGAAAAGCGTGCAGTGTAGTTTGCACGTGTACATGAAAGGGTGTCATTAATTTTTTCCCTAACGGTGTCGTTAATTTGTGGAAGCAGATTTCATGTGATTTTTTTCACACGCTCAGATACATGTATGTAGTAAAACTATACTTCATATTGACGAGGGAAAAAAAAACAGCAATGCGACTTCTTGTATAGTGTGCATTCTTTGTTGGAGATTATCCTACATATGCATGCAATGTTGGAAGGAAAATTTTAGAATAAGAAATGACACATGCTAAAAAAAAGGGGAAATGTATATAACAGGTTTAATTTAATTAACCATTATTTTTCAATAATACCCAATACTTTTGAAAAAAAATGTTCAGATTTTTGTCAAATACAAGACATGCCCAGATATATATGTTCGATATGTAGGTTTATCGAATTTTTAGATAGCTTTCACAGTCATCTATATATACATGTATATCTAATTTTAAAAAATCATGTTTATCAAGGAATTCGCAGTTTTTATTGATATTTTAAAAATAATTTCCATTAGTTATAAAATATCAAGACATAACACAGCAAGAAACGATTGGAACCTGACGAACATATGTCTGGTTCGGGGCAGGAATTATTTATTATTCCAAACGGGGTGGGTGATCTGAGAGAGGCTGGGGTTTTGTTTTGTTCTAGGGACATTTTATGCCAATTTTGTAACTTTATAGAGGGTTCAGGGGATTGGAACCAAAAACCCTGGAAGCATATTTCTTCATGGTGTTGATCTATACAGTACTGCAAACAACCACAAGTAATAACTATCAAAAAGACAGTACTGACGCCTGTATTTATTTTACCTTTACTGTAATATATAAAACTTCATATTCCGCTTTATCAAAATTTTAAACTCCATGTACACATTTTGTTTATAATTTACAGAATCTAAACCTTTGTCAAGGACAACACCACTCGCAAATACCCAGCACATGTGAAAATTTAATGCTGCAAAAAGCTGTGTGTATTTTAAAATTATATCCTGAATATGTTACAACACTTGTGTTTTTCCGGATATGCTAAAAGTTAAACGAGGAATACAGACGAAGAATAGCACCCCCCCTCCCCCCCCCCAAAAAAACCAAACAAACTAAAACCCCCCCCCCCCCCAAAAAAAAAAACCTAATGCACGAGCTACCATCACACGTATTGCTCAGATCTTCTGAGTACTAGTATATTAGGAAACAAGTGTGACACAAAATTCAGCCCTACTGTCAAGGTCTTATTTAGAATAATAAGTTGGGGACAGTTGTTCCCGAGCATACGGGAAATACTTTAATGAATTAATATATACATATGTACTGTTATGGTTTTGCATGTAACTGTTAACATTTTTGAAAAAACGAAAATTTTACATTTTTTTAAAAAACGAAAATTGTATTTTCTGCAAGATTGACATTTCTTTCATTTTTACAATCTGATATGATTTAGCATATTTCATTGTGTTATAGATCAACAATACTGGTAAATGGTTTAGAACACAGCAATTGCTTATTAACATGCATAATCCTCTAGTTTCAACTTTCATTGATTCGTTGATCAGTATAAAAGTCTCTGCATTTCCCTACTACATGTACTGAACTACAGACCTTTATAAATGCCTCGGAGGAAATCTGAAAATTTCTGTATGTATACAAATACCAAATTGATCATGGCAAAAGTGCAAATTTCTAGTTACTGATGTATGTGGCACTTATTAAAAAAAAAATAATAGCGTGCGTGACATCACATAGATATACAGAAACAAAGCAACACAATATTAAGGTAAGCGACGTGTAAACCTTTATCAAATATTTATATCATGCCTTAGTACGTAAACTCATTATCATGAAAGTAAATGATCAGTTAAATAGCAAAAATTTTAAGTTGATTGTTGAAAGATGCGTCCCCTCCGCCACCCCGACAATGAAGATAGGAGAGGACATTGTACATGTACATGTGTAGTTAACTATTCATTATAATAGAACTCGGTTTGTGCAGTCTACTTTTTTATTGAATTTCAAATTAAAATCATCAAATTTCCATCAAATTTGAGATTAATTTTCCATTGTTAGTTCTAAAACATACAATAATCGAGTTCATATTGGCAATCGCTATGATAAGAGACCAATATGCACTTAAACCATCCAACCCCCCCCCCCCCCCCCCCCCCCCCGATTAAATGATCAAAACCATCAAGCTGATTGATACAGGTAAAGTTAAAAAAAAAACTATTAATATTATTTTGACAATATCTGTGAACGCTTGTCAACCTACCGACAATTATTGAATTTGATTGTCACACATTGCATTCTTCCGAGATGCTATCTTGTTAAGTTGTGAGGCGTAAGAACATGTAGTTAGCGGTGCTACACGCGCCTCGTTTGACATCTTGTCATCATTTTCATTTTTTACGAGACGCGGTTTTTTTGTTCGATCTGCAGAGAAGGACGCGAAGCGTGCGCCGTGCACGAGCGAATCTTGCCACCAGCAGGATCTTTTCTGGGAGTCTGCGAGATAGATGCGGGTTTAAATGGAACCGAAATCAAGCAAGAAGCGGAATAAAATTGCAGTAGTCATAAAATGTACCGAGACATTGGAACGGTTAAATGTCAACCTTTGGCATCTTGTCAGAACTGACGAGAAAACAAAGACAGAAAAGGACCCATATTGCTCTTTTAATTGGAGGAAATTAGTTTTATTACTTAAAAACATCATGGCATAAACGTGCAAAAATTAAGATAAAACAGAAATGATAATTAACAAAAATAATGGTATTTAAATTTTGAAAATTGTGGTTGTTAGAAGCATAAATTGCTGCAAAAATTTGGTCCATAACATCAAATTATAGTCTACATAATAACCTTTCTAGGAATTCATTTTATACGACTTTCGCTGATTTTATATTTCATTTTTTTTTAGAAATATACACAAAAACTTATTTTGAAAATAATACACGCAAAGAAATAACCTTCTGATTTTTACACTCAAAATTATTTATAATAAAACTACAGAAAATATTATGTAATTGGAAAACCCACGACACATGATGTATGCATGCGACTTTTCAATTCAAAATAGGTATTTCGATAACACAAAAATGCGACCGAATCAAATTGATAATTGACCTAAAGGGTCATCGAGGTCAACTGCCGGAGCGCGAGAGATACCCTGGGAAAATCAGATTTTGGGGATCTCCACGACGCTTTAGTGAATGTACAGGTAAACGACAGATGTTGGCCTCCGAGAGTGACGAAGCGACAACCTGCAAATGACTAGCATACCTGAGATTTACCTTCCCACGCTTGGCAGAGACAAGGCGGGTTGTCAACGTTTTTAAAAACCTTCAGCTGTTGCACGATCGTAAACAGGTATCGCCCTCTCTTTGGGTTTGAATGACAAATATTGACAAAATTATTTCAATAATTATCGGTTTTTATTTCAAAAGTGACCCCCACAGTAAGTTCTTTACTTCATCTGTAACATTAAACTGTATCCGTCTTGTGAGTTGGACAAGTAAAGAAAGGACAATTGAAATTTGGAAGAAATTAAAAAGGAAGGTACAGAAATTCCAAACATTCCGCACCAGACACCCTATAACTCTTTCCTTTCTCTTGCACTGGAATGCAGCTACTGATCGTCCATCTTGAGGTCCACCAACAAGTCCGAAGGTTCACTAGTCCGTAGATTCACAAGTCCATTGGTTTGCCAGTTAGAAGACTCTCAAGTCCATGGGTTTGCCAGTTAGAAGGTTCACAAGTCTAAAGACTATAGCCCTTAAGTTCACTAGGCCGAAGTTTCACAAGTCCAAATTAAGTTTATTTGTCCGAATAAATTGTTAACAATGATCGTTACCTTACATGTTCATTGTAGTTTATCAATGCAATTTCTCGCTTATAGAACTTTGCTCCAGGAGCAAAGCGTTAAATTTTATGAATCTGTTTCAATATAAGGATAATAAATAAAAGATATACATGAAGTGTTTTATTGATGAATATGAAATATTTTTCACGAGAGAGTTTAAAAAGTCCATGTTAGTATTATCTACCTACGAAATATTGAATTTTCAGTTCTGTAATGGTTAATCTTTTGCAAACGCAGTCTCATGGCTGGCGATAGCATAGCTGAATCGCCAAAGCTTAGCAACTGTGAGTGGAAAAACTAGCTTTCGTAGTTTTATTCTCTGTCCGGTGGTTTACTTTTTCTTTCTGGTTCTTTCAAAAGGTCAAAGGTTATTAGGCTAAGTTTAATTAAACAGAAACTGTGTTTTCTTTTGTATATGTATACACATGTTTAGTCATCTGTCCCCTCACACTATAACAGATGCACGACAAAGAAACTAAAAATGATGGGACTGTTTCCTAACTTCTCTTCCTTTTTTAGTTTGACTGAGGACAACTTAAGTTTCATGTTAAACGTGAAATGTTAAAAAAGACATAATTTTGTATCATTGTAAAAAAAATCCATATCATTTTTCTTCTAAAACTTTTGCTCCAATTTTTGGAAGTGGGATGAGCATTGGTGGATAGAGAAAGGGCTACGAGAGGCGGGATTATGGATACTGGAAGGAGATTTCCTATGAATGTTTTCTATACAGTAGTGGTACTATTTTATGGTAGGAATCTAAGGGAACTTGTAAAGGGAAGATCAATTGCACAGTTGAAAACTTTCAACCGTCGGACTGTTGTATTTTGGACTAGTGATTATTCGGACCAATGCACCTTCGGACTACTAGTAAACCTTCGGACTAGAGAACCATCAGACTATAGTGAATCATCAGACTACTGAAACTTCAGATTCTTGAACCTTTGCACTAGTGGACCGCGACTTACCGAATGTATGCACATGCTGATAAAATTAAAATGCTATTCAAACGAATTTTTTACTAGAAACAATAAGACTAATGTTTTAAAAACTGATATCATGGCAGAAGATTTAATTGACATGTTTTTTAAAAGAATACAGTCGATTTGGTTGCGGGTTGAAACAGCAATCATCAAATACATTTTTGTTGCGTTGAAAAGCTTCCTTACCGCATCTATCAAAAATAATTTCATTATTGTACTAACATTTAGAGAATAACTCTTTTTAGTCGTTCGGGGATATTAATCAATCATTGGGTTTTACGAAATATAGATGTATAGTTTTCTTCTTGTTTTCTTCATTCATGCCTGTATAAGAGTTACATGCCTATATTTAGTACTGCACGGTGAATCAAAGCTAAATATGATGTATCTATCTAAATGATGTAGCTCTGCCAATTAGGCACTTTTCAAGACATTTCAGTTGACGTTCAGTTGACCTGTTTCATTCAGTAAAAAGCATTTGTGGGGTTTTTTCCATCTCAGAATTGTTTTTCTACATGTAGAAAAAAAACCCCAATCACATGGTATATACTTTAGAACATACCAATAAAAAATTAATGAATAAAAATAAATCTGCTATGAATTTTATACCCTGTGACTTATTAAATCTCGTCATATGCTAAACACAAGGTAACATGAAAAGCGCTCTTTCGGCGCGTGCGTCCACGTGCACATGACACATGAACTACAAGCTGGTGAAAACTGTCTCTTTGATATTTCATGCCATCCAAGATTTTCAATACAACACTTCATTTTGCCTCAAAGATTTTAAATAAGGGCTTTTGAACAAAGATGTAGATGCCCTTTCGGTTTTTGTTTTGAACTGTCCCTTTTAATACTCTGATTTTTAATAAAAACTTTTTGTAAGCACACGTGACCAAATAACTTGATTTTTATTGGTTTCTTCCATCGTGGCAGACGACAGGGATGAGGCGCGTAGAATTCTGGGAATGCGGGGGGAAAATGACCACGTGTCGAAATTCTCATCGAAAAGGCGCCCGTATATGAAGCAGAAAAATATAATGTTAGAAAACGTGTCCCACATCACTATATTTTTAATACCATTAACATTTTGACATCAAACACATCACATTCTGGGAAAGTTGTTCAGAAACCGCCATGAAAGCCGCAGGAGAAACAGATGCGCAGTATTTCCCAATCCGCAATTAATTAAAATCATTTTGAATATGACTAATTGTATCGACGACTTCTTGCCTTGTAATTTTTTTAACAAGTTTATTACCTGAAATGAAATTGAAATAATGACACATCCGTTGAAATAGCTAACACTGTCGTAGAGAGCGAGAAAACAAAAACAGGAAACCAAACACAATTAGTACATTCATTTTAGTTGCTCGGATTTCACAGGAAGGTGTAGGTCGAAGGATCTTTTTTCATTTACTCTTCGACATGGCATGTGCAAATCAGTCGTTATCAGGGCTCCATCGCAGCATACATATCATGTATCATATATAGGTAATGATATTGCAGGAAATGATACATGTTAGGCTGATACACAGAAAAATGTATTTTTCACAGGAAGGAAAATTATGTAGTGTCACACGTAGGAGAAAACCATTATTAACCATATTATTAACATAATGACTGCTAATTTATGCATATTGAATGGGATATTATCTTGTTCAACATTTTACATGAATCAAATACAATTAAGTAGAGTTAGATTATTTTTGCTATAGCGGCAATAAAGAGAATGAAGATTTAGGTGACATTCTTGACCTTTTTTCAGAAATCATACGTGAATTTGTTGGCTTGTTTCTGGGTATTTCCGGTGATTTAACCGGCAAATATTAGATAAAATAAAAATGAATGGAGAAAAAGGTTCTTATCAGCTAATTAATGCATTACACAAGGTGCACACGAACAGAGTTCTGAATGACCATTGTGTGTTCACATGGCTTACCCAACAGAAAGAAATGAAATGCATAGGAAGAGAGCGTGAAAATGTAATTCATTGATACGATTTGAAGAGCAGCAAGCTTCGCGCCTTTCCGCTCGCCAGCTGTTGTGACGTATGCCTTTTCCCACGGTCCACCTGTTGAATGAAAATTGCTCAATGATCGGATGAGTCAAGACAGAAGACTTTCCATATATTTAGGGACACACCTTGACGGTTTTTATTATCTTTTGAATGAAAACAGGTTTAATCATATCATTGTGAAAGTGGGCAAGAATAGATTCAATATCAAGTTCTGCATTTTGAATGATTATATAGCCTCCTTTAAAAATAGAGTAGATACCACTTCCACCATAATTCGTATTTTCAACAAAAAAAATTATCGATAAATATGGAAAATTGATAACAAGACCATGAACTTTAACCCCTTCCTTGTTTGAGCAGATCTTTCCAATTTAACCCTTGGAATCAGTTTTGATTGTCTTTTGTTTTTCTTTGAAACTGAGTCCCAATACATGTGTCCACCTGTAAGAGATATCTATGTTCCGTAGTACTATGCTATAAGAGGCAACAAATTTTAAACTCTATTATATTATATGGGTTTAGGACTACTTATTACACATATAGACCGCAAACCCTTCTGAATAGGAATCACTGAGCAATGAATTTTCCCGGTGGTTCCGGCCAAGTCTTGAGGTAGAATTTCGTTTTCCCCGGTGGTTCCGGCCAAGTCCTGAAGTAGGATTTGGTTTTTCCCAGTGGTTCCGGTCAAGTCCTGAGGTAGAATTTCGTTTTTCCCGGTGGTTCCGGTCAAGTCCTGAGGTAGATTTTCGTTTTTCCCAGTGGTTCAAAGAGCATGAGGTAGGATTTCGTTTGATAGAGGAAAGGATCCAAGATCAGTTTAAATTTTGAAATTGACTGAAATTGACTTTTTGTATTTACTTCCATCCGGTAAATTCAAAATTTTCTAACATGACAATATGCGCACGTGTATACAGGTGTACACTTCTCCACCTCTTTTTTGAGGAGTGGCGATTACCCATTGTAATATAGACACATGTATTAACAGGTATCGACGCGCCCTCTATAGATTTTACCATTGACAGCTAAAAATCGCATACAGTGATATAACTCATACATATGTAGGACTTTATCTTTTATCACACTTGAAATCTCGGATATTCAATACCGCTAATAGCTTGTGAGAAAAGACAGCTGGCTCGCGTAAATACGAGAGTCCATTCATAAAATCATCCCAGATCTCTTTGGGTCCAGTGTCATGTGTCACAGCTATCGGTGAAGTTTTGAGAAATATACAGAAAAAGGTCAGATTGCGATATTTACTGTTAAATGGCAAACGGATAAAATCTACTAGCCGGAAACCGATGCAAAGCCGAATAAACTTTAATGTCATTTTTGACATGTTTGACATCTGGTCACAGGTGCGGATCAAACTTCTCCCCCCCCCCCCCCCCAAAAAAAAAAAATTTACCTCCACCCTAAAAAAGTACTTTCCCCCTCTCCAACATAAATTGACAATAAAAATCACAAAGGCCAAAATGCTAATCTGCTTATTTGCTTATTTTGACATATAAAAATCATAAGTTTCAAGATATGTATTGAGAAGCATACTAGCGTACATGTATTACTAAAATCTTGAAACTCTTATAAATGGTAAAAAAAATTTGTGATATATACAATGTATGCACACAATACATGTTAATAAACAAGAGGCCCTCAGGCGTTGACGGTCACCTGTGTCCCATATCCCTCAGACTGACATGTCAGAGATTCTCACGTTTGCAGTTTAAGCTAAGCTTCATTTTGAAGTACAAACCATAATAAGAGACTCCTCTGTTACCATGCATTTATGGCTTGATTTTTGAAATAAAATTTCATTCATAAAAGGGGGTTGGGGTTCAAAAGTCGGAGGAATCTCAGTTTATCTATACCTTAGCTCAAGGTGCCAACATTTTAGTAATAGGATACCTGCAGATCTTTAATGGCCAGTCTTTTATTATATTCATTTTCATGTATGTCTTAGGGTCTGAACCCCTGGCCCAGGAAACATGAATTTCATAATTTTCGTAGAGGACTTCGTTCACATCACAATCATGTTTTTTTCCCCCGAATTGTGTGGGAATAAAGAAGATGTTTGAAAATTTGGCTGCTTTTTTGCGTATTAGCCTCGCCTATGAGGCCCCAGGGGTGGTAGAGCCATGGACTTCACAATTTAGATTCCTCTTACCACAGAGATGCTTCACATCAAAAATTGTAACAATTGGCCTTTTAATTTTCAAGAAGTTAAAAATGAAAAATTGTAAACGAAAGACGCACGACGACGGACAAAGACCAATTGCAAAAGGTCACTCAGGTGACCTTAAAAATGATTAGAAAATAAATGTACACTTTACATATAAGAAATGAAATAGTATGAAATTTATTTTAAATATGGACACTATACATGTTAGTGAAACTTAAAATAACAATTTTGTGAAACATGTACACTTAAAACTATTACCGTATTTCACGGTCGCGCTTGCCTCGTCTTGTCCTCAGGATAATCGCGTCTAACGATTTTTAAAATAAAAATTGAGGGGGGCACTGCTTTCATGCTTTGAAATAGCAATGGGGTTACCCATTTAACATTAATTGAGGATGCCGCTAACAAGTACCGGTACATGTTTAAGAGGACCATGGCTATATCCCACACTTCAAGTGAATTATGTCTCACTGTTAGTCACGTGGAAAGGGGTGTGTCCTTTTTTTCACGTGTACAAGGAGAAAGAAATATTGAAATACTAAATTTTTATTTAAGAAGTTTTATTGCCAGATATAATAGTGATCCAGTGAAGACTTGCTTGTCTAATTGATATATTTTTTATTATGCAACAAGAAAGATGAAAACCAGCATTAGCCCCAACAAAAAAAAAAAGCTTGAATAAGCTGAAAGCTGTTTGGTCATTTTCATCTAAGATTTTGAAAACCCTGCACATGTACATATGTATATATACTGTTTAGATGTTCTTATTTCTTCATTACATTCTTACATAACATGAACACAGTTTGGAGTGGATTTTCAAAGTTTGCATTGTACAAAGAAAAAAATATCCATACTTACAATGTATAATGATAACAAGGTTCCAAATTTGTTACATCCAAAAGGGAAAAAAACCAAAGAGTTTAATAACACTGTATATCAAAATAAGTGACATAAAAAATTTCAGAATAGGAAAAATGGGACTAAATTAAAAACCCCAAAAACATACATTCAAACAAACATACATTCAAACACATTCTCCTTTGTTCATGAGCAAAAAAAAAATTTGTCAATGTGTTCTTGAATTTAAGAAAAAAAAATAATTACAAAAATAAAGCGTGACATAAAAAATACAAAGCATCTGGGCTGGGTTTTACAAAAGAACTTACGACAAAGTCTTAAATATTTCTAGATTCGTAGAATGGTCTTTAATAAACAAAATTTATATAAAACCATTTATTTACAACTATTTTGATTTCCATAATTATATTTACAGCCATTAGAATAAAACAGTGATTAGTTAGTGATTAATTAGCATTCATTAATTTGGTCGTAAGTCGTAAGTTCTTTTGTAAAACGTAGCCCAGGGCTACCATGAAAATAACACTGCAAAAAAAAACCACTAAAAGTTTGGGTTTCTGTAAATAGGTAAGCACTAATGCATGATATGTGTTACGGTTCTAGTAAGTTCATCAAATCGTGTTCAAAGATGGCGATGAGGAACATGATTCCAGACCCCACTACCAGGCCACACACCTGTAGAATCAAGTGGAAGAACGGGTTCTCTCCTTTCTTTGTTCCAAGGGCGATTAACTCTGGAAGCTAGAAACAGATTTCAAAAGTTTAGGCTAGCTCATAAAGTACAATACTATTGTACATACGGATGTGTGCAATCTGCAACTTACTATACAGCAGATGTGAATAAGTACCAATTTCTTATGAAAAAAATACCTTTAGTTTATGCTCTGACCAAAATGTGACAGGCAAGTTTTTGTGGAGCAAGAGTTATATTCTTGGGTTTTTCGTTTCAAATTCATATCACAGAAACCAAGCCCGTTTTAACATTAATTTCAATGTAACCAATTATGGTTACATTGAAATTAATGTTAAAATGGGCTTCATCCCTGTGATTCGTATTAAACATTGAAATGATTTATTTCCATTTATTTTTAAATAAATTATGTTTGAGGATAAAATATATTTGCAGGAACCAATTTTCTTCTCATTTAAAAAACAAAAGAAAAAAACTTTTTCAATAGACACAGAATAATTCAATAAAATTTGGGACCAAAGCTGTTTTCTTTTTTTCAAAACAGCTGAAAATCAAATGTCTGACTTGCATCAGCATTAGATGATATAAAGTAGTTTCTTTAATACCATATCCACAAAAGCAATGTAGATAAAGACTCCTCCAATGCAGGCAAAGATCCAGAGAGGGGCGGATCCAAAGTTTCCGATCAGCACCCCTATCAGCATCCCACAGAACCCAAGCACTGAGGAGACACAGTTGTAGATAATGGCCTGCTTTACAGTCATTCCTGCCCTCAACAGCACCGCAAAATCACCTACAATAAAACAGGGTATAATTGAGTTTATTTTTCCTCCATGTGAGGCATGATACGTAAACATAACAAAGACATCAGCAACATGTGATGTGATGAAAAATGAGATACTGTAGATTCCTAATTAAACGCAAGGAATTAATATCCACAGAAAATCGGGAGAAGCACCTTTCACGAATTTCAAAATCTCACCATTCTTTTCCGAGAGTTGAGAACCATAAGAAACAAAAGGAAAAGTTCCACTTTCACAATTTTACATTCTCGCAATTTTATACAGACCAGCGAGATCGCGGAATTAATAACTCGCGTAATATAAGGAACTTATAGTATAGAACAGAGATGTAAAATGAAGGTTATGAATAAGTCTTGTATTTTTTTTAGAACTTGTTTTGTAATGTGAAAGATTTTATAGGCAAGAGGATATGAAAGAGTTGAAAATGGCAGATTCCTCATCTCATGTCCTAATTATGGCAGGTAAAATTTACACCCCACAGACAATTATTACCAATTTTTTTCAAACAATAGCAAACAATCAGTGCGTGAACAAGGGTGTTAATCAATTGCATAATTCTACAGTCATATTCTGCTCTTCACCTCCAGTTAATTAAGTCTTAAATTCAATAAATAGACTTGAACTGAACTGATTCTTAATCAAAATATCATCAACTTTTTGAGAGCAGATACCGGTAATTTATGGGATCTAAAAACTTTTACAAGACTGTAAAAAAAAATAGTACATTGTTCCAGGAACAGTGTAAAAAGAACTGACCAATTTCGTGTGGAAGTTCATGACAGAATACAGCAATGGAGGTGCTGATTCCTCCCGTAATGCTGTTGGAGAATGCGGCTCCCACCGCCAGCCCGTCGCTAAAATTGTGGATCCCGTCCCCCAGGATCACCATCCAGGCAATGGCTGTCACAGTCTGGGGCATGGTCTTACAGCGGCTGTGGGAGTGACCATGGGAGAAGTCCAGCACCTTACTGTGGGAGTCCTCGTCATCCCCTGGGTGGCTCTGTTTACCATCCACGTTATTCTGGTCATCAGTGTTGTCAGACATCAAGAGCTTGCACTCTCCCTTATGGGACTCCACAGCATAGTTTTCCAAGGCTAAGACAATAAATTCATGTTTTCTGTTACAAATACTGCTACATTGTACTACCTGGTACATATCAAACAAGTGTTTATAAATATTCTATTATGACCTTTCCCTTGTGCTACTCATTGAATACTTTTCATAGATGTAATGTCAGAAACAATAGCTGAGAGTGAAAGTGTCACTAACCTTTTCCGCTGGGATGGATACGAAGCATGGTTGTCCCACAGTCTGGCTCCGAGGGAGTCCTAGGACTCTCCCCTCCATTGCTGTTGTTAAAGTGTACCTTATGTTCCTCAAGCTTCCTCTGCAAAGCAGATAAAAAAAAAGATGTTTGTGGCAGGGTTAACAGATAAAAGCTACATTATAAATGAATATACAATCAGACCTCCTCATTGCAAACAAGATTAGCGAGAGGAAATCATCGAGATACAATTCCAGGATTAAAGTTCGCGTTAAAATAAAATACAAAAGAAACAATGATTAAGCCAGTTCTTGTCACTTAAACATATCAATTGTAATTGAGTTACTGAGATATTGATGTTTATGATCCAGAAGTTCAATCATTTTTCTTTATATGCACTGAAAAATTGGGGGAGTTTTCCACTTCTTAACAAATTATCATGATTTTTATCATGAGCCAATGTTTGCCTCTTTCTTGTAAAAAGAGTAATCTAAAAGAGCATACTGGTTTAAAATGAACAGTTCTGTGATAAAACTTGTAAAATTCAAAGACAATTATAGTAAAAGCATTTTGGTTAAATTGAAAATCAATTTCTTATTTTATCTATTTGTTTCAATAAGTTCCACTCATTTGCAGTACTGTTTTGAAGAAATGATGTTATTTTTATAAACCTTTCATTAAAAATAAAAACATGAGTGTTTTCTTGAACTTATGATAGGAGCTAAATCAAATAAAGTTCCAAGAAATCTTTATATTATTTTAAATCAAACTGAAGGTAGCTGGGTCAAATTGAAATTATCATTTAATTTCTTTTTCTGTGTGGAGTGTACCTTAAAGTAAAACTACAATGTTCAATTAAGGCAGCAAGTTGTTCTTTTATCATATGTCCTTTTGAATTCTTTTATTGTTTAGTCATTCAGTGTTGAAAATGGCATAGCATGGCTAGACACTGTAGAAATGTTTTACTTTTTTCTGTTTTCGTTTGGAGTTGGTGAAAAGGGTAACCAGTCTCTCCATGACAAAGAAGACATAGATAGCCAGCAATCCCACAAGTCCCTTCATAACTCCCTGCCTGCTCTCTTCAACATGGCTGTCATCAGAGCCATGCTTGTGAGACCCATCTCCAAAAGCCTGCATGTTTACAGAAAAAAAGAAAATTGATTGCATCATAATATATTTTCTTTTGAAGAGAAAGGATTATTTTTTTTTTTTTTTTTTTTTTACATCAACCTGATAATGCATTCTAAATTTACATGTGAGCTTGTACCAGATATTTAAAGGGTTGCATACCTGTACTCAGATGTTATAAAAATTACATTTATCATAATAATCAATTGGGGAAAAAAAATGAGGTACACAGAGATTAAGTCGTGATACTAGTAAGGGTAGATGGCCCTTACTGCTTGCAAGCATGTAAGGAAAGATAACTCTTACTAAAAAAAAAAAAAACTAGTCAAGCATCAGTTCTCTTGCTTTTTTCATGTCAATTTTGGTATTTAGTTCAAATAACTAAACATTCTGTTTTCAAAGATACTACATGTATCATGTTTTTCAGCTTTCCGAAGGTATCACCTTGTATTTTTTGTTTGTTTTGCATTAAGAACTGACATGATTGTGTGTTTTTACATACATGAGGAAACAGATGAAGGAGAGCGTCCCCGGAAAGGGCCCCCACAGCCAGGGCGACCAGGAACTGGAGCAGGTGGTTATAGAAGACCTTCTGCATGATGGGAATGACTGCCACACCCAGAAGTCCCACCAGACTGATGATCACAATGGCAATGAAGCTGTACCCCCATACTGTATACACACACAGATAAATAAAGTCAACTTAGCTATTTCATTAATATATACCTTCAATTTTCTCTATAGGAAATGACAGGTACATGTAATACAATTAAAAAAAACATTTTAACTGCTTAAGTCTAAGTAAATAAGTATGAGATTATCTTTGACTTGTAATCTGTTGACTCCCTTGAGACCCCCTTTTCCATCAACAGTCTTAGATCTGTTGACTATTTTCCCCATTTTCCTTAGTATGCTAGTCAAGTGATCCTCAATAAGTATACATGTACATTTATATATCATGAAAATGTCATTTAATTTTACGTCACATTCATTAATTGCTTGCATTAAAAATATATTTAACTATTTATTTTTCATTTCAAATTGGTCCAGAGGGAAATAAATGAAAGTAGATTCAGGATAAATTTTAAAAAAAAAACCCACATGTTAATCTAGTAAAGTGTGATTAGGTATGTAACAAATCAGTCATAGCCAGGATTCTCTGAAAAGGAAACAGCTGTTTTGTTTGATCCTGGAACAGATTTATTGCCCTCAGCCTCCAGCTTCAGGCAACATATCCACTTTCAAACAAAACAGCCAAGTATCCTGGAACCAAACTTTCTAAATAAAAAATTACACAGTTTCTAACCAAGGTAAACATATGGTATGCATATAAAATTATTTATATGAAAATACATGCACTTTGAATATAAATACAGGATCTCATGTAACATATGCTATCAATAACTTGGAAATAATTTTTGTTAAGTTTATCAAAATAGGTTTCTAAAATCTGATTAAAAATGAACATAATATACAGTAAAACATGCTGACCAGTACCAGGGACAGATAATTTGACTTCATCATAAGCATTATTCGTTGTATCTATTAAGTGTACAATATTTTTTTTAAAGTTAAGAGGAATGAAAATCACTTTGCTAATACATGTACTGGTAAGCATCAATTCATTATACACGTGTTTATTATAAGAGTATTTTACTATATTTCTTAAAGACTGACCATGGCCTGGAATATTTCCAATGTCGTACTCAATGTCTTTGTTGGATAGAGATTCATCATGGCTATGGCTATCACAGGTATGTTGATTACGAGATACAGGGCCGCCCCCGCAGGCTGTTGTGTCCAGCATTGCTATGATACCCATACACACATCAGAAAAATCGGTCCGAGACAGGGCAATGGACTGGTTTATTTTGTACATTTGGATAAGGTTTTCTGGAGTTTTTATGCACTGAAATTAAATGCATATTTTATCTTATAAATAAATGCACTGAAATAAGTGAAAAATTATTCCTCAAATTTTTTTTGTCTGTTGAAAATTTCAAATTCAAAGTTGTTTTGCATGCAAGTTATCTTAAATGATACATGTACCTTGATGGTTAATCAAAAGATAGTTTCTCTATATTTCATAATTTATCATAATTCAACAGCTCCCTTTTCTCAAAAAATTCAATAGATAGCCGTTACGTGTTTCCTATGATACTATGGCTTACTGTGGTGTTTGAGATATTCTCTTTAGATCTTCTCTTCCTAATTCTTTCCTGAGATGATCTTCTCTGCTGAGCATTTCGTCTTTTCCTTATATAACCATTATCATCATGAGATGTAATATCATGATCATCATGAAGTTTATGTTCATGATCATGATCATCATGTTCACTATGATCATCATGTTCTCTATGATCATCATGATTCTCGTGTTCACTATGAATTTCTAGAGAGGTGGAATTTTTATGATTACCGGTATACACTCCAATATTATGCAGAAGTTTCTTAAGTCCCTCCAGTGTTAGACTACCATTTTCTCCATATCTTTCTATCAAGCTTTCGTAGAAAAATTGTCCAGGAGCGTGAATGTCCTTGCTGTGATTTTCATGAATTTGCATGTCATTATGATCATGGGTTCCTAAATGGTCATGCTGGATGTGTTGATACGTTGGCTCCTCTGTAGCACTGTGCTTGATTGGGTCCACCCCAATGACTGGGCGCCAGGATGACACCACCAGACAGACCAGACAAAGTCTGGAACCACCTGGCAAACACATCGTGCCTGTCTGTAAAAAATACATTCTGATCAGTCACAATCCAAAGCTATAAAGGAGATAAGTTGAGAAAATTTAGCCTGATTAAAAAGAAATATGTACAGCAAGAACATTGATCCACACTCTTGCCCTTTAGCAAACATTCAACAACGTACAGAAAATGTTCTGACATTTGAAGATATACACATCTTTATCTATAATCCAGTTCATTTGTGTTGATATTATCTATATAAGGTCTCAGGCATAGAAAACATCATTGGAAAAAATTTTTGTAAAGAAGATGAAATTTTTTTAGCAACAATCCCAGGCATACACGACCCCAGTGCACTTAACCTAACTTAATCTGAAAAGAAAGCAAATTAAAGAGTAAAGCCTGGAAAAATCAAATAATTACAAGGAAAGTTAGCTTCATGAAAGAAACAAAGTTTAATACCTAGCAATATTCCAAATTCAATGATAATAGAGTTTAGAATAAAAAGTTTAAGAAATATAAGACCAGTTACCTTTCTCACGACTAAAGCTAAGCTGACTAAATCCACAAGAGCTCTTAGAATAAATGTATGCATTTGTGAAAAAATTCAACTCAATGTTGCACTGTACAAGTCCTTTAATTTACTGGTATTCACAAGTATATATATCATATCAAACTTCAAAGTACAAAGTACAAAACAGATGTTTAAACAAACACAGAAAAAAATGCCAAATAACAATGCTCTCCTAAAAACAATAAATTTAAATTAGTTCAAAACTGACTGGATATCAAAGAACCTGTGTCACTCAAAAATATAAATATTCATTTAATCTAAGAAAAAACCCACTTCATTCTGATGATAAAATCAATTGAAAAAAGGGAGATAGAGCGGGGAAAAATAAGTATAGGCATTAAAATTTCTTTTGAAGAACTATATTAACAAATTCAAGAAAATGATATGACACCATTAAAGTACATCAGTTTTGTTCCTAATTATTTTTCTATGTCATATTGTACTCTAGGGAGGGAGGGAGGTTTCAAAACATGTTTGGATCCATAATTGTTTTTTTTTTTTCACATCTTCACATTCTTTCAAGGACATGATCAAAGTTTGAGCTAAAAAAAAAACATGAATAAATTTTAAAATGACTTTTGAAAGGCTTTTAAAAGAGCCACAACACATTTGAAAGTTTTTCTAGCCTCTGTAAAAATTAAGATGTAAAGATATTTTCATATACATATATGCATCTATAAAAGAAAAAGAAATTGTATAATGCTGAGGGGGATCCTTACAAATTTATGCATCAAAGAAATACAGACAGGATAACTGCGAGAACCTACAGAAAGTTAGCGCCAGTCTGGTGCTGTACCCAGTTCCTGTAACAAACTGAGTTAACAAAGAAGACAAAATCAATATGCTTAGATATCAAACATTTCTCAATCTATACTTTTACCATAAACCCCCACCATGTGGTTAAATCAAGTAATACTGTAAAATAAGTCACAGAGTTTTGAGTACTCTTGATTAAGAACTAATTGCATAATAATGTAACAGCCATGTTCAATGTTGAAACACCAAATCCTCTTAAAAATTTATATTTTGTCAACATCATGGTTCTTATCTTAATATATATACCGGTTTCGTAAAAAGTAGTTTATAACACCTACCATAATTTTTCAGGAGTATAAATTATCTGCATGAAATTTTAAAGTTGCTGAGACTGCAAGTTAATCGAAGCAAGGCAGTATTCCACTCATATATGTTTCATACTTCTAGGTTCTTGTGAACCAAAAATCAACTTAGACGAGTGTATTTAGATTTCTTCCAAGATGTTTTACATTGTACTTATCAAGACTCAAATATATCTTTCATGACCATTATTTGACTGAAATTCGATACAACAAAAATGACATGCAAATTAAATGTAAACCTGTATTTAATCTAGTAAGATACATGTCATGCTTATAGGAAATAATGTTCTTTCATTTAATCATACTTGGCACCAAAAGAAAGCAAAATCTGTCTTCTTTTTCACTAGTGTTTTTAGAAAAGAAAATAAAAATTTGAATACAGGACAGTCTGAGCTAAAAGAGTTAAATGAACATGTGGAGAGATTCTATTAAACAGGTGTAACACAATACATGTACAACAGTCTTCAGGTGTTAAATGGCATCTCACTTGAAGTGTATAAACCCCCCCCCCCTTCTCACCAGTTCTAGCACAGTGATCACAGCAGACTGATGTAAGGATAACAGCTTGATTTTAATTTTCATGATATTAAGCAGCATTAACTTTGAATGTCCCATGCTTACATTTATGTACTAGGCCAAAATATAAATATGAACTGAATCCTACTTAAATCTGAGAGAGAAATAAACAGGGTCAGTAGGTATATGGAGATATCTGATAATATTTTATTTTACCTGTATGTTGACATTTTTTGTTGCACTCAATTCTAGTCAGTCGGACGGCCTCTCATAATACATTTCAAATAAACTGAACCGATTTATTGATTGCGACTGCAGGCAAAAGGCTAGCTAGTGTTTTCTTAGAGGGGAGAGAAAAACACAAAAAATCTTCTAAGGTCAGAAAGCCCATAACTCAATAAACATGGAATCAAAATTTCCTGAAATGTCATGAAATATACAAATGTATCAGTACCCTAGCTGGCATTTTCCTCCTGTGAATTACAAAGCTTCACGAAACTCTGCTAGCCGTTTTTATAAAAAATAGATGTGTTGACCAAACCCCCCCCCCCCCCCCCCAAAAAAAAAACCCAGAACTGGTAGACTAATTAACAGCCCAATGGTTTCAAAAAGTTAAGAACAAATTCACCCTCCTCAGCACGTGCACAGTAAAACAAATCTCGAGAAGTTGATCTGCACTGTACACTGATTTTTCTATACATGTAATAGAAGCGTTCTCAAACTGTTAAAAAGGATGTAAAATTAATGGCTCTAGACAGTACTTTGCGGTAACATTTCAACCTGTACTTTGTAATTTCGGTTGAAGTGTGGTCATATCTATCATAAAGCCATTTGGGCTTTATTGGATTTGACCCCGCCCCGACCGAAATTATCACCTCATAATACTCAAAGAATGATTCCTTATTCCTTAATTGAACCCCTATAAATAGGTCTGATGACTGCATCATCCATTAATGATTGCATCATCCATTGATGATTACATCATCCATTATCAAATGTACTGAACTCATATAATAGGTATGATTTTCCTAATAATTCTTGAAAAATAAACTTAGTTCAAAACAGAATTTAATGTGGTTTGGTTCACTGTTGGGTGTATTTTAACCTCATTTTGTGATTCTTTCATCATGTTAATGCCATTGAAAGACTTCAAAGTATTATATACCGGTATAAAATTTATCCTTGTTCTAAAATACTAAGTAGTATTTACATTTTCAACTGTCTTTTGTCTGTGATAACATTAGGAATCAATTTTGAACCCCAAAACCGAATAACTTCATAAAACATGAGTTACACAAAATGGGCATGTCTTATATCATAACCGAAAAACGGTATTGGCTGCGCCACATAGTATTGTTATACTTTCATGTTAAATACTGAAATCTGATTGGTTAAGACGCAGTTAATAATATTTACTATTACCCTCAGCGTTAGCAACGCACTTGGCAACGGGTAACATTAAAAAATGTTACATGCGCGAAAATTATGCGCGTACGGTTCGCTGTAGAATTCACGTTATTCCTATATAAAAGCAGTAAAATTTTCTTAAAAATTTTAAAAAAGACATTCAGTATAACAAAATAAATAGTGCCTGTTTGGGAGGATAACAGTTGAAATTGACACCCCTCGAAAACCATCGTCAACCTCCGCTTCGCGTCGGTTGACAATGGTTTTCTCGGGGTGTCAATTTCAACTGTTACCCTCCCAAACAGGCACTATTTATATAATATACCTAGCATGTGCTACATAAAAAATAGTGGATTTGAAACAATGTCGTTTTAAAGTGTACATGTTGGAACAATATAAATGTTAGCAATAAGGAATCATTCTTTAAATATTATGAGGTGATAATTTTGGTTGAAGCGTGGTCAAATCTATCAAAAAGCCATTTGGGCTTTATTGGATTTGACCCCGCCCCGACCGAAATTATCACCTCATAATACTCAAAGAATGATTGCTTATTCCTTAATTGAATCCCTATAATAGGTCTGATGACTGCGTCATCCATTGATGATTGCATCATCCATTGATGATTACATCATCCATTATCAAATGTATTGAACTCATATAATAGGTCTGATTTTCATAATAATTCTTGAAAAATAAACTTAGTTCAAAAAATATTTTAATGTGGTTTGGTTCACTGTTGGGTGTATTTTAACCTCATTTTGTGATTCTTTCATCATGTTAATGCCATTGAAAGACTTCAAAGTTATAACACATTAAAGTTTGGCACTTACAACTATTGAAAAGTTATAGTCAGAAATCTTTATCTTGCTAGCACATATTGCCAAATTATGTACCTCAAATTTTTCAGTACTTTGGAATTAGTCCAATTTAATGAACATTTCACATTCTATTGAAGTTTGATTTTGGAGTGCCATATTTCAAGTATGGTCAATTTGATGTTAAATAGATTCATGTAAGAGTTTACTGATGTTCTTCAGGTTGCTCGGTTATTCACCAAGTTCTGAAATTTTGCCGTTTGTCTTTTTTTATAAGGAGTTTTAACCTAAAATTCTGATTTACATGACTTTCTCTCAAGTCCATGAAGAATAGTAAAGGATTTTAGCTATGCTTTTTAAACACCATATATTTTTAATCAATGACCATCTTTTAAATAAATACAGCACTCTTTTATGTTCGGTTTTCAGGTCTAACCTGAACTGATCGTCTGATGTCTTTGTTTCGCACATGCCATGTGCTTAAAATTTTTAGACAAATTACGCCTGAGTACTTTTCATACTTGCGTCTAAAGAAAATATCATAGTTGTTTGTCATTTTGACATACAAAAAAAAAGTAATTTAAATATTCACTATTGCGTGACCCCATATTTACCTCGTTTCCCGTAGAATTTTGTGGGGCCGTGTGCACAACCTTTCTCCACGTGAAGCAAAATGGCGACTGGAGTGCGAGGATTCACATTTTTACGTCATAGACCGGTGCGCGCTGATTGGTTAGATGATTGTTATGTGAAAACGTGGTTCACTTACGAGAACGAACGGATTGCACTCTTCTACTTTTAAAATAAACGCAATATTGTCATTTGTTGCACTTAAAAATCATATGACATATCGTGTTGTTACATTTAGGCTATATAACCTCGATCTTGTGTATCAAACGCACGTGCATGTGCATTCTCTACCATCGGTCCAAACAGTAATATAACGAACGACAACTATGCGTGGAAGAGTGAATTTTCCTGGTCTGTTCAACAAATGTCAAACGAACATCAAAACATTAACTAAGAGCAAACTATGCAGCTCAGTTGAAAATGCCCAAACCAGCGTTATGTATATATCTGATAAAATGTTAATGAGTTTTAACGGATGGAACCCAGAACTCTTATATATGAATCACGGTCAAAATATCGTATCGATTATGAGTCGATTTACATGTAAAAAAAATAAATTGTTTTTTGTTTAATTTACTACAATGACAATACATTATGCTTTATTAACATGTGTTGGTTATATGAAAATGTAAAGAAAGGCTATTTAGAGGCCCTGAGCATTTTGTGTAATGCTCATCAGTTTACACCGTGAATGAAATACCTTTTTTTTTGGGTGATTCATGCAGAATATGAGGGTAGCCTCAGATATTGCAGAAAAATATATTACACGCGACAGTGGGTCATATGATTTTTTTTTTCTATATAAATATATTTCTTTTAGCAATAAACTAATCGTAAAGATTGAGTAACCATTTTAAGTCATTGTTAATGTACAAGAGATTATACCGTTCTTGCCCAGCGGAATGAGTTTACATTTAAAGCAATATGAGCTGCATTTTTTATGTTGAATTTTTTTTTTACTTAAATGTTCTTATCTACTAAAATGACAAAAAAATCATGGTTTTTAATTTCTGTTAGCCATATTTTTGTGGAAAAGGCCGTTAAGAAGCCTTATTTGGAGCAAAATTGAATTATTGTCGTCCTGTACAAAAATTTATTTGCTATATATTCCTTAGAAGAGAAATATTTCCTTTGACAAAAATTAATGATGTTTTCAAATCGTATTTATCATAAAAGTTTGAGTTATATGCAGACTTATCATACTAGCAGGTTTTTGCAGCAAAATAAAATTCTAAAAAATACAGCTCATATTGCTTTAAATGCATGTTGGTCTACGTGAATTGTAAATGAAGAGAACTGTCAATAAAAAAACCCCTTAGAACTTATTTATTTAGTAAATCTAAAAGTTACTAACTATCAATATTTTCATGACCATCGTATCTATGTGTTTTAACATGATATAGTAAATAATTAAAAGAAATGAGGATGGTACCATTAGCACATTATTTTCGTAAAAACGATAGATATTCATTTCAAACCGGAGTGATTGGGTATAGTCTTATCATCTTAATGCAATTCAGTTTTTAAACATACAGCCGAGAGTTTTGGAAATACTTTTTTATTGTTCAAACTTATTTAGTTCGATTAGTAAATTTAAGTTAAGCCCCCCCCCCCCCCTCCTCACCCAAAAACAATATTACACCTCGTGATCTTTGCTTGGAAGCGACAAAGTCTATTACCACTTACTGATAAACTGAAGGTAGAATAGGCAAAATTGTACTTTATATTTTTCTTTATAACATTTTACGTCCTACATTTCTCAAAGATACACCATTTAATTATTAAGGTAAAAATCCACAGCAAAATCACCATTCAGTTGCCGAGATTATTGCAGGAATTAAATTTGATTCAATATATTCTGAGGGTTTTTTTTATTGGACAAGTTTATATAAAGCATTTTGATGTCGGACATTGCGGGTAAGCGGCGGGACCATGCACTAAATTGTAGTTATCTCAACGACGGAGTTATCCGCATGCCGTGAAATCTTTCCTTTGATAAGAGGATGTTTACCTATACATGAATAAATTTAACTGATAAAAAGTGTCACATACAAAAATGTTCAAAGTCTGATCCAAACTTTATAAGTATGGTCTCTGAGAAGCTCTTTGGTTTGATCATTTTAACTGTGTTTCTTTTTTACAGTGCCTCTGCCAGTTCTGATTCTGTCAGCTCAACACAAGGTAAGACTATCAAACCAATCAACTTTTAAAATTACTAGCAAGTTTACTCCCGCCTGTCATTTATATTTCATTAAATCTTTAACCTTTCTCCTAACACATAATCTATTCTGCCCTAATTCTGCCTCAAGCCCCGTTAATTGTTTGGTGAAATTTCGGGATTTTTTTCCTCATTGTTATAAACACACATTAAATGTAATCTAATTTACAAACAATTCCACTTATTACTTATCTACAGAACGGAACTGTTCCAACTGCCAAACAGAATGTAACATAACATCCGGGCACTGCGATGGCTCCTGTTCTTTTGGTTTCTTTGGAGACGACTGTAACAAAACGTGCTCCCTAAACTGTTTTAGATGTAACAGAACAACCGGTGATTGTGAATATTGCAGAAAGGGGTATTATGGAGCAACTTGTCAATCACAGTGTTCCACGAATTGTCTCTATGGTTGTAATCAAACTGGAACGTGCTTTGGGTGCATCAGTGGTTACTTTGGCCCGCAGTGCCAGAGTGCATGCCCAGTAAATTGTTCTTTTGGATGCCACGGCGAAAAGGGTACATGTGTCTACGGCTGCGCTGGCGGTTTGTGGGGTGACTTCTGCAACAGCACTTGTTCTAGCAACTGTGAGTCTTCCTCTTGTCACCAAGGAGACGGCTCGTGCTGGACATGTAAGTCCGGATTCGGCGGAAGGTGGTGTTCGACCAATTGCGCTGACGAACATTGTGATCTCTGCAGCTTTGACGTCACTTCCTGCAGTCGATGTAAAAATGGTTGGTATGGGTCTCACTGTGAAAAGAATTGCCCGGAGTCACACTGCAGTTCAGAGACTTGTAACAAAATCACAGGAAAATGCGATTCTTGTAAGAGTGGTTGGTTTGGCGAATACTGTGAAAAGAAGTGTATAGATAACTGTGATAAGTGCTCCGAAACCACCACGTGCGAGAAATGCAAAACTGGTTTTTACGGATATTTTTGCCAAAACCAATGCCCAACAGGATGTCGAGATTGTGATAGAGATGGGGCATGTAGAGCATGCGAGAACGGCTTCAAAGGTAGAGACTGTAAGTGTCAGATCTCCGAGTGTATGAATGTAACAAACCACAAGTGTAGTCAGTGTAAAAACGACACTTCTTGGTATCTGTTTGAAGATGCGTGTTGTCCTTGCAGTGACCATTGTAACTATACAGTAGGCGAAGACATCTGTCAACCCGAAAATGGAAAATGTCTCCATGGTTGTGATAATGGCTATTTCGGGGATCAATGTTTGGATACGTGTAGCGAGAACTGCGCTCCGGGAAACCATTCAACCTGCAGTAACTCAACAACGGACTGTCAAAATGGATGCCTTCCTGGTTGGTTCATGCCAAACTGCGAATTCAACTGCTCTAATAACTTCCCGCATTGTGAGGAGTGCAAGGAGTATAACTATTCCCCCAGCGACCACTTTGTGCAGTGCTACAAATGCGGGCCAGGATACTACCGAGACTATCAGACCGGTTTCTGTAAACCTTGTTACAACTGTTTGAACGACTCTTGCGATGGTATTTCCGGGATGTGCACTTACGGCTGCCAGAAAGGCTGGTACTCTTTGTACGGCGTCCATTACCAATGCCAATTTCGCTGCGGAGAAAACTGTCTCGAAAAGACGTGTAACAGCTCAAATGGACACTGTACAAATGGCTGTAACCGGGGTTACTACGGAACGTTCTGTCAGACAGGATGTCCAGAAAATTGCGTAAACAGTACATGCGATATTGATACGGGGGACTGTGAGAGCGGATGCAGGCCCGGCACATACGGGTATCATTGTCTAAGTACCTGTGTACCCTCCTGTGGGGACACAGGCTGTGGCGATGTGTCTGGGAGGTGCATTAGTACGTACTTTTAACTGATCAATTACTTATTATAGGTATAGCCTTAAAATTTGCACTGTCTTAAGGAACAAGTTTATTAAACATATACTAGTACCCTCTACAGAGGGATGAGGTTAAATGCAATGCATTAAGTTAACATTTTAAGAGCATGTCATTCATTTTTTAAAGCTGAAAAATGGTATAGTAGAAGCAAAAAAGCTTTGTAATGTCAAAACAATCCATAGCGTAATGCAAGATAAGAAATCAAGTAAATCCGAAAAATACAGAATCTTTTTACTTATTAAAAAGAATATAAAACTGTTGATTTGATACTTTTGAAAATATATTTTTGAAAGAGTTAATCCGGTTTTTACGGATGATCATGTTATTTACATGTTGAATAGCTTTGCTGTTTAGACATTCAGTGTAGATAGAAAACTCCATACCTTTTTCTGCATTGTTCATCGACTTGTATTTACTCTTCCACTATTTTCATCATGGTTTGGACAAATTTTTAGAAAACCGTTGTTTAAATAGAAAAGAAAGATAATCAATCAAATAATTAACTCTGTATACCTAAAAAAAATAATGCTATTCTATGACCACAGGCTCCAAAACTTGATAAAACATTTAAACTTTGTGTACCATGTTTTCTACAAAATAAACGACACATTGTAATAGCGAATACAAAGACCAGATGCTGCACAAGCTTTTTAAATGAAATTTATCATTTTGTGAAATTGAAATTTTTTACAATTCAATTTCATTAATCTTTTAAAAGTACCAAAGAACAGTATTAATATTTATGCCATTCTGCCGGCCAAAACTACGTATAAAATTTTAGTTTTATGTGTGATTTTGTGATGTCGGTTCTCTTTTAATTTTTTAAAGAATGCAAGCCTGGTCGGTATGGGGTGGAGTGTGATCAGGAATGTCCCGGATGTTACCTCGGAGATTGTGACCGCGTCAGCGGAGAATGCAGACGACACAAATGCCGCCCTAACTTCTATGGACGCTTCTGTAATACAACGTGTGTTGAAAACTGCGTGATATGTGACGAACCGACCGGACATTGCAAAGAGTGTGACACTAATCTAACCGGAAGTAAATGTGACAAACCCTGCGGGGAACACTGTCGTCATGGTAAATGCATTCACGGGGCATGCGCCGATGGATGCGAGGCTGGATATTTTGGGGGACTGTGTTCGAACGTTTGTAATTCTACGTGTATTTCCCATATCTGTGACACTGGAACTGGCATATGTACAAAGGGCTGTGAGGTCGGCTGGGAGGGTGTGTTCTGTGAAGGTAACTACAAATCTACACAAGTGCAAGCCTCGACCTTCAATACTTAAGTATTTCATAACCATAAATGTGTATCTTGTTTCTTTTTTTACCTGTAGAATCACTCAAACACACTTTATTTACGTTGTAAAAAGACCTTAGGTCCCAAAATTATAATTGATGCTAGTAGTAAACTCTAGTCAAGATAGTTATCAATTGAAGATTGATTTTAAAAAATATCAACAATTACCAGTTCAAAAAGAAGTTCACGACACAGCTAATATAAATAAAAAATATACACTATACTTCAATGCATAGAATCAGTATACTAGTAAGCAGAGCAAGGCGAAAATGGACCTGGTCTTAAATCGTGACTTATCATTAATTCTAGCCATTTTCCCGTTTATAGTATCGCTTATTTTTTTAACTTGATTTTCTCTTTATTTGCTGAATAAGCTGAGTAAGATAACATGACATATTTCGAATTCTTATAAAATAGAACTACATAGAACTAGTTCACAATAATGTTTTTCTATTGTGTAAAGAAAGGATACTGAATACGCGTTAATGAAACAGCATCCTAATAAACTAGGTTATTTTACCAAGAGTTATGATTTGCCCAGTGCTGTGTCTACTTATAGACGTGAGGAAATGATTCTGGATTCCATGGTTTTTTTTTTAAAAAAAGTATATGTTTAGCGGACCTCATTATTTTATTGAACATTTCCAATATGTTTAATGTTTATGTATTAATTAATTTTTTGGGTCATTTTCGACATGAAGCATTTGCTTCCTTTGCCTAAATATATCCCCGAGTACCCAAACTCCGTCACCATAAGCAGAAAACCTTTTGCGTTTCTCTGTAAATTATTTTTTGTGGTTTTTATCATTTGCAATCACTAAATATAATTTGAAGCAATATAATTTATAAAATTATTAATAAAAATATTTTTATTTTTATTCAAATTAGCCCTCTGAATACGACGTTTATCACGCGTGCCTATTTTATCTTATGAACCTAACTCCGTCACCCACATGCTCTATGATATGGCAGGGAATGAAGACACATTAAAAATTTAGTTAAAACTCAATTTGTATCTAGGCCAAGTTATAATAAGTAAAAATGGTGCATACAATTTAAATTGTATTTAATTTCATCGAAATGAAATGATCGCCAGAATAAAAAACGGGTCCATGTAACAGCATTCACAAAGGCCTTTTCAGAATGTATGGATGCCGTTTGATTTATGTCCTTACATATTTCAAATATTTTATATCATTAATGAATATATTACTTATTATATTATTTATTTATTACTTTTTTAGAAATGTAGCACATTCTAAATAACGATATACCGGATATATCTATACCCTGTATAAGGCAAAAGTATCGGCATGAGCGATTTGACGTTATCATCAAGAGTAGTGCATAAAGGCTATTGCGGACTGAAAAAAATGTATTAATAACCTAAATCAAATATGTATTACATGTAAAATGTTTCATCTTGACCTCTCTAAAAATGGCTGACCACCGTAAATGATCGAATGGGCCCGCAAGTCAGAAATATCGATATTTTAGTGCACCTGTGAAAAGGTTTTAGCTGATTTCACTCAATTAATGGTGCATAAAATGAACAAGGTTTAATTCTCTTATTTTTTGACACATTCTTAAATTTAACCGTTGCAAATTGTTGACATTTGATTAAAGATTTTTGACATGTAAAATATGACGTCATAATCGTACTTGATTTCAAACGGCGAGGAGTTTCCCGAAAGTGACGGAGTTAGGGTAGTGACGGAGTTAGGGGGCTATGCGATATAGTTAAGACACTTTGTAGAATTGCTTTTACTTGGGTTAATTTTCAGATAATGGTCATTTGGTCAGCACTTTTACCTCTAACTTTCTTTTTTAGTTAACGTGGCCTCTACATCCAAGTCGACTTCGGCGGACGAGTCCAAATACTCCACAGGGGAGCTGATTCTGATAGTGCTGGGATCTATAGCAGGGTTTATCATTATAATAGTCCTTGGCTGTTTGCTTCACTGTCACAGAAGGTACGGATCAAATTACGGATTCATTTCCCACACCCGCTTCACAAAGGCATCATATATTCATTTTGATTCAGAAAGGCTCTCAGAGGTTCTTATGGCGTAAAGGGAGTTTTGGATACATGTTTTACGAATCAATATGACATTTTTTTCTCACTAAAAATAATCAAAAATTTATATATGATGAGAAAAACCTAAACTGATTTGCACAAACATGCATATACATAATTATACTAGTAAATAAAATGCAGAAATGTTTCAATCAATAATAAGAAATGCTTAGAAGAGTCACAGTTATATAGTTGTGCAATTGGCATCTATGTTTCTGTCCTCTTTTTTGTATACTTTGTGATTTATACAGGAATCTATCTTTTCTATTTTCAGTCGCAGAGCGCATGATATGGTCATGTAGTTCTAATTGGAAGGGAATGGTTCTTCATATTTTTTCGCACCTGTTGTTGTGGTGATGAAACTGTTTCTACGATCTCATTATTTATTCGCACTGACCAATGGCTTTGTGATTGCCGACAGTAAAGATGTTGTCTGTCTGACACGTATTTTACAGTATACTAAAGAGCTCCAATACAGTATACTCTAATGCTCAAATGCACTCCAGTAAAAGGCGGTCGTCAGCAGTGTGCATAGACACAGGACCCTTCCCCCTCGACTGTATTTTCCTTTTTTTTATATTTGCTAAAATATTGGTCAGCTGGGACTATTGTTTCCTTTAAATTGTAAATATGTACACGATAACTTAGAATATATTAAATTCCATGCATGCGTTGAAAAATATATAGCATAGAAGTGGTTTTTAAAATTCATAAGGCACGTATCATTTTTGAAAACGTTACTCGTTTGCCAAAAAGTGAAACGTATATACATGTAAGAATTCACTGTTTGTGTAGTTTTATCATGAATCAATAAATCAAGACGAGAGAAATGCCAATCAATTATTTTATTTAAAAAAAAGGAAAATAAATGCCAGTGTCATGTACCAAACCAGAACTTCAAACGTAAGTAAAGGTTTTCGTAGACGAACTTAAATATATTAAAAATTTGCAATTATTTTTGTGTTCGAGCTTTTTTTTTTCACAATACAAATTAATGTTTTCTAGTTTTATGTAGTGTATACTTAGTTTCATATAAATTCTTGCTATGGACACAAAAAAAAAAATGATTATTTAAGCAGTGTCGTAAAAAATCAATGACAAAGACCATCCTTTCTAGTGCTTTAATTGGATACCCGCAGAGAATGCAGACAAACACAAGACTCGACAGAAGATTATTTCCTGCAAAATACTGGTTATATGATACAACAAAAATCATTATTCAGAAAGAACAGAGTACTAGTCTATCAATATATCATCATCATAAAGTCCAATTATTGTGAAAGGATTTATGTTTTACTGAAGAAACAGCAAAGCCATTCTTACTACCCGCTGGAAGAGTGCACGTTCATCTCGAAGCAACTTTTGCCGCGTAAACCTATACAGTGGAGGAGAAAAGTAATAATGTTACAAAAAATTTACATTTCTTGAGTCATGGTCGATGTGGACAGATTTGGGTGGTTAAGGCATCGACCCACAGACCTGTTTTTTTTTTTTAATTCTTGGTTATTTCTTTTATACTACTAGTTACAATGGTATCGTCTTTTTCATCCAGAAGTATAGTTTATATATTATCGTATTTAAGAATTTGTATGTACACAATGACACCTTGTGCTATAACATTGAATATGCATTTTGTCTCATCGAAGACAGCCACATACACTGTTCATAGGATCCAAATGGACATATTTTGACTGTTTTATTTTTTTTTCATTTTATAAAGATATAAGAATTTCACCGAAGTTGGTCAGGAAAAAAAAATGACGGTTTCAAGATGATAAAGATACATAAATTACATATGTTTTAAAATCTAATTAAAAAATCAAAGCTGGGATAAAGCTTTATATGTTTTAATATATCTTTATCATTATGTCTGGATATACAATAAATAATTATTAATGTACCAATGACGTAGAGCAGATGTTATTGAAAAGTTATTTTAAAGTTCTTGATTTGAAACAAATACTATCTACATTCGTGAGTAAACGCGCCTCTTTTTGTAATCGATTTTACAACTCCACGTGGAGACGACTGGTTCCAATTTTCGCTTCCCGCAACACTCGGTTATTTTTATAATAATTCTGAATATAAGCAAAAAAAATCAGTTTCTCGGGGTACATGTATGCAAGAAGAGGCCATTTACCCATAGTACGTAATCTCACACCGAGAGTCAGGTTTCAGGTTCACAAGCAAATAACAGGGATTATATCTGTAACTAAGAAACATGCAAGTCATTTGCTAGCGTCATCCAGCGTTTTCTTTTAAAAACTACGGATTCCGATACATCACACAACAATTGCGGTGACATGTAATCAGTTTTTGGTATTCCTCATCTGAAATGTAAGTATGATCTTTAACAAAAAATACTTATTAGTTTTATTTATTGGTAAGATTTTTTTTCCATTTCAAATCATCTCGGCTTAATTTAAGCCTAGTTGGTATTTAAATAGTAGATTCATTTCAATTATACATGTTTTTCACGAAAATACTAATATTTTCATGTTTGTTTCAAACAAAGAGCTAATTACGGTTTCAGAAAAATTTTCTTGCAATTAAATGGGATGATATGCAAAGCGTTTTAGGGACTTTTGCACGTTTTATTTACAGGATAAATAAGGTGGGTTATTTTTAACCCAAAGAGTTTTTGTAATCTAAAACCCCACGTTAAATTTTATTTCGATCCCATGGATTCACCATCCAAAACACCTATTGGACACATGGATTAGCATTTCTATCAAGTTTCAAATTTCCTTCGAAGGTCACATTATTTTTTTTGTCTGAAGAAAACTATTTCAACCCCCCAGTAAGGTTATTAACCGTTCAGGGAAGCTAGATGTTTTGGAGGGTTCGTAAGCATGCTGGTTCACCCTGAGTTTAACAATGGCTTGTCACACTGCAAGGATAGAGTCCGCCAATTAGCGCTCCTAACAAAACCGGTTCACCCCACAGTAGTCCAATACCTGGACCCCTATCTGGTCGTTAGCCAGTTTAAATCATTTTCCATTCATCTTTCACTCAGTAGGCAACAATACGTTGGCATCTAGTTACTGAAACATTGACTTATTTATGGCTATTTTGAACTGTTCAAAAACAATTCGATCTGACTAACATTTTTGGGGCGCATTTTTTGTTTACTTCATAAATAAGTTTATGAAATAAGAAATTATCACTGTTATCCTAGTTGCAATACTAGTATTTGATGCATTCATTTCTTGTATAAGCAGCATTTTAATTTATCTCCAGAGGACGCAAAATGGGATGCTACTCGAGGTACGAAGAAGGTGTGAGCAGAATTTTTGCCAAATATGGCGTCTTTGTATCAAAATATCCCTGGCAAATTTTGATACTCGCCTTATTAACGAATATACTTCTTGGAATCGGGTTGATGCGGTTGGAAAGCGAAGGCAGCACAGAAGTGCTTTATACACCTATGCACAGCCAAGCAAGCAAAGACCGGGAAAAGGCGAGAGGGCTATTTGAACTAAATTATGAAGAAAATTTCGACCCTCTGTCTCAAATAGAGATAAGCATGCCAGTTGAAGTAATAGTGCGGACAAAATCTGGTGATAATATTCTTCAGAACATGTACTACGATGAAATAAAAGCGATTGATACCCATGTCCGTAAAAACATTACTGTTCAACAAAACGTCGCTCTGTTTGGTATTTGTGCTAAATTTCAAGGTTCATGTGTGGTATCTGGAGAAAGCGTTACCTCCAATCAATTTCTAGATGCACTCAACGAAGGACGGGTCACTTTTCCTGTACATAACAGACGGGATATTTCAGAAAACCTTGGGAATGTTCAGTACATAAATAAGACTCTGAAATCTGCGACAGTTGTCCGCCTCAAGTACTATCTTCTACTCAACAATGACACCGCTGCCGCATGGGAGAGAGAGTTCATAGACCAAATGAAAAACTACCATTCCTCTTTACTAGATATCGCTATCTCAACATCACAATCCTTAGATATCGAGCTCGATGGTAATGTATCTGGAGATATCTTATGGATATCGCTCACATTTACCATCATGCTTACCTATGCTTCTCTCGCAACAACAGGCAGCCGCATCAACTGTATTGCGGACCGCTCGAACCTGGGACGAGCGGGCGTTCTGGCCACGGTGCTGGCCATTCTGGGCTCCTTTGGGTTAACCTCGGTCACTGGACTGAAATACGTGGCTCTGGTCGGGGTAATGCCCTTCCTTATTGTCGGTAAGAATCTCTGTCTTTTTAATTCATTTTTCTTCAAAATATCGCGCAGCATGGGAGTTCTTAGATATTATTTTAAGCATTTTCATTTGAAGTTGCTCGAAAAAAAATCCTGAAGTTGCTAATTTTGCAGCATTTTATATAAACTACTTGTAGATATATGTACCTGCCTTAAAAGATCCACAAGCTTTGTTAGTATACATGTGTGAAACCTCTTCACCCGATAAAAGAACGTCAACCAACTTCATTCCAATTCTCGACTGTATGGCCACATGATTTCCATGCACCAAATATCCAGCTAAATTTGAAATTCTTTGATTAATGCAAAATTTTATAGACAAGTACATTTTTTCGTCAGTAATGCAGAAATTCAGTTCTTAGTAACATTATACTTGTCAATTTGTCATTTTTTACCATTTAAGGACCACAGAGAATATTTGATTGATCCTTGACCAACCCAAGATCATATCATTATCAATGGCTCTCACATTTACTATCAATGATCCTCCTATTTGCCCAATGATTTTTTTTTTTTGGTGACTGAGATAACCTACCCAAGATCTTTACATTTTTCGCGGAGCTCCGTGTCCGCCACCCCCCCCCCCCCCCCAAAAAAAAGTCCCGTTTACGAATTTCCAACAGGATATGTGAGGGTCGTCCCAAAAATACACGTACACTGCACACAAAAAGTTGCCTGGCTACTTAATTTTTAAAAAAAAAAGCAGTTCTTAATTTTTTTTGAAAACTGCAAGGTTTGGAGCAGAATACATAATTGGTTTGAAATATTATGGCTTTGCAAAACTCAAGGTATCATAAAATTAATAAAGTAGAGGATACCTGTAGCTTATCGATTTCTGTGTGCGTGAATATACCGGTATGTTCAATTTTTCTATAGTTAGACAATAGTAATTAAGAGATTGCGATTTGCCGGTGTTTTCAGGTATTGGATTAGATGACGTCTTCATCCTCCTGTCGGGGCTGGCTGACGCACCTCTCAGGAGAGCCGACGGAACTCCGACTAACACCCAGGAACGGATATCATTTGCCATGGCAACCAGCGGCGTGTCCATTACCATCACATCTCTAACGGATTTCCTTGCCTTCGGAATCGGCTCAAGTTCCAGCTTTGTCGCTATAAGAAACTTCTCAATATATACAGGTAGTCGGGTTGATTCCAATCTCTTCAAGTCAGACAATTATCTGATTGGTTTTTTATTCCTTCTGGTTTTTTTTTTCTTTCTAATTCTTCCTTTAATATTTGTCTCGGCAAATAGTGTTTTTTTAGACATATATAAATATTCCTAGAAGATTTTTGTAAAAAGATAAAATGTGTATGATACACAATTTCAACTAAACACGGTCTAAAGTCAATCATTATAGAAGATAGCCAACAAGAAGCATAAAAAAGTACTTATCACACGTAGCATGGAGGAAACCTATCATTCATCCCTTGTACCTGTATTTATATTGATAATGATGAAACAAATCAGCTACTAAGAAACAGTAAAGAATAAGCATCGTCTTTTTTGCCTGAATTGTAAACTAAGTATAAAACTCCTATGATAAATATCGAATGTTTGTCTTCGCGAACCAGCGTTTTTTTTTTTTCATGAACAAAAGATGGGTGAATAAGGCGTGTAAGATGCGGATAAGATATTGAAAAATTAAATAAATCAGTGGTTAGAGCACCAAACCTAAGAAATCTTCATAAACTAGGCTTTTTTAGGCTGAAGGTTCAACAGCACCAAAACTGGAGGCAATATTTTTTTTACCGTTTGTTAAAATATTCAAAGTGAATACAGTTAAAAATTGTGCTTTATCAAACTTGCATTATAAATTTATCAAAATGATAAAAATAACAAAAATAATAAATTTGAAATTGTGTTTTACGATTAAACCAAAGGGCAAATCTCATTCAACCATCTTCTATCCGACTATTTATTTGCTTGCGGAAATTAGCTGACATGGATCTGTTCGATTACAATCTGCCACTGGTAAGAAAAAACAAGACGCAGATAATTCTAAGTAGATTGATACATTCATGCATCTGCAGACCCAGAAAATTTTCAGAAGGGTGGGGGGGGGGGTGTTGGGTGGGTGCGATGAATAATTGTGTTTTCCGGGGGTTGGGGACGGGTTAGATGCCCTTTTTGATGAATTTTCTAAGTTTGATTTTTCCAGGGAGTCTGGACCCCACCCCATCTAGATCCGCGCATGTGTACATTGTATGTACTTACATATATAAATTCTTATCGTTTTGTAGGTGTGGCCGTCTTGTTTTGTTACCTGAATCAGCTGACGGTTTTTGTGCCTTGCATGGTCATCAACGAGAAGAGGGCCGAGAACTCACTCCATGCGTACACCTGTCTGAAAACTAAATCCAAAGATGAGCTCAAAAATGAAGGCAGGTCTGGTGTTTTTCAGGTTTGTTGTGCTGGAAGCCCTGCTAAGAACAACAGTGAATTCGACAACTTTTGCCAAAAGTACCCTACTAAATTCTGCCAATTCCTGGTCGGTAACTTGGTAGGGAAGGTTTTCATTGCTCTGACCTTTGTTGTATATCTGGGTTTCTCTGTCTATGGATCAATTAATCTGCAGGAAGGCTTGGAGTTAAAGAATCTTGTGTCTGACAAATCCTATCTGTACAAATTCAATCTTTGGAATAACCTCTATTTCGACAGGAAGTCACTAGTGACTTTCTTTTACGACCTACCCTTAGAATATCATACTCAAGACACCCAGAATGAAATATCTGCCCTTGCTCAAAAGATAAAAGCCCACGCCTACATTTCTTCTGATTTTGAGAGAAATTGGTTAAACGCATATTCGCAATCTACTCTTTTCAACAGTTCTTCAGAATTAGCTTTCATAGGTGGGCTTAAAGAGTTTCTAAAATACCGACCAGATCTTGCCAACGACATCGCATTTGACAGTTCGGGAACAACGATCATCGCTTCAAGGTTCCACTTTATGTCGAAACCAATGTTTACAACAACAGAAGAAGGGGAGTTTATGCAAAGCATGAGGAAACTGGCGTACGAGTCCAAATTTTCGGTATTTGCATACACCCCACCTTTCATATTCTATGAACAGTACGTGGAGGTCTTTCCCGCCACCATGCAGACTCTTGGGATAGCTGTGGGCGTGATGTTGGTGGTGACCACAATCTTCATGCCCAATGTGTTCCTCGTTGTCATGGTAACCGTCACTCTAGTCATCATTTTGCTGGGCATTGTGGGTTTTATGTACTACTGGAATTTAACCTTAAGCTCCATCACCATGATAGACTTAATCATGACGGTAGGGTTCTCTGTTGATTTTAGCGCACACATCTGTCATGCTTACATGTCGGTCACGGGGAAAACACGGGGTGAGAAGGTTCACCATGCCCTCAGCCGATCGGGGGGACCTATCTTTAATTCTGCTTTGTCGTCTATATTAGGTATCATCGTTTTGGTATTTTCCAAAAGCTACATCTTTCTGTCCTTTTTTAAGCTCATGCTCATTGTGATGTTATTCGGTCTGTTCCATGCCCTTTGGGTCCTGCCTATGTTCTTGTCTCTGATTGGTCCAATGGTGAACGCCGAAGTAGGGGAAAATATTGAAGGAAATAAAGAGCCCGAACAAAGCACCAAAGACGTGCCACTTAAAGGGCTTGAAGAAGGGATGGGTAATGAAAAAGACCATATGGAAAATTCAGATGCTTTGAAACAGACGTCTGATACAGAGGTGTCTTCATCAAAAAATACTGACAAAGAATCTGAAAATATTAACGCCAAAAATACAGAGGAAGAGGTTATTGTAGATGAAAATGTAACATCTATAAAGTTATGATGTACATGTAGAAAAAAAGGCTTTAACAAACTTGTATTAATTCATATTGTGCAGTCAATTTTTTCGGTGACCTTGCATTAAAACTTTGTCATAAAACATCATAGTATACCCAAGTTTATTGTTTTGTTTAATATAATTTTTTGCTCTTCAAATGTCCAAATTGGTATTATATGTATTATAATGTATTTTGCAATGTTTTTGTTCGTAAAGATGTAAAGATGTACATTTATATCGTATGTTAATGGTTAAATCGTGTAAAATGATCTTTGTAGTCATAAACACATATTGGAAAGCTTGAAATACAAATAAATGTTTGAATTTATAATTACTTTGCACATTTGTACATTGTTCAACAGAAATTAGGGACCGGGGGGGGGGGGGGGGTAGTTGTTCCATGCTACCTTGTGGGTTTCTCCCTTTTTTAAAATTTTTAACTTCCGAGATTTTCTTTTTTTTACTTTTTTGAAAACGAAATAGATTCATTAGTTATACGCTTGATCATCACATTGTAGAATGTTGAAAGGTTGTTTGGAGGTGGAGTTAAATGTAAAGCCCTTTTCCGTCATGTTTAGAGAACTTCGCAATTTTATGCTACTGTAAAGGAAGGCAGAGTTACATGTTCCAAAAGCTTTATAAATGTTCGAACTATTTGAAATGCAAAGTAAATCAGTTTTGTGTATTGTTTTTCTCATTTCACTTTAGGATTTATGGTTGGCTAGTTTATGGTTTAATGGTTTTCCTCTTTTTAAACTTCTTTTTCATTCACACTCGTGAGAAGTTTTTATGGATGTAAGTATTTCTAATGCTATGTTACTAAGTTTGAATAATTTTTGCCAGATTTCCTTTGCATTTGAAATATTGTTTGCGGTAACCAACTATTCGCACTAATACGAAGAAAAACCCTATCAAATGTAATATTTACGTATTCTGCGTCTGTTTTAATGAGGAAAGTAATTTTTTACGCACGTTCAAGCCCTTAAATACGAAAGTGAAACGCAAACTGAAATTTGGGGGAAAATGTAGATTTTGGACGATTAAAATTTGTTTATAATCATATATATGCTTTGTAAAGGGTGAAAAGTGCACTATATACCGGTACTTTAATACTGATTTGAAATAAAACACTCTCTAAACCTGGAACTATCAAAATAATAAACCGCCAATTAATAAATTGATACAAAAACAAGGAATGGAATTTGTAGAATGTAGGTCAATGAAATCCCTAGAGTCGTCAAAATCTTCTGTGCATAACAAATGAGGACCAGTTCACCCCACCTCCCTTGCTCGGCACTCAAAAGTCATCGGCAGGAGCAGACGAAAGTTAAAAATCATCGACAGGAGCAGACATTAAGCAACCAGCCATGAAGTCAATTCTCACAACGTGTGTCTTGTTGCTTTTCATGGAATCCGTCCTTCCATTTCCCTCACAAGGTAAAGTGCGCATTATTGTGTCTGACATTGTTTTATCTTAGTGGCATCATTAAAATGAATTAATTCTGACGAGACTTGAATTCATTTTACTGCATTGTTCTGGTGAACAGGTTTTGGTCGGTTTCGCTTTTTTAGTACATTTTCTATAGAAACATCCAAATTAAAGTTCTATTTCTGGCAGATTTTCAGCAATACTTGTCTATCATTAAAACTCCTCTTTTTGTTATCATAACATAAACATTTATATAAAGGCTGCTAAATACACATTTATAATTTTCTATGATACGCCATAAATACATTTTTCCACGTTAATGTCATTGAACTCAAATGAAATCACATTTTCTCGATAAACTGATAGGTCATTGAGAGAGACAAAAGCTGACATTGTTGTCCCTGTTGTTAACGCGATAACTGACAACACCGAGATCAAATGCAGGAATTTAAGATGATAGGTTTATTAACTTATAAAGTTCATAGGTGTATTAAATCAGCTAAAACATATGATCTACATTAAGAATTTGATTAAAGCACAAATTCACGAGGAATGCAGCCTTTAGTCTAGCTAGCTATGTGTTTTTATAGGTCTTGGGGGCTACGCCTGTATGGACCAGCAGATTGGTGACGACCAGTGCTCCTTCTACAGCAGCCTTTATGACGTCATGGAGGCCGAGCTGTTCTGTGATCACTGGGGGTCCCGATGCTGCCTGTCCTGTGTGATGATGAGGATGAAACAAGCTCAAAAGGCCAAGGAAACGAAATCCCACGGAAAAGATCAAGTAGGTTTTCCTTACTCTGGTTTTGTTTTATTTGAACATTGTTTCTTGAATATTTAAATTAGTTGTACAGTTGCGGTAAAAAATATCAGGTCTTAAAGGGGCTTGGTCACGATTTTGGTAAAAAATTATCAATTCGATTTTAATGTTTATAATGCTTCAGTAAGGTATTTTTAATTGGCAACCAAAATTTGAGTGTCGTTTGTGGAGTTATAAGCGAGTTACAGAGGTTACAATTCCTCGCTCTGTAAACAAAGCTTTTGTTTACATTTTGAATGTTAAAGTGAAAATTCCAGTTTAAGACCTAAAATGAATGTGTTAATCGTTAGAAACTGTTTATTTATGCTTAAAAAGAATAAGAATATAGACAAATCATCTTGAAAAAGATTTTTTACTGGTATATTGAACATATGTAAACAAAAACATGGAACAGCCTTGTTTACATGACGAAGAATTGTGAGCCCTGTATCTTGCTTAAAACTTATCGACGAGCATCCAAATTTCATTTGAACATTAGAAATGCATTCATAAAGCATTGTAAAAAATAAAAGCAGAAAAATAAAATTTGACCAAAATCGTGACCATGCCCCTTTAACGATTAGAGTTCAAGGTATTTGCTATTTCGTACTTAGTTAAGCTGTTATTAAGGCTTTATTTTTTTTTCCTTCAGAAGACGAATAAGACGAATAAACCATAACAGTGAAAAGAACTTGTATACTTTTACAACGGACAGGGCATGTGCTTGTGATTTGTGTCTTGTAGAGGATTTACCTTGTAGTCCAGTATACTGTTTATCATTGTCTCAATAAAGTGATTTTTTAAATGTTCATTCTTAATAAAATTGTACGAAAATGACTGAAAACAACGCAATGTTTTCACTACTTTTAATTTGTTTTTTTAATAAGCAACGTCATCAGCAAGTAATGGATGGCATACATCTTCTTCAAACGAGAGAAAATTTACTGAAATATATTAAATAGTTTGTATTCATTAAAAAAATTCAGAATTCAACGGTTACAAAATTGATAGGTAGAATTCATGAATATTCTTGTTTTAGAAGAATGTGTGGTGGGTAGGTGGGTGGGTGACAAGATTGTATGCATTTTTGTATACTCACTATGTCTGAAGTACAGACACATTTGCCGTCCACGCAGTGTCTCAAATCTGCCGTACAGTTCAGTTGTGTGATGGGCGCCGACAGACAGACGTCTTTAGCCGTACATGCTGCATTAACATACATTGTATAAAGATTATCAAAAATAGTCATGGTTAATACACTGCCGTCATTTTGATATAACATCGTGCACTTACCTATGTTGTGGTTATTGGGGATATAGCACGTGCATTTGTTGTTGATGCATGCAAGACTGCCATGCGCACAGCCCATGTGACTATTGTGAACATCTTGGCAGAATTCATTGGTTTGGCAGTCCACTGCCAGAACATAAGCTACAGGAACCAGAAATGTCAATGAACACAGATTCCAATTTATTGTACAGTATTTTGGGTAGGGAAATAGGAACAATACTTACACACTTCAATAGGAACAATACTAAGCCAAATCTATACGAAGTTATGTGCATATAGCCATGTTGCATACAAAGGATTTCAAAGTATAATGAATTTCTTAAGATTACACGCAATGTTATGCATGCATGGACAATGCTCGGGAATATCATAAATTTGTTCACGTCTAAATTTATACATACATACCAATATAGGCAGAAGCAAGACCAAAAATTACAACAATCCTCATGTTTAAGATCTAGATCTAAGTGTTTTCTGTGCAGCCGCTGACTTCTTATCAACTACAGGTCAATGCCGGGGTCATCCCAATGTAGCATGCTTATAGATAATTCGTGATATTTGCACATTTTCATGCAATTAATAAAAAAAAAATCAGGTTTTCATATAGAAAATGTTAATCTTGTTTGTTTACCAGTTGGTTTGTTTATTCACTTTCAAGGAACCTCTAGGGACATACATAATTTAAACAAAATATCAATCATTTTTAAAAAACAGAGAAACGTCAGTAAATTTCACAATTGTCTTTAGTTGTTCTAATGAATCAAAACGCACATATCACATGGGATGAATTATACAAGTTACATTATTTATGTGTTTAAAATGAATTAACTTTGGTAAACAATAGGATAAACAAGGTGGCCTGTGCACAGTCAATCAGGCTGGCCGAGTTCTTGTATTCTAAGAAATCCAAGTACATGTATAACAAGAGCTTGGATTTGGTGTAATTGTGTCAAACAGCAATGTGACGTAGGCCCATCTATTTCATTGCTGGCCACTCAGCCATTGCTCTTTGAAATCAACAAGATTTGTCTGGCTTTTGAGCTAAGACTACGCAATCGATGCATATTTTGCTTGAAATCGCGTCATTTTAACTTGTTTTGACGCAAGAAATAGATAGCTACGTCCAACCGAAAGTCCAAAGTTTTGTTAAAATGGTTCTATATATAGGCGTCTGTTGGGTCACTAAAAAATAGCTGATCATGCAAGATATTAAAATATATTTTAAATTCAATAAAACATCGAGGGTGTTGAAAAATAAGAGTTTGGTATTTGTGGAGGAAGTCAATCGTACTGACAATTGTGGTAAAGGCATCATCTAAACCGTGTTGTCTCTTTTAAAAGGGAACGATTCATCTAAATATGTTCTCTAAATCTAGATCATTTGGATTTTCCACATTTTATGGAGAAACAATTGCAATGTTTCAAGTTAGTCAACGAAACAGGCCAAAAAATATATTGGACCTAAAAAAAAAATCTATTTTGCTCCAAAATAAAAATGGTCCATAAATGTAAATGCGATGAGAGAGTCTGTTATAAGAAAAAAGGATCAGGGTAGTTGGCGTGCAATGGTTAAAGAGTTTTGAATTAAATAATTTCTTTACTTTTCTTTTTAAATACGTATTTTTAGAAGAGAGAATACATGTATCGTATTACAGAAAAAACTCCCACAAAATGTGCATTCATTAATAATCCATTCATTTATCTACATATTGAATTTTTATACTATTGAAGAAAATATTTTTCAAAGTAAAACAAATTTCTTCTACTATTTCTTTATGACAAAGCCAGTTTCATCCTCCTCCGAGTGCCCCCCTCCCCTCCTCAGTAGTCTTAGGCGGATGGGGAACAAGGGTCCATAGTCATCGATTAATATGCCCATGCAATCGTTTATGTCTATTGAGCCCTGACATTGCTCTACTGTAGCTTAATCAATAATGAATAGAAGAAGTACATGAAAATATATGATTTACGAATTGTCCATATGTATTAATTCAACACAATCAAGTAATGTTTTCGAAACAAAATTATTTAAAACAGAAGGCATTAGTTTATAATTGCTTTATTATCATATAAACAAAAGGAAATTAATTGAAGATTACACATCCATGGGTAACTATATTTTAAGTATGTAAAATTATCAAAAAAAAAAGTTGATAAGTAATGAAATGTTTACATAATTCATTTTTTTTTGTCCATGTTATCATCAATGTTATGTAGAAGTGTTACACCAAATGAATCACTTTAAACCTGTACAGAATTTCTATAAAGTATATATACCCTTTAATTGAACCATCATTTTTCTCCTATTCAGCCACAACCTGTGCCAGCCGAGCATCACACAATTTCGGCACACATGAACACCAAACGTTGACAGATATATCTATTGTACCAACACATATTGTAGTCAATGTAGGATTGCTTTCTTGACATATATCAGATAAAAGGTTCCTTTCAATGTTAAATCCAAAAACATCAGATTGTGCTGTACATAGTATCAATACATTTACTGTGGTGTCTTTGATATCTAAACACAATTTGTAACAAACGTCATGTCTTTGATGCTTCCAATGAACAACATGGCAACAAAATCAAACCTGAACCTCTGACAGTTGGTTACTGATAGTCCAAGCAACAGTATCATCTTTGGTGTGGGTTAATACACTGGTTTAATTGATGACTAAACAAGCAGTTTAAAAAAAAGTAATTTCATACATTTTAATCACATCAATGATGCACTCAAGGACTTTTGCTGCATAAAAATAAAACAAAAGCATGATCAGTTTCTCAACGTTTCACAATATTTCCCAGGGATGCTCTTATGATGGAAGTTGTTACTCAAAATAACGTCTTCAATATTTCTTTAAAGATAACAAGCTAAGCAATGACAAATACGAAAAATGTTTGAAAAATGAAAAATAAACACTTTGATATGCTATTTGTTAATTTTTCATTTGTCAAACATTTTTCATGTATACATGAAAGCTGTGAACAATGTAAATGTTTTATACAATTCCAGTCAGTATTTTTTTACCGGTAATTGTATAAAATTGCATGTACATGTATATTTGCATGTACATGAACTAGCGGACAAAATCAGGTGCAAAAAAGCTACAACAATATAATTACCGTACATGTTCTAATTTATCTACATGATCAAGTGTGTTTATAGTACTGTACATGTATAAAGCAGTAACTTTAATTTGTAGATAAAGTAGTTCACTAATTTTGTGAAAAATATTACACGCAGCTCTGCTATATTATTCAAATTCTACATCTAAATCTGTGAACTTTTAAATAATGACAATACATGTAAAAGAAGTAGAACTGTACAACAAAGAAAAAGTTTTCCAAATTCACATTTTTCTCATAGAATAAACATCTTAAAAAAGCATGTTTGCATAAAGAGGCTTTATACAAGCAAACATCCAATTCCAAATGACATCTTCCCAAGTTGACAGTAATGACCAGTTAAAATCTAAGCTATTTAATATTGTACGCATATACACACATGGAGAAAAGCTGGTGGCATCTCGTATTTAAAGCATGAACTGTATGAAAATGAAGAGATTCTTGAAACAACTAGGAATGTTGATCGTCTACAGATTCCAAGCTAGGTAGAGAATTTTCCTGACCATCAACAAATAACCGAATGCATTTTATGCTATCACCCTGGGGGGAGTTTTGATCAATTCCATTTTCGGTGGTGCCTTTTTGAACCAGTATATCACTTTCTTCCTCCATATCATTTGCATCATTTTCTTCTTTAATATGATGTGCATTTACCAGGAAAGCACTTTCAGCTTTGTCTTCATAACAGTACTCAATGCCAGCATTCTTCTCTTCTTTATTAATGTTTGGTGTTCCAGTGGGGATTACTGCTTCAGAAGTCTGTAATCTTGCTTTTTCTGGCAGACTTGCAGATATCTTATCAGAAAATTTGACTGTTTCTGCATCCTTTATATTTTTTATCACAGTACTTGAAGTTGCATAAACAAATTTGACCATTTCAGCAGCCTTTGGTATTTTTGACAAATGGCTGGCAGCAGATGAATCAGCAGAAAGTTTTACAATCTCTGTATCCTCTGAATTTTCAGGCAAGTGACCTATACCAGTAGCTGTTTCGGAAGCAAGGTGGGTCATCTCACTCATCTGTGCATCTTCTGTATTTTCTTGCACATGGTAGGTTGACGTTTCAGCACAAAACTTAGCTGCAATTTCTATGGACTTTTGTTCAATATCAGCACATTCATTTGAACTTGTGTTTTCTTCCACAGTTTGCATTTCTGAGTCATTACTTTCTGCTACTTGCTCAAGAAGGTCTTGATCAACAGATTTTCTAATAGGTCCACCATTATCCTTTCCTTTCCAAAACAAAATGGTGATGACATTTTCTTTGCATTGCTCTTTACCATCTTCCTTTGGTTTAGTCACTAATGTTTCTTTCTTCTTTTCATCGACGGCATGGTTGTCATTCAAACTGGATGATGCAGATTTATGGCATTTTTTCATATGCATTTTCAAGTTAGAATTGCTACTGTAAAATTTATCACAGATCTCACATTGAAAAGTGTTCCCTGTGGTGTGCTGAGACAAATGCATCTTGTAATAGGCCTCAGTTTTAAACTGCTTCTCACATATCAAACACTGGAAGAACAGTTTTGTATGAGTCCGTAAATGCATCTTCAACTGATCCCTTCTAACAAAAGTCCAGTCACAAATGTTACACTTGAAGCATCTGTCTCCTTTGTGAATTAGAAGATGTTTTCGATAGTTTGACTTGTTACGAAATCTCTTACCACACTCTTCACATTCAAATGGTTCAACTTCGAGATGGTTGGCCATGTGAATCCCCAGATGTGCTTTTGTTTTGAACTGTTTCCCGCACTGCTCACAAGGGAAAGGTCTTTCCAATTGGTGTGATCTTCTGTGTGCGTTCAAATTTGATGACAGGCGCAAAATTTTTCCACATATTTCACACTGACTTTTATATAATGAACGTGCTTTTGAGACTACTCCATGGGTAATCAAATGTCTTTGCATATTACTCTTTGTTCGGAACTTCTTTGGGCAGTGAGGGCAATTGTGGGGGGTTTCACCTGTGTGCATAAGGTAGTGCTCTTTTAGTACACTCTCATACCTAAAGAGCTTGCCACACTCTTTACATTTATGAGTTTTCTCTTTGTGAGACCTCTGATGTTCTTTAAAAGACTTAATGTTCTTTAAAATTGAAGGACAAAGATCACAAAGATAAGGACCATTATGGTCTCCATCTTGCCGATCTGGTTTTGTATCAGGGCTCTCAACAGGTTTTTTCATCTTGTTACTTTTCTTGCTTTTTCTGGTAGACTTTTGTTTTGGTTTCTGATCTTCTTTTAGAGTGATATCTGCTGAAGATGCCTCAGTTACTCCATCAGAATTGTCAGGAATTTCAGCATTATCCACATTTCCAGACTGTGGTCTACGAACAGGTTTCCTTTTTGTTTTTCTCACCATTTTCCTTGTTTTAAAGTCCTAAAATAAATGCAAATATATGGATTATTTTGTTATCAATATTTTAAAAAGAAGTATTATGACAATGTCACAGTTTATACTGAAACTTTATTTGGAATCTCATTACTTTTCCTGACTTCAAATCAAACATAATTAATATTCATGCTGATGATGTCCTCATAATGGTATGATATTAACTTTCACGTGAACATTAACTGTATGATTTTTCCAACTGATCTATTGGCAAAGCCATTGATGAACATTTATAAACGAACAAGTTTTTGAATGTAAGCACTTTTATGGTAACTTGGCTTATGGATTATAACAGATGCAGTATATTTTGTTCTGTATAGTCTGATATTAATATAACAAGGGGATTCATTTGCCACCATAGAAAATAACAAACCTTTCAAGGCTTTTGAGTGAAATGTGAAAAGCAGATCAAGCAGGAAATCGAATTGCAGATGTAAAATTATACTTTTTCGAAAAGACGCAATATTCCCGGATTTATATCTAATTCATTTGAAAAAATAATTATATAGGATGATGAAAATTTTAATACTTTTGAACCACCTTATGGGTTTTAATATCACAATTAAAAAAACCATATTTGGCATTAAAGACCATTTAACAGTTTTTGCTAAGATTTGGAAGTAGATTTCTATCACTTCAACAATTTGATTCTCTTTTTACTTTTTTTTTTTTTACACTTGTTCGAATTTTCTCCGCGCGAAACCCATGCAGTGATACACGTCCAGTAAACTTGAGTTTATAAGCAAGGTAAATGATGTTTATGTCAGTTATGAACCATTTATACCCGAAGGTGCAAAGATGTTTTTTTTTTCGCTGATACAGAAATGAATAGGGTCGTATTAAAAACAAACAAAACAATTTCAACAAAGACATAAATAACGTATTTATGTCTCTGCTTCAATCAAGCTCGAAAGACTATGGCGGTGCAAATCGAAAGAGTAGTTCAATGTTGAAGATATTGATGGAGACTGTTAACGTTAAACACATGTCGCACATTGCAATGCTTGAATATGAACATAAACAGTTTTATACATTTATCAATTATTTACATGTTCCTCAGCTGATTAATGGATGCTATGGAAGAAAAAAGTTTGTCGGCAAAGAAAAGAGAGAGAATTAAAGAAGAAGATGCAGAGCAAAACCTGATAGAGGAATCTGTACAGGAAGATGAAATTGAGAGCACTCCTTTAGCATTCTCCACACCAGTCACAGGGAAGCGAAGAGGAAGGCCACCCAAAACTGCTACCAGTGTAAAGACGCCAGATGTCAAGAGTATGCATGTTCAGTTTTATTTCCAATATCTAAGATATGTATTGTTGTGGAAAGTATGATAAAAGATGTAAAGTTTATTTGATATGGCTTCAAGAGTTAAAGTTGAGTGTGTTAAATTATCAGATTCATCAGAATTTTGAACCATGGTATCGCCATATGAATTTTTGGGATACAGATCCAATGTATCAAAATGATCAAAACAATATCCTTGAAATGCAATCCTTCAATCAGTGATTTTGTTGTTGTTTTTTTTTTTATTTGGAGAAATATATATATAGTAAAGCTATATGATGTGCTTATTGTACAAAATATGTGATATAGATTTTCTCCATATAGTTTTAAATGTTTTGATGAATTTCAGAATGATTATTTTAACTAGGCTATCCTAAAAGAAACAGAAGAGCCCCAATCAAGTTTGAAGAGAATGAAGAGAGAGACGAAGAGTGTAGTTTTACAATGGACACATCTCATACAGCCTCCATAGCAAGTGAAACCTCTTTAATTATTACGAAGAACTCCACAAATGATGGAGAACAGCTAGAACAAGTTCCAAAGTCAGGGCGCAAAAGAGGTAGAGCCAAAAAAAGCTTGGAAGACTCTGTTGAAGAAGTTACCACTCCAAAGAGAAAAAGGGGAAAATGTGCAGCAACTGAAGAAGTAGGAGATGATTCAGTGTCTGATAAAAAAGCCTCAAAAGCTAGAAGAGGAAGACAAAAATCAAAGAAAGACAATGATGTAAGTGATGATTCTGCAGTTGAGGATGACACAGGTGGGAGTAAAACAGGGAGAAAATCACGGTCGCAAGATGTTTCTAGGCGGGTAATATCAGCCTCCAAAAATACAAGTACCAGCAGCAAAGGTTCTAGTAAAGTACAAGAGACATCACAGATTCTAACCTCAGACAATGAGTTTGTAGACGATAGTGATAAGGATGTAACTCCTGCAAGAAAAGGGAGGAAATCAAAGGTATATTTCATCATGCTTGGAAATTCCTGGAAATGATACATTGTGAGGCTTTCAAATAATAAAGTTCTGCAATTTTTATACACAATTTTTCTACCTTGTTTCACATGAATTCTAAATTTCATTTACATGTAGTAAGCAGTTTAAAGCTATCTAACCATCTGATGTTAAAAGACAAGTTAGATTGACATATATAAAATTTTGAATGAGAGTAAAAATAAATTATTTTATGAATGATTGTTTAATTTTCCAAACTACTAACAGTTTAATACTGACTTTGTTTCTTTCATTACTTGCATATACATACCAAGGCTTTTTTTTTTTTTAGAAGACAGAGCTAGATGCAGAAGGAGAAGCAACTTGCCTTCGTTGTCAAGAAAAATTGCCAAACCTGATCAGTTTGAAAAACCATTTGATGAGGAAACACTCTGCTATTGTAAGTGTGGTATATCTAGAACTTCGAAGGTTTTTACATGCAATAATACCTACAATGGTGTTACTGATCATTCATGTCATAATTAAATAATTTCTTTTGATATTCTTTAACTACTAATTGCTAAAATAATGGGAATTTTAAAGAAAAAGATCATAGATGAAAACTTCAAAATTGTTTTGAATTCAGAAAAAAAGTGATATAAAACCTACAGAAGTTCTTAAAGTACAATAATTGTTTGCATCATTATTTTTTTTTTTTTATATGAGTTATAAATGGCAAAACATTTTATTTCATTTATGATGAAATATTTATGAAGTGTTCATGCTAGTGAAATAAATGATAACTGTTCTAGACTTGCTAATTATACCTCTGCTCCAAAGGAGAAGGGAGTATACTGTTTTACCCTTGTGTGTCTGTCTGTCTGTCTGTCCATCCGTTACAAAAGTTTGTCGCATTTTTCTCAGCAACTATTTATTGCAGATGCTTGAAATTTGAACACACTATTGTTAAGGCATGCCATATTGTTGGTTATATTTTTGTACCAATCAGAAGTCAAACTCCTGTTAATTTACGACTTTGTTTATTTTTAGCCTAAATTTACCAACAAATTTTCGTCAAAGATTTCTCAGCAACTATTCATCACAGATGCTTGAAATGTTAACACACTATTTGTTTAGACATGCCATATCATGGGATATATTTTTATACCAGTCAGATCCAACTTCCTGTTAATTTACAACTTTGTTTATTTTTAGCTGAAATTTACAAACAAATTTTCGTCAAAGATTTCTCAGCAACTATTTATCGCAGATGCTTTAAATTTAAACACACTATTTGTTTAGGCATGCCAAATCGTGGGTTATTTTTTTGTACCAATCAATTGTCAACTTTCTGTTAATTTATGACTTTGAATTTTTTTAGCCAAAATTTATAAACAAATTTTCGTCAAAAATTTCTCAGCAGCTATTAATTGCAGATGCTTGAAATGTTAACACAGTATTTGTTTAGGCATTGGATGTATTTTTGTACCAATCGGATGCAACTTCCTGTTAATTTAAGACTTTGTTTATTCTAAGCCCTTAATTTACAAACAAATTTTTGTCAAAGATTTCTCAGCAACTATTTATCGCAGATGCTTGAAATGTTAACACACTATTGGTTTAGGCATGCCATATTGTGGGATGTATTTTTGTACCAATCCGATACCAACTCTCTGTTAAATGTCGACTTTGCTTATTCACATCAGAGCGGGGGTATCACTAGTGAGCATTGGCTCACAAATATCTTGTTTTTCTTTTCCTTTTCCAATCTAGCAAAGTTATAAAGTATGTACATTCCTATAATTTCAGTACAGTGCCAAATGTCCAGAGGGAAAAGATGATAGAACTGCTGTAAAGCAAATTCTGAAGATCCGTAAAGTTCTGTATTGTCCTAAGTGTGACAAAGAGCTGCGAAACATTCAGTATTATTACAAGCATTATGAGTGGTGCGGAAGAGAGGTAGGGTAACGTAGGCCATCTCATAAAGTTTAAGGCGATTGTTGATATATATGTGTTCTGTTCCATCACTTGTTAGACTGTTCTGTTGAATGGGGTCATTAAATGACAGTCATGTAACAGTATTAAGCTTGAATCCTTTGGCTCTTCATAATCTGTAGACGCCTTATTTTATTCTCTTCTGCTGATGATCACTTGCACATGGATTAAATAGGGCAAAATTAATCATATATGTGATTCTGTGTGTAATAATGTATGATTTTATTTCAAGAGTTATTTCTCTTTTAACCAGTGGTTTTGACAGATAAAAACTCATTAGTTTTCCTTATTGTAAATCATTAAAATTAGTCAATGTTGTAGTGTTTAGTCAATTTCAGAAGAACTAGAGAATTTTTTTTTGGAAGGGGGGAGGCTTGTTTGATAAATGATATATATTTATCAAGGAAAAAGACTTAACTGTTATTGGGTAAAGGTAGATTGGAAATATAATTGATCAAAGATAAACTTGAAAATCTTTTTTTCCAGAGTGAGACTTACACTTGCACTGTGTGTAGTAGGGAGTGCATGAAGATGCACGAGGTCGAGCACTATCGTAACCACAAACTTCAGGAGAAGAAAAAGAAGGAGAAGGAGGAATTACGTGAGCGGCAGGAGTTAGAGAAGAAGAAACGGGAAGAAGAAAATAAAGCAGAAGACGGGACACCAGGCCGGCGAGTTAGGAAGGCTGCCAAAAAGTAAGAGAAAACATCTGTACCATTTGTTTGATATTTCTATCCATTTAGATGGAGAAAAAATTGAGTTACTGTAAACATGGAAGGTTTAGAGATGAGTTTATGTACAATGAATAAGCGGATAAAGTACTTGCATAAAAATATACTGTTGTTCAGACAGAGCTACAGATTTTTGGTAGACATACATGTATCATTTATATCTCAGATACAAATCCTCAAGTATCCTTTCAGATTTACTGAATAGACCATATTTTAAAGATAAAGGAATTTTTAATTGGGGGCCGGGGGATTACTGTAAACTATTGTATTTGGTGTGTACGATATTTGGCGGAAATTAATTTCGAACAAGTTGACGTGGATTTTAATTAGCTTATTCCTGAATGTGACTATTCTTATACATAGATGTATGGCATTTAGCGATGAACTTGATTTAGTGTAAGGCCGCATTCCGCCAAAAACGCTAAATAGAATACACCGCCAAATGTAGTACGTTTACAGTACCTTGTATACAGAGGTCATACGGAAGTTGACTGGTTTATTTTTAGGGCAGTCAATGTGCTTAAAGATATTTCCATCAGTGGTGATGCCTTTGGAGAAGATGATGATAACAATGATGACCCAGATTTGAAGCTGGATGTGGAAGAAGATGATGAAGATGACCAGGATGACGATCTAGAAGAAGATGTCAGCGATGAGTCTGCTTTAAGTGATCCTGATGCTGAGGGGGATTCTGAGGAAGAGGAGAAGGGAAAGAAAGCAAGAACAGGTAGCAGCCTTAAACATTGTATTGATGAACAAAATGAATTTCAAAGCAGAGAGACATTATTTCTTGTTACTGTCAAAAATACCACAAAAATCGCAATAAATATATCTGTTTATGATTAAATCATCTAAGGAATATATAATTTATATCTCATAAGAATTATTCGAGAAAAAATCTAAGCAAACAATCATCAAAAATGTCTCTTACCGAAGTAAAATGAAATATGTCTCAAGTAATCAGTTCAACTTAGGCAGTGAAAAAGATCGTCAGAGTTAACTTGTATGACAAGTTTTTATCATAGAAAGCCTTGTCATAATTCAAATTTACAGGAATTATTAAAAAAAAAACCTAGATATTTTGATTCCTCTGATATATAGTTATCTGTTTATTGTTACAAGCAACTCCAAGGAAAAACATTTTGGGAGCAGATGTCTACACAGAAGTCTATATGCATTGTCTGAAGAACTTCCTAAAGAGGTGTGAATTGATTGACAGTATGCCTGATGTGTTCCCAGAAATCAAACCCCCGAAGTCCCAGTGGAGGCCCCAGGATGCAAAGTAATTGTGTCTCTTGACTTTGAAACTCAAATATTTACAGAGGTTGTTTTTCTTTGATTTTAATTATTAGATATTTCCATAAATGGTTAAAAGCCTGTTTCATTATCACCTTTTATTTATTAAAAAGAACCACTTTCATACCAATCTTGAAGGATTAGTCATGTAATTAAGTTTGGTCTTTTGATGCAAACCCTCTTTACTAGCAAAAAAAAGGAAAAAGCAATAGATACTAACATTAGCAGAGTTATTTATTCTGGGGAAAGAATAATTGAAAAGTCTTAGACTTTGTTGGATCATCGTCTTGTGTGGAACGACAATCAAACAGGTTACACTTGATGGCATGAACTGTGATCGCTCAGAGTTCTTGATCGCTCAAAGTGAATCTCTGGTCCCAATATCTTTGCCAATATAATTAAGCAAATTTAGTCTTCATTTCTTGAACTCTTGATCTCTCGAAACTCTTGATCCCTTGTAGTTGTCATTGAGCAACTTCGAGCATGATATATCTAAAAAAGCATGAAAATTCTTCAATACATATTGGTTATGATATTCAGCATTTCATATATTTCTCAGTCCTTGGAAACCCCCCCAGTTTGTGCTTTTTAACAATTTGTTTATGTATACATATACATGTTAATGTATAAACAAGTGAGCATTTTCACTTTGGGGCTTCATACCTGTAATGACCAGAAATCAGAAATACCAGGTAACCAGTCAGGCAGTGATGAACCCCCAATTGAAATGCTTTGTTTTTGAGGAAGATGGAGTATGATGTAACCATCATGTCAATCTGTCTCTCTATCTGTTATCTAGCCATCATCAGTCTCCCTTTATTGTCCACACTATAACATTTAAAAGAAGAAATGTGGAGTGTTTTACTTAGCTTAAAGGTTGCTCATCCCCTGAGGCTGTCATTAAAATGGACTTGAACATGGGAGGGGGCTGGTTTTTTTTTGTTTGTTTGGTTTTTTTCTTTGGCAAAAGCTTCAGATATTCTGTATTGTGAATTTACAGGGAGACAGAAGATTTTTTACCAACTACAACAGAGAGTTTAAGATTCCAAATCGTGTCGCCAGGAAAAAAGACAAATCCTATCCAGAGGTTGAAGAGATTTGAAGCAAAGTTCATTGATGGTATGCACTAAACATATTACACTAGACTAAATGATGAGGAGACAAATGACGAAAATGGTAGAGAGACGATGGTATTCTGAGACTTGTCTGTAATACATTTGTACAGATTCAGAAATATGAATGTTCATGTATTACTCATTAACCAATGCCACAGTTGATTATGCTTCATTCATCTCTCCATCCTTCTCAACCTTTCCAATGATGTACCGTTTGTAGGTATTACTATAATTGAGGAGGTTAGATGGAGCAATACTGGACTAACAATATAAAGGAGTTAATACATGTATAGAAAAGTGTTGGCAAAGGATGTTTTTTAGTAGGTTGATGATAACAACTAGATTGCACTGTAATAGAATACATGTAATTGATAAAGAATCCTTTTATTTGTAAATATATCCTAAAATAATGTAGTTGCAACCATTAAGATGTTATTGTGATGAGTTTTACCGGTAGTTGTTTGTATTGTCAGAGACATACAACTTCTTTGCTGGTGGTCCTGTATGGGGGCTTGCCTGGTGCCCAGTGCCTTACAATGTCCAAAGTGACCAGTTCCTGGCAATCAGCTGCCACAGAGGGATGAACGAAAAGCATGAGACAAGGAACCCCTTCACGGGCAAGGGATCAATTCAGTTGTGGAATGTGGGGAAACTGAACTCCAATCTCCCAGAGTAAGTTCATTTGATATTAAAACACTTATTGATCTCCACGAAGGCTGGATGTTTGTGGCCATTTTGGGACTATCTAAGAAATGAATTTAACAATGTATGGTATGTTATATGATATAACATACATGTACATATGTAACTTGGGACAGTTTATGCTTTATAAACTGTGAAGCAATTAATAAAAAAGTGTAAACTGTCCCTAGTTATGTTATTCTTGTATAACAAAGGAAGAAATTAAATTTATTCCTTTAAATTTTTTAATTTTCCACAACTTAAATCAGAAATTAAGGCCCATGATCTAATAAAATGACATAAATATGGGTTATGTATTACGTTTTGCATGCATGTGACATTAGCATATTATAGGAAAAAGATGAATTTATTTATTCTTTTTCAGTCATATAAATAATTCATGCACAATCTTTTCCAATGAGACCTCAACATTTTTGTGTCAATGCATTCTAAATAAATGCTTGTAAAATATTTTGGAAAAGAAAACATATTTTCATGTCTCCAAAGCTGAAAAGTTTTCCATTCTTATTGGTGGACATCATACGATACCCCCACAGAAGATCACGCCTTTTACTCATGAGTTATAGATGTGATCACCTGTGGGTATCAGACATTGATACAATGAATATCGATGGAAACAAAACTTTGCCCACAGTCAGGAAATGTGTGCCAGACAGACTGTGGGATGTCAAAAAAGACTTCAAATTAAGTATAATTAAGTGTCTGCAGGTTTTTAACAATGGGATTGGTATGATGCATGTTGTTTTCTATTTTATTGATTACCGGTACATGAAGGAAAAAGAAGTGTATGTTGTTGCTCCAAAATTTAAAATGCTAAATGCTTTACACACTGGACTTTTTATTTGTGTGTTTATTTTCCTTACTCTCATCCCTGTAATAGTATAAATTCATGATGTAAGTACCAAAAAAAAACCCTACAAAAGAAATACTTTTGCCACTGAATATAGAATAATAATAAACAATGTACAGATGTAAGATGGCAAAGAGACTGATCAACAATATAGAAAATCGTCAAACTTAGTAAACCTAAGAATTTGAACTGCAATCATTCAGTATATACCAGTATTCAAACACTATACTGTACATATTCTTATCAAAATGTTACAATTAATCTGGCTAGTATTGGCTGCCAGATTTATGAAAAAATTTGCATTTGGTTTGTTGACAAAAGTAACCTTCTTTGGCATGAACCTTAGTTTTTTGATAATTTTTAGCTCACCGAAACAAAGTCAGGGGGAGCTTATGCTATACCCCCAGTGTCGGCAGTGTGTCTTAAGATACTGACAACCGTACAGACTTGAATGCTGAATCTGAGCCATAGGTTTTGGATTCTGGGGGAGGTTAAGGTTTTTAGAGCTGGTTAAAGTTTTTGTAGCAGGTGCCCTCTGATGGTAATATCTTTGTTATTACCGTACTGGTCCTAACTTCATCAAACTTGGGTGGATGGTGCGTCTTATGATACTGATGCACCTGACAGGCTTGAATGCTGAATTTGAGCCATAGGTTTTAGATGCAGGAGGAGGTTTAAGGTTATTTGGAACAGGTCACATGTTTAAAAGATAAAAGTACTATTTCAAATTTGCATATTTAAATAAATTTATTATAATTTTAATGAATCGCAAAGGTAGCTTCAGGTGCAGAGCCTAATCTCCATTATCAAGGATGCTAAAAAAAACTCCTACCTCACTTACAGCTAATTGATAGATGTGTGTGTTGTCTAATGATATAACATGATTCCTTTCATATACTGTTGTATGATATGATACACTATTGATTTATATGATATAATAGTATATCATATTATATTATATTGTAAAAAATTAAACGACAAGAAATGATATTGTATCAACTTTTTTGTATTGTATGATATATGATATTGTATCATGATATTGTTATGTATAGTATTGTATATTATGATACAATATTGTGTAACATGATTTTGTATAATGTGTTATTGTATCATATGTCTTGAACCTTATTTATAAAGCTCGCTTTTAAAGTTAATTTTGGGGGGCGGGCAATGGCAAATGCATAATACCGCACATAGTCCTCTATGATTTCGCTACATTCTGCTGAAGTTGTTAATCATATTAAACATGTGCTTGCATATTGGCACACATTGTAAAGGTGTGTAACTAATTTTCAAAGATGACATTGATACAATTAATATCGATGGAAACAAAACTTTGCCCACAGTCAGGAAATGTGTGCCAGACAGACTGTGGGATGTCAAAAAAGACTTCAAATTAAGTATAATTAAGTGTATGCAGGTTTTTAACAATGGGATTGGTATGATGCATATGTTGTTTTCTATTTTTTTGATTACCGGTACATGAAGAAAGAAGAAGTGTATGTTGTTGCTCCAAAATTTAAAACGCTAAATGCTTTACACACTGGACTTTTCATTGGTGTGTTTATTTTCCTTACTCTCATCCCTGTAATAGTATAAATTCATGATGTAAGTACCAAAAAAAAACCCACAAAAGAAATACTTTTGCCACTGAATATAGAATAATAATAAACAATGTACAGATGTAAGACGGCAAAGAGACTGATCAACAATATAGAAAATCGTCAAACTTAGTAAACCTAAGAATTTGAACTGCAATCATTCAGTATATACCAGTATTCAAACACTATACTGTACATATTCTTATCAAAATGTTACAATTAATCTGGCTAGTATTGGCTGCCAGATTTATGAAAAAATTTGCATTTGGTTTGTTGACAAAAGTAACCTTCTTTGGCATGAACCTTAGTTTTTTGATAATTTTTAGCTCACCGAAACAAAGTCAGGGGGAGCTTATGCTATACCCCCAGTGTCGGCAGTGTGTCTTAAGATACTGACAACCGTACAGACTTGAATGCTGAATCTGAGCCATAGGTTTTGGATTCTGGGGGAGGTTAAGGTTTTTAGAGCTGGTTAAAGTTTTTGTAGCAGGTGCCCTCTGATGGTAATATCTTTGTTATTACCGTACTGGTCCTAACTTCATCAAACTTGGGTGGATGGTGCGTCTTATGATACTGATGCACCTGACAGGCTTGAATGCTGAATTTGAGCCATAGGTTTTAGATGCAGGAGGAGGTTTAAGGTTATTTGGAACAGGTCACATGTTTAAAAGATAAAAGTACTATTTCAAATTTGCATATTTAAATAAATTTATTATAATTTTAATGAATCGCAAAGGTAGCTTCAGGTGCAGAGCCTAATCTCCATTATCAAGGATGCTAAAAAAAACTCCTACCTCACTTACAGCTAATTGATAGATGTGTGTGTTGTCTAATGATATAACATGATTCCTTTCATATACTGTTGTATGATATGATACACTATTGATTTATATGATATAATAGTATATCATATTATATTATATTGTAAAAAATTAAACGACAAGAAATGATATTGTATCAACTTTTTTGTATTGTATGATATATGATATTGTATCATGATATTGTTATGTATAGTATTGTATATTATGATACAATATTGTGTAACATGATTTTGTATAATGTGTTATTGTATCATATGTCTTGAACCTTATTTATAAAGCTCGCTTTTAAAGTTAATTTTGGGGGGCGGGCAATGGCAAATGCATAATACCGCACATAGTCCTCTATGATTTCGCTACATTCTGCTGAAGTTGTTAATCATATTAAACATGTGCTTGCATATTGGCACACATTGTAAAGGTGTGTAACTAATTTTCAAAGATGACATTGATACAATTAATATCGATGGAAACAAAACTTTGCCCACAGTCAGGAAATGTGTGCCAGACAGACTGTGGGATGTCAAAAAAGACTTCAAATTAAGTATAATTAAGTGTATGCAGGTTTTTAACAATGGGATTGGTATGATGCATATGTTGTTTTCTATTTTTTTGATTACCGGTACATGAAGAAAGAAGAAGTGTATGTTGTTGCTCCAAAATTTAAAACGCTAAATGCTTTACACACTGGACTTTTCATTGGTGTGTTTATTTTCCTTACTCTCATCCCTGTAATAGTATAAATTCATGATGTAAGTACCAAAAAAAAACCCACAAAAGAAATACTTTTGCCACTGAATATAGAATAATAATAAACAATGTACAGATGTAAGACGGCAAAGAGACTGATCAACAATATAGAAAATCGTCAAACTTAGTAAACCTAAGAATTTGAACTGCAATCATTCAGTATATACCAGTATTCAAACACTATACTGTACATATTCTTATCAAAATGTTACAATTAATCTGGCTAGTATTGGCTGCCAGATTTATGAAAAAATTTGCATTGTTTTGGTTTGATGACAAAAGTAACCTTCTTTGGCATGAACCTTAGTTTTTTGATAATTTTTAGCTCACCGAAACAAAGTCAGGGGGAGCTTATGCTATACCCCCAGCGTTGGCAGTGTGTCTTATGATACTGATGCACCTGACAGACTTGAATGCTGAATCTGAGCCATAGGTTTTGGATTCTGAAGGAAATTAAGGTTTTTCGAGCTGTTTAAAGTTTTTGTAGCAGGTGTCATCTAATGATAATATCTTTGTTATTACCGTACTGGTCCTAACTTCATCAAACTTGCGTGGATGGTGCATCTTTTGATACTGATGCACCTGACAGGCTTGAATGCTGAATTTGAGCCATAGGTTTCAGATGCAGGAGGAAGGTTAAGGTTATTTGGAACAGGTCACAAGTTTAATAGATAAAAGTACTATTTCAAACTTGCATATTTGATTTAATTTATTATAAATTAATGAATCGCAAAGGTAGCTTCAGGTGCAGAGCCTGATCTCCATTATCAAGGATGCTAAAAAAAACTCCTGCCTCACTCAAAGCTAATTGATAGATGTGTTTGTTGTCTAATGATATAACATGATTCCTTTTATATACTGTTGTATGATATGATACACTATTGTTTTATATGATATAATAGTATATCATATTATATTAAATTGTAAAAAATTAAATGACAAGAAATGATATTGTATCAAGTTTTTAGCTCACCGAGACGAAGTCGGGGGGAGCTTATGCTATACCCTCGGCGTCGGCGTCGGCGTCGGCGTCCGGACCTGGTTAAAGTTTTTGTTGCAGGTCCTGTATCTAACTTATTACTTGTCCTATCTTCACCAAACTTGCATGAATGATGCATCTGGACCTACTAATGGACTTGAGAGACTTGGATGCTGAATCTGGGCCATGAATTTCAGATGCTGGAGGAGGTTAAGGTGTTTGGAGCAGGTTAAAGTTTTTGTTGCAGGTGCCCTTTGATAGCCATTTCTAAGTTACTACTGGTCCAAACTTCACCAAACTTGCATAGATGGTGTGTCTTATGATACTGATGCACCTGACAGGCTTGAATGCTGAATCTGAGCCATAGGTTTCGGATGCTGGATGAGGTTAAGGTTTTTAGAGCTGGTTAAAGTTTTTGGAGCAGGTGCCCTCTGATGATTATATCTTACTTACTACTGGTCCTTACTTCACCAAACTTGCATGGATGGTGTGTCTTATGATACTTTTGCACCTGACAGGCTTGAATGCTGAATCTGAGCCGAAGGTTTCGGATGCTAGATGAAGTTAGGTTTTTCGAGCAGGTTAAAGTTTTTGTTGCAGGTGCCCTTTGATAGCCATTTCTAAGTTACTACTGGTCCCAACTTCACCAAACTTGCATAGATGGTGCGTCTTATGATACTGATGCACCTGACAAGCTTGAATGCTGAATCTGAGCCATAGGTTTCGGATGCTGGATGAGGTTAAGGTTTTAAGAGCTGGTTAAAGTTTTTAGAGCAGGTGCCCTCTGATGATCATATCTTAGTTATTACTGGTCCTAACTTTACCAAACTTACATGGATGGTGTGTCTTATGATACTGATGCACCTGACAGGCTTGAATGCTGAATCTGAGCCATAGGTTTCGGATGCTGGATGAGGTTTAGTTTTTTTGGAACAGGTCACATGTTTAATATATGTAGGTAATAGCACTATTTCAAACTTGCATATATGATCTAACTATAATATAAATGAATGGCAGAGGTAGCTTCAGATGCAGAGCCTGATCTCCATTATCAAGGATGCTAAAAAATATATCTTAGTTATTTCTGGTCCTAACTTCACCAAACTTGCAAGGATGGTGCGTCTTACGATACTGATGCACCTGACAGGCATGAATGCTGAATCTGAGCCATAGGTTTCGGATGCTGGATGAGGTTAAGGTTTTAAGAGCAGGTGCCCTCTGATGATTATATCTTAGTTATTACTGGTCCTTACATCACCAAACTTGCAGGGATGATGCATCTCATGATACTGATGCATCTGACAGGCTTGAATGCTGAATCTGAGCCATAGGTTTCGGATGCTGGATGAGGTTTAGTTTTTTGGAACAGGTTACATGTTTTATAGATAATAGCTTGCATAATTGATTTAACTATAATATAAATGAATTGCAGAGGTAGCTTCAGATGCAGAGCCTGATCTCCATTATCAAGGATGCTAAAAATTCTCCTACCTCACTCAAAGCTAATTGATAGATGTGTTTGTTGTTAAATGATTTAACATGATTCCTATGATATAGTATTCTATGATATGATACACTATTGTTTTATATGATACAATGTAATATCATACATTATATTGTAAAAAGTTATATGATATGATATGATATTGTATCAATTTTTTTGTACATTATTATATGATATTGTATTATGATATTGTTATGTATAGTATTGTATATTATTATACAATATTGTAGAATATGATATTGTATAATATATTATTTTATCGAATGATATTGTTTCATATTATATTGCAATATATGATATTGTATCATATGATACGATATTGTATATTATAATTATAGCATATCGTATGATACAATATTGTATAATATGATATTGGTTTATATAATATATTGTTTCATAATACATGAAATTGTATTATATGATATTATAAGATATCATATAATATGATATTGTTTAATATGATATTGTATCATATGATATGATATTGTATAAAATGATATTGTATTATATAATATCGTACTGTATCAGATGATATTGTATCATATGATATGAAACAATGTTTTATCAAATTATATTGTATCATATGATACAATATTGTGTATCAAATATGATTAATATCATACAATACAAAATTATACTATATTATACAATATAATATCATATGTTACAATATTGTGATGTATTATGTGATATGATATAGTATCAAATAATGCTATATTGTATTTATATTAGATATTATGATATTGTATTATGTGATTAAATACAATAATGTATAACACGATACAATGTCATATTATATGTTACAAAATCATATTGCATCAATATTTATTACAGTATTATATTGTATTAAATGATATATTTTGTAAGTATCATTGGATGCAATATCATATTTTATATTATTGTATTGATAAACATTGTATCTTATAATAATGTATGAAATGAACATAGGATTATCATACAATTTTTTTACATATGATATACGATATTGTGTCAAAACAGTATCCATGAATATCCAAGATCATTAACTATGATTTTCATATCATATGATAAAGGTGGTTTTAAAGGTGATGCCTCATAAAGTTGATGCCTCGTCTCGGTGAGCTTTGTAATCTGTGATTACCTATGTTTTGTATTGTATGATACAGTGGAGCCTCAGTTATCCGGACGCTTTCGTTTCCAAGTCCAATCGTCCGGATAGGTGAAGCGTCCGGATATCTGAAATGTGTCTATTGTTGTCGTGAATGATACTGTATTTGTATACAATGGCTCCCAGTGTTGATACTAGTTTTTTTGCCTTTCATACCATATAGCAACACATGCTAGAGTTGTCTGTTGATATGAACATTTTTAAATATAAAGAACTCTGCTTTATTTTATTATTTTGTCATTAAATATTAACCGGACAATAATGATAACCGAATCTAGCTAAATTCTTTGTGTCCAAGTGTGATATGTGTGTGATACACTGTTGTTCGCAATTTTTCAATTTTTGAAAGTGATTTGGGAAGTCAGTGTGTTTATACAAGCTACTCATGGGGGTCTAGCACGTAAAAAAGGTGTGAAACTTCATTGACAGGGGTAATCTTTTGTACTGAGTAGGGTATCATCAAATTTTACCGTCCGGTTAAATGAAGCAAGATTAGTAGTAAATCAGTGTTTTGTGGTAAAAACAGACCGTCTGGATCCGGAACGCGGAATTCCGGATAAATGAGACAAAATAACGTATAAAAAATCTGTTCTTAAATATAATCGTCCGTAAACTGAAGCGTCCTGTTATCTGGCGTCCGGATATATGAGGCCCCACTGTATATGATATTGTATCCTGATATTGTTATGTATAGTATTGTATATTATGATACAATATTGTGTAACATGATTTTGTATAATGTGTTATTGTATCATATGTCTTGAACCTTATTTATAAAGCTCTCTTTAAAAGTTAATTTTGGGGGGGGGGGGGGGGCGGGCAATGGCAAATGCATAATACTGCACATAGTCCTTTATGATTTCGCTACATTCTGCTGAAGTTGTTAATCATATTAAACATGTGCTTGCATGTTGGCACACACTTTGTAAAGGTGTGTAACTAATTTTCAAAGATGACATTGATACAATGAATATCGACGGAAACAAAACTTTGCCCACAGTCAGGAAATGTGTGGCAGACAGACTGTGGGATGTCAAATAAAAATTAAGTGTATGCAGGTTTTTAACAATGGGATTGGTATGATGCATGCTGTTTTCTATTTTATTGATTACCGATACATGAAGGAAGAAGAAGTGTATGTTGTTGCTCCAAAATTTAAAACGCGAAATGCTTTACACACTGGACTTTTCATTGGTGTGTTTATTTTCCTTACTCTCATCCCTGTAATAGTATAAATTCATGATGTAAGTACCAAAAAAAAACCCACAAAAGAAATACTTTTGCCACTGAATATAGAATAATAATAAACAATGTACAGATGTAAGACGGCAAAGAGACTGATCAACAATATAGAAAATCGTCAAACTTAGTAAACCTAAGAATTTGAACTGCAATCATTCAGTATATACCAGTATTCAAACACTATACTTTAGTACATATTCTTATCAAAATGTTACAATTAATCTGGCTAGTACTGGCTGCCAGATTTATGAAAAAATTTGCATTTGGTTTGTTGACAAAGGTAACCTTCTTTGGCATGAACCTTAGTTTTTTGATAATTTTTAGCTCACCGAAACAAAGTCAGGGGGAGCCTATGCTATACCCCCAGCGTTGCAGGGTGTCTTATGATACTGATGCACCTGACAGACTTGAATGCTGAATCTGAGCCATAGGTTTTGGATTCTGAAGGAGGTTAAGTTTTTTAAAACTGGTTAAAGATTTTGTAGCACGTGCCATCTTATGATAATATCTTTGTTATTACTGGTCCGAACTTCATCAAACTTGCATGGATGGTGTGTCTTATGATACTGATGCACCTGACAGGCTTGAATGCTGAATTTGAGCCATAGGTTTCAGATGCAGGAGGAGGTTTAAGGTTATTTGGAACAGGTCACAAGTTTAATAGATAAAAGTACTATTTCAAACTTGCATATTTGATTTAATTTACTATAATTTTATTGAATCACAAAGGTAGCTTCAGGTGCAGAGCCTGATCTCCATTATCAAGGATGCTAAAAAAAAACTCCTACCTCACTCAAAGCTAATTGATAGATGTGTTTGTTGTCTAATGATAGAACATGATTCCTATTATATAGTATCATCTGATACACTATTGTTTAATATAATATAATTAAATGACAAGAAATGATATTGTATCAACTTTTTTGTATTGTATGATATATGATATTGTTATGTATTGTATTGTATATTATGATGCAATATTATATAACATAATTATGGTGATTGTAAGATTTTTTAAGGTCTTCCGTTTCCAAGCTCGATGAACCACAATGTTCAAAAGGGAAGTATGCAAAAAATATATAATACAATTTACATTGAGCAATTCTATTTGTCCGTTTCCTGTCCCGAGACAAGAAAACCTTATTTCGATGAGATCTCAAAAACGGTGACGACTTGAACAACCAAACTTTGTGGGATGATAGACCTATGTATGTACATGTGTTAACACTATTTTGTTTTATCCGACATTCCTTCCGGTCGTCACGGGAAGTACACCCAATTTTGATTGGTAAAAAATATTTTGGTTATTTAGCATGGAAGTAACATTTTAGCTATAGAAATACAAAAGGTCATGTACACATGGTAAAAAAACAAAAAAAGTTCTACTTCCGGTGAGACATCTCAAATATCTCAGGTAGCCTTCTCTTTTAAAAACAAAGTACCCACAAGATCTCAGAAACTGTGAGAGATCAAGACACAAATCTTGTATGGATATATAATGGACATTTGATTGAAAATGTGTTTAACGGGTTTTATTTGGTCATACGTCACTTCCGGTTCTCACTCGAAGTGTTCAAGCAATAGAAGTTTTTTTTTCAACTTTAGAATTTTTTTAACATTTTACTTAATGTGATGAACAGTAATGTACCGTAGGTAAATGTACTAAAATATGTACTTTCAATTTCTTAAATCACTTCTGTTTGTTCGTTTCCGGTCCCGATTCCTAAAATTCACGATGGCCTAAAATTATATAAATATAAGTAATAAGGAATCATTCTTTGAATATTATGAGGGGATAATTTCGGTCGGGGCGTGATCAAATCTATCATAAAGCCCTTCGGGCTTTATTGGATTTGATCACGCCCCAACCAAAATTATCACCTCATAATACTCAAAGAATGATTCCTTATTCCTTATGAAAAAGATATTGTGTATGTTATTAATTAATGTGCATTATAAAAAAAGTATCAAACCCTTAAAAATTAAGACCACTTTTATTCCCACACTAAGTGATGTGGATCCCGAACGCATTTTCGTTGAATATTGAAACACTTTGATAACTCATTTTATCATACCAGCATATCTCCATGAACCCATGAAGTGTTGCAAAGTTCATGGAAAAAATGCCTACCTCCCTCACCCCCCCCCCCCCCCCACTAGAATTTTAGTGATTCCTCAGTACACATGTATACTGTAGTTTCTATAGAATATATGTCACAGAGTGCTCATCAAGTGTAATAAAAATTGGTATGCATTGTAATAAACTCTATGTACAGTTGTATATTTTGCACTTTTCTTTTTTATTGTTAGAGAGTCCTTAAAAAAACCCCATCTTCCCTTTGTGGAGTTTTGCATCTCCCATGTCTTTGGTGTGATTTATCAGTTGTGCTGGTGTCCAAGTAATGCCTGGGAAAACAACAATGACCAGGATAAGGTGAATAACATGACTATTGCTCTGTATATTTCTTATTCATGATGGAGTTTTGGTTCAACTTTACGATTTTTTGTTAAATTTCTAGTTATGACAAGTTTATTTGCTCATGCAACTGTCAAGTCAGTGTCATCTATTCCATCTCCAGGAGATAATCTGAGTGAAGTTGCAATGTTTTATGCAAAATGGCCTTGAACCTGAAAGGGACATTATTTTAATTATAACTCTATTGTGTTAGAGCAAGAATAAACTGTGGTAGTATAGCACATATACTCTATACATTTTCCATGATCAGTAGTAATTTTAATGTTAAATGGCATAGCCTTTGACCTTAATTTTGTTCAGGAGTGAGTAATCCTTTTTTTGTAGAAATCAAAACAGTACTATAGTGTAATTGTTCATCAATCCAGATTTGACAATTATTTTGATTTCAGTTTTCTGACATGACCATCGTAAATTCTGAGCAAAAATGTCATAATGTATAAAATATCTTTAAATAAGGTAAAGCTAGGGACCATTCTAATGGGAGCACACTTCTTTCTATGTTCTTTGTTTCTGCTGTTTCTCCATGTAATTTGTACATATAGGAATTTTTTATCCTGTTGGAAGCAACAGAATAATAATGATATTTATAATGATTTTTTGAAGGCTTCAGAATTGCTGCCAAGACTTGGACTGTTAGCAGGTGCCTTCTCTGATGGAAATGTCCACATCTACAGGTATAACATGTACTTAAGGAATGAATTCAATATTTTTTAGTTTTATACGATATAAAATGGTTTGGGGCAGTTTACGCTTTATAAACCGCGAAGCGGTTTATAAAAAAGCGTAAACTGTTCCAAACCATTTTATATCGTATAAAACTAAAAAATATTGAATTCATTCCTTATAATTTAATTTATTTGCTATCAATTGTTGATAAAAACGGTCATTTGATCTATAAAATGACATCAAATTGTACAAAATTCAAACGTAACGTCAGGCGGATTGATACGTTTTTGACGTTTGTCTTACTATGACGTAGGCAACATTCTTTATACAATATAAAATAAATTTTTCAACCAATCAGAAAGCGTGTTACAACCAGAATTAAATTATATGGTACTGAATAAAGGGAAATATTCGCCCTGTTTTATTTTCGCCCCTTTCGCCCTCATTGTCAATGGGCAAATTTAAGACTGGGCAAATTCCAATGGCTCAGCTAGATTATCTTTTGACAAACACAACTTTAACTGAGCGAATTTATGACGAGATAAATCCATTTGCAAGTCGAGAATGGCAAAAATAACATGGAGGTAAAACCTTGTATACTGTATACAATTATGGAAATCCACAACCACCAGAGATTACATGGAATGTAGTTATAAACCTGTTAATAGAAATCCCCTTCTCTTGATTCTTTGTTAAGATAAAGAGAACTTGATGAAAAATCTTGAAATACAGGACAACTCGCTTCAAGTCTAAAACATATAAGCTTCAGATCAGATATATATTTATGTATGTTAGATATATTGTACATTGATTACCTGGTAATTTCTTTTCAGCTACTTTTGATAATCATAGTACCCATTCATATATAGGTTTTGTTTGCTGTGGTAATCTGGATTCTGATGATCTCCTTCATTTTATTTTTTCTTAAGTGTGCCACATCCATCCAGTCTGAGCACAGATAAACCAACTGACACACCAACCTCGTTCAAACCAAGCCCAGCATTTTCCCTGATTCCTTTTTCTACATCCAAGCAAGGTAATCACCAGGAGTAAGACATTGGCTGTTTTATTTTTCAGAAAATTAAATTTATCTTGGTGACATTTCTTGGATGTTGCAAGATGTATGTAGCTTTGCATGAGGTCATAATTTTATTAAGTTTTACATGTACATGTATATAGCATTGAGAACTGAAGAACAAAATCTTTTTCAAATGATATACCATTATAAAAGACAAATTTTGAGTGGAGTTTTGGTAGATCAGTTTGATTTTCATGCTTTTGCTTTATGTCTTAAAATTGATTCAACAACATGTCAAGTTCAAATTGATCATTATTGTGTTTGATTGATTACTAGCAAGGCTATGCTATGAAAAGGGGGGGGGGGTGGTAGCCAAGAGGATAATTATCAACTTGTTGTTATCATTCTTTTACAGACAAAGTTGTTCCATGTTTGTGCGTGGACTGGCAACCGAAGTCTTGTCAGTTTATTGGAGCGGGCTATGGAGATGGTAAGAGAAATTTCTGTTAAAAATGATTATGAATGTAGATTAGTGTCCATATCAAAGTATTAATTCTTATGTTTCTCTGTATTTTTTATTGAATTCTTCAAGTAAAGTTACTTTTACTCAGAAGTCATTTTTATCTTAATGGTAATGAATAAAGCGGTGTTAGAAAAGGACATCAATACATGTACATACATGTATACCATAGAAATGTAACAAAAAATAAATGTTTTATACTTCATAAAAACTGATCCGTCTTTTGAATTTTCCAGGAACGCTCAGAGTATGGGATTTGAAATCACAGTCTAGTCTGCTCAAGATAACGACCACTCCAACCATCACTCTCCTTCCATTTCACAGTACTATAGCTCACTTTGATTCCATTATGGCGTTCCGATGGTCCCCTCATGTGACAGATAAATTTGCCACAAGCAGCCGGGATAGGACCTTTGCTGTGTGGAATCTGAAAAATCGACATTTTCCCATGTATAGATCCCCGGCCCAGATGTCAACTTCAATTTTTTGGTTGGCTTTCAACTTTTGCATTCTTCAGGGGATGGATGACTGTTATACGTAAGTAGAGTTTACATAACACTGAATTCTGTGGTATTTGTTTAATGTTAAAGTTAATTTTGAACTAACTTTTACTAGAAGAGAAAAAATTCCCATGGAAAATATTTCTATGCCTTCCTTTGAAACCATTTGGTTGTATGCTGATTGAATTGCGTGTTCACCTATTTATTTTTTAAAATTGCCACATGGAGGGGAGGGGGGCTTTTTTTAAAAAAATTATCTCTTGATTTAAGGTTAAGATTCCATGTTTTGATAATGATTAAAGATATTTTATTGTTATATGATGTTTGTTGTTTCTTTTAAATCCTAGACATTTGGAAGCTTATGTGAGAGCAGAATCATATGATCACGTCCAGGGCGATGAAATTAGTCTCTCCGACCCAGTGGTAGCAATTACCGACTGTATTTGGGTAAGAATAAATTACTTAGGCTGATTCATTCTTGAATTATCCAAGCCTTTTTCAAACTGTATATCACTTACTTTAATACTCTTTCAATAAAGTGTTAATATAAACCTTAGAATATTATGAAATATCACCAACATAAGTGTAGTTTTAAGAAAAATTTATTGTCTTGACTAGGCTTGAGGTCAACTGGTTCAAGCTATTTGCTTTGTAGGGGTTGACTGCAGTAAAACCTACCAGTATTTAACTCTATTTCAATTGCAAAGTTTAATTTGATTTATTTATTTCTGTGTTATTTGCTTATGTTTGATAATTGCTGAAATGTTAAACTAGCAGTATACCCCCCCCCCCCCCCCCCCCCCCCCCGGTTTTGTTTGAGAATTTTAGTGAAGGTTAGTGTGACTGAAATGTAAAACTGTCTATGGTATGATAATCACCTATTTATAGTTATTCCGGCAATAACAAGTTTAATTTCCTTGTCCTCGACTCCAATGAAAAGTTGTAATCAATTTGATGTGTGTATGGTTGTTTTTACATCATAGGTGTTGATTGTTGTTAATAAGTCCCCTACCGGTTTTCACCGGAGGGGACTATAGCTTTCCTCTGTGTCCGTCTGTCTGTCCATCCATCAGTCCGTCTGTCCGTCTGTCTGTCTGTCCCTCTTCAGTTTTCCACACTTTTTTTCTTTTTGTGTTTAAGGAATAATATGAAATTTGCTGAAACAACTTCAAAATGTCAAACTACCGATCAAGTTTACACTTCAGTAGCGTCTGATTGACATATTTTTTGAGAAAATTAATTTTTTATATTCTAATTTTTTAATGTTCGGGTTCTATATTCTGCATTAACAGGGCATTGTTTTCACAATTTCCACAAACTGGTAGGGGACATGTTTTATGCAATACTCTCAGAATGCTTGTTTTTTAAGAATTGACTTGTTTTGGCTACATTGTATCTGTTTCTATTTGTTTTTCTCATCACCAGTGAAAGCAGTAAATTATTTTAAATGTTTTACATTTGGTTTTGCATTCAATTTTTTTGCAGAAATTAGCTTCCGCTAAATCAAATACATGGCTAAAAATGTCCTGTATGAACAAATATGAATTGGCCCATAGATATTGAGATGCTCTAATCAAGTTTATGCAAACGTTAAACATGCATTAGCATCTAAATGTTAGTAAAGTACACACAAAATACAGTACGTTTACAGTATCTAATGGTTGTTTTCAACATTTGACAGGTTCAAGCCAGATTTTAAATGCATATTTTGAGGTTCAAACTACTTAGCAGCAGGTCTGTAGCTCAGTATTACCTGGGAGTCGTCAAACTAAATTTTTTCCGACTGGGAGGGGAAGCCACAGACCTGCAGCTACAAACTACTGTGGTTTCATTAATATTCGAGGGTATCGATTTTCATGGATAAAGTAAAAATCACAGTTTCAAGTATACATAAATTCGTGGCCAACCGGCCTATCAATACAAAATATCAATAGAAATTGCACTTCAATGAACATTTAATTTCGTGGATCAACTTAACAACGAAATCCACGAAAATTGGTATTCAACGAATATTGATGAAACCACAGTACTGAGTATCCAGTTAGTGTTTTCTTTTGTATTTTTCTTTAAGGAGGAATTTGCTCGAGTTATATTTTTTGAAGTGTGAATTTGTTTATTTTGTAGGGCTTAACAGGTTCAAACTATCTGATGGTTATTTTAACCAGTAATAATGCAGGAATTGTAAGTGGCTCTATCATGCCACGTCTCAAGAGAGAGGAAGCCAAGCGGTTCCACCGTAGACCTGTAGTAAGTATAGGTAAAATATATTAAGAAGCATAAAGTATAATAAACTTGAAGTTTTGGGGGTGGAGGAGGTTGGATGGCTGCAGTTTTGGTAGACTGAGCCACTAGACAGAATATTTTATTAGGAAAGGACAATTTTGTTACAAATAAAGTGGAGTAAATTCCCCAAACCCCAAACTTTTCCTTATTTTGTGTTAAAAAAATATGCAAAACAAATTTCAGGTTGTGTATGAAACAGCAGTGCATGAATTTGATTTCCAAAATGAACCAGACATGAATGCTATAACAAATAAACCAAAAAAGACTAAAAAAGCTGAAACAGCTGTGTTTACATCCTATGAAAGTGGCAAGGATTCGGTGTTTTTGGAATACAGAGAATATGACCAATCAAAGGTAAAAAAACCCAAAACAACTGTAGTTTTAAGAATCAAATCATGTATTGTACTGTTTTGTTTTTACCAAAATAAATCATGTTTCTGTAAATGTACATGACAAATTGTGATTTTAATTGTAAGAAACCAGTCTCAGGTTTGTGAGTTGATCATGGAATGTAACACTGTGCAGTAGAATACAAGGTGGTATGGGACACCTCCACATTGACGTACTGTTTATCGAAATAAACAATAAAATCAAGTGTAATTTTATAAATAGTTTCTTTCTCATAATTGTCACCTTCAATGTTACAGCTTAGTGCAGTAGGCGTGGAGGGTTCACTATGAAACTGTACTTCATGAGTTTGAATCCAGCAGGGGATTTTAAAATTTTTACCTTACCAAAAATTTTTAAACCATATTTTTTGGTGAAATTTTGTAAAATATGAAAATTCTAAACCGTTTAAATTATTTAAATTATAATGTACTTAATTCCACATTAATACCGACATATGTCCCATACCACCTCAATTACTTAAATGCTTTGGTTTCCATTGAATCGCAGCTCTTTTAAATTGTGAACATGAGCAAATGTTTATTTTTTTTCTACATGTACAAGAGTTGATCCAAAGTAATGTCACACAATGCATCATGTTTCTCATGGGCAGTTTATTTTATTGAAAATATTTATCCAAATTTGTACAATTATGATTTTAATTGCAAATTAAGAATTTATTAAATTATGTTAAATAAATGAAATGATATAAATGCAGAAAATTGTTATACATGTATATACCGGTAAGTGAAATCACATCATCATAATTTAAAACCTGGATTGATGTTTTTATCTCAGAGTAAATTACACTGTTAAATGGGTAAAAAGCTACACAACAACACAGTATTCTAAAAAAGATTTAGCATGAAATTTTTATAGTGTAGTGCAAATGTCGAGAACTTTATTGTTGATGTTGACTGTCAGAGAACAGAAAGGCAATAATACATGCTAAAAGAGATGTTGGCATAATGCTGTGACTAATACATGTACACACCATCAGAAAAGGACTAGCTTTTGGGATTGATGTATCAAACCAAAATTGAGAAGAATTGGATATTGTTATAATGTCTACAGAGAGCCTCGCTTAAAAATAAGATAGATAGTCAAGAGACAGTTGGTCAGGACTCAGAAGGAAAGTTAAAGCAGACTAAGCAGCTTAGCAGTAATCTTTTGTCTTATGTTTGTCAATGATGTTAAAAGGCTATGGTAATGATGTTTTACAAAGCCCTTGATCTGTTTGCAATGTCAAAAAAGGACTAATTCTTTGTAAAGGACTGAATTATGAATTTATCACATAAAGACATATATTCAGAAATAATGTCACTGGTGTACTTTGCTTATCATCACCTCAGGCTCTTTCTGTTTTCTTCAGAGTTAATTTTAAAATTTGCAGCTACAAGAATAGAGCTTGTTAAAATACCTATTAATATTAAAAAAAGCTCTCATTAAATCTACATGAACATGGAGGAAGTACAAGGTTTGGTCCAAAAGTGATATGTCACAGTTGTTATAAAATCATAACAAGCTTATCTTTTAAAAAGATTGGTGAGCTAGCACTGTAGCCATCATAAAACACAGATGCAGATTTCTAAAACATTAGTTTAAAGAACTATATACGTATGATATTAGTCAAATTTGGCCCCCACAATTCGCTAATTTTAAAGTGATTCAGGTACATTAATTTGTTGTGTTATTTTGTAAAAGAGTTGACATAAAATATGTTTTTCACCAGAATCACCTATTTACTTGATTTATAGGCACTTGCTGGCAGCATATGAGGTCAGAAGTGACGCTATTTTTGTAATTCAATCAAAATCAGTCAAAAATTGACGTTTTTCTTATCTTTTTTCGAATCGGAAATATAGAGCGACTCTTTGGACAAGAACGAACTTTTTGTCACTTATAAGTACTGGAGAGATACATCTTTGGTGAAAATATTTTGTTTGTTCAAGCAGTTGCTCAATGTTTCCTTGCAGAAAACTGCTTCAAAACA